>NW_024609836.1:24522849-25945112 GCF_016920785.2 Ixodes scapularis
ACCTAAGAGAAATTCGAAATCTCCGAATTTTTTTTGTGTTTTTTTTTTTCGAATTTAGCGTGAAAAGAGAATCTCGCGCTCGGACGCGCGGCACCGGAGCTCGCACGAGCCGCACGAGTCGTCTTTTGCGGCTCGTCACATTCCGGGGTTTTAGAAACTGTCGACCCGACAGTGCGCTTTCATGAGGCACAAGCAAAACAACATTAAACAAATACTGGGCTCTGAGATATGCACGCGAATGAATAAAGATGTACATACAAAATGGTAAATGAGAAGGCACGCTACAAACGAGTGCACGCACTATAAATTCCAAAAGTTCAGTCATCGGGCAGAGGCTGTGCAAATTCAGCGAATGGTGTAAAATACGGCTTCAGTTTCTCCACGCGCACTACATCGCGGCCATTACCGTCCATGAGTTCAATCTAGTATTTCACAGGAGAGAGCCGGCTCACAATTCGGTGGGGGCCAGTGAACCGTCGTGTTGCCTTGAGCCCCACGGGTGGTGTCTTTAGCAACACGGGCTGGCCCTTCTCGAAGGTAATGTCCTTGCGTCCCCTATCGAAGTAGCTCTTTTGTTTTTGCTGAGCGAGCTTGATGTGCTTAGTGGCCAGTTTCCGAGCTTGGTTTAGTCTCTCGTGAAGAATGACTGAATAGTCCGATGCATCACGTAGTTCAGCGAGATCCTGGCGTCCACAAACATCAAGGAGGAGCACAGGGACACGGCCGTAGACTAGGAAAAAAGGTGACTGACAAAAGGTATCCTGGAATCCGGTATTATAGCAGAACACAACGTAGGGAAGGACGTCGGCCCAATTGTCGCCTCCGGCTGTTGTCAAATTCATCACCTGCTTGAGCGTCTTGTTCGCCCGCACGCAGAGGCCGTTCGCAGCAGGATGGTACGCTGTCGTAGGCGAGTGCTGGATGCCATGTTGTTGAAGGTACGCCGAAGTTGAGCGTGCCATCATCTGAGTGCCACGATCAGTGATAATCACTGCTGGACAACCGTGCTTTAAGATGATTCGAAGCTGGATGAATTTCTGTACCGTAACCGCTTTAATGTTCCGCACAGGCTTGGCCTCAACAAATTTCGTGTGGTAGTCGATGGCGAAGATGATGTATTTGTAGCCACGAGATGTCTTAAACGGTCCAACAATATATAGCCCCACCGTGTGAAACGGGGAGTGGACTTCAATCGGTTTGCAGCAGTCCAAGAGGTGCCACAGATGACATCTTCATATGTTGGCAGAGGTCGCAATGCGTGACAAAGTTCTTTACGTCCCTGAAAAGTTTCGGCCAGAAATATTTGTGCAAATAGCATTGAAGGTGCGCCTGGGGAAAGCGCCGTACTTTCCTCCATGGAATTCGCGCAAAACTTTGCTCTCTTCGAGTCAGGAAAGCAGACCAAGAAACGTCGATTGATGGGGCCTTGATCCCTCCTGTAATGGACTCCGTCATGAACGACGAACTTATGCTGTGCTCGCCTCTGCTCTTTACGTGTGCCAGCACTTCCATCCAGAAGTTTGAAAAAGTCCTGGCAATACGAGTCCTCATGTCGGTCACGTGAAAGATCCTCAGCCCGTTGCAGAAAGGCCGGAGATGTGACACAGAGAACTTTGTCACCTAGCTCCCGTGTTGACTGCGGAGTACGGGAGAGGCAATCTGGCACTCTGTATAGAGCTCCTGACTTGTAGATGACCTCGAAATCGAACTCGTGCAGGATGAGCGACGACCGCAGTAAGCGTTGGTTCCCCTCCTTGTACCGCATCACCCAGCAAAGAGCATGGTGGTCGGTAACAACTTGAGACTTACGACCTATGAGGTACGGGCGAAGCTGATTCAGAGCCCACTTGACGGCAAGAGCTTCCATCTCTGTTGATGTGTAGTTGGACTCGGAACCTTTGAAAGACCGAATCAAGTAAACTACAGGTCTGAAGTTTTCGACTTCGTCCTCTTGCAATAGCAATGCTCCCAGCCCGAGCTTGGAAGCGTCGGTGTGAACTTGGACGCCAAAGCGTACGTCTTCCGAAAAAAGCTTAAGAAGAGGTGGTTCACACAGGACATCCTTGAGAGCTCCAAACGCTGCATCTTGCTCCTCATTCCAGAGGAAGTTTGTTTCTTTCTTGAGAAGGTCGCGCGAAGGAGCAGCAAGAACACTGTAATTCGGGATAAATTTCCGGAAGATTTCAGGCCCATGAAGGATTGGAGTTCCTGGGTGTTGCGGGGAGCCGGAAACCTATAGACAGCTGCCAACTTAGAAGGGTCCGGTCAAACTCCTTGCTTCGTGACAATGTATCCAAGGTACTTGACTGGCGTACAAAAGAAAAAACACTTTTGTGGCTTGAACTCCAGGTTCGCTTCGTGGAACCTCGAAAAACTGTTTTGCAGGTGCGTCACATGCTCGTCAAATGTCTTGCTGTAGACAACACAATCGCCCATGTAAACAAGTGCGTGGTCCTACTTGGCATTCTCAATGATAGTGTCTATCGCACGCTGACAGGCAAACGGAGCACCCTTGAGTCCAAATGGCACCCTCAAGAACTCATACAGGCCCCACGGAGTAACAAAGGCCGTTTTCTCAACATCTTCTGGCCACATGGCAAATTGCTAAAAACCAGAAACCAGGTCCGTGACAGAGAAAAACTTGCTACTCGTCAGAGTCTGCAAGGCGTCTCCCATTCGCGGAAAGAGGTATACAGTGTCTTCAGTGACCGCGTTGATCCTTCCGTGTTGATGTTGATCGGTCCTTTTTCGTGACTAAAACCAAGGGGAATGCCCACGGACTGCGCGATGGTTGCACAATCTTGGCATCGATGAGATCCTTGATCATCACCTTGACGACATCACGCTGCGCCGGCGACAGTCGACGTGGGCACCATGACAGAACAGCACACGACAAAACAGCACGCGACAAAACAGCACGGTCAAAACAGCACGCGAAAAAACAGCACAGCGTCAAAACAGCACGGCGACAAAACAGCACGCGTCAAAATAGCACGCGACAAAACAGCACAGCGTCAAAACGGCACAGCGACAGAAGAGCACGTGCCAAAACAGCACGGCGTCAAAACAGCACGACGTCAAAACAGCACAGGGACAAAATAGCACAGCGTCAAAACATGAGATTGACAATATAACTAGAGTTCGGCGTTCTCAGTTTGTATTATTTGAAGTCCTCCCACCTTTTTCGGTTTTTATTCCAAACAAAAGTTTTCGGTTTATTGCGGTGGATTTTAGAAGACTCATAAAGTTCTCTGTTATATTAGGTTTATTGACGAAAACCAGTACACTAACGAAATGCAATAATTAAAAGCGGTTGTGTAAAATATATAGTGAGTACCAGGTACTGGTCTTCTTATTTGTTGCCGTCTTTGGCAGCCCACGCGACCTGTTCTGTAAGACGCACTGAGGCCTTATCGTGTTCTGACATTATCGTCGTGTGCTCGCATTTGTACACAAGACGATCATGAGCTTCAGTACCATTTCCGTCGGAGAGGCAAATATCAAAATGGAGAAATTAGCAAGCATTGTACTCGGTGCGCTTTCCCCCATTTTCACTACTGCGAGAGGTGATAAATTAGCGCCGACGGCAGAAATGAAAATAAAACTCGTATTTATGCCCTCCTCTAGTAGGCGGAAGTTAGGGGTGTTAAAAAATACGCGGCATTTACGGACGCTCTTAATTTCCGTTTTTGAATTCATGATTAAACTCTCTTCTCTTAAAAAAAAATTCGGTGAAATCCCTATCAGGTGAAAAGCCCAGATTTCGTCCAGAAGACCCCTGCGCCCCCGGAGAGTTTGTTGGAAGTTGAACCGATCTCACAGACAAGCTGTAAACTTCGAAAGAAAATGGTCATAAAGTCAGTAATGAGGAGAGTTCCGTGTTTTCGGTGATTAGTTTTCGTCAAATTCGGAGTGTGTCTTTCTCAGTTTATTTTTTGCCGAAAATTCGTAGTTTATAGGAGTTTATTTTTGTTTGATTCCGAATTCTCCAAAATTCGGAGCTCAATTTCACAGTGTTTCTTATTAAAAATAAACAAATAATATCTAAATGTAAACGTATGCTGGACAAAAAAAAATTATTGTAATAATTAATATTTTCTTCAGTTGGATTTCATGTTGGTGCCATTTCTACTGGCGATAATAATTTGTCCTAGAGCAAAAGTGGCACACAAGTGTTATTTCGATACATGTCGATACCTCAAAATCGATATCCTACTGGAGGTAGTTGCTGGGAAGCCTGCATTTATTCCATTCTATTCCATCAACCTACCGCGCGGCCGCAAGAGGCAGACTGGAAAAGGATGAAGTTTCAACTGTCCTCTTCCCCACTTTATGTAATTTCTATGGTACATAGCTTTCATGGTTACACAAACACAACCTCTCCTTCCTCTCAGGCACAAATAGTATGACCCAAACCGGAAACATAAACAGTGACTTTTGTCTTCACCCGATAGTACAATGACCTGTTGTCCTGACCGAAATTTGAAAGATATGTGTGGTGGCATTTTCCCAGGATCATTTACTCTACGCACTGATTAAACCATTAATTGTAAAATATATACGTGTGTCTGGGGGGGGGGGGGGGAGGTGATTGGCACGTCAAATTTAGAGTTTATCAGATAAATCTGAATAGACGAAACTTTTACCGGCGTGTAACACGAAACCCTGGTTATGAGTCACATTCTCCCCCTCCCCCCCTGCCTCCCCCCCCCCCCCCCCCCAACACACACACGCATTACTCCAAACGCCCTCGAAAATACAGAACATTTTCAGTTATGACCGAATTTCGAAAAATGAATTCGGCGTACATTTACCGGTTCTATTCGGTTTACCCCAAAACGCTGAACCCTAAACATAGCGTTTGAAATTAAAAAAAAAAAAAAAAAAAATGCACGTCTCAAATAATGCACTGTAAAGGAATTAAGGTTCTAAGCCAATTCGTCTAAAGCCAACTCGTCGACGGCCAATTCTTCGAATCTGTTCTTTTGGAAGCAAGTTCGGAGTGCGGAGTATACTCGATGTGCGCATGAGGGTTCCCTGGGCAGTAGCGAAGCCCCCGCTGGTGCTTATTCTGGCTAGTTTGTAGCGTAAGCTACACTCGGGCCGAGGTTGAGCAGTTTCGCGTGGCTCGTATAATGATCCGTGCTCCGTGCTGCGCATCCGCAAGGAGCAGTGACGTCAGACGGCGCAAAACTGGTGCGCCGGAGCCGCCGCGCCCAACGTTATTAGAACCAACTCAGTTCTGGAACTCCGCTCCGAAGGGGGGTCCCTTTGCGTGGCGTCTGTTAGAGGGCGCGCGATCCGCATTAATACTTGCTATCATCATCATTGACGGCGCGCTTGTGGCCGTTGCCATAGAGATCGTACATGGCCGTTGCATTTGGCCTTCTGAGCTTACGGACGTTCGTGGCGCTTTTACTGACAGTAGCAGACGACTTTCAAATTGTTTCTGATGCAGTTGGTAGTCATCGGCACATCTACTATTACAGTATGTAAAAACTTGCCCTGATTGTAGCCACCGGATTGTGGCGCCGACGAATTTGGGTTGTTCGAAACGCTTCGCGCTGTCAGCATAGCTGAGGCAGCAGCATTTTACAATAATGCAAAGCGTATGCCAAAATGGTCGTAGCGCTTTTCATGCTCAAATTGTAATTTTTACTGGCGAAAGGGCAAAAATTAACCAAAAACCATGCTGAACCTCGAGAGGAGTCGGGACTCGCAACCAGCCGCGGAGCAGTAGCAGTCGAAAACGCGTGAAATAATGCGCCAACAGCGCCACCTACCGGCAAAAAAAAAAAAAAAATCGGACACGGTTTTGGATCTCCTTCAATGTACAGCGTCTATGGGAAGTTCCATGACTGAGTTGGTCTAGTAACGGTGGCCGCGCCCGGCTCGCCGGTCTGCGCATTTCAGAGGAGTGACGTCATAGCCGCGGCAGACGCACTGGCGCCACCGCGTGCCCAGCTGTGCGCGCCCGTTGCGCAGTAGCCAAGTCTGACGCTGCACCGGAGCCGCTTGATAGCGCCTCTCATTTTGTGCGCATAAGCTCACGCTGCGTATATCGTGGCATAGCCAAGCTAAGCCACCGCAATTTTTTCGACGAGTTTTGCTCATTTTGACGTGCAAGTTTGCTGGTGATATCGCCTACGTTAAATAATTCAATCGCACGGCAATGTGCTGTCGTTAGGTTGTAAAAAAAACCAAAAAAAAACCAGAAAGCTTGTGTGGCAACGGTGTGTTCAGCCCATGCTGGAGTGTAAGGCCACAGCATTGACGCCGCGGCATGTTACTGCTTTACCGGTTACCAAACGATCAAGGCCTTCGCCGGCAATAATCTGTGAATTTAACTCAAAACGTACAACTTCTCGCCTGCAAGCTCCAGCCGCGTGTTTGGAGATTTTATTCACGGCGAATATACCCAGCAGAATCGGTGCTCATGGTACACCTTGAATACGCTCCACATTAAAGTCACCTTATCTTACCGGTTCTATCAATGCATCTGTATAATCGACGCATCTCCCAATTTTTTTTTTTTTTTTTTTTTGAGGGGGAAGAAGGGGACGTTCTACACTTAGGTGTTAGTTACGAAACGAGGACTACTACGGAACCTCAACGGACAGCCACAAACCAGGCATTTCATACCTTGAACTTATGGATATCTTTTTCCAAATAACTTTTCCTCTTTCCCTGATACTTCAAAAAAGACCAGACAACGCAGCCAACATCGGCGCGAAAGTACTCCCTCTAACTACCCAATCTCTTCAGGAATCAGCGCAGTTAAGTAGTAGTAACTACTGCTAACTTTATTTGTTTTTAGCAACCACACAGCAGCAGCACTCGGGACACTGACTTGAGTGCGATCACGTCGCCGCCAGCGTACTTTTTTTTAATAGTTTTTCCACTAGCTGTTAAATAATGCCATGCAATGTCCAACCCTTTTTCTTTACGTTCTGTTTTGTTTTCATAAAACGCTACCTATTACAGCCTTTTTACATGCGTGCTGTTTTGTCGTTGTGCTGTTTTGACGCCGTGCTGTTTTGGCACGTGCTCTTCTGGCGCTGTGCCGTTTTGACGCTGTTCTGTTTTGTCGCGTGCTATTTTGACGCGTGCTGTTTTGACGCCGTGCTGTTTTGACGCTGTGCTGTTTTGACGCGTGCTGTTTTGACCGTGCTGTTTTGTCGCGTGCTGTTTTGTCGTGTGCTGTTCTGTCGCGTTCTCGTCGACGTGGTCTCTGGGAGATAGGTCTCGCATTACCTGTAGGAAAGGAGTGCTGCTCAAGCCCACAGTATCCAACGTCAGTGCAGGTTCGCGCGAACCAAGCTATTTTTTCGCATGCAAGAAGCTCTTGAACTTTTTGAAGCTCTTAAGGTGGCAGCGTTGAACCAATGCTGAACGTGACACCCTCAACCGATAGCGGTTGATGTTGAGGGCCGACGATTTCCAAAGCATTTAGGTGATCCAGGTCGTCCGACGAAGGCAGGTTTGAGCAACTTAAGATGGACGCAGTTTCGTCGTCGCTAAGCTCGATGTATTCGACACTTGTGACCCCCCTAGCGACTCCCACAGTAGCATCAGAAGGTAGAGTCACTGGTCGAGACGACGGGTGGGCCAGGAGTACGTAGAACGTGCTGTGGGTTTTATTCATACCCATGGGTTCAACTAGAAGGCAGTGGCGGTCGTAGAGAAATGTTGTGCCGCTCACCTCTATCTTTTTTTATTGTCCTCGCACAGGTTTCTTCAGGCGTGCTTGAACAAACTTTCGTGACCGCGCAGGTATCAGCTGCTACGTAACCAAGATGACCTTAAGACATGTCGTAGGCGGAGGAATCGAGAAGTTATCTGCACCCCAATCGATATTGGCCTTGCACGCTGTCAGGAAATCGTCACCAAGGAGCAACTTTTCTTTCTCCAGATGTGGGACAACAATGAATGCCTGGTTCAGCGTCTGGCCGCCAGCTGTCACTGGGGCAGTCGCTTCGCCGAGGTTCCACTTGCACCGTGAAGACGGATGGAAGAAGGTTGAATCAGAAGGTGCAACTGGTCGGCCATGGAAACGTTGTTGAGATTTATCATTGTCCCTGAATCCAAGAAAGCTGTCAGAGGCTGTCCGTTCAGTTGAACCTGAATTGTTTTTGTGCCCACCGCTGCGCCACATGGGATGCCCCGAACTACTAATGACCTCTCGAAGGCGTCAGAGGCATCAGCTTGTCGTTTCCCTGCGTCGGTGCTGCAGGGGACACGAAGCGCTGTGGCCACTCCAAAAATATTCGAGTGAGCTCCTGCCGATACCGCGTGACGAAGTGGCCGGTCTTCTTACAATTGAGGCACAGCGGACGAACTTCCGGGTGACAATACGAAGAACGCCGAAAATTCTGGGAAGCTTTGACGGGCGCTGAGGCGACACATGCTGCTTCTTTCGCTTCTCGCGTGGAGAAAGTGGCTGCTGACAATGGCCGTCGTCCGCGTTCTGACGAGGCGGCGACCGGTCCTGCTTCAAGAGCGGGAAGGAGGACGTTTTCTTGGTTACCTTCGCAGCCTCAGCTGGCTCTGCAGCTACCGTCAATGCCGGTGTCTTCGGTTGGCTGAAGACTACCCGGTCGAAGCGAAAGAATGAGTCCAGCAACTCATCCAACGAAGCAAAGAGTCTATCGAAGTAATGCTTTCGTGGTTTGTCAGACAGTGTTGCCAGGATAACCCTGCATTTCTCCGCCTCCGTCTCTGGGTAGTTGCACTCGTTGATGTGCTCCAGTTTGCGGAAGGCAAAGTCTGTGCTGGACTCCCCCGAACGCTGACTTGCGCCGAACATCTTCTGTTTAGCTGCAACTTCGTTATCCAGGCTGTAACGACGACGGAAAGCGGTCTTCATTTGCTCCCACGTCGTTACCTTGGTTGTCTTCAGGTGGTACCTCACCCACATGAAGTCCTTAAATGGTAGCTTTGATGCAACCAATGGGATGGCCTCACTTGGTGCGACTTTAAACGTCTGGAAGCAGAAATCTATCTGGTGAAACCAGGCGATGACGTCCTTGCCTAGCTGAGGAATCGAGCTGGCAGCCACGTTGGTCAGCGACTTTGTCGGCCGGTCTGATGCGACTGCAGTGACTGACTGAGCTTGAACAGGAGTTTTTTTCTTGGGTGCTTTGGGCCTCTTTTTCTGGGCGGACTGGCTCTCGGAAAGGTCTTTGATAGATATTGCGCTGCACAGCGATTCTGCCAACGAAGTACTCCTCATGTTTCCCTCGAGCTGATCAAGACGATCCACGACAGGTGCTAGCAGTCCGCAGATCACCGCTGACCAAATTCGCTGTTGCTTGTAGCTGTCTGTCGGTGGCGTCGTCGCAATGGCGCGATATGTCCTCCAGTCGGTCGATCGGTTGCGCAGAGGTCGCGTTCTTGAGCTCCGCTAGCAGTAGGCGTATCTGCTCCAACTCGGTTTTCAGGATCTCCCTGTCGCTGACGACTGATTGGTATGCGGCGTCCTTGGCGTCGTCATCCAGCCTTCGGAAGGCTTCGATGGAACCTTCTGCCATCTTAGAGTTACCTTGAAACTTTGGCCGTCGAGGAGACAGTGGTTGGTGGATAGCTGGTCGAAGTGAGCGCCGTCCCCGCACAGGTTGTTAACGTGAATTTCCTGAAGACCCGGGTTCATGTTCGGTCGTCATATGTGACGATTCGTTCTGGTCGTCAAGAGAAAAGGGCTGCGAGCTCAGAAAGGACACGTCAACCTCCGATATTTCATGCAGAACTTCTTTTTTTTTATATTTGTATATCTCTTTTTCTCGCGCTCCCACGCGCGGCACCGGAGCTCGCACGAGCCGCACGAGTCGTCTTTTGCGGCTCGTCACAGTATCATCAAATATAATAATCCTATCGTACATCTTACCCATGTAAATGGTGGCCTCATCCTTAAAAGCGAGTACCCTGAAATACTAAACGGTACTTATTCTTAATTTTTACTGCAGAATGCTTAGCCACTGTCCCTACTCTCACCGAAGAGCTTTACGAGCAAAACCCCGAATCAGCATAGTCACTGCCGGTATCGTAAGTCTAAATGACAAATTAAAAGTAATATCGTCCGCTGGTCTTCCCATTATGAATCCGAAAATTCTAAAAAAGCAACAGCATTATTTTTAGTAAATTTTTGTCGCTCATATAAAATCAGTCCATATCCGAAGCCGCCGTCCCTATGACTGGAAAATTGACAAGGTAGTACCAGTTTTTAAACAGGGAATTTGCGTTACTGTCTGTAACTACCGCTCGATATCTTTAACATCTGTCTCATCGAAACTGCTTGAGCACATACATTACTCTCGCATCATAACTCCACTAACAACCAACAGATTTTTCTTTGTGCCTCAACATAAATTCCAAAAAGGACTATCCTATGATATGCAGCTTTGTGACTTCATTCATGATCTATGCATTAACCTCGAGTGCCATGCTCAGGCCGACACAGTCTTTCTTGATTTCTCCAGAGCTTTCAACCGTGTCCCCTATCAACGTCTTCCTTTCAAGATGTCTTCTCTTCTCCTGGATTTTTTAGCGTTTGCATGGATGTGCGACATTGTTTTCTTCCGCCTGGAGTTCACGGTCATCAATGAGCATGCGTCCACATGAATGAGCATGTCTCCCCTGGTGTTCTGGAATTGTCCATTCTCAAGCCTCTGCTTTTTTAAATATTTATCAACCACCTTCCTTCCACCATTTCCTCTAAAATAAGCATCTTGGAAGACGACTGCGTCGTCTATAACGAACGAACTAACATGTGTGCATAGCACAACCAGCTACAAGATGAGATAAAAATTAAGTAATGGTGCAACACCTGGTTGATGTCATCGAAACAATTTGAATGTAAATCAATCCCTTCCTCGGAAAGAAATCTATCCTATATTATCAGTACTCCCTTAACTTTGACATAATCGAAACCGTTTCAACATATAAATATATTGGTGTAAGACTAACCTCAGACCTCTCATAAAACCACCACAGTGAAGCCACATATGCTGACTCATCAAAAGCTCTGGGCTTCATCCAACATAACCTACGCACTGCTCCTCCAGTCGTCCGCGCAATGGCGTACGGCACTGTCGTTAATCAAACAAAAATTATAACATGCAACTTCCATCAGGAGTCCCCATCAGTTCTACCTCATCAACCACCTGGAGGCAGTACGAAACCGGGCCACTCGTTTCATCGTGTCCACCTATGATTTTTCTGTGAGTGTATCCGCGTTAAAAAGTCAACTAACCCTGTCTTCTTTGCAGCTCCGCAGAAACCTATCTCGCCTCTGTCTTCTCCATAAACTCTACTATCAATTCTTCGGCCTCAAGAACTCTTTGTTATCACCTCCTGGCAGAACATTTTCTCGCCTTAACAAGTCCAGCACAATCAAAGGTATTTCCGGTTCCCCAAACACATTCAATCAGTCTTTCCTTCCTCAAACCATCTGGGACTGGAACAGCCAGCCTTCCTTCATCGCCACCCTCGTAGGCTAAGAAGTATTTTTATCAAGCTTACGAATTCTTTCTTCCTGTTATTAGTAATTTGATGCCATATGTGCGATGAATGAGCTTGATCTGAAAGTATCATTTGACTGTTTTTTTTCTTTTTTTCGTCTTGATTTGTCTAACATAAATCCCCCCCCCCCCCATTCCTCCATTTTATGTAAGGCCTTAACTGGCCCTTAAGGTAAAACTAAATGAACTGAAATACTTCAAGTTTCTCGTCTGCTAAACCTAACTAATCGAAGCCGCCACCGACACCGCGGTACCTTCAAGTAACTCTTGTCTCATTGAGCAGCACTACTTTTTAATGCGAAACATTAACTGTCTCATGGAGCCAGCTTTGAAACCATGCAAAACGTCACCTTAATCAAAATACGCGCAGAGCTAGCCAACGGCACCTTTTACACTTCGGTCCCACTGGCTGGCGCGCGTCGACGAGGCTCCCATTGATCCCTGCGCGTCAGTTTGTGTGGTGTCACCCTGACGGTGTTATAGTTGATCACCGCGTTCGCTCGACTCTTATCGGCTGTACGGCGAATGGCAACATATTATACGGCGCATGGAATAAACCAAGGGGTTCGTTCTGTTGTGAACTACGTCGCTGTCTGTTCCTTCCTCGCGCCGCAAGGCACACGACAGTTTGAACGATCGCTCACCCGATGGGGCTGCGTGTCCGCGAGGCAGCGGCTCCACCGTTCCGCGCCGAAGGTCAGCGCGCTGTACGCCGAAGATTAAAGAAGGGAGCGAAGACCGGCGTGCGTGCTTTCGCATTCACAACTCACATGTACCTAGGCGCGCCTCGAGCCTTTTTTTTTCGCTCAACGAAGTCACACTTGACCACAAAACATGCGTTTATAAGAACAGTGAGGATTGCCAGTTTTAATATCTGTGTACAAGCTATTTGACAGGCTTGCCGAAAAGCAGCCAACATGTGTCACTGCCGACAACAGCTTAAAGGGATGCTGAACCGAAATCTGGATTCCGCAAAACACGCGGCAAAAGCGTGCAACGGTATGCTACAAACTCCAAAACATCACTCATACAGCGATATCTCGAACGGATGACCGTACTTTTGAAAAAAAAGAGGCGCCTTTGGCAGGAATGTTGACGTCAAGTTTCTCCGAGAAGGAGAGAGAACGGCCTCGCGTCTTCTCCGCCTCGCGGCCTTGAGGGAGCGAAGCGAAGAGAGGAGGAAACTAGGTATCTTGACGTCACGCGCCTCGTCGGCCTGGTTCAATCCCGACTTCTTTTTCCAAAAATACGGCCGTCCATTTGAGATATCGCCTTACTAGTAGCGTTGTAGGGATTGTAGCGTCCCGCCTACATCTCCAGCATTGTTTTTTTGAAATCCAAATTTCGGTTCACCATTTCTTTAACAACGTAAGCAACGGCACTTGTTTTGTTCATTGAGTCCCATGCATTAGCTGGCGTCAAGGGAAGGGGGCGCCACTCTACCTTAGCAAGACAAGCCTCGATCCAGCCGCCTACACCACAGACCAATGGGAGGAGCGAGAAATGGAGAGGGAAGACACTTGCCAGGAAGTCCACAGGCTACACCGAACCGCGTCTCTTTTTTTGCTCTTGTGTCTCCGACGTGCCAAACAGACGCAGGGCGCTTCGTGCTTGACGTTTGTCCGTTTTTTAAGCTCTTCGCAATTGGTATTCGCAAGACGAGATATATATTCAGACAGAAGAAGGCGCGACGAGGTAGTGACGTCTTCGTACGAATATGCTTGGTGGTCGGGCGAGTTGTACGAAATAAACCCTAGCTCTATTGAACAATTTAAAATTTATAAATGTGATCGCAAAAAAAAAAAAATTAACATTTGTCTATCTAACTGTACCACCAGACGGCATACCAAGTTGAAACCAATTAAAATAAATGAATATGCCAGAAATATGGCGAAAAATGGATAATTTTATAAAGAAAACAGTTTGAAGGCTAAAACAATTGACAGCGGAGGCAGTAAAACCGTAGGTAGGGAGCAGGCTTTAAGGCAGCTAAACGGGCAACAATTTAATATTTGTATTTTTTATGTATTGATTTTCCGAAAAATTTTGTCGTGTTTTTTTGTCTTGTCGCGTTGGCGACGACACCGAGAGGATCCAACTTGGACATCGGTTGTACTGATCTGGCGGCGCAGCATCTGTCGCTTAGTAAGTACATATGGACAAGTTATAAGTGGGAGCGAACATTCGGGTTAAATGAGAAAAACGCAACAATCGAATGGTAAGAGGATGAAAGAATTGTTGGTACAATATTTGGCTATGTTGAGATCCAGAGTTCTATTTTAGGGGTGTTTAATAGAGTGAAATTTTAACTTTGTTCTGAGCACACATTTGACGGTGTGGGGTAAAATTTAATAAGTGCATAGTTGATTGTGTTACAAAAGTTGGTTTATTTTGATTTAAAAGAACAATCTTAATGTTGAAACAAAACCTGCTGGTAGAATGTTTTTAACAATTATACTATGACCATATTGTATAAGGTTTTAGGAAAGTAATCAGTTTATCAATAGTAAATGAAGATGATGAAGTCTGTTTTGTTACATCTGGCATTGAAGGTCAAAATATATAAGAAATTAAAAAGAAATGTATTTTTATATACATATTTACATGATTTAAACACATCAACGTCTTAGCTTCCTAAGCTATTTTCGTAGATGATTTTTTATTTTATTTTTATTTTGTGAAGCAAAACAGTAAACTCCAAACGAGAAGATTTAAGGTGCTTAGCCTCGCTTGATTATCCCACGCTGGTGATATCTTTGCTAATTGTCTTAGTTGGTAAATCCGCTCTCTTCAAGGGCAACTCCGGTCCATACTTTCGATTTTGGGATTATGACTGTTTTTAGTGCAGTCAGCGTCCCTGAATTGCAAGGTGTAATTTTTTTTCTCGTGTGTGTGCGTTGTTTCAACGACATCGACACCTCAAAGTTTTGCTTGGGGCCCGGCCAACAAAACTGAAACTAGCCGCTCGAGGCCCCGGCAACCCTGGAAATCAGCCGCTATGTGAACGTGACGTCAGGATCGTTCTCGTTCAACGAGTACACAGGTTGAGCGGCACCTACCTCTGTTGCGCTAGCCGTCTAAAGATAGGAGGTAAGCTGATTTTGTTTTAATTCTGCATGCGTGGTAGTTATCCAGCATATATAGCAAGAGTTAGTGCGTATACCCAAAAGCTATAGCGACTGGAAAACCCGTGAACTCGTACGGTGCCGTGCTCGGCAGCCGCTGCCGTGCGTGCGCTATGCCGTACTCGTCGCTTGTGTACCCAAAAGCTAGCGACTGAAAAACGTGTGAACTCGTTCGGTGCCGAACTCGTTCCGTTCCGTACTCGGCGGTTTTTGCCGTGTGTGTGGTCTTCCGTACTCTTCGCTAGGCCTAAATTGTCATCGGGGCTCCGTGGATGGAGCGGCGGTGCTCTACGCCGTGCTGCCAGTGACGTACAGTACTGGGGGCCCTCTCACTTTCGCGCTGCGGGTCAGTCCCAGACACGAAGCCTTGAGATTTTCCTGCGCGGGCCGCGGCGCCCGAACAGGCATGTGCTGGGCTGTACACGTCTGTTTTTTGGTTAATTTTTCCTCGGGCGCGTAAAGGCCCAAGTCCAAAGTCCACTCGTCGAACAGCCTTCAACTACACCTTCTCCAATTTCCGGTGCGTTGGAAACTTGTGAAAAAGCACCTCGGTGTTGCGTGGAGGGTTGTTTGAGCAGCCCACAGCGCTACAAGTTGCACTCGGCATATTTCGAGGAACAGCTGGGCAGTCTTGGGAGCACCGAGTTGCTCGCTAAAAAGAGTCTTGGAGTCCTCACAAGAGCAAATAAACAAAAAGCTATACCGAAGCTACACGGGCTACAGATAAAAGCAACGGTTAAACACGCCAATCACAAGCCAAAGTAGCGGTGGTAGCGGCTCAAAGAAGCGCACTCCGCGCAACGCCCGGACCAGAGGAAAAAAAAGAGAACGATACTGACGTCACGGCCCAATGTTATTTTAGCGATCAGCAACCCGCTGGCCGCCCGCTAAGGAGCAGCGGCTCGCGGTGGGTCGCAATTTTATTATCACCATTTGTTGAAAATGCGGCGTCCCACGGACGTAATATATTGGCTGGTGTCGTATTTTGTGTCACTACAGCGATACCAGTAATTTATTTCATTTTGAGTTTTGGCCGGAGTTGCCCTTTAAACCTTTCACTTGACTGAGACGTGATCCCATGATGAAGATGAAGAAGAGGTTGCTCTTTGAATATGAAATGTACTGCACAATTATGTTCTTTTTTTTTTGTTTTTGTTGTTATTTATGAAGGAAAGGAACGTATAATTTACGAAACTTTTTTTTTTCAGAACCAATTTAAATATACCTTTTTTCACATGCCAGGATTTTCATCAACTGCTTATTCGACAAGATTTAACTTTTGGTTACTTCCCTGGATTGTTGTTTTTGGAACAAGTTGTTTTCCTACTTGTATTTTTTTCCTTCCTTTCTTATTTTCTGGAGGAAGATGTTAATGATTGTTGTACATACTAAACAACATTTCCAAGTGATTGATGGTGTACATCGGGTGGTACGTTGCAAGGATTTAGAGTTGAAGCCAATGTCGAAGCCCGGAGCTTTAGAACGAGTCCCTAGCTCCCCTAATCCTAAACGTGAGGTCTGCGTTGAATGTAGCTTTGCACCTCTTCCTTGCGCGACTAACCTAATAGAAAGCCAGCAGTTCCCAACCAGTTAGAGCCTCCCTGTCTCACATTGTGGGCTCCTCCTTCTGCCACATATTTCATGTTGTGACTTTCGGTAGATCCAAGGCGAATCTCGCCTCGTTATTTGGGGTAGGTATTGTTCCAATTATGATCGGTTTTTAGTGTTGGTGAAGCATTATGCGTTACATCTGGTACTTTTCTTCAGTAAGTAGATTTTAAGTAATTTCATAAATACTTTGTATTATTTATTTCAAAAGTATTAGTTTGTTCCCTGAATGTATTGAATTGTATTGAAGAGTAAAAAAGAAGTATCTTTTGAAGCTAGATATATTCGCCGGTCGTCCGCCGCCATCGCGTAGTCCGCTTCCTCCAGCCTTACCGCTGATTCACACCGGAAGCGGATCCGCGTTCGCAAAGCGTTTGCGAACGCGGTTGTATGAAAATCCAGTACAAATGCACGTGCACTTCATGACATCGAGTGCGCGTGCAATTGCACTGGATCTTTATACAACCGCGTTCGCAACCGCTTTGCGAACGCGGATCCGCTTCCAGTGAGAATGAGCGGTTACAGCGTGCGACGTCGGCGATACGACGCCGTGTTGAGAATACACCTTTTGCCGAATTACCCAAGCATTAAAAGGCATGCCGGGAATGTAAATACGTGCGTTGCGCGTGCTGGCGTTTTCAGCTGTAACTGTTCGAAAGCAAAAATCTAAAAGATGGTCATTCGCACGCGCCGTTCCACGGAAATTTAGTTATTTACTTTGAATCTGTTCATGCCTCCTGCGCTGTAGCTTTGAACAAACTAGGTGCCCTCGTTTTGAGCCGTACATGCTCACCTGATAGGGCCTCGCACTACTTTTGACACGTTGGCCGAGCTTATTTCTTTCTGTGCGGTGCAGTAGAACGGAAAAACACCTTTGGACATCCGAAATTGCCTAGATTCGACGCCGCAAGACAATCAAAAGCCTCAGATTCATGCCACCACCGCTAGGGTACGCGTATCGTATTTCTGAATGGTGACGTCAGATCATCTGGCGTCACCATTCAGACGCTTTATTTTTAATGTTTTGTCCTTTAAACGCGTGAAACGGCACGTCTCGGTTTACGCTCTTGACGTCTTAGATTTGACCTGTGCTTTCACTGCGTTCAATTTTTTTCTTCTCGCCATGTTCCTGTTTGCATCAGAGGAGGCACCCTTCTACGTGCTAGACAGTTTGAGGCGCTCGAGTTTATAACATGGAGTTTTTATAATGTAAGTTAGAGTTTCAACTCGCACTAGCGTGCTGACGCAAATTGAACCAGACATTAACCAGCCGAAAATTAAGTTCTGGTAATCCATTTTTATCGGAAAAAGTGAGTGCATTTTCTCCCTGCGTTCAATTATAAGCGCAAATATACTGAATAAGTTGCACGCAGTAGGTACCTTGGAAGATTTCTCAATCAGGCGGACGAAATAACTGGTCTGTTACGGTGTTTTTCGTTCACATTCATTTCATCAGAAATTGTTCCAGAAAGGCTTTGTACATGCAATTTTGTGCACTGTCGCACATTGTTAGCGCGAACGCGACGTCGGCGCTTTTCACCATGAGAGATATACGTGCCAAATGAAGGAAGGATATCTGGAAACCAAGAGAGATGGCAAGAACTACGTGGGAACACTGAATCAATACCTACCATTGCATGTATCCAAATAAATTGGAGGCCACGTAATATATTATGATTTTAAATAAGTAAGTACTGTCTATTCTTTCTCCTCTCTGCAAAGATGCTTGTTCAACGTTTGTAAAAATCACCCGCACGCTCGAACTTTATGAGCACAAGTGTCCGATGAAAGCTGCCCGGCAGAAAAAACAATACAAAAAGACACCTTTCACAGCCCACGTACTTTATACATTAAGTTTCGAATGCTGTTGTCTACCCATAACGATGCAGGGCAGGGTCATTTTCATATAGTAACAGGACTGGCATGCTAGCAATATATAAGCGTCAACGGAATGTTGGCGAACCATGAACTGATTCAATATTCCTTTCGATTGGTATTTTGCTTGAAATCGTCTCTCGTTTTACATACTTCAGGCGAAACTCATGTTTAGAACTGAAATGTATTCAAGTTAAACATCGTCCACTGATAAATAAAGCTGCCCTAACCAAAGCAATTTCTATTTTGCAATGCTAATCAAGGTACGTTCTATTCGGTACAACCCAAATGCCCAGAGTCTTCGATGTCATTTTCCTGCGAAGAGAGAGCATACACGCGAGTTTTCCTTAGGAATGCATAGAAGCACCACAAAAGTAGACTAGTTGCTGTCTCGTTCAATTTGCGCCAAGGAAGTCACATAGGCACAAGAGCCAATTGAACCTCTAGAATACATACTGCCCAAAACAAGTCCTGTCATGTCCCTTTTCGCAGCGCGGCGTGGGCAACGCAGGAGGCCTAGAGGGAAGGCGAGCACGTGCAGGGCGTGTACCTACGTTCCCAACGTTCTGTTTAATGCTTGGGTGATTTAGCGAAAGATCTATTACGCAGTAAATGTACTTCCGGTACTCCGTACAGCTTTTCTTTTTTTAATCAACGCATTTGCAGCTTTTTATAAGACACGAAGAATGGGTTTCATTTGTTTACTATTTTTAATGTTGATGGCGTGCCTTCCATGACCGACGACTTTGATTATTATTGGCACGTGTGTCTATACGGCACGTGACCACGGAGAAGAGGCTGAGCGCGGCTAAAACTCTCCAGTCCTCGATCGGCGACTTTCGGAAGGAAGAAAAACAAAATTTTTATTGCAAATAGTGTTATGGGTATTTGGGCTCTCATATATAATTTAGAAACAAAACCCTTCACGAACATAAATACCCTGTCACTGTCCCTTTAAGGTCTCGTATGCGAGACTATGCAGAAAAAAGTTCCTGAAATGCCTGAAAATGCTCCGTTAGTTAGTCCGCTGGCATCAATATTTATAGAAACAATATGAATATAATGATGACATGCGTGACTGTTGAAATAATTTCTTTTGAAACCATGCTGGTTCATTTAAAGTAGAGTTCGAAAGTAATATAATAATTTTAATACTACGGGCTTCTTTATATTACGTCATGTGCATGTAAGGCAAAGCAAAAAGGATTAACAACCGCGATGCAAACATGAAAATCTCCCAGTTGAGAGACAAGAGAAAAACATTTGTTTCTCTCATACCAAAGGTTCCGGGATTCAAAATGGGCAAGCACTACACGGAAGAGGGCGCGCACTCCATTTCACATTAACGTGAACCGCAACGAACGCTAAGAACGACCGGAGCCAATCCGTAGCTCGCAGCGCGTCACGTGACCTCGGGGTACTGCGCAACGACGTACTGAGCTTGAAGTTACGTGGCACGCGTGGAGCGCATAGTAGGCTGATATGATTCGTAGCAGGCGTTGTGGTACTTCGTACACTCTAAATATTCCGGTGGCTTCTTTTAGCACAAGAACTTGACAAAAACTAATAGATCTTCTTGAAAGGTTATACCAGACAAAATTTGCGGTCGCCATTATTTAGGCACCAAGTGCATGATGGCATCCGAGTTCTCGCAGAACACTGACACAGCACTTGGTTTCATCACAAGTTGAGCCAAGATACGCCGAACGCAGACGCAACCCTCGTGAGCAATAAATGCTCGGGGTACATACATGCCCAAAACAATGGCAGCTTCTTAGAATTTACGCAGTGGCGCGCACTTTTGAAAAAGTAAAATCGTTGCAACCGACCCTGAAAGCTCGGCCAACGACGAAGCTGAATTTATGACGCACTTGAACACCCTGCGCTGTGGCACTCAGCATGGGCTTCCACGTGCGTACGCATCGTTCAATGCCCCAAACTAGACAGATTTTTCTTTTTTTTTTTGCTTAGGTGTCATTGTGTTTCTAGCCTCGCCGTTCAGCGAGCTCCCTGATAGGTGGCAGACATTGGCTCCCACAAATGCTTTGAAGAAGAAACGAATTGCAGCTCTGTATCGATCTTCCCATCAAACCCAAATAAGCAGAGCATCGTTTCGCAAAGAAAGCTGCGAACACTCATCCTGGTCTCAGCCTTTTATGCACGTGACGCCATGTCTTATCGTCCCTACGTCACCCTTTTCTACCTGGTTTTTTTTTAGAGCGCAGCTCTTAGGCGCCCGTTTCCGGCTTGAGCGGCGTCGCCGTCACCAAGGTCATCCCAAGGTCACGTGACCCCCAAGGTCACCTCAAGGTCACGTGACCCCCATGTCACGTGATCCCTCCGAGGTCACGCCACCCCGAGGTCACGTGACCCCTCCAGGTCACGTGACCCCCAAGGTCACCTCAAGGTCACGTGACCCCCAAGGTGACCCCCACGTGACATCCCAAGGTCACGTGACCCCCCAGGTCACGCCACCCCGAGGTCACGTGACCCCTCCCTCCCCGAAGTCACGTGGCACCCCCCCCCCCCCCCGAGGTCACGTGACCCCCCCCCCCCCCCGGAGCATATTAAAGAATGAGCGGAGGAGGACGAGAAGGAGGAGGAGTCTACCCTCCCCTCAGTACCCTTCACTCCACCTCCTCAAGAGCTGCGCTCCGATTCGGCGTTACAGGGACTTGTAAACGGCTTTCACTTTTTTTTCTTATTTTCGAATATTTTGTAGCTGGGAAAGTCCTCTTGAAGCGGCTCGGAGTCCTCAATTCCGATTTCTAAACATTTAGTTTTTTCTTTCTTCATAGTTTTTTATTTGTTCTCTTTTTTTTACAGTTGCATTATGTTGTTGTCGGAGCTCGCTCGACGAAAGTGTCTGGTAGCCAGCCACTTCTATTCGACCGCACCTTGGCGCGGCATGCTTCATTTTTCAAGGCTAAATCAAAGTTAGCTATACTAGGAACAATTAGACTTTACCAACGTTTCAGATTTCTTAGCTGAAGCTGCTCACAGCCACCGACCGAGGGGCCACCTTCGCACCGCCTTGGATATAAGGAAGAGTGTGCTGACTCACGCCTGGTCCAGGGATATTCCGAAGGTCGTCTCCCGATAAGCTTTTGCCTTCGCGAGGAGCGCATCGTAGGCGGCCGCGTCGTCCCCGATGGATGTGAACCGCTTTGTTTCGTTGCAGTTGGGACACATCACATGCGTGTAGAAGACAATATCGCACATGCTGTCTGGAGGCATCATGGCTTGCAGGGCGCCGCCAACGCCGATCGTGCAGACAAGGATGGACTTGGCCACTTTTGTCCGAGAAGAGATGCAAAAAACGAGAAAAAGCGAAAAAACGTATGTTTATAGGGTACTCGGCGAAAGCTTCCCTTCCGTCATAAAGGGCACAGCCGTTAACATTCATCAATCCATTCATGTAACTAAAAAGCAGACAATTTGTCCACCGCTCTTACACGCGCATGCATGAGTACATACACCACCTCGATGCACAGAAGACCATCCAATAACTCGTTTCTCTATACTACTTTCGGTCAATGAGAAACCCAATTGCACCGTACTTGAACAAAAAAATTAGCAGTCCCGTGTGAATCCACAGTCCATTCACATGGATAGCTGCGATACGTCAAGTCGAAGTGGTTGGGCAGCGGTGTCGCGTTTACGCAAAGTGGGGTCTTGACAGATTGGTCTCTTGGCTTCGTTCTCGGTGCTCCACTTGGGACGGACGGTGAGAGTAGTCTCGCCGTTCGTCCCAACCAGCGCGTCTTTCGGCGTCTTGCAAACAATGTGACGCTAGCACACGGCGACGCCAAGACGCGCACGTCTTCCGGTTTGCGCTGTACTCTTCTCAAGCTTCAGCAAGTTTTCTGCTTGGGGCGTCTCAGGGATCCGCTAACGATTACTTAATGCACAGGCCTTGTCCTTTATGTTGTATTGGATGGATCGATACGGCTTGCGCCCCCTAGCCGAAAATTTTTGTTTTCATTTTAGCAAATAAATTGGGTAACATTTAAAGATAACATTTTTTTGCATAGACGTCACAGCAACTGTGGCCATCTAGCGGGCGCTACACAAGACCCATACGCACGTTTGTGCTTATCAAATGATAATGAATTTGATTGCCAAGGCTGCGGTGTAACTCTGTGGTAATGCGGCCGCTACACAGGGAGCGAATGCGCAATACAAATCCTGGGAATACCAGGGCGGCGGGTAATTTTTGGAGCATTTCTGAATACCAGCTAAGGTCGCTCTATGCACATCTAAAGTCGCTAGGTCGTGGGAAAGTAAAACCAAGCTGGTCGCTAGGTCGGAATTTCGGTTAATCAAAATACGACTTTTTTTTGTGGCCATTTGATTTTTGGTGAGCCAATCTAAACTCCCGGTGACGGTCTGCTTTTTGCCCAGGAGTTTGAGGTGACGTCAGAACGAAACCGGGCTCTGTTTAGCTTTGATTAAAAAGATAGTGTTTAGACCTCAATGATAAATGCTCGAGGCTTACCTAATTTATTCTTTTCGAATCATCCAATAAGAGCTGGACGTTCTGATATTATCGCAATCCGTATGCAAGACGCAGACGAACTTGCGCTCCGTATAAAGACATTTCTTAAACACCGAGGTTACGTTGTCCGCACACCAGCGAGCAATGTGCACATCCTCGCATCGGCACCGCATACGGCGTTGGTGCTTGGCGGAATTTAAAATTATTTTTCTATCTAATGCGCATGACAAACAATACCATGGTAAATGATCTGTGGAGATACGCATCATAGATAAGTTGCTTGCATGCATAGTGCAAAAGACGCTTATATTCGCGAGGAACGTATGATGATGCTCCGTAGCAATCTTGGAGCGGCTGGTTCAAAACTATTCTTTCGATTCTTCGAAGACTTGAATGAACCGGATTAGCAATTTTATGACAGCTGAGATTTATCCCAATCATCTTGCGAGGTTTGGTTGTCTGTATGTTAGTATATGTTCGCATCGGGCTAGCGGGCAGAGAAAGCCATGGCGCTAGTTTACTATGGTACCTTGACTTTCCCATCGCTTTTACGACAACTACAGCATCAACGACAATGGACGTCATTTGTAATGGTGTAAAGAGCCAATAAAAACTATCGTAATAAAACGCAGTGTACGCGGCATGAGATGTGCCTTTGTCCCTGTGCCTGCTTGCCCATTCAGCGGTACTGCTCGCCTTCCTCGAAAATCATTCCTGAAAAATATGGCGCCCTGACCGAGTTATGCCGGTTTAATGTACGGTTTGCGAAAGATTAGCGATACAACACAAAGCTGATAATCGTTTACGATTGTGATTTTATCAATACAAAAAGTATAAAGAAATGAATACAGATAACGTGATGGCTATTTTTTCTTCTGCGCTACTAAAGCTTAAAATCTAGGACGAAGAAAGGCGACTCTTCTTCTTCGTCCTAGATCGTAAATGTTAGCTGGCAGAACAAAAAATAATAAAAACCACTTAGCTCAAACCCAAACTTCTCTGTACGTGATGACATGGGGTTCCTCTAAAAGGGGCAGGGAAACGAAATTTTAAGGCTGATTGTATGGCTTACATATAAACCATGTCTCATCAGTGCCTGAGAAACATCAGTCCTTCGACTGCAAATATTATAAAAATAGTTTTAATATGAATCAAACGATTTCCCACTTGACTCTGGGAATGAATGGGACGAGGCGTTGTTGGCGCATCGTGACGGGTTGCTCTCTCCGGCTGCAGTGGCGCCACTTTCGGGGGTGCACCGTACTCATATAGACACCATAGCCGCGAACGCAATGACGCAATTGCCCTGCGTTGCGCGGTACGCGATTCTTTTGGTACTGCCGAGTTGTTACTGTGTTGATTCATCATGTTTGCGTGCAGGATGCCGCGCTGTGGTACGGCAGAGGGCTGTGGCAACAGCGTGATTGAACGGCGAGACGCCGGCACATGGATTTCCGAACGATGAGAAATTCCGAATAATTTGGATCAGTTTCGCGCATCCGTCGTCTCCAGGGCACATAGAAAACCGATTGTCTGTGCGGTGACAATTCCAGCGACGGGTCTGCCAATGGTGACCCACTGTCCTCATGGTCTGGTTCCTCCTACTAAGAATTTTTGGTTGCTACCAGTGGTTGCGACGTCTATATTTACTAAAAAAAAGAAAAGCAGAAGAGCTCAGAGAACCGCACGAAACGCGAAGCAAACTGGTAAGTGAGCACGCTCTTAATAAGACAGCTAATAGAGCATAACTCAGAGTTGGCCAATTATTATTAAATGCGAAGCGTTCCTTGGCGACCCCGACACCCTTCAGCTTTTCTCGGGCGGACGGTTGGTCTGTCGGATCGGTTGTACGGCTCTAGACCGAATCGCCTGTCCGTCAGAATGTGCGAGAGTGACTACTCGTCCTCGCCTACATCGTCCGAGTCCCCTTGGCACTCAAAATCCTCATCCTCGTCGAGTTCATATATCATGCTGGAACGCACCGCGGACTGCAAGGGCCGAAATGAATACGTCACGAAGGTCGTCATGCAGCTTCGCAGTTCTCCACTACTCCGAAACGCGACATTGTAACATGCAAAAGCCACTGCATGGCGGCGCTCATAATCACGCCAGCCTTTGGCTCTGCTGAGGAGCCTAGCGTCACGATTGCGACGGAGTTCTCACGACGCATCGCCCTCCTCGTTGGCCATTTTCAAAGCACTCGCTAAAATGGAACGCTTAAAACGATAAATATAGCCATCCGCTGAAAACACGCACGTGCGAGTGTCATTTACAGATGTCGTAAATCAGTTTCCACCCATTTGGAAAAGGTTTGCGAATATTTTGATTTTGATTTCTGTACCCTTTTAATCTGCGCGAGTGCTGAACTCAGTAATGAATGTGAATGGATCGTTCTGCTTTCATGGGATATACGAAGCGCCCGAAAAGGTCAGAGCGTATATCGGAACAGCCCACAATTTCCGTCACTGCGCAGTGCAACGTGAGATAACCACGAGGAAGGCTGGGAGTTTGTGGAAACGTCTATCCGTTCCACTCACTAAAGAAAGATCAATATTTGGCGTTCTAATTACAGTATGCGGCATAATCAATGCAGGGAATTCGCGAAGTATCTACAAATGCATATATATATATATTGCAATAAAGAGGGTTCCCGAAAAAAAAAATTTTGATTTTTCTTTTTTTGTTAAATATGAACAACGCATCGCAAAACGCTTATCTCCCGGCCAGATGTACGGACAGAGTCCAAAGCAGCTGGCAAATTTTTAGAAACAACTTTTATCTTATTTAAGGAATATAAGTGACCTTCTGTGTTATTTCATTGGTAAAAAGTTCCCCGTCGGAGTTGTCGAATAAATTGAGCTTGTGGGCGACCTGGGGATCAAAAGCGTTCCACTCGACCAAGTTTCCCGCATGCTAAATCGTCTGTGGTCACTTGCACCGCGAGAGAACCAAGTTCCTACACCCCCGCAAGCGGCGCTCTGCTCCTGACAAAAAAGAAAAAGCGCCAGTTACCGATGACGGGCCGAAAACGATCCCCGTTTTCTAAACTAGGTTTCCCGCCAATCGGGAAAGTTTTTTTTTGTTGTTTTTTTAGTATTATTTGACATATATAACGTTACGTGCGCAAATGTTTCGAGTTTGATCATCTCCGCCAGCCTCCAGTTCTCGCGGAGTTTTAGCTTGCTGCGACGCGTAGTTAATTTATGTGGGCCGAAAAAGCCGGTTTCATTTCCTTCTATCGTACCATGTAGAAAAAGACGTTCGATCTGAAGTTGATTCTGGTCACTGACGCTTGTGAAACGCACGGCGTGCGGAGGGAGTGGAGGTCTTTTTATTATCACTATGTAGCCGATAAGATTCTGGCTTCAGCTCATAAGAAAGCCAAGGAATGAATATCGAAGGAAGACGCACTATTATAATAGACCGCGCTTTACCTTTCTTTAACTGCCATTGTGCATGTCGTAAGCGGCTGGCAAATACCATTACGTAAAATTGAACAAAAATATATATATGATACGGCAAACGATTTTAAAAGTGTTTTTCTCATTTAATTTTGGGAAGGGGAGGACTCCATTTAACTCTTAACCTGTCACGAACAAGCGTGTTTTAAATATAATTTTTAGTTCTGTGTTAATATAGATTATTTCATATTCTTTTCCCCTAAATCAAGCACTCTATGCGTGAACTTAGAGTCTAAAAAAACGAATCACAGTTCAGATTCCTTAGGCAGGCGGAGACCACCAGTCAACCCTAACCAGAGAAGGATCCCGACTAATGGCGGAGGTCATAATACCATTAGATGCAGAAAACATGCGGCGAGCGCATGAACAACGAGGCGAATGGAGCGTCATGCTCAATATTGTCGCGTGCAGACAAATAAGGAACGCTTCTCTGTATATCTCGAAAGATTCGAGTTTACTTTTACTCCGAGGGTAAAAGATAAAGGAGGCCAACCTGACCCTGCCAAATCAGTCTTGCCCTTGCTCGGTCGCCAAGATTGTAGGTCGAATATTCGAGATACTCAGTGTTAGGTAACGAGTTAAACGAGGCTTCCCCGACCCACTCTCTCGACGACAGCGCACTCTCGCGATAGCCAAATGTCACGCCGACGACGCCACGTTCGTTTCTGCTTCCTCGAGGCTCCATCTTTCCTTCCTTACTGGCTCAAGGTCACCGAATGAAGCTTTATTTACTATTTTACACTCGGCGAACCTCTTCCCTCTGCTGCAATATCCATAAGCAAATCGCAATTTTTTTTTTTTTTAAATTTCAGTGTTAGGCTTATATTTCCCATTCGCCGTTATCCCACATTTGCTCTCTCTGACTGGCAGCCTATTCTGCAAGAAGTGAACTAACAAATGTTTCTTAGTGCATCGTAACTGGCAGCTTCAGAAACACAAAGTGCGACTTAATGCGTTGACACATCCTGCTCGTTACTCGTTCTCTGCAGACTTGTACCATAGCCTCCTATATACTGACAAAACCTGGCAGATCGCCAAGAGAAGCGGCCGCCGAAATGAAAAAGGTGGAGAAGCAGGCAACGGATAAGAAGAGAGCCACGCAACTGCCGCCCCGCGGCGGCAAGACACCGAAACACACTTCGCCCGAGCGAACAAGTGTGTTTCGGGTTCTCGCTGCTGCAAAAGCTGTGCGCTGATGTCCAGGTTCCCTGAGAAATGGCTTCTTGATGCTCTGCGCTACCAGATCCTCCCGTTACAAATCTGTGACCGGACACTCTATGGTATAAGACGTCGAACCGCCAGGCTATGTCAGAGAGGACGCTATGCTTGTACGCTACTCAATATGACTAATCAAATTACTAGTATTCACTAGCCTTTTGGTGTACCTATAGAATCACCTGAATACTTTTATTAGGATGCAATCGCGATAAGTATTTGATTAGTTTCGCAAGTACTAAAATGACTTGTATCCGTTATTATATCTACCTAATCTTTCAAGTAACCTCGTTTGTATTGTACAATTTTCTGACTAATGGATCCTCGCACCATGTCTCCGAAAGCAGGATGGTCTAACAGCATCAGAGGATTAAGAAAACACAAGTAGAATATAGTTCGGTGATTCTAATCTAATATTGGACTGTACGAAAATCCCGTTCTAAAACCGGCGGAAACATTCCTTGTTTTAAAAATCCAAAGTAATCGAAGAAGTAACGGTTATCTCTTCGAGTAACGGTAATACCTCTTCTTCTTTGGTAACCGAGCAACCTAATAAAATAATTTTCAACCGAGAGTAATTGTAATTGTATTTCATTACTTTCTCGAGAAACCTGTACGAGAGTGGCTGTTGGTGACTAGAGTCGCGATTATGGTTTTCCTCAATCGACTTACTTCCTGGTCAATATGATCCTTCAACTCCTATCGTAGATCTGACGACTTCTGTTGTTCGGTACATTCTTCCTGCATACCTTGCTCTGCGATTTTGCGGCCCAAACTAGTCAAAGGCTTAGGTACGGAGAGATCTAGAGATTACATCCCGTAAAGAATTCGGGAGTGCCAATCGGTGCAACCTACTCTGAAAGTGAGCCACTGACGAGGTTGCAACCTCTGTTTAGACCTAAAATAGCCGTCTCCGCTGCGGCATTGAATGCATGTTACAAAATCCGGCTATGTTACATTATTCATGTAACAAAATCCGGCTGTGATACGTTATCCATTCTCCCGGGCTAGACGCGTCCTTCCAAGAAATTCGCGGGGTGTGAGGGCTGGGACCCAGCTCCCACGAAAACGAAGCGATGCTGCCTTTGGGGGAGGATGAAGGGACGAGCGGGCCAGCGTCCTGGGGTTTCGTTTCTTTTTGTTTTGTTTTCCACGCCTGCGTGCTGGAATGCGGGGGCCCGTCGAGGGGGACTCTTTGGGGCAAAGGCGAGCAGTGTGAGCGGGAAACTCGGAAGCAACAGGCGGAGAATCGAAGCGTCGAGTCCGTGGAGCTCAACGGTAGCGGGCCAGGTCCGGACTGGGGAATACTTCGACGACGAAGTGTGTGTGTGTGTGATTGTGTGGCCGCTTCAAGCCGCCCAACCCACCGTGGTACCACCGGGACCATTCCTTCCCCCTTCGGACAGCGCCTCGCAAGACCGTCACTCCCGGACTCTGTGAGACGAGATTTCCCCTCCACTCGCACTTTCCTCTTTATAGTAATTAAGGAAGCGGTATTTCTGTAGGTGGTTTTTATTCTCACGGGTGTCCGATTGTATTATTTGGTAACATTTAAGCTCCGAAGTTGTTCTTATTTTTATTTTTTTTTTTCATGTTCGGGGAAGCTCCCGCGTAAGAGATGTTTAATGGATTGTACTAAGGTGTAGACTTTGGTTTTTGACTAAATTGTTGTGTGTTGAGTGTTTTTATCCTCGACGCCCGTGCACCGGCCGGGTGAAGTGCCTTGGAGCCCTGTTGTTTTCGCAGCTCGGCTCTTGTTAACCATTTTTTTTTGTTTTGTTTGCAGTATTAAATTCGTTTCGTTGCAAAACTGTGGTCTCTCCTTCATTGGCAAGACTCCACCGAGGTGTGGACCTATCGCCTGGTCGGCAGTCCTTTGTGTTTAAACAGAAAATATCGGCAAACCTGTGACAATGCACCGTTCCAAGATGCTCCATGCCACAACGCAGACTGTTTTTTTTATTTATTTTTTTAAATTTCATTCGGTGAAATTTTTTGCCCTAGATTAGAACGATTGGTTCTTAATTTATAATACTACGGGCTTTTAAACAGACCCGCAGAGGTTATCCCCGAAAACACAGTTTTTAACACAGAACTGAATAAAAAAATATGCTACGTCGTCCGACGAATCAGCACATAATGATACTGTACAGAAATATAAAAATAAAAACGCTGAGCAATATAGCGTAGAACTAGTAATTGCACAAACTGTATGTACCTTTTTCTCATAACCTCACACCAGCGCCCAAATGACCCGCTCTCTAGCCAGCACAATCTTTCATTACCTATTAACAAAGGGTATGCAACCGCCAAGTGCATGTGGGAAAAGGCTTTGAGACGGATGTCATGTGCGAGTTAGTTCCCGGTTTTCCTTTCAAAAGTGTTACAATTTCTTAAAAACTGCAGGCCAAGTTTTCACGCGTTCTCTAAGGACCCATATTTATGTAGCCACGATTGCGAGCGTGAATCGCTAGGGCTTTGTATCAGACTTTTCGTCACCTGCATGCTCATAGCTCCTTCGTACACGGCAAGCGGACCGACTCCAAGCAGGTGCCGGTGCTCCGATTAGGTTATTACTGCGATACACGCTATTACTCCATGGCACGAGAAGGGTATAAAACAGCTGCGTCCACCTACCAAGATGAAGCTACCAAATGCTGAAAAGTTACGCTAGTACACTACATTGAACTGCTCACATTTCCGTTCGTTGTGAAAACTCAATCAGTACAGCCACCTCCTTCGTCCACGTTCTTTCGAGGAGGTCAGGTAATGGACTGTCATTAGCCAGTTGTCAAGTTACTGATGCCCACCGTAGCCAAGTCCAGCCATGGGCTCCCCCCATACCCACACCGCTGCTTACCCAGAAAGCTGCGCTGCCACAAGCTGCCGGAATTTCGAGATTTAAGCCGCTAGGCGACATCGTGGACACCGCTATTCTCAAGATGGCGGCGCCGTTAAAAAACAAAACAAAAAACGTTTATATAACGGTGATGAAAACAATTTTAGACTTAAAAACAATACCAACATAAAAAGTACGAAACTAAAACAAAATCCAACTTTAGAGTTTTTACTGATCCAATGACATGTTTATGATGATTGTGCATATTTTATTAAGGTCATTAGAATAATCAGTCAGTCCATCCGCTTACGATTGTGCCTCACTAACTTGGATGTGTATTTTTCCAGAATGGATTGCAGTCTGGAGTAATTTCCCAAGTGCTTCACAGGAAAGTTAACTCCCCAGAATTTTAGACTCCCAGCCCACCTTAAAGACCGACGACCAGATCGCGCTTTCCACTTTTTCCCCGCTCCCTCATCTCCCCCTTCTTCCCTGTTCACCACTGCCTGTTTCCTCCACCCCGATCGTGAGGAGGATCTTCTGCGTTGTAGAATCTCGAGTATCCTAGTCAGCTTTTAATTGCGAACGCAGCCGACGCTACTATTCGATAGAACTAAACAGACAGCGCCAAAAGTGCATCGTCACGCCGATCGTTGGGTTTGTGGCTTCGCCATCATCGGCTATTCGAATCAAGTACAGAAAAGAGGCGCTAGATGGCGACGTATTCGCTGTGCCCAATTCATTTAGTCGGCGACGGCAAACGCCCAAAGGCAACGAGCACCGTGACGAGGCACTTTTTTTCTCCGCTTGATTGGTTCCAACAGTATAGCGTCGGCTGCGCAAAGCAGTAAAGTAAATCATGGATGAAGAAAGAATAAAGCAATTAAAACAGGGACAACACAACCACATCTTTCAACTAGCAACGCACGAGTAAACTTTCTACAGCGAGCAGCCGATTATACCCAGGAGGAGAAGGGGGAGAAGGGAAGATAAGAAAACGCGAAGCGCAAGGCAGGGTGGTGGGCTTATCTTGGATTTTATAAATTCAGCCTCAGTTTTCGTCAGCAGGAGGGAAGGGTATGACGCGTTGTTTTTTGCTGGGGTCATGGCGAATTACTCTATGATCTCCCTGCCGAATCTGCTGTCCTGCCCCCCCCCCCCTCCCCCCCAGGATTTTTGTTTCATCAAAGAGGGGATGACAACGCAAACACGAACGGGCATGTATGACTATGGGATGATAAGAATCTGAGAGGCATGATAGTCATACATGCCCGTTCGTATTTGCGTTGTCATCCCCTTTCTGATGAAACAAAAATCCTGGGGGGACATGACAGGAGATTCGGCAGGGAGGTCATAGAGTCATTCGGCATGACCACAGCAAAAAACAACGTGTCGAACCCTTCCCTCCTCATGGAGGAAGAAAGAATAAAACAATTAACACAGGGACAACACAACCACATCTTTCAACTAGCAACAGACGAGTAAAACTTTCAAACAGCGAGCAGCCGACTATACCCAGTAGAAGTAGGGGAGAGAAGGGGGAGAGAAAGAAAGAAAAGAAACGCGAAGTGCAAGTCAGGGTGGTAGGGTTATCTCGAATTTTAAAAATTGCGTTTCTTTTCTTTCCTTCTCTCCCCTACTTCTACTGGGTATAGTCGGCTGCTCGCTGTTTGAAAGTTTTACTCGTCTGTTGCTAGTTGAAAGATGTGGTTGTGTTGTCCCTGTGTTAATTGTTTTATTCTTTCTTCATCCATGACTTAAACCAACACGCTCTTCTCCCAAGCATACCTTCCCTCCTGCTGACGAAAACTGACGTTGCATTTCTAAAATCCGAGATAAGCCCACCACTCTGACTTGCACTTCGCGTTTTCTTATCTTCCCTTCTCCCCCCTTCTCCTCCTGGGTATAGTTGTCTGCTCGCTGTTGAAAGTTTACTCGTCTGTTGCTCGTTGAAAGATGTGGTCGTGTTGTCCCTGTTTTAATTGTTTTATTCGTTCTTCATCCATGACTTAAACCAACACGCTCTTCTCCCAATCAATGAAATAAAACGGAGGAGACAGCAGCGAAGCGGCACTTGGCGTCACACCACTGCGGTGGCGCTGCAGTCAGCACTACCCATGCACAGGCGCTTGTTTCTCGCGTATCAGGTTGCTGCCCACGCATCTGCCCACAGCCGTCGTGGACTGTGTGGAGAGCAAGTTGGTCTGCTTCTTTTGCAGGCAGACGGCGCCGTCAGACAGACGGCGAGCTCTGATAGGCTCCGATGTCAATAGCGGGTGGACGTGGAGACGTGCTTGCTTTGAGGTCTACCCACTATCTTTCGATCTGAGCCAGTCAAATCTCAGCGTTTTTCTGACGTTACCACAACCCGTGCAAAAGAAGCTGATGAACTTGCACTCCGCATAAACCAACGCGCTCTTGACGAGAGACTCCGCGTTTGCCCACGCCAGTTCTGGGTAATGCGCGTGGGCAGGAAGCAGATTCGCGTGAGATGAATCTTATGCCATGCGCTCGTTCGAGAAAAACGCCATGGCGGCGGCGTGACGTCAGGCCCCGGCCTATAGAGCGCTAAAGGATGGGAAATACGTAAAAAAAAAATATTAAATGTTTATCAGACGGTCGGTGGCACCTTTAGGTGGTGTGGTGGCCACGGTGATGGAGGGCAGTGCAGGGCTTCCTCCGCCTCCGCCTCCGAGTCCACTTCCACCTCCATTTCCGCCTCCTCCTCCGCCTCCACCTCCGCCGCCTCCTTCGACGCCCCCGGATTGATCGGAATCATCTCCCTCCTCGCTGCCTCCTGAATGGGAGAGAGCGGGCGATTATGCGAGAGAGATCAACCAAGGTCACCTAGAGGTCCTTCTCATGACGTCATTCTTGGTGGATCCTTGAGTCGCCCCAATCGACAAACACTCTGAAGCTCGGCCGGAGCCACAGCAAATTTATGGTGACTGACAGCTTACATCAAGGTGCGGGTCAAAACAAAAATGGCAATATTTTTGGGAAAAGAAGCGATAATGAGTTTTGAGGTGTTTTATTATCCACGAATTCTTATATTTTCCGTATAGGAATAAAATGAGCGTGTCATGATCGGGTAATTAGTCAAATGCATATTTGGAGACCTCTGGAAACTTGGAACGGCATAAATTGGAGCAATTTGTCATCACTACTAAAAATCGAAAAACTAAAACACGGAAGACAAGCACATGACAACCATGTTTGTCCTCCGTGTTTTGTTCTTTCGATTTTAAGTTTTCATGTTCAGCTCGCTCGCTTTTGCCGTATCACGTTATTCGTTGTCGTTTTTTGGGAGTTCGTAGGTGATCGAAACTTTAAGGCGTAGACTGGGGTTGATTTAAAATTAACACGACGTTTATTAGCTGCGGTTCCAATCGGTTACACAAGGTTATATTATGTCGGAAAGAAGAACGGTCGTCCCGTCCGTTTCGTGCGGCGTCCCGGAGTCGTCTCTCTTGCGAAGGGGCTTCTCCTCGGTGACACGTAACCCAACGCCTTGCTCCTCTCGCCTCGAAATCCCGCCCGGGGCACGTAAACCGGGGGGCCCGATTTTGGGGGCTTTCCGGAGGTGCAATGGGAAAGCCCAGGCTGGACGAATTTTTTGGTCGACTGTCTGGGTCTCTGTCTGGCAGGCTCGGTGGCTCTCCGCGCGGAAGGCGCGTGACGCTGACACGCCCTCCTATAAATATGATCTGTCCTCAGATCACCAGGTCCCTCGGCCGTAATGGAGAGTTCTGCAGGATTTAGACCCCGTTCATTGTAGAGACGAATTTGTTCCACGTTGACTGTCTTCACATTTAATTTTCTATGCGCTGGAGAAATTCGGCGAATCGTTATCAGGTGTTCTCCCAGGAGGTCGGTTACCTCATAGGGTCCTTCGCATCGCGCGTCCAGGGTGCCGCTATTGGCGCCGATCTGGTGAAGAACGGTGTCTCCTGTTCTAATACCTGGAGTTCCTCTCTCTCTGCCGTATTGGAACCTGGAGTACTCTTGGCTTGCCCGTAGACTTGCCCTGGTCTCGTCTTGGCTTTTGGCGAGCTCGTGAAGCCTTTCGCTCTCAGATATATCTTCGTCGACTGAACCGATGTTAATTTCTCCCGGAAGCTTCGGGTTGTATCCGTGCATAAGCCAGAAGGGGCTCCGGTCACTGTGCTTGTGCTTGCTGACGTTTATGGCCAGCGTCGTGTCGCTCAGCACTCTGCTCCAATTTAGTCGTTGTCCGACGATCATTCGAAGCACCTGCTTCAGAGATCCAACCGTTCTCTCGACGAGACCGTTCGACTGCGGCCAGTAGGTTCGAGTGTTGATATTTTAGGTGCCAAGTCGACGATGGAGCGCTGTCGTGCGTTGGTTGCCAAAACCTCGTGCTTAATGGTAACGATGACTTCCGGCACTCCAAATCGAGGAATCCATCGCTTCATGAGAAAGTCCACGTAGTGCGTTGATACAGTGCTTGGTACTGCCACTGCGTTCATGTATCTTGCGGAGTGGTCAACACATACGAGAATGTAGCCCTTGTCTTCGCTCGTGTCGCTTGCACCGAGGTGGTCCAGCGAGATCACCACGTTGGGCTCGTTTGAGATGGCTCGAGGACTCAAGCAGCCTTTGCTTCGTGTTGTGCCCGCGTTAATCGTCTGACACGCGTGGCAAGACTTGACGTTGGCGACTCACATCTTTGAGCAGGGTCGGCCACCAGTATTTTCGTAGGATGAGTTCTTTTGTCTTTTATGTTTCCATGTGCCTTCAGTTGCCATGAAAAATCGTCATCACAGATTCTGGGAGTGTGGCAGGAACGACAATTCTTTTTACGATGCGTTCTTTCTCCGAGGTTTTTTTTCGTAAGGACGTCGTTCTCGTTGTTGTACGGGCTGTTTCCGTCGCTCGCCAGCGACTCAAACTTCTGTCATTCTGCGTCCCTTGCCTGTAGGTTGCTCAGGTGACTGTTTTCTCCTGCTCCGATGGCACAGCATGCCAACCCTTGACCCGCCTGTACCGTTTTGAGGATGTCTCCTGGCATACTCTCGCTTTCTTTCTGTCGTGAGAGGGCGTCGGCTGCCGTGTTCAATCTTCCTGGCCTGTGAACAACGCTAAACGTGCATGCAGCGAGGTCCAGTGTCTATCGAGCGAATTGGCGATTCACTGTTTCCTTCTGTGCCAAAGACGCCACGCTGAAGTTGTCCGTAAACACAGTGAGGCGCGGTCGACCCCGTAGGTAAATAGAGAACGCCCAATGCAGGCGCCATGCATTCGAGCATGTTGGAGTGAAGGTTTGTGTCGTGTGTGTTCAGCGATCGGCTTGCGTATTTGATTGCCCGTCCCTTGCCGTCTTGCAACTGACCGAGTATGGCCCCGAGGCCGGTCTGGCATGTGTCAACGCACAGATACGTCGGGCAGTCTGGTTGGAATTTCGCAAGTTGGAGGGCGTTTGACAGCGTGCTTCAGAGAGTCGACCACGCCTTGGTGTTCATGCGTCCACACAAAAGGTGTCTCTCCGGCGATCGGATCTCTTATTATACGAGTACGTGCTGAAAAATCAGTAATGTACTTACGATAGAGGTTAGCGAACTGTAGGAAGGAGTACAGCTTCTTGGCGTTCACGTGTGGTTGAAACTTCTCGACTGCGGCGAATCGAGCTTGGTCAAGCGTGCGTCCGTCCGATGATATTTCGCATCTAAGGAAATCGACGTTGCGCGCACAATTTGGCATTTCTTATTGTCCATTTTCAGTCCTTTGGTAACGATTCTGTCGAGAGCTGAGTCGAAAAGTTCTAGTGCTTCCTTGACCGTCGTTGCTCCTTGCCCTACGTCGTCCACGTAAGTGGAGGTTCGTGGCAATCTGTCGAATGTCTGTCGCACCACTTTCTGCATGCTCTGTGTAGCTTTGCAAAATCTAAATGCCTTTTCGAGGTACTCGTGCTTGCCGTCAGGTCTTCCGAATGCCGTTTTTTGGATATCGTCCGGTTTCACGCGTACGGAGAGGAAAGCTGTCTTTATATCCATTACGTTGAAGTACTTTGACTGGTCGCGCATAATATCGTCGATCACATCCTCCATGATGGGCATTGGATAGGACGGATTCACAGTCTTCGCGTTCAGCGTCCTGTAGTCGTGAATCATCCTTCGCGGGGTTTTTGGGTGATGCGGTTTATCGACAACAATCGTCGGTGCGGCATACTCGCTCTCGCTTTGCTGTATGATTCCCATCTGGATATAGTCGTCGACCTGGTTGCGGATAAAGTTTCTGTCCGCTGGAGAGCATCTGTATGGCCGGGATACCACTGGTATGTTATCCCGTAAATCGATTTAATGTTGGGCGTGTGGGAAAACTTCGGGTGATTCTCCTTTTGTCACGAAGGGTTCGTTTTGTCGCGTGAGAATACACCGTAGTTAGTCCGCTTGTTCGGGTGTCGCGTCTTTCATTATCTGTGAGACCGCTTCCTTGATGTCCTGAAGCGACTCTTCGTTTGGAGTCCCTGTTTTCGTGTTGAATATTACGTATTCCGACTCTTCGAAGCCGGTCGGTGCAGTGACTTCTCGTTTGCAGAGCGAAACGATTAGCGTTTCTGCGGTTCTGAATTTCGGATGCGTTGGTGTCGTTGAATCGCGCATGTCGCGTGCGGATAGCTCGTTGTCGTCGTTCGGTATTTGCACGATCGTGACATCATTCGATGTATGGAACGTCACATCTACGTTGGCTTGCTGGCGACAGTCAGGTCCCAGTATCACATCCAAAGGTGCTAGCAGTGAAGCGATTACTACGTTGGGAAGCTGCGTTCGTGTGGTACCAACAGTGATGTCCAGCTTTGCTGTGCTTTTCAGTTCCAGTTTGCGATCGACGACTTGGATGTGCTCTTGTCCGTCCCATGGGCTCGTTTTTGTGGGTACGTGAAGCGCGGATGGTGCGATGATGGAGACGTTAGCACCGCTGTCAATTCAGACTTTAACGGGCATATCATTGTGCACAAAGCCATCGACATTGGAAGGCTGCCTCCAGTGGATCGTAGAAAGCAGTTCGCCTGTCGATTCTTAAGTGAGCTTTGGACGTTTAACGTTGAGCCAGTGTTGCGTCGTTCATCTGCACGGAGTGTTGCAGTGGAGCCGAGCCGAGCCGTCTGCTCTCAATCACAATCTTCTGTAGTTTCGATTTTTTGCGGGAAAATATTACCAAAATATCCATCTTTTCCCCACCGCCGCAGAAGAGTAGCTCTACAGGTATGTTGTAATATTCGAACACGTTTTTCACTTTATCTGATTTTAAGAAAGTTTTAAACTATGCGGGCAAGAATTTGTGTACCTAATAATGTCATACCGCTAGCACATTTTGCATGCTATAGAGTCTATAGCACGCGACATGTGCTATAGACTCTATAGCATGCAATGTGCAACCCTATATATATATATGGTAATCAAACCTAGATAGATGTGGTGTCTCTATAGAGACACCTCATCTATCTAGGTTTGATTACCATATATATATATAGGGTTGCACAGAAGCAAATGCCGGTTTTTTGCCGCAAAAATAAACTAAGCATCGCCGAACGTTCATTCTCTGCACACAAATAGCGCTGGTGGTCGCAACCACATAATATGAATAGGTGTATTTTCAAACAAAGGTGCAGTGTTAGTGAGGGCTTTGGAAAAAATCTGTTGATACAGCTTGATTAGTCCTAATCCCCCATAACTTCAGCCGCCACAAGCAGCGTGCATGGAAAAAGGGAAATGCATTGGGAACACTAAACAAAAAAAAAAGTTTGAACAGTTGACAGAGAGATATATGAAAATAAAGAAACTAAGCAGCAACCATAACAAATATTCACTTGCACACATCGTTCAAGGCAGGATAACCAAAAAAAATTCTGTCGTACATTGTTTAAGAGTAGACAAAAAAGAGCACTGCCCTACAACATTCAAGGAGCAACCTGGAAATGGTCTACGTTAATTAATTGCACAATATACAAAACAGATGCATATTCGCCTTCACAAGAAACACGCAGAAAATACACACAAATGCACCGTTGAATCGTGGTCGATTTGCCCAGAGAGTATCATGTCCCGCAAGGTACCTACCGATAGCGTGTCAAGTTCTATGTTGTGCGTATGAAGGTGGTTAAGGATGGTCGGTAGCGTGTATGCTATGGTATAATGGCCGTAACTTTTTCTAAAAAGAGGCGCTTGCCAGGGTTGCTGGATACGTTTGGCACGAGTGTACTTTTTGTGTCAGATTCGCTAAATGTTCAAAATCATGCACATGCGTTTTTTTTTTCAATCATGTATTTTGCGCGAAGGCGATATCTATACAAATAAAAAATTTTAATTACACCTAGTTGAGTAAAACGCGAATCCATTGGATATTCGAGTGGGACTTCGCAAATACTTCTTAGCGTCTTTTTTTGCAAAATTAATGTTTTTTACAGTTAGTAAAATTAGTTGTGCCCCATACTATATGACAATAATTTATGTGGGAATGAAATAACGCGTTATATATTAACAACTTTAACTTAAGTGGACCTATGTGTTTATTACGATATATCAAGCCAACAATGCAGGAAAATTTGGATAGAATGTAATTCACGTGATGATCCCATGACACTCTCACTGAGAAAAAAATACCCAATGTTTTAAAAGAAGAAACTAATTCAATTATAGAAGAGTTTAAACAAATGGTCTCGTTTTTGTCAAGTTGTTTATTCTTTGGGCGAAATAGAACTGCCATAGTCTTATTTGTGTTTATTTTTAAACCGTTACATTTGCTCCATCCAGCTAGTTTTTCTAGCGTATCATTCGCGGTATCTATGAGATCTGAGGCAGTATAACCAGTAAAAAGTAAACTACTTACGTCAGCATAAATATTGAAGTTCGTTGATTGGCTTATATTAACAAAGTCATTTACGTAAACGTTGAATATAAAACGGCCCAAGATGCTTCCCTAAGTAACGCCTGACTGAATGAATTTTATTGCTGAGGAATGACCGTTAATGCGTAGGTATTGCTGACGGGAAGACAAATATGAATTTATAAGTAGTAACAATTTGAACACGAAATCCATGCATTTCAAATTTTTTAAACAGCAAATTATGATCAAGATAGTCAAAGGCTTTTGTAAAGTCAATGCATACACCGATACTTGGGTTTTTTTTTTTTTTTTTCAAAGTTTTTGATAATATATTATTTCTGCGCAAGAAGAGAAACTTTTTCGTGCCAGAGTTTCAGCCCGATTCAATAACATAATCAAAAGTAATTTTCTGAAATTCTCAATGGGAAAATGGCGGCCGTCGGAGTTTGGACTACATGGGGCTCTATGGTACTAGAAACTGAAAACGAGCAAAAAAGGCTCCCATTGAAATTGTGAGAAAATCACTTATGACTTTTAAATCAAGTATCGGATCGGGCTAAAACTTTGGCATTTTGTCGTGATTTCTAGCGCTACATTTGGGCGGAGAATGAGCGGTCAGCGATTCCTAGTTTATTTTTGCGGCGGAAAAAAAGAAACCCTGCAATTATTTTCTGTGACACCATGTTTATATATTGTAACGATGATTCTCCTTAGTTACTCAGTCGAGCCGTCCCGTTCTCACTTCCCGTCGTCTTCCCCTTTCCCTTTATTATCGTATCAATCTCCCCCTGTCCTTAAAGGGACCATGAAATTACCTTTTTACTTTTTCCAGATAACTTTTACATTAAACCATCAATGTTCACTGAATGCCGAAGAGGCATCCGTTTTCGTCTCGGCTTATTTACTTCTACACAAAACAATTATGAAATATTGACTTTTTCTTTCTCTCCAACTGACCGCAAAACAAGCGGCGGCGTAATCTCGACGGTCGTGACGTACCCTGTTTCCGGAACCGGAAGTTCTCTCGGCAGTGGGAGAATGGGAGCGTTAGCGGCGACGAGTTGGGGTGCGCCGGCAGGTTTTACTGCGCTGATGTCACCGACGTATTTTTTTAATCGGCGCCTCTCATCGCCGCGATAGCCATGGACACATCGCAGCTGAGCGAAATTCAATGAGATACGTTGCGCTACAGCGACAGCATGGGACAAGTCCCATATGCCGGTATGCCTGTTGGGAAGTGCAGCGAGTCTTCCGGTGAAGACTCCAGAAGTCAACCCAACTGCCATTGTTGGTAAAAGGCGGCCCGTGTTAGTCGTTTACAAAGCGACGTAGATGGAAACAAATTGCCGCGGCGTTTTTCGCCGCCTCGGAGATGCAGGAGCGAGCCGATGTTAAAAAAGATACTTTTGAACTACGAAAGTGTCAGCAAGAGCCACGTAAATACCTGTTCACACTCGGAGCGGACGCGCTTCGGGTGTGGTCTTGGTAAGCGCTTCGGGACCGATCTTTTACGATTGCAACTCGATACTGACGCGACACTCGGCAAAGAGAGGTTGGACCCGAATTGCACGTATACTTCCCACGAACTGTTATAGCTCGACAGTGACGCGCAGTCTGTCAGAATAAAAATGGCATACCCATAACAGAGTCTACATACCGTGTTATGAAGGTAAACCATACGGCGTTTATTTGAGCTCTATATCACACAAAACAAGAAGATAGAATCGACGAGAGTTCCTTTTCGACGAGTGTTCGTCAACACTGCCTCGGAAAGCTGACCTCAATCTAAAATTGAGGTCAGCGATCAAACTATAATACGGGAAGGGTCCACAAGGGTCGCGCGGGCATATTCCATTCAGCACGCCAGCCGGTCGTGGGCAGACGGTCTTGGCCAAACCGTCGAAGCAACGCTGCGCAGAGTCGGAGTGCCTGCTAGGCTTATCTGCCGAGGTCGCTTGGTCGGGGGTCGGTGGGATTCATGGCCGTTGTCGCTTTTCTCGGGTGTTTGTGTATCCAGGTTCTTGTTCGTCGTGGTCTGTTTTAGTACTTTTTTCTTCTGCTTGAAGTCGGCACGCGCGAGAACACGTAGAAAAATAAACGTTCGTTGGTCGTCGCGACCTAAGTGACTGAAGTCGGCCCTGCCCTACTGCGCACGCACAGTAGTTGCTTCGTTTACCACACGATAAATGGCGCTTAGCTCTCAGCATTATCATATTTGGCAATTTTCGTCACATCTCTAATTATGGTACAAATTGTGGATCTGAATATTATTTAACAAAATTTTTAGGAAACAATCGCCGGCTATCTATTGTTTACGATCGCGGTGCTGGTGAGGTAGGCTCTTACCCAATAGGCGACGTGGATTCGGCTGACGTGCTGCGCTTCCGCGGATGCATCGCAGTGAAGGCGTAAAAGAGTAAAGTTTTCCTTTAAAAGTTCTATAGCGAATAACTTTTTTTGGCTCCCTATTTTTGTGTTTCTTTTCACACCTTTTACGACGTGCGGTGTACGGAATTCGATTTCAGAATCGTTCCATGGTCCCTTTAAAGAAAAAAACAAAGTTGGTAATCTGCTTTAACAATACAGTTAATGTGATCTTCATCGTAGTTCATCGGCAGATGTCCACAATCTTTACGGAACGTGGACTTGTAGCGCTCGTGGGATGTGTAGCTTCAGATGCGATACATGCTCAGGAAAGCAACGGTGTGTGCCCGGTGGTTGCCCGTCAGTGAGGTCCTCAAAGTAGAGGGTGACAGGCTCTTTCGGTTTCAAGCTTCTGTAATGCCCTCGGTATCAAGGAAGAAGCTTAGCAGCTCTTCCGACAGACCGCAAGGTCCATCTTGCCAGAACTGTATGTCAAATTTGAAACTCGGTAACATTATGGTTACCGCCTCTGACATATTGACAGGGTTTTCCTGACTTTGCCTAATGGCGTCCCGGGCCTGTCGACGAATTTCATCGAGTGATGCACGCTGAGTGTCCGCGCAACGCTGTTTTCCGTTCAACCCAAGCCTTGTCTCAATAGGCAGCGTCACGTCACGATTTATAAGAGCCTGAACGGTACTTCTTTTGTAGTTTCTTGTTGGGATGTGTTCAGTGTGAACATGGCATGCGGGTCAAAGTTATCCCAACTAGTATGCGCGGGGTTTACATAGGCAGACAAGATATCGGTACATGTACGGTTGTTCCTCCCAACTAGACCGTTCGTTTGAGGATGATACACGGATGTCGGAGAATGTCGTATGCCATGCCTCGCCAGACAGTTTCTAAAATGGTGAGATGACAAACGATGTACCATGGTCTGAGATTATTGGACGTGGCGTGTCATGTCTGAAAACAATGTTGACATCAATAAACTCCTCTAGGAAATCGGCTGTAGCATCAGGCACCGCTATGGCCACTACCCCCTTTATTAAGTAGTCAACAGCGACTATAACATAGCGATTTCAGCTACGGGATTTTGAAAAAAGCAGGAGAAAGTTTTTTTTAGTAGCTCAAACGGGTGTCATGGAGGTGTCACTGGGCAACGGGACACGTCCCACTTAGCACTAGATGTCTTCCGGAACTGGCAGTGTTCGTATGTCTGAACGTGTCGACGTCTTAACGTAGGCCGCGCCACCAAAAACGTGCGACGACCTTAGTGTAGGTATTTTCTCCCAAGGTGACCTGCACTTGCAGCGTCATGGCATGTTGAGGTATTTGCACCCGCAAGCTCGCGGGTACAATTGGGAGCCACACGGTGCCTGCTGACTGTCGTTTCTTTACGTGGCACAGGAGATTGTCGACAATCTTGTTAGCTCGCAGCAGGCCCGGTGATTGTCGTCGTGCGTCATTGAGTCTCTCTCTTGGACTTTGTTAGAGGATCGAGCGTATATTAGCTAGCTGACAGTCGTTTACACGTGCCGAGTACAAGTCTTGAACAGCATAAATTCCCACAGGGTGGCGTGAAAGAAAGTCCGCATCCTAGTGAGATGATTTACTGCAATAGCGACTTGAGAAGTCGCTATTGCAGTAAATTGATTCCTGCAGCTGGATTGCCCACCTCGCGAGCTTTGGCGTCAAGTCATGCTTGGATTGCAAACATTTTAATGCGGCATTGTCCGTTACTACCGTGAAATGACGACCATGGAGATACGGAAGAGACTTGCTGGCAGCCCAGACCACGGCGAGACATTCCAGTTCGGAGGAATGGCGGTTGCTCTCACAATCGTCTAAATGTCGACTAGCGAAGGCCAAAACTCCTTCGATGCGGGATTAATTCTTTTGAAGCAAGATTGCCCCCGGACCATTGCCGCTGGCATCGGTGTGCAGGATTGTCTCATTAGTCTTGTTAAAGTGCGCCAGAACGGGAGGCTTTAGCAAGGCATTCTTGATGTCTGCAAATGCCTGAATTTGAGCTTACCACCAGGTCCAAGTAGTCGTTTTCCGTAGAAGGATAGTTAGCGGTAGTGTGCGTCTTGCTGAATCTTTTATGAAACGCCGAAAATAGGACGCAAATCCTATAAAGCTTCTTAGCTCTTTGATCTTTGTCGGAGGTTGATATTCTGCAGTGGACCACTCTCCCGGGATCAGAGGTCGGCATTTTAGGTCGCCCTCACTCACACTCACCCTCACGGCCACACTCACCCAAGCCCTTCGCTCACCCTCACCCTCACAGCTACACTCCACCTTCAGCCCCTCACTCACCCTCACCCTCACAGCCACACTCACCTTCAGCCCTTCACTCACCCTCACTGAACCTCACGGCCCTCACCGCCCTCACGGCCCTCACGCCCCTCACCGCCCTCACGCCCTCACTCACTCATGGCCCTCACCGCCCTCACCGCCCTCACGCCACTCACCGCCCTCACGGCCCTCACCGCCCTCATGGCCCTCACCGCCCTCACGGCCCTCACGCCGCTCACCGCCCTCACGCCACTCACCGCCCTCACGCCACTCACCGCCCTCACGCCACTCACCTCCCTCACGCCACTCACCGCCCTCACGCCACTCACCGCCCTCACGCCCCTCACCGCCCCACACCCCTCACGCCCCTCACGCACTCATGGCCCTCACGCCACTCAGGCCAGCTTCTGATGGGCCAATTTCGCCCAGAAACTTTACGTCTCAACACCAGCAACACGGGCCGCCCGCGATCACACGCAGCAACCAATTGCTGCAATCTACCATCGTCATCATAAAATTTTATCTTTCTTGCACTATTAAGACACAATTACGCGTTATAAACGACTTTTTATGCATTTAAACCTCGTTAAGAATACTAATGCACCTTTCTGAAACAGTTTATTTCCAAAAAAAACGATCGATATCAAACCAGAACCAAGTCTTTCGGTGTCATCATCACCGGCACGAGGTATCACGTGAAAATTTTGCGTCCCTGATTGGATGCAGCCGCTTCAAACGTATTCGAAATGCTCCGAGTTGCTTGCTTATTTCGAGCCGGACCCGATCTCAGCAATTCGTGTCGATCTAGGGAAAGCTAGAGAACAACCCGCCATTAACACCAAAATTGCTGAGACACACCACTCACGCACTCATGGCCCTCACGCCACTCACCGCCCTCAGGCCCCTCACGCACTGATGGCCCTCATACCCCTCACCGCCCTCATGGCCCTCATGGCCCTCACGGCCCTCACCACCCTCATGGCCCTCACGGCCCTCACGGCCCTCACCGCCCTGACAGCCCTCACGGCCCTCACCGCCCTCACAGCCCTCACGGCCCTGACTCACCCTCACACTCATGAATTTTCCTGGTTCAGAAACTCACTCACCCTCACCTCACCTGTGAAGATGAGGGTGAGTGAGGGCCCTCATAAGTGAGGTTTGCCGAGGTATGCTCGGGATAAGGGAGGATGCCTCCCGAAGCGATCGAGTGTCCCAAATATTTGACTTGTCCAAAGCCAAAAAAAAAACACTACTTAGCTGTCAGTTTAAGTCCAGCATCAGATAAAGCCTGCAGTAAAACGCAAAGTTTGCGCTGATGCTCATTTATTGTAGAGGCATAAATAATTATATCGTCAAGGTAGACCAGGGACATTGTCCATTTGAGATGACGGAGCACTTTATCCATTAGCCTCTGGAATGTGGCTCGAGCATTGGTGGGTCCGAATTGTAACAGATTAAATTTAAATAGGCCATCAGGTGTTTCGAATCCAGTTTTCTCTGCATTGTCGGGTTCTATGGAGACTTGCCAGGACCCCAAAATCAAATCAAGGGGGGTAAAAGGTTTGGTGTTCGCGAGGCGATCTAAGACGTCGTCTAACCGAGCTAGTTGGTAGACGTCTTGTTTAGTGTCACTGTTGAGTTTTCTGTAGTCGACACAAAACCGAATGGATCCGTCTTTTTTGAGGAATTAGAACTACCGGCGATGACGACGGGCTCTCAGATGGCGATATAACGTCTTGCTCGAGCATTTTGTGCACTTGTTTGTTGATGATCTGTTGTTCTGAAGGGGCGACCCGACGAGGATTCTGGTGAATAAGTGAGACATTCCTACATCAATCGAATGTTCGAGCAGAGAAGTGCAACCGAAGTCATTGGAGGTTGTGGCAATAACGTGTCGAAATTCCTGAAGTAACGTTCGGGGGACCAAGCTGGTTCCTCCTTCAGGTTGGGACCAACATCCTATTCGTTCATGCTGCTTCGCTTGATGGACTTCAAGAACCCATGTTGTCGACAGGAATTACAGCTGAAACAGTCCGAGAATGGGTTTGCCGAGTTAATGCCCCCAACTACTCTAAGCGACTAATGCTTGTGTCGGTGGATGACCCTGACCGAAAATTCGACCAGTCACAGAAAAAGTGGCGGTTACGGGTTATCGAGCGTTCATCTGTTCTCCCTTTCGGAGCGTAATCTTGCGCTGGGAACCTCCTGGGTTTGATCCCCACCACTTCACCCGCTTCGATCCGCATAGTTTCGTACCGGCACGCGATCGTGTAAGAACTACTGCATGATGCAAGTTAAAAAAAACCAGGTTACTGGTTGTACTCCATTGAGTAAATTTCTCATCTATAGCTAAGCGACCGGTCACCCTTTGAGGTGTAGCAACATCAAGGCTGTATAAACATACAATGCAAGCCAATTTGTTTTTCTCACTTTCATACTAATATTTGTGGAGGCCATTGGAGGCGAGGGTATAGAGAGCGAGAGAAGCGGTGGCCATCTGTCTCGCAAAACAATAGAGGATCACACCACTTTAACGCGTTATCTCTCTCTCTCACCCTGTCAGCACTCCTTAGATGACCTAACAACCCTCCCCCGCTTTTATGTTGACAGTTGACTGTAAAGTGAGGAGTGCACTAGGGCACCATGCCCAGACAAGTAAACCAAATGAAGTGTACGGACGAGGGTACGGACAGTGCTAAGAGCATTGTCCGTACTTTTGAAGACGATGCTCTTCGCCTCGCGCCGGGCGCCTTTCAGCCGTGCCTGAAGACCGTGCTAGAATTATGGTGTGATATAAATTCTTTAGGTGACGACACGGCAGGGATGAACGCGCGGCGCGAGGAATCAGACAGTGTTCGTTTCACGGGCATCCGAAAGGCTGCATCATTCCGCGGCCACCGTCCCCGCGGCTGACAGTGTCGCCGGTGGCCAAAAGGAAAAACTGTGTGAGAGCGAAAAAAATGATCCCGTTGCCATGACACCCCGGTACACCATGGTCTTTCTACACGAGCGACAACCTCGCGGGAGCTCTGCGCGTGTGGAGCATGAGGTGGCACGAGCCGTCTTTGCCGTGCCCACGGGTCGACGAGTCATCCACCGGCGCCGCTTGAAACCATAGTGAGAGAGAGAGCGAAAAGCGAACTTTATCTGCACTGCGCGAGGAGCGCGCTGTCCTCACCTGAAAAATATTATCTTACACCGTGGCGAGAATACAGCAGCGCACACGAAAGACAAAGAGAATTTTACCCCGTCGTGCGAGGCAACATCGTCTGTTACACTCTTAGAAAAAAGGGTACGGATAGTCCTCCCTTACGGGAGGAACGGTCTTGTAACCTATGTTCCTTTAGAAAGGGAGAAACCTTCGTCCCTGAAGCAGGGGAGCAAAGTTCCTAAGTCGCTTGCATCTCAATATGGCGGCCCCGAATCGAGCAAATCGAGCCCAATAAGGCTTAACGAGGACGCTACGTCTCTTGTACGGGACGAGAGCAGCAGCAAATGAAAGCGTAACACGAGCTTTCCGCAAACTGTGTTTATTTCCGAAGCCAGATTCCCCCCACAGATACAGAAACCTGCGTTTCGAAAGCAGTTACTCAGTCTTCTCGTCGACAGCACTGCGATGTTAAACGGAGACAACCGATACCCAGTTACTTCGCGCACTTTGCGTCTTACCTTTAGTGTTCCTCGAGTCACAATTCCTTCGTCAACCGCACATCACGGAGAAGGGCAAACTCACTCCGCGAAACCAAAAGCCGCTCTCGAAAGAACGAACTCGAAGCCGCTGTTTATCGCGTAGCGTGAAAGAAGGTTAAATCGCTAGCCACCAGATGGCGGGGTCAAGCAGAGTAATTGCAAGTAGCTAGGCTAGGTGGCGCTAGGTACCGCCCAATTCATGTTCTACAAAAAATAATTCGCTTCTCTCAGGCCACTACTGCGCTTGAGGACCCTCTACTATACACACAGGACACCCATACACTTATTACAAGCATCAGGTTAACATACATTAAAGCACATGCACTGCACACGAATATCAATACAACGGAATACCACACTAACCCGAACACTACACCCGTGCTCTGCGTTTCCGTCTTTTATACTGGTCGTTTTGAACGTGCGGAACTTTTCGGTGACTCCCTAAGCAATAAAAAATATTCCCAGCATGTTGATTTTTTCCCTGCAATGTCATACCTCTGAGAGTATTTTGAATGGCTCAGGGGTTGAATCTCTTATTAAAAAGTAAACGCTCAATCATGCCGTAATTATGAAAGCCAATAAATCAAGCCGCTCCAATGCGGTTCGAAGCCATGAGTTTGTTCCCCCACATGGCACGTCGTAGCTTGTATTTCTATTTGTTTTTCTACTTGTGCTGTTCGCGCAAAGCTGCAATTGCCGTTTGAATTAATCTCTGTAGAGCGGATATTCAGTCAGCTGGAAGTGATGCTTCACGGACTGAGAAATTGCTTTTCGATCAACTTGAATGCAGTCAAAGCCGCGACTTGCGGCATGTGTTAAGTGTACGGAACTACGCCGTGGCGAGCCCGAAAACTTTCAGCGCTCATTCCAGCGCGCCACGGAGGGCAGTTTCTCCAGCAACCGTAGTATAATTAAACAGCAAAATAAAGGGTAGCTTTTTTTTTCGATTTTACCTACTATTGTTTTTAATGCAGAAATTCCATACTGTAAATATACGTACTTTACGTCACGATTTCGTACTGTTCAGTCCTTGCCCCTGAGCGCAATCGTTGTCGGGGACGAGACAATTCCGACAGTCACATTGGCCACTGTACGATACTGTTCAGACCAGCGTTCCAACATGACTATCCGCACGTTGATCGATTGCACGTAATCCCTCAAGTGGTATTAAACTTTTTAATGTAAATCGGAATGTCAACCTGCGACACCCCGCCCCCTCCGATCACAACCCGACCAGCGGTATCAATGCCCAACTTTTACGATCTCATCTTCTTGTTACACCACTGATACGCGAACACAAGGTCACATCGGCGATAATTCCAGCCTTCTGTTCACAACTCAACACTGTCATCACGGTGTTGCAGCTATGTTGCTGACACGCACAAACACAAAACCACGTTGAACGCCGGTTGCACTCTGCGTCGGAAAACAGAACCGAACTCAGGGGGGAAGGCACCCAGGCAGCCGGCAGCAAAACCTGCCCGTCTTGGACGCAGTTCCTGCGGTTTCCATAACGTCGAAAACGTCGACACAGTTCCGCGTGCTTTCGCTACTGTAGTCTGTAGTGCTGCAACCTGCAGTGGCTGTAGTTCCGTGCCGCGCGAGTCACGCAACCCCGCGCAATCCGGAGACGGCCATCCCCCAGTGTACGTGCACTGCTGGCACTGCTCCGGAACTTCGCTGTTTCCAGCGGCTTCGTTTGCTCGTTTGATAAAATTAGTGATAAAAACGTCAATGCAACCGAAATGTTCTGGACGTTTAAACTAGAAGACGGAATTACAGGCGGCCTTCGCTGCTGCTGAAGCTCAATCAACTCAACAGCTATTTATTAAACAACGTGCGCGACCTGCTCGAAAAACGAAACCGAAAGACGATGAGTCGCGAGGGTGAAAGCTTTCTCCCGTCTGCCTGGAGAAGGAGAAAAACATTTCGTTCCTCCACTTTTCTCGTGTCCGCTTGGGGGCGCGTCGGTAGAAGGGAGGAAGGCGCGCCGTTGCTACTTTTTTCCTCCATTTTTTCTTAGAGTGTACGCGGCTTGTGAACCCGCGAGTCGGGGGGGTACAAACGCGCGTTTCATGTCTGTGCAGGTGGCGGGGAAGAAGTTGGTGGAAGAAGTTGCAAAGGGTGAAACGGTGTAAAATACAGAAACAAATTAACACGAAGAGCTTTCTCCTGCCCGGGAGAAGAAGAAAAACACGATGGAAGGCGACGGAGAACCTACTCGACGTTGTCTTACTTGATCTTTATCTTTCGTATAATTGTACATGCCCTGTCCGCTTTTCTAGTGGTTCTAGTGACCGGTAATACAAAAAAATTATGTTTTCTTTTCGGCAATTCTTCCCTTCTTGATGTTTTCTATTTTATTGAACTTGCTCTCTTTACGCTGCTGAATGTTCTGCTCTTATTGCTGCAGTTACTGTATTATACTCCTATTTTTTTTAAGTAACGATTAATTAAAGTAATCCTGTACCAATATCTACTAACAAAATTACATTACTAATTATTTCAAAAATTGTACTGTAGCAATTATAAAATCACTTCAAAAATTAACGGATTACTTCTCAGGTCTGGGTAAGGAATGTTCCAGAAGCCCGAACCGACGACACCGACCGGAAAGGGAACGGGGAGGGGGGGGGGGGGGGGGGGGGGGGGGGGGGCAGGATTGCTCTTCCAATCTTTGTTTCTGAAAACAAAAGCTCTGCAGCGCGCGTAGTCGTCGTCCTCCCAGCCCTTCGAGCGGCAACGAGCGAACGAACTCAAGACGACGGTCATGGAACGAGTAAAAGCCTGCATGCGCTACCATTTCCTTCCCGGTATGACGTTTATGCGTACAGCACCCGCCGGCAAAAACAAAATAAATAAATAAATATATATATATATTCTGTTCAGCCTAAAAAAAAGCACTTTGTGTATATATATATATTGGAAGACTGTTGATGAATAGATGGGGTTTATACAATGAGCGAGGAGCGGTTACAGTGGTGTCACCAGTATAACGGTTCGAGCAACGGCCGAGCACAGCACGAGCTTCTAGCGCTGCACGAGGTCTGCGGGCACCGGTCGAGATGCAGCTTCTTCTTTCGTCCTAACAGGTGCCTCCCCTTGCAAAGAGGGCCGGTCCACCGGCCCTTGTGGTTATAAGGAGCTTGGCGGTGGTAGGGTTTGAGGCGGGCGATGTGGACGATATCAGTAGATTTTGTGCGGTTGTCTCGTGGCGGAAGTACCGCAGTTACTTCGTAGTTCGTAGGTGACAGCTGGCGAGAAATACGGAAAGGGCCTCGGAATTGTTTTTGGAGCTTTTCACATTTTCCGGGCTGGCGGGACGGTGTCCAAACAAGAACCTCTGCACCAATATTGTATGAAACTGGAGGGTGGTGCTCGGCGTGACGGATGATTTGTTGTTGTTGTGATGCAAGCGTGCGAATACGTGAGAGCTGCCTGACTTCTTCAGCACGGTAGAGAAGGTCTTGGGCGTAATATATCGAGAGAACAATCTTCTATATATAGCAACAATGTGTCAATGGTAGATAACGGCTCGCGAGCATATAGGAGATAATAAGGGGAGTAACCAGTAGTGGCTTGACGGCTGGTGTTATACGCGTATGTAACGTAGGGCAAAATAAAATCCCAGTTGTCCTGATCGTCAGTAATGTACATGGACATCATATCGGCTAGAGTATGATTAAATCGCTCTGCCAAGCCATTCGTTTGGGGATGGTAGGCGGTCGTGATGTGATGAATAGTGTTTCCAAGGCGGCAAACCTCATGGAGGAGGTTTGCAACAAAAGGCGTTCCTCGGTCTGTGATGATGGACTGGGGGGCGCCGTGTCGAAGAAGGATGGAATGAAGAAAGAAATCGGCTGCATGAAGGGCCGTGGCGGTCGGGAGCGCTTTAGTTTCGGCGTAGCGTGTTAAGTAGTCGACAGCTACGATGACCCATCGGTTTTGGGCTTGTGACTGGGGGAAGGGCCCCAGAAAGTCAATTCCAATGCGCTCGAATGGGTGGTTCGGTGGAGAAAGGGGTCGGAGAGGCCCAGGAGGTGCTGTTGTGGGTCTTTTCTTGGTCTGGCATGAATGGCATGCGCGAACATACTTATTTATGATACGGTGCATGCCAGTCCAGAAGAATCTAGAGCGTATTCTGAAATACGTTTTAGCAAAGCCGAGGTGACCGGCTGTAGGGTCGTCGTGATTCGCTTGAATAATTTGTTTCTGTAATTGTCGCGGAACCACATGAAGCCATTGTCGTCCTTGGGGCTCGTAGTTCCGTCTATAAAGGGCATTATTCTGAATAATAAAGAGACGGGCGCGTCGTTTAGTGCGTTGAGTGCAGGATGTTGCGACGCCTTGTAAGTAATGAATCAGCGGTTTCGAGGAATCGTCAGACAGTTGCGCTGAAGCCATGTCGATGTTATCGAGAGTTGCTGTAGCATGTGAGGTTTGTGTCTGGAGAGAAATGGTTGTATCGTCAGCAAGAGGACATCGAGATAATCCGTCAGCGTCGAGGTGTCGTTTCCCTGATTTGTAGACGACTGTGAAAAGGTAGTCTTGAAGCTTTAAGGACCAACGACCTAGACGTCCCGAGGGGTCCTTGAGGCTAGCCAACCAGCAAAGCGCGTGGTGATCAGTCACGATACGAAATGGGGATCCATACTAATAGGGACGAAACTTGGAGACAGCCCAGATGACGGCTAAGCATTCTTTTCCAATAGTCGAAAAGTTGCGTTCGCTTTTGTTCAGTGTTCGGCTAGCATAGGCAATGACACGTTGCTGGCCATTGTGGCTTTGAGCGAGAACGGCGCCTATACCGTGGCCAGTGGCATCGGTGCGTATCTCGGTGTCGGCACCTTCGACGAAGTGGCCCAAGACTGGAGCCGACGTTAATGCTGTCTTGAGTGTTTCAAATGATGTTTCCTGGTGTGGGCCCCATTCAAAAGATGCGTCTCTGCGTAGCAGTTGATTGAGCGGCTCAGCGATATGAAAAATCCGGAAATAAATTTTCTGAAGTACGTGCATAAGCCCAGAAATGTTCTCAAGTCCTTGACATTTTGTGGGACCGGGAAGTCAGACACAGCTCGTGTTTTTTCTGGGTCTGGGCGTATTCCATCTGAGCTGACTAGGTGACCGAGCACTTTGATTTTCTTGGCGGCAAAAATACATTTTTTTTAGTTCAATTGTAACCCAGCGGCACGAATGCAGTCAAAGACCGTGCGGAGCCGAGATTGGTGGTCGTCAAAGTTTGAAGAAAAGACAACAATATCGTCCAGGTAACAAAGGCACATGTTCCAAGAGAGGCCACGAAGGAGAACGTCCATCATGCGCTCGAATGTCGCAGGCGCATTACAGAGCCCAAAAAGCATAACGTTGAAGTGGTAAAGGCCTTCAGGTGTTATAAATGCTGTTTTAGGTCTATCAGCCGAAGTAACTGGAACTTGCCAATAGCCACTTCGGAGGTCCATGGATGAAAAGTATGACGAGCCTTGTAGCGTATCAAGCGTATCATCTATCCGGGGAAGTGGGTATACGTCTTTTCGAGTCACTTTGTTAAGGCGGCGATAGTCCACACAAAAGCGCCAGGTACCATCCTTCTTTTTTACTAGAACGACGGGCGACGACCAGGGACTGGAGGAAGGCTCGATAACACCTTTGTCCAGCATGTCAGTGATGTGATTTTGTATCAATCTTCGTTCTGCAGCGGATGTTCGGTATGGTCTGCTCCTGAGGGGCGGGGAGTCACCGGTGTCGATATGATGCTCCACAAGTGTGGTGCGGGTTAATACCTGGTCAGTGAAATCAAAGACACTGCTATAAGATGCAAGAAGAGTGCGCAATTTGAGACGTTCAGCTTGGACGACGGTTGAGGCGATCATCCTCTCCAGTTTTTCGGTGACGTTATTTTCCGCAATTGGTCTGGTATGTGCGGCAGTCGTGGAAAGTGCAGCCAAGCTGTGTTCAATATGCACTTGGAGGGTGGCAAAGCGCGTTCTTCGGGGGAGGATTTGAGGATGGGTTGAAGTGTTGGTTATCCATATGTAACACTTATCGTCGGCAATGGTGGCGAGAGAATAAGGAATCACAATTCCTTTTTTCTCTAGACAGGTGTGGAGAGGTTCGATGAGAGCGACAGTACTTGCGACTGGGTTGGCGACGACGAGAGCTGCAACGACTGCCGACTGGGGCGGTAGGAGTAAATCATGTTCAATGTGAAGAGCGGCTAGTGGTGCTTCAAAATGTTCATTACCGTCCTCTGAAGGGCTGAGATGAATTTCACGATTCGCACAATCAATGAAGGCGGCTGTTGAAGATAAGAAATCCCATCCGAGGATGACGTCCGCGATGCAACTTGTGATTACAGTGAACAGGATAACATATCGACTGCGGCCTACCTTCACTGACGCGGAACAGTATCCGAGCGGCTGGACCAATTCACCATTACCCATACGTAACAGGTGTCCACTGGAGGGGGGCGTAAGTACTTTGCGCAAGTGTCGTCGGAGGCGTTCAGGAATACACGATTTGGCTGCGCCAGTGTCTATAAGAGCATGAAATGTTTGCCGTCCAATTTCCACAGTTATGTTAGTCGGTCCTACAAACGGAGGATTTGCCACAAATTGTGCAGGTGCAGCCTGACCTCCATTGTCGATGCAGGCTGCGGTGTTCAGTTTGACTGGTGGGAGGTGGAAGCCACTGCGTTGTCATTGAAGGGCGAAATGGAACGGCGACGAGCAGGATAAGGCGAGGGTGAACGACGACGACGGGCTTCAGCTGGCGTGACAGGGCTTGGAGAGCGGCGGTCGTAAGGGGCTCGTCCGGCGTTAATGTTGGAGGAAGGGAGACCGTAGGGTGTTGCGAAAGGCCGGGAAGCGAGGTTATCACTGCGGTAAGTATTGTAGGAGTAACTGTTGTGTTCGTTGTTACCCTGGTATTGATTCCGAGGAGGGGAGCGATTAGTGTCTCCCATGCGGCGTCGGCAATACCGGAGGATATGGCCAGGAGTGTGGCAGTAAAAGCATACTGGCCGGTTATCGTCGGTTCTCCAGATATCCGCTCGGCGACGCGTCTGTTGGGCCTGCCAGGCTGTTGCAGTGGGTGGGGCTGTAAATGCTTGGTAGCCGCATAACGGTGTGGGGGGAGGTGCTGCTGGTGCATAGACAGATGGAGTTTTGCCCAGGGGCTCTAGAACAGCACGGAGTTCGTCGCGGACAGTGGACGTGATGTCATGAGTTTGACCGGGTGGTTGCAAAACGGGCGGCGCTGGGCGCTGCTGGCCCAGAAAGAAACTCAGCTCTTCACGGATGATGGTCCGTATCAAGCTCGAGAGACTGGTGTCGATGTGTACTCCTGAAGACACCTCAGGGAGGCGCTCAAAAGGTCTTTTAAGGATTCGCGCGTTGTCTAATTCCTCGTACTTTCGACATTCTGACACGAGATCGGCCACTGTATTCGGAGATCTCGGGGCGACGATGGAAAAAAGTTCTTGTGATAGGCCCTTGAAAAGGTGCCGGATCTTTTCATTTTCACTCATCTGGGGATCCACTCGGTGGCACAGTCGAAGAACATCCACAATGTAGGCTGTGGATGACTCGGTTGTCGATTGGTACCGGTGCAGCAATTGGTCTTGTGCCCTTTGTTTGCGATGTTCCGGCTGGCCAAAAGCGTCAGCGAAAGATGTCTTGAATCCGTCCCAGGAATTTATTCCCTCTTCGTGGTTATCTACCATCGAAGGGCTGTATCCTTTAGAAAAAATACGACATTGGCCAACTTAAAGGAATCGTCCCATCCGTTGTGCTGGCTCACCCGTTCGTAGCTTTTAAGCCAGTCTTCGACGTCTGATTCGGCGTTTCCAGTGAATAACTCAGGGTCCCGCTGGCGGTGTTAGATGGTTACGGTGGGCGCACGGGGCCGGCTTCCGTTGCCCTCGTCGTCAGGCATGTTGGGTTGTCGGGCGGTACGACCTCTGCGGTGCGCCAGGTCTTGGCGGGAAGTGCGAGAGGTAGGGTGTCGATGACCTCCACCAACCTGGAAGACTGTTGATGAATAGATGGGGTTTATACAATGAGCGAGGAGCGGTTACAGTGGTGTCACCAGTATAACGGTTCGAGCAACGGCCGAGCACAGCACGAGCTTCTAGCGCTGCACGAGGTCTGCGGGCACCGGTCGAGATGCAGCTTCTTCTTTCGTCCTAACAATATATATATATATAACGGTCATGTTGGCCGGAGGCCGAAGGCGTGGGTATATAACTGAGAAGAAAAAACCCTTAGTGAAAACAGCAACAACGGACGATTTAATCTTCGACGTTTCGGCCGGAGTCCGCCCTTCGTCAGGAAGGACTCCGGCCGAAACGTCGAAGATTAAATCGTCCGTTGTTGCTGTTTTCACTAAGGGTTTTTTCTTCTCAGTTATATATGTATTATATATATGGGTGGTTTCATCTCAAATCGTGCAGGCAAAAAGGGTCGAATTTTTAATTTCGATGAAAAAAATATATGTTATGGCGCCGTTTCTAAAACCGCAGTCGACACAAACCGCAAGTTCGTCGGATTTTTTGTTCTCGACTTATGAATTTTTAAAGAGGCCGCGGCGAAAAGCAGTGTTTTTCACATCCGTCGTGGGTCGGATGTTTCGCTTGATCTCCCGCCATGGATTTTCAGTCCACATTACATTAACTTTTTTCAAGCACTCTGTTGATACATTTAAAAGGCTCCAATACCATGAAATAATTTTAGGCCTTTTGCTTTTTTCTGTAAAAATGTCAAAAACACCTCCTCGGTCAATTGTTGACGAACTTTGACAATTAATTACTGGCGATCTACTTGGGTTACACCGATATTTTTTATGTCCACGGAGAGCCCAGAACACGTTCTTTATATTTATTATAAAATGCCTTGGCTGTATAAGATATCCTTTGCGGTACGTTTACGTTAATATTATGCAAAAACCAAAAAGTACCATTTTTGAAATTGATTTTCTCGAAAAACCAATTTTTTATTTTTTTTATTTTTTGTTCAAATGTAGATATGACAGTTGTCTACACGAAAATTAAGCCTAGAAAGTGTATATTTTGTTCGCATGTTTTATATTTAGGCCTCAATATCGGAAAAAAGACGTCTCTGTTTTACCAGACCTAAGTCAGATAGCGACCCATGCGTCTCTATGAATTGTGAAAAATTTTTCTTGAATTTTCTTCTGCATTTTGTAATCAATTATAAACGGATTGTGTGGTATTGAATATTTATGTATGTTTTGATAAGAGCGGGAACCATGAGATACATATCTAACCAAATCAGCAGGCCTAGTAGACTTTCAATAACCGAAAGGCACAGACGTTGTATTGTTTCGATTTATAAACCTTTCAAAGTAAACTAGCACGACTAGCTATTAGCTTTCATATTACTAAGACAAAGAAAGTCACCACATCGTCGATATATTATATACAATTCTTTACGAAACCAAACACTGGGGCTTGTTCACCGCACATCGCACAGGTCACCAGGGATTGTCCTTTCACTTCCGTAATACCCAAAAGTGGTGACACAGAAACGGTCCGAAACACACAGAGAGTGTGTCATGGAGAGGGGTAGGAAATAAAAATAAATAAATAGGAATTAAATTGCCCAACTCCGATTTTAACGAAAATTGCGTTAAAAAAAATAACTAAATAAAGTATTTAGGTTCGAGCGGTGGCAACCCTACTGAAAAAAACCATTTGAAATTCAAACGGGTGGCAAACTGGTAAATCAAACGGGTGCAAACTTCTCGACCCGTTTGGATCAAACGTGATTATGGGATACGGGTAGCCGTTTGAAACGGTACCCGCTCGAAACGGTACCCATTTGATACAGGTGCCCGTTTGATACAGGTTCCCGTTCGACCTTGCACGTGACCACACGTTAGAACGTGCCATTCGAATCGGGAAATTATGCGCTAGCCCTAAACGGGGATCGTCTGGTAGGTTGGTTATCTTAAACTTATTTAAGACGTTCCGAAACTCACAAACCTATTTATAACATGGAGGAAACACGTAGAACAAATGTGCTCACGTAGGTGTTTGCAAATGGACAGGAAAACAGACACAAAAGATTGTTTTCAATTCTCCTCAAAGTTTATTACGTCTTCTGTAGACAAGAACAAACGTGCAAGCGATCTGTGAAATGTGAGAGGCACTCTAAGCTTTTATACAACTGAGAAGATAGCAAACCAAACAAGAACCGAGGTAATTCTAGACTATGAAGGTAGACTTTCGGGAAATTATTCGCCCGGCTGCCGCGAGAATAGTGGCAGCATAATTATATAAATAATCTGGAAGAGTACGAGTAGAAGAACGGTCAATCGTTGCCAAGAAGTAGGTTGCAGTGCACTTACCATAAAAATAGCGGACTTGAAAGATGTAATCCGTGATAGTTGTCGACACGGTCAAAGCAGGACAACCACACAAACACAAATTAGAGGGAACGGCTTCTTGGAAGTTTCAACACGATGTGGCGCACAAGTGTCAGTTGCCGGACCCAACCAAACCGCAGGAATTCCTGACTTCTCTGAAGAATCGCTTGTTGCCGATATAGACGTAGGACTTTTCGAACACTGATAGCTTTGGTGCACATCCAATACGTTGTCGAGAGACATCCTAATAAGACCGCTGGGTTAGGCGACAGATCGAAGCAGGTGGACGCGCTAAGTTCGAGCTGGAACTGACAACAAGCAGACAAAGAAAAACGCGGCTGCTAGGCGCACCCTTCCGGATCTCGATGCTTATCAGCGTGTAGCTCGCGCGCGGGTGCGGGTCACGTGACGAGTGACAAGAGAGGAGGGAGGGGGCGAGGACCACAGGGACAGCCCCTCTCCCTCTCCCCAGGCATTCCAGAAAGATGTGTTTTTGTAACCTAAAAAAAAAAATAAAAACGCGCGCGCGCCCGCGCGCGCATTTTAGCACGCTTGAACTTTGGAAATGGCGGCGGGGCGGCCAGAAGCTCGGCTTGGGCCCGAGCGAAGTACTCAGCGCGAGCTCGTAGTTTGACTGCTGCAACGGCGGGGGTGCTCTCGCGATGCTCGATGTTCTTGCAGCCGCGTGTACGCGGGGTACCTTCGCTGCGTCTTGAATTAAAGTGAAACGGAGTCTAGACGTACATTCTTTCACGCGGTCGCGTCGTCTGCGAGAGAGATTCGAGCTGAATAAGTAAATTGAGGCAACAAAGATGGACAAAGTTTTAAAGTTCTGTCAAAAATATCGGCTTACCAACGTCGCGTGTTTACGTAAAACAACAACAACAAAAAAAAGATGTTAGTTCTAGTTGCAGTATAAGCGTACATCAGCGCAATTGAAATATAAATATAATTACTTGCATTACGCGGACGATCTGAAATCGATGAACCGGCGCTCCCAGCCTTCCGGAAAACATTGGCTGCCACGGCTGAAACGCTAGGCGTGCCCACGCCGCCGATCTGTATGTTCAGTATCAAACGGGCTCCGGAGAGCCGTTTGATTAAACCGGTGCAGTTTGCAACGTGGTCACCGGTTTGAGCAAACGTGCGACAACTTTGCCCACACGAGTCACCCATTTGCCCAAACGAGCGACCCATTTGCCCAGACGAGCGACCCGTTTGCCAAAGGAGTGACCTGTTTGTCCAAATAGGTGACCGTTATGGCTCATACGGGTGACCCCTTTGAGCCATACGGGCAACCCCTTTGACAAACTGGTGACCGGTATGGTTAAACTGTTACCGGTATGAACCCGTTTATTTTCATATAGGCGCCAAATGGTTTTTTTCAGTAGGGAAGGCAATAGGTCCCCGCCTGGTGGAGAGTCAGACAAAGAAGTCGACGGCACTTAAAGGTAAATAAAAAAAATCAATATTTTAATAAAGACGGGAAAACTCAGCCGCACATGGCAAGAACAAAAACCAACTCCCTTGGGCATTCCCTAAACGGGACGCAACCAAATGCGTGCGAACACGCTCTCTACATCACCGCCAGGCCGCTACGCCATGACGAAATAAACCCAACAACTGAACAGCGCTAACAAACAATTAGTAAGAAAACACTGAAAAAAAAAAAGTTCAGAAAGAACCGCACCCGAGAAACAAAGTTCAGCGGGGCGAAGAAACACACACGAGTCGGCCCCACGGCATTGAAGTCTGGCAGGATGACGGCGTCCAGATGATGCTCGAATCTGTTCCTCCCTCTATTACGCACATCCACGACGGCTGTGCGGAACAGTGGCTGTACGAAAGCAAATGAAGAATAGATTCGAGCAGGCGATGCGCGAGAAGGTAACCGAGACTATGCTTCAAGCTTCATATCGGGTTTCTGCAGTTTCTGCAGTTACTCAAACTTTCTCTTTCCCCTTCCCTTTTTCAAAAGAACACGTCAGCCGGCGCTAACGTTTCATCTCGGGAGAAGCCCACTCTTCACAAACGGTTATAGTTGACAAGGAGGCTAACTTCGACCCAACTAGTCTCCGGGCAGAATACAAACACAAGTATATTTACCAACACGCTCGTTTTAATGTCAGTCTCCGGGCTTTGCTGTTTCCAAAAGAGATAACCCTTTATAAGGACAGAACGAGCGGGTTGGTTGGGATAATTTAACTTAAACACTCCCTTCTCGTTTTCTTCCTCAAGTTTCATAGATAACCCTTCGGTGCTATCGGATCTCCCCGGAGAGAGAGAGAGAGCACGGCCGTTTCAAGGTAAGGATAGGGCGCTCGAAGCTAGGGTAAACAGGCGGTATCGTTTCACGCATGCACGGATGGCTGGTCTCAAATTTCCCCACATCCCTAACGAAACCGGTCCATCTTCGTGTGTGCGTCTGCGGGATTTCTGTCCCGCGCTGCCGGTTTTAGCGCGCACGCGGCGTTGTTTTGGCTGGCAGAACAGTTGTTGACCGTCGACATTGTAAGGCCGTGGTGTCCTCATCCTTTCAGGCAACGATTCCTTTGCTTTCCCTTGTGCAATACTCTGACAGACTCCTCCTGGGTGGCTGTCACTGTTCGCCGCGTCAACGACACAATCGTACCATTTCACTCCTCGTGAAGCAGGGTGCGCTGCTCGCTTTACTGTCACGGGCCGTCCCATCTAACACAACGAGCGCGAAAGGTCGTGGTCATCTGCTGGCTCCGAAAGGGCGGGACGTTCATGCAGGCCGATGAGGGCCCCGAATCATTAAGATGTCTGCCGACTCCTACACGTTAAAAATTTACAACACCTGCTGGTCTGTTAAGAAGTGTTGCTTTCTCTTTTTGGAACTCCTCCGATGTAGCTTGCCGCCTATAATAAAATTTAAATAATCAATAAATATATCAGGGTGGAAAAAATGTATTTCATTTTTATGTGGGAACGTTGAAAAAAAGAAAAAACTATTTCCAAGCTTGTGAAGACGCGCAATTCGCAAGTCCATTTCGAGCCGAAAAACACGTTTTTGTACGATATTGGTGCTTAAATGTAGAACATACAAACAAAATATACACTTTCTAGGCTTGATTTTCGTGTAGACAACTATCATATCTACATTTGAACAAAAAATAAAAAAAATAAAAAATGTTTTTTTCAGAAAATCAATTTCAAAAATGGTACTTTTTGGTTTTTGCATAATATTAACGTAAACGTGCCGCAAAGAATATTTTATACAGCCAAGGCATTTTATAATAAATATAAAGAGCGTGTTTTGGGCTCTCCATGGACATAAAAAATATCGGTGTAACCCAAGTAGATCGCCAGTAATTAATTGTCAAAGTTTGTCAACAATTGACCGAGGAGGCGTTTTTGACATTTTTACAGACAAAAAGCAAAAGGCCTAAAATTATTTCATGGTATTGGCGCCTTTTAAATGTGTCCACAGAGTGATTGAAAAAAGTTAATATAATTTGGACTGAAAATCCATGGCGGGAGATCAAGCGAAACATCCGACCCACGACGGGTGTGAAAACCACTGCTTTTCGCCGCGGCCTCTTTAAAAATTCATAAGTCGAGAACGAAAAATCCGACGAACTTGCGGTTTGTGTCGACTGCGGTTTTAGAAACGGCGCCATAACATATATTTTTTTCATCGAAATTAAAAATTCGACCCTTTTTGCCTGCACGATTTGAGATGAAACCACCCATATATATATATATATATATATATATATATATATATATATATATATATATATATATATATATATATATATAAGTGAAAGATGCGTACTGTCGGAGTTACTAATTCGAAGTTTATTACGACGTTTCGAGCGGTCCCCGCTCGAAACGTCGTAATAAACTTCGAATTAGTAACTCCGACAGTACGCATCTTTCACTTATTAACTTTTCCCGGTCAATTGTTTTCTTATTTACCTTACTTTACCTATATATATATATATATATATATATATATATATATATATATATATATATATATATATATATATATATATATATATATATATAGCGGGTGTTTCTGCGAAGATTTTCAAAAATCCTAAAAATTAAAGCTTAAAAAAAAACTTTCTTCGGGAACAAACTACCAGCCACGGCGGACGTCAGGAATTGCCAAAAACATAGTAATTAGCCAACTAATTAATTAAAATTTGTTAATTAACTTTTTAATTAGTGGAAATAGACATATGGTTCTAATCAGAAAGTTGCTGAGCGTTATCGAAAACCACTAAATCAGTCATTTTCAAAAAGACTTTCGGCGCGTGAGAAGCGTAGTATTGTACTAAAGTTACCACTCGTGGAGCAGGTACAAGGCTGGGGCTAAATAAGAGACGGAAAAATCGCGCGGGCGCCTTATCGCAACCGCTAGCTTTGTACCTGCTCAAAGAGCGGTAACTTTAGTGCACTACTACGCTTCTCACGCGCTCAAAGTCTTTCTGAAAACGACTGATTTAGTGGTATTCAATAACGCTCAGCAACTTTCTAATTGGAACCATATGTCTATTTCCCCTAATTAAAAAGTTAATTAACAAATTTTAATTAATTAGCTGGCTAATTAGTATGTTTTTGGCAATCTCTGACGTCCGCCGTGGCTGGTAGTTTGTTCCCGAAGAAAGTTTTTTTTTTTTTTTTTTTTTACGGTTTAATTTTTAGGATTTTTGAAAGCCTTCGCAGAAACACCCGGTATATATATATATATATATATATATATATATATATATATATACAGGGTGCTTTTTTTTAAGCTTAACAGAATATTTAAAAAGAAACCATGAAAGCTAGGTTTATGCAGTCTGCGCACGTGAGTTATACGGCCAGGGGGACATAGTATAGGGGGTAATCGTAACGGTCAGTCGGCTAATTAGTTAAACTTCGTTAATTAACTTTTTTATTAATGAAAATAGACATATAGTTCCAATTATAAACTTGCTCAGCGTCATCGAAAACAACTAAATCAGTCATTTTCAGAAAGACTTTGAACGCCTGAGAAGCGTAGTAGTGCACTAAATTTACCGCTCGTGGAGCAGGTACAAGGCTGGGGCTAGATAAGAGGCAGAAAAATTGCGCGAGCGCCTTATCGCAACCGCTAGCTTTGTACGTGCTCCACGAGTGCTAACTTTAGTGCACTACTACGGTTCTCACGTGCTCAAAGTCTTTCTGAAAATTACTGATTTAGGGGTTTTCGATGACCCTCAGCAAGTTTCTAATTGAAACGATAGGTTATTTTCATTAATTAAAAAGTTCATTAACAAATTTTAACTTATTAGCCAACTGATCGTTACGATTAGCCTCCTATATTATGTTCCCCTGGCCGTATAACTCACCTGCGCAGACCGCATTAATCTAGCTTTCATGGTTTTCAAAAAAAAATTCTACTAAGATTAAAAAAAAAAAAAAAAAAAAAAACCTGTATATTTATATACATTGCCGCTGTAAAAACAATGCCGTAAAGCGCAACGTCAATGTACTTTTCCTGCTGGCATGTATATCTGTTAGCGGAAATCGATGTTATATGGAGTCATAATATAATTTCTTGGTTTAATGAATATGAGGTTCAGGCAGACGTCAGCTCATAGAGATAGTTTTTGTTTTTCTCTCGTTTTTTTTTAAATTTATTTATTTGTTTTATTCACACTCAGGGCGTAAGCATCAGAGATGAGGACCTGGTTACGCAGAATTTGATGCAGAATGTAAGGGAAAATATGAATAATGGGAAAATGTAAGCATTGGTTAAAAAATAAAACGATTAAAGGCGCTTTTAAGAATACATGATCTGTGATTGAGAATGTTGTATCGGAAATTTAGTTTCACTCAGGGTCCGTAGACGGTATGAGGGAGTGGTGGAAGATGTTAGTGTGAGCGCATGGGGTGCCATTTTTTGTTGATGGTTGAGTCAAGACAAAAATAAAGAGGAGGTGTGATAAGCCTACTGCGAAACGTGAAATGGTGTACTACATTTTGTGAAATAAACGTAATCGGGCTTCTTTTCTACAGGTTAATAAGTCATGGAGAGAGAGATTGTATTTAAAAGTAGTAACACTGCCTGTACGGCAGACATCGATCTGACAGCATTAAACGGATACTGAACCAAATAATTTAGTGTCCATAATAAGTGGCGCACGTTCTTTCCACGAGCCAGCAGCCGCCGGTGTGCGCGAGCACACGCCACGAAAATGACGTCAAAGACATCCATTCGCGGTTAAGATGACAGTGAAATATATGGCCTTTGGGCCAAAGGAGAATAAAGACAGGCTTTTCATCTCTACAAGTGGAAGCTACCTGCTTGTTAGACCAATTAATCGTTTACCCTTTACACCAGACAACTCTGTGTAGATGAAAAACTTGTCTTTATTCTCCTTTGACCCGATGCCCATTCATTTCACTGTCATCTTAACCGCGAATGGAGGTCTTTGACGTCATTTTTGTTGCGTGTGCTCGCGCACACCGGCGGCTGCTGGCTCGTGGAAAGAACGTGCGCCACTTATTATGGACACTAAATTCCTTGGTTCAGTATCCGTAACTTTATTTCTACCGCTGTAGCATCATGTTTTCAAAAAGTATCCTTATTTTAATGCACAGATTGTATATGCGGTGTGAACAACCGAGGTTCAATAGAGAAATTTGGTATATCATTCCAACACCTCCAATAACGATACGATGCATATGCCTAGGTGGCGGCGGAGCTTCGGGTATTACACCAGAGTCATCGGAACGATCGAATAAAACTCTCTCTTAGAGAGTTTTTCCAAATGGTTATAGTGTTCCGCGTACCGTGTACCGGACTACTGGAGTCTTTGAAGCATGCTTTTAAGCGCACGCCCCGTGGTGACGGTATCATTCGGGGGCGCGCGCCTAAAAGCATGCTTCAAAAGCTCCGGTATACTCCGTTCAGCCTGAAGCCGGGACTAGAAGCTGCGCCTTCAGAGCGAGCTTTCTGCCCTTGGTAACACAAGTGTGAACATAGGCAGGCGCAACCAGAGCACTGAGGAAGTGAGTGAGCTGAAGCTGAAGTTTCTAGTCTCAGCTTAAGAGTGAACGAAGTATAGTGCGGTACGCGGAACACGGTAACGGTTTGCCAACTAAAAGCCCCAAGTATAACCACTGAACCCGGTACATAGCTATACTTCGTCTCACTGTAACTCGGCCAACGCCGAAGCTCCAGTGAGCCAATCAGCGCGTCGGAGAGAGACGCGTGACGATATTCTCCATCTTGCTTTTCGCGATTAAGCGCTGTCTTGGAAACGGGCGGGAGAAATACGAAAGCCGCTTTCGAACGAATTTGGGTGACAGGCTAATATTCTAGGGGAACAAAAGTCACGTTTGGGTCACACGAAAACAACATCCGCGTAAAGGGGAGTCCCTCTTTCCTTCTTCTCGATATGTACGAGTAACGCTCTGGCTACTGGAGTTAAGGTTATGCACGTTTTTTTTTTTAGTGCGCCTCCGCAGACGTGTGCGTTATCTCCCGTTAGCTCTCGTCCCGATGTCACCATTCTCAAAGAATGCGGTGTCCCGCGGAACGAACATGTTCGGCATCTATCTTCGCGCGGATTTCAACTTTTTTGACAACGCTTTTTTTAAGAAGCGATAGTATGGGGCATAAAATAAATGAAAACCGAAGCAAGGACGCAATGCCACTCTGTTCTGACGGTCAAAATCATTAGTAGTTCGCAGACAACTCCCCAGAGGACGCTCGTTAGTCGAGAAAGAAACAAACGTCAACTGAGTTGCGGTGAGCGGACGTGTTTCCTGGTTCTCCTCGAGCATCCGAAGCTAAGTGCCAGTTTTTCTTCTTTTCTCTCTCTTTTTTTGAGAGTTGATTGGAAGTGACTATGCGGTAGCAGTATTAGGTTTGAACAGCAGCAGTTAACGTTAGTTTCGCAAAGTAGGCTCTGTTTGAATTTTTGGCGGGAAGGGACGGTTTGTTCCCGGTCTAGACATGGGTCTAGATTTGGGTCGGCATGACAAGGGTGGGGACGAGTTGGTGCAGTGCGAGGGGTGTGGGAGGTGGTGTTACCTGGAGGAGACGGGTTTCGGGAGCCTGGAGGTGGCGGCGGAGGTGAGTTTCGAGTGTCGGCTTTGTGTGAAGCTTCAGCAGGTAACTGGGGAATGGGAGGGTAGAGTTCGGGAGATTGAGGCCCAGCTTAAGGCAGAAGGAGAGAAGCGGGTGGGTCTCGAGGCCCAGGTAGAGGAGCTGACTAGGCAGCTTAATCATGAGAGGGAGCAGCGGGTCGGCCTCGAGAAGCAGGCGGAAGAGCTGGGGGAAGTATGGAAGGCGGGTTTAGAGGAGCGTAAGAGGGAGTGTGACAGTAAGGTAGAGCGCCTGGAAGGGGTAATTCGAGCGAGGGAGAGTAGCGAGGGAAGAAAGGAGGAAGTGTCAGTTCTAGCGGGACGAACCACCAGTCTGCAGGCTGGGGTCCCTGGTGGTCGGGAGTCCGGCCTGTTGGCAGGCGGGCTCGACGACGCTGGAGAGCTGATTGAACCTCAGCTCAATGGCGCCTTCGAGCAGCAGGCGTCGGGCAGTCAGGTGACAGGAGATAAGTCGCAGGACAAAGGCGCGCAGGCACCAGGGGGATCTAGGGTACTGGTAGTGGGGAGCTCTAACGTAGCACGGGTTAGGAGGGGTGTACATAACAGGGTGAAGGGAGACCAGAGGGTAACCGTAGAGGTCCAGCCAGGGAAGTGTATGGTGGATGCTATGACCGCAGCACGTGAGGGGGTGTGGGATAACCGGGAGGGAAGGAACCTAGTAATAGTTCATGCGGGGCTTAATGATGTGCTGAAGGGTAGGAGCCAGAACCTCGGAAAGCAGCTAAACGTGGGAATACGTAAGCTGAGGGACGTGTCTGAGAATGTGCATGTGGTTGTGTGCACCATTCCAGAAGTTCGGGGGCAGTCCGGGTTAACGGAGAGGAGGGTTGTCGAAGCCAACGGAGTAATTAAGGGTATGAGTCGACAGCTTCGGTACGACGTAATGGAAGTAAACAGAGAGGTGTACGAGGCTGGCTCCCGCCCTTTTGCAGATGGCATTCACTACAGTGAGGCCACGGGTTACAGGGTGGGGGATAGGATGGGCCGCACGGTGACTGCTTTTTTGGGGGGACCGAGGGCCCTGGGGGCACTGAAGTAATTGGAAACCCAACGAAGTCAGGAGAGGCACCCAGGGTTAAAAAGAGGAGAAAACGTAAGAACAGGTATAAAAAAACAGCACAATCAGACATTGGATATATTAACATGCAGGGTGGTAGAAATAGGTTAAAATGGGAAGAGGTAGAGGAGCAACTAAGAAAGGAGGATTTAATGGTGTATGGGTTTGTGGAAACACATCTCAGAGACATGGAGCAGCCACCTTGCAACCCTGACTATGTGTGGGAAGAATGCAACAGAATGGAGGGAACGAGGAAGGGAGGTGGAATTGGAGCCTTTATTAAGAAGAATATGAACTTTCAAAGGATCAGAAAGGAGTGCGCCGAACATTTGTGGCTGAAAGGAAAAGTCGCTGGGGAATCAACAGTTCTTGGAGTGGTTTACTTATGGACAGGGACAGGTGCTAAAGAGGAAAACAGAAAAATGATTGATTGCATATCAAGAGACATTAGTGAACTAGGGGAAGGCTCCGAAATAATTATTATGGGAGACATGAATGCCCATATTGAGGGTCTGGATGGGTATACGGACTCAACTGGAAGCATATTACTAGAACTGGTGGAAAAACATGACTTAGTTTTATGTAATACCAGTCAGAAGTGTGACGGGCACATAACTTGGGAAACTGGCAATCTGCATTCAACTATAGATTACGTACTCATGTCACACAAAATATATGGTAAGTTACAAGTAATGAAAATAGATGAAGAAGGTTCCAAAAGTCTTGGTAGTGATCACAAACGTATTAAGCTGAATTTTGCCAGAGAAGTAAATCCTGAAACTAGACAACATAATTCAAAGCAAACTTTCTGCAGCGACAAAGAGTTGGAAATAGTTGTTGAAAGAATAGAGGCAGCAGTTTCAGGGCACCGGCATACAGATTGGACCTATGAGAGCCTAACTAGGCTTTTTGCTCTAGAACTAGACAAAGTTAAGAGTAAACGAAAGGGGAAGCAAGGACATAGACCAAAAAGCTGGTGGGACAAAGAAGTGAAGCAAGCGATACAAAAACGTCAGGAAGCCTCTAGAGAACACAGGTATTCCAAGCGTAGTGGGGAGTCCGAAACGGAAGTAAAAAGAAAATGGGACAATTTTATAACATGTCGCCGAGAGGCATCCAGTTTGATCAATGCGAAAATTCAGAGAAAGGGTGAGGAATGGATGAGTAATGTAAGTAAGAAAGATAGAAACGCTGCCAAGAAGTTTTGGGAGCACTTGAACTCACTCGGTGAAACAACGCAAGCTAGACAGAGGTTCATACTCTCGCATCAGGGAGATCAATTAGAGGGAGATGATGCGATACAATATATAGGAGCAGTGATGGAGGAGAAATTTCGGGAACGGTTACATGTGGAAGATAGGAGAACCGAAGGAAGTAGCAGTCCAGTTTGTGACATCGCGGATTTTGGACAAAGAGAATGGGAAAAGGCGGAACGAAGAGTCCCTAGTGGCACGTCGACAGGCACAGATGGTATCCCTATCAAGCTGGTGAAGAATTTGGGTCCTAAATCTAAGGCAAAACTAAGGGAGGTAGTGAGTACCATCATAACAAAAGGAAATATTCCAGATGAATGGAGGCTTAGTAGGATGAGTATGATATATAAGGGAAAGGGAGATAAGTCTGATATTAGGAATTATCGTCCTATAACCGTGACACCGGTTATTTACAGGTTGGTAATGCAGATTATAAAGAACAGACTGGAGGAATGGGTAGATTGCGAGGGCATACTGGGCGAATTACAGAATGGGTTTCGAAAACAAAGAAGGTTGGAGGACAATTTATTTTCTCTAACACAGTGTATAGAAATAGCGCAAAAAGAAAACAGACAGCTCTGGCTGGCATTTCTGGATATCAAGGGTGCCTATGACAATGTGAACCAAAGAAACCTGTGGGACATAATGGAGAACTTAAACCTAGATGAAGGACTAACAGCAATATTAAGGAACATTTACAAAGATAACAAGGTGATTATAACATGGGAAGGAAAGGCGACAGGGAAAATAGAGATAAGACGAGGCCTTAGGCAGGGGTGCCCGTTATCGCCTTTGCTGTTTATGTTGTATCTGAGAGGATTGGAGGATAGACTAGAGAAAAGTGGGCTTGGGTTCAACCTTTCTTACAGTAAGCTAGGCCAAAAAATTCAGCAATCCTTACCGGGATTGATGTATGCGGATGATATTGTACTAATGGCTAACAACAGGACAGAGTTGCAGGAATTAATGAGCATCTGTGGTAGGGAAGGAGAGGAATTAGGTTTAGAATTCAGTAGCGAAAAATCGGCAGTCATGATTTTTAACGAGGATGAAGTTGAGAGGCTGAAGATACAGAATATTACAGTTGAGAGAGCTAGTAAATACAAGTATCTAGGAGTATGGATATGTGATGGTGCAGAATATCTCAGAGACCATGAAAAGTATATAATAGGTAAGGGCAACAGAAATGCAGCTGTAATGAAAAATAGAGCACTTTGGAATTACAACAGGTATGAGGTGGTGAGAGAGATTTGGAAAGGGGTCATGGTGCCTGGCTTGACTTTTGGAAACGCAGTGCTATGCATGAAATCCGAAGTGCATGCGAGACTAGAAATAAAACAGCGCGGAGTAGGTAGACTGGCTTTGGGGGCACATTGCAAAACGCCAAACCAGGGAGTACAAGGAGACATGGGATGGGCATCATTTGAGAGCAGGGAAGCGGTGAGCAAGGTAGAATTTGAGGATAGGTTGAGGCAAATGGACGGGGAGCAATGGGCACGAAAGGTTTTCAGCTATTTATACATGAGGAGTGTAGACACAAAGTGGAGACAGCGCACTAGGAAATTAAGAGGAAAGTTTTTGGGCTATAGCGAAGATATGGAAGAGCAAGTCTCAGTTAAGAAGAAAGTTAAGGCCACAGAAAGAGATTGGTGGCTAGAGGGAATGCAGACAAAGACGGCTCTGGAAAGCTATAGATTAAACAAAAGAGTTATTGCCAAAGAAAGCATTTATGACAATTCTAGGGGAAGCTCATTGCTGTTTGAGGCAAGAACGGGTGTTCTGCGAACCAGAACATACAGAGTGAAGTACCAGGAAATTGATACAGTGTGCACTGCTTGTGGAGAGGAGGACGAGACGGCTGAGCACTTGATACTCTACTGTAAAGGGCTTCACCCTATGCCTACCGAAGACAACATAGATTTAATAAAGTCATTGGGTTTTAGAGACAGCGAAGGGAGAGTGGATTTCAAGACTGTAGAGATTACCAAGCAAAGATTAAGTGAATGGTGGCAGAAATCGAGAGAAAACTAGGTATTTTCTTATCCACTGATGGCAAGGGGGTTTCATAGCCTCACTTTCTTTGCACTGCGGAGTGAATATAGATTTCACATTTAAATATTCTAAGCTTAAATGGTAAAACACAATGGCTAGGTGGCGTAAGCTACCGCCCGATCCAAAGGGCTCAGCCGTATTCATCCATCCATCCATCCATCCAGGTTCTTGCTTGGCACCCGTCACTCTGATTGGCTCGAATGGGCCGTAGCCCTTCGTCTTTGTTAAGTTACGTGAAACAGAGTCCAGTTACCGGGCGGTTTTCTGGAGCGGACAAGACGCAGACACCTCACCTGAGACGGTCAAGGCGATGGCGACGATGGTGATGGTGACGCCGAAAGCGAAAAGGATTATTAGCAAAATGAGAAGTTGCTTTCGTCTGCCTTCATCGGGGCTGTGAAAGAGAAAGCGACGAAAAAATGTGTCTCGTGAGCAGTAGCAACTTGAAAACCGAAGGAGATAGGCAATGCAGATTTTTCTTACGCTGTAGCTGAAATCAAAGGGAAAAAAGATAATCATTGCTTAAATCATCAAACACCGGTCGTATGGCAACAGTATTGCTTTGCCAAACACGCGTAATGGAAGCACGTATCGTCAACAACTTTGATTATACACAGGTTTCGCCGACATTGCGATGTTTTGCGGACATATGTTCCTGCAACGTTTCGTCCACAATGTATTTTCTAAACGACATAGTAGACTGGAATGCTGGAAGCATAAGCAGGAACTAATGCTGACTTACCCAGGTGGCTCAGATGGGGCAAAAACCAATTCGCCGAAACCTAACCCTGATTTTCCCAACGTTCCGCGCTACGAGCGAATGCCCCACGCTTTGCCCGGGAAACATAAGTTTACCCTCTTGCCCGAGCTTGCACTAGCCCCCAGGCACCGCTTAGGTTCGGGAAACTCATCCGAATGCCGGCGACTGATGCAATATGGCGGAAAGACGATTTTGACAAAACGTCGCAAGGTGTGAAGTAGAAGATTACAAAACTGCGCTGTTTAAGTCACGGTAACGATGAAGGATGACAGTTGGTTCTATTCTGACATGGCATGAGGATGGAATGATTCGTTAAACGCATTACTTTCAGCCGAGACTCATTTCATTGGAAAACAGTCATCGGAATCACTGCCAAAAATCCAAGCATATTTTTTTTTCCTATCTGGAATATGGAACTGGAAATCTGCTTCTGGAAACATGAAATCCGGATTGCTCGCAAAAGATTATAAAAAAAAACCTGATGTGCGGATAGGTTGAAGATAGATATCTGGTCCCATAATTCAAATAGCGAAATTTTTTTTTTTTAGATATATTTACTTGCGGGGATTACAACGAGGTAACGATAGTTGAACATAACGCATGTAGTGGATGCAATGCGCTAGCGCTTGACATTGGCTATAAGTTACAATCAACACATCCCAGGTCGTACAAATTGTCTGTGAATTCAGGGCCTTAAAAGTAAACGAAATTCAAGGTACAGACAAACTCAACGCGTCCGGTTAAACTTTTTTTATACATATATATATACGCCTCAATCAACTTACACGGGGCAGCGGTGCTGTCCATCTCAGACATCTCTGAAAAGAAGAAAAAATAAAAAACAGAAATACAGCAGTTGTGCTGTAGCTGCGCGCCACGGTTTTTGTGTATAAATCACGTTGCCCCCCCCCCCCCCCCCCCCCCCCAAAAAAAAAAATAAATAAATAAAAATAAGAAAACCTGGGAGCTTATGTGTTTACAGAGCGTGCGGTGTATCACTCGCTCTTAAAGGCCCGTTCACACTCTTGCGACCGACTTCGACGGAGAGAGACCATACCGGTTTTTAAGCATTTTGCGACTTCTTAGGACCGGATGGGATGCAGCGAAGCTGGTCCTAAGAAGTCGCAAGAGGCTTAAAAACCGGTCTCGTCTCTGTCGGTCTAACTCGAGAGAAAACCTCGTCAGCCGGCGAGGCGTCTCCCATCCCAGCTGGGCGAGGAGTGCTTGTAGCTACCGTCTGAGCGTTTCTTCCGCGCCGCCTACACAGGGCCAGAAAAGCTCAACAACCGCGGGGCAAAGTGTTGGATCTCTCCGTCGTGCGTTACCGCATAAAGAATAGATCCGGCAAAATTGTTCGTCATGGATTTGCGTCAGAATTGGCTAACCACAGGAATGGGCACATTTGAATTAATCACCCCAATTGCTGGCCTCGATAATTCTGTTGCCTAGTTATTTAAGTTTTACATTTTTTGTTGAGAGGCTGAAAGCTTCTATTGGCAACACACTCACACACAAAAAAACGCAACTTGAGATGATGTAATATATGGCATTATGCGGCTCTAAAGCTCTTTCGCGACTGCTTACAAGAAGTTTGATGGTATGATATTGCCGCGCGCGCAGCCGGCCAAGTAGGCAGCGCGCGCGTGGCCTGCGAAGGCGGGGTTCCGTACGATTTGTTCATGCTCCTCGGCCTCCACAGCCTCTGGAGGACGAGGACAGAAGTGAACAACACAGATGTCAAGATACGCCCCGCTGGAGACCATTTAATTGAAAGTGCCGCGTACATACGCGAAGTGTATCGCGCTTTGCAAGAACCCCGCAACTGGGTATCGTTACTAGATGAATTGGTGAGTGTAAAATGTTTTTAGATGTAGCCGCGGGGCCTCTCAGGGGTTCAGCGCTTTTAACATTTTTATATATGTGTTTTGTTTTTGTGTTATAGCGTGTCAATGTCTAACCAGGCAATAAAGAGTAATAAAAAGCGCGCGTGGCCTAACGGTTACTACGCCTGCCTCCCACGCGAAAAGCCAGGGTTCGATTCCTAGGAACGACGTGTATTTTGTCTGTTCCCGCAATTTAATCTTCCGGAAAAATTTGCGAATCCTGTTTGTTGCTTGTTCGAGGACCGAATGTTCCACGCGTCCAACTTTCTACGCCGATTATTCCAGAAGCCCACGTGCGTACATAAGGGATTTCGCGTGGTGAGTCAAAGTCAGTTTCGCCTCAGCGTTCGATCCTGCTGCTTCGCCACCTTCGACGCCTGCGACGCTCTGTTGTTGTCTTTCTTTTTTCTTTTATTTTTGGGCACAAGTTCGCCCCATTAAACGTTTAGTTTGCTTCAGTTATTATCGCCTCATCACTTGTCATCCGTGACAATATGAATGCTGGAAAAGCTCATCCCAGCAAAACGAGAGAAAAGAAACCCAGCCCAAAATGCTTTGAATTTTAGGATACGTGCTAGCTACACACCAAGTGGCGTCACCCTATAAGAAAGCGCAGGAAAATTTAAATGTTTGTTTTTGGCATCACCTTCATTTGTCGTTTTTTCAAAGGTTATTTTAAACTTAAAAATACTAAATATATAGCAAAAAAAAAAAAAAAAACTGGGTCTTCCAAAGTTGCCCTTTGTTTGTGTAGCTAAAAAAATCGTCCATTAATAACAGGCGTGAAATATCAAAAGAGAAAACTCGTCGCACGTTTAAGATCCGAATTATAAACGCGATCTACGAAAAATTAATTTTTAAAAAATAAGAAAAAAACGAAACATTTGTCTTCTTTTGTTTTCACACTCATGACCTTTTCACGCCAGGTCGTCTAGCATTAACCTCACTGAAACTCCGTGTATGGAGCCTACCAGTATTTCTGGAATTATTTCACGTGCCAATCAAAAATATTTGATGTGTTTCAGATATCCGGGAAAGTTTAGTGAAGGCATGACGTACTATCGGAGAAAAATGAAATGCGAACAGAGGAGCGCGTGGCTCGCGGTACAGGCTGCGCCGCCTGGAATTGAGCCTAGGAGCGAGGGTGCGTGGCCTACTTCGATGTGTTCACGCCTCTCCCTCTGCGCTCTCCAAGCTTCAGCAGTGCGCCTCTTCGTGCGCTGAAAGCTATCACCACTATCTTTGCTGGCTCAGCGCGTGCGGTGCAAAGAAGCTCGCCGCGCTCGCCGAGCAGGCAAAGATAGCGGTGACAGCTTTCAGCGCACTGAGAGGCGCACTGCCGAAGCTGGGGGAGCGCCAATCGAGGGGCGTGAACACATCTAAGTAGGCCACGCACCCTCGCCCCTAGGTTCACTTCCAGGCGGCGCAGCCTGTACCGCGAGCCACGCGCTCCTCTGTTCGCATTTCATTTTTCCCCGATAGTACCTTTTAAACATTACTAAAGGTAGTAAGACACACCCCCCCTCAGATCTTTTTCAGATAACTATGGGATCTGTCCCAATCCTTTCTATGAAACCACAGTGCCCATCAAAATCATTTCAATGGCTCTGTACGAGAGCTCACTTCACCATTCAGGGTATATTGCGTCGGAGAAGCCGCTCGGACATCTTGCATTGGGTTGCGCGACGGGATTTCGAAATTGAGGAGACGTTCCCCCGTTGCACATGATGAAATGCATCCTCAGTAAACTCTGTCAACTAAAAGGAACCGAACACGGCAGGACAACGATCCTCCGCCCCTTCCCGTGGTGGCGCCGCCCCTGTGATGTGTAAAAGGAAGCGCATAAAAAAAACACAATGTTGAAAGGAGCTCGCTCCTCTCCTGAAGAGCTTCCCTAGTTTCCAATATTTCTCTCTCGCACTAGTTTCTTCACTAAGTCCTCTCTCACGAGGCAAAGAGGGTGCATGGGACAAATGGAAGGGGGACGCTTTTGTGTTTGGTTGTAGATAACCGGTTTCTAGTGAGTCGAAATAAGCCTTTGTCAGAAGCTGGTCGCCCTATTTGTTTCTCCGTCACCGAGCGCACACTGAATGCAAAACAACGAACGGATGCTCAGTGTCGGCTTCCCGTCCCATACGTGGGACATATATATCTTCTAGAGCAGCTCTGGATGTGCGGATAAAGAATGCCTCCCACTGCCCTGTTTGTTGCGAATTTTCGTTCGTACAGCTTCAGAAGCATCCCGCGTATAAAAAAGACACCGGAGACGACACTGTGACTGTTTACAGAATTTCTCAACGGCGTGCGATGTTGGGTGCGCGTTCGGAGTGTTCGCTAAACGTGCTACTGACAGTGCATGTGTCCATGTGGTGCACCTTCTCGGTTTTATTACGTGAAATACCGTACTTCTCCGGAATTTACCCAGCGGCATTGCGAGTACCTTGAAAGCAATTTTTTTGCGACAAAAATTTGGGATGTCTCAATTTGGTCTTATCGCTTTCGTCTAAAGCTGCGCGCGCCCGGGTTTGGAAAAATGTTGGTTTCTATCGTGTTTTTGAGTTATAACTCGCATGTAAAACTCAATGTGTGTAGTGAATTATCAATAGCGTTTAAAACTGCATTTTTATTCAATGGTTTACAGTCATTTGGGCGTCTAAGGGTTTGACGGGCTGTGGGGTCTGACAGCTTCGGGTTCGAAGGCCTGAAGGGCTGAAGGGGTTCGACAGGCCAAGGGGCTGAAGCACTGAGAGGCGCCCCTAACACATCAGTACTGAAGTGTTATTTTTCATACGTAAACGCTCTAAGACATCTTGAACATATACTTGGCTGCAAAGCAGTTATGAGGGTCAATCGCTGCGTTCTACGCAGCACAGAAAAAGAAAAGGAGACTGAAGGCACCGAATCAGAACGGAGCGTTTCATAGGTTCGCTCCATTTCTTACAAACGCTGTGAGATGGCGCGGCATAGGAATTCAAGGTAAAGCCCCTCTATTCTGGGAAACGTGGCGCCATTCCTTAACTAGCCGCCGCGCACACTATTGGCCAGTCGTCACGTGACATGACGTGGCTTTCGGTTTTCGACTTCTGGTAGCCACGCATTTCCCAAGCTGTTGCTACGCCGCAGCTGACGGGCTGCTGCGCCTGCAGAGAAGTCGGTCGGAAAGCTTTTGAGTGTTGCCTCTGGAGCGGAAAATGGACATCGGAGGAAGATCTTGCTTTACTGACTCGGTCGAAAAGATTTGAACCCAGCGCAACCCGCAAAGTTATGCGAATTGAGCGCTCTGTATAAAGCCTACTAGGGGTGCTATTCTGGTCACAAACGGTCACGTTCGTGTTTCTCGAAAACTCCTCCCCCTACGAACCGCTCGCTCCTATTGGCCACAGCCCGCGTGATAATTCCACGCGGTTCCCATGGGAACGTTTCCGAAACACGAAAGCAACCGTTTGCCGTAACTGTCGCTCTTCGAGTTCGGACCGTGTCGGTAAAGTGACGTATGACCACGTCCGACCTACGTAGCACATAGCGGAAGTCGCGTAACTAGATTAACTGCGGTATTACTCGACACACCCTACTCTCTGTTTCACTATGAGTGCGAGCTAGTGAGGGTGTAGGAGCTACAAGAACGTGCTGCGGGCTTTCAACGCCCCTGTCGAGCAGGCGCGCTTGCGCAGTGCAAGCCAACGTTCGTGCAAGTAGAAAGCATCGTTTGGGGTGATGTGCTCGTGCTTTTAACTTCTGTTTCTATTGCACGAAGGGGAACAAGCTTTGGGCAGGATTCCAGAGCGTAGAAAATGGCGGCGATGCTTGTTGCGCAACGATGGCTCGATTAACGCGTACAATGACAGGTTTTCCGCGAGCACCCGGTAGCCTTCGCGATGCACGACGACTGTTTCTGACGACAATACCGCTTGTCGAAAAGCATCGTGTGATCGCAGTGTGACCAGCTGCGCGACGAGAGACGGCGACGATGAAAGATGATGATCGTCGAGCAGCAGCTACTAATTGAATCGCACTGAGATTTTTCGCAGCGGGGAACTACAAGAGCGCGGTTGCCATCGATGATCACATAGCTAATGCCCAGTGGATGGTGATCAGAGCCGTGACGGCCGTCGCAAGTGTCGCCGTCAACCGGCTCGGAAGAGACGGCTGGGTCGACGAAACCCCGCACCGAGGCAGCTGAAGGCATGTGCGAAAGAAGGCTTTTGTCACCACCACGACAAGCACACCGACGTCGTGGGGTGCGTTTGACGGAACCTAGAATCTAACAGAACCTTCGTCCCCATCATCATCGGTCTGAAGGAGATCGTCACCGTTCTGAAGGACTCCAACACTTTTCCGCAAACACGATTTTGTTACTAACAACTTGGTGGTAAGCTGACGTTAAAATTTCCGGGTTTCTACCGCTTCGAAGTTAGTGCACGCTTAGTACCTATGTCTTCAGTTGACCATTTGTTGCGGTTTGTAGCTACTGTCAATCACGCAATAAAATCTGGATGGGTTGCTGATGGCATTTTATTGTATCAACTAGATATTTTACCTTTTCACGCCAAGCTTCTGGAATTGCATGTCAGTCATCGGACAGTCATAAGAAACACTTTTCGACACCCTGCAATGAACTACGAACAGGTGTGTCCTAAAATGAATCGTTAGTTATTTGGACAGCAGGAGTTTAGTCTGACGGAGTATGGTAACATTGTTACCCACTGTAGACGAGAAATTTAGCCAGTGCAATCTTGGGGGTGGTCGTCATCTCCATGACCAAGAAAAATAATAAAGATAAAATTGCCCTACATTCAGCACCCGTGTGTTTAATGTAAAGCTTATCATACAAATTAAATAGATTGTCGTTTCAAAAGTGACAGTAACTCATTGAAATTATATAGTAGTGTGAGCTGGATTTTTTTTTTAAATTTGCCTGTAATGCAGAGCAAATACGCACTGTTGAAGCAGAGTAGATGTGTGAAGGAAAAGCGAGCATAAGTACTAAAGAAAGAACCGCTACGTAACGTGAAAATGTCAGCAACTATCTTGCCAGTGTGGTACAAGCTCAGTGGCTCTGCACATGCTTATGGCAGCCTGTGAATTTAGGATGATCCCCTTATGGCATCATCCAGTGGCAAAGCCAGGGGGGGGGGGGGGGGGGGGGACTTATCTCTGCCCCTCCCCCCGCTCCCCAAATCCGGCGGGCCCTAGAACATACACACAAATTTCGACACCATCCCCCCTGCTCCCCAAGTCATGAACATCCCAGCCACCTCCAACCCCCCTCCACCCTCACCTCCTTAAAAGTGCCTGGCTACGCCACTACTATAAACAGCACTTAATTGATAGTCAACATTACCAACATAAGCGAAATTTTTCTTTATTTTATGCACCATATAGGCAGTGTTTCTGTCTTTACATGCGTGCAGGCAAAGCACACACTGTAGAAAACACTTGTGTGAAGCCTGCGTTCACAATGCAGTCCCCGTCAAACGTTCAAGGCGTTAACGAATTCCACAAATTAAATTTTCAACGAAACGCATTAGTTTTGCAAAACGCTTGCAAACTTACGTTGCGTTTTACATCATTCACCTTTGTCGTCCGATGAATCAGCAGTGAGCACTACACAAACCTCAATGAGCTTGTCGTTTGTTTTCTTGCCGATGGGGTGATCGCTGGCGGTCGTGGCGGCGGCACAATTCTTTCTCAAACCGTTGGCTGCTTCCTCCGTGCTCGCGGACACGTGGCTTCATTTGTGTAAAAGGGAGGTTTTGAATATTGATGCATGGCAACGCTGAATGAAGGTCTTTTACGGTCTTCATAATCTCAGCAAGGCTACCGTACGAGCCACAACACCACCACCACTTTCAAGCTTCATAACACCGGCACAAATAGAAGCCAAGTATTGCATCTCGCCAAGTGTTATATCGGAGACGTTAAACGCCAGCTCAGTGTGCTCTTCGACCCGGTCCTGCCGCCGAATGGGATCATCCAACAGCACGAAAGCGTTCGTGTGCGCGTTGATCGAGTGACCGATCGCATGTCAAACTCCACCCGCGGTCGATCCGACGAGCATCGCGGCCATGTTCTTTCGAGTTCAACTCGCCAAGGGTACGGCTGTCGAGTTAAAACAATGCAAATAGCCCCGTGCATTCTTGTTCTTACGTCATTTTGTCGTCACAACCCGAACTCGAAAAATTAGTGTTAGCGGCAAACAGAGGCTTTCTAGTTTCACGAACGTTTCCATGGCAAAGAGCGTTGAATCGTCACGCACAATGAAGCCAATGGAATAGCGAGGTACCTATGTAGGGAGGGACCTGGAAAAACGTGGAAGACGTTTCTTTTCTTTTTTTTTTTTTTGCACGAGCTTTTTTGCAAGTATAAAAATAAGTAAAAAAGACTGCCCGAGATTAAGCGGTCGCGTCCATTTCTTCAGCGCCGAAAGAGAAGAGCATGGCTTATGGGGACTACCGTCGTAATCACTGCGGTGAGCAAAGGGAGCAAAGCATTATTAAAACTGCACGATGAAACTTTCCTGCATCATCGACAGCATGTTCACAACCGGTGCACTCTGCGTCGATCTCATGACTTGTCATATGTTACCACAGATTCGTCGTCAGCTCTGTATCCCTTTGGAGTCTCCTTCACAGGCAAACAGGAAATTTCATTTGCAGCTTATGTTCACGGCGGCATCACAAAGGATGATCGGTGTCGCAGCGTAGCTTCACATAATATTTTCTTCTCGTAATGCCATCTATATCTATATCGTGCAGAAACAGGAAAAGAAACCACGCAAGCGAGACCCAAACACCACAAGGTCGTTACCGCGGTTTTCGCCATGTTTGTTTTCAAAGACCGTAGCGAAAGACTTCGAGAAAAAAAGCTGAGATATCTGAGCGAAATTTACTTTACATCATAATTATTGAAATAATCTTTCGTATTTTATAAAAGGATAATATTAATTTTTTCTGTTTCCTTCCATTTTCCGGAAGGTAGCCCTTTCTCTGTTATTCGCTTGTTCTAAGTCCCGGAGGAAAGGAAGAAGATAACAAAAAGAACAGGGGGAAATGCAGGGATTTCTTCGCCCCAACTGGGTGAACACGTCACCGCGACGTAGGGCATCGTCAGATTCTAGCTGACCGTGTGCGTGAACCCGAACGTTGGGGCGGCGCCTCAAACAAGAATCATTCTAGTTTGAGGCTCCGCCCCTTCTTTCTCGATACGTCACAACTCGAAAGGTTCGGTTTGCGACCAGAATAGCACCCCAGCATGCAAAAAGACAGCTTTTTAGAGCGACTTATGCGCTCCATTCCACAGTAAGCGCGAGCGATGTAATAGCGAGCATAACAATGCCAACTTGGCATGCGCGGACGCCTGTGCCGTGGAAGTAAAGGCCCCTGCGCACAGTTGGGTTTGAGAACGTTTGACTGCGTTGCGTCAATAAACAAAAGCGAGTCTCGTACCGGCACATCTGTGCTTTGTTCTAAGCGTGGAATTCAATTCAAGGAATTGCTTGGCACGCGACAAAAGTATAGATGTCCTGCATTCTCGCAGTCGCATTGCAGTGAAACGCTCTCAAACGCAGCTGTGTGTAATCGTTAAAAACGGCCTGCTCCTGCTCATGCTTGCGACATTGGCGTCGCTCCCAATTACGGGTGCGTGCGGAGTACGCACTCGTACTTGCTCCCGTACCATACTCTGTTCTGCACACATAGCTTGTAACGCTGCCGCGGCTGCGGACATGAGCATGTTTTTTTTATATTTATACCCCGTTTCAATATAAGTGTGAGCGCAGCCAGTGCGAGAAGCACGACTCTGTTTTCTCTGACGACGCTCTTACTGCATGAGTGAGTGTGCTTAGCCCACTCAAAGTGTGCTCGCTCTCGTAGCATCAATATGGTCTCCTTCGCTAGCTGTCTCATTGAAACAAAACCGCAAACAAATAAAACATTTGAGATGAACCCCACTCGCGCCAGCAGCTTTGGCAGCGCAAACTTCACGTGCAGGTCTTTGGCAGGCTAAACTAGAATCTGCAGAAACGGGCGTTTGAGGAGGCGTTACATGATGACATTGTGACTGAAATCCGATCTCTCCAATCTATTACAGGACCACTGCACTCTAAACAAAATGGAAGAAAAAAGTAGCAACGGCGCGTCTTCCTCCCCTCTACTGACGCGCCCCCAAGCGGACAAGAGAAAAGAGGAGGAACGAAACGTTTTTCTCCTTCTCCAGGCAGACGGGAGAAAGCTTTCGCCCTCCCGCCTCATCTTCTTTCGGTTTCGTTTTTTCGAGGAGGTCGCGCACGTTGTTTAATAAATAGCTGTTGAGTTGATTGAGCTTCAGCGGGAGCGAAGGCCGCCTGTAACTCTGTCTTCTAGTAAACGAACAGAATATTTCGGTTGCATTGACGTTTTTATCACTAATTTTATCAAACGAGCAAACAAAGCCGCTCAAAACAGCGAAGTTCCAGAGCAGTGCCAGCAGCGCCACGTACACTGAGTAAGATGGCGTCTCCGGATTGCGAGACTCACGCGGCACGGAACTACAGTAGCGAAACCACGCGGAACTGTGTCGACGTTTTCGACGTTATGGAAATCGCAGGAACTGCGTCCAAGCCAGGCAGGTTTGGCTGCCGGCTGCCTGGGTGCCTTTGGTGCTGAGTTCGGTTCTGTTTTCCGATACCAAGTGCAACCGGCGTTGAACGTGGTTCTGTATTTGTGCGTGTCAGTAACCCAGCAGCAAAATTATGATGGCAGTGTTGTGGGTTGTGAACAGAAGACTGGAATTATTGCCGATGTGACCGTGTGTTCGCGTATTCAGTGGTGTAACAACAACATGAGATCGTAAACTGTTGGGCATTGATGCCGCTAGTCAGGAAGTGATCGGAGGGGGCGGGGTGTCCCAGGTTGACATTCCGCTTTGCATTAAAAAGTTTAATACCACTTGAGGGCTTAGGTCTAATCGATCGACGTCCGGATAGTCATGTTGGAACGCTGGTCTGAACAATAAGCTCCTCTCGTACAGTGGCCAATGTGACTGTCGGTTGTCTCGTCCCTGAGAGCGATTGCGCTTTGCGGAAAAGGGGTCCATATCACATCAGCGAATGACATTTTAGCGAACTGCGACATTTTAGCGAATCGATGTTTTAGCGAATAACGGGGGCGCGCTTTAACCCATCCGCCGCGCTGCGCTTTACGCCGCTTCGCGGCAACAGTCTGCGGCGGCTCATTACAAAAATGTGAACCGATTTGGCCCACCCCAACAAGGCCGCTTCGCGGCGTCTGACTCTACGCTAAAGTGTCATTCGGTGAAATGTGGGCGTTCGCTAAAACGTCATTCGATCAAGTGAGTGCCTCCCGGGGAAAAGACAACAGTACGAAATCGTGACGGAAAGTACGTATATTTACTTTGTGGAATTTCAGCATTAAAAACAATAGTAGGTAAGATCGAAAAAAAAAAAAGCTACCCTTTATTTTGCTGTTTAAATATACTACGGTTCCTGGAGAAACTGCCGTCCAAGTGGCGCGCTGGGATGAACGCTAGACGTTTTCGAGCTGGCCACGGCGTAGCTCCGTACACTTAACACCTGCCGCAAGTGGCGGTTTTGACTGCATTAAAGTTGATCGAAAAGCGATTTCTCAGCCCGTGAAGCATCACTTCCAGCTGAGTGAATATCCGCTCTAGATATCCGCTGAGTGAATATCCGCGCGAACAGCACAAATAGAAAAACAAACACTACAATAGAAATACAGGCTACGACGTGCCGTGCGGGGAAACAAACTCATGGCTTCGAACCGCAATGGAGCGGTTTGATTTATTGCTTTCAAGTGATTACGGCGTGATCAAGCGTTTGTTTTTTAATAAGAGATTCATCCCCTGAGCCATTCTCAATACTGTCAGAAGTATGGCATTGCTGGAAAGAAATCAACATTATGGTAATATTTTTTATGGCTTAGTGAGTCACCGAAAAATTCCGTACGTTCAAAACGACCACTATAAAAGACGGAAACGCAGAGCACGGGTGTAGTGTTCGGGCTGGTGTGGTGCGCCGCTTTATTGATGTTTGAATGTGCTATGTATGTACATGTGCTCAATGTATGTTCACCTGACGTAATGTGTAATGTGTGTATAGTACGTAATGTGTGTAGTAGAGGATCCCCATGAGGCGATACTGGCCTGAGAAAATAAAATTATTTTTTTAGAACATAAATTGGGCGGTACCTAGCGCCACCTAGCCTAGCAACTTGCAATTACTCTGCTTGACCCTGCCATCTGGTGGCAAGCGATTTAACCTTCTTTCACGCTACTCGATATACAGCGGCTTTGAGTTTGTTCTTTCGAGAGCGGCTCTTGGTTTCGCGGATTGGTTTGCCAGTTCTCCGTGATGTGTGGTTGGCGAAAGAATTGTGATTCGAGGAACACCGAAGGTAAGACGCAAAGTGCGCGAAGTAACTGGGTATCTGGTTATCTCTGTTTAACACCACAGTGCTGTCGACGAGAAGACCGAGTAACTGCTTTCGAAACGCAAGTTTCTGTACCTGTGGGGGGAATCTGGCTTCGGAAATAAACACAAATCGCGGAAAGCTCATGTTACGCTTTTATTCGCTGCTCCTGTCGTCCTGTACAAGAGACGTAGCGTCCTCGTTAAGCCTTGTTGAGCTCGATTGGCTCGATTCAGGGCCGCCATAATGAGATGCGGACGACGGAGGAATTTTGCTCCCGTGCTTCAGGGACGAAAGTTTCCCTCTTTCTAAAGGAACATAGGTTACAAGACTGTTCATCCCCTAAGGGAGGACTATCCATACCCTTGGTTCTAAGAGTGTAGAGTATCGACCAATTCAAAACACTTGTCATTTAAAACAAAGGAGAGGAAAAAATTGTGGAGTGATGCTATCCCAAACATTTTCTTTTTTGTTACCTTTAACCAAGATAGTAAACCATCACTGAATGGGAACTGGAAATGTAAATGGCATGTACAACATCTCACAAACCATATATCTTTTTTTTCTCAGTAAGACAGGTTGCATGAATTTTACAATACAAATTCGATGCACCATCTGGTGATTTTGAATGCCTCCTTCACAAATTGAAGTTTCATTTATTTGTTTTGGCTCTCTAAAGTCCCCAAGGCACCCCAGCAAAATCTGAATAGTACACAACAAGGCAATGCACACAGTACTGAAATATCCCCAGCACAGACTGCTGCAGGAACCGGGCCTGCTCTTTAGCTAAGCTGTCCGATACTGTTTCGTGGTCAACCGAGGCGCAGCTGCTACTGGTGCTATCTCTGTCCATTCTAGGAGTGTGTGTTCTTCCGAGCGCCCCCAGCAAGCTCTGAGCTGAGCTTTTGCCTCGGAACAATGTGCCACAGTGACCGCAGCTATTGGTGAGTTTGGCAGGTTGATACTCTTTCCAAGTAAACTGAGGCTGATTTACCACTAGCGCCGATTTGTCGATTCTAAGTGACTGTGCCCTCCTGAGGCGCCTCAGCAACAAGTTCCAAGCGGTGCTGTACGGAACCTAACTTTCCCAGCTTTCCCAAAGTAGCCTGGTTCGGCGACCCCCCGCCCCCCCCCCCCCCCCCTCCTCACAATATGCTGACGAGTTTAGCACAATGATACCGTTTCCAGGTCGACCGAGGCACACCTACAATGAATGTCGTCTCTGTTCATTTATTTATTCTAGAAGTGTATGCCGCCTCATGGCTGCCCGAGCAAGGTCTGAGCAGCGCCCTCGAGGCCTTTGCTTCTCCAGCTTGTCATGGACAGATTGCCGCAGAACAGCTGATGAGTTTTCATTCTCGACTGCTCTTCATTTCCTGGCAGAGCGCAGACAGTTACAGACTGTCACTTATATCCGATCTAATAGTCTCACTGTTAGCCACCTAACAAGACTAAATAATAAACATTTTTTTTTCTTTTTCAGACACACTGTTTACACTTCGCATGAGGCAGTATCATCAGAATGACAGTCATTCTGGTGTAGTGATGAATAAAAAAAAGCTACGAAGACAGCTATATTCAATGCAGATACAACTAATAGTGGCGCAACGACAGGAGTATCAGTTGCAACGTGAAGAAAACAATTTAAAATTTAGACTTAAGCACTTTCTTGTGGCAGATCGACTTAAGCATCTCGAAAATTCCACAATGAAGGGGACTGGAAGGAGTAAAGGCACCCTCGAGAAAAAGTTTAATACTCATCTTTCTTTTGGTCCGATGATTTCAATCTGGTATTGGGGAATGGGGGTAGCTTTTGCCTGAAAAACGCACACTTCATTGGCATCTCCAGTACTTGATGTTGTGTCAGAGATAGTGTTCAAGCTGATGAATTCTTTAGCATACAAGGCAAGTCATGCTTGCAGCATATAACATGCTCGTTCCTCCTTATCACAAATGTGCTTCTGAAGTCGGATACCTGCAGACCTGTCTCATCAAGCAGCTTGATGTTTAACCTCATATTCTTTGTAGAATTTATTGTCTTCAGGTGTACCATACCAGTAACAGCATTAGAAGGTGTAAGGAGCTTAGAAGTATGTTATAATATGTAAAAGTGACTACACCTGTCAGTAAAGCTACCGGCACATTTGTCAAGTGCTAGGAAATAATTTTGATGGTGTTTGGTGTGTCTCCGTGTCATTTATCTTCTTTTAGAGCGCAGCTCTTAGGGGCCCGTTCCCGGCTTGAGCGGCGTCGGCGTAACCACGGTCATCCCAAGGTCACGTGACCCCTCCCAAGGTCATCTCAAGGTCACGTGACCCTTTGAAGGTCACGTGACCCCTCTGAGGTCACGTGACCCCTCCCAAGGTCATCTCAAGGTCACGTGACCCCAAGGTGACCCCCACGTGACCCCTCTGAGGTCACGTGACCCCCCGAGGTCACGTGACCTTGAGGGGACCCCCATGTGACACCCAAGGTCACGTGACCCCCAGGTCACGCCTCCCCGAGGTCACGTGACCCCCCTCCCCGAAGTCACGTGACACCCCCCCCCCCCCCGAGGTCACGTGACCCCCCCCCCCCGGAGCATATTAAAGAATGAGGGGAGGAGGAGAAGGAGGAGGGGTCTACCCTCCCCTCAGTACCCCTCACTCCTCCTCCTCAAGAGCTGTGCTCCGATTCGGCGTTACAGGGAGTTGTAAACGGCTTTCACTTTTTTTTATTCTGTGATCTGTTTTGTTATGTACTCAGCATCTCTTGTACTTGTAGTGCATACTCCTGCCGTAGCCTTTTACTTGACTGGCAGTTTTGTGAAATAAATGAAGTGCTAACTTTGATTTTGTTCGCTTTAACGTCATCTGTGTTTGTGTATGTTGATGGAGATTTTGATCTCGCATTCGCTTGTTTGTATTGTTCTCTGGATGAGATTTGAATTATCTTTTGCCTCATTCCCCTTTACAGAAATAACCTGCAATTGCTTGGCTCTTTTATTAGATTTGATGTAGCTCCAGAGGCCTTATCCATCTACATTATTAATTTCTATGAATATTGACATGTTGCATAGTGAACTTTTAGGTCTTCATTAAAACTGCATAAATGGAATTTTCGTAAGCACTTGATTAGGTGCTGAAACCAAGTGCTGGTTCCCAAGTCTGCACCAGATTTCTAGCCCTAGGATGCTTACCCAGAAAGCAATGTAAATCGTAGATAAACCAGTGCTTCTTTTTTTTAACGAAAAATTAAAAAGATGCAGACACTCTGATAAAATACTGAGTAACGAAAGTAAACGAAAACAGAGTTTTAATTTCTGAAAACGGGTTCATCACATAATATAACGAAAATAGTATTTATTACGCTCGGAAGAGTAGCGGCACCACGTAGCCCTGTAGCGAATGGAAAGGCCCACGGTGTCGCAAATGTTTACAGCATCCGCAGAATAAAACACGCACAGAAATACGTAGCGAGTTTTTATCATTACTAGTACTGTAGTCAGCTTAAAAATGCTAGTGTAGCGTCAACCACATCAACGTTTCCCCGATTAGAGAGAAAAAAATATCTTGCTTTCTACGCCGCCAAATTGTTTTTAGCGCCCGTAGGCCAAACCCTCCCGAAAGCTCGCCAAGGACACATATTAAAACGTAGTCAATCATTTGAAATCGTGCAGAATATAATTGCAATTTGGCGGTTTGATATGATGATTAAAACGATTTGTGATTCCTTTGCAGCAGAACACTCACGAGACAGTGACCTAATGCTACTCGTTAGGCACGATTGGGACGATTATCCAAAGCACTTTCGGGACCCACGGTTGGACGAACACATCTAGACCGGCTTCAGGAAGGTTGGATACGAATGCGGGCTCTAAATAAGGTCACTGCGGTGAATGTGATGAGACAAGTTCACACCATCGGCAACTCGGCCGCTCCAGCTGACCGAGACGTCGAGACGCTCGGGAAATTCCAGAGAGCGCCTCCGTCGCAAACCTGAAGTTGGAGGTTAGGTAGGGAGGGTTTTTTGGAGGCGGAGGGAAGAAAATGCGCCACTTTTCCCAGATTCAGGAACTTTAACGCGAGGAGCCGTCCTTATTTGTACTCTTTTTACATCGAATCTCATAGATTACTCGGTATATACACCACGTTTGGCGATTTTTAGAGCTCTAGGAATTGCAACGATTTACGAATGTTGAAAATTTTCGCCTGGCGACCAGGCAACACTGCTCAAGCAAGTCACGCCAGGGAGCCTATAAACCACGTGATTATCCTATTTAGATGAACGCTTTCTCATTCTAGGCGCCGCCATGCTGGCCCAGCTCACCTCGCCATCGCACACTCTCTAACACTACTTGGCTACTTCAACGTCTGCAGGGCGTGAGAAGGTAGATAAGAGCAAATAATGGCCGAACGTCCGGGGGCAGTATGTTACTTCGGGTTGGCTATTATTTGGCCCGTTTTAGAGCGCAGCTCTTAGGGGCCCGTTCCCGGCTTGAGCGGCGTCGCCGTCGCCGTCGCCGTTGGCGTCGCCGTCGGCGTAACCAAGGTCACCCCAAGGTCACACGACCCCCAAGGTCACCCCAAGGTCACGTGACCCCCAAGTCACGTGACCCCCCTGAGGTCACGTGACCCTCCCAAGTCACGTGACACCCCCGAGGTCACGTGACACCCCCGAGGTCACGTGACCCCCCTGAGGTCACGTGACCCCCCCGAAGTCACGTGACCCCCGAGGTCACGTGACCACCCCCAGGGTCACGTGACCCCCCGCCGAGGTCACGTGACCTCCCAGATGACGTCACCGGCATCTGCATCGTCGTCATCATCACTGATGACGTCATCAGTGACGTCACTGATGACCTCACCGGCATCCGCATCGTCATCGTCATCATCACTGATGACGTCACCAGTGACGTCACTGATGACGTCAACGGCATCCGCATCGTCATTGTCATCATCACGGATGACGTCATCAGTGACGTCACTGATGACGTCACCGACATCCGCATCGTCATCGTCATAATCGCTGATGACGTCATCGGAGTCCGCATCGTCATCGTCACTGATGACGTCATCGTCACTGATGACGTCATCAGTGACGTCACTAATGACATCATCGGCATCGTCACGTGACCCCTCAAGGTCACGACCCCCCAAGGTCACGTGACCTCCCCAGGTCACTTCACCCCTACCAGTACCCTTCCCTCCTCCTCCTCAAGAGCTGCGCTCTAATTCGGCGTTACAAGGAGTTGTAAACGGCTTTCACTTTTTTGAGGGCCCTCAGAATCTACCGCAAGCTCTAAAATCTCACCGCCGATGACTAACCGCGCTACTTCTGGAAATTTACTTATACGGGAGCGGCATCCCTTCCTGTTCCCTTGGGTAAAAGGAAAAAGCCCTCCTTCCTCGCGAAAACGACAAATCTGCGAAAAGTATTCTGGGCGCATCCTTAGATTTACCTATTCGACTTGCCTGGTCCATACACCTGAGAACGACTTAAACCTACAAATCCATAAACGCGTTAAATTACTTGGTGAACGGCAAGACATTTCCAGTGGACACCTACCGGCCGCATCACCGGAGATGCGCGCCGAGCTTGCCCGCATTTTATTCCGCTCTTGCTTAGCGCTACGCAAGTTTTTATAAAGAACAACTTTGAAAAGTTTTGACTTGGTTCCTTTAGTATTCAAGTTTTTTGGGTTTTTTTCTCAGATCACCGTGCACGCTGTTTTTTTTACGTGCCGTAATGACATATCGTCGGTACTGAGAAGCTCGGTCAAGGCGTTGCGGTGCCGGCGACGCATTCTCGCCTTTGTCGCGTTGCGTCGTCTAACGTCAGCACATCGAAGAAGGCTAGCAACTCCTGCCGATGCCGGCACCCTCCGACCGCCCAGGCTCGGCGGCGTGGGTAGTGCCCCCTTTTCGAGATAATCAAAATACCTTACTCCGCGACATTTTGTTCGTGCCAGTGCGCATCAGCCACCCAAAAACACGACACAGGGGTATTTCTATCGCGTGTCTCACGTAATTGCTCGCTAGTGAACCGAGAATCATCGCACACCCACGCAAACAGAAGGTTGTCATAGGAGAAGCGTAAGTATTTTTGTCCCTCTGTCATGGCAGCCGGAAGTCAAATGCACACCCTCAATACTCGTGCTCTCGTCCCCTTACCCTTTGATCTTATACCCGGCATGCACCTGCGAGATCGTCGCGGGCCTCGGCGAGTTCGCCCGTGACCATCTCGTCGCCGTCGCTGGAAGTGCTCGCGACCCGTTCGAAGTCAAAATGACCAGGTTTTAAAATATTTGGATAACATAACCCTCGTTGCTGGTGCGATCAGTGTTCAAGACTCCGACAAACCGAGCAATGCCGTAGACGTCACCGTTTCGAAACCGCCTGCTCTAAACCTGGAAGCTGAAGCGCGAGACGCTGAGAGAGTGTGCGGGTGCGTGCAAGGGGGAGGCATGCGCTTTGGACGGGTGACGTCACCGACAAAACAAACACGGCCGCATTTTCGAATATTTTCAAAACAAACTTGGCAGGAATTTGGGAACGAACAGTGCGTCCAAGTAGTATAATAATCTCATTTTATTCTTGGCGCGTCCATAACCGGTTTAAGAAACGAAATCAAGGAAACGTTTAAGAAAACACGCTTATATTAAAGAAATGGAGTCAATCAGTATTGAAGACCTGCCCAGTTTTAAAACCCTGGATCGAGCACGCAGTTCGAGTTATTCATTATCACATTTTGTTCCGGACAATTGTCGATACCAAAGCCAAAGGCGCGATTCCCGCCGGAAGAACAAATTGACGCCGGAGGGTCACGTGTTAATGACAAGATATGTGTCCACATTTGCGTCACATTTTTATATACTTTAAAAATATGTAAAGCAGGGAAAGTTTTTTATGGTTTTAACAGCAGATGGTGATATCGGGGTGCCAGATAGCGGCTGCATACTCTAGTTTAGAGGGAACTAAACTTTTGTGCAAACAGAGTTATAAAAAAACAGGAGATAGTAAAAAGCTTTTTTTTTCAGATAGTCTAATAATTTGAAAGTAAACATTTGGCAGAAGTCTGCCTGGTTGGGTAAGAACAATTAGAAGAGGAGGAAGGAACGCCAACCAAGAATAAAAAGGAGCCCAACGTTTCGAAACCTGCTTGGTTTCTTCTTCAGGGGCGACTGTGTGCGCGAGGAGCAAGTGGTCTTCTTTTACGGCGGTGGACGTGATGTTTTCGCGATCGTAATTGATTAGTGCTTTTGGTGACATGCTCGTCATGAATATTCCGGAGAAGTTATTGCCTAGATAAACTCCAATATATTCTTAGGTGTATATTGTCACCGGTGGTGACCAAAAAAACAATAAATAAACAGGAAGAAATAAACGTTTAATGTGGCGAACTTGTGCTAAAAAATAAATAAAAGGGTACAAAAGATAATAACAGAGCGTCGCGGGCGTCGAAATCGGCGTAGCAGCAGAGTCGAACGCTGGGCGAAACTGATTGCAGATCAGCACGCGGAGTCCCTTATGTGCGCGTGTTGGGTTCTGGAACAAGCGGCCTAGATTGTTCGGCGACTGGAACATTCGGAACTCGATCATACGAGAATGTTCTCGAACACTCTAGAACGCGATGCTGAAGGAACAAATAAAAGAGCATTCCACTGACTGGAATCAAACCCAGACTTTTTGCGCGACAGTCAAGCACGGTAACCACTCGGCCACGCACGCGGTCGCTCGCCGACGAGCGTGGCATTACTACCCCCTTTAAAAAGGCATCGTCTCAATGCCACGTAAAAGGCAACAAAACAGAGCGAAACAAACAAAAAAATGGGAACATACGGAGGCTCGCGAAACACAATCCTATCAAGCGGTGCACAAGATCACAGTTCTCAGTCTTATCGCGCGTAGTACGGCTTGAGGCGCACGACGTGGACGACTTCCGGTCGTGAAGCGCGGCGTGATGAAGTCCGTGTTCCGTCGGGCATCACCTCGTAGTTCAGATCCCCGAGTCGACGAAGTACTTTGTAGGGCCCGAAGTAGCGCATTAGGAGTTTTTCACTGAGACCACGGCGGCGGATCGCTGTCCACACCCACACCCTGTCTCCGGATTGGAAGTGGACGTCCCGACGACGAAGGTTGTAGCGGCCAGTGTCGACACGTTGTTGGGCTTGAATACGGTGTCTGGCGAGCTGGCGGACTTCTTCTGCCCGTTGGGCAACCACCTGGGCGTCGTCGCTTACGTCGACAGCCGGTTCGTGGGGCAACATAGCGTCCAGCATTGTCGTTACCTTGCGCCCATGCACCAGTTCAAAGGGTGTCACTCCGGTGGTCTCTTGTACGGCCGTGTTGTAGGCAAATGTGACGTACGGCAACACCTCGTCCCATGTCTTGTGCTCCACGTCGATGTACATGGAGACCACGTCGGCGATGGTTTTGTTGAGTCTCTCCGTCAGCCCGTTGGTCTGCGGGTGGTACGCCGCTGTGCGCCGATGGCTAATGTGGCTCAGACGAAGGATTTTTTGAGTCAGCTGGGCCATGAACGATGATCCACGGTCTGAGATCAGAACTTCGGCAGCGCCGTGCCGGAGGACGATGGACTCGATAAAGAACTTGGCGACTTCCACAGCAGTCCCTGCAAGAAGAGCTTTCGTTTCGGCGCACCGTGTGAGATAATCGGCGGCGACGATAATCCATCTGTTCCCTTGCGTCGATGGTGGGAAAGGACCATGTAGATCCATTCCGATCTGCTGGAACGGTGCGGTCGGGGGAGCAATCGGCTGCAGGAGACCTGCCGGATTCGTCGGCGGTTTCTTGCGTCGCTGGCACTCGTGGCACGACCGTGTGTATAAGTGAGCGGTCCTCGGCAGCTTAGGCCAGTAATACTTTTCACGAATTCGGGCCAGCGTACGGCTGTAACCAAGGGGTCCGGACATCGGGTCGTCGTGGCAGGCTTGAAAGATCTCCGCTCTAAGGTCGGTAGGGATTACCAGCAACCATGGGGTGCTGTTGTCTCCGAAGTTCCTCTTGTAGAGTACACCTTGTCGGAGGACGAAAGTCGGCAAGGCTCTCGAGAAGACACGGGGGACAGCAATCCCTCGTCCTTCGAGCTGCTCGATTAGCGCACGCAACTCAGAATCGTCTCTTTGACGTCGTGCCATGTCGTTGGAGTTCACTGCACCTACGAAGCACTCGTCGTCATCGTCGTCGCTGCTGCCGGAAGTTGTTCCGACGGGGGCTCTGGACAGGCAGTCGGCGTCGCTGTGCTTCCGGCCTGACTTGTAGACCACACTCATGTTGAACTCTTGTAGTCGTAAACTCCATCGAGCGAGGCGTCCTGACGGGTCCTTGAGGTTCGCAAGCCAGCAGAGCGAGTCGTGGTCCGTGACTACGCGGAACGGGCTCCTGTACAAGTACGGACGAAACTTCGTGATTGCCCCAACAACCGCAAGGCAATCTTTCTCAGTCGTGGAGTAATTTTTCTCCGCCTTGGACAGTGTCCGACTTGCGTAGGCGATAACTCGCTCGGTGCCTTCTTGGATTTGTACCAGTACCGCGCCAAGTCCAGCGTTACTTGCGTCCGTGTGAATTTCGGTTTCCGTATCTTGATCGAAATGTCCTAGAACAGGAGGAGTCTGCAGTCTCCGTTTCAGCTCGTCGAATGCCTCCTGCTGCTCCTCGGCCCATTCGAACTTCTCGGTGGCCTTTGTGAGGTTTGTGAGCGGTGCGGAAATCCTTATGAAATCCCGGATGAAGCGCCGATAGTACGCACATAGTTCAAGGAATCTTCGCACGGCCTTCTTGTCTGTCGGCATCGGAAAGGCAGCGACGGCGCGAGTCTTCTCGGGGTCGGGGCGAACGCCTTCGTTACTAACCACGTGACCTAGGAACTTCAGTTCGTCATGGGCGAACCGACATTTTGACGGTTTCAGGGTGAGTCCGGCGGTCCGTATGGCTTGGAGAACTGCTCGGAGTCGTCGCAAGTGCTCATCGAAGTCGCTGGAAAACACCACGATGTCGTCGAGATAGACAAGACAGCTCTGCCACTTCAGTCCTGCCAGTACGGTGTCCATGACACGCTGGAAAGTTGCTGGCGCCGTGCACAGTCCGAAGGGCATCACCTTGAACTCGTACAGCCCATCCGGCGTGACGAAAGCTGTCTTCTCTCGGTCTCGTTCGTCGACTTCGATCTGCCAGTAGCCGTTCTTCAGGTCCATCGATGAGAAGTATCGAGAGTGGCGCAGCCGGTCTAACGTGTCGTCGATGCGGGGGAGTGGATAGACGTCTTTCTTCGTCACCGCGTTCAGCTGCCGGTAGTCCATGCAGAACCTAAGCGTTCCGTCCTTCTTCTTAACCAGTACGACTGGAGAGGCCCACGGACTGCTTGAAGGTTGGATTATGTCGTCGTTCAGCATATCTTGAACTTGCTCCTGGATCGCCTCCCTTCCTTTAACTGAGACTCTGTAAGGCGATCGATGCACAGGGCGCGCGCGTCGTCCTCGGTAACGATGCGGTGCTTCGCAACGGTGGTTTGGCGTACCTTCGACGACGTCGCAAAGCAATCCCGGTATTCGGCGAGAAGGTTAAGCAGCTGCCGTCGTTTCGGGCCCGGAAGCTTAGGGTCAATGTCGAGCTGCGCTGGCGACGTACTGTTTTGCTGAGGTGGCGAGGATTCGTCAGTAATGGCGGCGATGGCGGCGGAGTTTCGAAGTTCCTCGACCTGGCCCACGGCTGCACCTTTTGAGAGGTGTTGTGCTTCATTTCGGAAGTTCGTAACGAGGACCACAGTGCGGCCATTCTGAAGTTCAGCAACTCCTCTTGCGACGCCTATTCCTCTAACAAGAAGCAACTGTAGGCTTCCTTCGAGCAGAACTTCGCCGGAGGAAGCTTCGGTGATCCCGACGGGTACGAAAACAATCGACCGCGGCGGTATGTTCACGTAGCTGGCGAGGACTCGGACCGCAGATGACGTCGCGTTGGGTTCCTCCGGTGGTGAAATACGTTTTCGTAGCGTCAACCGGTTTTCTCCGAGGTCGATGACGGCGCCATACTCTCAGAGGAAGTCCATTCCGAGGATAGCGTCCCTCGAACAGTCTTGCAGGACGACGAACTTCACAGGGCACGTCTCACTGTGGATCTCGACGCGAGCAGTGCATCGCCCGACTGGTGTGATGAGGTGTCCGCCGGCGGTTCGCATTTCAGGGCCTTCCCACGGCGTTGTTACTTTTCGCAGGCGACGAGAGAGCCTCCCACTCAAGACTGAGTAGTCTGCTCCGGTGTCCACGAGTGCCGATGCATCGTGGCCGTCGATAGTAATGTTTAGGCTGTTGGACACCGATGCAGGGACGTGGTTGTGATGCGTAGCGTCGAGAGAGTGGGAGCACTCCGGCGTTCTTGGAGGCTCTTTACTTCGTTAGTCTTCGGCAACGCCACCTCCAGGCGTTGCCGCGCTTAGTTTTCCCGGCGGCGCAAAGGAGACAGGCTCTCTCGACGGGGTCGTGGCGCTGGAAACGCTGAACGTCTGGGCGACGGTGAGCGGGACTCACGGTGGAGCGGCGTTGAGGATGGCGAACGTCGGAGGTACTCTACAATGTCACGAGGGCGTTCGTCGTACCTTGGGCGCCGGTCGTTCGGGTGGAACCCGCACAGCCCCAGTTGTCGGTAGGGGCATCGACGGTAAATGTGACCGGCTTCACCGCAATGATAACACGACGGGCGTCGGTCGGCCCTCCTCCACACGTCGGTCTTTCGTGGCGCAGCTTGTTCTGGGCGGACGTACGCCCGATCCTCCTGGCGTCGGGAATACTGTGGCGCTAGAGGTTCACGTCGAGGTGGCGCCGTATACGGGTGAGCAGGGGGCTGTGGTCGTCGGGTAGCTGCGGTGCAGCTCAGCTTCGGTGGTTCAACAGCGGCGCTGGCAAGAACTTCTGGCTGCAGCGCCTGCTGAAGTTCTTCCCGGACAATCTTGGCGACTGAGAGCGTAGCCGGGCTTGTGGCAGCAGGTAGCAGCTTCCTGATTTCCTCCCGCACGACGTGCCGGATAATCTCGCGGAGGTCCGGGCTGTTGCAGCTGGAAGTCGAGAGGGCCGCGACGCCGGGAAGTCGCTAGTAATGGGAGGCCCGTGCTTGAAGGGCGCGTTGAATGTTTGTTGCCTCCGTGCTGAATCCTTCGACTGTGGAAGGCGGGGCTCGCACAAGGCCGCCGAAGATGCTTTCTTTGACGCCTCGCATCAGCATTCTCAGCTTCTTCGCTTCAGAGGCTTGAGGATTGGCGCAGTTGCTGAGTCGCAGGACATCCTCCACGAAGCTGACGATGCTCTCGTTAGGGCCTTGTATCCTCGCTTGAAGAAGCTCTTCCGCGCGTTCTCTTCGTTGTTGGTTCGTGAACGTTCTTCGCAACTCAGCTTTGAGTTGCTCCCGGGGGGTGATCGATGCTTCGTGGTTCTCGAACCAGTTCCGAGCGGTTGCTTCCAAGGCGAAGTAAGCATTCTGTAGACACTGTTCTGGTGTCCACCCGTTGTGACGGGCCACTCGTTCGTACTGTTGGACCCAGTCGTCGATGTCTTCGTGGCTTTCGCCGTGGAAGGGAGCCGGTGTCCGAGGAGCGACGGGTAGGTAGACGACGGCAGGAGCGGCGGGGTTCTGCAACTGGTTGGCCATCGTCGTCGTCTTTGGCTTGGGCGTATCCAGCAGTAAACCGTAGTCAGGATCCTCTGCCTTGGTGCGGCGGCTGGTCTGAGTTTCAGGTTCCGCGGTGAGTGGCCTTCTCACCGAGCTGGGAACCGGACTTGTACTGCGGGCCGTTGGAGGGGAACGCTGCACGGGCATGCGGTACCCGGCAGTTCCACCAAAATGTCACGGGTGGTGACCAAAAAAACAATAAATAAACAGGAAGAAATAAACGTTTAATGTGGCGAACTTGTGCCAAAAAAAAAAAATAAAATAAAAGGGTACAAAAGATAACAGAGCGTCGCGGGCGTCGAGGTCGGCGTAGCAGCAGAGTCGAACGCTGGGCGAAACTGATTGCAGATCAGCACGCGGAGTCCCTTATGTACGCGTGTTGGGTTCTGGAACAATCGGCCTAGATTGTTCGGCGACTGGAACATTCGGAACTCGATCATACGAGAATGTTCAACAACACACTAGAACGCAATGTTGGAAGAACAAATAAAAGAGCATTCCACTGACTGGAATCGAACCCACACTTTCCGCGCGACAGTCAAGCACGGTAACCACTCGGCCACGCACGCGGTCGCTCGCCGCCGAGAGTGGCAATATGTAAAACATAGAATCACTGATATAGAAGAAGGGACACTTGTTATTTTGATTGGACACTTTCATAGATCCTCACTTAGAAATATGAAGTTTCATGACGTGATCTGCACACCAATGGGTGTCATTAATAATATTAGTTTGAAGTTTTAAATTAAAGAGTAATTAGTCAGTTTCGTCAGTAGGTCAAGTATTAGCTGTATTCTTTCTTGGACAAAATGTCCGCCTGGCCGTAAACTCACTTGCGCAGACCCATGTGTGTACTTTTCACGGATTTGTTTAGAAACATTCCTATACAATGACATTGATAAAAAAAAACACTAGATAACACCGTGCTGTAGATGTCCCAGTGCATGTCTTCGCAGTATACCTGTCGTAGGTCTTAAGGCCATATCGCAAAATGTATTGTTCCTTACTTTAGAGCAGAACGCTGAGACGTGATCAACCAGATAAAGTCCTTTTGGTGCGGGCTTACGTAGCCTCAGCCGACAACGCCTCCGCTATCAAGAATGCGCAACAAAAAGAAAAAAAAGAAAGAAAATGTGACGGTTGAAGGGGGACATAGACAGAGGGCCACCCGCCAAATTACCGAGGCTTTTTTTATATTTCGTGCCTCGGAGAAAGATGCGTGAGCGAGCCGTCGGTTGTTTGACGTGATAAGGAGCTGTTTTTTTTCGCGCGAGACCATGACTGCCCTGGCTTGCGTCTAGTGACCCTATTTTGATGACACGGGCCACATGGAGGGCGAATTGCCTGATTACACACATTGTGTTATTTGGTACTAACCTACGTGTTCTTTTTTTCTTTTTTTAAAATATAACATTTCAGTTGCAAGTAATGCTGTTGCCCTGTTGTGTCTGTTCCTATTATCGTCCTCGTTTTTTGAAGCTGTTACACCCGCCACGTAAATATATATATACATATATATATATATATATATATATATATATATAAATATATATGTATATATATATATATATATATATATACAACACGGGCACTTCACGACATCGTACGTGGTCTCCGAGGGGGATATAAACGAATATGTGCAGATGAATGAACCGTACCTAATCCAATGAATTAAAGAATCCAAGTTTTCAGGAACCCGCCGAAAGTCAAAAAATGGCGGAGCCAGGATTTGAACTCTGGGCCTCCCAATGTCCGGTCGGGTGGGCTAACCACTACACCACTCCACCTTAGCTTTCTGGCGTTTCCTACCTGTCTTATTAATGCACAAGAAACGAAATGTGTCCAATCGGAGGTGTTCTGGAAACACACGCCGCCGCGTGGAACGCGGTACGACGCTTAGTGTCACGTGGTACGTGCTCGTTTGTGCTCCAGAAATCCTCCCACTGTTTGTCTCGCCCCGTGTACATGTAGTATTCTTCGTTTATGAGCTTTTTAGAGACACGGTATCATGATCATCTGCGAGAATCAAGAGCCACGTTATTGAATATACAACACGGGCACTTCACGTCATCGTACGTGGTCTCCGAGGGGGATATAAACGAATATGTGCAGATGAATGAACCTTACCTAATCCAATGAATTAAAGAATCCAAGTTTTCAGGAACCCGCCGAAAGTCAAAAAATGGCGGAGCCAGGATTTGAACTCTGGGCCTCCCAATGTCCGGTCGGGTGTGCTAACCACTACACCACTCCACCTTAGCTTTCTGGCGTTTCCTACCTGTCTTATTAATGCACAAGAAACGAAATGTGTCCAATCGGAGGTGTTCTGGAAACACACGCCGCCGCGTGGAACGCGGCACGACGCTTAGTGTCACGTGGTACGTGCTCGTTTGTGCTCCAGAAATCCTCCCACTGTTTGTCTCGCCCCGTGTACATGTAGTAGTATTCTTTGTTTATGAGCTTTTTAGAGACACGGTATGATCATCATCTGCGAGAATCAAGAGCCACGTTATTGAATATACAACACGGGCACTTCACGTCATCGTACGTGGTCTCCGAGGGGGATATAAACGAATATGTGCAGATGAATGAACCGTACTATCGGGGAAAAATGAAATGCGAACAGAGGAGCGCGTGGCTCGCGGTGCAGGCTGCGCCGCCTGGAAGTGAACCGAGGGGCGAGGGTGCGTGGCCTACTTCGATGTGTTCACGCCTTTTGATTGGCGCTCCCCCAGCTTCGGCAGTGCGCCTCTCGGTGCGCTGAAAGCTGTCACCGCTATCTTTGCCTGCTCGGCGAGTGCGGCGAGCTTCTTTGCACCGCACGCGCTGAGCCAGCAAAGATAGCGGTGATAGCTCTCAGCGCACTGAGAGGCGTACTGCTGAAGCTTGGGGAATGCAGAGGGAGGGGCGTGAACACGTCGCAGTAGGCCGCGCACCCTCGCTCCTAGGCTCACTTCCAGGCGGCGCACCATGTACTGCGAACCACGCGCTCCTCTGTTCGCATTTCATTTTTCCCCGATAGCACCTAATCCAATGAATTAAAGAATCCAAGTTTTCAGGAACCCGCCGAAAGTCAAAAAATGGCGGAGCCAGGATTTGAACTCTGGGCCCCCCAATGTCCGGTCGGGTGTGCTAACCACTACACCACTACACCTTAGCTTTCTGGCGTTTCCTACCTGTCTTATTAATGCACAAGAAACGAAATGTGTCCAATCGGAGGTGTTCTGGAAACACACGCCGCCGCGTGGAACGCGGTACGACGCTTAGTGTCACGTGGTACGTGCTCGTTTGTGCTCCAGAAATCCCCCCACTGTTTGTCTCGCCCCGTGTACATGTAGTATTCTTTGTTTATGAGCTTTTTAGAGACACGGTATCATCATCATCTGCGAGAATCAAGAGCCACGTTATTGAATATACAACACGGGCACTTCACGTCATCGTACGTGGTCTCCGAGGGGGATATAAACGAATATGTGCAGATGAATGAACCGTACCTAATCGAATAAATTAAAGAATCCAAGTTTTCAGGAACCCGCCGAAAGTCAAAAAATGGCGGAGCCAGGATTTGAACTCTGGGCCTCCCCCCAATGTCCGGTCGGGTGTGCTAACCACTACGCCACTCCACCTTAGCTTTCTGGCGTTTCCTACCTGTCTTATTAATGCACAAGAAACGAAATGTGTCCAATCGGAGGTGTTCTGGAAACACACGCCGCCGCGTGGAACGCGGTAGGCTGCCATTAGCCACATATTGAGGAGCCATCTCGTGTCACCGCTTAAGTAGCCTCAGACGACAACCTCTCCGAAATAAAAAATGCGGATCAAAAATTAAAAAAAAGCGACGGTTGAAGTGTATGAAAAGTCAAGGAGAGAACTTACTTCTATTCCCTGCGGTACGCGTGGTACCCACACCTACATGTGCCTCTAAAATAAAGGTTTCGTAACTTGGTGTATGAGAATCTACATTTGTCGAGCGTCACTCTATATGTGTTATTACAACGTGACATGACCCGCTGGAGTAACTCGGATTTACTCGTGTAAAATTTGGAGACGGTCTGAAAGTCTAGACGCGCTGGACTTGAACTTTGAACTGTGGACTACTAATAGAAGTTCACAATAGGTATATTAAGCTTAGCGACATCCAGGGTTAAATTTACTCAAATCAATCATTACATAGGTATGTTATAAGGTCGAAATTCAAATTTGGGAGATTTTTGTGGCAAACCAATGAAGGGCATCTGGCACACCCCAGCAGTCGATTGAGGATTAATTTTGACCATCTGTGGAACCTGTAACCCGCAATCCAAACCTCGGTTGCACAGCACCTTCTCCTTAATTAGCCTCATCAAAGTGCGGGATCCCTGGCCGATATTCAAACTCATCACCGGGGGATCCCTATGCCGGCGCTTTGCCTCAGAGCGAAAGAAGCGGCATATTAAAAGTTGGCACGATACAGATTGAGGTGTTGTCAGTTCGGATACAATTATAGCCACGAATTCACTCATCGGGTGTACAATCAATACTCGGTAAATTTTTGTTTTGTTTCCATTTGTTAAGCTAAACGCTGGTATAAAAAGGACAATATAAGTTTTAGGCGCACTTGACTAATATGCCAAGTTTATCTAAGTAAAAAGCGCAACTACTACAGTATTACATTTCAGTACACAAATATTCTGCTCCGTCTAGAGCCTTCGAAGTTATTAGACAGTGTTGATTCAGACTTGCTGATCTTACCCGACATTATGGGCATCTCGCTTTCGTCTGCAACAGAGGGTAAAGGTAAAGTGTGAGCACAGACCATTAGTTAACCTATGGTTACAGAGAGGGCAAGAACAGCGAGCCGTATGTTTCAAACGGCCGGCCTCCAGTACGCAGTTTATGTCTGCGGCCGTGTTTTGCCCGCGCGCGTGCTCCAAGTACACGAGACTCCTGACCTTTGTCGAATGTAGAAGCTCACGCTGGAGGGGGGACGACAGGAGCTCTTCCCTGCCGTTTTCTCCTTGTCAATTACTTTAGACGCAGACTTATCTGACCTAAATATTGATAGGCTTACAAAGCAATCACTCTAGCTGCACATTGTGTTTCTAGAATACGTCTGCTCTAACTTGAACAAAACTAACTAAAACAAAACTAACACTTATAATTTAAACTTCAGAATATCTAAAACAATGTGTCTTTAGGAAAATTTCAGAAGAACGCAACAGGCTTCCCCGAAAATGTTAAAAAATTTGTAGCTGATTTTTTTTTTTCTTTTTACCGCGAAAATTAATCAGGCGTTGCCAAAAGCTCATTCTTCGCGGAAAATATATTGCCAGCGGTTCAAACCGATCACAAAGTTTAAGAACTGACCGTGATATTAATAAAAGAATCTGTCTTCTTAAATTTTTAATTAAAAAACAACGGCCGACGGAGTTATAGAATGATTCACTGAAGGCCGGAGCTGAGTCTGTGGCTACTGAAAACCAGCTGACGGCCAGGAGTTCTTCTGCAACGTGTTTTCTACCAGAAGAACTGCGAGACTTAGAAGCCTCTGAATGCGATCTCGTTCTGACCATGCGCAGTGAACAGCGCAATCAAATATGTCATCCGGTGGATTCTAGCTACACTGGGAGCTGAACAGAGCAAGTTCCGGAAAACAGACTAAAACGGGCACCATTTTTCTGTTAACAGTACTAAAAGATGTTTTATTTATTAATGCGAAAACGGTTAGTTGTGAAACTGGCGCATCTTGTTCAGACCGCTCGCGTTGTATTTGAGTAGAAGGTGAGCGCTCGTAGGATCTCTAGTTTATTTTTGTGGGGAAAAAACAACAGCACTGTAAACCTATCTTGGGGGTCAGGCTGTACATCACATAAAGAGGGGTTGACAGCTGTTTCTCTTTATTTAGCAGAATTAAACTTATTTGCCATAACGCGTTGCCACCTAGACGACAAGGCTTGCGCATGACGTCATAGTTAGTGGACCGCCCGACACGCCCCGAGTGGCAAGTAGGCTGAAGCTCGATAAGAGTCTCCGGAAAGCGGCAGACGCGTCTGACATGGCGTCGCGCTTGTTGTGAAATTCTGCAAAACGCGTTGGCGGCCATGTTGACTCAAGCTAGGCTGTGCTGCCAAAATCCCATTCTGATAGTTTTTCTTTTTGTTTGGGGGGGGGGGGGGGGAGGGGGGGTGAAGAGGATAAGGCCTTGTCTCCTAGTTGGTGTTGACTTAAAGGGATACTGAACCGAAATTTCGAGCTAACTAAACAAGGCCGGGCGGATAGGCGGAAAGTTGCGAAACCAAAGAATACCACTCATGCGGCGATATATCTAACGGATCGCCATATTTTTTTGGGAAAGAAGTGCGTGATGGAACCCGGCCGACGAGGCCAACGAGACAAGGTACGTCACGATTCCTATTCTCTCTCCTCCTCGCTACGTCCCGCCAAGCTGGTGAACCGAAGCAAGGAGGAGAGAAGCGAGGCCGCTTCTCCTCATTCTCAAATTCTCCCGGAGGACAGTTACGTCAAAGAACTCGCTTGATCGCGCCCTTCTTTTCTAAAAGTACAGTGATCCGTTTGAGATATCGATGTACGAGGGATGTTTTGGAGTTCGTAGCATCCGGTTCAACACTTCTGCAGCCTTACTTTGCGAAATACAAATTTCGGTTCAGTATCCCTTTAAGCCGTGAGTAAGTGTTTGGAAACAACAACAACCACGACACGACGAGGTGGCAGCAGAGGAATTCCGAACGTCCCTCGAAAACGAAACATTTTCGGCGACTCGAAGTCAAACCCCCTTCCCCCACCACACTTTCTGCTGCACCACAGGGACGTCCCAAAAGATCCCACTATCTCGCACTACGTCCAACCACGGAAAGAGCACTCGGACACTTACCCATCTTGAGCCTGGGGACGCCTGGGAGTTGACGCGAAAATGGAATGTGTCTTCTTCTTCCTTGGTGAGTCGATCTCGTGCTCACGGAAACGCATTCATGTTTTCATCGTTCTCGCACCATTGCTAGACACCGAGTAGGTTCATGTTATCCACTGACACTCTGAAGTTTATATGACTGAACTTCCTCCTCAATCAGCGAAATCACGAGTATCTGACAACCGCTGACGCAGCTGTCGAGTCCTATTTCTTCCCCGCGTCGGCCTTCTTTAGACTGGACCGAATATTCAGTGCGTCCTTCTTGGAAAAGTATCACGCTTTGTGTTTTATACTAGTAAGCTCAAATTGATATATTGAAGCACAAAACGTCGGGGAAACAAATAAGAGAGAAACCGGAAAGGGCGCTCTTTCACGTCTCTCTCGTATTTCCTTCCTCGTCGTTTTGCGCTTGAACAAAAGCACCGAAACCATTGTGTTGCGAACGTGTGAAACTCGTGCTACGAGCGAGCGCTGCGCCGGCTGGCCAAGATACCGACCTCGTGCTCTGGTGCTTTTGGCGCTGCTTTTAAGACAAGACGCAAGCAGATCACAGAGCAAAGTCACTGGTTCCTGTGAAAGCTGTGCCTTTGCCTTGCCTGATGGCTAGCCGGACTCAAATAGGTGGGAACACACTGAACACCCAAAGCTCGCGAGGTGACTGGCTGATCGGTCTCAGTTGCCCTGACAATCGGCATTTCGGTCCATGCAAATATTTGAATCTTTCAAAAGGTCGTACAGAACCAGCCGCGCCAAGACCGCCATGGAGCATTATCGTTCTGGAAGCGTTCCTCGCCAATATAAGCCTCTTCGGTACTGCACACGCAGTCCACTTATAAATCACGCGTATCTCCACAGATCTCTTAGAATCCTGTTGTTGTTCTTGCGTACTTAAAGACAAAACAACTTTTTTTTTTTTTTAAATACCGCCAAGCACGGACGCTGCATGGGTGGCGCCGCAAAGATGTTCGCTTGTTTCGTCGGTGTGCTGATAAAAAGGGAGTTTTTAGAAATGTCTTTATCTAGCAAGCTGTCACCGGGAGTTTAGATTGGCTCAGCAAGAATGTGGAGGTCAGAGAGGGACTGCTCATGGTCATGAACCAAAATGGCGTCAACACGGGGACCCTCGAGGTGCTTTCCCAGGATCCAGTGATAATAGTTGTTGCCAGTCTATTCCTTACGGTGCACCGATCATTCGCTTTTCCTTAAAACTGTGGCCCCACGGCCGCCAAAAATAAAACACAATATCAGCCGGTGTTTGAATCACTATAATAAAACTCGGTGGTTTCCTAAATATATTTAATATATACCAATGTATAAAAAAGGAAATTATCTTCATCTTGACATGATGATCATCAGTCATTTTCTTTGAGGGCCCGTGGCGCATTTTACAAGGTGGTGGCAATAAAACAAAAAAAAATAGAACAGTAAACAGAAATATAACAGTGTAGGCTAGCAAGATATGTTAGAGAGAAAGAGGGTAATGGATTCAGCAAATTTAGTAGTATCTTTTAAAGAAACGATGTTGTGAGGTAGACATTTCCAATCCTTGATAGTCAAATGTAGTGTGGATGTCTTTTGAGAAGCAGTCGAGTTGGCTTGGTGGCGGCCATGGTAGAAGAAAAATATTTAGGTGATGTCTCTGTCCGCTCTTGCCGCGGGGAGTGAGTGACCAGATCGTATTCGGAGGGCGCTGAGGTATGACGTCCCTCCATGGCGCCACGGTGTCGGCTACGTAGCGTGCTCGCCTTTTTCGCGGTGGGGTGGTGTGGTGGTTTTGTGCGGCCAGTTCTTGGGCTCGCGTTTTGCTTTGGTGCTGTGCCGATCACAGGCGCCACAGGAAATCAAAGGTCCAAAAGTCAAATTTGTCGTTAGTTCTTTACACAGCAGGAGGTTAGTCTGCCAGAACATGGCGACATCGTTACCCAGTGAAGTTAAGCAATTTAGCCAGAGCAGTACGACTGATAGCCTGGGAAATTTAATGTGCACCACGCAGTAGTGATACAAAACCGCACGGCGGTATCATGCTCATCCAGATTGAAACGGGCAGGGGTGGGGATTGAGTCCAGGATCCCTGGGTTCTGCTGCGCGAGCAGTCGCTCCATGTGTCCCAGGCTGGTGCGCGCCAGCCCACTGGGCCACCGATACACCCCAGTCGTACACGAAGATGAGCCTTAGCCCGAAGTAGAAGAAGAAAAAGGAGGCGAAGTAAGAGAACACAGATTTACGGACTCTGGCAAGTTGGTGAGGTACAAAAAGAAGCAGTGAGCAGGATGTCCTAGTTTAAAAATGAGGACAAAAAGGAAGAAGTGAGGCAAGCTAGATTTTGATTGATTCTAGCCTGTCGATAAAGACGAAGTGCTTCATTAAATGCAGTTGGTTGTCCAGTGGTTGAATGTGTCTCTCTTGTTCTCCTCACATTTGTATAGGTAGTTTGTTCAGCTGCAGCCTCGTATATATCTGTATCCAGCGTGCTCAACTCTTTCCCTTGGCCACTGGTCGTGCACGAAGGTGAACCTTAACCTGAAGAAGCAGAAGAAGATGAAGGAAGAGAGCACACATTTAAGTCTCTGGCTAATTGGTGGCGGCGTGGCGGCGTTGTGGTACAAGAAGAAGCGGTGAGCGAGGGAATGGCGGGTTCACCGCTGGGAGAAACAACTGGAGCGGTCGGTTTGGGAGATATTCTATTCTTGGGCGCCATCTATTCCCGTGCGAGTGAAGGACGCTCGCTGCTCCAAACATAATGTGGCCGCCGCGTGGGACAGAGAGTCCTCACCTAAACGTGTTTCTTCCACCGTGGGTACAACAAGCATCGGTGAGCGAGGGAATCCGGGACCACCGCTGGGAGAAACAAACGGAGCGGTCGGTTTGAGAGGCAACCGATACTTGGGCGCCATCTATCCGCGTGCGAGTGGAGCGCTCGGTGCGCCGAAGATAATGTAGTCCCCGCGTCGGATGGAGAGTCCTCACCTAAATATGTTTCTCGCACCGTTGTGGCTTCGTGTCAAGAATTCACCTAAACTTCTTTGTCCTCGCACACAGGTGCCTTCTATCTCCGCCTACGCAGAAACTACGGCGCTGCCGAACACGTGGCATGAAGGCAGCATTTTCAGGAAATGCATGTACCAGATCCTACTCGGGGATGTGAATGGCTTCGTCTCCCCCTGTTCCGCCCAGTAGAGGGCCTCCTGGGATCGTCTAAAAGTGTACACAGCGAAACATATACCATTTGTATCTACACTATAAGAGCAAGCTTCCAGTTTTTCTTCTTCAGTGCGCTTCGTGACGGCGTGACAAGAATGTCTTCTAAACAAAGTTGTTTACTCGAAGCATATTAGTTCGACCACTTCTTGAATATTGTTTTGTCGCTGGTCGTTGTTATATGATAGGTGACCTATATGGTCACGAATGGCAAATGATGAGTCTTCGAATAATTTAAGATACTAAACGTTAAATGGGGCGAAATTGTTCCCAAAACAAAATAGAAAAAGACTAGCGTCGCAGGTGTCGATGTCGGCGAAAGAGCAGGATTGAGCGCTGGAGCGACACTGACTCCGGCTTGCCACGTGGAGCATTTTTCATGCCGGCGAGGTTTTCTGGAACATTCGGCGTAGAACGTTGGGCGCGTAGAACATTCTAACCTCGAATCAGCAATACGTTTGTGGAATTTACCAGAACATTGCTTTACAGAGTCAACAAAAATGTGTACCCGCAGCCAAGCATCGAACCTTGGCTTCTTGCGTGGAATGGAAGCGCAATAACCGTTGGGCCACGAGCGCGCTGCCTACTTGGTCAGCTGGGCGCGCGGCAATATAAACTGCAGCCGTCCAAAGGGGTGCAGTAAGTTTAATTTGTAAGCAGTGTGGTCGTGGCTTTTCCCCGTCATATTAAAGGCAACAGCTACGCCTCAGCCGCTGTCGGCTAGGCGTGTCGCAGACCGCTTAAAAATGTTTTGTCATACAGTAGCAAATCCTTATTGCATTCGAAGTACACGTTTCTCGGCATTTAAAGAATCACGTTAAAGTATCACGTTATTGCGCTAAAGTACACGTTGCCATCCTTTTAACATTGTCTCTTACTTCTCTTTCATGAACTGATTTCGATATTTGTTTCTTCCTGAGTGTATTAAAATTTGTAATAAACTCACGGGAAGTGTAATGGCGCGTTCACACTGAAAGCGGGTCCGCGCGTTCTCAAACGCAAAGCGGTTGGGATCGAGCGGTTGGAGCGCGTTTTTGCCAAACGCCTAGGGGCAGATTTCTCCCAACCGGTTTCGTGAACCGCGAAACGGCAACCAATCGCAACGCGACGCTGACGTGACGTCAGTGACTTTCGAGACAAGATGGCACCTGTCGCATGGTGAGGTGTCCAAGGCACTGTAGCCGTAGCCTTACAACAGACAAATAAAGGGAGAAACATGATGTTCATGTCCGAAACTGGGATCCGCCGCGAAAAGAATTGACTCGTAATCTTACCGGGCTTCGCACCGGTGATTTGGTTTGGGTACGAATTTGCTTATTAGGGAGTTTTAGCGAGTCGTTTTTCAAGCACACGGTTCCGAAATCACGAACCGTACAGCTGGCCCGTTCCGTGAAACCGTACGTCCAATTTGACATACTTTAGCGAATCGTGAAAGTGGCGCGACCTTGCAAACGATGATGATGATTGTGCTTAATGGTGGCGCCATCTTCTAGTAAACATGTGAAACATTCTGCAACGTATAAATCAGTAGCGACGGTGTCAGACACCGTGGTGGCGGTTCGTGTTTCTGGCGTACGACTGATGTAAACAAGACGGGCGACGTAACATTTGCCGGTCGGAATTTCAAGAACTGCGAAGCTAGATAGAGTAAAAAGTGTCTGAACGACCGTAAAGGTATGTGGTGTGTCTCCGTCATCTTCAACTTGAACGATCGTTCACGTTGTGTGCCGTCTAACCGAATCATTTCGTCTTGTCGCCGTCGCCACAGCAGCTAGTCTGCCCGCAGATCGCAAGACTTTACTAGCATGCGCAGTTTACAGCATTCACGATCGCTTACCATTGTGAGCAGTCCTCGAAATGAATTAGTTCAACCTCTCAAATAAAGAAGACTTCAACAGGACGGCAAATCGCCTCCCGCTGTCCTAAGCCAAACGCTCGGCTGGGTCGGCGAAGGCGGTCGCCGAACCGACCGCCATATTTTTTTTACCCGAGTCGTGAACGGTGCTGGCTGCGTTGCGGTGACGACTCCAGCGGCCGGAATGGGAGAAACGGACGAGAAGAGCCTCCCGACTCCCCGAACGACTCGCGTGCGCATGCGCAGTGGCGTCGCGGATGCGTTCGAGGGCGAACCGTTCGTGCGGAAACGACCTGCTAAAACTCTCTATTATACCAGATACCACAGCCCGAAGCTCTTTGCCTTGTGAGTCTCTGCCCGTAAAACGTCGGAATCCTCGCCTGATTGACCGATATGACAGCTTTTTTACCCACTAAAAGTCGTGGGAACTATTGAGAGCTTTCGGAACCGTGTACGACCACCACGAAGTCCGATAGACACGCCATGAGCCTGATTGCGCAGCAAAGGCACTACCGCCGAGATGGTACGCTACCTGCGCTGGCTCGACCTGCAATGTTTGCTACTAGCAAACGTAATAAAGAAAACATAGTCAAAAATAAAACGTAGGGAAAAGACGATGCAGAGGTAATCCATACGGCGCTCATTTGAGCTTAAAGGGACCATGAAATGATTCTAAAATCGAGTTTCATCCACCGCACGTCGTAAAAGGTGTCAAAAGAAACACAAAAACACAAAAATAGGGAGCCAAAAAAATTATTTGCTATAGAACTTTTAAAAGAAAACTGGACTCTTTTGCGCCTTCCTTCCTTCGCCTCTTCACTACGATGCATCCGCGGAAATGGAGCACGTCAGCCAAATCCAGGTCGCCTATTGGGTAAGAGCCTACCTCAACAGCACCGCGATCGTAAACAATAAATAGCCGGCGAATGTTTCCTAAAAGTTTTGTTAAATAATATTCAGATCCACATTTTGTAGCAGAATTAGAGATGTGTGGCGAAAATTGCCAAATTTGATAATGCTGAGAGCCAGGCGCCATCTATCGTGTGGTAAACGAAGCAACTACTGCGCGTGCGCAGTAGGGCAGGGCCGACAGTTACTTGGATGGCGGCGACCGACGAACGTTTATTTTCTTTGTTTTCCTTCCTCTCAAAACTCTGACTGACTAAACGTTTATTTTTCTACGTGTTCTTCCCGCGCGTGCCGACTTCAAGCAGCAAGAAAACAGTACTTAAAACAGACCACGACGAACAAGAACGCTGGATCCACCGACTCCGACGAAGCGTATAGGCCTAGCAGGCATTCCGACTCGGCGCTGCGTTGCTTCGTCGCAAGACCGTCTGCCTACGATCGGCTGGCGTGCTAAATGGAATATGCCCGCGCGACCCTTGTGGACCCTTCCCGTATTATAGTTTGATCACTGACCTCAATTCTAGATTAAGAGGTGAGGTCAATCTCTTCCCCTTGTTTTCCGAGGCAGTGTTGACGAACACTCGTCGAAAAGGGACTCTCGTCGATTCTATCTTCTTGTTTTGTGTGATATAGAGCTGAAATAAACGCCGTATGGATTACCTTCGTAACACGGTATGTACACTTTGTTATTGGTGTGCCATTTTTATTCTGACAGACTGCACGTCACTGTCGAGCTATAACAGTTCGTGGGAGGTATACGTACAACCCCGGTCCAACCTTTCTTTGCCGATTGTCGCGCCAGTATCGAGTTGCAATCGTAAAATAACGGTCCCGAAGCGCTTACAAACAGCGCGAATACAAGACTTCCATCAAGCGCGCGCGTCCGCTCCGAGTGTAAACAGGTATTTACGTGGCTCTTGCTGACACTCGTAGTTCAAACGTATCTTTTTTAACGTCGGCTCGCTCCTGCATCTCCGAGGCCGCGAAAAATGCCATCTACGTCGCTTTGCAAACGACTGACACGGGCCGGCCCTTCTGCCAACAATGACGGGGTGGTTGACTTCTGGAGTCTTCACCGGAATACTCGCTGCACTTCCCAACAGGCATACCGGCGTATGGGACTAGTCCCAGGCTGTCGCTGTAGCGCAACATATCTCATTGAATTTCGCTCAGCTGCGATGCGGCGATGAGAGGCGCCGATTCAGGAAATACGTCGGTGACATCAGCGCAGTAAAACCTACCGGCGCTCCCCAACTCGTTGCCGCTAACACTCCCATTCTCCTACTGCCGAGAGAACTTCCGGTTCCGGAAACGGCCTACGTCACGGCTTCTTTTGCGGTCAGTTGGAGAGAATGAAAAAGTCGATATTTCAATAATTTTTTGTGTAGAAGTTAATAAACCGAGACGAAAACGGATGCCTGTTCGGCATTCAGTGAACATTGACGGTTTAATGTAAAAGTTATCTGGAAAAAGTAAGAAGGTCATTTCATGGTCCCTTTAATGTCAAAGAAACAGTAGGCTCGATGGACGTGCGACTGACGAGAGGGGAGTCCGCCACCAATGAATCCACGACCGGATAGCACCGAACATATTCCCCCGCACCAGGGTCCACCCCATCACTCACAACTTCAAAAATTACAAGAGCGAACGAGGGGGAAAACTCGCCCTCTATCCCGAAAACGATGCAAGCTATTTATGCGGGAAGGGTCTATTACGAAGAAAAGGTCGGGTGCTTCCTGTTCTGATTTAGCAAGGCGCGCCCTTCTGGGCTCTCCTTGTGGGCGAAGTCGAGAGAATCACAGGCGAGTTTTGCGAGTCGCTGCCACTTTTTTTGCTGCCTGAACTCGTGATGCGTGCGAATATCTCAAAGAAAATCTTCAGAGCGCCAAAAGAGAAAAATATTGGCTTTGGGTCGTGGAATAAAGTGGATTTTGGATTGCAAAACAGGGTTGCCAAACGCAAGTCTAAGAAGATCACGCGTGATCGCCGAGAATCCGTTAACCGACTCTAGGTGTGTCTGAACGGGGTCGCTTGCGAACCGCATCCGCAACCGCTTCGTGAACGCGGACCCGCTTCCAATATGAATGCGCCATTAGAGAGCTAGAGCCAGGAAGCTTTATTAGTGAGATTTGGAGCACATTGTGAAATATGCTCAATGTTTTATGCTGTGCTTTCTGTGTTTAGTCGTAAGGGTACCATTGATTTTATGATAATGCTTTTAGGACGTGGTATGTGCTGTATGGGTGGAGATACCATCGACTTCACTTTTGTATTGAGGCCGATATTGCTTTTTTTTTCATCCTTGCTATAACCTTGTAGGGCTACGGGCCGTTCGTCGAAAGGCAATTCGTAACAGGGCAACTCGTAGCAGGGCAATTCGTCGCTTAGGGCAGTTTGTCATAGGGCTATTCGTCGCTAGGGCAACTTGTCGAAAACCGGCGTGTGTGTGTGTGCGTGTGCGGGAAAAGGGGGGGGGGGGGGTCGAGTCATAGAAGTTTGTGTAGAAGGCTTCGATGGTTCATCTCTTTTTTTTTTTCTTTTTTGCTTTGCTTTTCTCGGTGCTCCGTCGTATTCTGTTTAGAGGGTTCACGATCCGTTGTCCGGTTTCTAGGTCCCACAAGCAGACGTTTGGAGACTTCTTTGATGCCTATTATCTTTGCCACCTTTCTTCCTTATCGTTCGCTCCCTGTCATCTTTACCGCTTAAAGGAGCTGTGCAACGATATTCAATTGAAATGTTTTTCACTTGACACGAGCTTACTGGCACACCTGGGACTCAAGGATACTCGCACGCAACGCCACTGGCCAAGAAACTCCTTTGTTGCGGTGTAATTTCAAGGACAAAAGCGATCATTTTCATTCAATCTCTCCTTCGCAAAATTTGGTGACGTACCGTGGGGATCGCAGTACACCCAAGTGACGATGTTTGAATGCGGTTCATAGATTGGTCCCGAGCGTTGCGTGGGCACTCGACTTGGGCTCGTGATAATCGCTACCTCGGGTAGAGACCCGTGTCCAATCGCTGCAACGACGACAACAGCCGAGCCATAACGATGTCTGGAACTCAACGCGTGTCCTGCGCTTTGCCAACCCCAGCGCGTGGCTATGATCAACACTGGCGGCATATAATCGGCTTCAGATCACGTGGCCGCTTGTACTAGCTGCGAGTTGAGGGGGTGAACGCTGCTCGTTTGTCTTTAATTTTTTTCTGGGAGTTCTATTGCGTGGGGTGAAAAACGAACGCGTGTTTCATAAGTCATTAACGTTAGGGATCCGTTTTAAGCGGTATTTGCGCAAAGTACAAAAATTGTTGCATCGCTCCTTTAAGTTCAGAAAAAACTTTTCAAGGCTGACCGCTTGCCGGGGGTTTGGGGACATAGAACATGTATGTATAAATGGTAAAGTTCAGAAGCATTCCAAGAAAAGTTCGACCACCACCTTGTTGTCCGCGTACTTCTGGGGTTTCAGAAAAGTCGGAGGCTTTTCTTCTCTAGTCGTATCCTGTTTGGAGAGTTCACAATCCTTTGCCCGGTTTCTAGGACCTACAAGCAGAAGTTTGGAGATTTGTTTGGCACCTATTATCTTTACCACCTTTCTTCCTCCTGTTCGGTCCCTGTCATATTTACTGCTTTTCCCTGGCATTTTGTTCTGGTGATGATGCGACTGCCTAGACCCACTGTTGACTTAACTGCCTTTGTTATTTCAATTTCGCTTATCTTTTTTTCAGAAAGTTCGGGACTAACTTTTCAAGGCTTACAAGATAAAGTTTTGAAGACTTCTTTGTTAGCCTCATCCTTTTAGGTCCGAGGGCATGTTCGTACATCTGCCGAATGCTATAAAATATTTGGTCTAAGCGTGTATCTTCGCAGTCACTATGGAAGTCATCGGGACTGCAAGAGGCGGAGAGATGCTGGTTTGCGAAGGATTTTTATATGCTACTAACCAAAGGGCTGAGCAAACCATTCAAAGGGAAGTACCAAACAAGCGAGGAGCTCCGTTCGTGAATATTCATTTCGAAGCGCTATACTTGATAAACTGAGAAAATTAAACACATAGGAAGCTTTTTCGATAGGGTGACGAATTGTCATCATGACGAATCGCCCTATAACGAAATGCCCTATGACGAATCGCCCTATGCGACGAATTGCCCTGCTACGAGTTGCCCTGCTACGAATTATCTTTCGACGAACGCTCCTACAGCCGTATAACAGTTAGGGCAGTTTGGTACTTTAGACCCATGTTACGGGTAAAAAAAACCGGAAGCGGGATGGCCAAAAAAACATGCTTTTCGTGCAAGGCTCGTCAAATTATGAGGCGCTGGAGAAATGCAACCTTCTGCGTTAAGTCCTTATTTCGAACTCTTTTTGTTCGCCTTCCGCCCATTGAAAAGCATGCGGGAAGGGCCTTAGAACGCACCTGGTATCGCTGCGCCGCAGCGTTCTTCCGCAACATAGAGTTCGTCTGCTTTCCTCTCCGTTACCATAGCAACGAACGCCGAATGAATAGAAGCACGCACGGTACCACCGCGTGAAGCTAGCACCAGCTGACGCCATTTTACGAACGCCGCCTGCTAGCCAAAGCCGAACGCGGTGTGTCAGATCAACCGCCTCCGCCGGTGCGCCGCTAGCAAAGACGACGAAGCTAAGACACGCCGACGGCGATCGAGCAAGCGACAACACCGCGGGGCGACTGCAACGGTGGCATTTATTCGGATCAAAGGCCGCCTTCGCCGGTGCGCCGCTAGCAAAGACGACGAAGCTGAGGCACGCCGACGGCGAATGGGCGAGCAACAGCACCGCGGGACGACTGCAACTGCGGCATTTATTCGGATGATAGGCGGAAAATAACCAAGAACAATTTTTATTTGAATCATAACACCCGATATCCAAGTTTGGGACCACATACCTTTGCTGGATCTTTCCTGTGAACTTTTTACAGAGACACGGGATGCCGCATTCAAAACACAGCTCCGTTTGCAAAATATGGGGGCCCTGAAAAGGACCGTTTAGACTGCTACCAGAACCTATAGACGACTGCAAGCTGGGCGACTGGCCGCCGCCATGTCTCTGCTCGAGCAGGCACGCCCGTGCGATTACGAGCTTGCCAAAGCTACGTTCACCCGCGCATTGCAAGCGCTTGCATGCATGGGGCACCACTTGTGGCGCCATGCTTGCAATTGTCTATAACTGACGCAACGAGCACTTGACGAGCGGTTGGCGCATAAGTCGTCTTTATGCATGCAGGCGGGTGACGGGCTCAGCGCAGCGGATCCCTCGAAGTCACCGGAGCCGTCAGAATCCTCGCCCTGTCTGCGTCGGGGCTCTAGATTTTGGCGGCCGCGCAGCGACGAACGACTTGAATCTATCAGTGTTTCCGCGCGCCTTGTCTCTACTCCAAAATATGAACTTTGCAAGGTGACCAGTGAAATGGTGGCTCTCGCGCCGTCCAGATGGAAAAGAGTATTTGACGTGGGCCCAGGTGCAATCCACCGTATTGGTGTGCGCACCAGTGTTCGCGTCGACAAAGTGCAGCTTGTGGTTGACGGTGAGGTGCGTGAAGCGAGCGTCATCTGCAAGCTTGCGATAGCCAGCCCAACAATCAGTGATTATTCTTGTTCCAGGGCGGACCCACTCGGCTATTAGCCCTTGCACGGTTAGCGCCACGGGTCTCCACGGGAACAAGAAAGCAGCACCCACTGCAACGCGCCACATCGCCGAAAACCCACTGGCCAGGCCTTAAATACCCGCGATGGTACTTGTGCCGACTGAACATACTCTCGTCTAGTTCTACAGTCACGCCTTCGCCACCAATCATGTCTAAATGCTTAAAGACGGCATTTACCACAACCTCCCGACAAAGGCTCGCCCAATCAGTTATTGTCTTACTTGCGATATCAGCCTCCCGCTGAATGACGGCGCACGGTAGGTTCTGGCATCCGGAGGATGATTTTCACGACTTGGAGAAGCGTCAGGTGCAATCCTTCGAAAAGGGAACCGCCTCGTACCGAGACCTCGCCACGGCACTGAATGTTGACCGGCTTCCTCCTGGGCACCTCACGAGTCATCCACACACCGCACCCCCCCCCCCCCCCCCCCACCCCCCCAAACCCTCGTGTAGCCATCCGCAGATCTAGCGCGGACTTGCAGCTTGTCATCGCAGCTTCGCACTCTGGACACGCACAAATACCCAGGAGCCAGGAGCAGGCGAACGCGCTAAAGCAAATTAATTGCTTCAAGAGGGTCTTTCATGGCGCCATGAAGACGGCACAAGTTGAACGCCATGGCACTGCGATGCTCGCCTCTGGAAGAATAAAGCGCCGAGGGGGAACTGCGCGCTTCTTTGCATTTATTATTTATATTTCAACCGCCATTTTATACCTCGTGACACTATTCTAACAAACTCATTGGTTGAACGGTCGGACCACACCATCGCGTGACAAAACAAACGCCAAACCAGAGTCCTGCCAAACGTATGTCTACAGACGGCATCGTCACAGAGAAGGGAGCAGTCGAACCCAACAACAAAATGAAGTAACAAAGTGAATAAAAAGGAAAAAAAAAATAAGAAAGGAGCCGTTGGAGTTTCGGACGGCGTCTTTGATGAGAGGAGCTGTTCTGGCCAGGGCGGCCAGAGCAGGTGCCACAACCCTTATTTAAAGCTGATTTGTTAAATTAATAACAAACAACGCGTTGGAACAGAGGAGGTAGAGAGTCGTGGCGTCAGAATTTGACGTGGCGGAAAAGAACAGAAAATAACGAATCCACAATACATAACGTATGCCAAGACCGTTAGACTCCGCACTTGGCGCGGCCTTATACGCCGCCGACGACCGTTAGGCTATTTATTTTGTTTCTTCAGTTTTTTATCGTGACGACTACTCCACTGTGCCTCCGAATCTCCAGCGGAGATTCGGCAGTTTTTAATAATTAATATTATTTTCGTTTGAAGGGCACTCTTCGTTTGCTGCTTCGTTCCTGATGCCATACAAATATGGGGCGGGATTACTTTGCACCACGTATAAAAAAAAATAATAAAAAAAGTTTAGTTCATGGTCGGATTGGTTTGTGGATACAAATAGTCTAATAAAATTAGTCCAATAATTGATTAGTACGATTATTTAGCTTCATTATTAGCATCTTTTGTGCGAATGCGTGAAATACAGCACCCAACGAGAAGACACGAGAACAACGCTGCAACTGCTGGACCATAGACCACTTTTGAGAAAATGTGCCGCAAGACAGGGAGGGAGTAAGGGAGACAACAAGCAGACTATTTTATGTCACCAAAATCCTGGGTGGGGAACACTTGGCGGTATCAGTGTATCGTTTTGAAGGCGATACAAAAACACGTCGCGGACACTCGACTTCTGGACCAACTTTGAGTGCGTGCGCGTGTGATATGTGTGTATGCCATTATTTCTTTTTAGATTGTAGGCGCGAAAAATCCACACGGAGCCTGAGTAATGCAGAGTTGTTGCTCAGGCCCCAGTCAGTGAGGATTTTTCGCGCCTATAATCTAAACAGAAAGAATATTTTTATGGCGTCAGCATAGAAAGAGTGCCCTTTAAACGACAATAATAATAAGTATTAAAAACTGCCGGATCTCCGCTGGAGACTCCGAGGCACAGTGGAGTAGTCGTCACAATGAAAATCTGAAGAAACAAAATAAATAGCCTAACGGTCGTCGGCGGCGTCGAAAGGCCTCGCCAAGTGCATGCGGAGTATAACGGTCTTGCATACGGTATGTTTTGTGCATTCGTTATTTTATTTTATTTTCCATCACGTCAAATTCTGACGCCACGACTCTCTACCTCCTCCGTTCCAACGCGTTGTTTGTTATTAATTTAACAAATCAGCTTCAAATAAGGGTTGTGGCACCCTGTAGAGTAAAAAAAGAAAAAAAAACACAAGAAGGAATAATCCGAGCAGCCAGAGCAGCACGGCTGCTCTGGCCGCCCTGGCCAGAACAGCTCCTCTCATCAAAGACTTCGTCCGAAACTCCAACGGCTCCTTTCTTATTTTTTTTCTTTTTATTCACTTTGTTACTTCATTTTGTTGTTGGGTTCGACTGCTCCCTTCTCTGTGACGATGCCGTCTGTAGACATACGTTTGGCAGGACTCTCGTTTGGCGTTTGTTTTGTCACCCGATGGTGTGGTCCTACCGTTCAACCAATGAGTTTTTTAGAATTGTGTCACGAGGTATAAAATGGCGGTTGAAATATAAATAATAAATGCAAAGAAGCGCGCAGTTCCCCCTCGGCGCTTTATTCTTCCAGAGGCGAGCATCGCAGTGCCATGGCGTTCAACTTGTGCCGTCTTCATGGCGCCATGAAAGACCCTCTTGAAGCAATTAATTTGCTTTAGCGCGTTCGCCTGATCCTGGCTCCTGGGTTTTTGTGCGTGTCCAGAGTGCGAAGCTGCGATGACAAGCTGCAAGTCCGCGCTAGATCTGCGGATGGCTACACGAGGGGGGCGGGGGGTGCGGTATGTGGATGACTCGTGAGGTGCCCAGGAGGAAGCCGGTCAAAATTCAGTGCCGTGACGTGGAGTTTGACGCGCGAAACCTGTGACGTATTGACTCACGAGAATTTCGCCAAACCTTGTCATCTGCACCGGGAATACTAAGCGTCTCGCATCAAAATGATATGAAGTAAGCACAGTGTGAAGACCCTATTGAAAAATCCACCAGCCCGGGTCTGGTGTGTTTCTAACGTTTACATCAGAGCGGAAATTCAGACACGGGTCTTGGCGTGTTCTGGTGCCTTGGTGTGTTCTAGTGTGCTGACGTGTTCTAGTATCCTGACGTGTTCTAGTGTCTTGACGTGTTCTAGTGTCTTGGCGTGTTCTGATGTGATCCGGCCGACCTAGTGTCTTCTGGGGTGACCTGGTCATGCACGCACGATATAATTTAGATGCAGAAAGGACTGCTGATGAAAACAGCTAGCAAATTGTGCAAAAAGACTGCTAATTATTTGCAGGTTTAGGTGTTCATTCTGCCATGAAACAAAACTACAAAGAGAATGGAACTTACTATTTTATTTTTTTCCCAACATGCACCACTCGCAAACATTCTCATGCAGACTGGGCTGTCCATGGCTCTTTTCTTCCATGCCACTTTTGCCAGCACATCTGGATGGCTAAGATGATGGCTTCGGCAAGTCGGTATTGCGTGATAAAACCTGCAGTGCATAAAAAGAAATACACAAGCAGTTATTCATAAAAAAACCCTTAAAATAATAAAATCACAACTACAACAGTGAACAAGAGGTTATGTCGTGTCGAGCCTGATAATCAGTCAATTTATCACTCGGCCCGGCCTCCCACGTTCTATCTGATTTCGCCTACCTGTGGGCAACATAATACAGTCAAACCTGACTATATCAAACTCTCAAAAAAACCGTCTACCACTTTGATATAGCGGGCAATTCTCTATAGAACTTTTAATGAATTTGACAACGAACAAGCACGCCACATTTTGAAAAGTTGTCCACGCACGAAGGGGCATCTGTACATCATGAGAGACGCCGACTGCAGTTATATAGTGGCCGCTTCTTCGTTTACCGGCTCACCCTCTCCCCCCACAAGACTTTTTTTTACTCCTGGGCGGCCGACACGGCTGCTCAAAAGAAAAAAAGCCAGCTTTCTCTGCAAGCTGGCTCTCCCCCAAGGATGATTCACAAGGAGGGGGAAAGCCAGCTTGCAGAGCTAAACAGCGCTCTTGGCAGATCGGTCCATGGGGAGACGCTGCAATTTTCGTTCGATGTAATTGCATTTTTCGCTATGCATTTGTATTGCAGCTACCGGTCCATTTACAAATAGTTTAAGGGCACAAGGTAAGTCCTATAATCCCCATGCATTTGAGGCCATGTTGAGGAACAGTTTTCTCGGTGACTATTAGGAGTATTTCTGTCATGCATATATCATTTTGTTCGAAACATTGTGTTTTATCCACTGAACTAGAATTATTTGAACCAATCTAAAATAAGTTTTTTTTAATATTTTTTTTATTCTAGTACTGAAATTTTAGTTTTTTTCATCTATTAAAAACTTTATAACTCAAAAACTGCTAGGTGCACATTTTTAATTTTAGTTCAGTATTTATGAACATCCATGTATGTGGTAGGAATAAAAAATCAACCCTCTATAATGTCAGATTAAGGAAAAAATGGTACCTATGTACTAAAAAACACTGTTTTGAGATAATTGAGTTTAAAGTAAAAAAACTGGTGAATAACGAATTTCTATTGGCACCAACAGCCTTACAGAGCTTGAAAGGCATTGCTAAAGTCATATCTTCGCCTTTAGGCTTATCGCATTGCTTGCCGGGCCTCTTTTGTGACCTGCCATGTCGCTTGGTCCGTAAAGTATATTAGAGTGATGTCAACTTCCCTCAGCCACTTGATGGCTTTCCAAACAGGGTTCCATCCACAAAACTTCAAAACATTGGCTTGTGCAATGTTGCCACCATTGAATAAAGGAACAGCATTGAATGGCGCCATTTTGTCGTAATGAAAACACAAACACTTGAATGTACACACGTTACACACCTGAGAAAAACGTGCACAGCGTCTCGTGATTGTCTTGGTTGAAAAAAAGCAATGCAATAGTTTCAAAATAATTTTTTCAGATTATCTGTTACTGGACAAGCTTTTAGGTCTTGTGTTGATTTTGTTTTGTTGGAGAATTCATCGATAAACAGGGAGTGTATCCCAAAAGGAGGCGTAGTCACCTGCTACTTGCTTTCGGAAGAAGTGATTTTCAGCCCGAAATATAGCTTTCCAAAAACACTGGGACAATGGAAAATGTGCAGAAAGAGCTAAACTTTTCAAATTGCGAAAAAAAATAAAATCGATTTTTTTTTTTCAATTTTACCTCACCATGTGCCCTTAAATTAACCGGGTTCGATAATATAAGGTTTGACTGCAGATCGACATCGTGGCCTCGCTCCCAGTGAGCAAAGAAAGCGCTGCACCCCAAGTGGCATTTCTCCTTCTCTGTCCACATTCACCTTGTGTGACCTCTTAGTGCCTCTCACTGTACATGTGTGCTGCACAAGGCAAAATCAACAATAGGTTCATAAAAATCTCAAATCATAGTAAATCATAACTCACACTATACAAACATTATGTCTGCCATTAAAGTTGCGACGAGTCACACGCTGCTCATCTACAGCGTATGACTAGTCGCAACTTTAATGGCAGACCAACTACACGCTGTATAAATATTCCCATAACCAAATTTATTTTTTTTTTGTTCAGAGCTAAGCACAGCAGCCACAACAGGTGCTATGCCCTTCCAGGTTGATCAGAAATACCCACCTGGTGTGGTAGGGGCTGTTTTCCCACCACACCCTCCTAGAGGAGACGCCTGCAGGCTTGCCCTGACACACCCTTGTCCAAGAGCTCCGCAGGCTCCCACAGTGATTGGCTGACCATTCTGAGAGAGCGGCCAGGAGTGGCAGCCTTTTCCACAGCGTGTGTAAATGCTGCCTCTCGCATTTTGATGCCAGGTCCAAGATGAATCTGCAGTGAGTAACACTGTCAAGAAAATGCACAAAAAGTGGAGAAATACAGGCAACACAAATGGACTCTCCACTTTCGTCTGCAATCATGCTCCTGCATTGTTTCAGTGAAATGCTGAACTGTAGATATATATAAAAAAATGAAATAAATTAAAGGGGCACTCTCCAGTATTCCAGGATGGCCTATTTATGTACCTAACTCAACCTATGTGCTCTAACATCCCACAAGTCCAAAACTTACAATCATGTGTGGCCTATTTCCCTATTAAAAAATGTGATCAAAGATAGCGAATGCGGTTGAACCGAATCAAGGCGAATAGGGTGGAACGGTGAAAGACACTTGTCAGTCGATTGCAAGCGAGGGCCTCTTGTGCAGACGAGCAGGGCTGGTTGGCTGCTTGTCCGGACGTGAAGCTATCGCTTGTGATTGTCTGATGAGCCCCGTTCCTTCCTCACCTACATTCGGCCGGGTTCAGTGCCGCCATTTGTATGTCTGAGATTCACTATCTTTTATCACATTTTTATTAGTGAACTAAGCTGCACATGATTTAAACTTAAATATTTGGGATGCTTAGAGCACATAGAATGTGTTACAGCCATAAATAGGCCGTCTTAGAAAGCTCCCGAGCGCCCCTTTAAGAGAAGTAATTTCAGCTTTGGAATATGCATTAAGAAAGGAGGTCCATTATTGCTGTACACATCAAATACTAATAATGATATAAAAAAATTGTTTCATGAAAGCTTGACTTTAATGAACCATTTGACAATTTTTAAATTCACAGAGAGCTGGAGGGGGGGAAGACAGGCAGTCGGGGGTTAAGAGGGTGATGGTGGTAAAACACTCAAACATAACAAGGGTTAAGGAGGGGCTGCTGGACAGGGTGAAAGGGGATGGGAGGGTAACCGTATGGCTCAGTCAGGAAAGTGCATGGTAGATGCTATGGCCAAAGCGAAGGTGGAGGTGTGGAAAAACAGGGAAGGAGAGAACCTGGTGTTTGTACACGCAGGACTAAATGATGTGTTAAAGGGACGGAGCCAGAACCTCGCCAGGCAGACAGAGTTGGGGTTACGTAAGCTGAGGGACGTCTCTGAGACTGTGCATGTGCAAATATGCACCGTCCCAGAGGTCTGGGGACAGTCTTTGCAGATAGAGAAGCGGGTGGTGGAAGCTAACCGGGCGATAAGGGGGTTGAGCCGACAATTTGAGTATGGAGTAATGAAAGTAAACAGGGCGGTGCACGAAGCTCGCTCCGACCCTTTTACAATGGGCATCCACTACAGTAGAACCACTGGGAGCACGGTAGGCGATAGGATTGGATGCCACATTATACATTTTTTGCGGAGCCCCGGAGCCCTGAGGGCGCCGGTGTAAATGAGGGCCAAAATGTAGATACAGGGGGGAGGGTTTGGGAGGGTGAGAGGAAGCCTTGCAGGACTAGGAAAAAGAAACAGCGTTCATAAACACGCAGGAGGGCAGGAACAGAATAAAGTGGGAGGAGATTGAGGAGCGATTAGAAAGCGACAACTTTGCAGTGTATGGATTAGCAGAAACATATCTGAAGGATATGGAAGAACCACCATACATACCGGGATATCAGTGGATGGGATGCAACCGGGCCAATGGGGAACACAAGGGAGGGGGATTAGGGGTGTTAGTTAAGGTTCAGGAATGGGAAAGGGAACGAGAGGGCTGCAGGGAACACATGTGGGTAAGGCAATATTGGGCGTTTGGACACAACCTTGGGTTTTGTTTATCTAAAAACAGGCGGTGATGCAGGGGAGGAAAATGCAGAGCACTTGACATGTATATCAGGAGACGTTAGGGAAATTGGCACTAGCAAGGAAATATTTATCTTGGGGGACGTGAAGGCATATTTGGAAGATTTTGATGGACATACAGATACAACAGGGAGGATGTTAGAGGCGATCTGCAAAGGTTAATGGGTTAATGTTAATGGGTTAACGCTCAGGTGAAATGTGATGGAAAAATAGCACGGGAAAGAAAGAACTCGCACTCGACTATTGACTACTGTTTAATGTCGCGTAAAATATACAACAGATTAGGAGGTATGTATGTCTAAGGTCTGGGGAGCGATCATAAGAGAATCAAAATCAGATTTGGCACAATAAAACCAGAAATGCAAGATCAAAAACAAGAGGGTAGGAATAACTTAAATGTTAACTGTTACAAGAGGCGTCTAAGCAGATCGAGAACATTGTATCCAAGCAACCGGAAAGAGAATGGACATATGAAGACTAAGTGTTTTCAAAAGAGAGTTAGAGAAATATTGAATCAAACAAGGATGAAGAAAACTAAAACGCAAGCCCAAAAGTTGGTGGGATAAAGAGGTTAAAGGGCCGCCCACACTAGCGAGAAAACGCGCCCGGCGCGCCGATAAATCGGTTAAGCGGGAAGATAAAGGGCGTGTCTCTGCACGTGCTCGTGGCGCTGACTGTGCTTCGGCGATATTTTGTTACTTGCCGCGATCGGCGTGCCACGCGCGTTTTCTCGCTAGTCTGGGCGGCCCTTAAGGCAGCAATATCGAGACGCCAAGCGGCATCTAAAGAACACAGATGGGCAAAGAAAAAGGGGGCCACACTAGCCGAAGTAGCGACAAAATGGGAGGAATTTCAGGAAAGAAAGCAGGATACATTAGCATTAATACAGGCCAAAATTGGGAGAGCAGGGGTCCAGTGGATGATAGAGATAAGCCAAAAGGATAGGAATGCGGCAAAAAAATTCTAGGAACACATCAGTGCACAGGGGAAAATGACCGAGGCGTACCAGCAGGCACTAACAACACAGGAAGGGACAAAGGTAGAAGGGGATGAGGCAGGAGAATACATTAGACATACAATCGAAGCCGTATTTTCGGAGTTAGAATCAAATCAGGTCGTAGGGAATGGTAGCGTCTACACAACACACGCGGAGGATCATAGTGAGGAAGAGGAAAGGACCACAGAGGAATGGGAAAAAAGTAGAAGGAAAGGTTCTGGCTGGCACTGAAACAGGTCCAGACGGCATACCAATGAGATTGATAAAAGTTCTAGGCAAAACAAGCAAATTGAAACTAAGTCAGGTGATTGACCAGATACTTATGGGAGGGAGGTACCCAGTGGACTGGAAATTGAGCAGGATGAGATTATTATATAAGGGCAAGGGAGAAAAAGACAGTGTCAAATCATACCGACCAATCACAGTAACTTCAGAAATATACAGATTAGCTATGCGAATTGTAAAAAGAAGAATGGAAGAATGGGCAAAGAGAAAACAGATTCTGGGGGAGCTTAAATGGTTTCAGGAAAGGTAGACGACTGGATGAAAATGTATTCATAATCACTCAGTGCATAGAGATAGCAATGACAAGTCAAAGGCCATTATGGGTAGCATTATTAAACATCAAAGGGGCATATGACAATGTGAATCAGGAAAAACTCTGGAACCAATTGAAGGGATATGGGCTAGAGGGAACCACGGTTAAGTTTCTAGAATGGGTTTATACGGAGAATAGGGGTGATTATAACATGGGAAGCCGAAACTACAAGACCAGCAGCAATAAAAAGATATCTCAGACAGGTTTGGCCATTGTCTCCCCTGCTCTTTATGATATACCTCAGTGAGATGGGAAAAAGTTAGAACAGTGCAACCTAGGTTTTGATCTGACTAACATGAAGGAAGGACATAAAGTAAATCAAATATTGCCACGGTTGATGTATCAGCTAACCTCTGGATAGGTATTATTGGCACTGCTAAACTGTAATTTGTGGGACACAACTATCAGATAGCACTGATGTCACTGTCATCCGCATGTACACTTTTTCAAAGATAGTTCACCTGCTCGTCCTATGGCAAGACTTAAGTATGTTCTTTTATTTTTATTTTTAGAAGGAAAATACTAATGGAACGAGCATAATTTTTTGGATATTTAGGATGCTTATAGACTGTCGAATGAGTTATCACCGAGAACACACAATCTGAGAAACATCTTTAGTGCACCTTTAAGTCAGTACCAGTGTTTGCCCTTTTGTGTGCCAGCCTGTTTGTGTCCTTGTTTTTTCTGCCATTAGTCTGTTGTCCTGAACAAGTCAATGAAGTGAAAACAATAGACAAAATGTCTTGTAGGCCCAGATACGTACCTCACCATCTTGGGCAGCAAAAAGAGGTGGCCAAGAGGAGGCCACGGCCTCACCAATTGGAGCAGCCACTGCAGCACCTAGGATAGCAAATTAAAGGTTAGAGCGACGAGTTAACATCAAAATCTTGATTTGTTTATACGCTAGGACATACTGTAGCTGTAATAAAGAAAAAGATAGCCGCACAACATATTCAAAATGACGTGCATTGCAGTATAAAAAAAGCACAATACTCCTTCACAACGTCAATCTTGCCCTATGCTCAGGAGCTATGTTAGTCAAAACATTGAAACCCATTTCTTTGTAGTAGTAATAGCAGGAAGCATGCATATTCCCAAACAAAATGTATGCTACAGTTGCTAATAAGGTGAGATTTCAGCAATGCATGCCCTCAAAATGTTTCGTAATTTCACTCCACCAGTAAATCACTTTCACTTGTTTTAGGATTTTCAGACCATTAGCAAATCGCTTTAACTTGATTTATGACGATGCAAACCTGTAGAGGTAACGTCAGCTCTTTCTTGCGGTACTTTTAGTAAGGTGACACAAGGGCTGTGGTCACTACCATTAAGGTGGTATTGTGGTGCTTTAAACCGCTCGCACAAAGAATTTTCTTGAAATGCATAGGTTCATGAAAATGATTATGTGGATGTTTGCAGGCAGTCATGGTAAGACCAGTCTTTAATGTCAAATAATCCACTTATTCAGAGTTGGTTGAGCCAGTAAATATTGTAGGTCACAAATTAAATTTTTATGCTATGCAATGGGCACAATCATCCGTAATGACTAGCTGCACCTAGGAGAACATTATACGTTTACTACAACAAGATGTTTTCGCTAAACTAATGTTTCTTTTATTGAACTCCTGAACTAACCTTGTCATTAGAAAGTTTTAATATTCTTTACGATGCTGAGATCAGATTCTGGATACAGTTTTTCTAGAACTACGCTAGATATCTGGAGTTCATCAACTTTCTCGCTGGCATTCGATAGAGTCCAACCCTGTAATGTATGCAGGAACTCACCGAATGACGCGGCTGGCAGTTTGTTTAAATCTATAACAAACAGTCAGCAGTGTAACAGTAATAACGACCTGTCACTTGCTTAAAGGCGGACCAGCAGAAATATTCTTCCGGCTGGCGGAAAGTCCTCCTCGCCCTCTTTCTTTCTTGTATTGTAGCACGGCGATGCGAGGGGAAAGGTCCCCTTTTGCGCCGGCTTCTTCTGAGAGGATAAGCCGAGAAAATCCCCATTCTGAGCGACGGGCGATGGGTGCGGCGGCAGCGACCTCGTGACTTAGAGGTAGCTTCAGATCCTATCGCGTAATCTGCCCCATTTTTTGGCGCTCACCAAGCCTAGCTTCTCGGGTGTAGGTTTTACGGAGCTGCAATCACCGAATTTCAGCTGTCGAAGGTCTTTGGTTTAGCCTGTGGCAAAATAAACACATACTTGAGAGCTGCGATGCATCCCCGCACCCATTGAAGGAACGTTTCATGGATATTTTTGGTTCATCAAGGAGCTCAAAAGACATGCGCGAGAAGTGGTGACTTGAATATGTAAGGATGTCTTACATCTTCACAAAACATTCCATCTTTAAAAAAACGGCTTATCACGCTCAAACCTGCCTCAAATTGGGATCGATGGAAAAGAAAACGATGCACCAGGCGCGGGAATCTTCTAGAAGTTCTCTGTTTTCTAGCAGCGAGCACACATTATTGGAGAACTTTTAGCAGACTATGTTTTCAGGCCACATATATTTAGCGGAAGCTCGAGCTGCCACTTCGATGCATTCTCTGAAGCACGCGCCTGAAGTGGCAGCGGGCCTTTGAAAACGATTTACTAAAATGCCCTGTTGTGTGCCTAACTCGCGGAACATAATGGCCAGCAAAATGTATGAAATTCATATTTACACATTCCCAACAACCACCTGAGGTGAGAGGGCATCAAGGGTGGATGTCAATTTTAGAAAGTTTTAGTGGGTCACTTTTAGCCACTTAGATAACCGTACGGTCCGTACCCCAGAACGAAATGTAAGCTAGATTCGCTCTTTACATTCTTTATCGAGTGCGGCTACAGAGCGGAAAAGACAATATTAAAACCCTTTTTGGCGAGTCCAACGTGTCGTGTTATGGTTCAACGTTGCTTGTATCGGTACCATAGCACAGGCCGCCACTTCGAAGTATTTGTGTGTCTCAAAGAAACTAAAGCAAAAGCAGACAATTTTTTTTAACGTGACACAGAATTGTATTTAGCATTGTAAAAAACTTTTAGGTACCCTACGCCACGCAGTTAGCACAAACAAACAATCGCCGGTGTTTCCCACTTTTTTTTTTTCTTGTTAGAACTGAATGATGTTTAGGAAACTGTTAATGCGATTATCCCAGCTAAGCGGTAGAGTTTAGTGCGAGTCGATACATTGCTGGGGAAAACAACAAAAAGCGCCGATGTCGTGTTTGCGCTAACAGTGTCGCGTAATGTACGCATACCGCTGCACAATCAATGCTAACGGAGTGAATCAGTAAATTTAGTGGCCCCCAAAGAAGTGGTGTTATTTCGTTTTATTTTTATGGTTGAAAAGTTGTTATTTTTAAACAAGCAATTCGGTAAAAAGAGTGCTTCCGTTGGGTACCAACTTACGAGGCATCAATTTGTTCTACACTAAATTCTGCAAGGCCCTTGCGTAAAAATGTCAATATTGTGTTCGTGCTAGCTGTGTCACGCACAGTAAGAAGACCAGTTCATTGCTCGAACATTTAAACAAGGCCTTTCTTACTTTTTCTTACGCCAAATAGACGTTTTGCGAGTACGCTCCATTACTGGTGGTTCATAAAATAATCTACGTTGTTTATTTAGAGGAAGGAAGTGGTGGTGAGGGGGGGGGGGGCGGATTGAATACAAAAGACGACTCAGGGAACCTCGAACTTTGTAAATATTTCGCTCAACCTATAATCTGAGCTAATTAAATCACTTTTCCTTTAAATCTTTTAGAACTTGTTAACAGTCGCGCTAAAGGCCAAGATGAGCGAAAAGTCAGATGCCAATGTTTATTTGAGCAAGAAGCTTATATATGCGAGATAGAACTGAAAAAGCGTACGAGTGTAACCGTAGCTATCTCCGACCAAGCCTGAACCTCACTTTTTCGCCATTTTATAGAAAGTCGTTTTATCGAATGAACGGACATTTCATCGAACGCCGTTTCATCGAATCGCTAAGGGCCGTTTCATCGAATTTCTCTGTTATGGCTCTGTACCGAGTTTTGGGGCATAACAGTGCTTTATAGATGTTTCACCTTGCATTTGTTAAGACTAAGGTAGTCACTTGTGAAATTGTTTTGAAGGTGGTGTCAAATTACTAAAGATAAAAGCAATTGGCGTAAAAAGAAATAAAAACAATTGGGTATGCGACTTACTGAAAATCTTTACTCATATACATATATGACTGAAACCACGACGCTGCAAATAAAGGACAGACACTTAGAACACTTTTAAGTGTCCGTGCTTTCTGTTTTTGCCTCATTTTTAATTGTTTTATGGGACATGGAGAGGGGTCATTGTTTCATGGAGGCTTCTTCTCGAAGCAGGAAATGTTCACGATGGAACTTATGTCGTCACTGCACCCAGTGATATAAAAACAGAAACAAAAGAAAAAAAAAGGAGAGAATTAGATGAAGTTGTGTATAAAAATTAAAGTAAATTCCTAAATATTACACACTGTAACGTTGTTCGATGAAAAGGCGTTCGAGGAAACGGCTTCTTTGAAACGGCGTTCGAGGACACGGCGTTCGATGAAACGGTGTTCGACGAAACGGCTTCGATGAAACGGCTTTGATGAAACGGCGTTCAATGAAATGGCGTTCGATGAAATGTACGGACGCACTTATGGCGGTACGCGTGCATTAGGTGGCACTTTTAGCCCGAACGCGACATCGGCGCTATTTACTATTTCTGCCCAGCAACATGTACTGTCTAGCACTAAGCTCTGCCACTTAGGTTGGATAGTTGCATTGACAGTTTTCTAAACATAATTTATTTCTAAAAAAAACAAAATTAGAAAGACCGGCAATAGTTTGTCCGTGCTGTGTGGCAGTATACCTAAAATGTGTTTGCAAAGACAAATTACAAACAAATGTTTAAAAAAAATCGGCTACATTTTAGTTATTTATTTTTTTATTTTTAATGCCTCAATAATACTTTAAAGTGGCAGCACGTGCTATAGCACCGATTTAAGCAACGTTGAACTATAACACCAGACGCTTCGATAGCTGCACTCGATCAAGAATGCTCACAGAAAGGTTATAGCTTATATATTGTCGTAGGGTGCGGTTATCCAAGAGCTAAAGACGATCCACTAAAACTTTTTAGTATCGACACACACCATTGCTGTCTTCTCACCTCATGTGGTTGCTGGGATGCGTAAATATAAATGTCACGTACATTCGTTGGCCATCATATTGTGTAAGTTACGCACATAATATTTGTGCTCGTTGCTAGAAAACAAAGACCTTCTAAAAGTTGCCCGCGCCTGGTACATCGCTTTCTTTTCCATCAATCTTAATTTGAGGCAGTTTTGAGCGCGATAAGCCGTTTTTTTTAAGATGGAATGTTTTGTAAAGATGTAAGTCATCCTTACATATTCAAGTCACCACTTCTCGCGCATGTCTTTTGAGCTCCTTGATCAACCGAGAATATCTATGAAACGTTCCTTCAATGGGTGCGGGGATGCATCGCAGCTCTCAAGTATGTGTTTATTTTGCCACGGGCAAAACCAAAGACCTTCGACAGCTGAAATTCGGTGAGTGCGCGGGCGCAGCCTTGCAGCTCCGCAAAAACCTACACCCGAGGGGCTAGGCTTGGTGAGCGCCGAAAAATGGGGCAGATTGCGCGATAGGAGCTGAAGCTACCTGTAAGTCACGAGGTCGCTGCTGCCGCACCCATCGCCCGTCACTCAGCATGGAGATTTTCTCGGCTTATCCTCTCAGAAGAAGCCGGCGCAAAAGGGGACCTTTCCCCTCGCCTCGCCGTGCTACAATACACGAAAGAAAGAGGGCGAGGAGGAATTTCCGCCAGGCGGAAGAATATTTCTGCTGGTCCGCCTTTAAGTAATTCTCAATATAGCAGATCAAACTGCTTCTTCTTTCTACAATCATTTTCGGTAAGCTCATTCACTTAACTTTCCCCCGAGACTACAGCGCTTGGTTCTCCGAAGTAATTTGCATGAGCATAGATACTACAGGTTTCTTTGATTGTGGGTCTAACACAGAATCTTCTTGTTGAATGTGCTAACTGTATTCATGATCATCTTCATAATTGTATCTGCATTCTACCTAATAATTTTTATTTTGACATTTGAGTTTTCCACAGTACTTTTCTTCCCATCTATGTTTGTTAAGCCATACTGAAGTCCCTGCATCGTGTATTTCACTATTACATGAATATATAAAAGTGTTGATGTTGAGTGACAATTCAAGGTACCGAATCTGTCATGCAAATTAAGAACAATAAAAAAGCTCTATACAGGATATTTGTTAAAGAGGGCTGTATGGGCATCCGAATAGCACCCATGCCATGCCAAAAAAAAAATGCAAACTCTTTTAGGTTTGGAAGGATGACAGTGCTGCGCCATTTCTGATATGTCACAAAAAACACTGTGGCAGAGAGTTCCTTATGAATGTTTAATTTGTCGAATTCAAAGCCTAAAAGTTTTATTTAAGAAGGTTCCTCACTACAAATGTATTTAGAGATTTGAACCACCAACTCATGCATGACTATGTGGCAAACATACAGTTTCATGTGCATTATGGTGTACAAGGTCTAGTTAGCACTGATTTATTGCATTCGTGATGAAACTGGGAGGAGTTCTCCAGGTATGAATAAAGATATAAACATTTCTTGAAATCAAAATTTTTAACAACGAACAGAAGGAATGAGAGTAACGCGGTATCTTAAATTCTCATTTTTTTTGTTTTATCTCTGTTTTCACTTTATTTCAAGTGAGGCATTCAATTTGTTTAGGTGCCCGTTTTGCGACATTGCCATCGGCATAACTACCCCGCTAAACTTGGCAGGAACGTGAATGAATGTTGAGGCTATGTGACGTTAATTTTTCCGCTAAATCTAGCGCAGAAACTGAATTTGTTTATGGTTGATGTGACACGGAGTCATGCGACGTCATCTTCTCCGCTATATTTAGCGGGAAGACTGAATTGGTGTTGAGGTCGCGTGACATCAGTTTCCCCGCTAAATTTAGTGAGGAAATTTTCCTCCTCAATTTAAGGCAATTCCCCGCTAACTGGCACGGAGCAGAAGAGGAGGAGGGAAGGGGGAGGAGTGGCATACCCTCCCATCCTCCTCCTCAAAAGCTGCGCTCTAATTTTGCATTACAAAGAATTGTAAACGTCTTTCATTTTTCATCTCATGTTTATTAAATGTTGATATTGCAGAGGCGCTCCCAGCGCAAATCTGGGTTGTGCTGATGCTCTACGCACAAGTTAGGAACTCATGAGCGGCAAGAGTGGGAGTTTGGTCTGACGACTAAAGGGGCACGTTTGTTCAGTATTGAATTTATAATTATCATCTTTTGACTAAAGTCAAGCTTTGCTGCATGAAATTCTTCTAGAAATAAATACTTGCTACCATATTTACCCTGCCACCACATTTCGCCACTACAATTAGTGCTCCTCGAGGACCTCGGACAAGAGCTTATTTGTGTGCAAACATCATGCTAGTTTCAAACCAATCGCTGATGTAGAGACTCGCAGACATTTAGCATTCCAATGGAACGCTGGATGTCCACGAGTCTCTCCCGAACGATGCAAGCGGGGAAGAAACTGTACAATTATATCGTATTAGGAACATTCTACAGGGTGCTTTTGTATGCTTTACAGATTTCTTGAAAGAGAGCCATAAAAGCTACACTTAGGCGGTCTTTGCATGTAAGTTATATGGCCAGAGGGGCATAGTATAAAGTGCTAATTGTAATGATGAGACGGCTTATTAAAGGGAAGCGCAAAACTTCTTTCAAAAACCTTTATGGAGGGTGATTCTAGCATAGTTTTTTCCCGTGAATCTGAAAATCACCTTCGTCTTCCAGAAACATATAACTACATGTAAGAAAACATAAAAGAACTTCCGACTAGTAGTGACGTCGTAAGAGGATCTTTCAGCTGAGGGCCGCGCGCCCAATCGCAAGCTTCCTAGGTATATTTTCCCGCTGAGGCACTAGTCGTGACGTCTTTTCCTCCCTTTTTTAGAAATAGAGTGTGCGTTCATAGCTGTGATAGGCGCTGAAGATACGTGAGGGGAGATTTCGAAAGCTCCTTTTGTGACGTCACTCTCCGGGAAAGAGTGCTCTCTGCGGTACTCTGAACATAACTCTATGCCGCCTCAATTCACCAAATTACAAAATACTTTTAATTTTTGTGACTCTGGAGGTCAAATGAAGAAGATTTATATGTATCTCAAAAACAAACCGCTTGAGCTTCCCTTTAAAGGGTAACTGCAAAGAAAAAAAGGGTATTTTTAAATTGCCTAATTGGGACAAGCATGTCAATAAACAATTTTTCCAACAAAGACAAAATTTTTTAGAGCAATATTTATTGCGCGGGACTGATTTTAGTTTGCGGCTATTTCGCCCGTTTTAAATCGCGCGCCACAAAGTTGGTATTATACGTCACGGAGTGGCTGCTATACGTCACAGAGTGACGTATTCCAGCCGCTCCGCGCGCGTCAAAAGAGCGGGAGTTTCAAATGTGGAGAGGTTGTGACTCCGACTAAATTACGTCCTGCGGCGTGAATATCGCTAAAAAAAATTTTTGTTTTTTTCGCGGAAGATTTGATTTGTGACATGCTTGTCCCAATTAAGCTGTTTAAAAAAAACTTTTTTTCTTTGCAGTTACCCTTTAAGTATAACATGTTCCTAAAATTTTAGTTAGTGAAAATAGACCCATGGTTCCATTTAGAGGCTTGCTAAGCATCATAGAAAGACACAAAAGAAACTTTTTTTTATGAATATATCACACAAATGCAGCATTTTACGGCGTTTTAAAGAAAATGCTGAATTTGGACGCGTTTCCAAACTTCAGTTTCTTATCACAGCGCACTTTTGCGCCTGCGATCCTGCTGCCCGGTGACAGCACTGCGAAGCAACCCTCTCGCCTCCCTCGTTGGATGGAGGGAAGCAAGGCGCACGTGTGTTGCGCGTCTATACCCCAGGGGAACAAGACCGCTGGCCCAGAGATGCGCTCAGATAAGAAATTGAAACCTAGAAACGAATCCAAATAAAGCGTTCTCACAGAACACGTAAAATGCTACCCCTTCTTTATATCCTTCTAAAAAGAGTTGATTTAGTGTTTTTCGATGACTCTCAGAAAGTTTCTAATTGAAACCATGTGTTCATTTTCATTAATTAAAAATTGTATTAACAAATTGTATCTAATTATCCGAGCGACCGTTCTGATTGAGCCCCTACACTACGTACCGCTGCCCGTATAACTCACCTGTACAAACTGCATAAGTGTTGCCTTCACGACCTTGCTAATCAAATATGTAAGGCTTAAAAAATCGCCCCGCATACCAGTGAAACGGCGATACCAGCATGGTGGAGCCATATGGCTAAACCATACTGGTATCGCATTGTCGCTAGTATAGGATGTCCCATATTACGTTATGCTTCCATGGTTCCGCCATAATCTACTCCGCTGGTATTGGGTGTTTCATAATACCATACGCTTGTATGGTTCCTTGTGCCTGTAGTGTTCAGCCTCAATCCACTATGCTGGAGCCGCCTTTTCGCTGGTATAGGATGTCCCATATTACGGTTACGCTTGTAGGAGTCTTTTTCCATCGTCTTTCCATCGTCAAGATTTTCCAACACGGTTGTCACCCATCTTGATTGTAATTGTCAGGTTTGAGGGGAAGTCTTTCACGCCCTAATGAAAAATACGCCAGGCAATTCTGGTGTGGCATTAGGGAATCCTTGTGTGACACCAAAAGATCTGAAGTGCCCACAAACAATGCTGGTGTATTGAGCACACCAGCCTGTTGTGCCCAGGAGCAATGCTGTTGTATCGAGCAAAACAGCCTGGTGTACCCGCCAGAAATGCTGGTGTATGTGGTGTCCTCGGTGGACCGGGGAGGTCAGGAATCTGTGACCGAGCGCTGCGGTGGCCAATACCAGACTGTCTTTATTGTGGAGTGGAGATGACGAGGACGAAGAAGGGAAATTTAGCATAAAAGAAGAGGAAGTACTAATAAAACGATCAGTCAGGATACAACATTTTCCCCCCTCCCAATTTGAGAAATTCTGTGTAATATGAAACAAGATAAAGGAAGAAAAATAAAAGTATAGTAGAAGTGAAATACGAAAGACGATAACTAACCAAATGAAAATAATGAAGGAAAACGATTACTAATACGGAAATAACTATGGTTCATATCAGAGTCACACAGTCAACACAGTTCTTCATAAAAGAGTTCAATATCGGAAGCACACCGTTGACGCAGTCATTCGTAACGCTGTTCAGCTTGTCTAACAGCCAACATCATAGCCGAAACGCTGCGGTGGTCGTCGTTTTCGGCGGGGTCGCTCTGGCCTGTTTCCAAGAGCGTCCATCCTGGACGGCGTAAATGGCGCGACAGGATGCAGGGGTGACTCCGCCAGTGGTCCGCTAGGTAGAGGATGTGGCAGCGGAGGTGACTCCGCCAGTAACCCGCGTTGAGCCAGTGATGTCGGCTGATTGTGTCGGCGTGATGGTCCAGCTCGTGGTTGCCAGCTGTGGTGGTCAGATCCCGTATCAGCTTTTCTAGCCCTCATGCGGACATCTGAAGCTTGATTGGTAATAGGGCCGGGAGACGAAGGCTGCGGGACGGCGGCGAACTTAGAAGCGTTCCACACTCGCCCATCTTCAAGTCTGAATGTCCAGCGACCCACACGTTCTAATTTCGAAGAGGGCTGTTGAACGACCTCGATCCTTTTCGAATATCCCCTGGCTTCTTCACTCGAACCAGGTCTCCAACTTTAAACTTAGGAGTTTTTGCTCCTCTTCTCTTGTCGGTATACGTTTTGGTTTTTTCTTGTGTTTGTTGGACTCGCTGTCGAAGTCGCTGAACCTCTTCGAAGGGGTTGCAGAGGAATCGGGATGACGACAGCCCTAAGATATTCAGTCGAGTCCGGGGCTTACCACCATGGAGGAGCAGTGCGGGGGACAGTCCAGTTGTGGCATGACGCGTGCATCTGTAGATGCCTAGGTAGTCCACCACCGCTGACCTAATTTTTAGTTTTTCATCAGGTGCGCACTGGATGAAACCTTTAAGTGTTCTGTTGAATCTCTCAACTTGCCCGTTGGCTTGCGGGTGATATATGGAAATCAAGTGGTGCTTGATTCCACGAGATCCTAGGAATTCTTTGAACTGTTTGGAAATTAACTGTGGGCCGTTGTCGGTGACAATGCTTTCTGGATAACCCTCTCTGGAGAAAACCAGATGCAAAAACTCTGTGACTCTTGTTGTGGTGACGTTGGCACAAAATTGTACCTCGGGTTATTTGGGAAAGTAGTCTACTAGAGTTATGGCGTGTAGGCATGATGGTCCTGCACGCTCGAAAGGTCCCACAATGTCCATTCCAACCTTAGACCACGGTCGATCGGGGTAAGATACTGGTTGAAGTGGAGTCGCGAAGGTCTTCGCGCTTTTGTCAGATGCCTGACAAATGTTACAGGCGTGGATGACCTGCTCCACTTGACCATTTATCTTTGGCCACCAGTAGAGTTCGCGGAGTCTCGTGCGGGTTTTGACAATACCAGGATGCCCCTCGTGCGCCTTGGTGATGAGAGTACCTTGAAGCTCTCGGGGTATCACAAATCTCTCATCGCGCTGAAGGATGCCGTCGTCAACGGCAAGATCGTCCTTCACGTCGTAGAATGATATTGCGTCAGATGACAAGGTTCGTCTTGGAGGCCACGCAGACGTAAAAAGGACATCACACTCGACAAGACTGTATCCTTGGCTGTGGACTCTTGCAGTTGAAGCTTTGTTATACTTTCGTTTTGCAGTGCGATGTAAGAAATGATCTCTTCCTCAAATTCAGTGCCGCCTTCATCTTCCGGCTGAGGAAGGCGAGAAAGCGCGTCAGCAACTTGGTTTTCGGCTCCGCGTTGGAATTTGACTTCAAAGTTGTAGCGGAGAAGGTGTGTCGACCATCTAGTTATTCGGAGTGGTCGATGGCCTGTTCCGCGTGTTGCCAACAGCGTCACTAGGGCCTGGTGGTCTGTTTGAAGAATCAAACGCCGGCCCCACAGGTAGTTGTGCCACCGTTCGCAAGCCCACAGGCACGCAAGCGCTTCTCTTTCGCCCACTGAGTATTTTCGCTCTGCAGTTGTTAGCGTCCGAGAGGCGAAAGCGACCGTTTGTACTTCCTTCCCATTGCGCTGTTGAACTACGGCGCCGAGTCCGTTCCCAGATGCGTCCGTCGAGACGATTATAGGAAGGTTGGGATCAAACATCTTCAAAATCTGTGCTGACGACAGCAGACTTTTGATCTTCGTGAAGCACGTGTTCACTTCGGCATCCCATATAAAAGGAATGTCCTTCCGCAAGAACTTGCGCAGGGGCTCGACTTCTGCTGCAAGACGAGGGACAAAACAGCTATAATACTATACCATCCCTAGGAATGATCTTAGTTGTGTAGTGTCCGTCGGGATGGGAGTCGCGTTGATGACGTCCAGTTTCTTTGTTGTATCCTGACTGATCATTTTATTAGTACTTCCTCTTCTTTTATGCTAAATTTCCCTTCTCCGTCCTCGTCATCTCCACTCCACAATAAAGACAGTCTGGTATTGGCCACCGCAGCGTTCGGTCACACATTCCTGACCTCCCGGGTCCACCGAGGACACTACAAACCTTTTAGGCGACGAAGATCGAGGGGCGAAAGCGACTGTTTGTACTTCCTTCCCATTGCGCTGTTGAAGTACGGCGCCGAATCCGTATCCAGATGCGTCCGTCGAGACGATTATGGGAAGGTTTGGATCAAACATCTTCAAAATCTGTGCTGACGACAGCAGACTTTTGATTTTCGTGAAGCAGGTGTTCGCTTCGGCATCCCATTAAAAGGAATGTCCTTCCGCAAGAACTTGCGCAGGGTCTCGACTTCTGCTGCAAGACGGGGGTCAAAACGGCTATAATACTCTACCATCCCTAGGAATGCCCTTAGTTGTGTAGTGTCCGTCGGGATGGGAGTCGCGTTGATGACGTCCAGTTTCTGTTTAAGTGGAGCGATTCCTTCTCCGCTGACGTGATGGCCCAAAAAGGAGAGTTCGGGCACTTCAAAAACGCATTTGTTGTTTAGTTTTAGTCCGGCCTCAGCGGTACGCTGTAGAACATGGCACAGTCGCTGTAAGTGCTCTTCTCTGGACTTTCCAAAGACGATGACGTCATCAAGATAAACTAAAACTCCTTTACATCCTTCTAGAATTGCTGCCATCATCTCTTGGAATGTTGCTGGCGCGGACGCGAAGCCGAAACAAACACGCTTGAAGCGGAAAAGGCCTTCGTGTATTATAAATGCTGTTAAGTCTCGACTCTCAGGATGAAGGGTGACTTGGTGGTATGCTGACGCCAAGTCCAATTTGGAGAAACGCTTTGCCCCGTGCAGCACATTCAAAAGCTCCTCGATGTGAGGCAAAGGGTAGCTGTCAATAACGACAGCCTTGTTAGCTTCCCTGAGGTCAACACACATCCGGATTGACCCATCTTTTTTTGTACTACAACAATAGGGGTACCCATTCGGATGCGCTGATGCGTTCAATTACTCCTGCTGCTTCAAGGCGCTTAATTTCTTCCGTGACAGGTTTTCGTGCCATTAATGGGATGCGACGCACCTTGTGCTGCACGGGTCGCACTGAGCTCCGGATCATCACGTTGTGAGTGTAGCATTTGACATGGCCCAGCTCAGAGGTGAAGAGATGACCGAAGTCATTCAAAGAAGTCGGGAGGCCCGGTCGAGTCGGCGAAAGTTTTCTGGTTTTGGAATCGGAAGCTACCGGCGTCAAAACTTTCGAAGAAGACGAAGCCTCTTGGGATCGTAAACGCGACCTCCATGCAGCTTCTATAGCTTCTGATGACTCGTCTCTCTCTGTGAGTTGGGTAGACGGTTTTGAATGCAGCGTCGACGGCTCCTCGTACTGCTGAGCAGGGCTCGTAGAGCTGTGACCTGAAGAGGATGAGTCTATGTCCATGCCGGTCTCAAAACTATTTCGGCACGTTTGTACTGATTTATCGGCCTCCGTGAACAAACAGCTCATTGTGGACCCTTGAATTTTTAGATCCAAAGCTTTCACGGCATTCATCCCCAACAACGACATTCCAGTATTCGCAATGTAAAAGAGAATTTTCGCTGAACTTGTCTTAAATTGTACTGACGCGGAGAAGGCTCCTAGTACCTCAATACGTTGCCGCGAATAATTGAGCAGGGTCACCGGCGGTGGGACAATCTTTGCGTCGCTACTGAAGTACTTTTGAAAAATGTCTTTTTCGACGATAGATACGGAGGAACCTGTATCCAGGAGGAACTGTAGAGGCCTACCGTAGATTATGACGCTTAGGGCTCATTCACACTGGAAGCGGATCCGCGTTCTCAAAGCGGTTGCGAACGCGGTTGTATAAAGATTCAATACAATTGCACGCGCATTTGATGACATCAAATGCGCGTGCATTATACTGGATCTTTATACAACCGCGTTCGAAACCGCTTCACGAACGCGGATCCGCTTCCAGTGTGAATGGGGGGTTATATGTATTTCCATCTGGGAAGGCATAGACACGTGGAGAACTACTTGATCCTCTTCTTCATCTGAGAAGATTTCCTGAATTTCGACGCGGTTCTGACGGCGTATGGGCTTAAGTGTGATGCGGCACATACGATGGAAATGCCCGAATCGGCCGCAGTCGTTGCACGTTTTCCCTCGTGCCGGACAAGTGTCGTAGCTTTGACAGTGCTCAATACCATACCCGCAATTCGCGCATTTTCTATCGTCGCGATAGTTTGTCTCGCGGCGCATGGGCGTTTGTTTCTGAAAGGCGCGGTAATTTTGCGCTAATGCCATTGGGGGAACCAAGCGCTGGTCATGGCATGTCAGAGCGCGGTATGTTGATCTAGTTGACGTAGGTGGAGCGTACTCACTTGACGCTCGATGGAATGGTGAACTGTGCCGCGTATTGCGCTGAGGCGGAAAGGTCCGCCCCGACGGCTTACGGGAGGACGAAGTTCCACGAGGCAACTGTCGGTGATAGTCGACCTTCCGAACGTTATGGGCCACGTGGCATGTCGATTGTTGTTCTGTGGCAATGGTCAGCTCCTTGGCCTCGGCCTTGGTCCTCTCGATGTTGAGGACGATTTGAACGGCTTGGTCGAAGGGAAGATTGCTGCCCAGAAGTAGCCGTTCACGAACTTGAGTTGACAGCACTCCAGCTGTGAACTGTTCTCGGATGTTCTCGTCCTGTTGAGGACCAAAGTTGGCCGGAACTGCCAATGCTTGGAGATCAGTCAAGTAGTCTGACAAGGACTCTTCCGGACGTTGGTAGCGCCGGCGAAATCGGTGGCGCTCAAGGCTAATGTTGCAAGACCTTTGGAAGTGTGCGCTGAGGGAATCTACAGCCTCTTGGTACACGTCTCTTCTCGTCGGTATAGCAACGACTGAAGAACTGGCAGGAGAACTGGCTGCCGCTGAGGTCGTTGCTTGCGACGGCACAGCGACAGCGCGGGACGAAGGCAGGGTGTCGAATATCCGCTGACCTTCCAATCCCAGGCAGTGGCGGAGTAGGTATTGGCGGCGTTCCGGGGATTGTTGAAGGGCACCAGACGCTCCCATAAAGCATTCTAAAAGCGAAATCTATCGCTACCATGGAATTGTCGGAGTCCCTGGTTTTTCCAAGAAGTCTGGAGGCGGCTTTAGTCCGAATCCCTCCATCCTCGTCGACAAAAAGGTTTGTGGTGTCCTCGGTGGACCCGGGAGGTCAGGAATGTGTGACCGAACGCTGCGGTGGCTAATACCAGACTGTCTTTATTGTGGAGTGGAGATGACGAGGACGAAGAAGGGAAATGTAGCATAAAAGAAGAGGAAGTACTAATAAAATGATCAGTCAGGATAGAAAAGTGTACCCGCACACCTGCCTGGTGGGCTCACCTAATGCCACTAAATAAGCTATGCTTGAGAGTAACGACACTTGGCCATATTGTGTCTTAATATCAAGGTTGCCAGTTATCTGAAGCTTTATCTGAAATCACAGGAAATGCTTTTCCGCCCTCCACAAATGTCTATAACGTTCGCGACAGAGCAAAGCAATATTACATGACTTACCTAACACCGAATCTAATGCTGAGGAAGTCGCACTTTTGAATCATGACGATCGGCCGTTGCGTCTGTTCTGCATACGAGCCAAAATGGCAGCGCCCACAACAATGTCGGGGAACGGAGTGCCGATACTCTAAGCGCAGCTTATTTAGTGGCTCTAGGCTCACCAAGAGAGTCTGCTATCACACCACACGGGCTCTTGTACCCACCAGGCAGCCTCATGTGCACACCACGTGGTTCCATGAGACACCAATGTTGTACTTTCGTTGACTTCCCCCTCCTCCGCGACCGTGTTTTTGATTAGTTACGCCCCTTCTCCAGGTGTGGTGCCTCGTTTCCTCCTGTCTTGTGGGCCGCCGGAGGCCCCGCGGTGGGCTTCTTTGTGCTCAAAAAGACCCCCCCTGGTCCCTAGCACTTTCCCGGGCGACCTTCGGCAGCTTGGGGCACTCGCCTGTTCGCGGATTTCCCTTTGCCTTTCCGCGTATTCTTGATGAAGTTTGGGAAAATAAAGAAGTCTTCTCTGGGAGCCGAAGCCGAAAAGATGTGTGTTGGTCCGCTTTCCTGACTTCCGACGAGCTTGGTCTGGTCTGGCAGGAAAACAACAAAGAAAGCTGGGAGTTATTAGTTTTTGGTGCTGAAACCCGTGAATTGACGGCCAGATTATGCCTACTACGAGCCAGGAGGGTGTCGACCGCCTGAAGCGAATCAGGATTACCCTGCGCGCCGCCATAACAAAGATCGTCAACGAGATTTACGTCCTGCTGGTCACGGATCCAACCAACATCGGTGAGCTCGAAGAAAGATTCGATAGTCTTCTACCTAGGGAGGCTTCCCTGAAAGAGCTGTTCAAGGAAATCCAGCCAACTGCCGAATATGATGCATTAGAAGAGGAGATAACTGGCACGGAGGAATACGCGGAACGGATCAGCGTAAATATGGCACGAGTCAACTGCAAGCTGAAAGGCCAAGAATTGCGGAAGGGCAGGGCGTCCGGTTCTTCCGCACAGGGCAGTCACTCCCGAAAAGTTCCAGATGATCACGGCGAACTCCCTACAACAGTAATGCTTCTGAAGCTTTAGTGTTGTGCTTTTTCGATTTTTTAATAAAGTAATTATGACAGCAGCGTTACTGTCAAACTTATGATTGTATTCTTTTTGTGAGTAAAGCAACACCAAGTCAATAGGTGCTCCGGTATCACACCACAACAAAACCTGATGTCACACCAGAACACCAGATTGCTGGTGTCACACCAGCACACCCGATATCTGGAGTTACACCAGAATATCAGATTGCTGGTGTGAACATGTCCCAAATCATATCTGTGGAAAAGTCATGTGTCACCTCAAGTCACACCAGCCATCGGCGTAGTGTATTTTTAGCTAGGGCGTAATTGAAGATTCGTTGCCCCGGTTTTGTTTTTGCTAGCGTTTTTAGTACGGCATAATGGGCCACGTTATCGAATGCTTTGTGGGTGTCCACAGCAGCCAGTAACTTTGTTTGGGCCGTGTTTTTGTGGTCAAAGACATCGTTTTTGGGGTCTCAGCATGGTGCCCTGCGTGGACACGTGTTTTCTGAATATTGTGATTGTGCTGTGTAGCACTTTTTTTGTTTTCAAGATGCCATTCAAGCCTGAGCGGTCCCGTTTTTCAGTCAGCTTCTCCCCGCATGTTTTAAGGAGATTGTTCTCAGGTTGGTTATTTTGTCAGACGGTTTACCCGGTTCGGGTATGGGTACGATGACAGCCTCTTTTCATTCCATTGGTAGGTTACCTGTTTCCCAGGCTGTGTTGATTTGTTTGAGTATAGCCTCCAGATAGTTGTTCGCAAAGTTTCTTGAGAGCATGTAGGCGATAATGTCTATTCCTAGAGTTGTGCTTCTTTCGATGTTCTGTAGAGCCGAGAGCATTTCGTTTAAGCAGAAAGGGCTGTTAATGCCATCTTCTTTGTTTCCTACTTCGTCTGGGGGTAGTCAGGAAGCGTGTCAGTTCCCGGACGTTTTCCTTCATTTTTTTGTGTCGATAATACAAACTTTATGAACGCCCCTCGTATATATTGAAAAAAAAAACTTTTTTGACTTTTATAGTTATCTCTAGAGTGCCTTCATGTGCGCTTCGCATAGAGTGATGCAAACTGCCTGTTTCCCTTTCCCACACCCTCTTCCACCGCAAATTTTGTTCCTCTCATTGTTTCCCCGTGCGCCGGAAAGTGGCCTTTGTGTCCATCGGTAATCCCATCCGAGAAGGAAAATGCTAATCTTCCCTCCGTGGGTTCCACAACGCTGCTCCGAACTTCTGAGATGAGGTGCTTGTTTCCGGGAGGGTTATAAGTCCCACGGATTATCGCCGAGGAACAAAATGGCTGCTGGTTTGTCAGCGAGTGGCATTACAAAGGGTGGAATCACCCTAGCAAAGCGCACATGAAGGCTCCCTAGTCATCTCTTTCAACGTCAGCACGGATTTCGTCAAGCTCACTCGCGTGAAGCCCAGCTAACTGCCTTCCTCAATGACATTTATTCAAGATTCGATTCAAATGTATAAACTGACGCCATTTTTGGTGACTTCTTTAAAGCATTCCACTCATTTTTTATAACGTATTCTAGCGAAGGTTAGTAATATTATTGTGCACTTTTTTCAGGTGTATTTCTGAATTTCTAATGAAAAGTACACTATATTCTACCGTTATTATCGTAAAATCCACTATATCTACTGTAACATCAGGCGTCCTCTAGGGAAACGCACTCGTGTCTTTTCTGTTCTTAAACTATATAAATGATATCCACCATAAAATAGCGTCTTCCTTGCACCTATTCGCGACGATTGTGTCATATACCGACCTATTCTTTTATACCATGTTCCTCTAATTCTACTGGAAGACCCTGCGTCTCTAAAACAGTAATGTGAAAAGGAGCAAAGGTAACTTAGCTTTATTAAATGAAAGTCCCAGTCATTTTCCCGCAGCTGACATGCAACATGACTTTTGTATTACATTGTTAATACTCAAGTTACCGCCTGCTCATCTTCTAAATACCTGGGTAATCATCTCACCTCTCAGCTATCATAAATTTCTCATATAACCTGTGTTATTGCTGATACTAAACGTACTCTGGGATATTTGTGCCGTTACCTCACATTTGCTTCACATTCCGTAAAACGACTAGTGCATATTGCTCTTATAAGTTCCTAGTTTGAATATGACTCATCTACGAGTGTATGGTCTCACCCATGCCAGTCACACCTAACAATTCACCAAGAATCAGTTCAAAACAGAGCCCTTTTTGTTTTTTTATAATAACTACTCAGCATATCCCAGCATATCAGGATTACTCCAATCGGCAAACCTTCATTCCCTCTCCCTTCGCCGCCGAGTGTCACGACTCACTCTCCTTCACCAAAGTTTTTACACCATTACCCACCTGGAACAATCATTACTGTCACCCCTTCCCACGATATGTTACCTCGTTTAGAACACCGACGTAAATTACATCTAATGCGATAATTTATTTATTTACATAGAAAATAGAGGCATAATTTTACCAGCAATGGTACCCTTACGAGTACATACTGAAAGCACAACATAAAATATCGAGCATATTTCACAATATGCTGTTAATCTCACCAATATATTTTCCCTGTAGATCTAGCTTTCGAACACTTCCCGAGAGTTTATTCCAAATTTTAATACACTCGGGAAAAAAGAAGTATATAAAGCACTTCAGGATAGAGAAGTAAGAGACAGTGTTCAGCTGATGGCAACTTCTATTCCAATCTGATTTACGAAAATGACGAGTAACGCGTAATTCGAATGCAATAATGATTTCTTATTGTCTGATAGAACAATTTTAAACGGTCTGCGACGCGCCTATACGACAGCGCCTGAGGCGCAATTGCTGCCTTTTGTATTGTTTGGATGGAACCTTTACTGTCTGTCCTAAATCCCAGAACCTAACTGCACGTTCCCCCGGTCCGTCCTCGTCGTCTTTCCCATTCCGTGTTCGTCCTCTCGCGGCACGTGCGCGGCACGTGCGCTTGGCATAGTCCTTCGCCAGACACTCCTCACAGGTCTCCCCCTCTTGAGACGTGAACCAGACGGGAGTATATCTGGAACTGGCTCGTGGTACGGTGTCAGCTGGTCCGCGTTAGCCACGTGTCGGTTTCGCCCAGTAACTGGGTCCTTAAGCACAAAGTCGTTAGCACCCAGGCACTGGACCACACGGAAGGGCCCCGTGCGGCGTGGAGCAAGCTTCGCAGTAATGCCTTTGGCCGCATCGCTTAATGTGTGGGCGTCAAGGAGGACAAGGTCACCTTGACGTATTGTTGCAGGCTTCCGGTGCCGGTCGTAATAAGTTTTTTGGGCCTGCCTTGCTTTCTCTTGGTGATCCCGAGCGAAATCGAGTGCGTCGTGCAGGCGCCGAGTGACTTCCGCCGCAAAAGCATGACATTCTGAAGCTGGTGGCTCGCTGTCATCCTTGAGCCCCGCCACTTCCCACGGGGTGCGAAGCTCTCGGCCGTAGCAAAGGAAGGCTGGGGTGAATCCGGTGACGACGCTTTCTGCCGTGCGCATCGCGAAAGCGATTTCAGGAATGTGCTGGTCCCAGTCTCTGTGGGTAGAACAATATGCTCTAAGGCTCTCCTTCACCGTGCCATTGTGCCTCTCTACCATTTGTCCTGATGGCCTGTATGGCACAGTGTGGCGGTCGGCGATCCCCCAGTGGCTTAGGAGACCTCGCCACAGTTTACTGACGAATGGCTTGCCGTTGTCACTGGAGATGGAAACAGGTGTGCTGTGTCGGCAGAAAACTTGCACCATGCACTCTATAATGGTTTTGCTGGTTGCTGTTCGTAAAGGAAAAAGTTCGATAAACTTTGTGAATTTGTCGATTATCACCAAAAGGTGTTTGTTGCGTCTAGGTGTGGTGGGCAGAGGTCCTACAATGTCCACACTTAGCTCCTCCATTGGTGCAGTGGCCCACTGGCTGCTCATAAGCCCTTGTGGCTTCTGGCGGCGGTCTTTAGTGCGTTGGCACACTTGACAGCAACGAACGTGCCTGGCGACGTCAGCTCTCATTCCCAACCAGACAAAGCGGGAAGAGACGCGTTTTAGAGTTTTGAAAAAACCTGCGTGAGCGCTTGTGGGATGGTCATGTGACATCTTAAGTGCCAATTGGCGAAGATGGGTAGGGAGCCAGGGCACCTTTCTTTTCCCGCGTAGTTGAACGAGGAGGCCGTTGGCTTCTACTTCGGTTGTTTCCGCCAAGTCCGCCAGTAGGCGCCGGTCAGGGTCATCATCAGGAAGCTGCATGCCTTCTTTAACACTCAGGAGCCTCGACAAAAGAGTGTCCTGCTTTTGCTCGTCAATTAATCGTGCTCTGTCGCTCAAGCAGGTGACATCGTCGATCAGGGACACTGCTGCAGCTGCCTCAAAGGTGATCTGAGGCTCCGACTCTGGTGCACAGATGGGAAACAGCGTTTCAGGCAGGCTCTGATCAGGTATGTCTACCTGCTGGAGAGGTGCCCTACTGAGGGCATCTGCTGGGATATTCGCAAGCCCTCTCCGGTGCTTGATTTTGCAGTTGAAGCCCTGGAGTCGAAGCACCCAACGCTTGACTCTTGGGGAGGCCTGGTCGGTGCTGAACATCCAGGATAGTGAGGAGTGGTCGCAGTGGATTTCAAACTCGGTAAACTCGAGGTAAGGTCTGAACTTGTCTACTGCCCAGACCACTGCGAGACACTCCCACTCCTGGACGGTGTAACGTCGCTCAGATTCAGTAAGCACCCTGCTGATGAAGGACACCGGTTGCAGTTGGTCGGGGCCTTGCTGTAGAAGCAGTGCAGCTATGCCAACTCCGCTGGCATCTGTTTCGACGACGAAGGGCCGATTCAGGTCTGGCAAACTCATCACCGCATCGTGAGCCAGTGCATCCTTGAGCAGGGTGAAGGCATGCTCCTGCTGGTGATTCCAGATCCACTTTCGGTCATTTCTCAAGAGATCGGTGAGGGGGCGGGCAATAATGGAGAACTGTTTGATAAAGTTCCGGTAATAGCCAACCAAACCCAGAAAGGCTTGCAGCTGCTTGACTGTGGTAGGTCGGGGGTAGTCGAGCACCGCCAACACCTTCCCCTCGTCCGGCCTACATTGTCCAGGGCTTATTACATGGCCCAAAAACTTCAGCGACTGGCAGCACACCTGAACCTTGTCGGGGTTCATGGTGAGTCCTGCTGATCTGATGCGCTCCAGGACTTCTCGGACATGTGCAACATGGCTGTCCAGTGTCTCTGAATACACAAGCACATCGTCCATAAATGCCATAGCAAATTGGTGGTTGACTCCATTCAGGACTCTGTCCATCAGCGTTTGAAAGGAGGCTGGACCACCTGCAACACCAAACGGCATCCTTGTAAACTCGAAGGTGCCCTGGTGGCATATGAACGCCGTCTTCGGAATGTCGTCCTCGCGCATAGGGATTTGGAAAAAACCCTGCGAAAGGTCAAAGCTTGAGAACCACTCCGCTCTCCCGAGTTGTGCCAGCAGCCAGTGGGTTCGGGGCATCGGATACACTGGCACCCTGGTGCGTGCGTTGAGCGGCCGGTAGTCTATGGCCAGGCGAAAGCCTCCGGACTTTTTGGCCACCAGAACAGGTGCACTGGTCCACTCACTGGTGCTCCGACGCACAAGTTCCTGTTCCCGCAAGTCTTGAAGGCAACTGTCAATTATCTTTTGTTTCTTGGAATTGACGGGACGCAACTTGCAAATAACGGGTGGACTGTCTCCTGTGTCAATTCGGTGCTCAGCAAGGGAAGTGCAGCCGGGAGTTTTGGTGAAGATTGGCCCAAAGATCTCGAACAATTTCTTTATAGGAGCATACACTCCCGGTGTCTTTGCAGAGTCTCCATCGCCTTCGGTAGCACTATGGCTGAATGTGGTGGCGCAAGTTGAGTCCTCTTTGAAGAGGTTCTCCAGGGAGTACGAATATTCTTCTGCCCCAAGCTCGCTGCTTGCTTGCTTTATGGCCTTCACAAATGGAACAATGCGCTGGGGCTCTGTTCCAATTGTCCATCCCCCAAGCGCCACATGCAAGGAGATATCTGTCACTGTAAGGAAATCCCTTCCTAAAACAATGTCTCTGCAGAGGTCGGGCATACACAGAAAACGTTGTCTCCGGGAACCGGCCGCCCACCGGATCTTGCACCGAAGAGATGCAGTGGACTGGGACCATCCTGTTTCCAGTCGCAGCGTGCGCACTTCCCTTTTTTGAGTGGCACCTGTGGCTTGAGCAGCTGCGATGGCCGGCCGACCCAAGAGACTGACGCTGGAGCCTGTGTCGAGCAGCGCCTTGAACGTTGATGACCCAATGGTAACGTCAAGGAGAGGCTCTTTTCCCCCGGCAGTAGTCGCCCCTTGCAGCGCTCTGTCGTAGATGCTCACCGGGACAGCATCTACCAGTGTCCGTTTCCCGGACACTGTGCTTGAAAATGGCCAGGCTGTCGGCACCTGAAGCAGAGGCCTGGACCCAAACGCCGACCCGTGGCACAGGTGCGAGCGGAGTGACCGATTCCTCCACATCTCCGGCAACGGTCGACTCCTTGTTGGCGCTGATGCCACTGAGACATCGGCCGAACTGAATCTGCAACTCCCCCTGACGTTGTGGGCCCTGAAAGCTGGTCCCTGTAGTAGGCTGGTTCGATTGCCGCAGGGTGGAGTGGCCAGCGATACGTCGACGGCGTAGCGACTGTTGCAGATGACACAGCCGCTGCTAGAGCCGGTGCGAAAGTAGAGGGAATTGCAGTTTCCGTCCCGGGGAAGTCGCGGTTACCTTGTGCCCGGAAAGCTAGGTCACGGGCCACCTGGTTGCTTCTTGTGGGGGGCGGTTTGTACTGAAGACGCCGCCAGGCACGCTCCTTGAGGCCGTCCGCTGCCTTGGCAAGCTCGCTCAAATTCGCGTACTGCGTCCCTTCCGCCAAATCCTGGAGCTGGGGATGCATTTGGCGTAGCACGCGGTCGACCTTTTCTGAGTCGGGCACCTCTTCCCCGATTCTTTCGTAAAATTCGGCGATGGTGTAAATGAATTCCTTGAGGTTCTCCTCGGGGTGTTGAGTGCGGTGTCTCAACTCGTCCTTTAGACGTCGCTTGGCGTCGATTGAGGCAAACTCGGCACGAAACGCCGTCTTGAAATCATCCCAACTGCCGAAGTTACCGATAAAACGCCACCATAATTTGGCGCTCCCATCCAGTGCAGCCGGAACGACCTGGCTGAGACGGTTCTCAGTGGTGACTCCCGTAATCAAACAAAAGTTTTCTAGCCTCTCGATAAATTCTTCGGGCGACTGTCGACCACTGAAGCCTGTGAACTTCGGCAACTGCGCCGCAATTCTCGGCAGAGGGCCGCCAGACGGTTGGACTGCAGCCGCGGTCACCTCGGGTTCGTTGGCTGGGGGCACTGCAGCAGTCAGTAGCAGTTGGCGCACTTGAACAGAAGCTCGCTCCCGATGCATCACGGATCCGTCGGTTTGTCTCAAAAGGCGGGCTATTAGCTCATCTGGCACCTCCAGGTTGTCCATCTCCGATCCCGGACGAGCCCCCACTTGTTAGGATGGAACCTTTACTAGAGAGTTTTAGTAGATCGTTCCGATACCCCCGATAGCCCCGATAACGATACTATGCATGCGCAAGGGAGGCGGTGGCGGAGTATCGGGTATCGTTATCGGAGTCATGGAAACGATCTACTAAAACTCTCTACTGTCTGTCCTAAATCCCAGAACCTAACTGCACGTTCCCCCGGTCCGTCCTCGTCGTCTTTCCCATTCCGTGTTCGTCCTCTCGCGGCACGTGCGCGGCACGTGCGCTTGGCATAGTCCTTCGCCAGACACTCCTCACAGTATGATAAGGAAAAACCACGACCAAAGTGATTACAAATGAAACTTACTGCACGTCCTTGGACTGCTGCAGTTTATATTAGTCACCTTTCATATAAGAACTCCCCCCCCCTCCCCCCCCCCCCCCCCGATCGAGAAAATCATATTCAACAAGTGGTCAACCTAATAAGCTTCGAGTAAACAACTTTGTATATAAGACGTTATTGACACGCCGCCACGAAGCCAACTGAATGCGAAAATATGGAAGCCTGCCCTCATAGTGTAGATACAAATGGTATGTGTCCCTGTATTGGCTTTTCGACGATCCCAGCTGGCCCTCCACCGGAAGGAACAGGGTGAGGCGACGCCAATCAGAGCCCCGGGTAGGATCTGGTACTTGCATCGCCTGCAAATGCTGCCTTCATGCTACGCGTTTGTCGGAGCCGTAGTTTCTGTGCAGGCGAAGATAGCAGGCACCTGTGTGCGATGACTAAGACGTTTAGGTGAATTCTTGACACGCCTCCACAACGGTGGGAGAAGCGCATTTAGGTGATGAGTCTGCATCCGACGCTGCGACCACATTATGTTCGACGCACCGAGCGCTTATTTAGTTGACGGTACCTAACCCTTTTTGAGACAGGGGGTCGGCAAAAGTTCAGACTGCCGACACAAGTAAAAGTTTTAGTTTCTCTTTATGTTCTAGCTTTTCCGACTTTGAAGACACTTTCATTGATTGACGATCGCACGCAGTCTTTCCCACTCAACGAGAATGCGCTTGAGTGCTATTGTACCATGGGACCCTTTCCCGCTTCCCGGCGTTTCGGGAATCCTTTCTTCACTGGTCGCCCACGGCAGACGGCAGTCGTGTATGGCAGGGCACCACAGCAGCCACATGGGGGACGTCCTCACTTCACTGGCACGGGTATACACTCTAAACAAAGGGTTACACACTCTTTTGTCCCATATAATGCACCCCAAATCTTTAGTTGGACGTACAGCGCACTATAGTCGAACAGATGGCCCCATATTTTACGAGGGGCTCATTAGCGGTGCGATATACTTTATTAAAAAGCTAAAGTACGTATCAAAAACCATAACAAGAAAACACTGGGTTTTAGCAGTAGGGCCAAGAAAACCCCATTTATTTATTTTGTAATGAGTAACACGTACATTAACTAGTTTAATAAGTTGTACCACGCGGCTATCAAGCCTCTCGTGAAAGTTAGTACCGTCAGATCGACGCAAGGTGCATCTTTCAGGAAGGGGGTGCATGTGTCCCCGATGCACCCGACTGCACCCTTTTTTTTTAGAGTGTTCGGAGCACCGAGCGTGCTTCCCTCGCAGGGGGTAGATGGCGCTCAAGAATGGAATCCCTCCCAAACCGACTGCCTCAGTTGTCTCTCCCAGCGGTGAACCCGCCATTCCCTCGCTCACCGCTTCTTCTTGTACCTCACCGCCGCCACACCGACACCAATTAGCCAGAGGCTGTAAATTTGTGTTGTCTTCCTTCATATTCTTCTTCTTTTTCGGGTTAAGGTTCACCTTCGTGCACGACGGTGGTAGCTGTGTGGTAGATCAGTTTCCAAAAGAAAGAGTTGAGCACGCTGGTTACAGATGTATACGAGGCTGCCGCTGAACAAACTAACCATACAAATATGAGAATAAGAGAGACACATTCAACCACTGGACTACCAACTGCATTTAATGAAGCGCTTCATCTTTATCGACAGGCTAGAATCAATCAAAACCTAGCTTGCCTCACTTCTTCTTTGTTGTCCTCATTTTTAAACTATAGTCGGATGCAACCTAAGAACAATCTTTTAGCTCCACCCACAAGCGCATTGCGCCCATCTGAAGTGCCTCCGCCGTCGAGAAAGTAGTTCGCTAGCAACGTTGCTTTTTCTTCCTCCAGGAAACCTGTCTTAAACTACTACAATATTTATTTAATTCATTCAGGACATTTAAATAAGTTAGAATACGTTTTTGTCAACGAAATAGCTGTTTAGTAAAGAAAGAAAGAAAGTCGTGTCCAATCTACCGTCTTCACAATTCATTTTCTGTCCAAGATACTGTCTAACATATCGTCTAACATACCTCTCAGCAGTGCTAAGCCTCGCGCCCGCTTCGAAATTTTCGTTGGCGATAGCGTCGCTGGATTCTCACGTTGTCGCGCAAAAACTGCTGCAAACGCAAGCCGATACCATCAAGATTTCGTGGCATAACCTCGGGCACGTAAAACACGGTGCAAAAAAGCAGAATAATTGTCACGAGAAACTATAGCATCGCGTTGCTAAGGCCAGCAGCCATGATGATGATGATGAGGATGATGAGGATGCGGCTTGTTCCCTTTGAAACGGGCGAGCGCGAACTAAGTTCGTGCCCAAGCCTGGGAGCGAGGAGGTCTTAATGCCCCCTGAGGTGGATCTTATTCCACCAATCTTCAAGTCTTCGTTTGGTGGCCACTACAAGCTTGTGCCGGCCGCTAGAAGGCCCCTTTATCTGCGCAGCTGCAGAGTTTTGTGCATCAGAGTAGTCTGCTTGGTTGCGCCCGATTTCAGTAATTGTGAAGCCCAACGCCTCAGCGAGCACTAAGGGGCTCTGCAGGCGTGGGCACCGGGACGGCTGAAGTCCCGCACAATCTAGCACAACGTGCTCCACCGTTTCATCGTAGCCTCCGCAGACCCGACATGCGCTCGAGGTCACCGTAGCATCAAACCGGCGTCTGTAAACTAGTGTCCGGAGGGCCCCGGCGCGCGCCTCAGACAACAAGCGGCTGCCCAGGCTGTTGTCGTACAGCAGTGCTTCCGATGCGATGGTTGTTTTGTGGTTCATGTACACTTGGAGCGTCGATTTTGTTTTTGCGTCTCGGAGCCATTGTTGGGCCTCGTTGTCACGGACTTTCTTCTTAACCTCTGACGCCCATTCCCTTTCTGATGACGCTTCAACGGGGTCAGAAAAGAAGCCATACTTGTGCTCAAGTTGATGAAGGCGCTTTTGCCAGCGTGTCCGCAGCCCCGTCAGGTGGGTGTACATAAACAACCTCCTGGCCCACCTGCAGCTGTCCATATGGCGAAGGCGCCCGTAGTAGGTAATTTTGCTGGTTGCCTCCCGAGCCTCAAAGGAGGACCAGCCCAGCTCTCCCTGAACTGCCTCGTTGGCGACCCTCCCGTGGCAGCCCAATGCCTGGCGTCCAATCTCTCTCTGTCGGCGTTCCATATGGGTTCGGACATCACCGGGAACGCAAACTACGGCATTTGCAAATGTCAGTCCAGGTACTGCTACCGCTTTCCAGAGCTCCCGGGACACAATGAACCGATTACAACTCCAAAGGCTTCGCTTGCGGAGAATGTTGGCTCCTCGTGTGGCTGCGTGGCGAAGATAAGTGTGGTGGTCTTGTAGGTAGTCTGCCGCATTTGACAGTGTGATGCCCAAGTACTTATATGAGTCGAGTATTGGCACATCGCATCCGCCGAGGCGAAGGCTGCCGAGTGTTGGCTCGAGGGAGCCTGAAAACACAACCACCGCTGACTTGCCCGCATTGAATCTCAAGCCAAGCTCCATAGCCTCATGAGTGCATATGTCAAGAAGTTGTTGCATTTCAGACACTGATGCCGCAGTCAGTACCACATCGTCTGCATAAGTTAGTCCCGGCAGAACCCAGTTGACGGTCTCGCCATGCTCCAAGTGAGTTAGAGAAAAGCCCAGCCCTGATCGGATGAGCTGCCTCTCTAGAGTGGTCACGTAGAGCATATATAAGAGCGGAGATAGGGGGCATCCTTGCCGCAAGCCCCTCGTCACCAGCACCTCTTCAGACGTACCCTCACCGAGTTGGGTTCTAACCGTGTTACCATCGTAAAGACGGTAGATGAGCGCTGTCCACTCCGGTCGCATGTTAAGATCCTGGAGTTGACGAACGAGCCGGGCATGTGGGACGCTATCGTAGGCCTTCGCGATGTCTAGAAAGCAACAGATAAGATTCCTTTTCTCTCTTCGGGCCACCTCAATACATTGTGTAAGGGTATACAGGTGATCTTCCAAGCGGCGCCCCCGTCGGAAACCTCCTTGGAGTTCCGTCAGTAAACCCTCTTCCTCCGCCCATGCGGTCATGTGCTCTTTCATGATGTAAGCGAAAGTCCTATACACCGTACTTGTTACGGTCAGGGGTCGGTAGTGTCGAAGATAATGACGATCACAACCTTTTTTAGGAATCAGTACGACCCGACCACCCCTCCAGTCTCGAGGAATTCCTTCTGTCCCAGACAGAATGTTCTCGAAGATATCCGCCAGCTGATCCCTGGACTCTCTCCCCAACGCCTTAAGCACACTTGCCGGAATCTTGTCTAATCCTTGGGCGGTGTTGTTCTTAATATGCGTCAGTGCGCGTATAAGGGACACCCTGCCGATTGTTACACAGGTAGCGTCATCCGGCGTCAAGGCCGTGCCTTCCGTCGGGCTTAAATCCTGTAGCGGTGCCGCTTCCGGAGGTGAGAACACCTCTACCAAATGATCTGTAAGACATTGTCCCAGTCGCTCTGTTGGCTGCCCTGTGTCTTCGTCCAGGATAGTGAGGCACTGTTCCCTTCCGTTGAGAGTTCCTAGGTACCTCCAGAACCTTCTAGGTGCATCTCTTCCGCTTGCACTGATTTCTCTCATTGTGACCATGTCAGCCTGAGCCATTTTCTCTTGGACAAGTTGCTTTGCGGCTTGCTTCTGGAGTTGGTACGCATGCCACTTTAAAGCAACTTGGTCACTGTGGCCGCCAAGAAGGACCGTGCGGTGCTCCCTGTTCAGCTCTTGTCGCAATCTGATAGCGGCTTGTACTTCCGCGTCCCACCATCGCTTTCTTTGTCGTCGTCCACCTCGTTCTTTTGTAGAATGCTGCTTGATGAGGCGCTTTAATTCGTCCATATATTCTGCGTATCCAGACGCACTCACCCTCTCGCTGCTGTTCTCGAACTCCTCCACAACTTTCTCAGCTGCCGTTGGGGATAGCCGGAAACCGCCTGTTCGAAAGGGCTTTTGTTTTCTTAGTTGTGTTGCCTTTGAGAACTGTAACCTTATTCGGTTGTGATCACTCCCAACACTATGGTCCCCAGCTTCATCGATGTCTGCGTGGACAAGGTAGCGCGCCAGCTTCTGTGAAACCAAGGCATAGTCAATGCAAGTTTTGCTTCCACGGGCACTCCACGTATATTGTCCTTCACATGAGGCTCTAAGGTTGACAATCTCCAGAGCGTTATCTTCGGCCATCTGCATCATCATTCGTCCATTTTCGTCCTCCAGTCCATCCAGTTCATGCAGGTGTCCGTTGAAGTCACCCATAATAAGAATCTCTCTTGTAGCAGCAAGGGCCTTGGCATCGGTTGTCACACAAGCCATTAAACGCTGGTTCTCTTCTCTGCGTGCAGTTCCTACCGACAGGTACACTATGCAAACGGCTACAGGGATACATATTATCTCCCCTGTCACCCAAATATGGTCCCAGCACTCTCGCGGCTCCTTCTGCCATGCTGATGTATTGCACCACACTACGCCCACTCCTCCACCTCGGCGCTGACCTTCCACACGATTGCGTCCAGCCCAACACCAATTTTCGTTGGTTGGAGCTTCTTCCAGATCACGTAGGTGCGTCTCGGCTACTCCAAAAAGTATCATTTTTTCGTCCTCCAACTGGCTGAACAACTCTTCCCATTTTTGCTGCCGTCGGGCTCCTTGGAGATTGAGAAATCCTACCACCTCTGTCGGTCGTCTGCTGCGTCTACGTCGCCTTCGTCTTTTTTTAATACTACTGATTCTGACATTTCCCCGCTTACCCCTGACCCCCCTCACTGAAAGCGCTTTTAAACCCCTTGCCGTTGACAGTGGTAGCCCAGCTGCTGGTTCACCATCTCGGTCACGATTGCACGCAGATCGTGGAGGGGGAGGGGAGGCACCACATGTGTATACAACTGGGCAACATGTCCTGTCTTTGGGGAGGTCCAAGGCCCCAAAGAAGGCACCGGGAGTCCCCCGCTTGAATCTGTCTGGCGCTGAGGGTGGAGTGGGGGCATCTCGGGAGGCCATCCGAATGCTGGAAGATTGTTGTGTGCGGCCTGTGTGGACCTCAGTGGTGATAACCCTGGAACTCCAGTCGCCGGTGGCAGGTGTATGTTCGAGTCTACGTAACGAACTTGCTGCTCGAGCCCGGGTGTCGGAGTGCAGTTTACCACAGCAGGATAAGGCAGCTGTTGTCTCACCTCCGCGTCTCTGGGGTGTGGAAAGGGATTGTCTGTTACAGTGCTCCCGTAGGGCCGCACTTGCGGGAAACTTTGTTGGGGCCTCTTTGTGTATAGATGAGTCCTGGAATCTGGCCGACAGGAATGTCTTGATGGCTGGAGCAGGCGAAATGCAGTCGTCCGGTGGCTCTTTCGGAGAGCATTGTTGAAGCCGAAAGGAGGTTTTGTCCTCTGTTCTTCGCGGTTCCATTGGTAGCGCCGCTCCAGGTTTTCTGGCGCTTTCCACGATTGGCTTGCTGTTCCTCCAACGCCTCTCTGTACATTGCCTTCTAAAAAACGCCTTGCCACTTGTGCCAGTTGTTGGGACACCACACAAGCACCCATTTCTCCGTAGTGCACGCCATCTTTGTCCATAGTGTTGTGGTCAGTCATCTCCGCACTGAGGTCAACGTACCGTGCACGTATCTTCCTGCACAATTTCTTGATCTTAGCGTTCAGCATCATCGTCGCAGCCTGTACAACCTTGCCTTTGCTCACGACCTCTGGCACCGAGCAGATAGTCAGCGATGCTTTACGTGAGCTCCATCTTTTATGGAAAACTTCTACAACATCATCTGGCTTGTGTCCCTTCAGCAGGTCATTAATCCCCACATGTATGATGTACATACGAGGAATTTTTCGGGCCCCTTCCTCGTACTCATCAATCATTGTATGAACCTCCTCTGCTGTCGCTTTTCTGTTGAACATCACCTCAACACTTTGTGGGTTATTCACTGCAGATACGAAAGGTTGGGCAATGCGCTCCACGTTGCTGTCCCCAACAATCATGTTGAGCTTTTTTTTTTTTCAAAAGGATCGCGATTGGTCCACAGAATCGTGACGTCATGAAAACAATTGGCTGGCGTTTCTCGGCGTAGGATTACATTTTCCTCTGAGAGGCATTTCCGGTTTTTTCTTAGCTTGCAACCTACTATAGGACATCCTGCTCGTCTGTCTACTTGTGGGCGGTACTTCTACCTCACAAGAACGCCCTCTCACATTTGCTGGAGATACCATGAACGGTCAGGTAAACGGTTTCTCCCCTTCTCGTCGCAGCATTTAAAAAAAACTGTTAAGCAGGCAGCAACTGTCACAGCCCTGTTTTCGAGCCCGAACAAATCTTGTCAGCATCAGATGTCCCGAAGCTTCGAGTCACAAATATCCAGACTCGAGAACAAGGGCTACCCACGACACGTAGTTGCCTCCGTGTACGAAAGAATGTCCCGCACCATCACGACGACATGCGGACGCAACGACCCTTCCACAGCAAGCGAAGAGAAGAAGACCGTTTGTGGTTGTCCCATATGTTCATGGGGTTACACATAGATTAAGAAAGATGGCAAATCGGCACGATGTGGAAGTGCTGTGTTCGGCGCCAAATGAGGCCTATTCGTTGTGCCGCCAGGTCAATTAGAGCCAAAACAGCAACAGCAAGGCGTGGGGTACCACTCACAGGACCGTTTATGCACAGTGCGAGAAGGTGGTTATATACCACATACCCCTGACATGCGGCAACTGTTGCATCAGACAGACCGGGAGGTGTATAAACGATAGGACTCGGGTACATGCCAAGGGTTTAAAAAACTTGACGGCAGCAGGCCACTTAGCCCTAAATTGCCGTGACTGCAAGTGCAAGGGAAACTTAGGCAAAGTTACCATCATGGGGCACTATCGAAACAGGTTTGGCATGAAGTGTTAGAACCTGGAAACATAGAAGAGAACGGGGACATGTGTGTTAGTTCACCATCTGTACCTTTAACCAGAGAGGTGGAGGTACCGCCCACAAGTAGACGGACGAGCAGGATGTCCTAGTTTAAAAATGAGGAAAAAAAGGAAGAAGTGAATCGAGCTAGGTTTTGATTGATGTGAATAAAGATGAAGATGAAGTCGATGAAGATGAAGTGTTTCATTAAATGCAGCTGGTAGTCCAGCGTGTGAATGCGTCTCTCTCGTTCTTCTCACATTTGCATGGTTGGTTTGTTCAGCTGGTGTCTCCTAAATAAAGATCAGTGGCCGAGTGGGCTAGTGCACACCAGCTTGGAGCACGTGGAGCGATAGCTCGCGCTGCAGTACCCAGGGACAACGTTACTTTGCCCAGGAATCCCGGGTTCAATCCCCAGCCCCGCCCGATTCGATTTGAATGGGCGTCGTACCGTCCTGCGGTCTTGTATAACTACTGCGTGGTGCACGTTAAAGATCCAAGGCCAGCAGTCGTACTGCACTGGCTAAATTGCTTATCTACAGTGGGTAACAATGTTGCCATGTTCTCGCAGACTAACGTCCTGCTGTTTAAACAAGGACTAATTCGACCTTTTGATTTTCGGTCGCACCTGGGATCGACACAGCACCAAAGCAAAACACGAGGCCAGCCACGGGCCACACACCACACCTACACCACACAACCACGAAAAATTCGAGCACGCTACGCCACCGACACCGTAGCCGCCGAGGAGGGACCTTGTGCCTCAGCGCCCACCGGGGCGGCGCGCAACAAACTAGTCCTTGTACGAGGCTAGCGTCGAACACAAAGAAATTTCTCAAAACTCTATTTTTATGTGCACACCGCCGAAACAATCGCACATCTTTGCACCGCCACCCCATGCGGCGTCGGTGCACGGCGGCATTCTAAAAATAAGTTTTGCTGTCTTTCGGTGCCTAATAACAACATTACGATTGTAAGATGTCTGTGGAGATATGCATAATTGATAAATTAATTCCATGCACAGTACCCAAGAGGCTTATATTGGCGAGGAACGCTTTGAGTACGATAATGCTGCATGGCGGTCTGAGCGCGGCTGGTTTTGTATGACATTTTAAGGCTTCGAATATTTGAATGAACAGAAATGGCGATAGTCAGGGCAACTGAGACCGATCAGTCAGTCACCTCGCAAGGTTTGGGTGTTTAGTGTGTTCGCATCTATTTGAGTCCGACTGGCCATCAGGGACAGGATCCAGTGACTTTAGCTCTTTGATGCGCTTGTGTTAACTCTAGTTTTGTCTTAGAAGTAGCGCCAAATGCACCAGAGCACGAGGTCCGTGCCTTTGGCAGCCATCGGAAGTAAATGATGACGAAGCGCTCGCTCGTAGCATGGGCTTCGCACGTTCGCAACATAATGGTTGTCGGTGCTTATATTAAAGCGCGAAACGACGGGGAAGAAAATAAAAGAAACACGTCAAGAAGCGGCCTTTCTTGTTTTCCTGCTATTTTCTTCCAGGTTGTATTGTGCTTCAATATATCAATTTGCGCTTACTAGTATAAAACAAGGAGCCTACTATTTTTTCAGATAAAGCCGCGCTGAATATTTGGTCCAGCCAAGAAAAGGCCGACACGGGGAACAAATAGGACTCGACAGCTGCGTCAGCGCTTGTCAAATACTCGTTATCTCACTGATTAAACGGGAAGTTCAGTCATATACACTGGCGGGTGTCCGTGGATAGCAGCAACCTACTCGGTGTCTAGCAATAGTGCGAGAACAATAATAACCTGAACGTGTTTCCGGTAGCACGCGACTGACTCACCAAGGAAGAAAAAGAAGCCTCATTCCATTCTCGCGTCAGCTCCCAGGCTTCTTCAGCTCAAGATGGGTAAGCGTCCCAGTCCTCTTTCCGCGGATGGATGTAGTGCGAGGTAGTGGAGTGCTTTGGGACGTCCCTGTGGTCCAGCAGAGAGTGGGGGGCTTTGACTTCGTGCCGCCGAAATCGTTTCGTTTTCGAGGGACGTTCGAAAATCCTCTGCTGCCACCTCGTCGTGTGGTGGTTGTTGTTTCCAAACATTTTCTGAGGGCTTCAGTCAACGCCAACCGGGAGACAAGGCCTACTCCTCTGCCCCCCCCCCCCCCCCTTTTTTTTTTCCAAGAAAAAAAAACAAACAAAAAAGTCATCACTAGTACAGGGTGATACAAGGAGTCGCCAGGCTCTTTAAATCGACCGGAAAATTCGGTTTCTTAAGCTATCGAGCTGCAACTTTGAGCAGCGTTGCCCACAGATGGTGTTTTTTTTTTTTTTTTTTTTGTAAAACTTGCAAAGAGCGAACTTACCTGAGGAAAAAGTAAAGAAAGAAAAAGGTTTAGCTCCTATGGAAACGCAGCGACACCACTGGTCTGCAAACAACACGGCGCCGTTTCGCACGGGAAACAAGAGATGACTCAACAAACGCCGCCAACGAACGAGCGTACGGCGCCGAGAGCAGGCCTTTTTAGCAGACGATCTTTTCGACTCAAAAGCGGCGCGCGTTCCGCTGGCGGCGACAGTCACAGAAACAAAAAAGACAGGCGCGATAACAGCAAGGAACTGCAGTTCCTTGCCTGCAAAAAGGCCGGCTCTCGGCGTCGTCTGCTTGTTCGTTGGCGGCAGTTGGCGACGCGACCGCTTGCGCCATCTCTTGTCTCGCGTGCGAAACGGCGCCGTGTTGTATGAAGACCAGTGGCGTCGCTGCGTTTCCATAGGAGCTAATCCTTTTTCTTTCATTACTTTTTCCTCAGGTAAGTTCGCTCTTTGCAAAATTTACAAAAACAAAAATGCACCATCTGTGGGCAACGCTTTACAAAGTCGTAGCGCGATAGGTTAAGGAACCGAATTTTCCGGTCGATTTAAAGAGCCTGGCGTTTCCTTGTATTAACCTGTAGATCCAGGCAGCACAGCCTAGCTTGAGTCAACATGGTCGCCAACGCGTTTTGCAGAACTTCACAAGGAGAACGACGCCATGGCAGAGGCGTCTGCCGCTTTGCGGCGACTCTTATTGATCTTGAGCCTGCTCGCCACTCGGGGCGGGTCGGGGGTCCACTAACGATGACGTCATGCGCAGTCCTTGTCTTCTGAATGGCGACGCTTTCTGACAGATAAGTTTCTTTGTGATAAATAAAAAGAAACTAATGAGAACCACTCTCAGGGCCGGTTGCACCAACGCCGCTTAGCGCAAAGCGGAGCTTAGCCGGGAACCTAAGCTTAGTTTCGGTTTCGTTCGGTTGCACCAAAATCGCTTATCGCTATACCTAGCACTAAACTACGCTTAACTTGAGCGCTCAACATTGGGCGCCTTGCTTTTGGTTGTTTCTTAATCCTGGATTTAAAACATGGCGGCTGGTTTGTCGTGGTCGACGCGGTGGACGAAATTGGTTGTGCAGTGTGTTTTAGGCTACATCAGCGTGAAGGTCTCGACAGAATGACCTTCGGTTGTGACAAGGATGCAAAATATTGTCGCGTGAAGTGTTTGTCGACCCCTGTTTTCAAGTTGGCTTTCCACTCTCAGGGCCTGTTAGCCCTAACCGAGATACGTACGGAGCTGTCGGGCTCACGTCTGTCTTCCCGGTGGTTCTTCTGTCAACGAGCTTATTTGTATGTACTTACTAATTTTTTCCTAACTGTAACGTATTGCTATTTGCCACCTTGTTGTTTTACACTTGCATCGCGTATACTTCAATCCGATCAGCGCGTTGAATAGTGGCAGTACATGATCTCGGGGATCAGCTGATTGTCGACACCTCTGCCGTTTGCATTAGATTGCGGCGCTTTTAAGTAATAAAACAGCGAAAATTCAATTGTTTTCATTTTCTGAGTTTTGAGACAATCTTCAGTGAATTTTCAACTCGCGAGTAGAATCTTGGCTTCGGAAAATCTGTATCGTTCCATAACCGTAACCTTTTGGTGATCGCGATTTTTTAGGAATATTTTGCTTTATATCTTTCATTCGTGGTGACGACCAATCGTAACGACTACTATGTTAGATTCGTTCATTGCTGTATCGGGGCAGGCTGGGGCAGGTGATGCGAAGAGACGACCGTTCTTATCGGCACGATGTGATGTACTAGTGGGAGTTTTTTTTTTTTTTTTTCTAAACTCGACAGTGTGAAACTGAAGTCTGTTTGAGGCTGCAGCGGATGTTCAACGACGGTATAAAGAAGTTCTGTCACCTTGCTGATAGCAACAAGTACCGTCGATGCAAGGTCTCGAGACCTGACCTCTCGACGACTTCTATTCGACGATTTTGCGGGCATTTTCGCAGCTGTCGTGGCGAGTTCGTCACTGTTTTGAACTTCATCGGTCCCAGGCATGACTTGATTTTAGTAGTCATCTTACCTGCCTACTTATTCTCTATGATGTTTTGTCTTCAGTGATGTAGCGAGTAGAATATCCTTCTCGCTTTCGGTGAGATTTGGGGCCCCCGATGGCTCCTTCACCTCAAAATGTGAGCACGAAAACTGCTGCCACTGTCAAAATATCCTGTTATCAACCGATATTAAACACGCAATCACAGATGTAAAGAGCATTCGTGTTTATTTAAAGCTTTGACTTGTGTTATTGAAAGTTAAGCGAAAAAATGATTGAATTTGGAGACCATTAATTTGTTACTCACCGAAGAAATAGAGCGAAAAGCAGACTCCGACGACGACTACTACGGCAGTTTTTTTGTTTACATCACGTGATTCCTCTCCGCCAATCGCATTCGTCCCTCCGAGCGTTCCCAAGTTCGCTCTGTTTGTTTCTACATTCCCTACGCAAATCCAGCGTTTAGCTAGGGGCGCGTCTGTAAAGCCGGGTTTACGTTGGTGCAACCGGATTTTAAACCCGTGGTTATCTGAGCTCGGTTTAGCACGCTAAGCCGACTTAAATAAGAGCCGCTTTGGGTTAAGGTAAGCGACGTTGGTGCAACCGGCCCTTAATGCGACATACAGCATGTCCCCCAAAATAGATTTACAGTTCTGTCGTTTTTAACCACAAAAAATAAACTGCACATCCCCGAGTGGTCATCTTCTACTCGCAATATAAAGCGAGCGGTCTGAGCTAAATGCGCCAGTTTCACAGCTAGCCGTTTTTTTTTTTGTTTTTTTTTTTTGTAGAGTGCAGCTTTTAAGGGCTTGTTTCCGGCTTGAGCGGCGTCGGCGTCGCCGTCGCCGTAGGCGTACCCGCGAGGTCACGTGACCCCCAGATAACGTGATCCCTCCCTCCCCCCAAGGTCATGTGACAACCCAGGTTATGTGACCCCCCGAGGTCACGTGAGCCCCCCCCCCCCCCCCGCTCAGGTCACGCGACCCCTCGAAGTCACGTGACCCCCCTGACCCCCGAGGTCACGAGACATACCTGATGTCACACGACCCCCCTGAGGCCACGTGACCTGAAGAGTCACCTACCGTCAGTACGCTTCCACCCTCCTCCTCAAGAGCTGCGCTTTAATGCGGCGTCACAAGGAATTGTAAACGGCTTTCATTTTTTATTCAAAAGTATAAGATATTTTAATAATGTGAACAGAAAAATGGTGCCCGTTTTTTTCCGTGTTTCGTAACTTGCTCCATTCAGCTCCCAGTATTGCTGATATTTACCTGATGCTATATACCATTGCGCAGTTCACTGCGCATGGACAGAACAAGAACGCATTTATAGTCTTCTAAGTCCTGCAGTTTTCATGGTGCGGAACACAGATTGCGGAATAAGTTCTGGCCGTCAGGTCGTGTTCAGTAGCCGCGGGCTTAGCTCGGGCCATCGATGAATACTCCTCATTCTGTAACTCCGTCGGCCGCCATTTCCTAAAAGAAGGGTGAAAAAAAATCTTTTTTTTTATTAATCTAGCACTCAATTCCCGAACTTTGTAATTGGTTAATACCGCTGGCACTATGTTTTCTGCGAAAAATGAGCTTTCGGAAACGTTTAATTAATTTTCGCGGTAAAAAAAGATAAATGAAAAAACATCAGCAACAAATTCTGTAACTTTTTCGGCGAAACCTGTAGTGCTCTTCTAAAGTTCTCCTAAAGACACATTGTTTTAGATATTCCCAAGTGTTAATTAGAAGTTTTAGTTTTGATTTAGGTAGTTTTGTTTTAGTTAGAACACTTATTTTAGAAACACGTTGTGCACTCGAGTGATTGCTTTGTGAGTTTATCAACATTTAGGTGAGATAAGCCTGAGCCTAAAGTAACTGACAAGGTGATAACGGCCGGGAAGAGCTCCTGTCGTCCCGTCTACCAGCGTGAGCTTCTACCTTCGACAAAGGTCAGGAATCCCGTGCACCTCGAGCACGCGCGCGGGCAAAGCACGGCCACAGACATGAAGTGCCTGCTAGAGGCCGGCCCTTTGAAACGTACGGCTCGCTGTTCGTGCCCTATCTGTAACCATAGCGTTTCTTATACCCCTGTCAGACGGGCACGTTAGGTGACATTTAAGCAAAATGATATTACAACTTGGCGAATCCGCCTTTTAATAGGACACGCTGCGCGTCCACGCGCCACGTGCACAATCAGGATCACGAGCTGATTCGCCGAGCGGTGAATGACATTCAATTCAAATGACATTTACTTTCCTGTCTCACTGGGGTATTAAAGGGATACTAAACCGAAATTTCGAGCTCACGAAACAAGGCCGGGTGGATAGGCGGGAAGCTGCAAAACCAAAAAATATCACTCATACGGCGATATATTTAACGGATCGCCGTATTTTTTGGAAAAGAAGTCCGCGATTGAACCCGGCCGACGAGGCCGACGAGACGAGGCACGTCACGATTCCCATTCCCTCTCCCTCCTCGCTACGTCCCGTCAACCTGGTGAACCGAAGCGAGGAGGAAAGACGCGAGGCTGTTTCTCCTCATCCTCAATTTCTCCCGGAGGACAGTTACGTCAAAGAATTCACTTGATCGCGCCCTTCATTTCCAAAAGTACGGCCATCCGTTTGAGATATCGATGTACGAGTGATGTTTTGGAGTTCGTAGCGTCCCGTTCAACACTTCTGCAGCCTTACTTTGGAAAACCCAAATTTCGGTTCAGTATCCCTTTAAGGTATGTGCTTACAGTTTACGTTTACCCTTTGTTGCAGACGAAACCGAGGCCCCCATGATGTCGGGTAAGAGCAGCAAGTTGGAGTCAACTCCATCTACTGACTTCAAAGGCTCTAGGCGGAGCAGAATAGCTGTGTATTGAAATATTATACTGCAGTAGTTGCGCTTGTTACTTAGATAAACTTGGCATATTCGTCCGTCGTGCCTACAGCTTATATCGTCCTTTTCATACCAACGTAAAGCTTTACAAATGGAAACAAAACAATTCCACCGATGATTGATTGTTCACCCGATGAGTGAATTCGGGGCTATCCGAACTGACAACACCTCAATCTGTATCGTGCCAATTTTTAATATGCCACTTCAGTGGCTCTGAGGCCAAGCGCCGGCCTATGGATCCCCGGTGACAGGTTTAAATCTCGGTCTGGGATCCCGCACTCTGGAGAGGCTTATTGCGGAGAAGGCGCTGTGCAACCGAGCTTTGGGTTGCGCGTTACAAGTTCCACAGAGGGTCAAAGTTAATCCTCAATCTCCTGCTGGGGCGTGCCAGATGCCTTTCATTGGTTTGCCCTTGAAGACTCCCAAATTTGGCTTTCGATATTATAATACACGTATGTAATGATTGATTTGAGTAAATGGCAACCTGAATGCCGCTAAGCCCAACATACCTATTGTGAACCTCGTTTAGTAGTCCCCAGTCCCCAAAATCAAGTCCAGCGCGTCGAGACTTTCAGACCTTCTCCAAATCTTACACGGGTAGATCCGAGCTACACCAGTGGCTCATGTCACGTTATAAGACTAATAGAGTGACGCTCGACGTATGTAGGTTCCGGAACACCAAGTTACGAAACCTTTATTTTAGAGCCATATATGCGTGTGGGTACCACGCGCATCGCAGAAAATCGATAAAGTAGTCTCCTCACCTTTTCACACATTTCGACCATCACACTTCTTTTTTTTTTTTTGCGCATTTGTGATTGCGGAGGCGTTGTCTTCTAAGGCAAGTTAAGCGGCGAGACGAGGTTGCTCCTCCATATGCGTCTAATGGCAGCCTGTTGCGGACACTCTTTCCCCATGCTCCTTTATGAAAAACACGGTTGCTTTCAAAGTCGTTTTTTGGGTGCCTCACGCCATGTAGAGCTTGGCGCTTGCGTTATGCCTTTTGTTTAGAAACTGTTTGGTCGTTTACTCTAGTTTTCTGCCTGAACGGCGACAGAAATAGTTCTATGTTCGCGTTGACGTGGAGAGATCACTGGGCGCAAAGTTAAAGCCAGCGTCCCCCAAGGTTACATCATACAATCCGAGTAAAACAAACGCCCTCTTTCTCCTGTAAAAACAAAAGAAGAAAAAAACATTTTTTTTTTTAAATGACGTGGCGGGCTTGACAGCTTCAAAAAAACAAGGGCGATAAAAGGAACAGACACGACAGGACAACAGCTGTACTCTCAACTGAAAGGTTTTATTTGAAAAAGAAAAAAAGAACACATCCGTCAGTACCAAATAACACAATTAATCTGTGCAATCAGACAATTCGCCCTCCACGAGCCTTCTGTCATCAAAATAGGGTCACTAGATACAACAAATGCCAGTCATGGTCTGGCGCGAAAAGGACAGCTCCTTATCACGTAAGGCAACCGACGCCTCCTCACGCATCCTTCTCCGAGGCATGAAATATAAAAAGTCTCAATGATTTGGCGGGTGGCCCTCTGGTTATGTCTCCCTTCAACCGTGACTTTTTCTTCCTTTTTTCTTTCTGTTGCGAATTTCTGATTGCGGAAGCGTTGTCAACTGAGGCTAGTTAAGCCCGCGCCAAAAGGACTTTATCTGGTCGTTCAGGCCTCAGCGTTCTGCTGGGGAGTAAGGAACTGTACAATACATTTCGCAATATGGTCTTAGGACCTCCAGCTTGTATAGTGCCAAGACATGCACTTTGACATCTACAGCACGGTGTTATCTATAGTGTTTTTTTATCAATTTTGTTGTATACAGATGTTTCTAAACAAATCCGTGAAAAGTACACACATGGGGTTTGCGCAAGCAAGTTTACGGCCAGGCGGACATTCTGTCCAAGAATGAATACAGCTAAAACGTGACCTATTGACGAAAATGACTAATTACTTTTTAATTTAAAGCTTCAAACTAATATTAATAATGACACCCATTGGTGTGCAGATTAGCTCATGAAACTTAATATTTTTAAATGAAGATCGATTTACTTATTTATTTATTTTTATTCTGCTTAATGTGCCCACAAACAGCTCGAGGCCTTATTAGTGAGCATATATTAAAAACAATAAAAGAACAGATACCAACCAACAAACAAGCAAGACGTGATTTAGAAACGATAAAGGGAAATAAAGAAAACTACGGAGAAGAATTGAGAACAGCAGAGCACAGATGTTTGTCAAGCGGCCAACAATGCTCTTCTAAAATTTAAAAGGGGTGAAAACAATTCTAAATCCCTCCTGTCGTGATTATAAGGGAGCTGAAGGCGTGTCATCGGGGACTGGACACAAACTTTCTGCGAGTAGAAAAGATGTGAAAATCTGGTCCGCTTTTGGGGAACACTGAAAGAAATCGCACTTAAAAGTAACGGTGCATCAATTGTAACGTTCACTATCTTATACAAAAAAGTCATGTCTCGCGCTAATCTTCTTTTATGCAAGGGTACCAGGTCAAGCAGATGAAGTAAGTATTCATATTCAAAATAAATGTACCTCCCAATCCATTGATCGTAAACAATACGCACGAGACGACGCTGCACTTTTTCTAAAATACATGATTAAGTCGATCCAATGGTGTTCCATATGACTGAGCAGAACTCAAGTTTAGACAAAACAAGGGCGCGAAATAGATGAATCATGCTAGCGTAAGTACAAAAAACCCGCGTCATTCGGGAAATAACGCCTAGCACCTGATAAGAATCATTCACAACTTTCGAAACGTGCTCAGTTAACGAAAAGCGGGAATGAAACAGCACTTTCAGGTGACGAATAGTGTTGGACCTCGCGATAGCTGAACCTAACATGGTATACGGATACTCAATGCAGCTTGTCTTACGTGTAAAGGAAACAACCTTGGTCTTACTGGGGTTAAGTACCAAATTATTTTAAAGCACCAGTTTAGAACTTCCTGAACATCGTCTTGTATCGTTAGACAGTCAGCAGCTGAATGAATTTCGCGATAAATCTTAACATCGTCTACAAACTGCAGCACCTTTGAATGCTGCACACTGTCTACCAAATCATTCACAAAAATGTTGAATAACAATGGCACCAGGTTGGACCCTTGAGGCACTCCAGTATTTAAAACATATGAGGCAGAAAAACACCCTTCACACAGCACTCTGTTAGGTCTTCTGCCAAGATAACTAAACAACCACCCGCAAAACGGGCTAGTCATGCCCAACGCTGAACATTTGGCCGGTAACAAGTTATGATCTACGAGATCAAAAGCTTTAGAGCAATCGAAATAAATAACATCAACTTGCCAACGAGACGTGACCTTAGGTAGAGTGTGTTCCAAAAACGATACAAGGTTTGTTTCCACTGAACGCCCTTGAAAAATACCTTGGTTGAGACAAAGAGACGATTATAAATGAAAATAAATATGGTTATACATTGCCTTTTCAAATACCTTAGAAAAAGAGCAAAGAAGAGAAATCGGTCTATAGTTATTAACGCATTCAGTGCGACCAGATTTATGCGCAGGAACAACCACTGCATTCTTCTATCGTTGAGGAAATACATTGGCCTCTAAGGACATGTTAAAAACATGCAGCAACACAAAGCAAAAATATCCCTGCGTCCCTTTGCGATGAAAGCACGAATTCCGTCCTCACCGCATGACTTTTCTGAAGCGAGCTTATTCATTGCGGGAAGGACATCCTCAAGCGTAAGATTCGCAACTGCCAAGCTGCGGGTAGATTCAAGAGGAGCGTCGGTCATAACAGTGCACGGAGTAATCAAGTTACCGACAGAAGACAAGAACGTAGCAAAACGATCACAGACATCGGACGGCTCAGATGTTTATCCAGAGTCGTCTTGCAATGCAATAGTTTTCGATCGACTTGATGTCCTCATGTACCTTGCGTAATTCCACAGAGCATTAGGATCGCGTTTTACATTGCGTTCTACTGAATTTCGCCAGTTCTCCCAATCACGCCGTATCAGCGTTTCGGCCGCTGAACGATACTCTTTAAATAGACTCTTCCATTTCTTTATGCCGGTGTTCTTGTCCCTTTTATGATACCTCGCTTTTTTACGCAACGTGTCACGTAGCTCTCTGGAGGACCAAAAAGGATCGTTGCTAGTTCGACCACTTTGACCATAAAATTATTCATGGCTGCAGTTACGATGTCTGTTAGACCTTGAACTGCGCTATCGATATTGGAACAGAGTGAAACAACGCTCCAGTCTACGTTGCGAAGGTGATTGTAAAGACCAAGGTGATCCCTACGGGCATAGTTATAGCCGAGAGACTGATTACTGCCCGACGTCCGAGCAGGAAGTAAAATAGAAAAGGTGAATGGTGGATGCCACTTATCGATAGAGACAAGAGGACAGTCAGCAGCCTCGAAAGTGATTGCTGACATGTTAGTCATGCACAAGTCAAGCGTATTTCCAGCCCCGTTTGTTGAAGTATTAAGTTGATAAAGCCCATTGAAGTTCACAAACTCCATATTTTCTTCGGCGCTAGTACGTGCCTCACTTGATGCAGTACTAATTGTGTTTCAATTCCAATCAACGCCAGGCACGTTAAAGTCACCAACGACCATCACATCATCAGTTTAAAAATCGACGGCACCGGGATTCTAGTTCAAAGTGCCTATGAATGATTGTGTGTCAGAACGAGGCGGAAAGTAATAATTTCCAATCAGTAAGTTAGGCTGGCCCGGAAAACTGATTTGCACCCAAACACGCTCATCTCCTTCTTCCAGATCAAACCTATGAAAACATGATAACGACTTGTGCATCGCCGTGAGCACCCCTCCCCCCAGAGGTGCCCGCGAACCATTAGAATCCATATCAGATCTGTAAACGCAATATTCGTCAGTAAAATATTATTTGCTAGAGATTGCTTGTGTAAGCCACGTTTCTGTGATACAGATTACTTGAAAATCGGAAGTCGTGACATCTTCAAAGAAAACATCAGGTTTGGTTCGTAACTCACGAGCGTTTTGATAGTATACACGGATGCTATCCATCACAAGTCCTCGTTAGTTGTTGGTCGCTTTCAATCCGGGTCACGCAAGGACCCCCAAAAGGGCCTAAAGTGACTACCTTCCGGCCACACGCTGGAGTCATTAATTTTGATCGGGCAATCAACAGTTGCGCTCACATGAAAAGAACTGTATGAATTGTGCTTATTGCAAAGTTTGGTGCATTGAAATGTTCCAGTTTGGAGCACTGAAGACAGGTAGTTGTTCACATCCTCGCACGTCGTCTCCGGGCTCAGCCTCGTCACGAAAAGTGCCCGATTTACGAGTGGCCGCGGGATCGATGAGAGTGAGGCATTTGTGCACGCACCAACTTTCGCGAGTGGACGTCGCTTCTTTCTTTTCACAAGCTGAAATCCGTCGTCGGTCGCTGAGCCTGTCACAAAGGATGGATCCTCGACGATACTGCTGGCGTGCTCATGGACAGACCCAGAAGCACATGCCTGAGATGGTGGAGCGATGTTTTGCCCAGCAGTCTTTTCCTTGGCACGACCAGCGTCGTCGTCAAGGCGGCGACTGAAAGTGTCCCGTCAAAGTAACAAATGTCCTTTCTTCTATATCAATAATTCCATGTTTATAGTTACACCTATGACTATATTGGTGTTTATCTAGCCAATAACTTCTCCTGGAAGGTTCATGTGGAATATGTCACTAAAATCACTAATCAATTATTAGTCTATCTGAAAAGAAGTATTTCACTAACTCCTGTTTGTCTAGCTTCGTTTGTACAAAAGTTTTTGTTCTCTCTAAACTAGAGTATGCAGCCGCTACCTGGGACCCCGGTATCGCCATCTGCTGTTGAAACCATAAAAAAACTTTCGTTCTTTTCACGGTCTACCACGTGACCCTCCGGTGTGAAACGATGGTTGTCCTTCCGGCGGGAATCGCGCCATTGGTTTTGGTATGGACAACTGTCCGAAACAAAATGTCACAATGAATAAATCGAACTGCGTGCTCGATTCATGGTTTTAAAATTGGGCAGGCCTTCATACTGATTGACTCGATTTCTTTAATATAAGTGTGTTTTCTTAAACGTTTCGTTAATTTCGTTCCATAAACCGGTTATGGAAGCGACAAGAATAAAATGGGATTATTAGACTTGTTGGACTCACTGTTCGTTACAGAATTCCTGTTTGTTTTCAAAATGGTGCGATAGTTTCCTCGATAAATCGATTTATATGAGGCACCCTTGGAACGCTTTATTCAAAAATGCTGCCGTATTTGTTCGCTCGATGACGTCACCCGTCCAAAGCGCATGCCTCCCCTTGCACGCGCCCGTACAATCTCTCGGCGTCTCGCACTTCAGCTTCCAGGCTTGGTGCACGAGGTTTCGAAACGGTGACGTCCACGACATTACTCGGTTTTACGGAGTCTTGAACACTGATCGCACCAGCAACGAGTGTAATGGTCATCCAAATATGTTAAAACCTGGTCATTTTGACTTAGAACGGCTCGCGAGCACCTCCAGCGACGGCGACGAGATCGTCACGGGAGAACTCGCCGAGGCCTGCGACGATCTCGCACGTGCATGCCGGGTGGAAGATCAAAGGGCAAGACGACGAGAGCAAGAGTATTCAGGGTGTGCATGAGACGTCCGGCTGTCATGAGATGGAGACATAACTACGGTTCTCCAATGTCTACCTTCTGTTTGCGTGTGTGTGCGGCGACTCTCGCTTCACTAGCGAGCAATTACGTGAGAAACACGCTATGGAAATGCCCCAGTGTCCTGCTTTTCGGTCGCTGATGCGTACTGGCACGAACAAAATGTCATGGGGTAAGGTATTTTGAGTATATCAAAAAGAGGGGCCCTACCCACGCCGCCGAGCCTGGGCGATCAGAGGGCGCCAGCATCGGCAGGAGGTGCTAGCCTCCTTCGATCTCCTGACGTCAGACGACGCAACGCGACAAACGCGAGAATGCGTCGCCGGCCCCGCGCGCCTGGACCAACCTTCTCAGTAGCAACGATGCGCCATTACGGCACGTAAAAAAAACAAAAAAACTTGCACGGTGATCTGAGAAAAAAAAACAACGTTGAATACTAAAGCAAGCAGGTAAAACATTGAAAATTAGGCCTACGAACTAATTGTTTGTTGCAAAAACAATATATATCAAGGTACTCACAATGCTGCTAGGTAAATTCCTGAGATATACGGTAGTTTTACCAATAATACCAAGCAGATGCACGACACGGACACATGTACAATGTCAGTAGCACGTTTAGCGAAAATCACGAACGCGCAACCAATATCGCACGCCGTTGAGAAATTCTGAACAAAGTGACGGTGTCGACTTCGGTTTTTTTTTTCGCACGCTAGATGCTTCTGAAGCTGGATGGACGGCAATTCGTAACAAACCGGCCACTGAGAGACATTCTTGATCCGCACATCCAGCTGCTCTAGAAGATGGGACGGGAAGCCGACACTGCGCGTTAGTTCGTCGTTTTTCATTTAGTGTGCGCTCGTTGACGCAGAACAAATAGCTTCTGAAGGTTTCCAGCAGAACGTTGAGGAAAAAACCAACGAGAGGAGAAAAACAGACACACAATGCTGGACTATCAAGCATTTACTGAAATTATTTGTTTTCTACGATCATGAATTATACTATTGAGTTCCAAGGGATAACTTCTTCGGTATGATATTTGTTGGCTAGCGTTCACATGTTCCTGACTTGATTTCTCACATCGGGCGCTGCCAGAAGATACAGTTTTTCTTTCGGAAATAGCGTAATGGAGGCGGCACTCACACAGTCGTCCCAGTTCGTCTCAATGGCCAGAGTCTCCAGGATTTCCCTTGCAAGCTTGTTTTTGTATCTTCCAACGATGGTAACGTTTGCAAAATCAGGAGCACATTGGCATACTCGACAATGCGCAGGAAGGTGGCCAGCTGAGGTTAGTGCACCAACGAAAGCTGCATGCTCTCTTGTGCGGTCAATAATACATCGCCCAGTTTGTCCAATGTAGCATTTGGCACATGACAACGGAATAGTCTACACTACTCCTTTCTCGCAGAGGACTTCAGGTGTTCCCTGCTCGATGCTGCAGGTGGATTTCTGATTTTGGTCACTTCTACAATTAACCTTACGGCACATGACCTATGCCTTGTTAGGGGCTTAGCAGACCATGTGCACGCATTGTCGGCCGGCGATCTTTTTTAGGCGATGCGTTATTCCGCAGATGTATGGCATCACACAATTGGTTGGGGGGGGGGGGAAGCTTTTGTTTCGTTGGTTGTGGATTTTTTTCCCGTTTTTGCGGCACTTGCATGCAGAGGCTCTCGTATACCGATATTAGGAGTGTGCTTGTGTGACCAGAGTCCTGAAGCCTATAGAGCTGTTTTTGAAAGCTGCTCCCGACTTTATGAGGGCAAACTTTTTGTAACGCCGAGACGAAAGCTTTGGTGGCCAACCCTCGTTTTACAGTTTTTGTGTGTTCCCAGTTGCTAGGAAGGAAATATTTAGATGACCGGGCTTCATACATCCAGCGCACGTGGGTAGTTTTGAACTCCAAGGAGAGATGTAGAAACCCTATGGACTGAGTTACCGGAAGTTCCTGGGTAAAGGTAGTCCTGGGTAGTGTATCAGTCAGCGAGGCATCCGGTTCAGCGGGTAGGAAGCAAGTCACTTCGTCTTTATTGTCGTCGACCACTCTGTGTGGCGGTGGTGCTAGTATCATGACTGTTACATCTTTCCTTCTTCGGACTATGGAAAACCAACAAGAAATACATACGAAAATAAACAAAATACAAAAAAGACACGAAATAAAAAAAGGAATAACTCAAAAGCCCGTTAAGCTTGCTGCTGGAAGTTCTGATCGTAGTTTAGCCTTTGGGGTCGCCGCACAGTTCGGGTTGACGTCCGAGCAACACATGGTTCAAGTTCACTAGCCCGATCATCGTCTGTTCCCGCTGCGGAGTTGACTGCAGCTGGGGAGCTGGTCGGAGTTCTCGTTGAAGTAGCGACTGTGGGTGTGATGGCTGGATCATTATGCTGCACTGTTGGGCTCAATGCAGCCGGTGCAGCTTGAGTGCTGGTCAGGGCACAGGCTGGGGAATCCTGCAGGTGCTCCTCAAAGTAATCGGAACTCATCAGGTCTTCATTCGTCGGTAGCAGGTGTTCTCTGTTGCGTCGATATTCCCGGCCATCCTGCGTGACAACCAGTGAAGAACGAGGCGCCACGTTCCTTAACACTTGGCCCTTTATGACCCACTGTCCTTTGTCCCTCAGACGTACCACGTCACCTTCCTGTAGTGGCCTCGAACGACATCCTTTGATGTTATCCTGTGTGTGTTTTCTGGCGGGCTGTGAACTGCTGGCGCGAAGTCAGGAAGACGGGACCTAATACGGCGTCCCATTAGAAGCTCGCTGGGGCACCGGCCATCCTCCAGGGGTGTAGACCTGTAACCAAGCAATCCCAGCCAGAAGTCTTCATTAGCTTCAGCAGTTTTCCGCAGTATTCGTTTTACCACTTGCACACCCTTTTCTGCAAGTCCGTTGGAACGTGGAAAATGCGGACTGGACGTGGTGTGCTCAAAATCATACTTCAAAGCGAAACTCTGGAACTGACGTGACGAGAACTGTGGACCGTTGTCGCTGCACACCTCTAGTGGTATTCCGTGTCTAGCAAACATGCTGCTTAATGACCAAATAACAGTTTCTGATGTTGCCTCTCTGAGCCTCTCTACCTCTGGGAAGTTGGAAAAGGCATCATAGGCAACTAGGTACGTGTTCCCCGCCTGCTCAAAGAGGCCTACACCAATACGCGTCCATGGTAAGCCTGGAACTCCACGCATCATCAGTGGCTCGTTCGGTTGCTTGTACGCAAACTGTTGACAGATTGAGCACCGGTGAATCATTCTCGTGATATCTTCGTTAATGCCGGGCCAGAAAACTAGCTGTCTTGCTCGTGCTTTACACTTATTGATACCAAGATGTCCATCGTGCATCCTCTCGAATATTCGCTCGCGCATGGTCTCTGGGATGACCACCTTTACGCCCTTAAACAAAACTCCAGGCTCTTCTGTTAATTCCCCTGTGAAAGGTTTGTACTGTCCATGAATAGGGAGGTTTGCTCGGAGACAGTTAATTACTTCCATGAGGACAGTGTCCCGAGCAGTTTCACGAACGAGCTGAATCTTAGTTGCTTCGCTTACTAGGCTGTGCTGAAGCTCCAATGCATGCACCTCAACATCGGTTAGTTCTGTGCCGCTTGGCTGCCCAGAGGGAAGTGCTCTCGAAAGGACGTCTGGAACCACCAACTCTCTGCCAGGGACGTATGTCAGCTGGAACTCATACTTCACGAGCCTCAAGAAGAAACGCTGCAAGCGCGGTGGCATATCTCCTACACTTTCTTGTGCAATCCCAATCAGAGGTTTATGATCAGTTTCTGCTATAACTCGCCATCCGTAGACAAAGTGGTGGACTTTTTCAAGACCATAAGTGACTCCAAGAGCCTCTTTTTTAATTTGCGAATAGCGTGCTTCCGCACTAGACAAGACTCTTGAAGCGTAGGCCACTGGTTTCCATCCCTCAACATGTCGTTGTAAGAGCGCCACGCCTATCCCATATTTTGAAGCATCCGAAGATACTTTCGTGGGTGTTGCCGGATCAAAGAGTGCGAGCACTGGGGTTGTAGATATGAGATTCTTCAAACGTTCCCATTCTATTTGGTGTGCGTCAGACCACTCGAACACTGAGTCCGCGCATTAAGGTTGCCCTCAAGGACAAGTTAGGCAAAAAGTTACCAAAGTAGTTTGTAAACCCCAATAATCTTTGCACTTCTTTCTTACTTACTGGTTGTGGAAAATTGTGAATGCTATTAACAAGAGCTGGGCTTGGGGAGATACCATTTTCATTAATAACGTCCCCAAGAACTCAATTTCCTTGCGGGCCAGTTTGCACTTGCCCATGTTGAACGTGAGACCCTCTTGACTGGCTCTCTGCAGTACAGTGCGTAATCTGTCATTGTGCTCGGCCTGTGTTCTACCCCACACCAGAATGTCCTCGATGTATACTCGAACTCCGGGTAAACCCTCAAGCATTTGAGACAGGGTGTTCTGAAATACTTCCGGTGCAGAAGCTATTCCAAACGGTAGCCGGAGGTACTGGTATCTACCAAATGAAGTAGCAAATGTGCAGATTCTCGTGTTTCTCATCATCTAACGGTATTTGGTGAAACCCGGAATTCGCATCAAGGGTTGAATACCATCGTGCATCAGAGAGTTCTGCCTCAATGTCTTCCCTCTTGGGAAGTTGGTAACGCTCTCGCTTCACCTACTCGTTCATGTTCCAGGGATCCAGACATACCCTGAGCTGTCCGTCTTTTTTTAGCGCAATAACCAAAGGACTCACGCAGTCAGTTGGCTCATCCACTTTCCCGATAACGTTGGGTGCGGTTAAGTGTTGCGGCTCCCTCTCCAGTGGCTGCCGCAAAGCTTGAAGGACTCGCCGGGCTGCTTGCACCGTTGGCCTGGCTCCTTCCTTTAGCACCATGTGGTATGCCCGTTTCACACAACCTAACCCCTGGAACGCCTCGGGGAATTCGGAGGTCACTGCGCTCAAGTTATCGCAGGAAACTGCTGAAACACGATTCACGAGTCCAAGGAGTTCATTGGCCTGGAGACCGAGAATGGGAGCCCGCGACTTTTTTACCCTGAAGAACTCGAACAGTTCTTTTGTGTTGTTGCACTCCACAGTCAACGATGCTTTTCCTGCGTGTGCAATTATGCCGCCACTGTAACTGCGCAAAATTGCCGTGCTGCTTCGCAAATCCCCACTCCTGCCTGCTCGTGTCCGCCACGACAGTGGCAACAAGTTTGCTTGGGCTCCAGCATCAATATTCAGCATGATATCCTTATCAGCTACCTTCTTCGGTACCAGCCACTCTGCTTGATTACTTGAAGAAGTGCGTGCTCCCACCCCCAGAATTTCAAAGTCACTCCCGGCATCCGTGGTTTAATCGTCGTTTTTTTAGTTATCGCGCTCACTCGTTGCTTCGGACAGCAAGACGCGAAATGACCTTGGCGATGGCATCTCCTGCATTGTTTTCCTGTTGCTGGACAGCCTGTTCCTTTGTGAATGAAGTTACACTTCTGAAAGCGATCTCGTCTAGGTGGTGCTTCCACTGGCACCGTCGGACGTCTTTCAATTGTCTGGTGAATACTGAGAACGGACTCTTCTGGCTTGTCCCACACTTTGTTTTGTTTTACCGCTATTCCGTTCGCTTTACACCTGTCCACTGCTCTGGTAAGCGATAAGTCCTGCTCTCGCAGCAGCCTTGTTTCTTGTTCGATATACCATACACTATTTGATCTCTGATCATTGAGTCTGCCAAACTGCCAAATTCGCAGGTCTTAGCCTTGAACAAAAGGTCTCAGTAGAATTGCTGAAACTGCTCACCTTCTGCCTGCTCTCGCATCCTGAATACGTAACGCTCGTACTTTCATTCTTCTTGGGAGAACATTAGTTATGAAACTTTTCTACCACAGCCTCGTAGGTTTGCTCCCCCTCGACGTTGAAGGTGTCGTAGACTTTCACGGCCTGCACCCCGGCAACATGCAGCAACAATGCGATCTTCTGTCCCTCCTTCCTTTTGGCGGGTGGCTCCGTAGCTGCCATGAAGATTTCGAACCGTTGCTTGAAACGTCTCCAGTTCTCAGCAACGTTGCCTGAAAACTGGAGCGGCTCTGGCGGTTTCACTCCTTCCATGGCTGAGGCTACCGCAGGGCTTGTGATGACGTTCGAAGCACTTCTGACACCATGTATCAGTCAGCGAGGCATCCGGTTCAGCGGGTAGGAAGCAAGTGCTTCGTCTTTATTGTCGTCTACCACTCCGTGTGGCGGTGGCGCTAGTATCATGACTGTTACAGGTAGGGCCGCAAAACTCGTCAAACACATATTCTTTGTGTTATGACACAGTGGAAGGGGGAGCCGAAAGATTGCCGCGAAGTTTTCCTTTCTCACAAACTCGCAGATCCGCGTATCGTCATGACGATTTTCATTGAAGGGGCGAAAAATCCCTACCACTCGCCTAGGTGCCGAAGAAGAGCAGCACAAGAGAGTGCGGGGAGACAGCGGTGGTTCATGCCTGTGACGTCACGACAAAAATTACCAGCTGCGACCGACATGTGCGATGGTCTTTAAGAGGCACGATTGAGGCTTGGGTAATTGGACTCTAAAATCAGCGCCGTCGAAGTTGATAGTCTGATACCATAGTTATACCCACCGATAAAGCAGAATTTACCAAATAGCGTCCCTATCGTTCCTTTTATTCATCTCGGCGTATCAAAGTGTAGCCCGACGTGGCTTTGTCAGAACCTGCCATGGAGGATTGTCCCCTTTCGAACGGATTTCGCTTCCGGGCAGTTGACCCCCCTATTGCGGGAGAAAATCGTTTTATGGTAGACTTTCAAAGATTAGCCAAACTGGGATTAATTCTGCGTTCATTAACGGAGATAAGAGTAATGTCTTGTCAATATTGATGGTGCTGTTTTAAGAAGTCGAGGACACCAAGCTTTCATCATACACAAGCAAACTTGTCACCGTCGACTTGAACACGCACCATCAAATTTGTAGCTCAGAACTGATAATCCTCACCCTGACGTCAAAAGTATGAACTATAAAAGGACGCCACTGAACGCGCCTGCATGCACCGAGCCCTGGCACGAGCCTCTCCCTTTAAAGCCTCTCATGGCCGCTCGTAAGTTCATGGAATGCGAACCTTTTTAATTCCAGAATCTCTTCGACGATTATTTAAAAAATTGCACGCTGCGCTGTTCCTTGTCATCGCTCAGTTCGAACGCCAATGAGTAGCGTCGTCGAAACAGGAGAACGGGGAGGGGAGCGATCCCCCCCCCCCCCCCCCCGTCCCCCGTGGCGTTGAAAGTGGGGACAAGGGGCATAAAGGTGTAGGGGAGAGGGGGGCTATCGCTTCAGCCTCTGACCACAGCATTGCAAGGACTTACAATAAAAAAATGAAATACGTATACAGTTTTCTGTAATGTCGAATTAGAGCGCAGCTCTTGGAGAGGAGGGTGGGAGGGTCTACCCCTCCACTCCCCCCGTACCCCCTCCCGTCCTCTCCTGCTCCCCTGCCATTTAGCGGGGACACTGAATTGGTGCTGAGGTCACGTGACTTCAAGCTCCCCGTTAAATCTAGCGGCAAACCGTCCCATAATGCAACGCGCGCGATTACGCCGACTGTGACGCTGACGCCGCTCATGCGCGAAACGGGCGCCCGAGAGCTGCGCTCTAAAAATTCGGGGGAACGGACACCCCCCCTTTTCGCTACCATCACCCCTTCTCTCTTCCTCCCTTTCAAACAATATATACGGCCTTTGCAGACTCATATTTCTGTTTGTGTGTGTGTGTGTGTGTGTGTGTGTGTCGGTAATACCTTTTTCCCCACTTTCCCCGGCATTTTTTCGCCATCCCCCATCGCCTCCTCATCTCTCAGACACTACCGACGTCTCTACATACAGCACCTGTGAGCGGAAAATGAGCTCGAAAGCCGCGCACACCGCAGGCTCCACAATAGCACAAAGTTTAATCTTCGCCTCTATTCCGAAGCGAAGATTTTGGCCTCAAATAACATCCCAAAGTTCTGAAAAGTAAGTTTGTCGTCACCAATAACTTCCACAAGCGTCGATCTTGCGACAAAAAAGTTGGGGGTATTTAGAGCCCTCCTACGTACAATCTACGTATCATTCATTCTGGCGCGGCGTAGGGATGTATGGACACGCGGGAGCGAAGTCATCAGTGCAGCCGTTCAATCGCCTGGCCCCACGGTGTTGCTCGCGCGCGCTCCGACGCAGCTAACGACAACTTTCTGTTTCACATTCTCGCAGAAATTCGAGCACCGAAAGAGTTTGGATGATTGACATCTCGTCCTGCTTGACGCCATCGTCGCGAGAGTCCAATCAGCGCGCTCCGCAAACTTCGGCCCCATCTTTATGTTTGACGAGTTTAGCGACCCAGCTGTGTTTGAATGTGCGTATGACACCATCTAAACACCTGTTACTCGGCCCGCCCACATCGGAATTACACAGTGTCACAAACGTGCGTGGACCAGTATGTAAATTAGTTGAAACAACATTAAAAAGACATAGGCCACAGCTCATGCGCAAACACACAAAAAAAAATAGTTCGACCGGTTGACAGGCGCTAGGCCCACGCCTGGTGTAAAAATGAGCAGGGGAGGAGACCACAGGGTAAAGGATAAAATCACAAGATACTTACTAACTTCAAACAACAACAAAAAGCTTTCGCCAAAACCGTAGCCGACGTACGCTCGCGAACAAACAGAACAACCCGAAGTGTCGCTCAATACAAGCCGCAGACTCAATGCGCACAGGCGCAACAAAATTCAAGTGATAATAAAAGTCTTATCTGCCGGATCGTCGGTGATCCAGGAATCGGATGCCTCCTCCGTGGTCTTGGTCCAGTCCGTCGGACGATTTTCTTGGGTGCACTTCCTCACGCACTCACACTGCAACACTAGCACCACACGGTACTACACAGGAAACCAACAAAACTCGAAGAAGAACAATGACGTTCCAACGGCGGGCTCAAATCCCCGTCGTCTTCACGGCCGCTGGACGGGAGAGCAGCGTCTCCGACTGCTCTCGCGATTCCGCGTCCCTTTTCCCGCCAGTTCACTTCTATATATAAGCACTAGCAGCATTCTGAAAACACTTACGTTGACGAATCAGAACCGAGCTTCTTGGCTCCAATCAGAACTCTCAGTTTCGCAAATTTTTCCCTTTTTCCTTTTCGTTTTTCCAGGAGAAAAACAAACAACCAAGCAAACAAACAGAAAATTTTACATTCCATCCAGCTTCAACAGCGTCGCTTGGAGGTTTTTTGGGACGTGGTCACCCGACACCCTCGGTTGGACGCGTAAAGAAAACGGCCCTTCCGCTAACGAGCCAGACGCCTGACCGTTCCCCTTCGGCATCTCCGCATGGCCCGACCGAACACAACCCCCACACAAACAAAACAAACCTACGGTTCAGGGGACGAGGCCTACACAAAGCGGCTTTAACGTAAAGAAAACTAGGGTGCGGCAAGCTTCCCTTCGGTATATTCGGCATGGCCCAATAAAAGAATACACACACAGAAAGCCTTCATTTCTCGGTATGGCGGGTACACAAGGGGGAGTAGAGATAAAGATCAAGTCCCCGACTCTCCGGTCGCTTCTTTTCGGGATGCCCGGCCTACCCCTGACATACCACCCACACAGGAGAACTGCAGAAAAACGACAAAACAACCTAAAAAAAAAAGAAGAAATTTCGGCGATTCGTGACACACAGTATGGGAAAGTCATCTACATACCGGAAAATGGCCTCGATGCGTCGATCTTTTAGATTTTCTTGGGTATTCTTAGAGCATGCTGCAAGGTTCAAAATCGCAAAAGCATGGGGCTACTCCGGATCCAATGCAGTCTCCACTTTTCTGTACATAGTATTGTTCCTGGTGTGATATTACAGTCGCTGTGAGGTAGATATCCTAGAAGCTCCAAAAAGCGATCGAGGCTCATACCAGCTGCATTTTGGAAGCATTGAAGCCCCTTCTCCTCGATGGTTGTTTGGAGGATCGTCAGGACAGCGGCATGGGGAATCGAATAGTGCATGTTCTGGATATCTAAGGAGAAACACGAAACCATTTCACATCTTTTTTCCTAAAGAAAGGATATCACTCGGTCCGAGTTTGGTAATCTGAAGGGGTCATTTACTTTAACTTGTGATAGAATCTTCGCCAAAACCTGTGACACATGATTTTCCCATGTCTGTTTATCTGATACGATGGCGCGAAAAGGAAATCCGTTTTCGTGTTTTTGCCGAGAAAAAGACACACAATTCGCCTTGTTGCGATCCTCTGATTTTGATGATGAGGCCTCTGCATTGTTCCTTTTCGAGTAATTTTAGAATGGCTTTTTTTTTTTTTTTTTTTTTTTTTGCTGATTGAGTTTGTTTTGGATTTACTTGTTTGAAGTTCGTCGCTCAGCTTTTTGGGCTTTTTCTCCATACGACCCCGAACCCAGAACTGCAAACCCTCCTTCTTTGTCTGAAAGGCATAGCTTTAGGTCTTTGCGACATAGTTGCTGCACCGTTGAGGCAAAGGTCATCTTTGGAGTGTGTGGGTTGCGTAACCAAATGTGCTCCTGATTTCACAAACGTTACCATCGTTGGAAGACACAAAAACCAGCTTGCAAGGCAAATCCTGGAGTCTCTGAGTATTTAGGCGAACGGGGACGACTGTGTGAGTGCCGCCTACACTACGCTATTTCAGAAAGAAACCCTGTACCTTCTGGGAGCGCCCCACGTGACAAACAAAGTTAGGAACCAGTGAACGCTAGCCACCAAATATCATACTGAAGAAAACGTTACCCCTGGGAAGTCAATAGTAAAATTCATGAAGGAAGATGAAAAAGAAGAAGTTCAGTAAATGCTTGATAGTTCAGCAGAAGGTGTCTCTTTTTTTCCCCTCCTTCGTTTTTCCCCTCTCCGATCAGCTGCAAACCTTCAAAAGCATGCCGTACCAACCAGCTCAGCTCCATGAAGAAAAAACAGGGCGACCAGCTTCTGACAAAGGCTTATCTCGACTGACTAAAAACCGGTTATTTACAAACAAACAGAAAAACGTCCCCCACCCATTTGTCCCACGCACCCTCTCTGCCGCTGAGAGAGGACTTAGCGAAGAAAAACAGTGCGAGGGAGAAATAGCGGGAACTAGGAGAGCTGCGCTGGAGAGGAGTGAAGTCCTCTCAACATTGTGTTTTTTGTGTGTATTTTTTCGTGCGCTCTCTTTTCCACGTCCCAGGGGCCGCGCCACCACGGGAAGGGACGGGGGACCGTTGTCCTGTCGTGTTCGTTCCCTCTTCGTCGTCCTTGTTTACTAAGGCTCTATTTCATCATGTGCGACGGGGGAACGTCTCCTCAATTTTCAAAGCCATTCGCGCAACCCAATGTGAGATGCCCGAGCAGCTTACCCGTCGCACAATATTCTCAATGCTGACGTGAGCTCTCCTACACTGCGCTTTAAACGATTCTGATGGGTGCTGTGGTTTCATGCAAAGGATTGAAACAGACCTCACAGGCCTCTCCCAAAAGGCTCTGAGAACTCTATTACACCCTTTCAGAATTTTTAAAAGGTACGCTATGCCCCTCAGTAAACTTTGAAGGATATCTCAAACATATCAAGCGAGTTCGATTGGTCCCTGAAATCATTTCAGAAATCCTGGTAATCTTTTTTAAAAATCCGTGTATATACACGGATTTTCAATAAGGTTAATATTAGACGACCTGGCGTGAAAACGCCACCAGTGCAAAAAAAAAAAAAAAACACAAAAAACCGTATGTTTCGTTTTTTTCTTTTTTCATTCATTTTGCTTAGATCGCGTTTATGAGTCGGACCTTAAACGTGCGACAAGTTTCCTATTCTGATATTTCACGCATTTTGTTAATGCGCGATTTGTTAAGCTGCACAAACTAAGGGCGATTTTGGATGACCCAGTCTTTTTTATTTTGCTATGCTTTTAGTATTGCTTAACTTTAAATTAAATTTTGATAAAACTGGAAATGAAGGTGATGCCAAAAAAAGCAAAAAAAACATTTAAATTTCCTAGCGCGTTCTAAAAGGGTGATGTCGCAAGGTGTGTAGCTTGCAGCTGGAAGCCTAAAAATCAAAGCATTTTTGGCTTTTTTGTTTTGTTTCTTGTTTTGCTGGGATGCTGGGATGAGCCTTACCAGCATTCATATCACACCAACAAACTTTTTGTAAGCCGTTGGGAGAGAGCTTTAGAGCCCCCATAATGCCATATATTACAGAATCTGAACTCACGTTTTTTGTGTTGTCAGTACTCTCAGCACAAATTTGAAAATTAAATATCTAGGCAAAATAATGCTCGTGATCAGCAATTTTGTTGAGTAGTTCAGATGTTCCCATTCCTTTGGTGAACCAATTTTGACGAAAATCCGTGACGTGAAAATTTTCTCCGGAGCTATTCTTTATGCGGTAAAAACACGACGGAGAAATCCAACACTGTGCCCCGCGGAGTGCGCGTCACGTGATGCTTACGTCACGCCTTTCTGACGTGGCGCGGTGAGGTTGTTAAGCTTTTCTGGCTCTGTATAGGCGGCGCGGAGCAAATGCTCAGACGGTAACTACAAGCACACCTCGTCAAGCTACGGTAGGAGGCACCTCGCCGGCTGATTTACACGAAGGGGCTTTCTCCTACGTGTGAACACCGCCGCATTCAGAGCGAGTGATACACCACACGCTCTGTAGAAAAATGGACGCCCAATTTTGTTTTGTTTTGTTTTTGGCAACGGTTATTGTACACAAAAATGGTGGCGATTAGCTATAGCGCAACTTCTGTATTTCTGTTTTTCTTCAGAGGTGTCCGGGATGGACAGCACCACTGCTCCGCGTAAGTTGATTGCATCCTACAAAAACATTTTAACCGGGCGCGTGAAGTTCGTATGTACCTTGAATTTTTCGAACTTTTCAAGTTTCTGAATTTCCAGGCAATTTTGGTTGGAAGAACTGTACTACCTGGGATGTATTAATTGTAAACTCTATCCGATGTCAAGCGCTCGCGCATTGCATCCAATATATGCGTTCTGTTCAACTATCGTTACCCTGTGGTTATCTCCGCAAGTGAAAATTTCTAAAGAAAACAAAAAACAAACAACAACACAAATCAAGTTTTTGCTGTCTGGATTATGAAACTGGATATCTATCTTGAATCTATCTGTTCTTTAGAATTTTTTTTTTTAAATCCTTTGCCTCAAATCTGGATTTCAGTCTTCCAGAAGCAGATATTTGCTTTCATTATCCAGATAGTAAAAAAAAATCTACAGGGATTTTCGGCAGGAAATCCCATGACTATTTTCCAATTAAATGTCTCCGTTGAAACTAATGCGTTTAACAAACCATTCCTTTCTCATGCCACGGCTAAATAGAGCCAACAGCCATCCTTCATCCTTGCCGTGGCTAAAACAGCGGTGTTTTGTAATCCTCTACTGTCTACTTATAATTGAATACAGGTATAAAATCTCCTGTTTTCTTTGACCTTTTCATTTCGTAACTATTTGGTATCTCCATTCTATTGCATGATACATTGCCCACATCCCCCTCATTTAATCCGGGCCTTTAAGAGTTAAAAAAAATATTGAAATGTAATAAGAAATGCTATGCCAAAAAAGGAAGTGAAGGAAATAGTTAGCTCTTTGATTCCACGGCGTGAGCTGCGGGGAATGAAAAACGGAAAGAATGGTCCCGGAACATAGGGTCCCGGAATTAATGGTCTCGAAATAAATGGTCCCGGCACAAATGGTCCCTGAACTAATGGTCCCAAGTACAAACTATAGTAAATAATGATCCCAGATAAATATCGGCAATGTGGCTACTGTGTTTTCGAATAAATCCGAGTAAAGACAATAGGGAGTTTTAGAATAACGTACGCAATTTTAACGCACGCTAGCGCTAAGTTTAGCGCTTGTATTAGCGCACGCGACGCGAGAGAGTTTTAGAATAGCGTTTCTCCGTCGCGACGCAAAAGCCCAAGCATCTCGCGCTTGCGACGCCACCAAGATACAGTCACAATTTTTATTTCACACACGAAATGCTGCAACTTGAGAAAAAAGAAGTTTTTTGGTCCAGAGTGTTATTTTAGATTTGTTTAAACGTGGGAATGCGACGCGAGCGGTTGAACGGTCGTGTCCGCTTGCGTCGCCTCGGCAAGAGAGGTCTCGTGTACTGACCTTCGCACATCGTACCTTCGCCGAGAAATGTTCGCGCGTCGGAAGCATCAAGTTGCCGGTGATCGTTGCCAAACCGAGTACAATGTAGTCCCGTATTGAAAGTCGCAGTCGCGAGGTTGTCGCCGACGTCGCACTCACAACGCCGCCAAAGCAGCCGCCGACATAATCCTGAAAGCCGCCATTTTTTTCAACTGTGCTTGTCTTGGCTTTGGCCAACTTCTCTTCACGAATCCTCCTTGGAGAAGCGCAAAGGCTCCTTGCGTACGCACGCTATTTCCGAAAAATAGCGCACGCTAAAATTGCGCACGCAAAGCGCAAAACTTGGTTTGCGTTCGGAGAATGCGCAGTGGTGACGACGCTATTCTTTGCGTACGCAAAGCTTTAGCGTGCGCTATTCTAAAACTCCCTAATAACAGTCGCCGCATATCGAGGCTGCCGGTTGCATGAACTCGACCGATTTTCATATTCTTCTAGGAAGCTCAGAAATGTTTTGGGCTATAAGAACCTACTGCACCTATAAAGATATCGAGCTGAGCTCGTTATGTGTGCTCCACCACGAATCATGACGAGATGTAAGTAATTCGAGTTTCATGGCTTCAACAGTATGACAAGGGGGGAGGCACTCATTTTATCGAATAACGTTTTAGCGAACGTTTCGCCGAATGGCACTTTAGCAAATAGTCGCCCCCACGAAGTGGCGTTTACGGGTCCAAGTGGGTTCACATTTTGGTAATGAGCCGCCGCAGACTGTCGCCACGAGGCGGCGTAGCGGCGCAGCGCGGATTGGTGGCTTAAAGGGGTACGGAAACCAAACTCTGGAGCTCATTTCTTTGTTTCAACACGACGCAGGTAGCAGCACAACCACAGAAACATAAATATTGCGCTAGAAAACGCAAGAAAACATATTTTAAAGTGAATTAAACGATAATCAAAAACCACCTGGTAGTTGGTTATGAAGCTTCAATGGAATGTCGTGACGACAACATGCCTCTGAAAGCAGCGCCGCAGCGGTATGTCCGCTCACTGGTATAGATTGCCTAGGCCTGAACGCAATACCGAGGCGTCTTGGTGGAAAGAGCCAAAACGAAGTGAGCCACCTTGGTTTCAGCTCTCGCGCGACGTGCAAATGCGTGCTTCGGTTGTTCTCAGGTTTGGTGCGCGTGCTGGCCCCGCGATATCTACAGCCCTTGGGTACTTCGACAAACCGAGATTGTAACGCGTTGACGCCTCCAAGTGGCAAAACTCGTCACTACGGTACGCTTGGCCGTCCGAGGCATGATGACGTCAAGACGTCTGCCGGATCTCCCGAGATGCATCGCGCTCCTCCATGGCTGATTTTGAAGCGCTCGCCAAAATCGCGGCATTTAGAGCATAAAATATAGCCATCTGCTCAAAATACGACCGTGCGATTATTCATTACAAGCTTAGCTGATCATATTGAACTCATTTCTTGATGTTTTCTCTATATTTCAAGTTTCGATTCCGTATCCCTTTAACACGCGCCCCCGTTATTCGCTAAAACGTCGATTCGTTCCTGTGATATGAACTAGGGGGTACTCATTTTTTGTTTCAAAAGAGCCTACTTATATAATAAATATTATAAAGCCTCTTCTATGAAAATAGAAATCACTGCTATAATATCGTAAAAGGTCATTAATTAACAGTTAGAAGATTAATCTTGGACAGTATTCAATTCCAAAAATATTTTGACGATTTTGAATAAAATTAAGTTCAATACTCGATCACTTCCTTCGAAGTAACAAGCCTCAAAATATAAACGCGGTGCTTCAGTGTACCTAGGAAACCACTGATTGCATAACGGATGAAGTATATTGCATAATATATCTTAGTTTCAAAGCAATCTTCTTACGGGACCATTTTTTCCTACCTTGGAATTGGGACCATTAGTTCTGAGGCCAATATTGTTCCGGGACCATTTGTTCCGGGACCATTAGTTCCAAGACCATTATTTCCGGAACCATTTGTTCCTACACCCGCGGGGAATAGACCCGATTCGCCTTTACTCATTTGCGAAAATCTTGTTTTATTTCTTTTCCAGTCTTAGCAAATGTTAAATTAGCCTATAGGATATGTCTTTCCTAGGCCAATATAGTGAGGAAAGCAAGTACCTCAATCTAAAGTTAGACATAAAAAACCATTGACTCCTGATTTAATATTTAGTTAAATCATTTTTAATTAAAAGTGAGGAAAAACGTTTTTGAGGGCAATTTGGAATTTGGCCTGGTCGAGAAAAGAAAAGAAAGCAGAGTAAGAAAGATTTTTATTGAAACATTTTCTGTTTCCGCTATATAAAACGTAATATTACAAAACCCTCTTTCTTTTACTTTTTTTTTGACACAGACTGAAGTCTCTGTGGAGTCAATAGAAGATTTAAATGCTTATCCTTATCTACCGATTAAAACGGGTTTTTAATTCAACGTTTTGACACAGCAACTTTGCTACATGGCGTCATATTCACGATAAGTTTCAAGATTATGGCAAGCAGTGAAGATTTTTACTATGATTCAACGTGGGTTTGATTTATAAAAGCCGCGCTGTATTCTTGAAATCACACCGCGACAAAGCCCCTAACTCAATAGCGTTGCACGCTAATAGGCCTGTGTATAGCCCCAATTATAAGGGGAAAGCCTGCGCTTTCGGGCGCTGGGAGACAGCCAGCTGCGGAAAAAGTTAGAGGAGGAGCGGGAGGCGAAATGGCATCAATAAGGCAGCGGAACGCGGTTCGTTGAGCGAACCATTTTTTTAGTTTCATATTTTCCGAACGAAACGAAAACAAGAAACACGACCTCACCTGGTCGTTCTTTCATCTTAGTGGGAGTATGAGACTGTCGCGAGGGACTCGCAAAGAAGGATACTTTGTAAAAAAAACTTCGTACGTTGCTAAAAACCAAGTTGTGTGCAAGAAAAAAATGAAAGAGAAGAAATATTGGCAAGTGTCCCGATATCTAGGAGAGGCGCCATCTCCCTTTTAACCTTTGTCATGTTGTGTCTTACGTTCTTTTCCTGTTGTGGCGGCCGGTTTTTGGCGTGTGAGGCACAGGTTTTGCCCCTATGTAGGAGGCTATTGCCTCTGTCACTCCAGTAATGTATGCTGTGCTTGTACAAACTAAAAAATATTCAACGCAATTAGAGTGTTAAGTCCGATTAGGGCGTCCCTTCCAACCCAGGTCAACGACCCGATGATTAATTTTGAAACAAATATACCTAGGCCCTTACATGTGTGCATTAGATAAAAAGCGTATGTATTCCAACTTCTGCAATTCGAGAACGATTTTTATATATTCAAAACGAATTTTGTTTATGCCAGCGTTTCTTGACCAAGACGTATTCAAAAATCGTAATTCAAGAAAGAAAGCGGCCGAAAGCAATGGGGAATTCACGTTAACTAGTTTACATAAAATAATAGCAACCACCCACAGATTGTTAACGCGAACATCCTTGGAACTTAGACATTGAAAATTTTGAGTGAATCACCTGTGGTCATTCATTTAACCAGTTCAATAACGGAGATTGAAGTCAGCTGAACCTTCTCTGCTGAAGTATTTAAGCAATTCAGGTAGAAAGGCCGAAGATTTAATAATTTGGATCTTCCTTCAGCAAGGGTTATCAAAATATCTGAAACGAAAACCACACCACAGTAGCGAATAAGCGGAGAAGTTTTTCATTAAAACCACATAGCACCCTCCGTTGTCAGAGTACATAATTACGAAAACAAGACGGTGTTCTGGTTGTGTTACAACTGAATTTTTCGACGTACTTCTTAGAAGCTTCTGAGGTTTCATAGTTGCAAGACGGTGGCCACTTCGCCGAATGACGTTTTAATATTATATTGCTTAGTCAAACTGCGACGTTTAATCCGCAGTTGGTTTCATGGACACACTTGCGACGCTTTGTCGAAAGCCTCTTTCCGCCATATCACGCCAGTCGCCAGCATCCGGATTCGCTTCTGGAACCCTTGGCGATTCTGAGGGGGCTTAGTGCAAGGTCGGGCAAGAGGTTAACCTTCAGTTTTCCGGGCAAAGCGTGGGTATTCGCGCGTATAATGGAATGTTTGGAAAGTTAGGATTAGGTTTCGCCGAATTGGTTTTTGCCCCATCAGGGCCACCTGGGTGAGTCAGCTTTAGTTTCGGCATACGCTTCTAGCATTCCAACCTGCATAGTAGTTAAAAAAATACGCTGTGGACAAAACGTCGCAGCAACATATGTATACAAAATATCGCAATGTCGGCGAAAAGCGTCTATCAAAAAACTTGTAGACGAAACGTATTGCAGTTAAACATGTTTTTTGACGAAACAATCCAGTTGCTATAAGATAGGTACCGGATGATGTAAACAGAATATAATGTTTGCCTTTGATTTCAGAGACAGCGTAAGTAGAATTTATATTGCCTATCTTCTTTGCTTTCCAAGTTGTTACAGCCCATGAAACTCATCTTTGTTCGCCCCATTCTCTTTCAAAGCCCTGATGCCGGCAAAGGAAAGAACCTTCTCGCTCTGCTAATACTCCTTTTCGCTGTCGGTGTTACCATGATCATCGTCGGCATCGTCTTGACCACCGTAGGTGAGGTGTCTACGTCTTGTCCGTTCATGAGCCAGAAAACCGCTCGCAACTGCTCTTTGTTTCGCGGTAACTTTGCAAGAAGGAAAGGCTACGGCTCGTTCGAGCTAATCTGAGAGACAGGGGCCAAGCGGGAACCTTTCTCAACTGACGAGCGCCGTCTGGGGAGTTGTCTGCGAACAACAAACGACGAGCATCCCAGCATGCCTCCGAACGTCAGAGGAGAGTGGCATCGTGCCCTTCGCCTTTAATTGGTTTATTGTCCCATACTATAGCTTCTCCCAAAAGTTGTTCGCCGAGAATATTATCCTGTCACCCAAGATTCGTTCAAAAATGGCTTTCGTCTCTGTTTCGCCCGTTGGTTCGAAAGTGCTGAGGGCAAAAAGCAAGATGGAGCATATAGTAACGTGTCTCCCTTCGACACGTTGATTCGCTCGCTGGAACTTCGGCGTTGGCCGAGTTACGGTGAGACGAAGTGGAGCTATGTACCGGGTTCGATCGATATATCGGGACTTCTAGATAGTAAACCGTTACCGTGGTCCGCCATACCTGACTATACTCCGTTCAGCCTTAAAGGGATACTTAAACAATATTTGAAATATTCCCGTCGTGTTAAAAATGGGTTGAATATGATCAACAACATCCGTAAATGACAATCGCACGTTTGTATATAGAGCCTGGTGGCTGTATTTTTCGTTATAAACGGCCCATTCTGGCAAGCGCTCGGAGAAGGCCCAGCGGAGACCACGTGACATCCAACGCAATCGTGACGTAGGTCGTCTCAAGACGAGCAAAGCTACGGCGAGGCTGACGTCGAGAGGATGGCCTAGTCGTTCCAGCCACCGAAGCGGCTGCTTTTGTACGAATATTGAGTGACGGGTTAATCTTCTATAATCTTGTAGGGGGACGATAGCGACTTCTGCGATACACAAAAGGCATTCTCGGGAAGAGGGGAGTTCCTCCCTCCCCTCTTCTTTCGTCGTGGCCGGAGACGAGATAACCTCCGTCATTAGCTGTCAAAGTTCCTAGACGAGCATTACAAACGACGCGTTAGCAACATCCACAAGGTGCTCTTTGCTAATCGTTTAATTCGTTTTAAAATTCCTTTTCGAGACTTTTTCAACAAGCTATTCGTATGTTTGATGTGATACTGCTCCTTTGAACACATATAGACCAAAAAATGAGCGCCGAAATTTCGTTGTAGTATCCCTAGTGAAGGCGGAGACTGAATCTCCGCCTTCAGCGCGAGCTCGCCGTGCTTTTATTGTGTTTGCTTGGGCCTTCACAGTTGTGTTAGCAAGGGCAGAAAGCTCGCGCTGAATGCGGAGCTTCTACTCTCTGCTGAAGTATGAACGGTTTATACTGGAGCCTTGGAAGCGTGCGTTTATTCGCGCATCCGAGTGATACCGCCACTGCGGGGAACGAGCTGAAAAGCATGATTCAAATTCTCCAGTAGTGCTTCGCGGAACACGGTAAAGGTTTGCTAAAAGGCTGTAATAGAGACTTTTTTAGTCAATCGTGCCGATGACTCCGATATAGTACCTGCAACTCCGCCGCCACCAAGGGACCTGCATCGTATCGTTATCGCAGATATTAGAACGATCTGCAAAAACTCCCTATTGAAACCTGGTTGTTCGGCCCGCATAAAAAAAACTGCATAAAAATACTTTGTAAACATTTGATGCTATAGCGATGCTGATATAATGACAAAATCTGAAAACTTTATACTGTCTGGATCAGTCCGCGGAACAGACAGTTTTACTGCTCTGAAATGCAATCTCTCTCTTTCTAACTTATTAACCTGCAGAGAAAAAGCCCGACTACATTTTCTTTCTAAAATTTAACATTTCACGTCACGTTTTGCAGCACGCTTACCGCATTTCCTCTTAATATTTTGTCTTCACTTGGCCATCAACACAAAAATGGCACCCCATGCGCTCACACTAACGTCTTTCACCACTCCCTAGTACCGTCTACGGATCGTGACTGGAACCACAATCCTGCTACCATTGTCTCAATTACAGATTATGCATTTTAAAAAGCGCCTTAGATATAGTTTTATCGTTTAACCAATGCTACACTTTCCCATCTGTCATAATTTCCCTTACGTTCCGCTTCAAATTTCGCGTAACCACTTCCTCATTTCTAATGAATACGCTCTGAGTGTATAAAACAAATAAATAAACAAAAAACAAGCGAAAAACAGAAACTATATAAATGACCTGACCCCTACCTGCGCCCCATATTCATCAAGCCAAGAAGTTATATTTCGGGTGAAAGTAACATCGACTTCCGCGAACGGATATTCTTGACAGCAGGAACAGTACAACAATGGTGTACTTTATGGCTTTTTTTTTTACAGCAGTAGTTATTAATAAATTTATAAATAATGTCTCTTTTTTTTTTATTGCTGGTGGGGGTTGTATTAAAAACTACGTCGTCCCAGGGAGGCAAATGATAGCGCAGCCAGGCTGTTACTCTTCCCATGGCCGTCGCGTTGAGTTCGTTCGCTCGTTGGCGTTCGCAGGACTGGGAGGACGACGGCGACGGGCGCTGTAGAGCTTTTGTTTTCCGAAACAAAGATAAAGGAAGCAACCCCCCTTCCCCCTCCCCCTTCCCGTCGGTGCCATCGCTTCGGGCTTCTGGAATATTCTCCCCCCACCCCTATGCCACCCTCCCCTCGCATTGTAGACCAGGCCTTGCGAAATTCGCTCGTTTTCGCGAGAAGCCGGAATGACAAGTCATCACGTTGAACAGAGTAGACAGAGGGCCGCTGCGGCACGAGAACAGCAGGGAGCGCAAAACTCCGACTATCACGCACGAAAGGCGGCCTCTGACCGCCTTTCACAGACCTCTTCAAGCCTTCTACCACTAGCAGAGCACCCTCCTCCCTCCCCCCCCCCCCCCCCTCCCGCACCTCAAGCAAAAGCGAAGCGAAAGTTCGTCTGCTTCTTGCAGAGGGATTGCGGTGATGTCAAAATGGCGAGCTATTATTGGCTCTTCGTAAAGAAATAGTGGATAGACCTTAAGACTTTTAGCATTAAGGTCTACCCACTATCCCTCTAAGCAAAACCAATCAGAGCTCGGCGTCGTTCTGACGTCACCGAAACGAGCGCGCAAGAAGCAGTCGACTTGCTCTCCGCAAAGTCCGAGTGACACGCGTTTGAACAACGCAACACTTACCACTGACAATCGCAGCACACTTGGCATGGTCGTTTGCTATTCTTTTGCCGAAATAAATTCCACAGGTGCGTAATTCGCCCTTTCTCCTTTTTCGGGGCCGATAAGCTCTTCAAACACAAAGTTGGATGTTTGTCGACGTTTAGGGCACTTAAAAATTGTCATTCAAGCATTCACACACCCAAAGAACACTCTTTTCACAGAGCGCTCACTAACAAATTTGTATTTCGTTACTTCGGCTTCTACTTCTTCAGATTTTTGACGATTTGCAAATAGAAAAAGACGACGTAAGAGTAAAAATTCCTGTCTAACGCTGAGGCTAATTCGCGGCTAAATAATTAATCTCTTTTCGTGATAGTGTTATCGATGGCGTACTAACACATTTGTCCTCTAGTCGAATGATATTGTCGGCTTCGATGATTTCCCTTGTTATATGGTTTACATTTTTGCCCAACACGGTGCTGTTGTTGAAGTGCGCGACACACCCACAATCCCGACAGTGTATCCCCAAGTGGCCAGAGTTAGCGTTTACAATGTTATTGGAGTGTACTCGAAGGCGGTCATTTAAACATCGCCCAGTTTGTCCAACGTATTGTCTTCCACATGAAAGGGGGAATGACTAGACAACCCCCTCAACGCAAGGCACAAAGTTGGTCCTATGCTTCTTGGAGCAGCAGATTGCGGGATTTGAGGGTGCGGTGACGTTTTTGCAAAGGCTGGACAGTTTGGTGGGTGCTGAAAACACGATGTCCACATTGACTCTGTTCGCTGCTTTCTTGAGGCCGTGGGAAATATTGTGGATGTAAAGGACGATGACTGGTCTTCTTGTCCTGTCTCTGTGTGTTTGTGTGACACAGTTCTCTGGCTTCATTTCTTTAAGAAGAGTTTCGACCACTGAAACCAATAAGAACAAAGGGTACCCTGCTGACTTCAGTCTTGCGATTTGCCCGTCGAAACTCTTTTGTATGGAATGCGAGCACGACTTTGCGATAGAGCTCTTAAGGCATGACCGCACTATGCCTCTTTTCACGAGTTTTGAGTGCGCGGAGTTGAAAGGGAGGAGTGGTTGTTTACCCCTAGGTTCATAGGACCAGCAGACGTGGTGAGATAGCACCACCAGTCGGAGATCCAAGAATTTCCCTCTCACTGGACCGTACTACAGAACATCTCTGGAGACTTACTTTACAGCATCTTCGCATCAACACCCCTAGAAAAGAGAGGGGCTCGTGCAACCCAGTGCACACAATAGGTGCAGTCTTTGTACCAGATTTTGTGCAGCACGTCCTCGGTCTCGGTCCTAAGTTTGCTGTGGAGCCTAAAAAATCGCCACCGGAGCTACTTTCCATTGTGAGACAAGTGTCCAGGCAAGCTCCCGAAGCTGAGATTGATCGTTGCACTTCTGAAGGAGTGGACCTACTCCTTCGACATAAACCACCTGTCGCACCACTACCTGTAAAGAGAGTAGAGCGGTACCTAAAGGAGCATTCCCTAGCACTCATGCCTGCTGACAAAGAAGGAGGTTTTGTCCTTATGCGCAAAGATACATTTAGCGAAAAGGCAAAAGCAGCAATTGAATCTGTCTTCAACAATCATGATGAGATAGCATTAGGCAAGGTAAAACAAACCGCAAGGCACTTTTGCCAATCGCTTGACCTCAAGAAACTTTGTTCCCACATTGACCGCAGCAAAACGTTATCCTTAGAAGTATTGTTGAGTGCAAAAACCCACAAGCCTGACTGCCCCCTAAGAGTCATCGTTTCAGAGAGGGGAACGTGGCAAAAATCAGTTGCCTTATTCCTACAAGACAGACTAAATCTTTTAACCGTAGACGACCCCTACCTAATCCGAAGTTCCTTCGAAGTCTTCAACTTCCTAGAAGAACGAAAACACCAAGAGATGCAAGTTTTTTCAATTGACATTAAGGACCTTTACTATGCATTGCCCCAAGACCGTCTCTTAACAAGTATTGAAGACAGCATTGACACCTTTGGTGCTATTGCATTTCAGAATGCCTCAGGCATGCCCCACAATAAGTTCTTGGAATTGCTTAACATCTATTTTAAATCCACCTTTGCTGCCTGGGATGGACCCACTTACTTGCAAAAGAGAGGAGTGTGCATAGGTTCGTGCATGGCACCTGTACTCAGCGACCTATATCTCGCACATACCGATAGAATTCTACAACAGAGGTTAGATGGCACAAAAGCAGTGCGCGTGTTTAGATACGTGGACGATTTTTTAATTTTTTTAGCCACCGTTGAAAACAAATGTTCAAGCTCGGTGGACAACGTCCTCTCGGCATTTAAAGACTGCATGAGTCCCCTAGAAATCACCCACGAGTTGCCGGTTGAAGGATCCCTAAGATTCTTGGATCTCCGACTGGTGGTGCTACCTCACCACGTCTGCTGGTCCTATGAACCCAGGGGTAAAAAAACACTCCTCCCTTTCAACTCCGCGCACTCAAAACTCGTGAAAAGAGGCATAGTGCGGTCATGCCTTAAAAGCTCTATCGCAAAGTCGTGCTTGCATTCCATACAAAAGAGTTTCGAAGGGCGAATCGCAAGACTGAAGTCAGCAGGGTACCCTTTGTTCTTATTAGTTCCAGTGGTCGAAACTCTTCTTAAAGAAATGAAGCCAGAGAACTGTGTCAACCAAACACAGAGAGACAGGACAAGAAGACCAGTCATCGACCTCTACATTCACAATTTTTCCCACGGCCTCAAGAAAGCAGCGAACAGAGTCAATGTGGACATCGTGTTTTCAGCACCCACCAAACTGTCCAGCCTTTGCAAAAACGTCACCACACCCTCAAATCCCGCAATCTGCTGCTCCAAGAAGCATAGGACCAACCTTGTGCCTTGCGTTGAGGGGGTTGTCTATTCATTCCCCCTTTTCATGTGGAAGACAATACGTTGGACAAACTGGGCGATGTTTAAATGACCGCCTTCGAGAACGCTCCAACAACATTGTAAACGCTAACTCTGGCCACTTGGGGATACACTGTCGGGATTGTGGGTGTGTCGCGCACTTCAACAACAGCACCGTGTTGGGCAAAAATGTAAACCAATTAACAAGGAAAATCATCGAAGCCGACAATATCATACGACTAGATGACAAATGTGTTAGTACGCCGTCGATAACACTATCACGAAAAGAGATTAATTATTTAGCTGCGAATTAGCCTAAGCGTTAGACAGGAATTTTTACTCTTATATCGTCTTTTTCTATTTGCAAATCATCAAAAATCTGAAGAAGTAGAAGCCGAAGTAACGAAATACAAAGTTGTTAGTGAGCGCTGTGTGAATGCTTGAATGACAGTTTTTTGAGTGCGCTAAACGTCGACAAACATGAACAACCAACTCGCCCAATCTCAAGTTCTCACAAAGTTGGAGCCGAAATTTTTCCGGAGCACGCCGTTTGGGCTTATGCGACAAAAGTGCTGCGTCACTGTCGCAATGGACGCACCCCCGAACTCCGGCCTCAATTGCGTGATGGACGCCCGCCCCAGGTTAAGCCAAAAGTGTTGCACTGCGGCTTTGTTATCTAGACTCCGTGGCAGCTGAAGGGAGATTCAACCGCAATTTATTTGTAGCTTTTTCCTCATAGACGGCGCTAATATTTTTTTTCCCCCGAAACAAAGGAGTTCTTTTTAGCTGCGCATACGGCTCGGGGTCTCGGAGGGAATCGGGTCACGTGCTGCCCGCGCCAATCTAGGCGAGTTTGGTTTGGTTCGTTCGGCGTCCACCGCTACAGAAATGCTCTTTGACAGGTTTTGATTTTCGACCGGCTCCGAAGTTTAAACCACGATCGAACCAAATACCGTTGAGACTAATACAGGAAACTCAACCAAATATGCATAAGATTGGCGGGAGACACCGAAGTGGTGCCATCTCTTGGCGTGGAGTGGTCAACTCGGAGCCGAAAATTAAATTGATATCAATCGTGTGCTCCACTACCTTCCGCCCTTACACTATCGTTCAACACATACATACACATACATAGCTACCGATTAAAATTGAGAAACACTAGGTCATGGCTCTTTTGTGTAAATTGATGTGTTTCAGGAAGTTCATATGGAGATCTGTAAACTTTGTTTTCATACGAACCCTGTGTAGTTAAATGCCTACTTCAGTCTATTAGCCATTATTTCTAGTTATTTGGCTATATAAATGTTAGGGATATTCAGGGATAAAACTCAACTATATTGGGATATTTATGTTCGTAAAGGGGAGATTAGGTTCAAGTTTCTTATTTTGGTTTTTGGGAATTATTCTCGACCAGAGCAGTTTCATTTGGTTATGAAAAACTACGACTATTATTCACACTTCTGAGGCATTAGTGTTTCAGGAGTGGGATTAACTTGGAGTGAATATTATTGGCTATTAGATTATGTTCTTGGTCAGATTGGCTTAATATGGCTATACATCTCCCAGCCGCTAATATTGACATTTTATGCAATTGGCCTGTTCATGGATTCAATTGACTTCATTTGACTATTATTAGCTATAGGCATCTGTTTTTGACCTGGTCGGCACGAATCGGAAAAAAGATAGCTATTAGTGCTAATTGGTGGCATCATTCTGCTATTTCTATACTTATTAATGAAAATGGCTTCAGGTGGCTATTGTAGGCAATAGCATCCCGTCTTAACAAAATTGCTTTGAATCGCTGCAGAATGAAAATTAGTGACACTAGTGACATAGTATTTATGACGTTTCGGACATGAACGGATTCAAGTGACTAGTATTGGCTATTGGCAGTTCTTGGCCAAATCGGCTTGAAATGGTTATACATGCATATCAGTAACTATTATTAGCAATTTATGCAATTGGAGTGTGTATGGATTTGATTGACTTCAACTGGCTATTATTGGCTGTACACCAACTCGTGTTTAGATACAAACCGGAGCGTCCCTAGCGGACGCCACCGGCACCGCGCATCTGCGATGGAGGGAGGGCAAGAAGCTCGCCGTCGCCCATAAACAAACCATTGAAATGCGATGTCGGCGTTGGTGTGAGTCCCCGTGCTATTTTTCGCGTTAGAATTGTGGATTCTATGTTTTCCTAAGAATGTCTGACTACTTGAGCGGCTTCAGCAAAATTAACGAGGCTCGATACACCGCAAAACGTCGCGAGAATAATGTGATGTGCGGTGATTCATTTCACGTGGACACCGCAGGATGGGCGCTAATGCCTAACTCCCACGATGAGATTCCACCCGGTATTTTCAGTCGCGACGTCGCTCGGGCTGCAAAAGCGCGAACCGTAGCTGAGATTGACGTCGATACTGAAAATCTCAAGTAGAATCAGACATTACAAGTCGGTGATGGCCGCTGGTAAGAATGATCCAAATCTCCTTGTGTCTGCTGTTTACACTGAGCCTACTTAACCCAACCAACCTTAAACTTAAAAGTATTTTGAGGCCTACACTTCTTATCGCAATTACCGAGTCAACGTTTGGTATACGGGCCGCTGTCGTTTGAACAAGGAGACGACAAAAAGCAGACACGCTTGAAGGGGTAGACGACAGTTCGAAGGCATGCGTAAGAGAGTGTGGGCAAGAAGCACCGCGTCTCGCGTCGACAGACCATAGGAATGTCACGCTGTCGGCGTCTGTGTGAGTCTGCGTACTCTTTTTTGAGTTGAAATTGTCGATTCTACGTCCTCATAGCAATGTCTCACCACTTCAGTTGCCTGAGGGAAACTATCGAGGCTCGTTACTCGGGTAAACTTTGCGTAAACAATTAGACGTGCGGAGATTCATCCACGTGAACGCCGCAGAATAGACGCCAAAGCCATGATGAGATTCTTCTCGCTATTTTTGTGTCACGATGTCGCTCGTGCCGCAAACTGTAGACGGTAGTGGCGATGACCGACGTCGATATTGAAAATCGGAAGCCGAAACAAACCAAGTCAATTAGGCATAACAAGTCGGTGATGGCCACTGGTACCAGTTATCTACATCTCGTATCTACTCTTTACACCAAGCCTACTTAAATGTCTTTTGAGACCTGCAATTAATACCTATCACAAACATCGGAGCAACGTTGAGTCTACGGGCCGCTTTTGTTTGAACGAGCAGACGACAAAGAGCAGAAACCTTTGAAAGAGCGGACGACAGTTCGAACGATCAGACGGCCGTTTGAATTTGAAGACGCATTGTTCCCACGTGTGGTCCTGACAGCTTGGCGGTTTTCCCTGGTTCATGTTGGAACAAAACAAATAAACCTGACCACCACCAGTATTTGTGAATTCAACCCAAAGTGTTACCCGCACAAGCAATCGTAGTTCGACAGCGTCTGGTTTGCCCTTTTCACGGTACCTATCCACGCTCCAGGCGAACAGAGGAGTCAAAAAAGAAACACGTGAAAACTGATCTTTAATTTTTTTCCCGACTTTTTTGGCATAGCCCCCGTTGCGGCATCTTGACGAGAAGGCATGTTTTTTGTCTGATTTCTTCCGAAAGAACACTGGTATGCAGGTCTCGCACGGTGACTTCTGCCCACCGCCCCAGACCGGAAGCGCGCCCGATGCGCCACCAGGGCGACGTGACGTAGCAAAGTTGGATTCGTGTATACACCTTTTTCGCAAGGGCGCCGCCATCTTGAATCGTCGTCACTTCCAGTATGAGCGAAAGCATTGTTTTGCCGCCGCCACGCCAATAGAAGGCCTTTAGGACATAAATGTAACCATCACACAGTCTCGTTTTGCCTCCCCTCTTTTTTTTTACTATTTGCAGGTTCAAACGTTTTAACATTTTTTCGTCGTCCATACCGGATATGCCTATTTGGCGGTTGGGGGCGAGAGTAAGCGGAAAAGGTCAGACCTTTCCTGCGGCAGTCTCGAACGAAGCGATTTACAGCGCGCGTCCCTGGTTTTGAGAGGGTACGTCAGTGTTGCCCGACTGCGCTGAGCTGTGGGTTTTCTAGTCAGTCGGTGGCGGCAGCCTGCGTAGGCGCACTTCCGGACTCTGGTGGAGGCTAAATTGCCGCGTTCTATCTTTTATTTTGTGTTCTATGGTGTACATAATGTCTTGAGGTTTTTAGGAATGCATTATATTATTTTTGGGAACCAAAACAAAGAAATGAAAGCTGTTTTGGTGAGTCCGTGCACGACACAACAAATGCAGCTGGGATGTTTGTTTCATTTTATGTTGATCATTTTACGGCATCATACACTCAGTCGTGTCAAACTACAAAGGTCTTAACCGTCAAAAATATTTCACCACATAAGATATACAAACTGCATGGATATTCTCCGCCCACAACATGAACCGTTCAACGAGTCTCATCAATCGAACAGCATGTATTGTACATACGTACCCCACGATGCCGCGTTATCCGAACAGGAATTGAGAAAGGTCTAAAATAACACAGTATATCCAATATACACTGTCGACGATAGTCACTTCACGACGATCGGACGGACTCTGGTGTGTTTTGGGGCACATGTAGAAGAGAGCCGCTTTTTTGCACGGTTTCAAAGCAAATGAACGAACCTGTCTATTCCATCCCCACACCCCGGACCCGACCCTATCAGCTATTGTTTTGCGAAGACCCAGAACATAGTCGGGAAGGCTTTTTGGAGATTATCTCAACGGAAATAATCCTCCAAGAACGTCGAACAGCCCGCGTCACGGGCTGCTTGACGGTCGCTCTCTTCGTTCGTCTTCTGCGAAGGCCGAACAGGCAAAAGAAAAAAGTAAAAACTTCCAAGAAAAGCCGGCGAACTCCGAATGCACAATGTAGGTGGGGAGTCCACGCTGACCGGGTTCCGACAGCTCAGGCGGGTGGCAGAAATTTTTGGCTGATAGGGGTCGCTCGATTTGCAAAATGGCGGCGGCCGGAGAGCTCTTTTTGCAAAGGTCTGTATAGTTGACAATTCTGTGCTACTGCAGTGTGTATGGATGAAAATGTCTTCAAATGGCTATTATCGGCAATAAGCATAAATTTTTTTAGATTGGCTTGAAATGGTTATAGTACGTGGATATCAGTAACTATTATTTACAATTTATGCAATAGGAGTGAGTGTGACCAACCTGATATTACTGGCTATAGGCATCTATTCTCGACTTCGTCGGCTTAGATTGGTTACTTTTAGCTATAAGCATCTGTGACTGACCTGGTTGGCTTGAATTGCCTACAAATGGCTATAAGTGACTAGTATTTCTAATTAGCAGCTATTCCTTTGTCTGCAAACTGGAATGGCTTCATGTGGCTCTCTTTGGCTATTCACATCTATTTTTCACAAGATTGGCTTGAACCGGTTAGCAACGGCTATTAGAAAGTAGAATTGACAGTTCTGTGATATTTCAGTGTTTATGGACGAAACTGGCTACACGTGGCTAGTACTGACTATCATCATTCGTGCTTTATAAGGTTGGCTTGAAATGGCTAGTAGTGGCCAGTGTTGATGTTTATAAGCAATTTTTGTGATTACTACCTGGAAGGGCTTTTAGAGGCCATTTTTGAATTTTACATCTATTTCTGCCCAGATTGGCTTAAGAAGGCTTGCAATGGCTATTAGCGAGGTTAATTGACAATTCTATGTTATTTCAGTGTTTATGGACGGCACTGGCTACAAGTGGCTGGAATCATTTAATCTTTATTAGGTTGGCTATTGTTTGCTTTTGGCATCTAGTTCTGGCCAGATTTCATTCCAGGTTGTAGACACACAAATGACCCATAACTATCACCACTAGTCACTAACTGCCATCTGTAGCAGTTTCAAGGCAATGTAATAAGAATAAATGTGCATAGCAAATAAGAGCCGCATGTAGCTATTTTCATTCATAAACACTGAAATAGCACAGAATTATCAATCATACTTGCTAATAGTCATTGCTAGCTATTCGAAGCCAATCTGGTCAGAAATAGATGCTAATAGCAGACAATAGCCACTAAAAGCCATTCCAATTAGTAAACACTAAAATTGCTCATAACTATCAAGACTAGCCACTAATAGCCATGTGTAGCTATTTCAAGCCAATCTAATCAAGAAGAAATGCTTATAGCCACTAATAGCCATTTCTAGCCAGTTTCGTCCATAAACACTGAAATAGCACTGAATGGTCAATTTTACTAGCTAATAGCTATTGCAAGCCATCTGAAGCCCATCTGGCCAGAAAAAGATGCTAAAAGTCAACAATAGCCACTATAAGCCATTCCAGTTAGTAAACAGAAAAAAATGCTCATAAATATCAACACTAGTCACTACTAGGCATTTTAAGCCAATCTAATGAAGAGAAAAATGCTTATACCCAGTAATAGCCACTTGTAGCCAGTTTCATCCATAAACTTTTAAACTGCACATAATGGTTAATTATCTTGCTAATAGCGATTGCAAGCCATTTGAAGCGAGTCTGGCCAGAAATAGGTGCGGAAAGCCAACAATAGCCACTAACAGCTATTCCAGTTAGTAAACTGGAAGAACTGCTTATACATATCAATACTAGTCACTACATGCCTTTTCTAGCCCTTTTAAGGCAATCTAATAAAGAATAAATGCTCATACGGAGGGAAAGCCGTGTGCTCTTTCGCGCAGGCCGGTGGCGTGAAGTCACCTCGCCGCGCTCTGATTGGAGGATGGCTCCGGGTTCAGGAGCTGGCGGGAGCTCGGGGGTAAACAAAGCTGTGTCGTCTTTTCTCCGCAGCCATTGCGGAAGGCCTTTTCTGTGGCTCTCGGAAATCCACTGCCAGTGCTTGAACGAGGACGCGGCATAAAAAAAAAATGAAAGCCGCTTACAACTCCCTGTAACGCCGAATTAGAGCGCAGCTCTTGAGGAGGAGGAGGGAAGGGCACGGGGGGGGGGTAAACTAACCAGGGGGGGGGTCACGTGACCTTGGGGGTCACGTGACCCCCAATGCCGATGATGTCATCACTGACGTCACTGATGACGTCATCCGTGACGATGACGATGCGGGTACCGATGACGTCGTTAGTGACGTCACTGATGGCTTCACCAGTGATGATGACGATGACGATGCGAATGTCGGTGACGTCATCAGTGACGTCGCTGATGACGTCATCAGTGATGATGACGATGACGATGCGGATGCCGGTGACGACATCAGTGACGTCACTGATGACGTCATCAGTGATGATGACGATGACGATGCGGATGCCGGTGACGTCGTCAGTGATGATGACGATGACGATGTGGATGCCGGTGACGTCATCAGTGATGATGACGATGACAATGTGGATGCCGGTGACGTCATCAGTGATGATGACGATCACGATGTGGGTGCCGGTGACATCAGTGATGATGACGATGACGATGGGGATGCCGGTGACGTCATCAGTGATGATGACGATGACGATGCGGATGCCGGTGACGTCATCAGTGATGATGACGATGACGATGTGGATGCCGGTGACGTCATCAGTGATGATGACGATGACGATGTGGATGCCGGTGACGTCATCAGTGATGATGACGATGACGATGGGGATGCCGGTGACGTCATCAGTGATGATGACGATGACGATTAGGATGCCGGTGACGTCATCAGTAATGATGACGATGACGATGCGGATGCCGGTGACGTCATCAGTGATGATGACGATGACGATGTGGATGCCGGTGACGTCATCAGTGATGATGACGATGACGATGTGGATGCTGGTGACGTCATCAGTGATGATGACGATGACGATGTGGATGCCGGTGACGTCATCAGTGACGATGACGTCATCGGGGGGTCACGCAACATCGGTGGGGGTCACGTGACCTCGGGGGGTCACGTGACCTCGAGGAGGGGGTCACGTGACCTTGAGGAGGGGGTCACGTGACCTCAGGGGAGTCACGTGACCTCGGGGGGGTCACGTGACCCCCCACGAGGTCACGTGACCCCGGTGGGGGGGCTCGCGCGGTGCATTATGGGACATTTCCCATGATGCACCGCGCGGTTACGCCGACGGCGACGGCGACGGCGACGGCGACGGCGACGGCGACGGCGACGCCGCTCAAGCCGGAAACGGGCCCCTAAGAGCTGCGCTCTAAAAAAGAGACCGGAAATACCTCGAAATATACGTTACTTCGTTTGACGGGAAAGAATTTACCATGGGAGCATACGAAGTACCATAATGTGTCCCGGTCTCCGGCGGTCCGGCGGTCGGATGTTGATGTGTGCAACCCATCGTCAGCACGGTGATGTGCGACGCGAGTGAGCCTCTTTACCTTTTAGCGGAGACCCTTTTTCGCCAGCAAGTGTCTCGGTGTCTCCGAGAAGCATCGAAGTGTAGCTACAGCCCTCTTCGGCGACCTGAACGGGCTGCCGAGCTTTCGAAGGCCGATCTCCCGCAGCGCTGGTATCCGGAGACCCGCGCCATGGCGCTCGCTGGGGTGAGTTCTTCGAATGCCTCTAGCAGACGATGCAGGAATCGTAAGGGGCACAAAGCTGCTCGATCTTGTGAACTCGGCAAATTTTAACCGGGCTGCAATAAATAAAAGACTCGCGGTCGCCGCTACATTACGGCCGCCATTGCCGACGCCGATGTTTGTTTACCCCCCGGCCTCCCCCGACATGTGCGAGGGCGGAGCTTAGTCGGAATTGTCATCCACCTCCTCTCCCGCCTTCGCTCCTCCTTTCTCATGCGCAGAAGACGAAAATGAGCCCACTTGCGGGGCGTATACTCAGCATTAGCCAGTTTTAGCAAGTTTCGTTCATAAACACTGAAATAGCACCGAATTGTCAATCGTACTCGCTAATAGCCATTGGTAGCTATTCGAAGCCAATTTGATCAGAAATTGATGCCAATAAATAGAATAGCCACTAAAAGCCATTCCAGTTAGTAAACACAAAAATCGCTCATAACTATCAACACTATCACTAATGGCCATATGGAGCCATTTCATGCCCATTAAAAAAGAATTAATGCTTATAGCCAATACTAGTCACTTGTCGGCAGTTTCATTCATAAACACTCAGGTAGTACAGGATTGTCAATTATACTCGATAATAGTCATTGCTAGCCATTTGGAGCCAACCTGGCCAGAAATAGATGCTAACAGCCAACAGTAGCCACTTAAAGTAATTTCACTTAGCAAACACAAAAATCGCCCACAATTATGAACACTAGTCACTAAAAGCCTTTTGTAGCCCATTTCAATCAAATTTATCTAAAATTTGATGCTCAACCCAATGGTAGCTGCTAGAAGCCATACTAAATTTAGAGTGAAGCTCTTAGGCGCCCGTTTCCGGCTTTAGCGGGGTCGCCGTCGGCCTCGGCGTAACCGCGCGGTGCATTATGGGACGTGTGACGTCCCTGGTAACGACACCGATGACGTCATCAGTGACGTCACCAATGAGGGCGGCATCAATGACGTCACCAGTGACGTTATTTTCATCGTCATTTTCACGATGACGTATGACGTCACTGATGACGTGTGACGTCATCAGTGCCGCCGCTGATGACGTCATCAGTGGTGACGTCACTGATGACGCCATCAATGGCGTCATCCCTATCGCCATCGTCATCATCCCGATGACGTTAACTGATGATGTCATCAGTGACGTTATCGTGAAGACGTCATCATGATGACGTCATTCTCATCATCATCGTCATCCTCATGATGATGTCATCGATGACATCATCTGCGACGTCATGTGTAACGTCATCAGTGACGTAACTTATGACGTCATCGATGTCGTCATCGTCATTGTCACGTGAGACGTCATCACTGACGACGATGATGTCACGTGACCCCCGTCAGGTCATGGGGGTCCCGTTACCTCACGGTTATGCCGACGCCGCTTAGAGGGGGAGTAGCACCCAGGATAAGGAGGTGAGAAAGAGGGAGGAGGGGTATACACCTCCCTCAGCTGCCTTCCCTCCTCCTCCTCAAGAGCTGTTCTCTAATTCGGTGTTACAGAGGGTTTTTAGTGCTTAAAGAATGAAAGTCGCTTACTTTCATTCTTTAAGCACTAAAATCGCACAGAATTGTTTAGTGGTCTCATCAATTTCCATCAGTAGCCATTTGATTTCAGTCTGGTCAAAAATAAATACTAATAGCCAACATTATCTAATTGAAGCCATTCCATTTTGTGAAAATGAAAATAGGTCACTCAATAGTTAGCAAGTAATAGCCATTTGTAGCCATTTGAGGCCCATCTAATCAAACATAGGTGGTTATAGCCAATAATAGCCACTTGAAGCCATTCTCATTCATAAACACTCAAACAGCGGATAATTGCTATTATACTGACTAATTGCCATTGGTAACCATTGTTCCAATCTGGTCGTAAATATATTAGAGCGCAGCTCTTAGGGGCCCGTTTCCGGCTTGAGCGGCGTCGCCGTCGCCGTCGCCGTCGCCGTCGGCGTAACCGCGCGGTGCATCATGGGAAATGTCCCATAATGCACCGCGCGAGCCCCCCCACCGGGGTCACGTGACCTCGTGGGGGGTCACGTGACCCCCCCGAGGTCACGTGACTCCCCTGAGGTCACGTGACCCCCTCCTCAAGGTCACGTGACCCCCTCCTCGAGGTCACGTGACCCCCCGAGGTCACGTGACCCCCACCGATGTTGCGTGACCCCCCGATGACGTCATCGTCACTGATGACGTCACCGGCATCCACATCGTCATCGTCATCATCACTGATGACGTCACCAGCATACACATCGTCATCGTCATCATCACTGATGACGTCACCGGCATCCACATCGTCATCGTCATCATCACTGATGACGTCACCGGCATCCGCATCGTCATCGTCATCATTACTGATGACGTCACCGGCATCCACATCGTCATCGTCATAATCACTGATGACGTCACCGGCATCCCCATCGTCATCGTCATCATCGCTGATGACGTCACCGGCATCCACATCGTCATCGTCATCATCACTGATGACGTCACCGGCATCCACATCGTCATCGTCATCATCACTGATGACGTCACCGGCATCCGCATCGTCATCGTCATCATCACTGATGACGTCACCGGCATCCCCATCGTCATCGTCATCATCACTGATGTCACCGGCACCCACATCGTCATCGTCATCATCACTGATGACGTCACCGGCATCCACATTGTCATCGTCATCATCACTGATGACGTCACCGGCATCCACATCGTCATCGTCATCATCACTGACGACGTCACCGGCATCCGCATCGTCATCGTCATCATCACTGATGACGTCATCAGTGACGTCACTGATGTCGTCACCGGCATCCGCATCGTCATCGTCATCATCACTGATGACGTCATCAGCGACGTCACTGATGACGTCACCGACATTCGCATCGTCATCGTCATCATCACTGGTGAAGCCATCAGTGACGTCACTAACGACGTCATCGGTACCCGCATCGTCATCGTCACGGATGACGTCATCAGTGACGTCAGTGATGACATCATCGGCATTGGGGGTCACGTGACCCCCAAGGTCACGTGACCCCCCCCTGGTTAGTTTACCCCCCCCCCGTGCCCTTCCCTCCTCCTCCTCAAGAGCTGCGCTCTAATTCGGCGTTACAGGGAGTTGTAAGCGGCTTTCATTTTTTTTAATAGCCAACAGTAGCCACCTGAAGTCATTCAAGGTTATAAAGAGAAATAGGTCAGTTTTCATTACTCATTTTTAATATCTTTATGTTTCTGTTATTTGAAAATAAATGAAATTTACAGAAATATGTCAATACCACGACAATTGGTCTCCCCATTAAGGTCTTCAAATTAAGATACGAGGCACCTCTAGTACGTACCACCATTCCTTTTCACAAATTTATCTTCCGAGTAATTTGAACTTTAAAATTTACTCAAAATGTGTTCCAAACAGCCGATATGGTAATATTTCCGCATGTAGATTAAAAGTTTTAATTCTTACGACCTTCATTACGTTTCTTAATTAATCTGAAAAATAATAAATACTCTGGTGCATTCCTGAAACTCAGGTTTATGTATAGAAATGTGCGCATTGAGCGACGAGTGGGTGAATCCTCCCTAAGAAATGCAGGTTTTTGGCTCATTGGGCTCAGGCTGCTTTGTAATTCGTTGATTGGCGTTCCTATCGAATAATGCGGCAATCCTACTGGCTGCGGAAAGGCAACAAGGTGCTGGGTACTCCCCACAACTTGCGTGTCTTAAAGGGAGCATGGGCCAGGTTTAAAAGTTTTATTTTTGTCTCTAATTATCAAGTACGCCTGAATGAAATATTCACAGTTGATAGAGCTCAATCTTTTGTTATAAATCTGGTGTCAGTTACGATTAGCTTAAAGCTTTATGTTGGGCATGCATTTGTCACATAGAAGAAACATGTTCTTGCGCAAACATGGGCAGTAAGCTTGTACACGTTAATAAAAAAGGAATCAGTTACTATTAAATTACTCTTTGTAAAAATACTTAATGGGTGATTTCATTTGAATTCGACCAAACTTGTCGGGGGGGGGGGGGGGGGTCTTTAGATTTAATCGTAAAAAATATATATGATACCCGAATCCTTGTGATGAAAGAAACTGCCTTTGAAAAAAATTAGAATTGTATAGTTTGAGAGAAAAAAATTCGGAGGCGCTGCAGGGTAGAAAACGTCAAATTCCCAATTTGATTTTATCTCGACTTTAGCCGCCATTTACAAAATATCGAATTCTTGCAGAATTCTTATATTTATTACGCAATATTTACGCAGACTTGGCTATTTTAGAGCTAAATTTCTGTCTTCTGTTATTTTAAATTAATTTTCTAAAAAATCTCAAACATGCATCCTAGAGCAAGTGTGACGCAACTTCGGACAGCTATATAAAACGAACGGTAGGGCGCAATGACGTGAGACAGATATCTGTGCGTAGCTATCAATGTAAGCTATCGATTGACATGTATTTTCTGGTTATTGTGTTTACCGTGTTGTTTTTATTCTGCCACAAATATAGACAAAAATGAAAAATATGCAAATTTTGAAATCAATTTTCTCAAAAAAGCCTTTTTTTTATTTCGTTCATACTTTTTTAATTTATTGCCCAGATTCTGCTTAATAACCGGGTATAAATATTGCTTGACCTTTTTTTGTTGTAGTTTTAGGACAACCAGTTGAATAAGTCATTTTTATCGCGTAATACCAACCTCCGGCTCCGGTATGCGGGCTTCACCGCAACATTGATAATTGGCTCAGCAATATCAGATTTCACTGAAAACTACTTTACCCCGTTGAATTTTTACTAATATATTTTTAAAAAAATCAGTAACGTCATAAAGAAATGAGAGATGGCTGAATTGACGAAGTGATGTCTGCGAAGTCACAGCTTGCATTTTCGAACGTCGCCACGACAACGTTTTACTACTGAGGTTGCACGAAACTTATATATTTAAATTATTTGTTTGAACATTGTGCCGTGATAAACAACAACAAAAGTAAATTTAGTTAACATCAATGTTAACTAGCCTAAGCGAGTGGAGAGATCCAAGACGTTTCATCCGTTTCGATCATGTCGGATTGCATTCTACGGCACTATCCAGTCCAGAAGAACAATATCCCCGTTTATGCGTTTCGGACAATCTTTATTTTATACAAACATTATCGGAAAATCGCCTCGAATTTTTTAAATTTACCGCATGGCATTCTTTCGCCTATCCTTCATTGGCCCTTAGTATTCCGAGGTACGTGAAAAAAAAATTGACTACATTTTGTCCATCCTTCGGCTTTTGGACTACTTGTTGCATACGTTTAAATTTTTTGGGCTACGCACAGCATATCGGAAGTTGCTTTTCAGCTTACAGTAATCATACTCTTTTGTTGGCAGTATGCAATAAAACATTCATAGGTAACAGTTTAACAAAATCACTCTATTTATTGAGTAATTTATTTGGGTTAACAAGGCACACCTATAGAAACACATAATTTTTCACAGAAGCGCAAATGTACAAGAAGAGGCTTTAACAACAAAACAAAACAAAGCAGTAGATCATCTGAGAGTTCCGCACGTGCACCACAGAGGTTCATGCATTAAGACGAAGATAGAACAGTTCGCTCAAGCTGCACTTCGCCCCTTTCGCGTCGCCACACGTGCGAAGCGCGGATGCCTTTCCGAGTCGGTACGCAACTCCACTCTGTTTTCTTGATTCTGCGGAAGTCACTCACCTCCTTCTCGGTTAGATTCATGAGAGTTACGTTTTTGACACGCCTTCCAACCTTGTCCACAAAATCTACTGATGTTCGGACGAGCTGCTCCTCCGGTGAACGGAGGTTGTGCACCGTTGCGTGGTGTTTGAGAAGCCCTCCAACCCCGTCACAAGAGTTTTTACCATGCCCAGAGGCAGAAAATATCCACTTCAATTGGGTATGGCCCACTCGTTCGAACTCATGCAGCTGAAATCTATTTTTAAAATGAGCAGGTGCCCCGTCGGATATGTACGTTAGTGGAGCATAAACTGGGATGTGCTCCTCCAGCCAGTCTTCTATAAGTCTCAGACCCAGCAGCGCATGGGAAGTGTAGTGTTATCGCTCCTGCGGTAGAACCTAAGACGCGCGTGACTATCGGTTATCGCGCTCTACTGTCTGCTTCGAGATGACTCGTCGTAGGAGTGCTGCGCACGGTTGTTGTCATGTGACCTGATATGTGTGTATATATTTGGGTGTGGCAATAAACGGGGCACTTCTGGGTCTGGGCCCCAAGTTGGAAGTCTTGCCTTCATCCCAAAGCAAACGCGACATGGTGTCAGAAGTGGGATGACACCCCTGCTCTCCCTCGTCGTCGTCGTCCTACGCCCCTTCTTCGCCGTGGCTGCCATTTAAGTTCAAGCATGGTTGGCGACGAAAGCGGCACCGGCACGGACCAGGCCATTCGAGCTCCGTCGCAGCCGGGAGTTTTTCCTGTCCAGCCGCCCCCGAGTTTTAACTTCGACAAAACGTCGGAATGGCCCGCTTGGGTGCTGGACTTCGACGACTACAGGTTCGCCTCAGGACTGAACAAGCGGACACAAGAAGCACAGGTACGGACCTTGCTATACACAATGGGAAGGCAGGCACGCAAGATATTTCAAACCTTCAACCTGTCCGAGGAAGAGGCGAAAAACTATTCTCTGGTCAAGAAAAAGTTCGACGACCATTTTGTCGCGGCGCGCAATTTGGTCTACGAAAGCGCCCGCTTCCACCGTCGTTCTCAAGAACCCGGGGAAACAGTGGACCAGTTCGTTACGTCGCTTCACACGCTGGCCGACCGGTGCGACTACGGAGAAGTCAAAGAACGCATGGTGCGTGACCGCTTCGTTGTGGGCCTGATGGACGCCAAGCTGTCTGAGGCTCTCCAGATGGACGCGACGCTGACGCTAGCCAGCGCCCTTGCCAAGGCACGCCTGAAGGAGACTGTGCAACGGCAACAGAGGGAGCTTCGCTGCGGCTCGGCGGAACATTCCGAGACTGCCTCGTCAACGGCAGAGGTGGACGCAGTTCGCAGAGAACAAGCTACGGGGCGTCACCCGCGGAACAACCGGCGTGGTGGACACAAAGGCAACGGCGCTCCGAAGTGCTCATCGTGCGGAAGAGGTCCGCACTCCAGGTCTTCGTGCCCGGCTAGAGGAGCGGTCTGCTACAAGTGCGGCAAGCGAGGACACTTCGCCGCAGCGTGCTTCACGCCGTCTAAGGTAGGCGTCGACCAGGCTGGGAGACAAGGGACTACGAAGCGCGCGACCTTTATTGGTACTTTAGCAGGCAGTAGCGCGAAGGCTCGCACGGTACAAGTGTCTGTGAATGATACAGTTGTTACCGCTAAAGTCGATACCGGAGCTGAAGTTTCGGTGATTCCGACGTCATTCCCAGGATTACCAAGGCAGCTAGAGAGTTGCGATGTAATCTTAAAAGGCCCAGGCAACGATAAGTTGAAGGTAAAAGGACAATTTGTTGCCAACATTTCGTGGAAGCGCAGTTCCACTCGACAAACTGTCTTTGTCGTAGAATCTGTGAAGTCCGTCATCCTGGGTTTACCAGCCATTGAAGCCTTAGGGATAGTTAAGTTTGTCGACAAGGTATCGGTGGAAAAAGGCTTTCCTTCGCTGTTTCAAGGTCTTGGGACCATGGAAGGCGAATACTGCATTCGTCTTAAACCAGACAGTGTGCCTTACGCCATCCACACCGCTCGTCGTGTTCCCATCCCGTTGCGAGAGGCCGTAAAAAAAGAACTTGACAAAATGGAAATGAATGGTGTCATTAGAAAAGTTGAAGGCCCAACCGAGTGGTGTGCGGGTATAGTGCCGGTCTTAAAGCCGTCGGGTGAGGTACGCATTTGCGTTGACTTAACTCAACTAAACAAAAACGTAAAACGAGAACGTTTTGTACTTCCCACGGTTGACGAGACTATTGCCTTGCTCAGTGGAGCAGCAGTATTTTCGAAACTGGACGCTAACTCGGGATTCCATCAAGTCAGATTAGCAAAGGAATGCCAGCAGTTAACTACGTTCATAACGCCGTATGGTCGTTACTGCTTCGAACGATTGCCGTTTGGTATAACATCGGCTCCTGAGTATTTCCAAAAGCGCATGAACGAAATTCTTGATGGAATGCCGGGTGTAGTAAACATGATGGACGATGTGCTAGTATTTGGGTCGAATCAGCAAGAGCATGACGAGCGTTTACATCGCACTCTTGAGCGTCTTCACAAAGCCGGCATAACCCTGAACAAAGAAAAATGCCAATTCAGCGTGAAATAACTGTCTTTTCTGGGTTTCTTGGTCAGCAAGGACGGCATACGGCCAGATCCCGCAAAGGTCCGCGCGATTGCTGATATGAAGGCGCCGACAAGCGTAGCGGAGGTGCGCAGACTCTTGGGTCTCGCTAATCACTGTTCGCGGTTTATTCCCAATCTGGCTGATAAGACAGCGCCGCTGCGTCAGTTGCTACAAAAGAATACAGACTGGATTTGGACGGACGCTCAGGAGAAGGCGATGGAGTGCCTGAAAAAGGCCATTTGTTCAGATAGTTGCATGGCCAAGTATGACCCGAGGTATCCGACGATCCTATCGGCAGATGCCTCGTCATACGGATTAGGTGCCGTTCTGCTACAGCTGCAGCCCAACAGCGAGCAAAGGCCCGTCGTTTTCGTTTCTAGGGCTCTAACACCTACTGAAATGCGCTATGCGCAAATTGAAAAAGAAACCTTGGCTTTGACGTGGGCCGCAGAACGTCTGGAAAGTTATTTGAGGGGGTTGCATTTCACAGTGGAAACTGACCATAAACCATTAGTCACATTACTGGGAAAGTCTCCACTGGATTTGCTCCCACCACGCATTCAGAGGTTTCGTATGCGCTTGATGCGTTTTAGCTTTGATGTGGAATATGTGCCCGGCAAGAATCTCGTGATTGCTGATGCATTATCGCGGGCGCCTTTACGAGAACAGCGAACGGCAAAATGCCTATCGGTAGAAGAAGTCAGCAGTTTTGTTGCAGGCTCGTTGTCAGAATTGGGCGAGTCTGATAGCTTCAGATCTGTTGCCGAAGAGCAGGCATGCGATGAGGTTTGCCAACGACTAATTCGCTACACTCGTGAAGGCTGGCCCAGCCTAGCTTCGTTGCCTGCAGAGTTAAAGCCTTACTGGCAAGAACGTGGAACGCTGAGTGTTTGTAAAGGCGTCCTCCTCAAAGGAAGCCGCCTCGTGGTTCCACAGTCATTACGAAGCATGGTCTTGAAACAGCTTCATGAAGGGCATCAAGGAATTGTCCGGTGCAGGGCGAGAGCGCTTGAGTCCGTATGGTGGCCGGGCTTAAGCTCACAACTTGCTTCGATTGTCACGAACTGCCGTGTTTGTGCTGAGTACCGTGATCAGCCAGCGGAGCCTATGATTCCAACTAGGACTCCGTCAAGGCCATGGGAACGGGTGGCCGCGGACATTTTTCATATGAAAGGAAACAACTACCTTTTGGTGGTAGATTATTTTTCACGTTTTCCAGAGCTGTGTCGCTTAGAATCCCTCACTAGTCCCCATGTTGTCGAACAACTTAAAAGTGTTTTTTCGAGGCATGGTAATCCGGAAGTGCTGGTGTCGGATAATGGCAAACAATTTGTAAGCCAGGAGTTTGACCAGTTCTCGAGAGAATACCGGTTTAGACGCGTCACATCTAGCCCGAGGTTTCCGCAGGCAAACGGTGAAGTTGAGAGGATGGTAAAAACGATTAAGGGACTACTATTGAAGTCAAACGATCCCTTTTTGGCTTTATTAGCCTACAGGGACACCCCGGGACAACTAGGCAGCACGCCAGCCGAGCTGCTCATGAGTCGGCGACTCCGGACCACGCTCCCGCTCCACCCAAAGAAACTGGCGCCTAGTACGCAAAACCTGAAGGAGGTCCGTCGAAAAGACACTCTCCTTAGGGACGCCCAACGTCGCTTCTACAATAGGCGCCACGCGGCCCGTCACCTGCCGCAGTTGGAGCCCGGTGAGGGAGTCTGGGTGAAAGACCGCAGAGAGAAGGGCGTAATCCTTAAGCTGGCCAGTAGACCGCGGTCGTATGTGGTGGAGTTGGATAAGGGGGGCAGAATCGAGCGGAATCGAAGAGCCCTGGTCCAACTTAAGCAGGACAGGGAAAGTGTTGAAAAAAGTGACGACTGTTACGAGTTTCCGGAAGGGGAAACTGACGGCGGCGTGAGTGCAGAATGCCTGAGTCGTCCCGGTTCGATTGGCCAAAACAGTCCGCTTCAAGGACTCAAGCCTAATGTTTCGTTGCCAGCGGTTCCTCCGGAGTATGTGACGCGATCTGGTCGGACAGTACGCAAGCCTGAGCGGTACGGAGTTTCGGAATGCCGCGTATTTGATTTATGTTTGTTCTGAAGGCTGAGTAGACTGTTTGTTCTTTATGCCGTGTATTTGATTGTCTGTTTTGAGTGTACCTTTATTTTGGCTCTCGCTCGTTGAGGTGGTATAGCTGATTCATGGTCACTTTATTGTTCATAGCGTTTCTTTGTTTGTAAAAAAAAAAAAAAAAAAAAAAAATTGTGCTTCAGCTTTGAAAAGGGGGATGTAGTGTTATCGCTCCTGCGGTAGAACCTAAGACGCGCGTGACTATCGGTTATCGCGCTCTACTGTCTGCTTCGAGATGACTCGTCGTAGGAGTGCTGCGCACGGTTGTTGTCATGTGACCTGATATGTGTGTATATATGTGGGTGTGGCAATAAACGGGGCACTTCTGGGTCTGGGCCCCAAGTTGGAAGTCTTGCCTTCATCCCAAAGCAAACGCGACAGGAAGTGTCATGACATAAGTCCTCACAGACAACGCCGAAGCATTTTGAGCCTTGCGACGTGGATGCCACACACGTGAACACGGAGAGCTGACGCTTGTGCCAGTGGTACTCCTGTATCTCGTGTGGCAAAATTACCGTCCAGTTCTCCGCAAAATCGAAGTGCATGACGATGTGTCTTGAGGTCACACTAGACTTCTCAATCCGTATGGCTTCCCGTTGTGTCCTACGAATAAAATCGTGCGTGGAAAACCTTGTGGCCCATTTCTGTAGCTCTTTCAAAAAGGCGCTGGAGTCGGCAGTCTTGCTTATCAAATTACCATTCTCCCATGTGAAAAATGTAATTTCCTCTTCAGGCACCATTTCCAATGATTCTAAGGAGAGTCTGTCAGTCGAGGGGCAGTCTTTGCATTCGCCTCTGAAACATTCGGACGAGGGTTCAGGGCAGAGGCACAAAGCGAGAATCTCCTCTTTTGTTATTTTTTCTTCTCGCATGCTGTTCAGGGTGGAAAAGCACAAATCGAAATTCGTACAGCACACACATGCACAGACAGTCTGTTCAGGGTTTAGCTTGACCCACTTTGGCCGCAGCGAGTAAAATTTAGTCAGACCTAATTTTGAGTCCGGGTTTGCTTCCTTAAACAGCCTGGACGTCTCTCGGACAGACCTTGTCATATACCGCTTCACGACCACATGTTCTTCGCCATCCTTCAGAAGCTTAACAGCATCTTTTTTGTTTGGGCTCTGCCGAGAACAGTCGAGATCGTCGTCGGTGTAATATTGCGTGGCTGCCCGTATGGTGTCCTCGCTTATGCTTCCACCGTGATAAGGCTCCGGACGCTCCCATACGCCGAACCGTTCACGAAGCTGCTTTGATTTCTTCAGAAGGTACTTCGATGCCTCAGGAATTAGCCGTTCTACCTCCCTAGTGGCTACGCCCTTGGGCACAAGCGTGAGGAGCTGACATCTCTCCTGGTAAGATGCCGCCTTCACAAAGGCCTCTCTGATGTTTGCCCACCACCCGTCGCAGCCGAGGCATGGTTGATCACTGCGAGAACTTGGCCCACTTGGCTCCAAATTATATGCAGTCGCCAACTTTTTTCGTACCTGTCGGCTGTGTGATCCTTCAATCTCCCGCTGTTTTCTTTCAGCATATGCCTGACGGCTTTTCGGGTTTACTGTAGAAGGCATGCGCAAAGGAGTTGTTTCAAGCCCAGCAGCAGAAATCTCTTCGTTAAGACCTTCCACTACTTCGTGCTCTTCGATGCAGCTCGCTGGAGAGCTGGAGCATGGATCACTGACAGATGATGAAAGCTTCTCACCGGTGTACTGGAAACAGTTCTGGCAGAGCACGTCATCCAACGCAAGAGCCGCGGCTTTCGATGGAGGCAGGATCATCTTCAAGGCGTCTACGTTGAGATCGGTGACATAACGAAAACGTCGGTTGCGGTATACCCTTCGCTTATGTCTCTCGAAGTAGTCCGCGCAACTCTTTCTTTTAAAGCTGAAAACTGCAGCCATGACTGAGTTCAAAATAACGCGTTCATTCCTCGGGAGGTTCCGGCTTTCTGCTTTCGACGCAGTTCCGCAGTTCTCTTATACAAATTCATTGCTGCAAGCCCTCTTCTTATATTTTTTTTATTCTCTTATACTAGATGAGTTTGTCAAATATAGACACTGATTAGCGAATCAACCTAAGGACGCCAGAAATGTCATGGTGCGTGTTATTCGCTTACAAGTAAAAATAAATAATGGATAAGAGAAACAGACAGACCATAGCACCAGGGGCTCAAAGAGGACTACAAACATTAGTTCCGGAGAAAAGCGCTGCAACGAAGACACAAAATGATAAGCCAACCAAACCTTCCTTTTTGTTCTGATGCTCTTGCCGACACTGTGGCCATGTTTGTACTGGTGATAACTTGCCACCCTTGAAACAAATAAGTATCCGCAAAAGCTGTATGTATACAGTTACGACTCCATCGACCGGCGTGATAATGTCTAGTGTTTACTGCATTTGTTTTCTCCTTTTGACAAACTTGACCCAGCCGAGCTACAGAAACTTCGGGCACCAAAGAGTCTCAAGCTTCCGCCCATAAACTTATTGGGAGAAGGACAAGGACTGCTTCACACAGTTCCACTTCGCTGTGATGCACTACGACAGCCTGTGACGACGCGAGTTCCACTCTAACAAGATTAGTATAACCCTCTTGCAACGGCGCACGCCGAGGTCAACTAAGAGTCGCATGGTAATCTTCATGATAAGAATCGCAGCCTTTTGCTGGCGCTCGCGAAGAGGTTACTGAACCTATACTTCACCTAACAACTGGACCAGTTGCAACTGATGTAACGAGCATGGCTCTTTCTTTTGATGTAAAAACAAACATAAAGAAAAGCGCCAGAAAACGTGATACCCAGCTGGTAAGCAACACACGGGAAATCAATTAAAAAAGTTTGAAAGAGAAAAAAAATTTGCCTACGCCACTTGCCTTCTGTCATTTTTTGTGACATTTCTTTTTTTGTAAAAAGTATATTACTAGGAATGCAACGAGGTAAAGCGGTTGTCAGTGAAATCTGATATTGCTGAGCCAATTATCAATGTAGCGGTGAAGCCTGCATACCGGAGCCGGAGGTTGGTATTACGCGATAAAAATGACTTATTCAACTGGTTGTCCTAAAACTACAACAAAAAAAGGTCAAGCAATATTTATACCCGGTTATTAAGCAGAATCTGGGCAATAAATTAAAAAAGTATGAACGAAATAAAAAATGGCTTTTTTGAGAAAATTGACTTCAAAATTTGCATATTTTTCATTTTTGTCTATATTTGTGGCAGAATAAAAACAACACGGTAAACACAATAACCAGAAAATACATGTCAATCAATAGCTTACATTGATAGCTACGCACAGATATCTGTCTCACGTCATTGCGCCCTACCGTTCGTTTTATATAGCTGTCCGAAGTTGCGTCACACTTGCTTTAGGTTGCATGTTTGAGATTTTTTAGAAAATTAATTTAAAATAACAGAAGACAGAAATTTACCTCTAAAAATAGCCAAGTCTCCGTAAATATTGCGTAATAAATATAATAATTCTGCAAGAATTCGATATTTTGTAAATGGCGGCTAAAGTCGAGATAAAATCAAATTGGGAATTTGGCGAGTTCTACCCTGCAGCGCCTCAGAATTTTTTTCTCTCAAACCATACAATTCTAATTTTTTTCAAAGGCAGTTTCTTTCATCACAAGGATTCGGGTATCATATATATTTTTTACGATTAAATCTAAAGACCCCCCCCGACAAGTTTGGTCGAATTCAAATGAAATCACCCTAATGAGATTACTCAACTTTAACTACTCGAAAAGAAAAGTAATGACCGTTATTTGATGAAGTGACCGCTATTTTCCGATTCCTTCAGGTTTTCGAAAAACAAGATTGTTGGATTACAGTCGGCGAAGTACAAACTACTTGAATCCTAAATCCACCAATTTCTCTAAACTACCCTCCCGTCTGAGAGTTCTTAAAGTTGGTTCGAGGATACCTTCGTAGAACGTTTGAAAAAAAAAGGGACTCCTTTTAAGGCGAAGGAGAAAAAATAATGCTTATACGCAATTGTACTTTTAAAAGTCTGCAGGCTACTCACGTGGGTACTTCCTATTAAATGTAATGAAGCAAGTATAAAACCAATTCTGAAAAGTAATTTATTAGGAGTGATTTGATAGCATGTAACGAGAAGCGTACAAGTCAGGACACGGGGCATGGCAAAACCTTTAAGAAACCCTAAACAAATTAATCGATTTTCTTTCTTTAAGCCATTCAGTGCAATGGCCTAAAACGTGTGGGTGCGTTGTTTTGTTTTGCTTAACAGTGATAATATCTTATCCATTGTGACAGTATCCTGGCTACCAGCACACACGTGCTTTTGAGAGCATGGATAAATTAATGTACTCGTTCATTACGCAATAAACTTAAAGGGGTACTCCGCCGATTTCTTCATGGTCCCCGATTTGCTTGAAATTTTGCTAAACTCGCCAAACAACATCGCCAAAATAGTATCCCAAATATTAGGTCAAAATAATTTTTTTTCACGAAGTTATTGAATTTACAATTTTGGTCCTCATCGTGTTTTTCAAACTGAAAGTCTCTACTGGCAACAATGAAAAAGTGACGTCATTGGAAGTGCAGGGGTTCACTCTTTGGACTGTAGAATTTGTTCCCAACTGATTCGAAGCAGTTTCATGGTGTCAAATGAATACTTTGGAAGCTCGCTCCAGTCCCCGCGCTTCAGCACGGAACAAATGATTGGCATATTCTATTTTTTAGGCTGCTCGCCCGACTGGCAAGCTGACCTTCCACTGACGTCACGGCCCTGAAAAGGGCGGGTATATTTGAATGTTTGTTTTTGCATCATTTTCATTTGCCGATTTCGCAATAACTATTATGAATTTCACAATACTAAATAGCATACCAGAAAGGGTAAAGGCCGGGGAGTCAGAAAATATAGTTAGTTGAGGTAGCTCAAAAATCGGCGGAGTACCCCTTTAAGCGTGTATGCCTAAAAAATAAGGTTTGTGGAATTTATTATTTTGAAACATTTAAAATCGCTAAAACCACTATTAGAAGATTGTTAAAATTTTAAAAAATATAAACAAAATGTACAGAGTGTTTTCTTTCTTTCTTTTTTTTTTTTTTTTAAAGATTTACACATTTGTTTAAACAAAGCCGTGAATGTTACAATTATGCGGCTCGTGGAGGTGAGTTATACGGTCAGCGGAACAATATGTGAGTGGCTAAATTTTGCGATAAGTCGGGTAATAAATAAAATTTGTAAATTACCTTCTTTTAATTAGTGAAATTAGAAATATGGTTCCAGTTGGACGTTTATTGAGCGTCATCGAAAACCACTAAATCAACTCTTTCCAAAACGACTTGAAGCTTGTGGGAAACTCGGGGGCGCAGTAAGGTTACCACTCGTGCAGCAGGCGCAAAGCTAGCAGTGGCGGAACGCGATGATAATCTTATCATTCGCTTCCCGCAACCGCTAGCCTTGTACTTCTTCCAAGAGTGGTAACTTTAGTGCAGCACTACACTTATCACGTGCTCAGTGTCTTTCTGAAAATTACTGATTTAGTGGTTTTCGATTAGGCTCAGCAAGTTTATAATTGGAACCATAAGTGCATTCGCATTAATTAAGAAGTTAATTAACTAAATTTAATTATTCGCCTGCTGATCATTAAGATTATCCCCCTATACTATGGCCCGCTGGCCGTATCACTCACCTTCACAAACCGCATAAGTGTAACTTTCACTGCTTTTTATAAACAAACCTGTAAAGCTTAAAAAAAACAAAAAACATATGTACATATATGGTAACTAAACCAATAGTCCGTTGCAACCTAAGAACGAAGAACGGCAATAAGACGGGCCGGAGAGAAGGAAGACGACGGAACGCTGGGGAAGAGAAACCTCCTTCTCTCTTTAGCGTTCCGTCTGCTTCCACCTCCCCGGCCCGTCTTACCCTCGCCCTTCGTTCTTAGGTTGCATGTCCATAGTCTATAGCAGAGGTGGCCAAACTGCGGCTCGCGAGCCGCATGCGGCTCTTCGTATGTCCAAGAGCGGCTAGCGGCCTCCTGGTAAGCGTACTCCCCTTCCCCTCCTTTGTCCCCAAGACCGAACAGAGTTCTAGATTATAAATAAAACTCACAGACTTGACACCCTAGTACTAAACTACGTACATACATCTTGACAGCTTTTCGACACATAAAAAAGCCCCCGGGCCTTGTTTCCTTTACTCTCCTAGAAACTATTCCGAACCGTACACGGATAACGGGCATTGGGGCCAGTGTCTGACTAGCTAATCATGCACTCATTTTTGCTTAGAGGAGGAAGAAACGTTCAGCTGCCTGGTGTTACTTGTTGCAGTCGACAGTTCCTTCTGTCCTCTTTCGAAAGGACTCTTCCCTCCATATGGTATCTTGTTAAATGTAGCCCCCCCCCCCCCCCCCTCTTTTTTGTGTCCCTGCTGCTCTCCGAAGTTTTGTAGTTTTGTCTGCGGCTCTAACCCCATGTCACTTTGGAAACCACTGGTCTATAGCATGCCGAATTTGGTCGTGATATGACAACATTAAGTTCACAAATTCTCGCACGAAAATGCGATAGTTCCTTGAAATTAGGTAAAGAAAAAACATATTCGAATGTTAAAACACATGCAAAAAATTACTCTTCCGCGGTGGAAAAAAAAAAGATATGAATATTTTTGGTATATTTTTTGCGAGAAATCAAAGCTACAGAAGACTGCGCTTGAGAGGAGACGGCTAAGCTCCACTTCTCAACATAAATGTGATGTGTGAATTGCTCAAATTCGTGCCGTTTTTGGTTAAAGAGAGGTCTTCAAATGGTGCATTTGACTAGTGACCTGAACGTGACACACATTTTTTTTTTATTGTTATACCGAAAATATAAGCATTCGTCGGTAATAAAACACCATAAAACAGATTGTCGCTCCTTTTTTTCCCAAAGTATTAACATTTTTTCGACCCACACATCATTGATTTGCCGTGGCTCTGGTCAAGCTTCAGAGCGTTTGCCGATTGGGGCGGTTTAAGGATCCACCAAGGACGACGCCATGAGCAGGCCTCGACCTTTAAGCAACCTTTGTTGATCTCTTTCACTTAATGGCCCGCTCTCTCCCATTCAACAGGCAACGTGGAGGAAGGTGATTCCGATCAATCCGGGGGCGCCGACGGAGGCGGCAAAGACGGAGGCGGAGGCGGAGGCAGCCCTTCACCATTTCCCATCTCCGAGGCCACCACACGACCCAAAGGTGCCGCCCACCGTCTGATAAACGCTTAATATTTCTTTTCGTTAGGTAGTCCACATTCTTTAGCGCTCTGTAAGCCGAGGCCTGACGTCACGCCGCCGCGGTGCTGGTGTTCTCGGCCAAGCGCATGGGCAGAAGCTTCATCTCACGCGAATCTGCTTCCTGCCCATGGGCAATGCCCACTCCTGGCTTGGGCAAATGCGGAGTCGCTCGTCAAGCGCGCGTTGGTTTAAAGGGACCATGAAGGCAGTTTCGAAGTTTTATTCGACGATTGAAATGGATGTCAGGCACGTCTCCGATACCGTTCACCAAGTTCTAGCCCGAACAGAAGTTTGGGTGCCGCACCAATCGAGCAAACAGGCGCGGTAATAATAGCGCTGGGAACGATGCCTGAGACCCCACCGAGGCAGCGGCAGAAAGGTGAACTAAAGTGCGCCGTCGAAGCGTGAAGACAACGGGCTCCTCCCCTGGCGATTGGTTCAAACGATAGACGCGCTCTTGGTTTCAATTTCGGTGGTGAGATGTGATGAAAAATTTTTATTTGAACGTTGGGTAATCTTTTGTAGTTGGGAATTAATAGGTGTCATACCGTGTATAAAAGCATAATCTGAAGCGATCCCTCCGTTTGTCACTGGTTGAACGCATCCCGCTCTGCTACCTCGGGCGCGTAACAAGCATCGAGCAACCATGGAGAAAAAAAAAAATAAATAAACAAAAAGTGGTACGAGCGCCGGGGGCGGCGGACTTTTGGTTTCGGTTTCGTGTGCCGTCTCGTGTTCGCTTTGCGAACTGGTGTCTCACCAATCATGCCGCGTTTATGTGCAGTAGTAGGTTGCGCGAAAGGTTGGCTAAAGACGTGCGGTCAATCGGGTGACGTTAGTTTGCATAAACTGCCGACCGATGCAGCAATGCGCAGCATTGCTGCATCGGTCGCCAATCCAGAGTTCTGCGTCCTTAGCAGCATCTCCCGTTCAGTCGGCGTGAGGTCGCTGAACGGGAGCTCCAACTCGTTTGCGAGCGCGGCGTTGTCGTCCATTTCTGCCAGATTTTCTTCACAGACCGCCGTGCACTAGAGCGAACCACGGGAACCACACTGAGTGTGCACTAATTCCTACCGATGTCGACAGTGCTCCCTGACTTCACTTCTCTTTCAAGAGGCGCGAAAGGGAAGAAATCTGAATGTTTGTTTCGGTTTCGCAAATTTATTTGCAGGTACAAAAATAAGAGTCAGAACGTTCTAGAAAAAAATGTGTGGCATGCCAGGACCCCAATGCTTCCGAAAACACCTTTTTAAAAAAAAATTAAATTGCCTTCGTGGTCCCTTTATGCGTAGCCCAAGTTCGTCTGCTTTTGTTGCAGGGGTTGTGGTGACGTCAGAAAGACGCCGAGCTCCGATTGGCTCTGATCGAAGGATAGAGGGCAGACGTCGAAGCAAGCATTCCACGAGGTTCACCCGCTTTCCTTCCATCGGAGCCAATCAAAACTCGTTGTCTCTCTGACGTCACCACAACCCCCGCAAAAGAAGCCAACCAACTTGCCCTCCGCACACTCCACGACAGCTGTGGGCATTTACCAGATGCGCGAGAAATAATCCGCCTGCAGATGCGAAGTGCCGACCGCAGCGCCACCGCAGTGGTGCGACGCCAAGGGCTGCTTCGTGGCTGTCTCCACCGTTTTGCATTACGGCTGAGCTCAGCCGACGCTGTACGGTTGGAACCAATCCAGCGGAGCCAAAAGCTACCTCGTCCGTGTTCTTGTCGCATTTGGGTGCTTGCCATCTTCAACTGAACGAATCGGGCACAGTAAGTGCGCCGCCATCTTGCGCCTCTTTTCTGTACTTGATTCGAGTAGCCGCTGATGGCGACAAACACGACGATCAACGTGACGATAGAATTTTAGCGCTTCCTGTTTAGTTCCATCGAATAGTAGCGTCGGCTGAGCTTTTCGCACTTAAAGACCGACGACCAGACTCGAGATTCTGCGAGGCATCAGAGCCTCCTCCTCAAGGGGGGGAAGGAAAGAGGCAATGGTGAACAGGGTAGAAGGAGTAAGAGGAAGAAACGGGGAAAAAGTGGAAAGCGCGATCTGGTTGTCGCTACTTAAGGTGTACTGGGAGTCTAAGAACTGCAGGGGGATAACTTCCCCACAAAGCAGTTTGGAAATGATTCCATAATGCAGTTCATTACCGATAAAAAGACATCCAAGTTAGCGAAACAAAATCGTTCAGGGAGAAACTGACTGATTATTCTCATGATCTTAACTAAATAAACAAGACATTACATCTTTCAAAACTCTCAACTGGACTTTTGCTTAATGTTGTCCTTTTTACGTTACTATTGTGTTTAAATCAACAATTGGTTTCATCGCCATTAAGTAAACGTGTCCACCGTCTTGTGTCCACCATCTTGTTTGGGGCTGCCTGGCGCATGCCGAAGGCGAGTATTTGAAAGATTCATCTGGCACAACCAAAGACGTAGTGCACCGAGGACTATTAGCGGCGATATGACGTCATCACCTTGCGAACAACAAGTTCGATGGTGTTTGTAATGAGCATTGTGGAAGCTTGAAATCCTTGCGCTCTGAAACAGACGCTGCCCTATGGAAAACCCCAATATGAAAAGCGTATTATGGATATTGGTAAACAATATATTTTTATTGCATTACAAGACAAAATGGACAGTGTATTGAAAAACATTACATTTATTGTATTGCGTTACTTTGTTATGTGATTCCAATATCCATAATACGATAAAAACTTTGGAATCCCATACCGTAGTCTAGCACAGATGCTTTGGCCGGACAGAGACACGAAAACCTGACACAACACCACTATAAAGACACGAAATAACTGTCTACATATTCAGATAGGCATCAATCACTCACCTTAAAAACACTTGCCATGAGCGGCAAAGAGCAAAATTCTGGGTTCGGTTGGCTGGTGCTTGCCACCAAGACCTATATGTATAAGAAAGAACCAGGAGTTAGTCATCTACTCAAGTCAACTTGGGTGTTTTCGCAGAAGGGAGACAACGAAATACTAATGCAAGACCACTACACATAGGAAATAGCATCCAAGAGGAATGGAACACAAAACTCATATATCGGGCAATAGGTTACCTTGAAAATACTTGCTCTTGGTGGCAAAAAAAAAAAAAAAAAACTCGTGTTCCTGATTGGCAGCCATTTGCTGCGAAGAATACCTGCACATATCCTAAAGAACCCACCCTTAGTCTAACACAGATGCTTTGACCGGACAGAGACTCAAAAGTCTGATACAAACCACAAAAAGCAGGAAATAGTGTCTGCGAGAGATGAAAACAGACCCAGGTGGAGAGGCTCGTTCTGTTTCACCTTAGTCAAATAGTGTAGCTCATTTTGCTACAACAATGCATATTTGCTAAAAAAACGTACAATTATATGTTGCCCCATTTAGTAGAGTTTACTGCCAAAGGCACACCAGAATAAGTCAGACTGTTTTCTTTTTTTTTTTTTTTTATGAGCGACAACAGAATTCTAAACAGGTGATGAAACAAAATATGAGCACAGCAAGAGAGGCTAGCTTGCCTTGATGCAGGCAGAGTGCCTCGGCCGACAAATGAGGTATTCTTGGTCACTTGTCATATTTGGTGGGAATAGTAAAGTAGATGAATGTAAGGCAATCTCTCTTGCAGCCGACAGTTGCAAACGAAATTTATATACCTCGATAAACCACCTGGAAATACAATAGACCCTTTCCTAAATTCAGTGCCATCTGGTTGTTCGTATAGCAGTTTAGGTTTTGCCATATCAATGGCGGAAATGAAATTGTATCGGCACCGTCACTGTCGCAAGTCAAAGGCACGCGAAGAATTGTTCAATAGGAGTTCTTTCTCGATCCCTTTCAGTTCGATTGTGACCAAGAACATGCAGTTAGAACAAAGCTCCAACCCACACTAATGCCTCGAGAATACTCGAGACCATTTCTATACCCCAAAGGGCTTTAAAGCCGATTGTGTGCCATCCACAGATTGACTGAATCTGAGTTATCAAAAATGAACGCTTACATAGCTCTTGTGTTCCATTCCTACGGCGCGGCGTACAAACCTCCGAATGTACAGGCCTCGCATCATCCGCTTGGGAGCATCTTCAACGTCTTCCTTTGTCAGCAAGGAGGTTGTTTATCAGTCCCTAGGAGGCCGCCATTGGTATGGCACAAATGCCGTTCCACAGATGATGATAGTGATCAAAGTGGCCAGACTGAATTTCGGAAAGGGTCTATTGTGTGGTGGCCGAGTGGTTTAAGGTGTCAAATTTCAAACTTACAGACTGTGTACCATATTTACATGAATGTAGGTCGACCCTTTTTCAATTTTTGAAAATCTGAAGTTGGGGGCTCGACTTATAATCGAACCAAAGCATTCCACTGCCGGCAAAAATGAAACGATTGCGATATCATGAACACCCCGCTTGTAACGAGTTCAGCCGGCTGTACCTCTAGCATTGCACTATACTGTGCGCTCATTTTACAAATTATTTTTGTTTTTTGTTGCTTGCGTGAACGAGTATTATTGATAGCGATTTGCAAATTAACGCGCCCGACTTCCAGGGGTTTGCGGCACTTCTTGCAAGAGCCACTCAAGAAGCCGCTTGAACGGCCTCACGGCTCACTCACCCCGCGGATTCTCTACGTAGTATTTTGCGCGATTCAAGGTCGCACATCGTCTGATCGAGTGTCTTTATCACGGTGGAGCGCTAACTACGTTTATTTTGTATTGACACGCGTGATCCGGGCAGTTTAGGTTTTCGGTGCCCCGTTTATGGCCATTCTTCACTCAAAAGCAACCAGCACAGCGCTGTTGGACGCAAGTTCGACCCGCGAGAGCGATTGATGCTCCCGTGGAGCCTGCAGTGGCTCGAGTTCTTGAACTGTGACGGCAAACGGAGAGGCTTCCATAGGCCAAAGTCTGGATAGGAGGGGGGGGGGGGGGGTGCCTTCCGGAGTTTGAGGTCAGGCTTGCAACGTACGGTGCATAAGTGTGCAATCGGTCCCTACCCGTAGCGTCCAACGCGATCGCCAAGCAAGCACGGAAGATGCGGTTGTTCCTGTCATTTGCGAAGTGCAAGATTTCGTTGGACGACGCCGACGACGTGCTTCAAGAACGTAGCAGTGATGACGCCGGGACTGACATTGCTGACAGCACCAGTGGGGACGAGTCGTAGTCTAGTCGGGGACGGAGTGAGAACGACACTCAGCAGCTTCAATTGTCCCGCCTCCAGCTTGAACTTCTTAGTTTCAATAACGCCTGGGCATCTCATGCACCTCGCGCCACTCGCGCGTGCATTCGCAGCCAAATCACGACAGAAGGCATCGATCGCGTACTGGAGGCTCGGCTTCCAAAACAAATACTTTACCGTTTTCACGTTTTCGCAATACAATGTGCATCTAAAGGTGTTTTTTAATGCAATGTGTGTGTGCGGAGGGGGGGGGGGGGGGGGGGGGGAGGGGGGCTGACCTACAATCGAGTAGGCTTACAATCATGCAAATACAGTAGTTCTGGTTTAATTCCTCCTAGTGTATATTTTGACACTTATTAATCATATTGAATTTTTTTTTTCAATTTTTGAGGCACTAGCACATAATTTATACGCTAATTCACTTTTAGAAGCATTTTAATTATACTCCGCGGCTTCCAGGTGCTTGTAATAGATTCACAGTAAGAGTAGCTTTCAATTTTTTTTCTTGCTCGCACTGCTGCTTTCTTTTTCACCCTTAAAATGCTGACAACTCGACACAAAAGTAAAAAAAAAATGTGTTTCAAATGTAATGAAGATCAGCATTTCCAAGTTGTACCCCTGCTTCATGCCCCGATTATGCCACCATACCTTACCTGAGTGCAGTGACGAATGGTCCCTGGTGCTGTGACCCGACCGTACATGGCCTTACGGTGTGGTGCGACTCATGCAGCACCTATGCTTCATGATGGAGCCAGTGTACGAGGTGCGACCTGCTAGAGCTGTACAAGCTACAGCTTTACAGCGTGCAAAGGGTGGGAAGATGCCCCTTCCTTTGCAGAGCTTGCAGTAGCTCACCAAGAAGCTATTGCAAACACTAGGGAGCCACAGAGTGTGAATAAAAGCACTTCTGAATGTGAATTAGTGTGTAAATTATGGATCCATACGTTAAAACGCTAAAAAAGTATATATAAATATATATATATCTGTGTGTGTGTGCGTGTGCGCGTGCGTGCGTGCGTGCGTGCGTGCGTGCGTGCGTGCGTGTGTGTGTGTGTGTGTGTGTGTGTGTGTGTACTAGAACAAAGAAAAGGAAATTAAAAAAAGTATCCACGTGGGCTTGAGCGAGCTCCACTGCCCTTGATTTGAGTTCCCTAAGGCCCGCTTCAGACGGGGCAACTTTTCAAGCAATTTTGAGGTTGCTGGCGGGTTGTTCCCTAGGTTTTCCCAGATCAACACGAATTGCCGAGATCGCGTTCACCTCGAAATGGACGAGCAACATGAGAGAGTAGGAGAAGTGTGAAGCGGCAGCAGCCAATCAGGAATGCGATATTTTCACGTGACACCACTGGAAGGAACATACTTTATTTACAGCAGCTCATTGTCCGAGCCGCGTTTTTTGGTTTTACCTCTTCTATATGGTGTTTGTAGTCAGGTTACGAGAAGTGTCCGTCCTAGCTTGCATGTTCGTTGTTGTTGCATGGTGTTAATCCGAGGACAGGTTCGACATGGTTCTGCAGTTATTTCCATAAGGTAGCTTGCAGGTCCTGTGGCGGTGCTGCCCAGCTCTCCCACGTGTGGGGGATGTGGAGTGGCAGCTGGGTTTCTTCAAGAATGTATGGCGAGCTCTGTGCCCTCGGGCACTCCCAGTATGTATGCCTGTTATCAAAAGGTTGTGCTCCCCACACTTGACATTTGGGAAGTCCTCCCAGGTTGTGTATGTAGTGTAGCGTCATGTCACACGGGAGTGAGTTTGTTTGTGCTTGCCGTATGAACGTGGCTTGTCTGCGCGGTGTACTGTGTAGTGGAGTGGGGAATTCGCGTTGCTCCTCTCTCATCTCCTTGAGGAAGGTCCTTCGTTTTTTTTTTCTGCTCCGCTCTGTCTTCTCTTGGGTCGTAGGCCTGCGGCCAACCGATTAGTACGCTTGGTTCTGTGTTATCTCGAGACAGGGCGTGCGCCCTTTCGTTCCCTTCGATTGCCTGGTGGCCTGGTACCCACTCGAGGTAGATGCGCAAGGGGGGGTGATTGTTCATGTATTCGGTGAGGAGTCCTAATATGTGTTCAGGTAAGTCGTTTTTAGCGTAAGCCCTGAGCGCGTCCTGGCTGTCCGTTCTAAACGTGAGCTCATTCGTTGTGTGTGAGTGGAGGGTTGCGGCTTCGGCGATCGGCTGTATTTCGGCTGCTGTCACCGATGGGACGTTGGCATGACGCCTGACGACGTGGCCTTTGGGACCCACCGATGCGGTGGTGGCATAACTGTTTGTGAAGCTTGCGTCCGTGTAGTAGATGTCATGGCAAAGGTCTTTTAGATGCGTCGCTCTGCTCTTTCTTCTTTCTGAGTCTACTTCTGGGTGCATATGCTTGGGGATGGGGCGTACTGTAAGATGTGGGATGGACTCCCACGGTGGTGGCGGGGTGGGGATCTCTGGGAGTCGCTCAGTTGAGTATCCCAGACTGCTCAAGATTTTCCGCCCTTGTTGGGATGTGGTCAGTCTGTGTCTCTGCGCCTCTTGTTGGATTTCGAATTTTTCCTCAAGGGTGTTGTGGATAGCTGTGGCGTTCACTAGCGCAGTTGCTGCGTACCTGGGCGTTCCTAGTTCTAGACGGTGACATTTCCGCAGCACTGCTTTAATCTTCCTCTTTTGCGTTTGGGTTAGTTGTGTGTATGAATAAGAGTACGTGACTGTGGAGTACGCTGTCGCTTCAACCATTTTCCTGAATTCGTGCTCTTTCATTCCGCGATTGTAGCGCGTGATACGTGCTATCATGTTGTAGATCTGAATGAGTTGTTTTACCATCTTGGCGGTCCACTCCGTGCTTTTGCCGTCCTGTTGCCAGATAAATCCTAGTATTTTTATAGCTGGCCGACGGGGTATTAACGTGCCTCCTATATGGAGGTTCATAAGTTTACGCTGTTCCTCTGCCATTTTCTGTCGTGGGTGGTTTATGACTACGACATATTCCGATTTGTCTGGTGAGCACTGGAGCCCTATCGCGTTTGCGTGTTCGTGGCTGGTGTTCAGCCCCGTTTGTATCGTTTCTTCTTCTTGTCCCGAGTTGGGCCTGTCGTACACAAGATGGAAATGTCATCCGCGTATATAGCGTGGTGGAGATTTGGGACGGCATTGAGTTTAGTCGGGAGGTTTCTCATTGTTGTATTAAAGAGCATCGGCGATAGTGTGGAGCCCTCTGGTGTTCCTCCACATAGGGGATACGGTTGAGAGGGTTGACCCTCAGGGTCCAGTATTCTCACCGGTCTGTCGTTGAGGAAGTACTTTACGTATCTGTACATTCTATTTCCAGGGTTCGTTTCGCGAAGGTAGGATAGCCTCGTGCGTGACGTTAACGAATGCTCTTCTTAGGTCCACCGCAACTATGGTGCGCTGTTCAACCGTGCTGGGGTTGTCGTACACCTGTTCTTTGATCATTTTTGCTACGTCTTGCGTACTGACGTGCTTTCTGAACCCTACTAGGGTGTGCGCCAGCTGATCCGTGGCTTCCAGGTGCCAGTATAGCCTGGTTAAAGCCATCTTTTCCATTAGTTTCCCCATGTATGACGTCTTGGATATGGGTCGGAGGTTTGCTGGTGTGTTGGGAAGTTTGCCTGGTTTGGGAAGCATGGTTACCTGCGCTTCTTTCCATTCTTCTGGTAACTCTCCCGTCGCCCATACCTCGTTGATGTGTCGTAGAAGGTCGTCGAGCTTGTTGTGAGGGATGTTTCTGAGCATTCCGTATGTTATTTTGTCCGGCCCCGGCGCCGTGTTGCGCTTCAGCTGGAATAAGGCCTTTTCTAGTTCTGCATCGGTGAAGTCCAAGTCTATCCCTTTGATCTCTTCGCTTTCTTGCGCGGTTTAGACTTCTCGATCTAAGCGGGTTTCTGCCGTTGGTATTTGCTGTGCCATTGTCCGCGTTTCGTCTGGGTAGATTGTGTCCCTGATTTCTCCTATGAGGGTGGCTCCTGTGCTCAGCATGAGTTTCTTGAGCGTGTTCCTGGGTTTACGGTGCCCCATGATCGCGCGTAATACGTGCAAGGCTCTGACCGTGTGTAAATGACCGTTCATGTCATCGCAGAGTTGCATCCAGTTTTCGCTGGCCAATTTTTCCGCGTATTCCTGGCTCTCCTGAGTTAAGGCCAGTATTCTCGCCTTGAGGGTTCGGGGCAATTTCACCCTGCGACTTGATGTCGCAACACCGCGTTCACACACAGCAACCGAATTGCTACGACTCGCCATCATCATCATGAAATTTGATTTCTGTTGCACTATTTAGATGCACAGTTACATAAAAAAAAACATGTGTGTATATCTTTAAATTGTGCTGAGAATACTAACTCATCTTTTTGAAACAGTTTATTTCCAAAAACGTCAAACCAGAACTAAGTTTTCAGCTGTCATCATCACCACCACAGGTGTGTCCCGTGGAAATATCGCATTCCTGATTGGCTGCTGCCGCTTCAAACGTCTCCGAGTTATCCGAATTGCTCGTCCGTTTCGAGCCGGACCAGATCTCAGGAATTCGTGTCGATCTAGGGAAAGCTATGGAACTACCCACCAGCAACCCCGAAATTGCTGGAAAAGTTGCCCCGTCTAAAGGGGGCCTAAGACACCCTATCGTCTGGTACAGAGACTATTTAGGAACATTTGAGTGTTTAAACATTGTAGTACCTTTTTTACAAAAAAACAACAACAAAAAAACAACAACAACAGACAAACACATTTCAGGGGGAAAAGTTGAGGAAAGAGAATGTACTATTATGTTCAGTGAAGTTCGGTGACATGATTCGGGACTCGAGCAGGAATGCAGTTATCCTTGGTGTGACCGCATGACTGTCTTACTGCCTTTGCTGCGGCTTATCTAACTGAAGCACCTGTACGAAAAGTAGAAGGAACATATGTGCATAACACTCATTATTCAAAATAAAACTTGTCAACATTCAAAATGACCCGTAGAGAAAATTATGCAAGGAATGTTTCGGCCACGTTGGTCTAGTCACCTCTTGTGGCCAATGTTTCACTGGAACTTTAATTGTACTGAACAGTTATAGGGTATATTACAAACAAAGTGCAGTTTGGTCTTGTACGAAACTACAACACACAAAACAACACTCTAATACAGTATGTTGAGGTGTCTCTGAGTTGAGGTGTCTCTGAACAAATTCCAGGGTTTCATGGTGCCTCCTTCAGAGAACTGATGCTGAACATGAAATATGCGCACCAAGGAGTGAGCAAACTACCGATTAGTCTCGAGGCATGTCGACAAGGAGCGCAATGTGTAGAAGGTCGTCTAGAAGTGTGCAGCCAAGATGAAAAGGCAAGATATAACGATATCAGAATAAGGTCACACCCAAAAGGCTCCGCTGTAGTGAGACAATCTTACAATCTAGGCACAGTGATGAGTCAACTTACGTATAGCCGCGATTCACTTTGCGTTAATTGAAGTGAAACATGGCCAACAAAAAGATAAAAAAACGCGTTTCTTTGTGTGTTTTTTTTACAGCATTTGCTTTGCGCAGTTGATAGCAGGGTACTTGGGCGGCCTCACAAAAATCTGACTCACTTGCTAGCGTTTCTCAACTTCGTTCGGCGCCAGTCGGCACCACAGATCAGTGGTCGGCACTCATGGTCTACCCGGGGGGAAAAAAAGTACGAGCTCAGAGCCACGTCGATCGCGACTTTCGTAAAGAGAAGCTCCGGTAACACGTCGGCGACTCGTCAGCTTCAAACAACGCCTCTTCGAACGAGCACGTGAATCCAATGCACCGAACGGTCGCCGCAGAAAGCACGCCGGAAGGAAGACGGCTGGAGGCTGAGTATCCGAAAGAGACGCGACGCTGCTTTCTACGTCTATTTCGCGCATGAGATAACAAGATAACAAAGCTAGCCGAGTGTGAAAACTGACTGACGTTACATTGGAGTACACGCAGTCGAAATGACGACTGCAACAGAGCACAGCTAGGGGCTTTACACAGGGGACACACAGCTGTCATTTCAAAACTTTACGTCTCCTTTCTGTCCTTCAATGTTTACTTCGATCCTTGTACATCGATACACTGACTGCTGCACGTAATAAAGTCGTGTATACGTACCTTTCGAAGCAATTGAAAGTGTGATGATTTCACTTGATGCTCACGAGCAAAGAGCGTGACGAACTGTCCGTCGGTCGTGCAGGCGGCGCAGAGTCGCGCGACCGACGCCCGCACTCTGCGAACTGGGCATGCTTGGTGGCTCAGCTTGGCGGCTCGAGCGCAGTGTTGTCAACTCGAAAATTGAAAACCCGCAATCGGAATCCCGAAAACCGCTAAAAACCGCTAAATCCAAAACACAGCGCAAAAATCACTTTTAAGAATTTTTTTTTTTGCTTTAATTCTTGCCCAAAGGTATCATAACAGTATCAATCATATCAATGTCATCTGAAAGGAAGCTTTCCTTTTGTTGCGACTAGAAATCGGTCACGCCGCGACACAGTTCATCCAGGTGATACGAAGTCAAAATTGTTGAGTGAGCGCATACGAGCATGGCAAGGGACCCTTCAGCAGAGCGTGACTGGTCAGACTTCCGTTCAACTCGGTTCAGCGGCCGAAAAATGTTTCTTCGTTGCAGCGTGCGCGACCAAATCCACGTGCTGTGCAAATAGTTCTGTTCTGCAATAGCTGTACCTGGTTCATCTGCTATCACCAGGAACATCCAGTAGGCAATCTTTAAGTTTGGGGTCTTGTAGCTAGGTTTTCTTAAACTTATGAGCGGACTTCACCCGGCCCATTTCACGAGGCAGTTACAAAAACGTCAAAGGAGCATTGGAAATGCATGCTGTTCAAACGTGCGCGCACAAAACGGAGAGGCATGTTCCGATATTCGCCGCCTTAATATTTTGATGACGTCACAGGCGTTACTCTCACTAACCAGAACATTACTGAGAGTAAACAAAGACGACTGTGGCTAATTATAGATACGACAGGTCCATAGTTGACAGTAAATCGATATAATATAATACAATACAATACAATACAATTTCTAAAGCTCTAAAACACCGCCAAGATTACATAAAATCGGCTCAAAATCCCGTCGCCAGCAGAACAATAATTTATCCCGCTAAACAGAACCAAAAACCGTTACGTGTAGCGGGAAAACCGATAAATTGGCAACACTGCTCCAGCGGCTCTCTCGGCCGCTCTGCTGGCTCGGCCTCGGCTACAGCGCAGGCTCGCGCCAGTGTTGCCACTCCTACTGATTTATCTGTAGATTTACTGATTTTTTCAGATTTCTCCCGATTCAGTGATAATGCCACAGAATCTATTGATTTTGGTCCTTTTTGCCTACATGTGGTCCAAAACTATACTATTTGCTCCAAGGCGCACCCTCGAGTAATTCGGCGCACTTCGGCGGGTCATATCGTGTGTGTGTGTGCGCGTGTGTGTGTGTGTGTGTAGGCGTTGTAAAAGAAATAGAGGGGGAAAAAGAGAGCCAATAGTATACGCGTACAGGGGACAACAGAATGCAGGGAATAGTTAAATTAAACGAGGGTTGGATTATTGTACAAAATGGGAAAGGGAAAGGAAGGCTCTTCAAAGCTAGATTCGCTACAGAGCGACGGCACGGTCGGCCATCTGAGAGGGCGCAGCTCGCTTCCCGCCTTTCATGCCGTGCCGTAGGCGTCGCGGTTTGAGTAAATTTTAATTTGCTTCGAAAATGACGCGAAGTTTGCCTCGACGATTTCTTCTCCGTGTCACTACGTTGCCCGAGGTCTATCTCAGCGCAAGCTTTCGACCAGTCAAAAAATCATTGGAGGGCCCTTCCCTTTCAAACACCTCGGTATATGGAGACTTTGTAAAGAAGTTCTGGCAACAAACTTTACACTCACAAGAACAAAGAAGTGTGAAACTATTTGATTGAGCAGACCACTAAGCGATAAAGGCTAAGCGATTTCTGGTAATACTGTAATAGTCATGTGGCAGCTGACTTCCAGATATTGCAGGAACAGGTCTTGGGAAGTTTGCTTTGCATACAGTTTCCACTTTTTTTTTTCCTGTCCCATTGTGTTTTTTGTGGCATTTTTTGCATGTGTCGGGCAAATTATCAATGCAATAACCGTACCACACAAACAAGCAAATAGAAAAAAAAAACAGGCTACCGAAATATGAAATCTACTGCTTTTTGCTGATTTTTCAAGCTAAAATCTACTCCTTTTTTCTGGGGATCTGTGGCAACAATGGCTCGCGCCCTTCGAACGAACTGCCTCCGGAGCGCGAGCTGGCGCGCGCGCGGGCTGGTGATGGAAACTTATCTTGTATCGTTTGATGGCGCAAATGGACGTATGTTTCACGTCGTTTTTTATACAGCGTGTTAATCTCGCGAAACAGGCGACGAAGAGTGGTGGGTGAAATGTGCTCGCATGCTGTCGTGTATTTTGTGTACGACGTAGGATTACCCGGAAATGTGGGTCAATATCGATAAATGTGCGTGTAAGAAGCAACTACACGCATGTGACTTGTAAAACTTATTCGCCCTCATTATTTTATCGTGCGAACAACCATTGTCACGTATCGCGTTCGATTTGGATCCCAACAAAGGTAACCTTAAATTGTATATCGTGTTCGATGTTGCATATCCACTGTCGGTAACTTCGTATTCATATCGTATTCGATGTTGTCTCCCAACACCCATAGTTTCTTGTTGTAATGCGATGTTGTGTTGCAACTTCGAATTTTATTCCGGTACGTTGGGTTTATCATTTGGCGATCAACATTTGTTGCATTACAACAACTTCAATAAATATTTGTTGGAAAACGATCACTCCAATAAGCACGTCATTATTGGGCTTTCTCATTAAAAGTTAGGTCGCGGGGTTCCAGCTGGTTATTCTGAATGGTTTGGTGGTTGTCTAGCATTACAAGCGCGCGAGGCTGTGGTTACTGTGTGCCGTTCCAACAGCCGTACATACTAGCACTGTCGATCAATGTTTATCTGTTCGAAACGCAGAAAATTTGTGTTCCGTATGTATCCAGACCCAATATCTTTCTTTCGAGTATGGCAGTGTGGTAACTCGATCTGTTTTACGAAATCATTTACGCGATGTTGTATATGTGTGCATATCGATATCCACATGTTGCTTCACGAACGCTCAATATCGTGTTACGTTTCCTCTTAGTCCGCGGTATATGTCGACGTAATTCATGTTGATAACTTGGTATCCGTTCTGAGGTAAGTATATGCACGCAATATAATATTGTATTCTTTTTTGGGCCCGTGATTGACAACCGATATTTATATATCGTGTGGCCGTACACTATGTACATGTCGGTCACCATTATGCACGCGATGTCGTATTCTTTTCCAATAACCACGCATTATATCGGGGTATTGTGCTCCAATATCGCGTTGTATACCAACAACCGCAAGTTCTATCGGGATATTGTGCTCCGATATTGTGTTGTATACCAATAATTAACCGCATACTATATCTGGATATTGTGCTCCGGTATGAATTCTCATCGTGCGTATTGGGTCAATTGGATGGCAATAAGTTTCTATTGGTTTATATCAACTTCATTGGAATATAATATTTCCAATGAGCCGAGTTCATATTGGCCTTTTTCAATAGGGTGACAACACCACCAAAATTGGAGTTTTTCTATACCTCTTATTTTCGTAAAAAAGAAATCCTTTGCTGATGTCATAGTCAGCATTCGGCCAATCGTGGAAGGACGATAACAACGTCGCTTTCGTTCGCGCACTCCGCCAATAGGGTTCTACGCGGGGCATACAAAAAAAAAATGGCAGTGACGCCACGTGAAAACTCCCTATAGTGTCCCCATATCGAAAAAAAGACACTAAAAACAAATCGAGCGAAAACTGCCCTAACAACTTTACTTAAAGAAATACGTCAATACCACGACAATTAGTTTCCCCATTAAGGTCTTCAAATTAAGATACGAGGCACCTCTAATACGTACCACCATTCCATGTGACAAATTTATCTTCCGAGTAATTTTAACTTTAAAATTTACTCAAAAGGCGTTCTAAACAGCCGATATGGTAATATTTCCGTATTTATGTTAAAATCTTTAGCACTCTCAGGGGTAAATACAGAATTCTTACGACCGTCATTACGTTTTTAATTAATCTGAAAACGAATAAATACTCTGGTGCTTTCCTGAAACTCAGGTTTGTGTATCGAAATGTGCGCATTGAGCGACCAGTGGGTGAATCCTCCTTAAGAAATGCAGGTTTTTGGCTCATTGGGTTCAGGCTACTTCGTAATTGGGTGATTGGCGTTCCTATCGAATAATGCGGCAATCCTATTGGCTGCGGAAGGACAACAGGGTGATCGGTACTCCCCACAACTTGCGTGTCTTAAAGGGAGCATGCGCCAGGTTCAAGCGTTCTTTTGAATTATTAAGTATTCCTGAATGAAATATTCACAGTTCATCAAGCTCAATCTTTTTTTTATAAATCTGGTGCCAGTTACGATTAGCTTAAAGCTTTATGTTGGGCATGCATTTGTCATATAGAAGAAACATGTTCTTGCGCAAGCATGGGCAGTAAGCTTGTACACGTTCCAAAAAAAGGAATCAGTTACAAATAAAATTACTCATGGTAAAAATATTTAATGAGACTACTTAACTTTTACTACTTGAAAAAAAAGTAATGACTCTTATTTGATGAAGTGACCGTTACGTTCCCGATTCCTTCAGGTTTTCAGAAAACACATATTTTTGTACCTCTCCGAATACGGTGCGTTTGTCGTACCGTATATTGTTGGATTAGAGTCGGCGAAGTACAAACTACTTGAATCCTTAATCCACCAATTTCTCTAAACTACCCTCCCGTCTGAAAGTTCTTCAAGTTGGTTCGAGGATACCCTCGTAAAACGCTTGAAAAAAAAAAAGGGCGCCTTTTAAGGCGAAGGAGAAAAAATAATGCTTATACGCAATTGCACTTTTAAAAGTCTGCAGGTTACTCACGTGGGTACTTCCTATTAAATGTATTGCAGCAAGCATAAAACAAATTCTGAAAAGTAATTTATTACGAGTAATTTGATAGCTTATAACGAGAAGCGTACAAGTCAGGACACGGGGCATCGCAAAACCTTTAAGAAACCCTAAACAAATTAATCGATTTTCTTTTTTTAAGCCATTCAGTGCAATGGCCTAAAACGTGTGGGTGCGTTGATTTGTTTTGCTTAACAGTGATAATATCTTATCCATTGTGACAGTAGCCTGGCTACCAGCACACACGTGCTTTTGAGAGCATGGATAAATTCATGTACTCGTTCATTACGCAATCAGTTTAAGCGTGTATAAGCAAAAAAAAGGAGGTTTGTGGAATTTATTATCTTGAAATATTTGAAAATCTCTAAAACCATTATTAGAAGATTCTTAAAGTTTTCATAAATATGAAAAAAAATTATCGGGTGTTTTTTTTTAGATTTACACAATTTTTAAAACAAGCCGTGGAAGTTACACTTACGCGGCTTATGGAGGTGAGTTATACGACAAGGGGAACATTATGTGGGTGGCTAATCTTTGAGGTAAGCCGGCTAATAATAAAAATTTGTTATTTAACTTTTTTAATCAGTGAAATCAAAAATATGGATCCAATTTGACACTTACTCAGCGTCATCGAAAACCGGTAAATAAACTCTTTTCAGAACGACTTGAAGCTCGTGGGAAACTCGGAGGCGCAATAAAGTTACCACTCGTGCAGCAAGCGCAAAGCTAGCAGTGGTGGAACGCGATGATAATCTAATCATTCCCTTTCTGCAACCGCTAGCCTTGTACTTCTTCCAAGAGTGGTAACTTTAGTGCAGCACTACGCTTCTCACGCGCTCACTGTCTTTCTGAAAATTATTGATTTCGTGGTTTTCGATGAAGCTCAGCAAGTTTATAATTGGAACCATAAGTGTATTTGCATTAATTAACAAGTTAATTAACTAATTTTAAATATTAGCCTGCTGATCGTTAAGATTATCTCCCTATACTATGTACCGCTGGCCCTATAACTCACCTTGACAAGCCGCATAACTGTAACCTTCACTGCTTTTTTTAAACAAATCTGTAGAGCTTAAAACAACAAAAGAAAACATCTGTATATGGTAGCTAAACCTAGCTAGTTGCATTGTCCATAGTCTATACCCAATCTGCGGCTCGCGAGCCGCAAGGTCCCTTCGTATGTCCAAGAGCGGCTAGCGGCCGCCTGGTAAGCGCGCCCCCTTCCCCTCCTTTCTCCTCAAGACGAAAATAATTCTGGTACTTAAATAAAACTCACAGTCTTGGCACCCTAGAACTACACTACGTACATAGATATTGACAGCTTTTTGACACATAGAAAAGCCCCCGAACCTTGTTTCCTTTACTGTCCTAGAAACTATTCGCAACCGTATAGACGCTTTACAGCAGCTGTGCATGGGCGCCGCCATAACTGACCTTCAGTTTTTGTTCCCTCTTATTCCGTTCCCTTCACTTCATCATTGCCACAGCAGGACAGGTTATTGCCATTTTAGATGCTAACGTGTTCTTGTGCCCAGCATAGGCCCTTGTGAAGACCCGTCGAAGCCCGCTTCAGTGACTCGGCATCTCGGTAAGACAAGAGAAGGGCGGCTATGGAGGCTCAATCTGGCTCGTGTGTAAAGCGTCTATACGGATAACGCGCATTGGGGGCGGTGTCTGGCTAGCTAACTATGCAATGACTTTTGTTTAGAAGATGAAGAAACGTTCTGCTGCCTGGTGTTACTTGTCGCAGTCGACAATTCCTTCTGTGCTCTTTGCAAAGGACCGTTCCCTCCATATCGTTTCTTGTTAAAAGTAGCCCCCCCCCCCCCCAATGCACCCCCCCCCCCCCCAATGCAAAAACGCCAACGGGCGTTGTTTTTTTTTGTGTCCGTGCTGCTGTCCGAACTTCTGTAGTTTTGTCTGCGGCTCTAACCCCATGTCGCTTTGGACACTACGGGTCTATAGCATGCCGAATTTGGTCGTGATATGACATTATTAAGTACACAAACTCTTGCAGGAAAATGCGAAAACCCCTTGAAATGAGGTAAAGAAAAAACATGTTCGAATGTTAGAACACATGCGTAAAATTAGTCTTCCACGGTGGAAAAAAAACGATAGATATTTTTGTCATAGTTTCCCGCGAAAAATTAAAGCTACAGAAGATTACGCTTGAGAGGAGACGGCTAGGCTCCACTTCTCAACATAAATGGGATGTGTGAGTTAACATATTGCTCAAATTTGTGCCGTTCTTGGCTGAAGAGAGGTCTTCAAATGTGCATTCGACTGATTACCTGAACGTGACACCCACCTTTTTATTTTTAGACCATAATATAAGGATGCGTCGGTAATAAAACATCATAAAACCCATTATCGCTCCCTTTTTCTCAAAATATTGCCATTTTTTTGAACCACACCTTTCTTTATGCTGTCAGTTGGCATTGATTTGCCCTGACTCTGGGCAAGCTTCAGAGCGTTTGCCGATTAGGGCGGCTTAAGGATCCACCAAGGATGACACGATGGGCAGGCCTCGACCTCGAGGCGACCTTGGTTGAATCTTCCACCTAATCGACCGCTCTCTCCCATTCAACAGGCACCGTGCACGGAGGTGATTCCGATACATCCGGGGGCATCACCGAGGCCACCACAACAACCAAAGCTGCCACCACAACACCCAAAGCTACCACCAGAACAACCAAAAGTGCTTATAAACGTTTAATATCTATTTTTTTTTTACGTATTCTACATTCTTTAGCGCTCTATAAGCCAGGGTCCGGCGTCACGCCGCCGCGGTGGTGGTGCTCTCGGCCGAGCGCATGGGCCGAAGCTCCATCTCACGCGAATCTGCTTCCTGCCCACGGGCGATGCCCACTCCTGGCTTGGGCTAACGCGGAGTCTCTCGTCAAGCGCGCGTTGGTTTACGCGTAGCCCAAGTTCGTCTGCTTTTGTTGCAGGGGGCGTGGTGACGTCAGAAAGACGCCGAGCTCCGATTGGCTCTGATCATAGGATAGAGGGCAGACCTCGAAGCAAGCAATCCACGAGGTTCACCCGCTTTCCTTCCATCGGAGCCAATCAAAACGCGGTGTCTCTCTGACGTCACCACAACCCCCGCAAAAGAAGCCAACCCACTTGCCCTCCGCACATTCCACGACAGTTGTGGGGATTAACCAGATGCGCGAGTGAAGATCCGCCTGCACGTGCGAAGCGCCGACAGCAGCGCCACCGCAGTGGTGCGACGCCAAGGACTGCTTCGTCGCTGTCTCCACCGTTTTACATTACGGCTGAGCTCAGCCGACGCTGTACGGTTGGAACCAATCGAGTGGAGCCAAAAGGTGCCTCGTCAGTGTTTTCGTTGCATTTGGATGCTTGCCATTTTTAACTGAATGAATCGGGCAAAGCGAGTGCCCAATTCATTCAGAGGCGCAAGAGCGCCGCCATCTTGCGCCTCTTTTCTGTACTTGATTCGAGTAGCCGCATATGGCGAACCCACAAACACGACGATCGGCGTGACGATGGAATTTTAGCGCTGCCTGTTTAGTTCCATCGAATAGTAGCGTCGGCTGCGTTTCGGCACTTAAATACCGCCGACCAGACTCGAGACTCTGCGAGGCAGCAGAGCCTCCTCATCATGGGGGAAAAGGAAAGAGGCAATGGTGAACAGGGTAGAAGGAGTAAGAAGACACGAGGAAAAAGTGGAAAGTGTGATCTGGCCGTCGGTATTTAAGGTGAACTGTGATTCTAAGAAATCTGGAGAGTTAACTTCCCTGCCAAACAGTTGGGAAACGATTCAATAATGCAGTTCATTCCCGATAATCATTCCCCCCCCCTCCCCACTCCCTCCCCCCCCCCCCCCCTCTTTTCGGCGGCTCTTGGGAGTTTCGAGGTTTCCTTTGCGGCTCTTATAGGCCGGGTCAGCCTGGTCAGCCCTTATATATACAATGAAACAAACCCTTGTAAATCCTACGCTAAGTTTATAGAGAAGATAAAAGAAGCCTATGAAGATGCGTTCCCATTTAGGAAAGCCAAAAGACACAAGAAATTACGAAAACGCTGGATTACCGTAACACTTCTCAAATAAATAAATGATCAAAATAAACTTTATGACACATTCATAAAAACAAAAGACCTCGATATACTGGCTGAAGAAAAAAGAGACGGAACAAGTTAAACTCTGACATAAAAGCGGCGGAAGTAAACTATTATAAAAATCAATTAATTACAATTCAACATAATCCAGTGAAAGTATGGAAAACGGCAAAAGAACTGATTTCCAAATCAAGTATTACCATCCCCAATGTCCTTAGAATAGTCGAAGTAGATTATTCGGGTAGAGAACTTTGCAATCTATTTAATGCTCATTTTTTGCTTTCGGGCGCTCCGACTTTCTTTTTACAACAGAAAAGAAACTTTGAATTTCATACCTGCGTATGTTTACTAGAGTCTATATTTTTGTCACCAACTACAGGGCCTGAAGTGTTTAACGGAATAAATTCATTAAGAAACAGCGGCGCATGCGACGATGTTGAGTTTAGAGTTAAACCTATAAAAGCAAACGCAGGAATAATACGTCAACTACTATCAGCAATCTGTGATAAAATATTAAGCACCGGGATATTTCCTGCTCAATTAAAAATTGCCCGAGTATCAGTAATACACAAAGGTGGGCCAATTAATAATTTAAACAACTACAGACCTATATCTGTATTGCCAATATTTTTAAAAGTAATAAAGAAGATAATAAACTCCAGGATGCCGGATCATTTCATTAAAAATAGCCTAAATGTTGAACAACAATATGGATTTCAAAAAGGGAAATCTACCGAGGAAGTTTTACTGAAAATCGAGGACAAAAAGGTTAACCAATTTTGAGACCAAGCTTTACACATTAGGAATATTTTTAGATGTCAGGAAAGCGTTTGATTCTATTAAGCATGAAATAATTCTGAAGGAGCTGTATAACTATGGTATTAGAGGTGTAGCCCTAGAACTTATTCAAAATTACTTATCAGATTTTGAGCAATATACGACTTTAAGTCGCGAGAAATCAGAAATCGGTAAAATACAATATGGTGTACCCCAGGCGTCCATCCTTGGACCACTCTTATTTTTGGCGTATATTAATTATATTGTCAACATTCCTCACACACCTGACATTGTGCTCTACGCCGATGATACAAACGTATTTTTTTCTGGTGCCAACATAGATGAACTTGAATCAGTCGCGAATAATTGGATGTTAGAGTTGAGTGCATGGTTGACATGTAATGAATTAGAGCTAAACACCGAGAAAACAAAGTACATAATAATTCGAGCAAAAAATAAAAGTATTAATCAGGAACTTAACCTACGATTTAGAAATAGTGAAATTAAATATGTAAAAGCTCACAAGTTTTTAGGTGTATACTTTCAAGAAAAACTCAATCGGTTTTATCACATAGATCAGATCCGGCCCAACATCTCCCGGTCAGTAGGCATTATAAATAGGCTCGAATATATCATTCCAGTTTGGCTAAAAGGACAGTTATACTTTACTCTTGTTCATTATCGTTTAAATTACTGCAGTTTGGTATGGGTTACGTGCTCACAGACCAGTATATCCGAGCTGCTCATTCTACAGAAAAGAGCAGTACGGTCAATTGCCAATATCTCATATAAAGAACACTCTAGTCCATATTTTATCAAGTATTCTCTTCCTACGGTAGAACAATCACTCATTCAAAAACTGGCAATTTACATGTTTTACAGAATAAAAGTACGCTTTCAGTTTGTACATAAAAATTACATCAACAATGCATCAACATACTTATTTCGCCATATCCACTACACTCTAACCAGAGTACGTACTAACTGCGGTAAACAAAGGATACTTAATCAGGTCGCAGAGCTATTAATCACCCACCCTGAAATACTGTCTATGATAAAATATTCCAACACAATATACACAATTAAACGAACACTGAAAACGTACCTTTCAGGTATAACATGACTTATCAAAGCTTCTGGCCGCATTTCTTTTGTTATATCACTGTATCTCAGTGTAATGCCACTATGAGTATTCGACTATTTTTTTTTCCTATATTTCTGTACGTTCTGCTGCTGACAGTAGAGGGGGATGGAGCCTTGTCAGGCGATTTAAAGCGCCTTTTGCCCCATCCTCCTAGACACTTGTTTGAATAAAGAATATTATTATATTATTTTCTGCTGTTTGTGAGCAATTGCCTAAAAGAGTTCAAGGTTACGGTCGAAGATGGAATTTCCGATCAGAAATTACTAGTTTGTACTTATCCATTGTGCAATACTAAACCATACAAGCGTGTCACTGTTACGGTAAAAAAAAATGCGATGGCCAATGATGTATGTATCCTTCATTATCTAGAAACCCAATTCCACCAATTCAGCCATATGTGCGACGTTGATGAAATGTGGCGCAAGTTTAAAAATATAATAAAATATTGTGAAACGAGCTTCGTTCCCAACAGAAAGAAAACGATAAACCGCATGAACCCGTGGATAACGCGAAATATTATACACATGAAACGCCGTCTGAAGCGGAGACGTAGAAACAAGCTCGAGGTACAAGAACTATCGCGAGAATTGACATTAGAAATCAACCTGGCTAGGGCAAGGTACTTCAATATTACCCTGCCGAATTTCCTACTACATAAGCCCCAAAAGGTTTGGCGATATCTGTTGATACGAGAAAGCCATGTTTCACAGTTCGAAATTGGTGGCGCTATCACAGTTGACACAGAAACCATATCATCAGGCTTCAATTATTTTTTTCAGTCTTTATTTTCTAGACCCCCTAAAAATGAATGTGAACCAAAAAGTATTGAAATGCCTGTAATGACAAACTTGGAGATTACCCAGCCCAGAATCTTATCGTTATTACTGAATCTAAACGTAAATATCAGCTGCACCTGATGGAATCTCTGGCACAATTTTAAGAAGACATGCAGAGTGGCTCTCGCACTATCTATGTCTTATTTTCGTTGAGTCATTGCGATCCTCACGGCTACCGGATGATTGGCGTTGTGCTAAGATTGTCCCGATTCACAAGACAGGAAATAAACACTTAATCACTAAATATAGGCCCATTCCACTGACACGTACAACGTGCAAGTCAATTGAACGCATTACATGCAAGGCGATAACTAAACACTTAGACGAAAACAATGTTCTTTATTACCATCAACACGGGTTCCGGGCATGATTGTCTACGATAACGCAACTCCTAGAGGTCACCCACGATTTCGCGCTTACTATTAACAATAGACAACCAACCTGATGCCAGTTTTATATACCTATCAAAAGCCTTTGACACTTGCCTCATCAGAAATTAATACGTAAGTTGCCGTCAGTTGGAATTAGTCACGCTTTGATTTCCTGGATTTATGGTGACCTTGCCAAACGCAAACAGTATGTTATACTGAACGCTAGTACCTCTGGTAGGATGGATGTGTTTTCCGGAGTGCCACAGGGGTCAGTGCTTGGCCCATTGCTATTTTTGATTTATGTAAATGATTTGCCGGCTTGTGTTGATCCAACTGTGACAGGGATACTCTACGCCGACGATTGCGTCATATACAGAACCATAGCTGGACCTGCGAGTCAGATAATTCTTAAAAAATCATTGCAGAACATAAGCCTTTGGTGTAACAGATGGGGTATGAAAATCAATCACGACAAAACTGCTGTTATCACTATTACTAATAGGAAAAACCCGCTAAACTGCGCGTATATGTTGGATAATAAAACTATTCCTAAAGTAAATGAAATAAGGCACCTAGTAGTTTTTATCTCCAGTAACCTTAAGTGGGAGACGTATGTCACAAACGTATGCAGTAATGCATTCAAGACGTTGCGCTACTTGAGAAGAAAATTTTAAAAAAAAACTACGCCTGCCCCTAAACTGTCAGCACGCAAGGCACTGGTCAGACCAGTGTTGGAATACACCAGTATTATCTGGGCTCCGCATCAGGATTTCCTTGACAATAAGCTGGAAAAAGTTCAAAGGATCGCAGTAAGCTGCATCTATTCTAATTACTCACGAAGGGCTAGCGTTACCGCTATGCTTGTGAACGCAAAGTTGGAGACCCTAAAAGATCAAAGAAAAATCGCTAGTTTAAAGTTTCTGTACGCACCGTAGCAACAACAAATAAATGTAGCACAAGTAAAATACCTGAAGACCCCCTTTGTGCACTCGAAGCGAACCAACATAACTAGATGATCAGTCGGTATTCAGCCAAAAACAACACATGTAAATGTTCTCTTGTCCCCCCGTGTTATTGATGACTGGAATGCGTTACCAGAAGAAATCGTAAATACTGTATCAGCGCAGTCTTTTGCCGAAACGGTCACTTCAATGCACTAGCATAACATTCCATCTATACATTTTTTGGGTCTTTTTTTATTACGAATGTCTTATACCGCTGTAGTGCTTCTTGCCTGTACAAGTTCCCACTACTGTATTGGCCTTCAATGAACTACGGTATTAATAAATAAATACATAAATAAATAATTAGTGAAATTAGAAATATCTTTCAAATTTGACACGTACTGAGCGTCATCGAAAACCACTAAATCAACTCTTTCTAAAACGACTTGAAGCTTGTGGGAAACTCGGGGGCGCAATAAGGTTACCACTCGTGCAGCAGGCGCAAAGCTAGCAGTGGCGGAACGCGATGATAATCTAATCATTCGCTTTCCGTAACCGCTAGCCTTGTACTTCTTCCAAGAGTGGTAGCTTTAGGCAGCACTACGCTTCTCACGCGCTCAATGTCTTTCTGAAAATTACTGATTTATTGGTTTTCGATGAAGCTCAGCAAGTTTATAATTGGAACCATAGGTCTATTTGCATTAATTAAGAAGTTAATTACCTAATTTAATTATTAGCCTGCTGATCGTAAAGATTATCTCTCTATAATATTTCTCGCAGGCCGCATTCACCTTCAAAAACCGCATAAGTTTAACTTTCACGGGTTTTTCTAAAACAAATCTGTAAAGCTTAAAAAAAACATGTACATATATGGTAACTAAGCCTAGATTGTTGCATTGCCATAGTGTATAGCAGGGGTGGTCAAACTGCGGCTCACGAGCCGCAAGGTCCCTTCGTATGTCCAAGCGCGGCTCGCGGCCCTCCCTGTTAAGCGTTCCCCCCTTCCCCTCCTTAGTCCCCAAGACGAAAAGAATTAGAATTTAAATAAAACTCACAGTCTTGGTACCCTAGTACTACACTAGGTACATACACCTTGACAGCATCCTGACACATAGAAAAGCACCCGGACCCTGTTTGCTTTACTGTCCTAGAAACTATTCCGAACCGTACACGGATAACAGGCATAGGGGGCAGTGTCTGGCTAGCTAAACATGCACTCATTTTTGCTTAGAGATGAAGAAACGTTCTGCAGCCTGGTGTTACTTGGTGCAGTCGACAATTCCTTCTGTCCTCTTTGGAAAGGACTCTTCCCTCCATATCGTTTCTTGTTAAAAGTAGCTCTCCCAACCCCCCACCCCTGCCCCCCCCCCACCCCACCCCCACCCGCTATTCTGTGTCCCTGCTGCTCTCCGAACTTTTGCAGTTTTGTCTGCGGCTCTCACCCGATGTCACTTTGGACACCACTGGTCTATAGCATGCCGAATTTGGTCGTGATATGACATGATTAAGTACACTAATTCTTGCACAAAAATGTGAATATTCCTTTCTTGGTTGAAGAGAGGTGTTTAAATGGTGCATTTGACTAATTACCTGAACGTGACACCCACCTTTTTATTTTTATACAAAAAATATAAGAATTCGACGGTAATAAAACTCCATAAAACCCATTATCGCTTCCTCTTTCCCAAAATATCGCCATTTTTTCGACCCACCCCTTTCCTTAAGCTGTTAGTTACCATTGATTTGCCTTGACTAGTCAAGCTTCAGAGCGTTTGCCGATTGGGGCGGCTCAAGGATCCACCAAGGATGACGCCATGAGCAGGCCTCGACCTCTAAGCGACCTTGGTTGATCTCTTTCACTTAATCGCCCGCTCTCTCCCATTCAACAGGCACCGTCGTCGAAACCAGCCCTTCAACATCTTCCACCTCCAAGGCCACCACAGCAACCAAAGCTACCACCACAACAACCAAAGCTACCACCACAACAACCAAAGCTACCACCACAACAACCAAAGCTACCACCACAACAACCAACGGTGTCGTATAAACGTTTAATATATTTTTTTTTACGTATTCTACATTCTTTAGCGCTCTATAAGCCGGGGTCCGGCGTCACGCCGCCGTGGTGGTGGTGCTCTCGGCCGAGCGCATGGGCAGAAGCTTCATCTCACGCGAATCTGCTTCCAGCCCACGGGCAATGCCCACTCCTGGCTTGGGCTAACGCGGAGTGTCTCGTCAAGCGCGCGTTGGTTTACGCGTAGCCCAAGTTCGTCCGCTTTTGTTGCAGGGGTTGTGGTGACGTCAGAAAGACGCCGAGCTCCGATTGGCTCTGATCGAAGGATAGAGGGCAGACCTCGAAGTAAACATTCCACGAGGTTCACCCGCTTTCCTTCCATCGGAGCCAATCAAAACGCGGTGTCTCTCTGACGTCACCACAACCCCCGCAAAAGAAGCCCACCCACTTGCCCTCCGCACAGCCCACGACAGCTGTGGGCATTTACGAGATGCGCGAGTGATGATCCGCCTGCACGTGCGAAGTGCCGACAGCAGCGCCACCGCAGTGGTGCGACGCCAAGGACTGCTTCGTTGCTGCCTCCACCGTTTTACATTACGGCTGAGCGCAGCCGACGCTGTACGGTTGGAACCAATCGAGCGGAGCCAAAAGGTACCTCGTCAGCGTTCTCGTCGCATTTGGCTGCTTGCCATCTTCAACTGAATGAATCGGGCACAGCTAGTGCGCCGCCATCTTGAGCCTCTTTTCTGTACTTGATTCGTGTAGCCGCTGATGACGAACCTACAAACACGAGGATCGGCGTGACGATGAAATTTTGGCGCTGCTTGTTTAGTTCCATCGAATATTAGTGTCGGCTCCATTTTCGACCTTAAAGATCGACGGCCAGACTCGAGATTCTGCGAGGCAGTAGAGTCTCCTCTTCATTGGGGAGAAGGAAAGAGACAATGGTGAACAGGGTAGAAGGAGTTAGAAGAGGAATCTGGGAAAAAGTGGAAAGCGCGATCTGGTCGTCGGCATTTGAGGTGAGCTGGGAGTCTAAGAAATCTGGGGTGTTAACTTCGCCACAAGGCAGGTGGGAAACGATTCAATAATGCAGTTCATTCCCGATAAGAACACCATCCAAGTTAGCGAAACACAATCGTTCGTGGAGGGACTTACTGATTATTCTGATCATCTTAACTAAATATGCACTATCATCATAAACAAGACATTGGATCTTCCAAAACTCTAAAGAAGACTTTTTGCTTAATTGTGTCCTTTTTACGTTCGCATTGTATTTAAATCAACAATTTTTTTTTCATCACCTTTAACTAAACGTTTCTTTAAGGGCGCCGCCATCTTGAGAATAGCGGTGCCTCCGACGCCGTCTAGCGGCTCTAATCTCGAAATACCGGCTGCCTGTGGCAGCGCACCTTTTTGTGTTAGCAACGGTGGGGGCATGGTGGGAGCGCATGGCTGGACTTGGCTACGGTGAGCTGCAGTAACTTGGCAGCTGGCTAATGAAAAAACATCACTTCGCGTTCTTAAAAAAAAAAAAAAAAAAAAAAAAAAAAAAAAAAAAAAAAAAAAAAAAACGAGGACGAAGAAGGTGGAGCGTTTTGATTGAGTCTCCACAACGAAGGGATAGATGAGCAGCCTAATATAATATGTATGGGTAAGCTCTCAGCATTTGAGAGCTAAATCTCGGAAGGTGGCACGTAGCTTTTTTCACACCCTTTACGTGCCATGGAGTCATAGCGTATATCGCAATAATGGCCTACCCGGAGCACCGGCACCTGGTTGAAGTCGGTCCGCTTGCCGTATTCGAATAAGCCATGAGCATGCGCGAGACGATGAGTCCGAGACAAAGCCCCCGCGATTCACGCTAGCAATCGTGGCTTCATAAATAAAGATCCTTTGAGGACATGTGAAAACTTGGGCTGCATATCTTCGCAAATTTTAACAGTATAGAAAGCAAAACTGGCAACTAGCTCACGCACAACGTCCGTCTCTAAGCCTTTTCGCACATGCTCTGGGCGGTGTTAAACCCTGTGTCAATGGGTAATCCAAGGATGCACTGGGTCGAGGGCGGGTCATTCGGGCGCTGGTATGTGGTCATGCAAAAAATTCCATGCAGTTTGTGCAACTGCACGTTCTACGCTATGTTGCCCAGCGTTATTTTTATATTTCTGTACACTATTATTATATGCTTATACGTCCGACGACGTAGATAATATTTATTTTACCAAGTGCTGTATTACAAATTATGTCTTCGTGTATAACCTGTCCGGGACTGGAAAAAAGCTCGTGGTATTTCAAATTAAGAGCCAAACGTTGCAATCTAGTGCAAAAAGTTCACCGAATAAAATATAAATAAAACATTAAACAAAACAGTCTGCGCTGTGGCACGGAGTATCTTGAAACGTTGTGTTTAATGCCACAGCGGAGACTGCAATTTTTAGGTATAAACAAGGTTTGCAACCTTGTCAGTGGCTACACTTTCAGAATAGATTGCACCGATTGGCCCTCCAAGTTCTTTACGGGATGTAATGTCCAGATCGCTCAGGGTGTGGGTCTTTGTCTAGCGTTGGGTGCAAAATCAAAGCAAGGCATGCAGAAAGATGGCACCCAACACCACCGGTTGTCAGGTCTACCATAGCATTTCAAGGGCCACATTGACCAGAAAGGAAGGCGATTGAGGAAAACCATAATCGCGACTCTAGTCACCAACATTCAGTCTTGAACACGTTAGTCGAAACAAATATTATAATGCAATCACGATTACTCTCGGTTGAAATTGTGTTTATTTAGATCGCTCGGTTACTCGAGAAGAAAAGTTATCGGCCGTTACCCGAAAAGGTGACCGCCACTTCTCCGATTACTTTGGATTTTCAAGAAGAAAAATGTTTCTGCCTGTTTTAGGGCGGGACTTTCGTACTGTTCATAATTAGATTAGAATATCCAAACTACAAACTACTCAACTTTACTTGATCCACCGATGTTGGTAGACCATCCTCCTTTCGGAGACATAATGTAATGATTCACTAGTATGGAAATTGTACAAGCAAACAAGGCCACTAGAAACAAGAGGTAGGTATAGTAACGGATACAAATAATTTTAGTGCTTCCCAAACTAATCAAATACTTCTCGCGATTGCATCTTAATAAATGTATTCAAGCGATGCTATAGGTACTCCAAAGGGTTATCGACTACAAGTAATTTCATTGGTCGTATTGAGTAGCGTACAAGCGTAGCCTTCTCTATACTCACATAGCCTGTCAGTTCAACGACGGAACCATAGAGCGCCCGGTCGCAGATTTGGAGCGGGAAGATCTGGTAGCACAAAGCATCAAAGAGCCATTTCTCGAAGAACCATGACGTCAGCGCACAGCTTCTGCAGCAGCGAGGACCCGAAACACACTTGTTCGCTCGTGCGAAGTGTGTTTCAGCGTCTCGCCGCAGCGGGGCGCCAGTCACGTGGCTCCCTTCTTATTCGTTGTCTCCCGCTTGACCTTATTCATTTCGAAGGCCGCTTCTCGTGGCAATCTGCCAGGCTTTGGCAGTATATAGGAGGTTACCCAGGCAGCACACCAATGTTGGTCCGACATTGGCCTAACATTGGCAATCACCTGCCTCAATATTGGACAATATTGGAAGCGCTACCCCATCCAACGTTGGCCCAGGAGTTGGTGCCAATGTTGGGCCACTCTTCAGCCATCGTTCCAGCCAATGTTGGCCCCATCGTTAGTGCCAACGTTGGGCCATTGCTAAACCATGGTTCCAGCCAATGGCTGTCCCGCATTGGCAAAGACCGGCGTAATAATGAACAGTACTGAAAGTGCGACACGATCCAATGTTGGCCGTCATTGGGGATGATTTTGGCCGTTGTTGCACTCGCCCAGCTGTTTTCAAGAGCACTCGCCAAGTTGTTTGCAAAAAGGAAGGTACACAGACACGAGGGATATTTTTAAAATCTCCTAAAAGTTTATTACACACAGCCTATTCTGTAGGCAAGTACAAACTAAGCAATTTGTAATATGTGCAGAGGTACTACCCAGCTGTTATAGAACTGAGAAGACTGCAAAGCTAACAACAACCCGGGTAATTGTTGCGTAGTGTCCAGTCTTCCGACAGCTGGGAGAATTTTTCCCCGAAATTCTACCGGTAGTCGCCCTGCAGTGGCGGTGCAATCAGTTCATCGAACGACGTTTCATCGACAGATCGTTTCATGAACACGCGATGTTTCATAAAAAAAAACTCAGAATAGCATTTTTTTTTTCTTTTGCAAAGTATTGTTGCAGACTTATTATGAAGCGGCGTGAGAGGTTGGGCTGGTTCAGTGAGCACGCGCCCCAGGAATACACGCGATTTAAAATGCCCCCTACAGCGTGCAATTCGAGTAACGAATGTTGAGGAAACGTTGCGCCTCAGGAATACAAACGCGACGAAATGCCCCATACAGCGTGCAATTCGCGTAACGAATGTCGATGAAACGTGAATGTCGACGCACCGTGTATTCAAAAAAAAGCGGCCACCAAACGTGTTTTCGTGAAACGGAGGGTGAATAAGGAAATCATTATTCCACCTGCAGTTGTAACATTATTTCAGACAGATAATGGCAGGTGACTGTCGGTAAGATTGCGGGAAAAGTATGCTCCCGGCTGCCAGGACAGGCACGTAGCCAGGATTTTGTTTCGGGGGGGGGGGGGGGGAGGGGGGGGGGGGAGGGGGGGGGGAGGGGCATGGGCCGCCCCCGGGCTACTTGCCTGTGCCAGGAGATAGGCACTGCCTAATTCTAGAGGTTATCCGGAAGAGCACCCGTAGAAGAACGGACAATGATCACCAAGTTGCAGCGCACTTACGTTGAAAATACCGGACTTGAAAGATGCAACCCGAGGTAGATGTCGGCACGGGCGCTGCGGACCAACCACTCAAACACAAAAACTAGAAGGAAGTGATCCCTGAAGATTCAACACGATGTAGCACACGCTGACATTTGCCAAACCGAGCACTAAACGATTCACCACAATGTCTTGCGCTTCTTTGAAGAAATCGATACGGGTAGGACTTTCAGAACGAGATACCATTTACCACAGAAGCGAAATCCACAGGAGGCCTGCAGGCCACATCGCACGCGAAACTAGGTCCGCTCTTCGCAGGCATTCCGGGTTTGTCAACTGCTAATGCGTCATCCGTCAAACCACGTGATCACGCTTCTGCCGTTTCCCGCGCACAGAGAGCCGATTCAAGTGACCAAAAGTATACGGTTCATTGGTCCGGCGAGTACGCACCGTCTACCACGCCCTCAGCTTAGGGAGAGAGAGAAAACGAGAAAAGGGTAGAAAGGAAGCAGGCCAGAAGGGTGGTGCGCTTACAAAGGCTACTCTTCAGGGACATCTCAACAATGAACACAGCGAGACGATCTGTCAGTTGTACCCAAGGTTAATAGTGCAGTGGATGCTATGCGTGGCCTTGGGCTTGCAGGTTCCGTGCTCTCGCTTATCGCCAGCTTCGAAACTGTAATCACGTGACCCTAACCGGAGACACGATTGGCCTAAAAAACGCATAGCGTCTACCCTGCTGTTAATACCGATTGGAGAGGACAGCTCTTTGAAGTCCAGCTTTTGAACTTCTAAAGAAACCGTCCAACCCAAAAGTGATTCTAAGCGAGGCAAGTCTGAAGGCACTATATTTTACGTCGTACAACCCCCATTATCATTCAGAATGAATGATAATGAGAAGGAAGTGTTCTTACTTTGACTGACGAAGAGCCTACCAGGCCCGAAACGTTTCAAGCTCGCTTTTTTGGCAACCTCCTCGACCAACTCCTTTAAGGGCAAATATTTCTTTGAGCATATTTCTCTCGAGTGCCGTCTTTTGTTTTCAGGTGATGTTTCTATATATATATATATATATATATAGGAGCATTTGTAGATACTCTCAGAAACCCCTGCATTCATTCTGCCGCATAATTCAATTGGAACCCCATATATTGACCTTCGTTTAGTCAGTGGAACCGACAGATTTTTCCACAAAATCCCAGCCTTCCCCGCGGTTATCCCACGTTCCACTTCGCAGTGACGGAAATTGTGGGCTCTTTCGATACGCTCGCACCAATTCTTGCGCTTCGTATATCCCATGGAAGCAGAACGATTCCTTCACTTTAATTACTGTGTTCAGCACACGCGCAGGTTAAAGGGGTACAGAAATAAAAATTAAAATATACGAAAACCTTTCCCAAATGGGTGAAAACTTATTTATGACATCTGTAAATGCCAATCGCAAGTACGTATTTTGAGCGGATGGCTATATTTTTTGCTTTAAGCGTTCCAATTTGGCGAGTGTCTCTAAATTGGCCAGCGAAGCGTGCGATGCGTCGTGGGAACTCGGTTACAATCGTGGCTCCTCAGCACAGCCAAAGGATGGCGTGATTATGAGCACCGCCACGGCGGTGGCTTTTGCATGTTACAATCTCGCGTTTCGGAGTGGTGGAGGACTGCGCAGCGGCATGACGACCGTCGTGACGTATTCATTTCGGCCCTTGTAGTCCGCGGTGCGTTCAGCCATGATCTATAAACTCGACGAAGACGAGAATTTCGAGTACCAAGGGGCTCAGACGATGTCAGCGAGGACGAGTAGTCACTCTCGCACATTGTGACGGACAGGCGACTCGGCCTAGTGGCGTACGACCCATCCGACAGACCGACCGTCCGCCCGAGAAAACCTGAAGGGTGTCGGGGTTGCCAAGAAACGCCTCGCATTTAATAAGAATTGGCCAAGAGCGTGCCACTTACCAGTTTTCTTTGCTTTTCGTGCGGTTCGCTGAGCTCTTCCGTTTTTGCTTCCTTGGTAAATATAGGCGACGCAACCACTGGTAGCATTTAAATATTCTTGGTACGATGACCCAGACCATAAAGACAGTGGCTCGCCTTTGGTTTTCCTCATCGCGAAAATGTCGCCGACAAACGATCGGTTTTCTCCAGCGCCCTAGAGACGACGGACGCGCGAGACGGATCTACAGGCTTCTGAATTTCTCATCATTCGAAAACACGAGGGTCGGCCTCTCTCCATTCAATCACGCAGATGCCACAGCCCTCTGGCGTGCAGCAGCGCGGCATCCGGAACGCAAACGTGATAAATAAACGCATTCACAACTTGGCGGTACCAGAACAATTGAGCGGCCGGAAAGCAGCTCAATTGCGTCAATGTGTTCTCGGCTAGAGTGTCTATATGAGTACGGTGTACCGCCGAGGGTGGCGCCACTGCGGGGGCAGCAACGCGTCACAATCCGCCAACAACGCCTGGCCCCTTCAATTCCCAGGGTCAAGCGGGAAATCGTTTAATTCGTTTTAAAACTACTTTTATGGTGTTTAGAGTTGAAGGGCTGTTGTTTCTCAGGTGGTGATGCGACGTGGTATGCATGTAAGCAATACAATAAGCCCTACAAATTTCGTTTTCGTGCCCTTTTAAGAGGAACCCGATGTCATCACGTACAACGAAGTTTGGGCTTGAGCCAGGTAGCTTTTCACTATTTTTTTTTTCTTCTGCCTTTTAAAATTTACAATCTAGGAAGATGAAGGAGTGTCGTCTTTCTTCGTCCTAGGTTGTAAACTTTAGCAGCACAGAACAAAAAATAGCCACCACGTAATCTGTCTTGATTTTGTTTTACATTTTTATTTTTAAAATCACAATCTTAAACGATTATCATCTTTTTGTAGTATCAATAATATTTCGCGTGCCATACATTAGATCCCCATAACTCAGTGAGGGTGCCAAATATTTCCGGAATGGTCTTTGAGAAAGGCGAGCAGTACCGCTGAATGGGCAAGCATGCGCAGGGACAAAGGGACATCTCATGCCACGTACACTGCGTTTTTTTTACGATAGTTTTTATTGCCTCTTTGCACCACTGGAAATGACGCCCATTGTCATTGGTGTTGTAGTTGTCGAAAAAGCGGGTGTGAAGTCGAGGTACCCAGTAAATTAGCAACATGACTTTTTCTGCCTGCTAGGCCGATACGAACATATACTAATATACAGACAACCGAACCTCGCAAGGTGATTGGGATAAATCTACGGCTGTCATAGCAATCTCTAATTCGGTCAATTTAAGTCCTTGAAGCATGGAAAGTATAGTTCTGAACCAGTCCCTCCAAGATTGCAACCAAGCATCATCATACGTTCCTCGCGAATATAAGCGTGTTTTGCACTATGAATGCAATCAACTTCTGCATAGTGCTTCTCTACACAGATCGTTTACCGTGTTATTGTGTGTCATGCGTATTCAAAAATAATAAAAAAAATTTAAATTCTGTCAAGCAACGACGCCGTAAGCGGTGGCGATGCAAAGATGTGCACATTGCTCGCTGGTGTGCGGACAACGTAACCTCGGTGTTTAAGAAATGTCTTTATACGGAGCGCAAGTTCGTCTGCGTCTTGCATATGAATTGCGATAATGTCCGAACGTCCAACTCCTATTGGATGACTCGAAAAGAATAAAGTGGGTAGACCTCAAGCATTTAGCATTGAGGTCTACCAACTATCATTTTGACCAAAGCTAATCAGAGCTCGGTGTCGTTCTGACGTCACCGCAACCCCTGTGCAAGAAGCACAGTACCTACTCTCCGCATAAAGCAACCCGTATCGGGAGTTTAGATCGGCTCGCCAAGAATGGAAAGGTCAAAGAAAAATTGGTCTTTTCATGAACCGAAATTGCGACCATGCCACCAGCTTGGCTTTGTTTTCCTACGATCCAGTGACTTTAGGTGGGCGAAGTGCGACCTTTCTTGTTATTCAGAAATGCTCGAAAAATCGCCCGCCGCCCCGGTATCTCCTGGATTTCTATCGTGCATTCGCTGCCTGTATAGCGGCCGCTTTACCGGAGAGTTACGCCTCAGCCTTGGCATTCGCCTTTATCTGTTTGATAAGCACACACGTTCGAATGGATCTCGTGAAAATTAAGAAAAAAAAACTTCGGCTAGGGGGCGCAAGCCGTATCCATCCATCTAATACCACCTAAAGAACGAGGCCTGTGCTTTAAGTCATTGTTAGCGGATCCCTGAGACGCCCCAAGCAGAAAACTTGCTGAAGCTTGAGAAGAGTACAGCCCAAAGCGGAAGAGGTGTGCGTCTTGGCATCGCCGTGTGCTAGCGTCACATTATTTGCAACTTGCCAACAGACGCGCTGGTTGAAAGACGCGCTGGTTGGGACGAACTGCGAGACTGCTCTCAGCGTCCGTTTCAAGGACAAAGCCAAGAGACCAGTCTGTCAAGACCCCACTTAGCGTAAACACGACACCAATGCCTAACGACTTCGCTTGACGTATCGCAGCTGTCGTTCGGAATTGATTGTACATTCAAGCGGGACTGCGAATTTTTTTTTATTCAAGCACGGTACCAATTGGGTTTCTCATTGACCGAATGTAGTACAGAGAAATGAATTATTGCATGGTGTTCTGAGTGCATCGCGGTGGAATATGTACTCATGCATGCACGTGTCAGGGCGGTAGACAGACTGTCTGCTTTTTAGTTACATAGATGCATGGACAGATGTTAAAGGCTGAACCCTTTATAACGGAAGGGGAGCTTCCGCCGAGTAGCCTATAAACATACGTATTTGCTCTTTTTCTCGTTTTTCGCATCTCTCCTCGAACAAAGTGGCCAAGTCCATCCTTCTCTGCACGATCGGCATTGGCGGCGTCCTGCAAGTCATGATGCCTCCGGACGGCGTGTGCGATATCGTCTTCTACGCGCACGTGATGTGTCCCAAATGCAACGAAACAAAGCGGTTCACTTCCATCGGGGACGACACGGCCTACAAGGCGGTCTTGGTCAAGGCCAAGTCTTATAGGTCGACGACCTTCGGCATATCCCTGGACCAGGCGTGAGTCAGCACATTCTTCCTTTTATCCAAGACGGTGCAAAGGTGGCACCTCAGTCGGTGGCGTTGGTCAGCTTCACCTGAGAAATCTGAAACGTCTGTTAAAGCGTAATTGTGTTCATAGTACAGCTAACTTTGATTTCGCCTTGAAACGTGAAGCATGCCGCGCCAAGGTGCGGTCGCATAGAAGTGGCTGGCTACCAGACACTTCCGTCGCGCGAGCTCCGACAACAACATAATGCAACTGTAAGAAAATAAGAAAAAAAAAAGTAACGAAATTTTTAGAAGTAGGAACCGAGGACTCCAAGCCGCTTCAAGAAGACTTTTCCTGCTACAAAATCTTTGAAAATAACAAGCAAAAAATAAAAAACAGGTAAAAAAGGGTGACGTAAGGACGCTAGGCATGGTGCAACTTGTGTAAAACGAACACTCATTTGGGTAAGACCAGGATTAGTGTTCGCAGCTTTCTTTATAAAACGATATTCTGCTTATTTGGGTTTGATGGGAAGATCGCTATACACAGCTGCAATTCGTTTCTTCTTCAAAGAATTTGTGGGAGCCAATGTCTGCCACCTATCAGGGAGCTCCCTGAACGGCGAGGCTGAAAATACAATTACACCTAAGCCAAAAACAATAATCTGTCTGCGTTGGGAAAATAAATGACACGCACGCATGTGGAACGCCATGCTGAGTGTTACAGCGCAGAGCGTTTAAAGGGGCGGTGCAACGATATTCAATTGGAATGTTTTTTTCACCTTACACGAGCTTACTGGCACTAGTAGGACTCAAGGATACTGGCACGCAACGCCACTGACCAAGAAACTTCTTTGTTGCACTGTAATTTTGAGGACAAAACCGAGCGTTTTCATTGAATCTCTCCTTCGAAAAACCTGATGACGTAGCTGCGCGGTAGCAGTACCGCCCAGTGACGATATTTGAATGCGGCTCATAGATTGGACCCGAGCATTGCGTCGGCACTCGATTTGGGCTCGTGATAATCTATAGCTCGAGAAGCATTCGGGTAGTAGTGTCCTGTGTCCAATCGCTACAATGACGACAATACCCGAACCATAACAATGTCTGGAACGCGGCGCGTGTCCTGTGCCTTGCCAACCCCAGCGCATGGCTATGATCAACATCGGCGGCATATAATCGGCTCCAGATCACGTAGCCGCTTGTTCTGGCTGCGAGTTAAGAGGGTGAACTTTGCTTGTTTTTTTTTTGTTTTTTTTTTTCTGCGACTTCAATTGCGTGCGGTGAAAAACGAATGGGTATTTCACAGGTCATTTACGTCAGGGACCCCCTCTAAGCGGTATTTTCGCAAAATACAAAACTCGTTGCATCGCCCCTTTAATGGCGTCATAAATTCAGCCTCATCGTTCGCCGAGCTCTCACGGTCAAAGTCGACGATTTTCCTTTTTCCAAAGTGCGCGCCATTGCGTAGATTCAAAGAAGCTGCCATTGTTTTGAGCATGTACTCCGAGCACTTCTTGCTCACGAGGGTTGCGTCTGCGTTCGGCGTGATATCGGCTCAACTTGTGACGAAACCGAGTGCTGTGTCCATGTTTTACGACAACTCGAATCCGATCATGCACTTGGTGACTAAATAACGGCGACCGCGAGTTTTCTTCGATATAACTTTTCAAGAAGATCTATTTGTTTTTGCGAAGTTCTTGTGCTAAAAAAAGCCACCGGAATATTTAGAGTGTGTGAAGTACCACGACGCCTGCTACGAGTCATATCAGCCTATTATAAGCTCCACGCGTGCCACGTAACTTCGAGCTCAGTGCGTCGTTCCGCAGTACCTCGAGGTCACGTGACATGCTGCGAGCTACGGATTGGCTCCGGTTGTTCTTACCGTCCGTTGCGGTACACCTTAAGTTGAAACGGAGTACGCGTCCTCACCTCTCCCGTGTAGTCCTTGCCCATCTTCAATCGCGGAACCTTTGGTACTGGAGAAAAAATGTTTTTCTCTTGCCCCGCAATTGGGAGATTTTCACGTTTGCATCACGGTTGTTAATCCTTTTTGCTTTGCCTTACATGCACATGACGTAATATAGAGAAACACGTAGTATCAAAATTATTATATGACTTTCGAATTTCACCTTAATACAACCAGCATGGTTTCAAAAGAAAAAAATATTTCAACAGTCCATCATGTATTGAATATATTCATATTGTTTCTAGAAATATTGATGCAGGCGGACTAACTGAAGCAGCATTTTCGTGCACTGCAGGAACTTTTTTCTGCATAGTCGCCCCATACGAGACCTTAAAGGGACAGTTACAGGGTAGTTATGCTCGTGAAGGGTTTTGTTTTTAAATGATATATGAGGGCCCAAATACCCAAAACAATTTTTGCAAAAAAAAAAAAATCGTTTTTGTTATTTCCGAAAGTCGATGATCGAGGACTGGAGAGTTTTAGCCGCGCTCAGTCTCTTCTCCGCGTTCACGTGCCGTTCAGACACAAGTGTCAAATATAATCAAAGTTGTGAGTCATGGAAGGTACGCCATCAACATTAAAAATAGTAAATAAATGAAACCAATCTTCCGAGGCTTCTAAAAAGCTGGAAATGCGTTGATTGACAAAAAATACCTGCACGGAGTACAAGAAGTACATTTACAGCGTAATAGAGCTTTCGCTAAATCACCCAAGAATTAAACAAAACGTTGGAAACGTAGGTACAGGCCCTGTGTAGTATCGCGGGTGTTACCGCGTGAGCAGGAAGTCGACGATACGCGAGCTTGCCACGCGGACCAGAGAGCAGCACGAGCGGGGACTCTTGAGTATGCTGCGGTTCGAGTATATTCTATCTTTTCTGCTTTATTAAATACCTGAGTTTGCTGTGATGTAGCGTTGGCCTTCATACATAACATTTGGCGACGAGGCTAAACAGCGGCAAGGAGCATTGCAACGAAAGAGAACGGACCAGGACCGGCACTTGGACGTCTGGAGGAGTTCGACTCATCGAAACCGGAGTCTCTGCCGCAGTACGTTCAGCGACTCGGGTTCATCCTTTTGGCCAACGGGATCGTGGACAACCTAGTGAAGCGGGCCGTCTTCTGCAGCGTGTGTGGGCCTTCCACATACGCCTTGCTTTGATCACTCTGCTCTCCGAAGACACCAGGTGATGCACCTTTTTAAGAGCTGTTAGCCATTCTAACGAAGCACTTAGCACCAAAAACATCGGTAATTGCTCACTGACGTACGTTCAACAAGCGTTCCCAAAGTCAAGGCGAGTCCGTGGCGAACTACATCGCGGAGTTGCGCCGCCTCGCTGAACACTGCGACTATTCATCGTTTTTGAATGAGATGCTTCGAGATCGTTTGGTATGCGGGGTCGGCGAAGAGGCTCTACAGCGCCGTCTTCTCGCTGAACCATCCCCGCAGGGGGCACCTGCGAAAGCAGGTGTTTGGAGAGTGGCGTCTCCACGGACCCCGAGCCATGCGGGTTCGCCCGCCCACGTCTGACTGTGCGTGGCTTTCCCGTGTCTGGGGAAAAGGGCATCCTGGTGGTTGAGCCAAGCCCGGGGTAGGTTTGGACCCTTCGGGGCCCCCCGGGCGGGGCAATACACCACTTCGGCACCTGCTTCTCATAGACGGGAGTCCTGGTAAGGCCCGGCCAGGATGATTCAGTCTAGTCGCCACTCCTTCTACTATCCCCTCCCTTCTTTCACCCTTGTCTCCTCCTCTTTTTCACTCTTCTCATTTCTCTTCTTTCTTTTTCAACTTTTTTGGCGGCAAGGGCTAACCTTGGGTGGTGACAGATACTCTCGTCCAGATCCACACTTGGTTATAGTTTCTGGGTAGCGCTAATAGAGTAATGCTTCCAGCAAAGCCATATTTGTTATGGGGTGTTACCTATTCCCTCGTTGGGCTCCGTGGTGGGTGGCGCGCCACAGATTCTGAACACCCTTTGCCTTTTTATGGCTCCCCTCTCTTCTAAACCCCGAGCAGAGCGACCCCCCAAAAGGGTTCGCCCCGCTCCCCCTACTTTTGAAAAAGCCAAAGAACCCGACACCTTTTCACGATTTCTTGTACTTCATGCTGCGAACGACTCTCTACCGTTATCAAAGATGTCACCTTTTTTTGTCTCTAAGGTCCTAGAGCAGACGATTGGAAAGAATTACAAGGCAAAAAAACTTTCTGGAGACCTCCTCGTTGAGGTAGAAAACAAAACTCAAAGCACAGCATTACTGAAGTTGACTAGCTTAGGTGAACACCAAGTTTGTGTAACCCCGCACCGGACTTTAAATACTGTCCGCGGCGTCATCTCTGAGGATGACCTCCTTCAGTGTACTGAAGAAGAAATCCTTGAAGGGCTGCGTCGGAGTGCTCTTGTGGCCGTGCGGCGAATCACGCTACGACGAGACGGACAGGAGATACCAACCCGACACCTAGTCCTGACTTTTGAACTCCACTCTCTACCTTCCACCGTGAAGGCAGGGTATCTAAACTGCAGAGTTCGTCCTTTCGTTCCAAACCCACAGCGGTGCTTTCGTTGCCAGCGTTTTGGGCATGGCTCCCGAAACTGCCGCGGCCGAGAAACTTGTGCGAAATGTAGTGCCACTGACCACGTCGCTGACATATGTGAAAACGACCATAAATGCATAAACTGTGGCGGACCACACCCCGCATTTTCACGCACATGTCCGAAATGGAAGGAAGAAAAGGAGATAATTACATTTAAGGTCAAACACAATCTCAGCTACCAAGACGCTAGAGAACAGCTTGCCTTCAAGGCAAGGGGTTCATATGCCGAGGCAGTGCGAAGGGGACCCCCACTGCCTATGGCATCCGTGGAGACGCAGACTTCCCCGGAAGACCTGTCATCTCCACAAGGGTCCTTTTACGTACGTCCGAAGACAGTGGGCAACCCACTGCCTTCATGCTACAATGAGTGTATTGTGCCCTCTAAGGAGGGTGCTGCACCCTCCAAGGAGCCAGACATGTCGTCACCGGCACTAGCTGGCCCTTCTGGCCGGGGTCGGGGGCTGCCTCCCCGTGCCTCTGGCAGCTCTTCAAAGCCTGGGCGGTCAGATTCACCTCTACCGCCCAAAGGACCCAAGGTCTCATTGGATGAGAAGATGGATGTGAGCGTCCCACTCTCCGATGAGGACCTTCCTCTCTCTCAAACAGGCTGTTTCCTCGGCCTCCTGCGAGGCTGGAGGACGGCCTAAAGACACTGCAAAAAGAAAACCATCCCACGGATTGTGGCACCAAAAGACGCATAAACTACATTTCACAATTTTTGCGTAAAACACTTATTGAGGCGTTTCCTTTATTGAAGATAAATGTCTTCCTTCCTTCAGTGGAACTGCAGAGGCCTCCTGTCTAACTACGATGATGTGAGCGATCTTTTAGAGGATCACCGGCCCATTGCATGTTGCTTACAGGAAACGCACCTAAAAACCACCCACACCAATGTTTTAAAACACTTCCAGGTGTTTCGTAGGGACCGTACACATGCAGCTCACGCAGCTGGAGGTGTTGCGGTGGTTGTCCAACGTTCAATTCCTTCTAACGAGGTAGCCCTGCAGACTTCACTTGAGGCGGTGGCTACACGTATTTTGTTAGATCGAATAATTACAGTCTGCTCATTGTATGTACCTCCCAATTATCAGTTACATATGGAGGAGCTAGAAGACCTTGTTAATCAACTTCCTTCACCTTTTTTACTTTTAGGAGATTTTAATGCACACAATCCCCTGTGGGGTAGTGACAGACGGGATTCTAGAGGGGCACTTGTTGAACGTTTTTTGCTTTCTGCGGGATCGTGCCTGCTGAACACAAATGAATCTACATATTTTAGCTCAGCAACTGACACTTTCACTTCCATTGACCTATCTATTTGTCACCCATCATTATTCCCATTGCTTTCATGGGAGGTCATACCGAATCCTCACGGAAGTGACCACTTCCCCATCATCTTAGAATTTAACCATCTTCCCATGACAGTCCCAACACGCTGTCCTCGTTGGAAATTCGAAAATGCCAACTGGCCTACCTTTGAAGAATCATCTCTTTTTGCATGCACATCACTTGACGATCTCGATATCAATAAAGCCACTCAACATATCACTCAGCACATTTTACAAGCTGCCATTCTCTCCATCCCCATGACGTCCTCGCATCTGCCCAGGAGACCAAAGCCCTGGTGGAACAAAGATTGCCGTTTGGCCAAAAAAGAACAAAATCGAGCGTGGGGTATATTTAGGCGCTACCCTACAACACACAATCTTATTGAATTTAAGAGAAAAAGGTCCCAGGCGAGGTGGATTAGAAGGCAAGCTAAGAAAAAAAGTTTTAGAGGGTACGCTTCTTCAATTAACAGCACTGTATCTGCGAAGGAAGTCTGGGATCGCGTACATAAAATTGACGGCTCTTACCGGGCATTCACTGTCCCACTCTTGAGTCGAAATGGAGTTTGTTCTGCAAGCCTTGAGGAACAGGCCAACATCCTCGGTAAACACTTCGAGTATGTCTCCAGTTCGGAACATTACACCCTAACGTTCCAGCGATACAAGATCAATGCAGAAAAAAAAGCTGTTATCACATCAGGTGGCACGCACGAACCCTACAACACTCTATTTACATTATACGAACTTCAAATGGCACTTCTTTGTTCCAAACAAACTGCCCCTGGACCAGATGGTATTCATTATAAAATGCTCGAACATCTTCATCCATCCACTATGGAGCTAATTTTGTACCTTTTTAATAGAGTTTGGCTCGAGGGCCACTTTCCATCCTCCTGGAAGACCGCTGTGGTTGAACCAGTGCTGAAGCCCGGCAAAGATCCCTCTTGTGCATCTAGCTACAGACCAATAGCTCTAACTAGCTGTCTTTCTAAGACATTAGAAAGGATGATTAACAAGAGACTCATGTTTTTTCTAGAACGAAACAGCTGCCTTGATAAGTTCCAGTGTGGCTTTCGGTCAGCACGGTCCACTGTCGATCATATCGTCCGCTTTGAGACCTTCGTACGTGAGGCGTTTGTCAACAAACAACAGTGTCTCTCCATCTTCTTTGATTTGGAAAAAGCATACGACACAGCCTGGCGTTACGGCATTCTGCAAGATTTATTCGATCTTGGTTTCCGTGGCCGAATGTTGAGTGCCATACAGAATTACCTACAGCACCGTACGTTCCGCGTGAGGCTGGGAAAAACTCTCTCTAGGGAGTTTTTACAGGAGAATGGAGTCCCTCAGGGGGGTGTACTGAGTGTCACTCTTTTTATCGTCAAACTTAATTCCATTGGCCGTGTAATTCCTCCTTCGGTGCAATATTCCTTATATGTTGATGATCTCCAGATCTCCGTTTCATCCTGTAATCTCTCAATTTGTGAACGTCGCGTTCAACTTGCGGTCAATAATTTGGTCAGATGGGCCGATACGAGTGGGTTTAAATTTTCTCTCGAAAAAACAGCTTGTGTCAACTTCTCTCGTCGACGTGGTGCTCTTCAGGAACCGTCTTTGAACATGTATGGTTCTCCTATTGTTGTAAAAAATGAGCACAAGTTTTTGGGCCTTGTGTTCGATTCCAAGTTGACTTTCGTTCCACACATTAAAAGATTAAAACTCAAGTGCCTTAAATCTCTAAACATCCTTAAGGTCTTGTCACATACATCACGGGGCTCTGACCGACTGTGTCTGCTGCGTATCTATCACTCAGTCATTCGCTCCCAGCTTGATTATGGTTGTATTGTCTATAACTCTGCTCGGGCATCAGTTCTAAGGATGTTAGATCCTATTCATCATCAAGGACTGCGACTGGCTACTGGTGCATTTCGTACCTCCCCAGCGCTTAGCCTTTACGCGGAAGCAAACGAATTGTCCCTTGAGTATAGGAGGTTTTCCCTGGGTTTTATGTACTCTGTCAGGGTTCGCTCGGTCACGGAGCACCCCGTTCGAGATAATATTGAGACGATCAAGTTCAAACGCACATTTGAAAACAAACCTTCCACAGTCCCCCCTTTTTCTATGAGGAATAATACTGGAGCACAATCCGTTGGGATGGATGCAAAGCCTCAGTTGGTCCAATACCCTCCGGATATAGCTCCATGGAACAACTGCCAGATACATTGTGACCTTACACTGACCAAGTATAACAAAAAGAATGTTCCACAGGAAGTCTAAGGCAGAACTTCTTTGAGCTTCAGACCAAATATCACGAGTATGCTAGTTTTTATACAGACGGGACAAAAAAAGACTCCGTAGTAGGCTGTGCTATGGTGGGACCATCGGTAAATCAGGTGAAGAGAATAAACTCAAAAGCCTCTATACTAACAGCAGAGCTTTATGGTTTGTTGTTAGCTGTTGATTACATAATCAAAAAACGCCTTTCTCACGCTGTAATCTACACCGACTCTTTAAGCTCTCTGAAGGCTGTCGCATCAATGAACCGTGTAAAAAACCCACTGGTTTTCGAGTTAAAGTACAAGATAATCCTGGCTGCAACGAAAAATTTTGACATAGTCTTATGCTGGGTTCCTAGCCATGTTGGCATTCCTGGAAATGAAGCAGCTGATGGTGCAGCCAGTTCTGCTAATGATAGAGAAATTGACACACACCAAATACCCTACAAAGATTACCACAATTCTCTGAAACGTTGCATCAAAGCAAAGTGGCAGCTGCAGTGGAACGGCGAAACCGGCAACAAACTACATGCAATCAAACCTCTTTTAGGCGAGTGGGAGAGCGCCCGACATCGGGAGCGCTTTTATGAAGTCGTATTGTGTAGGCTACGAATCGGTCATACTCGTCTTACACATGGACACCTCTTGAGCGGGGAGGATGCCCCTGAATGTGTGCACTGCAACCTACCTCTAAGTATTATGCACATACTCATTGAATGCCCTATGTATGACCAATGCCGGTATAAACACTACTCACTGCTTTATAAAGAACACATTCCACTACATCTTGCCTTACTACTAGGTGACGAACCGCTCATTCCATATAGTTCTGTTTTTAATTTCCTCACAGATATCGGCCTTTTACACCGACTGTGATTTTACTTTCTATCCTAAACTCATTGTCATATTGTTTACGCTTATACACATTCATGTTCATGGTTTTATCATATATTTCGCTACTATAGCTCTTTCCTCTTCTTAAACCCGAATATCAATAGTCTAAGCTTGGCGCAATATAGCCTTAGCTGCTGATGCGCCATAAACCCCCCAATCAATCAATCAATCAATCAATCTCGCTGAACCATGCCTCACCTTCGCAAAGGCTCAGGACCTTGCGATCGCGGCAGAGTGTGCCAAGAAATGTACGCAAGAGATGCGTGACCTTCATAGCCCGGAGGCGGCTGAAGTTTGCTACATCGACAGAAACATCTCGCATAAAGCGCCGAACAGCTCATCGACGCAAGGCCAGAACCCTGGCAAGGTTAAGACTCCTTCAAGCTCAGTTGGCAAATGTTGGCGCTGCGTTGGTACACACGACGTGAGTAACTGCCATTTCGCACAGGCCGTTTGCCATTTCTGTGGCAAGAAAGGGCACATCGTACGTGCCGGCCGCCAGAAGATGGCCAACTCCAAAAACAGCGCTTCAAAAGCGGGATCAAGCCATAAGCTGGAGTTAGATAAAGCTTCCAAGGTGGAGTATCGCCTAAACTTCATTGAGCCGGCAGAGACAGTCGAAGTTCAAGTAAATGAAATCCCCATCTGCATGGAAGTAGATTCCGGAGCAGCTTGTTCAGTCATCGATCCGAGGACAATGCGTCGCCTTCGACTAACCAAGAAGGGAGTGATGACAACAGAAATCACTCTCAGGACATATTCTCAACGAAAACTGGTGGCTCTAGGAAGTGTCAACGTTCCTGTGAAATTCAAAGGAAAGGAGCACACGCTACCACTGCTGGTAGTGAAAGGAAGCGGCGAAAGCCTGCTGGGAAGGAACAGGTTTTGAGCACTGGGAATCAAGATTCAAAGAATTCATCAAGTATCCGAGTCCCAGCCCCGAATGCAAGGACTGAAGAAGGAATTTCCAAACGTCTTCGAGTCAGGACTTGGCGAAACCAGAGGACCCGAAGTTCACATTGAGCTCAAGCCAGACTTCAAACTAAAGTACCACAAGCCTCGAGCTGTTCCGTTGGCACTTCAACCAAGAGTGGAAGACGCCATCACACACCTAGTACAACAAGGAATTCTGGGTCCAGTGAGGAATTCTAAATGGGCTACGCCAGTCGTACCTGTGGTGAAGCCAAACGGCAAGATACGACTATGTGGTGATTATAAATGCACCATCAATCCAGTATTAAAATTGGAAGATTATCCACTGCCAACAGTTGAACAGCTGTTAGGTAATCTGGTAGGTTGCCGGTGGCTTTCCAAGTTGAACCTGAAGCAAGCCTATCAACAGCTTCCTGTTGATGAACACACGCCTAACCTACTTACCGTGAGTACTCACAAAGGACTTTCTCAGGATAACAAGGTTACAATTTGGTGTCGCTACCGCTGTAGCTAATTTTCAACGGCGCATGGAGCAGTCACTAGCCGGACTACTGGGAGTTCAAGTGTTTCTGGATGATATCCTGATCGGAAGATCCGACTCAAGAGAACATGACCGTCGAGTCCGTGTAGTTCTACAAAGAATCCAAGAGGACGGACTACGCTTGAACCAAAAGAAGTGCACTTTTGGAGTGCAAGAAGTGACGTTCCTGGGTTACAAGATAGACCAAGACGGGGTGCACCCAACACAGGACAAGTTGAGAGCAATCCATGATTCACCTGCTCCTAAAGACAAGAAGCAGCTTAAAGCCTTCTTAGGACTCTTGAACTTTTATAATCACTTCCTGAGTGGAGCTTCAGACGTGTTGGAGTCACTCCACCGACTTCTAAGGGACGGAGTAAAATGGAATTGGTCAACAAAAGAAGCAAAGGCCTTCAACGATGCAAAAGAACTTCTCAAGTCTGACAGTGTTCTTTGCCACTATGACCTTAACAAACCACTGGTACTGGTCTGTGACGCCTCTCCTTACGGAGTAGGGGCTGTGTTAAGCCACGCAGATGACGAAGGTCAAGAGCGACTTGTCGCTTACGGTTCACGTTCGCTGACAACAGCGGAAAGGAACTATTCCCAAACATATCGAAAAGCGCTAGCTGTAGTCTTCGGACTAAAAAAGTTTCATCACTACATCTACGGAAGAAGCATTAAGATTTACACTGACCACATACCGTTACTTGGTTTGTTCGACAACAAGAGAGCGATTTCGAAGATGGTATCACCAAGGGTACTCCGTTGGAGCTTGATGTTAGCAGCTTATCATTACCAGTTATTATACCGTCCAGGTAAACAAATGGGAAATGCGCGTGGTCTCAGCCGACTTCCACTACCTCCACTCAACTTCGACGTTCCGCAACTGGCAGAAGTTTTTCTTTTAGAAAGAACTCCAGAAGGCTTGGTTAAAGCCGAAGAAGTGGCGAAAATGACGAGGAAAGATCAGGTTCTTTCAACTGTGATGTACTGGGTTCTTCATGGATGGCCAGAAGAAAAGCCAAAGGACCTTTTTAGTGCATTCTATAGCCGACGAGAAGAGTTGTCGGTATACAATGGTTGTTTGCTGTAGGGACACCGTGTGGTTGTTCCCAAGAAATTTCAAACGAATGTTCTGAACATTCTGCATGCCTCGCATTCCGATGTTGTGCGCATGAAAGGCCTAGCTAGAAGCTACGTCTGGTGGCAAGGACTGGACCAACAAATCAAAGAATGTGTTCGATGCTGCACGGCTTGTCAGGAGACGCAAAATGCACCGGCCCGAGCTCCAATCCATCCATGGGAATGGACGGTGAAGCCATGGTCCAGACTACACATGGATTTTGCCGGCCCTTTTGAAGACAAGATATTTTTTGTCGTCGTTGATTCACACTCCAAATGGGTCGAGGTATGTTTAGTGAAAACGACTTCAGCGGCGGAAGTCATCCGAAGTTTAAGCAAACTGTTTGCGACACATGGAGTGCTGGATGTGCTGGTTTCGGACAACGGAGCTGACTTCACTTCGGCAGAGTTTCGAGCGTTCGCAGACAGTAACGGCATTCAACTTTCGTTCGTTTCACCGTATCATCCAGCTTCCAACGGCCAAGCTGAAAGGATGGTTCAGGAAACCAAGAAGTTGCTGTCACGCCTGAAGAAAGGAGACTGGTCCACAAGGATATCAAGATTTTTGGTAACTCAACATGTTCTACCTTCCACTACTACTGGGAAAAGCCCAGCCGAGTTAATGATGGCGTGAAGCTACGAACAGTTTTAGATCTGCTTCATCTAACGTCGGCAAACCGCACGATTGAAAGACAAGAGAGGATGTTCGTGAAGCAGAGGAAGGAAATGGTCAATTTTCATAAAGATGCGATGGTCTGTGTAAGGAATCTGCTGTCGCCCTATCCTAAGTGGTTGGCAGGAAAAGTGATTAAAGGTTGTGGACCTATGTCCTACGAAGTGCTATTGGGAGATGGTCGCAGATTACGACGACATGTCGATCACCTCCGTCCACGTTGGAAGGACACGACATTGTCCTCGGCGTCCGAATGCGATGCAAGTCTCCGGGAGAAAAGAGGAAGAGATTGTGAAGACGTCTTGGAGACAACCACGCATGCGGAGCTCGGAACAACAATGCCCCGTACGAGTCAGTCTTCGGAGGAGCTTCTGGACGCCGAGTCCTCCGAAACACCGATAAGCGAACCGGAAACGCTTCCGCGTTCAACAGCTGACGCTGAAGTGCCAACTGGTCGTCCGACGAGAGTATGTCGAGCACCACGGTACCTTCAAGACTACAAGGTGGATTAAAGCACCTACGGACTGGGTGGTGACGACTCCGGCTGAAAGGGATGTAGTATCGCGGGTATTACCGCGTGAGCAGAATGACGACGATACGCGAGCCTGCCACGCGGACCAGAGAGCAGCACGAGCGGGGACTCTGGAGCATGCTGCAGTTCGAGTCCATTCTATTCTTCTGCTTTATTAAATCCGTGAGTTTGCTGTGATGTAGCGTTGGCCTCCATACATAAAACCCTGCATGTGCTCGCCTTCTTTATAGACCTCTCACGTTGCCCAGGGGGCGCTGCAAAAAGGGACATGATAGGACTTGTTTTTGGGCAATACAAAACATAGAAGGCCTTCAATTTATTTGGATACATGTAATGGTAGGTATTGATCCAGTGTTACTACGTAGTTCTTGCCGTCTCCATTGGTTTCCAGGTGCCTCTCGTTCGTTTGGAACGTATATCCCTCATGCTGAAAAGCTTCGGCGTCGCGTTCGCGATAACAATGTCCGACAGTGCACATAAATACATGTACAAAGCCTTTTTGGAACAAATTTTAATGCAATAAATTTGAACAAAAAACACCGTAACTTACCAAATATTTTGTCTACCTGACTGAGAAATCTTCCAAGCTACCTAGTGCGTAAAAATTATTCAGGTTATTGGCACTAATGATTGAGCGCAGAAAGAAAATGCACTAACTTTTTCCCAAAGAAATCAATTACCAGAACTCAATTTTCGACTGGTTGGTGCCTCCTTCAATCAGAGTCAGCACGCTAGTGCGAGTTGAACCTCTAACCTACCACTAGAAGAACTCCATGTTACAAACTCGAGCGTCTCAAGCTGTCAAGCATGTAGAAGCATGCCTGCTCTGATGCAAAACAGAAGGTGGCGAGAAAAAAAAAATTGAACGCCGTCAAAGCATAGGCCTAAGACGCCAAGAGCGTAAACCAAGACATGTCGTTTCACGCGTTTAAAAGACAAAAAAAAAGGCGTCGGGACGCCAGATGGTCTGACGTCACCACTCAGAAATACGATACGCGTGCCCTAGCTGTGGTGGCATGAATCTGACGCTTTTGATAGTCTTGCGGCGTCGAATCTAGTCAATTTCGGATGTCGAAAGGTCTTTTTCGTTCGACTTCACCGCACAGAAAGAAATAAGCTCGGCCAACACGACAAAACTAGTGCCAAGCCCTATAAGGTGAGCATGTATTGCCAGAAATGAGGGCACCATAGTTTGTTCAAAGCTACAGCACAGGAGGCTGAACAGATTCAAAGTAAATAACTAAATTTCCGTGGAACGCGCGTGCGAAGTGCCATCTCTTAGATTTTTACTTTAGAACAGTCAGAGCTGAAAACGCCAGCACGCGCAACGCGCGTACCTACATTCCTCGCATGCTTTTTAATGCTTGGGTAATTCGGCAAAAGGGGTATTCTCAACACGGCGTCGTGTCGCTGACGTCGCACGCTGTAAGGCTAGACGAAGCGGTCTACGAGATGGCGGAGGACGACGGGCGAAGGACCTCTACTTCAAAAGTGTAGTTTTCGGTACCAGCGAAAATGTCTAGCTTTGAATCATACTTTTTTACTCTTCAATGCAATTTAATACATTCAGTAAACGAACTACAACTTTTAAAATAAATTTAGAAACCTATTTATGAAATTACTCAAAATCTACTCACTGAAGTAAATAAAATGATGTAACACATAATGCTTTACCAACACTAAAAGCCGATCATAATTCGAACAATACATACCCTAAATAACCGGCGAGATTCACTATTAATCTACCAAGAGTCTCAACATGAAATATGTGGCAAAAGGAAGAGCCCACAATGTGAGAGAGGGAGGCTCCAACCGGTTGGGAACTGCTGGCTTTCTATTAAGTTAGTCGCGCAAGGAGGAGGCACAAGGCTACGTTCAAGGAAGACCTCACTTTTAGTATCAGGGAAGCTAAAGACTCCTTCTAAAGCTCCGGGCTTCGACATTAGCTTCAAGTCTAAATCCGTGCAACGTACAACCCCATGTACACCAGCCATCACTTGGAAACGTTTCTTAGTATATACAACACATTTTAACATCTTCCTCCAGAAAAAAAAGAAATGAAGGAAAAAAATTTACGTAGGAAAAGAACTTGTTAAAAAAAAATCCACGGAAGTAATTAACCAAAATGAAATCTTGTCAAATAAGCAGTTAATTAAAACCCTGCCATGGTGAAAAAAAAGTACAGTTATGTTGGTTCTTAAAAGGAGAAAAAACAACGTTTAGTACGTCAAACCTTTCTTTCCTTTATAAATAACCACAAAAACAAAAAGAGAACCATAATTGTACGGTACCTTCCATATTCAAAGGGCAACCACTTCTTCATCTTCACCACCAGATCACATCTCAGTTAAGCGAAAGGTTTAAAAGAACGCATTTACCAACTAAGACAATTAGTAAAAACAAAGATCTGGGAAGGGGTAATCCATTGATATTAGTAACATTTTAACATCATTGCCACTCTATAAGCACATCACCAGCTTGGGTTGATAAAACGAGGCTAAACACCGGAAATCCTGTCGTTTGGACTTTATTGTTCTGCTTTTCAAAATAAAGATAAAATAAAAAAATAATTTATGTAAATTGTTTAGGAAACTAAGACCTTAATGTGTTTAAATCATGTAAATATGTATATAAAAATACGTTTCTTCTTAGTTCTTTATATATTTGACCTTCAATTCCAGATATAACAAAACAACCTTCATCATCTTCATTTACTATTGATAAACTGATTACTTTCACAAGACCTTATTAAAATATTTTTCATTTCATTTATTATTCCCTCAGGGCCCGAAGGCATTACAGAGGGGAGTGGGCGGTCGACAGATAAAAATAACATAGTTGAACGAGGCAAAAATACAAAACACACACACACACACACAAACACACACACACACACACAGCAAAAACGCGCTACGCATCATTTGTTAAAAAGCTGGCAATTGCATTTTTAAAATAAACAGTGTTAGTTATTGAGACTATATGTGTGGGAAGGCGATTCCAATCAATGGAGGTTTGGGGTAGAAAAGAAGCATTAAAAGTGGATGTGCTACAATGAGGAATCCCTACCTTTAGGTCATGGTCTACACGTGATGATATGTACGATGGTTCTAAAAACAATGCTTGACGGAGAGCGGGGTTAGAGTAATAAATCTTGTGAAATAAACATAGCCGAGATATTTTTCTTCGGAGAGAGAGATCCGGTAAGGAGAGGGACGATTTCATGGAAGTTACACTGGCTGTACGATGATAGTTCGAGAGTATGAAACGGGCAGAACGATTCTGAACAGATTCGACAGCTGATGCAAGGGTGATACCGGGGCTCCAGATAGAAGCTGCATATTTCAGTTTAGGACGTACTAGGGTTTTATAGAGGAGAACTTTTAACGAAAGAGGAGCAAGCGAAAAGTTACGTTTGAGATAGCCCAAAAGCCTATTTGCGTTGTTAGTGACATATTGGACGTGGATATTCCAGGAGGGGTCGTTGGTTATGTGAATGCCGAGATATTTATAGGAGGACACAGAAACTAAAGTAGAATTGTTAATAGAGTAGGAAGGACAAGTGTTGTTATGACGAGATACTTTCATAGATGTACAGTTAGTGATGTTAAGCTCCATGAGCGATTCCTTGCACCATTTGCAGATGTTGTTAATATCAACCTGAAGGGCGGAAATATCAGAGTCGTAAACTATCTCTTTATAAATTACACAATCGTCAGCGAATAAACTAATAGAGGAAGAAACATGCACAGGAAGGTCATTGATATAAATAAGAAATAAGAGTGGTCCGAGTACGGAGCCCTGAGGGACACCGGAGTTAACAGGTGAGGGCGAAGAATAAGTGTCATTAGTTCGAACAAATTGGAAGCGATTCGTTAGGAATGATTTTATCCATGTGAGGACATTGGGATCTATATTAAGGTTACTAAGTTTATGAAGAAGTAGCTGGTGAGAAACCTTGTCAAAAGCTTTTGAGAAATCCAAGTGAGGTGAAGATGATGAGTTAATGTTAGCAGTTGGGTATCACAGGAATAAAACTTTCGAAAACCATGTTGAGCTGTGTCATTACATAATTGTCATTACATTATTGTTAAAATCATTCTAGCAGCAGTTCGTGATGCATCATTATGATTGTTCCTCTAAGTCAAACTAAACCAACTTTTGCAGCACAGTTAACTATGCACTTCCTAAATTTCAACCAACACCGTAAATTGTAGTGCTCAGAATAAAGTTTAAATTTCACTGGACTAAACACCCCTAAAATAGAGCTCTAGGTCTCAACATAGCCAAATATTGTACCAACAACTTTTTCATGCTCTTACCATTCGATTGTTAAGTTTTTCTCATTCAATCCGAATGTTCGTTCCAACATATAACTTGTCCATGTGTACTGGCTAAGGGACAGATGCTGCGCCGCCAGATCAATACAACCGATATCTAAGTTGGCTCATCTCGGTGTGGTCGCCAACTCGACAAGACAAAATAAAAAAAATAAAAAAACACGTTAACGTTTTAAGAAAATCAATATATAAAACATACAAATATAAAATAATTGCCCGTTTATCTGCCTTAGATCTTTTTTCCTAGCTAGTGTTCTACTGTTTCAGCTGTTATTTTTTTTCTCCTTCAAAATGTTTTCTTTATAAAATTATCCATTTTTTGCGTATTACTGGCCTATTCATTCATTTTAATTGGTTTATACTTGGTATGCCGTCTGGTGGTACAAGTAGAGACACAAATGTTTATTTATTTTCTTGTTCGCTCACATTTATAAATTGTAAATTGTTCGATAGAACTAGGATTTATTTCGCACGACTCGACCGACCACCAAGCATATTCGCACGAAGACGTCGCTACCTCGTCGCGCCTTCTTCTGTTGGAATATATATCTCGTCCTGCGAACACGAATCGGTAGTGCCTAAAAAACGGACAAACGCCAAACACGGAGCGCCTGACGTTTGCACGTTTCTTCGTCTGCTCCGCACGGCGGAGACACAAGAGGAAAAAAAGAGACGCGGTTCGGTGTAGCCTGTGGACTTCTGGCAAGTGTCTTCCCTCTCCATTTCTCGCACCTCCCATTGGTCTGTGGTGTAGGAGGCTGGATCGAGGCTTGTCTTGCTAAGGTCGAGTGGCACCTCCTTCACTTGACACCAGCTAATGGATGGGACTCAATGAACAAAACGAGTGCCGTGTCTTCCGTTGTTAAGCTGTTGTTATCACTGACACTTTTTGGCTGCTTTTCGGCAAGCTTGTCAAACGGCTTGTACACAAAGATTAAAACTGACAATCCTCACAATTCTAATAAATGTATGTTTTGCGGTCAAATGTTACTCCGTTGAGCGAAAAAAACAAATGCTCGAGGTACACCTAAGCACTTCTCATGAGTTGTCAATACGAAAGCACGGACGCCGCTCTTCGCACCCTTCTTTACCCTGCGGCATACAGCGTGCTGACCTTGGGCGTGGAATGGTGGAGCCGCTGCCTCGCGGACACGCAGCGCCATCGGGTGAGCGATCGTTCAAGCTGTCTTGTGCCTTGCGGCGCGACGAAGGAACAGACAGCAACGTAGTTCCCAGCAGAACGAACCCCTTGGTTTATTCCATGCGCCGTATATTGCCGCGCGCCAAGTAGGCAGCGCGGCCGTAGCCTAACGGTTATCGCGCTTGCCTCCCACGCGAAGGGCCAGGGTTCGATTCCTGGCCGCGGCTACGCATTTTTTTGACACTGTAATGAGATGTTCTGGTGAATTAGAGAACCGTCTAGCTGATTCGAGGTTAGAATGTTCTACGCGCCGAACCTTCTACGCCGAACGATCCAGAAACCCACGAGGGTACATAAGGGATCCCGCAAGGCGAGCGGAGTCAGTTTCGCCCCAGCGTTCGACTCTGCTGCTACGCCGACTTCGACGCCCGCGATGCTGTTATTATTTTTGTACCCTTTTATTTTTGGCACAAGTTCGTCATATTAAACGTCTATTTCTTCCTGTTCATTTCTTGTTTATTGGTCACCACCCGTGACAATATATTGTCACACGACGTACAGTCAGAGGCAATTTGACCTGCGACAACGGAGCGAGCGGCCACGGGGAACAATTGCCGTATGCAGCGCTGCGTTCGCTTTTTCGCGCTGGGGAAGAGGCTACGGGAGCAGACCACAATTCGCTGCCGGGGAAGGTCGAGTTAAAACAAATGCCCCTCGCGCTAGAATGGCCTTCTATCATATCAGATAAGCTCTTTTTTCAACAATATTTTTCCTGCGCTTTATTTTTCGCCTTCTCTTTGTAAATTTTGCCTGTAGTTCCTCAAGGGGCCAAAACGCTCCGCTGTTTCATTTTGATCATGGAAAGTAAGTTAGGAATGACTAACAGTTCATTTATAGGTGTGCACTCAATATATGGTAGCATGGACGTTTTCCTAATAATAGTGTGAACGGCCAAGGTAAAAAAACGACTGCATAAGGATGGTTTTTTCTGTGTCTAATTCTTTGTGCGTGTGCTCGGGAATTTTGCGGCTGCAAGAACAGAAACATTGTCTTCAGCGAAGTCTTTATTTCCTCATACCAAGAAAAGTAATTGATTCGTCTGAGAATCTATTAAAAGGATAATGCGATTCCTAAACACATCTAGCCTGAAGTTATTTCCAGTAAGCTAAAAGAAAAAAAAGCACAAAAAACCTTGGGCATCCGACACTACTAACCACGCACTCCCCGCTCCCTCAGTGCTTATCACCTCTCGAAGGCGCCTGGGTATGGACTCATAGAGGTTGCTGGTGAGGCTCGGAATGGACTGGAGGTTGGTCCATTCTTATTCGACTGCTTCCCCAAGAACTTCTGAAGAAGCCTGATGAAGGTCCCGCGTTGAGAGTTTCCGTTTCATTAGTCCCCATACGTTCTCGATGACATTTAGATCCGGCGACCTTGCTGGCCATGTCAATTGCCTTACACCTAAGCCGTCGAGCAGGCTCCGCACCCGGCCAGCCGTGTGAATTGGACTGTTATCTTGTTGCAAGATAAAGCAGCCGTCGGAGAACTGACCATCCAAGGTGAAAGGAAGCAAGGTATAACAGAGTATGTCACAGTATTTCTCCGACGTCAGCCTTCCGTCGGTTCGCATGAGTGGACCCGGTCCTTGCGCAGATATGGCCCCCCATACGCTGACCAAACAACGACAGCTCGTAGCCACTTCTTGCACTTAGTGGGGTGATACCTGTATAAACATAAAACAACACCTGTTCACTCAACTAGAAGAGAGAAGGCCAAGAAAAGTTGGGTGTGTGGTTTTTGGTCTCACCGTTTGCAAGTAGGACGCCACACACGTTTCTGCTGGTCCCATTCAGACGTAAACGTAGACTCGTCTGTGAAGATGACTGGGGCCCAGTCGCTGGCATCCCAGTCCCGGTGGGCCTCTGCGAATGCAACTCTTTGCTCCTTGCGGCGTGAAGTCAGGAGCGGTTTTTGACATGCAATACGGCTCCGAAGCCCTGCGTCGTGAAGCCGCCGCCTGATGGTTCGGAGCGAAACTTGAAGGCCCGAATGCCCTCGTATTTTTGCTGCTGTTATACTTGGCTGGTCAAAAGCTGCACTAGCGATCCGCTCGTCCTCCTGACGAGTCGTTGAACGGGGTCTTCGCCTGTGCGCCGCATCAGCTATACGCCCTTCATTCCTATACGCTCGCACGATGCGATTTACAGTGTTCAGTGCATATCCAAATCTAGAAGCAATACTTCTTTGACTTTCTCCGTCCCGAGACAGGGCACATATACTAATTCTATTTTCTAGTGGCACCCGTGACATCGCGGCAACGTCTGTGAGCCGCCTCAAGATCAGTGTATCTTATAAGTCGGGCTAAAACAAATATAAAAGTATATCCCATGCTTCCAACACCCGAATAAAAACTAACAAACTTAAGCAGTCTTCGCGACTTCGCGATAACTTGTGATAAACCCATCGGCCAGCACTTGACAGAAATTCGACGCTTACTTTGCATGCGTTTGCAATTTTTTTTATATTTCTGAAACAAGACATTGAAGATGTGGGCTGTAAATGTGACATAACATTTTTACAGATATGCGAGGAAAAGGTATACGTTTACTTTTAGTTATATATTTGTTAGACTGAACCGCGAACCGTGAAGTGAGATCATGTTGGAATCATTACGTGCGAAAGAGCTGAAAGTAATGCTCGACGGCTTTACAAACTCATGCTAAGGTATGAGCGCCAGAACGGAAGCAAACCGAGATAGCCTTGCCAAGGAAACAATAAAAATACTTAAAAAAATATAAGTCAGCGTATTTTGCTAACCGCTTCGAAATGCCGCGCCCTTCGTCCATATCTCCCTTCCGTCTTAATCACGCACCCCCCGCTTTAACAGAGTGGACCAGTCCGCCAAGTCTTGTTTCCAGAACGCCGCGGCGACCGCTGCGCCCCATGCGGCATTTTGTCTCCTCCGCCAGCGTTCACGTTGTCGCAGGTCAAATTGCCTCTGACTGTACATTTGATAAGAGGCGAGCGAACGCGGTGATCAATTATAACATGGTCAGGGTGACACCACACAAACTGACGCGCAGCGATCAATGGGAGCCTCGGCGACGCGCGCCAGCCAATGGGACCGAAGTGTAAAAGGTGTCGTTGGATAGCTTCGTGCGTGTTTTCATTAAGGTGCCGTTTTTCGTGGTTTCAAAGCTGATGACGTCGGCTTGCTGCATGCGACAGTTAGGGCTTCGCATTAAAAAGTGGTGCTGCTCAATCAGACAAGAGTTAATAGAGTTACCGCGATGTCGGTGGCGGTTTCGACTAGTTGGGTTTAGCAGACGAGAAGCTTGAAGTATTTCATTTCATTTCATTTATTTTGACCTTAAGGGACAGTTAGGGTATTACATAAAGGGGGGGGGGGAGTAAATTCATGTTATACAAATGAAGACAAGCAAAAAAAAAAGAAAAAAAAACACAGGCAAATTATACATTCCGGTCTAGCTCATGGCCAGCAAAATACTAATAACAAAAGAAGTGAAAGCCGTTTACAACTCCCTGTAACGCCGAATTAGAGCGCAGCTCTTGAGGAGGAGGAGGGAAGGGTACTGGGGGGGGGGGGTTCAACTGACTAGGGGGGGTCACGTGACCCCCCAATGCCGATGATGTTATCACTGACGTCACTGATGACGTCATTAGTGACGATGACGATGCGGATACCGATGACGTCATTAGTGACGTCACTGATGACTTCACCGGTGATGATGACGATGACGATGCGAATGTCGGTGACGTCATCAGTGATGATGACGATGACGATGCGGATGCCGGTGACGACATCAGTGACGTCACTGATGACGTCATCATTGATGATGACGATTACGATGCGGATGTCGGTAACGTCATCATTGACGTCACTGATGATGTCATCAGTGATGATGACGATGACGATGCGGATGCCGGTGACGTCATCAGTAATGATGACGATGACGATGTAGATGCCGGTGACGTCATCAGTGACGTCACTAATGACGTCATCAGTGATGATGACGATGACGATGTGGATGCCGGTGACGTCATCAGTGACGATGGCGTCATCGAAGGGGTCACGAGACATCGGCGGGGGTCACGTGACCTCGGGGGTCACGTGACCTCAGGAGGGGGTCACGTGACCCCAGGGGAGTCACGTGACTTCGGGGGGTCACGTGACCTGGGGGGGTCACGTGACCCCGGTGGGGGGCTCGCGCGGTGCATTATGGGACATTTCCCATAATGCACCACGCGGTTACGCCGACGCCGACGGCGACGCCGCTCAAGCCGGAAATGGGCGCCTAAGAACTCTGCTCTTAGGCGCCCGTTTGAGCGCAGCTCTTGTGGAGGAGGAGGGAAGGGTGCTGGGGGGATCAGTCGACCTCGGAAAAGGGGGTCACGTGACCTGGGAGATCACATGACCTCGGGGGGAGGGGTCACGTGACGATGACGTCATCAGTGATGATGACGATGACGATGCGGATGCCGATTACGTCATTGGCATCCACATCGCTATCGTCATCATGACTGTTGACGTCATCAGAGACGTCACTGATGACGTCATCGTCATCGTCATCGTCATTATCACTGATGTCGTCATCGTCACGTGACCCCCAGGTCACGTGACCCCCCCCCCCTAGGTCCTCCCGAAGGAATCCGAGGTCCTCCCGAAGGAACCCGAGGTCCTTCCGAGGTCCTCCCGAAGAAACCCGAGGTGCTCCCGAGGTCCTCCCGAAGGAACCCGAGGTCCTGGGGGGTCACGTGACGATGACGTCATCAGTGATGATGACGATGCGGATGCCGATGAAGTCATTGGCATCCGCATCGCCATCGTCACTGATGACGTCATCAGTGACGTCACTGATGACGTCATCGGCATCCGCATCGTCATCGTTATCATCACTGATGACGTCATCGTCACGTGACCCCCCCTAGGTCCTCCCGAAGGAACCCGAGGTCCTCCCGAGGTCCTCCCGAAGGAGCCCGAGGTCCTCCCGAGGCCCTCCCGAAGAAACCCGAGGTCCTTCCGAAGGAACCCGAGGTCCTCCCGAAGGACCTCGGGTTCCTTCGGGAGGACCTCGGGAGGACCTTGGGTTCCTTCGGGAAAATGTACCCATAATGCACCGCGCGGTTACGCCGACGGCGACGGCGACGGCGACGCCGACGCCGCTCAAGCCGGAAACGGGCGCCTAAGAGCTGCGCTCTAAAAAAAAGATTTCGTAGGCTTGATAAAAATACTTCTGTATCTACCATGGTGGCGATAAAGGACGTTTGGCTGTACTAGTCGCAGATGGATTCAGGAAGGAAAGACTGATTGAATGCGTTTGTGGAACCGGAAATACCTTGGACTGTGCAGGAGTTGTTAAGGCGAGAAAATGTTCTGACAGGAGGTGATAACAAGGAGTTCTTGAGGTCGGTGAATTTATAGTAGACTTTATGAAGAAGACAGAGGCGAGATAGTCTTCTGCGGAGCTGCAAAGAAGACAGGATTAGTTGTCTATTTAACGCGGATACACTCACAGAAAAATAATAGGTGGACACGATGAAACGAGCGGCCCGGTTTCGTACTACCTCCAGTTTGTTGATGAGGTAGAACTGATAGAGACTCCAGATGAAAGTTGCATGTTATAATTTTTGTTTGATGAACAACAGTGTCGTATGCCATTGTGCGGACGAGTGGGGGAGCATTGAGCACGTTATGTCGGATGAAGCGCATAGATTTAGATGAGTCAACATATATGGCTTCACTGTGGTTAATTCATGATTGGTGTGATGTTAGTCTTACGCCAATATATTTATATGCTGAAACTGTCTCGATTATGTCAAAGTTGAGGAAGTACTGATGATACAGGATAGATTTCTTTCTGGTGAAGCGGATTAATTTACATTCAGATTTGTTTCGGGGACATCAACCAGGCATTGCACCATTACTTAATTTTTATGTCATTTTATAGCTGGTTGTGCTGATGCACACATATTACTGTTTTATAGACAACGTAGTTGTCTGCGAAAAGGCATATTTTCGAGGAAATGGTGGAAGGAAGGTCATTGATTAATATTTAAAAAAAAGATGCTCGAGAACCGACAATTCCGGAACACCAAAGGAGACATTGGATAAGGTGGACTCGTGCTCATTGATGACCGTGAACTGCAAGCGGGAGGAAAGAAAGTCGCGCATCCATGCAAACACTAAAAGATCCAGGTGAAGAGAAAACAGCTTGGGAAGACGTTGATGGGGGACACGGTTGAAAGCTTTGTATATATCAAGATAAAATGCGTCGTTCTGAGCATGACACTTGAGGTTAGTGCGTAGATTATGAATGAAGTCACAAAGCTGTGTCACACAGGATAGTCTTGTTTGGAATTCATGTTGAGGCACAAAGAAAAATCTGTTTGTCATTAACTGAGTTATCATGTGAGAGTAAAGTATGTGCTCAAGCAGCTTGGATGAGACAGATGTGAAAGATATCGAGCGATAGTTACAGAGAGTAGAGCGAATTCCCTGTTTAAACGCTGGGTCTACCCTGTCGATTTTCCAGTATTAGGGAAGGTGGCTTAAAGGTAAGGACTGATTATATATGAGTAACAAGAATTTAGTAGAAATAGTGCTGGTGTTTTCGAGATTTTCCGAATATATATTGTCAGGATTAGCGAACGATGCTACTTTTAGTTTGTCTCTTAGGCTTACGATACCGGCAGTATCTATACTGATTGAAGGAATTTGCTCGTAAATCTCTTCGGTGGGAGTAGGGACAGTGGCTAAGCACTCTACAGTGAAAATTGAGAATAAGTACCGTTTAGTACTTCAGGGTGCTCGCTTTTATGGATGAGGCCGCCACTCTCATGGGTAAGACGTAGGATAGGATTATTAGCTTGTGATGATACTAAGTTCCAGAACTTAATTGGGTTAGTCTGCAGAGCGGTCGGTAAGTCATGGAAGAAGAATTTATTCTTGGACAGCTTCAGGCTTCTGGTATACTCTCCGAGGCAAGAATTGTTAGCCTCCCAAACATCGGTTGTGTAGACACGTTCGGCCGTCACAAAGAGTCTTCGTTTTCTATTTCGCAAGGAAAGCAAAGCTTTTGTAGACCATGGATCTGTCGAATCTGTACGAATACTCATTGCAGGAACCAATATTTTTAGAGGCTCATTAATTTTAGTTTTAAATAGCATTCTGTTCTCCTCCACCGATCTAAGTTAAAAAATATAAACAAGAGTAGAAAAGTTGTAAACTCGCGGTTTATTGCGTCATAATCTGCCTTATTATAATCGTGAATGATCATATAAATAGTATAAAATAGTAATAAGGTAATATGCAGTAGCCTGCGATCGCTGAGCGGTTCACTGTAGTGAATATATTTGAAGATGTCTGGTGACGTGGTCAGTATTGAGTCCAGGATACAGTCTGCACGGGGCAGTTGATCAACTAACTGTGTGAAGTTTAAAGTAAGATACGTTTACAGAAATTGTTTAGATGCTGTACTACCAGAGAATAAATTTGACCAGTAAATAAAAGAAAATTAAAATCGACAAATAAGAGCATGTCAGGTTTAGGAAAACGATTTTTAATATTAATCTGAAGAGAGCACAAATTGACATGACAGGATGATGCACAGTCAGGTGGCTTATAACACGCTGCTATAACAAGCTTACTAGACGGAGTACAGACGTATATGCAAGTAAATTCCAAGCGGTCGTTAAATACACACACAGAAAAAAAAATATATACATTTTTATCGCAATGAGCACACCACCACCCGTCTGCCCACTGCGGTCATGGCTAAACAACGCTGTAGTGTTAACAGAAATGATTTATTTTCGTTCAATATCGGGTTTCTACCATGTTTCTGTAAAAATGACTGTCTGATGCGCTATCTCGAGTACGTCATGAAGGTCGTCTCGTTTTAGCATTACACTGAGAATGTGTCTGAGTAGCATAGAAACATTTTGCTTTTTATCGAGTGTTGCAGCTTGATGTGATGACGATAAAGTTTTATGTTTATTCCGCCAAACTAGATATTACAGTTAGACGACAGAATGAGGCTCCGCGTTAATTACGAATCGTTTGTTGTTAATACGGGATTTGTGAAAACGTACTTTAAAGGGTCTTTTCCGTATTGAAGAATTTGCTACGAACAAGTCGCACAGATTGGAACAAATCTTCTTGTACAGCGTAAGAGCTTAAAACCAGAGGACAAACTTTTTTTTTTAACTTGCAATCGGGGAACATGACAATGATTGGTCCAGATTTCTTAGAATATAATATCCCAGCCGGTGCGATCTTTCAAGATTTGAGGGGTCGAGAGCAATGCCCAACTTCTGCGTGCAGTACTGGATGATTTTTTTCTTCCGGTAGCCCTTAAGTTTCGGCTTAATTAGGAGGGCAACGAAGAAACAACACATTTTACCTTCTAAATCAATAATCATTGTCTTCACACTGTTTATGGATATTCGCCAGCTCGACAGACATGCCTTGGGAAGCCTGAAGCGGAGTTTCAGATGCAGTTTTGCTCGCAGCCGACTTAGCTTCCACGGTGCTTATCCTATTAAACAGTTGTTGAACTGATATATCGGTAGCTTCGTTCCCTCTTTCTAGAAACACAGCCATCGCCAACATGTCTGTCGACGCAGCCTCGATTCTCTGGACAGCAGCTAGATTACTCGTTGTGTGGGCGCTGTCGCTATCAAGGCCTGATGTATCTACGTGAGCAATGGCGGTACCAGGGCCCGGAATCATTTCGACGTCTCCCGACAATAATGAAAGGAGCTGAGAGACCAAAAATACATGAGTACTGGAAACAGTAATAACAAATCACTTTCCACCAAAAGCACACATCGTCGTTGGGGACGACACCAGAAACAAACAAAGGTCATTGCTGCGATAGCATTTGACGTGTTCGAGGCAACCAACCTGAATGAACAAGCTAATTTGCGTCATGGCTTCCGCAGTGGTGTCGTGCTACGCGGGATTCGCTCATTCCCGAAAGGCGCTGTTAATATAAAACTTTTTCGGCATTCATCAACTTCTGTACTTCCACGAGGATTGTCTCATTAAAGGCAACTATGTTTACTCCGCTGCGAGAGCAAGCTTGCCAGCTCAGCTGTGGGTGCTCTGGTACGTTTTAGTTTTTAATGGTCGTTCGAACGCTTGACGAATACCAGTTCGATCTCCAAACTCCCGATGTGGTTATCGCAGCACGTCATAAAATACTCGCCTTCGAGCACCGCATACACGTTTGAATATTCCGACTTGAGTGTATTTCTCCCATAGAGATACTTCTATTACCCGACGCCGAGCAATGGCCGCCGGTGGCGCCACCTTCGGGTCCCCGATCCGCGATCCCTTCCCAGTCCACATGGCGCTGCCCTAAACTCCGTGCTTATGTTTCGGTTTCCGCTTGAAGCAGTTCAGTGCTGTTTTTTTTTTTTCTTTTTTAATTAAAACTATACGTTGCTCTGTATCATATTATTGATTGGGTAGACTTCGGGAACCACAATAAATGGCCTGACAAGAAAACAAAAATTGTGGGTGTTAGTCTTTTTATAGTGATTGGAGTTACTTCAGTTCGGGTAACAAACTAAAAGCTTATTTTTTAAAGGGAAATCTGTTTGTTGAATTAAGCTTCGCGCAATCTAACTATTATTAATATCATCGGGCGTTCCAGAAGGTTCTGTTTTGGGTTTCCCCTTATTCTTAATACATATAAAGGACATTCCACGAGGTGTCGAAGATACTACTACGGTGCATTGATTTGCTGAAGATTTGAGCCTCTTCACCGATGTCTAATCTCATATTGATCAAGGTAAAGTACAACATGCAATGCCGTGAATTGCATCTTGGTTCAGAGAGTGGTGACTGACGGTAACTGCTAAGAAATCAGCAGCACTTCAAATTAAAAAAAATCATTTGTGTACACAATCAATGGTCTGTGTTAGAAAGAAGTAATTAACTTTAAATACCTGAGCTTAAATATCTAAAATAATCTAAAAATGAGAATTCATTTCATCGTCATCTGTTCCTCTGGAAAACGAACACTAGGGTATTTTAAAATAAACTTTAAACATCCTATTATAAATGCTACGCTTCTCGTTTATAAAACAGTCGCACCACCAGTACTAGCAGACGCAAACGTGATATGAAACACTAAAAAAAAATGCACGTTCACGAAAGTTAATACGGAGAGGGACTTGCAGCTAGGTATATACTTTGTGGATACAGACAAACATACTCTATTGGTGATATGTTAAAGCAACCCGGCTTTCGTCTCCCGAGTGATCAATATAAGAATGCTCGGCAAACTTTCAATTTTATTATGTATCGTGGTCTTTAAACATTGATAACACCCAGTATTTAAAACACCTGTTTGCGTAAACCTTTAAAAAGAGGCAGTCTAAAGTATTCAAACCCCTTAAAGTAGAACTAACGTTGTATTCATTTCCATTCCCTGATACGATAGATGACTGGAGCATTCTTCCGACAAACATTGTTATTTCAGATTCCTGCAAATTATTTCATAATCATTTGAAGCGCCTGCATATTTGTTTCCTGTATTTCCTGCCAGCATCGCGCGCATCTTGGTAAACATTTTTTGCTAAGGAAAGCAATAGAAACGTATATCGGTTTGGTCGCCCTATTTTCTAGGACAGCAATAACTCCGCGGTATTATTATTGTTATAGAAATGGCGAAGTGGTGAACAATCATAATTAAGAATTAAAACCTTGAGACAAGGAAATGAAAAGGAGATACCCCTACTGAAAAAGACCATTTGAAATTCAAATGGGTGGCAAACTGGTCGACCCGTTTGATCCAAACGGGTGGCAAACTTGTCGATCCGTTTGAATCAAACGTGATTATGGGATACAGGTACCCGTTTGAAACGGTACCCGTTCGAAACGGTATCCGTTTGATACGGATGCCCGTTTGATACAGGTGCCCGTTTGAGACGGGTGCCGTATGATACGGGTGCGCGTACGATACGGGTGCCCGTTCGACCTGGCACGTGACCACACGTTTGAACGTGCCATTCGAATTGGCAAATTATGCGCTAGCCCTAAATGGGTATCATCTGGGAGGTTGGTTATCTTGAACTTATTTAAGACGTTCCGAAACTCATAAACCTATTTATAACATGAAGGAAACAGGTAGAACAAATGTGCTCGCGTAACTGCTTGCAAATGGAGAGGAAAACAGACACAAAGATTGTTTTCAATTTTCCTCGAAGTTTATTACCTCTTCTGTAGACAAATACAAACGTGCAAGCGATCAGTGAAATGTGAGAGTCACTTTAAGCTTTTATACAACTGACAAGATTGCAAAGCATACAGGAACCGAGGTAATTATAGACTACACAGGTAGACTTTCGGGGAAATTATTCTCCCGGCTGCCGCGTGAATAGCCGCTGCGTAATTCTATAGATAATCTGGAAGAGTACACGTAGAACAACGGGTAATTGTTGCCAACAAGTAGATTGCAGTGCACTTACCATAATAATAGCGGACTTGAAAAATGTAATCCGTGATAATTGTCGACGCGGTCAAAGCAGGACAACCACACAAACACAAACGAGAGGGAACGGCTTTTTGGAAGTTTCAACACGATGGGGCGCACAAGCTGTCATTTGCCGAACAAGGATTCCTGACTTCTTTGAAGAATCGCTCGTTGCCGATATATAGGTAGGACTTTTCGAACACTAAGAACTTTGGTGCATATCCAATACATCTTCGAGAGACATCCCAATAAGACCGCAGGGTTAGGCGACAGATTGAAGCAGGTACGACAAGCGAAGTTCAAGCCGCAACTGACAACAAGCAGACAAAGAAAAAAGCGGCTGCAAGGCGCGCCCTTCCGGATCTTGATGCTTATTAGCGTGTAGTTTGTGCGCTGCTGTGGGTCACGTGACAGAGGTGACAAGAAAGGAGGGAGGGTGCGCGGTGGGAAGGCGGAGGACACCGAGACCAAGACAGCTCCGAACCCTCTCCCCAGGCATTCCAGTGAGACGTGCTTTTCGTAGCCTCGAAAAGCAGGCGCGCGCGCGCGCGCGCGCATTTCAGCGCGCTCGAACGCGGGAAATGGCGGCGGCCAGAAGCTCGGCTTGCGCCTGAGCGAACGAAGTACTCGGCGCGAGCTTGGTAGACTGCTGCAACGACGAGCGTGCTCTCGCAATGCTCGATGTTCTTGCAGCCGCGTGTTCGCGCGCTACGTTCACTGTGCCTTGAAATGAAGTGAAACGGACTCTAGAAGTACATTCCTCATGCGGCCGCGTATTCTGCGAGAGAGATTCGAGCTGAATAAGTAAATTGAGGCAACAAAGATGGACAAAGTTTTAAAGTTCTGTCAAAAATATCGGCTCACCAACGTCGCGCTTTACGTAAAAACAAAAAGTGTTAGTTTTAGTTGCAGTATTAGCGGACATCAGCGCAGTTAAAATATAAGTATCGTTACTTGCATTACGCGGACGATCTGAAATCGATGAACCGGCGCTCCCAGCCTTCCGGAAACATTGGCTGCCACGGCTGAAACAGGCGTGCCCACGCCGCCGATCTGTACGTTCAATATCAAACGGGCTCCCGAGAGCCGTTTGATTAAACCGCACAGTAGGCCGGTCACCGGTCACCCGTCTGTGCAACATGGTCACCGGTTTGAGCAAACGCGCGACAATTTTGCCCAAACGGGTGGCCCATTTGCCCAGAAGAGTGACCCGTTTGCCAAAGAAGTGACCTGTTTGCCCAAATAGGTGACCGTTAACGTTCATACGGGGGACCCCTTTGAGCCATACGGGCGACCCCTTTGACAAACTAGTGACCGGTATGGTTAAGCTGTTATCGGTATGGACCCGTTTATTTTCATACAGGCGCCAAATGGTTTTTTTTTTCAGTAGGGACAGAGCACCGTCTCTAACTTTCAAGCAAAAGTTTGGACGCTGGTGTTTTTATGTTTTCGTTTCCTTAACTCAAAGTTTTAATTCTTAATTATGTTTCAGAAACATGCATGATATCTTTATCACTGTTAATTTTTCTGTACTTCCTTTTCAAGGGCTACTGAATTTTTATTTGACCTCTAACATCACCTAAATCAAAAACTCTCTTCTTTAATATGTTTTCTTATTTGATCTTACGAACAAAATATTAAAATGTGGTTTTACAAACAAATATGCACACATGCAGACACTGCAAAAATACCTTCTATTTATTACTATATTCTCCAAACCAATTTTTTTTTCTTTATTTTTTCTCTGCTGTAATGAAGCTAAAAGGGTCAAAAGTGTTTCAGAATAACAAAAAAAAATGACTATGCCTTGTCGTTGATTAAATTTTTTAAACGACTAGTTGCTGCATTTTAGTGAATTATCCACTTCTTTTTTATTACTTTTTTTTCTTAATTTTAATATCTAAAAAAAGTGTCGAATCTATACATTTTTTTAAAATATTCCTTGCTATCCCATTTCTTTCGGAAAGTACACCCTCATTCGACACTTAATGCTATACCGGTACGAAAAACATTTCAAAAACCCTTTATAAAAACAAATTACTATACACCAATATTTAAACTTTGTATTCCTCTCGCTTACAATCATTGAAATTCTGAAAGTAAGTTACTGGGGACCTCAACTATGTAACCTGCTGAAATAAAATAATTTTAGTCCAGATTGCGGAGCAGGCATTTTGCTTTATTCTGACGAATAACGGAACCTATCAACCGGGTAACAAATATAACCGCGTATAAAGCAATAATCGAGTAATCACAACAAAGCGATCTATTGGCCCAGCCTTAATTTAAATACATGCTTGGATTGTTTTTCTAGAGCTGGGGAAGGACTTAGGCGTAACGATTTCCTTGCCGCCTGCGCCGACGCTTGGAATGAGAAAATGAGGCACTTTGGAATGCTGAACATTCGGAATATGAACAATTATCAAGCGGCCACAAAAGGGAGCATGCAGCAACTCAAGGTGAGTAAACTTCGCTGTAAATTCATGTTCAATATATGTTTCTTTTCCGTGAAACAACTTGTACCTTTTATTTGCAGATATTAGCACTCGAAAAATAAACGGGTAGATTACACTTGAAATGAAATTCTCCTCACTTGCTTAGTGTAAACATGAAATTCCGCAATATTCAGGTTTCTAGTAAGTGGAATAAATAGTTTAGTAATTGTTGAACGTCTGCACCCGGCGACGAGGCACCACTTGAAGGACTCTGGCGTCGACTGCCCACTTTATTCAGTCGTGTCCTACCATGTTGGCTTTAGACCACGTGAACGTGATCGTGTAGTTGAACTATCTCTCATTTTAGGCTTGCCCATCCTCACCCAAGCTTGTTCGCTCCAACGCTACTCTCGATCTTGGCCGTTACCTACCCCTCTCCCCCCTCCCTTGCTTTGCTCTTTGGAAGACACTTCTAGTAGCTTGCGACTGGCCTCTCAAGGAATTTGATTAACATGGGATTTCTCATGCCGTAATTCAATAAGTGTCTTGCGAAATACTTATTTTAAACTATAGTTAACTTCAAGTTTATACAGATGGTGCCAACATGTTAAAATTTGTTGACTGCATTGCATATTCCAAATGCTTCTCGAAAGTTGAATGGCTGAGGTCGATTGCCAGGATTTTTACAGCGGAGTCTTATGCGCCTTGAAATACCCATCGAATACATTTCTACTACGAAATGCGAAGGGCGGTTCTTTTTATTACTCACAGACACTGATTGTTCCGATTCGCTCCCTTAAAGACACTAAACGTATGCCTGTACAACAAATGCAGTGTAAACTAGACACTGCCTAACATGATGGTCCCTGTTTACTAGTGTTGGGTACCTAGTCCCGTCGGCCTCAAAGGGCTCGAGAGGGCCGACAAGCCTGCAGTGTGTGGGAGGAACTATTCCCCATCGTGTGCTTGTTTACCATGTGAGGATATAATGTCTCTAGTGAAGTCATTGCCTCTACGCTGTTGGCGGTCGAAATGTGGCATAGAGTGCGAAAACAAACTTCATATTATTCCGTCTGGACTTGGTCCCGGGAACGCTTCTCTCGCAAGTACCGACTTAATGAACCATTGTGTGATCTGAGAATTTGGCATTCTTTTATTAGACATATACAATAGAACATCCGCCACTGTGAGATAGGTGGGTGTTACTCTTAGCATTCGCAAAACTTGTGGCTAGGTCTAGAGCCAATGCATCGCATTAATTTTCAAACTTTTTTTTTTAAACAGATTTTATTTTATCGGGTTTTTCTTTTGGAAGAGAACCATGCAGTTTTTTTTAGAGCGCAGCTTTTAGGCGCCCGTTTCCGGCTTGAGCGGCGCCACCGTCGGCGTCGCCGTAGACGCAACCGCGCTGTGCATTATGGAAATGTCCCGTAATGGGATGCGCGTGACTCATGGCGTCAGATGTGACGTCACGAGTGCCGCGCATTGTATTATGGGACATCTCCCATAATGCTACGCGCGGGCAGGAGAAGGAGGGGGAGAAGGACCAGGGGAGGACGGGGAGAAGGAGGACGAGAGGGAAGGGAGAGGAAGAGGGGTAGGAGGAGGAGAAAAAGGGGAGGGAGGAGGAGAAGCGGTGGGGGGAGAATGGGGAAGAAGAGAAGGGAGGAGGGGAGCTGGAGGGATTAGGAGGAGGAGGGGAGGAAGAGGGGAGGAGGGAGGAGGAGTAGCAGGGAGGATGAGAAGGAGGGAGGAGGCTACACGCGGGCAGGAGGAGTGGGAGAAGGACCAGGGGAGGACGGGGAGAAGGAGGAGTAGAGGGAAGGGAAAGGAAGAGGGGTAGGAGGAGGAGGAAAAAGGGGAGGGAGGAGGAGAAGCGGTGGAGGGAGAATGGGGAAGAAGAGGAGGGGAGCTGGAGGGATTAGGAGGCGGAGGGGAGGAAGAGGGGGAGGAGGGAGGAGGAGTAGCAGGGAGGATAAGAAGGAGGGAGGAGTGGTATAACCTACTCTCAGTACCCGTCCCTCCTCCTCCTCAAAAGCTGCACTCTAATTCGTCGTTACAGGGTGTTCTGAAAGTCTTTCATTTTTTTAGCCGATTAATATACTTCTTTACTAGAATAGGCGATTTACACCAACTCTAGCCTTAACAATACAACGTTTGTAAAACAATTTCTGAAATATATCGATTGATAAATTAGCTTGGCGCAGATAAACTCGTAGCCCTGGTCATTAACCCTCACTATCATCCTAATCCCAGTTTGTTACCTTCGATCTTCCTGTCGGCATGCGTTTGCGCCCGGAAGAATCTCAAAATTGCACTTGGTCCCCCTTCCTCGGCGCGCCGGTTTCTTCTCCGATCGCATACGTTGGCTGTCATGGAGGACGCTTGCGTAGCTCCCAAGAGAAAAACAATTTCGAATTACTTTTCCTGTTATGGTGCCCGAAATATCCCACGCTACGGGCGACACTGAAATATATTGCTCCCCGCGACGGTTGGGCTCCGATGAAGGTGAGGGACTTTTGTGTGTACTATTTCACGGCTGCGTCTTATGTGTCACGAGAAGATTGTCGCAGACTGCTGGGAGTTCGTCACCAACGACCTCGTCTTCGCCCTGGGTGCCGGTCGCAATCGGACCAAAGTCAGAAGAATCATCTTCCAGCATGTATTGATGACAGTCACTCTCACCGCTGCTGCAATCAGCTAGTGTCAGACACGTCAGAACACGAAGACTCCGATGACGCGAGCGATGCCGACGTCGCCGTCTCTAGACATCGTGCTTAAAATGCTGGATTTAAACGAAGAAGATAAAGCGCGAGGCGCCCAGATTTCAAACTCTGAAAGTGCGTGCATGGAGCCGGCCATGCTATTTTCATAATCGGAAATAGATTTTAGTTACCTTTCTAAGTTATATAGTCGTCTCGCTGAATTAGCTAGTCTCTCCCTTCCTGTCTTCGTACCTTTAAGTACTTGTATTTTAGGTCCTCTAAGCCACACCTTCCCTTCAAAACTATGCAGTCTGATAAGCATTCGAATTACAGCTTCTGATTGGTCAGTACGGAGATCCAAACCTAACCTGTGCCGTTTCTTCACCGGAGATGGTAGTTTATTGCCCTAGATCCCTTGTGTTGTACCAGCATTATACGATTGACTTGCATGAGACATGTAAATTAAACGTTGTTACAGTTGCGCACAAAAGGACAGGGACAGAGAAGAGGAACACGTTGACCACAGACAAGCGCACACTCACGGCTACGAGAACACAATTTATTTCTGAATTCTACGGTGGGGAGGGGGGGGGGGGGGGCATTTTCCTTAGCACTGTAAACCTGTTTTGGCGCGCCATCCTTAGCCAAAACCATGAGAGAAAAGGCTGGTACGAGGTCGAAAAACACACCAGATAGATTTTTGAAGTTTTTACTAACCTAATCACGGGCGAGCGATGTGTCAGCTTTCCATCTGTTTCATTAACAAGGGAGGAAACAGCCTTATTAACCCAGTTTCGTGTGGGTAACTTTACGTGTCTCCCTCAGGTTGGCTGCCCATGAGCCTGCGGTACCTCGTGCCTGTGTGGCCAACGCTCGAGCTGATTCCTCGTTTTGTACCTCTCTCTTTTCTTCTTTCCTTAATACAAGGATTGTGAGTGTGCGCTTTTCTGTTGTCTCCGTGTTCCTCTTCTATATCCCTGTCCTTTTGTGCGCAACTGTAACTATGTTCATTCGATACCCACATTTCCAGCTTTCCACATTACTACAGACCTGTAAAACCTGTTCTGCAGTTTGCCCTCAGCTGTAGTGTGGAAGGTAAAAACCGAAACTACTTCTCTAAATTACCGTCCAATCTATGTAGAAGAAGTAATAATAATGATTATTACGGGATTTTTTTTTTTTTTTTTTGTACGGGGCAGCTCGATGAAAAATTTTGCTCCTTATAACCCTATATCAAAAACCACTGAGAGACCCGCCATAAATTTTAAATGTTTTGACATAACGTTCAAAAATGTTGAAGGGGTTTCTGATGTTTGAAGAGGTTTTCTAGAGGCTTGGCGTATACTTTAAGAATTCCTATACGGCGTGCGAGACCTGTTATAGTTTCTTAAAAAAAAAAAAAAGAACTGTGGGGCCTTTCTTAATCTTTTCCGTGAAACCAAAGCATTAATCAAAATTGTTTTAACGGGTACAGATCACGTGATCCTCACGATATTTGCGGCGGGGAAGCCGCTTGGCCATTTTGCATCGGGCGGCCGCAACGAGTCTTCAAGATTAAGACGTTCCCTTGCCCCTATCTAGTCGTGATTCTAGCTCACGCGGCCTCGTTGCTGTGCCTGTGGTTTATATGTACGTGTTTTACGGGCCGGACAAAAAGCGCCCGAGGACGCCAAATCCTCGCATACGAGAGAGAAAGGGTGATTGGAAAAAACGGGAGGGAGACTTCTTTGTGTGTTCAAAGATAACCTGTTTTTAATAAGTCAAAATACAGGCTTCGTCGGAAACTAGTCGCCCAGTTTTTTTTAGTTTTTTTCTGAAGGAGCGCGAACTAAATGCGGAACTACGACCAGATGCTCAGTGTCGGCGTCCGACGCGTGTGTCCTATCTTCTGGAGCAATTGAGTGTGCGGATCAACAAGCGATTCCACTGCCCTGCTTCTTGCGCCTTTCCGTCCGTTGGGCTTCCGAAACATCCAGCGAGGGAATAAGACGCCGGAGACGCCACCGTGACGGCACCAAGGGGCGACACCATGACAGTGCTTCGAATTCCTCGACGGCGGCAGATATTGGTTGCGCGTTCGCGGTTTTAAACTAAAAAGGCTTAACTTTATGTTAAGCCATTAGGCAATGTTTTCAAATATTACTTTTTATTGCGGCAATTGCTTTCCTTCCTATATTCACCTAAAAAAAGAGATCCTAGAGGTGGATATTTATGGGTAATTATATTTGTCGCAAGACGGCAAAAATAAGAAAAGTGATTTTCGCAAATTAGTGAAAGTGGGTTAGGTCTATTGCCCCGCAACTAACGCCGTGGAATCGAAGAGCAAACTACTTTCTTTACTTTTTCGTTTCCATAGCATTGCTTATTTGAGTTCATTATTTTTCACTGCTAAAGGCCGCGGATTAAATTAGCGGAAAGGGACAACGTATCACGCAGTAGAATGGAGATACCAAACAGTCACAAACTACACAGCATTCAAGAAAACATCATAATTTCTACATGAACTCATTTATAAGTGGCCAGTTGAAGATTACAAAACACCCTTGTTTCTGTTGGTACAGCACTCCACTGGAAATGGAGAAATTCCTGGTTCGATCCCAGCACCAGGCCGAGTTTTTCGGTCACGCACCAGTCACTTAGCTGTGTATAGAGATTGGTGTTTGTCCTTTGTCCCCCTGTTCTCCTTCTCCGCTGATTATTGTTGTAATTTTTGTCCAGCTTGCCTGCAACTTTGCATTTAATTGCACTATAAATCATAACCTTAAAAATGCAAGCCGGTCACACTTGTAGGTGTTAGACTGGTGGCAAATGATAAAACCCGTTTGCTGTACTGACATCTATCTCCTGGTTAGCTCAGTTGGTGGAGCACTCCACTGGAAATGAAGAGGTCTCCTGTTCGATTCTAGGACCAGGCGGATTTCTTCGGTTGCGCAGCAGTCACCTAGCTATGTATGGAGATTTGAGTTTGCCCTTTGTCCCCTTGTTTCTCTTCTCGTAGTATTATTTTCGTTAGTGATGCTTCCGCTGTTGACAATATATGCAACAAACAAAACAAAAAAGGCAGCCCCACGTCAAATGTTTAGAATTTACTTCAATTCACAACTATTGATTATAGCATAAATGTGCAAGAATACAATGAACATATATAATTATTCACAGAACGTTAAGTACCCTCGGAAATATTCCTCCGACTCTTTTCTCGATTAGACTAGAGCGGTCAGAAACTTTCACATGTGCACCGCTGAAGTTGTTGAGCACCACATATTCATTAAAGCTGAAAAGAAGATCAGTTCGCTCCAGATTTACACCTACATGTTTGTGCTTCGAGACGCGTGGAAAACACAAGCCTTTCCGAGCCGCCACGCAGTCCTGCTCTTCTCTCTTGATTTTTCGGAACAGTCACTTCTTCCTCGCTCAAGTTAAGAAGTACCACGTTTCTCGCACATATTCCAACCTGGTCCACGAACTCAATGATTATGTGGATTGCCGCATCCTCCTGTGAACGGAGGTTGTGCACCGGCGTGCGATGTTTCAATAGGCCTCCAACTCCATCACAAGTATTCTTGCCTTGTCCGGAGGCAGAAAATAGAAATTTCCTCTTTAGATGACATGCTTCTTGGAACTCGTAGTGTTGAAATTTATTTTAAAAATGAGCAGGCGCCCCGTCGGAAGTGTACCTGATTGACGCATACACTGGAATTTTCTCCTCCAGCTGGTCCTCGATACGTCGCGGAGCCCGAAGTTTGTGGGGAGTAACGTGGCACAAGTCTTCAGTGACGACGCCAAAATATCTGGGACCTTTGAATGTTGACGTGAAACACGTATATGAAGATATATGATGTTTATGCCAGTGATATTTCTGCATCTCATTAGGCAGAATTACAGTCCAGTCCTCTGCGAAGTCAAAATGCAAAACGATGTGTCTTGATGTTACTTTGCTTTTCTCCAGTCGAATACGGAACTCAAGTTCGTCTGCTTCTTTTGCAGGGATTCTGGTGCCGTCAAAGTGCAGAGCTCTACTTGACTTTAATTTAAGGAAATCAGGTTGAACAATAGGCACCTGCTTTAAGGTCTACCCACTATCCTAGAATTAAAGCCCATCAGAACTCGGCGTCGTTCTGACATCGCACCGCAACCCCGCAACCCCTGCGCAAAAAGCAGGCGATTTTCCCTCCGCTAGCTTCCCGTTGAGTTCTTCGAATCAAATCGTGGGCGGAAAACCTCGTGGCCCATTTCCATCACACCTTCAGGAAAGCTCCGGAATCGACAGTTACGGTTACCAAATTACCATGCTCCCCTATGTAAAATGTGATTTTCTCTTCATGTAGAAGCTACAATGCCTGAGCGGACAAACGATCACTGCCAGGGCGCTTTTTATATTCGCCTCGCAAACATTTGGACATAATCAAGGGGCAAAGGCACAAGGCCACAATCTCCTCCTTTGTTATTTCTCCCTGCCGTAGGCTGTTCAGGGCAGAGATGCACAAATTAAAGTTTCTGCAGCACACACGCACAAACAGATTGTTCGGGATTTAGTTTCACTCATTTTTGACGAAGAAAGTAGAATTTTGTAAATCTTAGTTTTGACTCTAGGTCCACCTTCTGAAGAGCTGCCACGTTTCTCCGATTGACCTTTTCATGTACCATTTTAATATCATTTATGATTCCCCGTCTCTCCTAAAAATAACAACGTCTTTTTTTTTTATTTAGACTCTGACGAAAACAGTCAAGTTCGTTGTTTGTGTAATACCTCGTGCGGGACCGTACCATGCCCTCACTTATGCCTGCTCCATGGTGCGGTTCCGAACGCTCCCATAGGCCGAAACCTTCACGATGTTGCTTTAATTTTCTCAGGATATATCTGCATGCCTAAGGAATTCGTCGCTCTACCTCGTTAGGGGGTGCACTTTGAGACGCAAGCGTGAGAAGCTAGCATCTTTCCTGGGGAGACGGTGCCCTACCAAAGGCCTCCCTTAGGTTCCCCCACCAATCGTCACAGCCAAAGCACGTGTGATCACTCTGAGCACTTGACCCACTCGCCTGTAAGTCATATGCAGTCGCCAACCTTTTTCGAACTTTGTTGCCTGTCAGATTCTTTCATCTGTGGCGGCCCGTGGCGGCCCATGGCCCGTCTAGACAAGCTCCAGACAGCGGACGGTGCTGCGACGAAGATTGCACAAGCGGACGACGACCGTAGGGGTGAAACCCGGCACCGCGCATTCCGGAAGAGGAGAGCTCGGTGGCCAAGCGTCGGGGGACTGTTGGCTCAAGAGCCACACGGCTTAATGGGTTCTCCCTCGTCTACGCGAATACAGCTCGCCGAGAGGGAGTTTTCGTCCGGGGCTCGAAAAGGAAACATGTCTTTTGGTCCGCCTGTTACCTTTGGTTATTAGATTTATGTAGTCCTTCTTTAAACAGTTATCTTTTTTCCCTTTACCTATATTGAAGTTCCTTCGCGACCACGCATCTCTCGCTGCTTTCTTTTAACGTATTACTGGCGGCTCTTCCGATTTACCCTAGACGGCATGCGCAAAGGAGTCATCTCAATCGCAGGAGCGGAAAGTTTTGCGCTGATGTCTGCGGCTACTTCGCACTCTTTGAGGAAGGCTCCTGGGGAGCTTGATCCTGAATTTCTAGCAACGTGAGTTGAAAGTTGCTCACCGGCATGTTTGAAGCAGTTCTGGTAGAGCAGATTCATCATCACAACGCCACTGTCTTTTCAGGTCGGTAGGATACTCATCAAGGCCTCTACGTCGAGGTCAATGACACAACAGAAATTCCTGTTCTGGTAGACAGTGGCGTAGCCAAGAAATTATTTCAGTGGGTGTTTTTCTTTGCTCAAACTGTTCAAAATGCGAAAAAAAAAACAAAAAAAAAAACAAGGGAGAGGAAAAGATATTGCAGAAACACAATTTTAGTTACCATTTTCAGTCTCGTAGAAGACAAAATTCAACCTTTTTTGTCACATCTCGTTCGTTCAATCTTTAAAGAGGGAAACTTTAAAGGTGAACAGCGAAAACACGCAATCATAAAATATAATAATGGGCTTTAAAAAAAAAAAGGTTCATACAGGCCCAAAAATTATTCCGGTGCATATATTTCTCTGCGGAACACTCGGGTATCCAATGAATAAAAACTACGGAAGAGTGCCAGAGAATAGTGAAGTTTAAATTATGGTTAAACGTTAAAACTGAAATGTCTACTGGGGCAATGAGCAAGTGAAATATCATGTTCATTGTTCCTGCATGGATCACGTTTTTTTAGAAATTATCGTACTATGGTCATGGTTTGGATTCTTTCGATTTGTTGATGTCGTTTTAGGAGAAAGGGGCAGAAAAATTGACCAGTTTCTATCATTTTGTGTGGTCTAAAGATTTACTGGATGCCGCCATCGGTCAATAGAGTTAGCGAAAGGACACTTTCGGGGTTGACTTAGATGTTCCGGTGACTGTTCAGAAGCACAACTCTAGCTAGCACTCCTGGGACGTTGAAGCTCTCGGGTATGAATCTAGTACGTCTCTTGAGTCTCGAAAACAAGCATTCCGTTTCAGCGGTGCTAACAGGCATAGTGGCCAGGATTTCCAGTAGTTGTTTTACATTAGAATACAAGGCCTCCGGGGAAAAGCAAGTTGCCTGTACCGGTGAAATGCGCTAAGCAGTGCGGTCTTTCCAGATCTCTGTCCAAACTAGAACTTCTCCAGGCAGTTTATTTAACGTTGGCCACAAGATCGCCCTCACTTAGGGAGGACGATGCTGCCAGACATGAATGTGCCGACTCTCTTGGAAACCTTGAGGACACACTTGAAGTTGTAGGTCAATAATCATTCTTCAATAAAGCGTCAAGTGACGAATTGAATACGAACTCATTACTTCCACGACTCACGTGCTGAACGAAAGACTATAAGCATTACCCACACAAACTGACGCCGGACAAACACGCACACACACAAACTGAGGGGGGGAAAAGGGAAAAGTGTAAAGATGAACGTTGAAATTTCGGGGGGGGGGGGGGGGGGGGGGAGGGGGGTTGATCCTTGAGCACCGCCCCTAGCTACGGCACTGGTGGTAGATCTTTCGCCTATGTATCTCAATGTAGCCGGCACAGTACCTTCTCTTCGAGCCAAAAACACTCGCCATCGCGTGAAGATGAATGGGAAAAGTTTGGAAGACAGCTAACTTACAAGTCGAATCAAGCGTATTTTTGCTTAAGAGAGTTTGACCTGGTGCTTTCACTCGCATCCGGAGTTTACTAATGTGAATTCAGCGCCGAGTGTTCTCTCTCTCTCTCTCCTGGTGTATATTAGCTTTCTAAATGTTTTTCGTAAATTATAAACACAGATATACATCACCGACAAAAGGTGCTCAAAATATCTGGCCGTGTGTTGTTAACTGCAGAAGAAAGACGAATAAGAGCGGAACAAAAAGGAGGAAGAAAAAATCTGGACCTGCGGGAGGTTAACCCCGCTGCGATTCGAAGAACTCAACATGGAGTCCGGCATTGCATGTCCTTAAGAGCCGAGCTAGAACTTGATCAGGCAGACAGACTTGTTTATGAGTACGCGAGTGAACAACACACCTGAGCGATCTGAAGAAACATCTACTCGAGGACAGCAGCCTTTGTCGCTGATTAGCAACCAACAACAAATACTTTGTCCTCCCAGTCAAAAGCAAGAATAAGAACCTGTACCATCAAACTGTCACGACAACAGAAAATTAAAAAAAAAAAAAAAAACTCATTATTTTGAAGTTTTAGTTGAAAACACAAGAAAATGTTTACAAAAGCGATTTTAAAGCCCCTTTTTCTGCCCCCATTTGCACCAGTTCCAACCATTCTTGACGCACTGAGGTCAAGATGATCAAGGCTTCAGACTCAGAATCTTTATGAATGACCGCACGTTGCGGAAAACTGTTTTTAAACAATTTGAGGACAAAATAATGCGCGCATTCGGAAGGAGATGAAATAAACGCTTTTGACCGAGCTTCGCATAAAGAGTTAAGCCACAATAGGCACACAAGGGTATTTCGGAAAGCTTAATCTAGATCACTGCAGCTCAATAAAGCCAACAAGATCTAGCTGCTTTGGATGAAGGAGTGTCTGTGCTCAGATGAAAAGATTGTTCGCGCATTTTGACACCCTTGAAACTGCGATTTTCGAAAATGATTCATTGTGATCTTAGAGAGCGTTGGATTCATAATTCTCCGCTGGCGGAAGTACTCTAGTCCCAGACAAAATGTGCAGTCTCAGTGTAAAATCCATATGACATCACAAGCACTCTGCTAGCTCTGAGCCTGACGTGCTATTCAAAACGAGCCTTGAAAGAAGGCTGGCGTACCTGGGGCTATTAATTTGGTCTTTAGTTTGCATTTGGAGGCTGTGTTTTGCTCGTGCCTTGTTCCCTGTGCTGTGTTCGGTCGCATGGATCCAAACTTGCAATCAGTTCAGCTTTGCCCTGGAGTCTGAAGATCCCTGGTTCCGTAGGTTGTTATGGCGAATTTTGTTTCCAAGTTTGCAAAATGTAATTGAGATACTTGGCTCAAGATAGTGAGTAATTTAATTAATATAGAGTAGCGAATACTCTCCCAATTGAAAATTCTCGCTTGTGTGAGAAATTTCCGTGTCCAATAAACGCATATGAATCATACAAGATGTATAAGAACATACAAGCACCATATAAGAAACTTGGGGCTAAGTTTCCTATAAGCTTCATATATGGTTCTTACATATCTTATATATTTCTTATATAGTTCTTATATGGTGCTAATGTGTTCTCATATGTATTGTATGATTCATATGTGTTTATTGGACACAAGAAATTTCTCATACAAATAACTTTTTTCACTATGCCTATAATACATGTATTTGCAAGATACCCAATTGCTACCAAATGCATTTGCAACACCGTGTCTTGAGTACGCTGTTTAAGATAGGCACAATTGTATAGAAGCAGGTAAATAACAGATTGGTAAAAAATTATTAGTGTACATATTTGCTTCAAACGGCATATTTACCAACCGACGGTAGCGCCTTCACCGATTTCCATATAGTTTTTTTTCTTAGCGCCCTTTAAACACACTTCAATGGGCGACATATTTGAGTGAGGAGCTTTGTCTTCATTCAGAGTACAGTACTGAAAACAAAAAAAATTCCAAACTGACTTGCAGTCGCTTGCGCAATGTATGGTCCAGAAAAAGCGATACAGTACGTCAATAGATATAAAAAATCAAAGTAGAAAGTAACATCGTAATAGAGAAACAAAACGTTTCAACTTACTTTTATAGAAAATAAGGCGCAACTCTAACCCTAAATTAAACTCCTGCAACTCCAAAGAATTTACCCACACTTAGATCGTGTGCGATCAGCCGGAAAACAGCACAGCTTCCGACTAGTGTCCTTCTCATACACAGGCTACTCTTTTTTTGAGTAGTAAAATTTTGCAGCTGGATAATATTAGCCTCTGCTAAGTTGCACTTGATAGAAAATAAGGATGCCTCCACATTGTCGCTGACAGAATTCCAGCAGCCTACCTCAATTGCAAATATGTGAGCTTGAACTTTAGAATTGAACATGAACACGAAGAAAAAAAAGGACAGGAGAGGACAAACAGCTGACTACCAACGGTGTTTTGGCGTAAACTTCTTCCTTGCGCGCTTGCTCCTATAGCACTAATAAAGATCACTACCAATATTTACACTTATGCAAATTATACAAAAAAATGTTCACAGAATTCCCTAAAAATATCGTTTTTTAATCAAACCCGTCACAAGCTCGTGCTGTTGTTGTTCGGGGCGTGACATCTCATAGGTATTGTTTTTATTTTCTGTGAACGGTAATTGATGGGGAGCTGACGCAATATTTTGCGTGTTCCACGATAGCGAACGCCTCGAACATCTCACGTGTATAAGGATTTTCGTTACTGGCAAGAATGGTTTTGCTGTTAAAATGTGCAGTGCACTGGCATGTCCTGCAATGAGCTACCAGATGCCCTGCCGCTGTTCCCTTAAGAGACTCTGGATGCTCGCGGGCTCTGTCGTTGATACCTCCAAGCAGTTACAAGCATACCTCGGCAAACCTCACTCATGAAGGCCCTCACTCACCCTCACTCACCCTCATCTTCACAGGTGAGGTGAGAGTGAGTGAGTTTCTGAACCAGGAAAATTCATGAGTGTGAGGGTGAGTGAGGGCCGTGAGTGCTGTGAGGGCGGTGAGGGCGGTGAGGGCCGTGAGGGCTGTGAGAGCGGTGAGGGCCGTGAGGGCGGTGAGGGCCGTGAGGGCCGTGAGGGTGGTGAGGGCCGTGAGGGCCATGAGGGCCATGAAGGCGGTGAGGGCGGTAAGGGGTATGAGGACCATGAGTGCGTGAGGGGCGTGAGGGCGGTAAGTGGCATGAGGGCCATGAGTGCGTGGGTGGTGTGAGGGCGGTGAGAGCGTGAGGGGTGTGAGGGCCATGAGTGCGTGAGGGCAGTGAGTGGCATGAGACGCGTGAGGGCCGTGAGGGCGGTGAGTACATGAGGTGGTGTGAGGGCCATGAGTGCGTGAGGGCGGTGAGTGCGTGAGGTCCCCTTCAGATCGAGCATCTTTCTCAGCAATTTTGGTGGTAATGGCGGGTTGTTTTCTAGCTTTCCCTAGATCGACACGAATTGCTGAGATCGGTTCCGGCTCGAAATAAGCAAGCAACTCGAAGCAATTCGAATGCGTTTGAAGTGGCTGCATCCAATCAGGGACGCAAAATTTTCACGTGATACCTGTGCCGGTGATGATGACATCGAAAGACTTGGTTCTGGTTTGAAATCGATCGTTTTTTTTGGAAATAAACTGTTTCAGAAAGGTGCATTAGTATTCTTAACGAGATTTAAATGCATAAAAACACGTTTCTAACGCGTAATTGCGTCTAAATAGTGCAAGAAAAATAAAATTTTATGATGGCGATGGCAAATTGCAGCAATTGGTTGCTGCATGTGATCGCGGGCGGCCCGTGTTGCGACGTAAAGTTTCTGGGCGAAATTGCCCCATCTGAAGCTGGCCTGAGCGACGTGAGGGCCATCAGTGCGTGAGGGGCGTGAGCGGTGTGAGGGCCGCAAGGGCGGTGAGGCGAGTGAGGGCGGTGAGTGGCGTGAGGGCGGTGAGTGGCGTGAGGGCGGTGAGTGGCGTGAAAGCGGTGACTGGCGTGAGGGCCGTGAGGGCGGTGAGTGGCGTGAGGGCTATGAGTGCGTGAGGGCCGTGAGGGCGGTGAGGGCCGTGAGGGCGGTGAGGGCGGTGAGGGCCGTGAGGGCGGTGAGGGCCGTGAGGGCGGTGAGTGGCGTGAGGGCCATGAGTGAGTGAGGGGCGTGAGGTCCGTGAGGGCGGTGAGGGCCGTGAGGGCCGTGAGGGGCGTGAGGGCCGTGAGGGCGGTGAGTGCGTGAGGGCCGTGAGATTTAGTGAGGGTGAGTGAAGGGCTGAAGGTGAGTGTGACTGTGAGGGTGAGGGTGAGTGAGGGGCTGAAGGTGAGTGTAGCTGTGAGGGTGAGGGTGAGTGAGGGGCTTAGGTGAGTGTGGCTGTGAGGGTGAGGGTGAGTAAGGACGACCTAAAATGCCGACCTCTGGTTACCGCTGGTCGAAGATGTCCGTTATCAAACACTACAACCTCGCATCTTCCCTACGAGCGCAAATGAATCCACGTTAAGCAGCAAACGCGCGCTGCAGAGGGAGAAATTTCCCATCAACACGTTTATGGTCTCTACGTTTTTTCTTTATAAAAAGGCATAGTGGAGTCCTCAGACCGGCTTGCGCCATCCATACAATCGAAGATGAGTGAAAGACTCCTAGATGACGCGATTGAGCCGCCCCATCTTGTGCTCCACCTGTATTCATGAAATAAAGAAAAAGATGAAATAAGGTGAGTTTTTCTTTTTTCTTTTTTTAATGCTGCCGCGGTGCTTATTGACCCACAGACCGAGATACATCATTTTTCCTAGTGTTCAATGCTTCTATACCTCTTTTGGGTGTTACCATCACACATTTCTAGTCACTAAATGTCTCATATGCAATAATTGCTGTGACATAAGGCTACAATATTTTTAAGAAAAACCTCCGAAGAATTTATTTATTTTCTTTTTCAAAACTAGAAGTCACAGATTGTATTCATATCCAAAGACTCGCGGAGCGTGAAAACAGATTGCTATTGGAATAAGCGTTCGCATGATGCGCTCACAGGAAATTGTAGAAGGTACTCCTTCGAACTGATGTAATACATCACACTTATTTCAAAATCATGTTTTGCATCAAACAGCTTATTCTGGAGCTTTTATTTTTATTGCTCGCATCGCTGCATTGAAGCTTTTATGTTGTAGCATGAGGCTTCCAGACGGCAGTGCAGGAGATGCATTTTATGTTAAGCAGATATACTTCAACAAATTGATAAAGCAATATTGCCGCGCGAAGGGCCAAGCAAGCAGTGCCCAGTCACGGTATTCTAGAGGATTCGGCTTTATTCTTACTCGGGGCGTAAGCGTTACCATTCCACCCTAGTTTCCTGATCTCGAAAGTGCCTGTTCATTCTTACCCTGAACACTTGACACTCGAACCTTCTGGGCCGAAGTTTTGCGATGTCGAAGCGCTCTGGGTAAAGAACTTCCCGCTACCTTGTCGAGCTAATCTCGCTCTCGCTTGCTGTTGCACCGCCAAATCGACGCCAAATTTTCTTCTCTCTCGAAGCACGTTCTTTGTTTTGTCTGCACAAGTTCGCCGATTAAACCTTTATTTTCAGTTTACATTCGTCGAGCAGTTTTCCATCCGTGACAATATTATACTGTTCGTGATGCATGAAGCATAATGCTGTGAATGGGGAAATGTCCAAAAGATAAAAAGAAGCATTTTGAGAAGAAAACAAAGGCATGAAAATCTCACATTCAATTCGTTTTAGGAACTTCAGAAGGCTATATATGGTTTTCTTTGTTTTCCTTAACGCAATGAACTGTCAAATAGTTTCCACTAGCAGCTATGCAGAGATGTAACTAATGTCGTGCCGCATAAGGTGTATATAGTTTTCTATAGACATGCAAATTTAATGCGAAACTTGCTCTGCGATGCAAGCAACTTCGTTCTATAGAAGTTAAGAGATTGTTCTTTCTCAGCTGCTTAACAACTATGATTAAATTAAGATGCATTTGTTTATAAAAAGAGGTTACCGTGGTTGTTCGAGCAAGCTCAAACCCGCTGCTAAATGCGACGGACTCATATGGTACATGGCCGTGACAGGCGTGAAAAGCTACTGCACAGGTGATTCATTCATTAATGTTTGCTTACGTTTATAGATGTCTCGTGTGACACGACCCTTCCGCGATAGTAAATGACAAAATATACTTCTGCCAGAAAGACAGTTTCTTAGAGGCTGTGATTAGAGGCTACCTTGTTCAGACAAAACGCTTTCCTTTATCAGTGGAAGGCGGTTGGGGGCTACACATGACATTGTGAGAAAGACATGATACGATCACATTAGAATAAATGACTTTTGTGAAACAAAAAAAAATATTCAACACACAAAGGACGCTGCGTTGAAGCCAGGATTTCCGAGCCGACGATTGTGAGTCAAGTCAGAGCGCGATTTATTTAATTGTTGTGCCGTGAACGCAACAAAACGAAGTCTGACAAATATTTAGATATGTTGATTTTGTACGTTATGGGCAATGCCCCAAAAAGTAAATGTAATAGTAAAATATAATTACTCATATATACTTATTAACCAAATCGGGCTTAATATCTAAAATGTTAGGTTATTAATTATTAATTTTGGAGCAGATACAATCTGGTTGTCTCACAAACACAAGGAAAACGACAACCAATATTTATACCCGGTGAACGTAAACTATATGGGCTATAAACAGAAGAAAATAAAAAAAATAGAGTGTCTGACAGATAATTATTTCTCAAATGTCTAAATGTTAGATGTTTAGGAAGTTAGGAAAAGACAAATTAGTTCATAATACTGACATAAATGAACAATATATTTTGAGATAACTTATGTTTGAAGCTATACACTGATGGTTGCTTTACTTCATAGTTCTTACCTGTTCAGTGTGTACTAAATTCTGAAATTTAGACGAAATTGCTCGGGGTAGCAAGTTTGCGATTTTCTGAAAACAAAATAACTATGAAGGCTAACAATAAACTCTTTTTGAATGAATCGTGGTCACCTTTCAAATTTTAAAGCAAACACCAGCTGTGAATAAAATCAGCAAAACCTAAGCAACGGCCAAGTTTGCGAAGAATACAAAACGAGTCTATGACGGACCCCAGTAGGTGGCACGTTAGTACATTTTTCTATGATAATATTTGGTTGAAAATTTATTGACACGCAGTTTCGTTTATTGTAAGACGTCAGCTATAAGATGACGCTTCGCAAAATATTCAAAAAGCCTGCCCTCCTACCCTCCCCCTCTCCCCCCCCCCCCCCCCCCCCACACACACACACACACACAGGTTTGGTCGCATTCAAATGAAACCAACCCTGTTCCTTGCGTTACGGGCAATCATCCGCGGGCTATGCATATCTAAAAGTTCAAAGTTTAGGCTGTGCGGACAGTCTACGCGTTCGAACTATATAGTAATTTTGTTTTTCAAGATCGTTGGTTATGGCGAGACTTTACGACTTTGTGACGGAAAGATTATGTTTATGGTGATTAACATATGTTAGCAACTTTTTGAGCTAAGAAAGCAGAAATCTGTCAAGGTGTGCCGTGAATGGAAATAGCTTTGTGTGTCGACTGAGCACCAGGCGCGGACTATGCACGGCGTGATGACTATGCACCGGAATCAGACTATCCGAGAAAAAACCTTCCTTTCGGAATCTAGGTTTTTGCCCACGGAAAATAGACCGGGTGGAGGTTGTAACTCGAAAAATGCGGTACTAAGATTGGTCTTCGTGGTCGCACTCCAGATAAGGCTGCAATAACGAGCCAACAAAATATAACGCACGCTAAATAGATATTCTACAGCAGTCGGCAGTGGCGTACCAACTTTTTGAGTGGAGGGGCAAACCAGACCCCCCCCCCCCCCCCCCAAAGCCGGGGGCGGTGCCCTTGGAATCTCTTGGGCGCCACTGGGCAGGGCAAATACCCCACTGGGCAGGGCAAATACTGGCCGCCGGCCAGTATTTGCCCTGCCCAGTGGCGACTGTTTCGAGGGGGGGGGGGAGGGTAAAATACATGCCTTGCCCCCCCCCCCCCCCTCCCCCGGTTGATACGCCCATGGAAGTTGGTAAGTTCAGGTGAAGTCGAACGTAAAAGCTCCATCTAGACGCTGTGGTTTGGAACATGCGTCCATCTTCGGAGGCAATGAAGTTGGCGTCGATGTTTACTGAATGTTTCTAACGCACAGGTATTCAACGATTTCCTCGATACGAAGCGAGCTGGGCACCGCGGAAAGCTGCACATCGCCGTCGCTGCGTGGGGGGAAAGTGGTGGCGTCGCATCGGTGCCACCTAATCTGGCGACGGCTATAAATGGGGCAGGGTAAGCATATTTTTCCAGTCACGTCTGGAAAACACACTAAAAAAAGAAATGAGGAAGAAAGGTAGCAACAGCACGTTTGCCTCCCTTTTACTGGCATGCTCACCCAAGCGGACAAAAAATAAAGGGAGGAGCGATATATGATTTTTTGTTCTCAAGGAAGACTGTAGCAAAGTTCCTCCCTTCCGCCTCATCTTCTTTCGGATTCGTGTGTCAGGCACGTTGCCCAGATTTTTCTTTTTTTTAATCAACGTGATTGGTTTGATTGAGCGTCAGCGGCAACCTAAGCTGCCCGTATTTCGGTCTCCTGTGTTTAACTCGCAAAGCACCTCGGTTGCAATACCGCTTCTACAGCAAATTTTGTCGGACGAGCAAATGTAGCCGCTAAGAAACAGCGAAGCTCCAGGGCAGTGCCAGCAGTGCTATGAACACTGCGCTAAAATGGTCGTCTCCTCAGCTTTGTGTCCAAATAAGGCACGCTTTTCCGTGGGGCGCGTGTGTGGCCCCAGGCGTGGCCCTGTAACACACCAGACTTAACAGTGATTAGGCTCGAGCATCTTTCATTTACAACAGCCTGCTGTTTTCTCGTAGGTTAGTAATCCCCCATCCTGTTAACCAAAGCATTACCAATATTTAAACATTTATGTTTTTTGCAGTAATATAAAATAAACCACTGTGTCGAACGTTTTTCTTTTATGTAATCTAAACTTACACAGCCATTTGGACTTCTACTGTCCATTTCTTTGGCGATATCATAGTGAAATTCAGTCGTACATTAGAAAAATTTTCTAAATCTATGCCGGTGATCGTTCAAAAACTCAGTCATTCCAAGATGCTTCGCTAAAAGTGCGATGCAACGATATTTGTGCCTGACGTAAATACCGCTTAAAGCGGATCCCTGACATTAAGGACCTGTTAACCCGTTCGTGTTTCAGCACACGAAATCGAAATCGCAGAAAGCATAAAAAAAAAAACGAGCAGCGTTCACCCCCTCAGCTCGCAGCCAGAACAAGCGGCCACGTGATCTGGAGCCGATTATATGCCGCCAATCTTGACCATAGCCATAGGAAGTTGGGGAGCGTTATCTTATCGTTAGAACAACGTCTTATTTATTCCTGAACTTATTTTTGTTTATATTTTGAATATCAACAGGTAAACGTTGAAAAAAAAACTTATTTCGATACTTGTTCAATTTTGATATATATAGCAACGTAAGATTTATTAGTTTTTGAAAATAATGTGCCGATTAATTTCTGCAGTACTGCACGCATGCTGCCGAAGAGTGTTGATGACGTTACCGAAAAAAAAGAAACGAAATACTTTATTCGTTACCCGCAAATAAAAAGAACGCGTTACCGACCTATCTGAAAGTAGAAGGAACACGTTACCGCTCCCGCTACTGATAAAAAGGAACACAGGTTAAAAAACCTCTGACGCGCCAAAAAAAGAAATATTTTTTTCGTTGTAGGCGTTGAAATGACATGTCAGGACATTACAAAAAAATTGTTTCACTATAGAGTTGCGTAGTTTTTTTATAAAAATAGAAATAGGAGGCCCAATTCAAAGTTCTCACCACTGCACTGTGACGCAACACTCTACCGCAAGGTGTCGGAGAGGTCAGAAGGGAGGCATCGACCTACGTCATTAAAAGTGGGTTCGCAGGAAGTCACGGGAGTTTCATTCTTCGTGCTATCCGCGACCGTGCCTAAGACTTATTTTTCTGCTCTTTGTACGAGCAATTGTAGAAAACGAAGTTTCAGTTCCCCTAGCTCTTTATCGCTGCACCGTCGGTTAGTTTGTGTGTTGGAAAAGTTGAGGACGAAGAGTTAGTAAATCGACGTGATGGAGGTCAATGATAAAAGCGTTGCGAGAACAACCCAGTGTACGAGTGCATGCCGTCAGTCAGATGATACAGAGCTATACTGGGCACAAATGGAGCTATCAAGTTTTGAAAAAAAAAAATAAAAAAAAAATTTAGAACGCTCGCAGAAATTAGGATTGCTTGCGTACGACACGCCCGATTGCATTGCTGAAGGTTCGGACACCGAGGTCGTCGACTCATCGTATATTCTCCAGGCTGAAGATGCCTGCCCTCTCTCGGAAATGCATGCAACATTAAGCGATGAAAAGCAAAAAAAAGAAACCTTGTCTGCTTGGATCGCTCGTGGAAGTGCGGAGAATAACAAAAAAAAATATATTTAACAAATATTACACGCGCTAGCGGTAAGCACGAGGAGGGATACAACTCACGTAACTTCCGGCGATGCCTCCCTTCTGACCGCCCCGACACCTTGCGGTACACTGTTACGTCACAGTGCACTGGCGGGAACTTTGAATTGGGCCTCGTATTTCTATTTATTATAAAAAAAACTACGCACGTCCATAGTAAAACAATTTTTTTGTAATGTCCTGACATGCCATTTGAACGCCTAGCATGAAAAAAAATTTTTTTTTGGCATGTCAGAGGCTCTTTAATTTTGCGTTACTTTATTTAGTTATTCATAACACGTTTTACGGTTTTCATGGTACAGATATGCATAAGCGCCATATTTCAAGCAGCATTATGTTATGCAGGCACTGAACATAATCATTTTATACTTTTTACGGTTTCACCTAAATACTTCTGAAAAAAGCATGCAAAACAAAACGCAAAACAAAAATGTCACAGAGCTATACAAACACAAAAAAATTTAAGCGACATTTTTTATGTCTTGGGAAGAAGAGTTAACGTGTAACTACGCTATCCTTTACTTCAAATAAGTAACGTAGGTACAGCCGCAGGCGATATGAAGGTGAACGCCGGACCGTCCACCGGTCCGTGCTATCAGCGCCATGCCGCGACTGCCGGGGCGGCTCGCTTTCTTATCGCACGCTTCACCGAGAGTAACCCAAGCAGCACGTTGTAAATGGGCCATCGCTGGCAAGTCTACTATGGCCAACCAGCTTTTCGATGGCCCAAGCTTGGCCAAAGTGCTCGGCAATAGAAGTGTTTTCATCCTCGTCTGGTGACTTGCCATTCACTTTATGCCAGTCGCTGGCCATTCACTTTTGGCCAGTGACTGGCCATTCACCTTTGTCCAGTGGCTGGCCATTCACTTTAGGCCAGAGACTGACCATTCACCTTTAGCCAGTGACTGGCCATTCACATTTGGCCAGTGACTAGCCATTCACTTTAGGCCAGTGACTTGCCATTCACCTTTGGCCAGTCACTTTCGGCCAGCCACTGGCCATTCACGTTTGGCCACCCACTGGCCATTGACTTCCGGCCAGTCGCTGGCCGAAAGTGGCTCTAGTTATACACTTAATACATAATTTATCACAGACTGCCAGAAAATTAGGGTGTTCCTCAGGAGACTGTCAAGAGTTTCGGGAGGTCAAGTTTTAGAACTCAACCCCAGAAACTCTTACATAGTAATGACACGCGAAGCCGCTGCAAGGCTGCTCAATATTTATTGGACTTTTTGAGTACTAAGTCTTACGACGCTGGTTGCGACCACCATTCCAGTCGTCGTGGGTTCAGGGATGGTATGTTGTCCCACCACTAAGATCCCCCGGTAATGCAGCAGTAAAAAAATAAAATAAAAAGAATTAACTTTAGGTGAATGGACAGTGCAACAATAGAGAGTTTTAGTAGATTGTTCCGATACCTCCGATAGCCCGGATAACGATACCATGCATGCGCAAGGGAGGCGGTGGCGGAGTATCGGGTATTGTTTTCGGTGTCATGGGAGCGATCTACTAAAACTCTATACTGCTCAGTTACAATATTTTTCACTTTACACACGCTTACTGGCACTAATAAGAAAGAGAGGCCTTGAGTACACAGTAAAGGTTTTTACACACTTAAGGGTGTAAATCAGTTTGTCCCTGGGCTAACACCCTTATGGCGTTCAGGCAAGCACCCTTCACAAAGGGTGCTTGCTAACATTCTTGGTGAAGGGTACTTGGCATAAAATGGGCACCTGCTGGGGTGGCCCAGTGGATGCTGGGCCACCCCAGCCAATCTGGCGCCGGGAGAGTATCATGCGACGTTTTGGTTATGTGGATTTCAAGGTCACATGACGCTCTCTCGACGCTGGATTGGCTGGTAGCGTCCGCCGTGCTCGGACGAAGGGTGAAATGAAATATAGACCCCAGTGAACATTTCATTGGAATGTGTCCAATACACATATCAGAACTTTTAAATTGTACGACAATCATATATGGTGTTGCGTATTCTTATATTATTATATGATTTACAGCTTATCATGTTTACTGAACACATTTACACTTTTTTCACTTAGAGGGATTGCCACATCACCACATACGAGGCATGTGATAAAGAAATAACGAGTCACACTAAACACAACTCACTTCATGAAGAAGTAATACAAAGAAGAAGCCACATCATAACCCCGTGGGCGATTGGGAAGTGTTACGGCACCCCCTTCCTCGATCTCTAAGTGAGCAAGCAGTGGCCCCAAGCATCGCACTGCACGGCTGAACCATTGTGAACATCATGGTCTGCCACAAACGAAGCATGTAAAGCTTTGCTGTTTGGAGATCAAGTGACATGTTTTGTTTGTCTCAGAGGATTGCAGGCAACGCGCTTCGCTTATCACTTGTCTCCTACGCGCATCAGTTTACTAATTGGAAACAGGGTAGAGAGAGGTGGTTTAGCCCTTGACTGAACCACAGCAGTATTTCATTAGGTGAAGCTCATTATGACATCAACTAGAATCTGTTAAATTGTACATTTATTGAACCTTGAGAAATAGAAAATACATTGTGTGCCATTCTATGAAATAAAGAATGCTATCTGCAAACATTCAATGAAAAATATTACAGAATGAACTTGCACTCTACGGCAAAAAAGCAAACGTTTCAGTAGAAGACGCTATCCTCTTGCTCACGTACAAAGAAAATTATAAAGTTCTCGAAGACGACTATGGATAAGGAACTCGTACAGCTAAATTCTAAGCACCTCGTCTACAGGAGGTCAGCATTAGTTATCAAAGAAAGTGCCCTACATTTAAAGAAAGAAAAAGAAAACATGCCTCCATAAAACCTTCTGTCATTCGTTCTGGAAACAAAATAAAAATTAACCTGACAATACTGGCGAGAAAAGTGGATTATACACTTTTAAAACGGCTCGCAAAACATCTCTTCAACCACATACCTTTCTGCAAACTTTTTTCAAAAATTTAATTACGACTGTCCTTGGACTGGTGTCGCTCAAGCCAAGGAAAATCCTCTCCAGAGCAACAAGTGTGTAGGAGGCCCTGCATTCGTACTGGATGCTGAAAAGCCAATATGCTGCCAACAACATGCACAGCCCCTCTTCTGCATTAAAAACGGAAAACAAGCGCTCACGATCCTCAACAAGGTGAAGAAAGTCTGCATCGTCCAGCTCTTGCTTGTTGTAGAGGACACATGGTGCCGGTGGGGTGTTCTCGTCCTGCGTTAGGTAAAAGGATAAAGCAAAACATATTTTAATGTAAAAGGCCAAAACATGTTTGCTCTCGTCAACTGCTATTATTCGCTGCAGTTAAGGCCATGAGCATCAGCCTCCACACAGGCATACAGTGCTTATGTGTGAACAAGTAACCGGCGTCTGCAGCAATGTAAAACGAATGAAGAATTACAATCGGGGCAACATCACAGCATGCAAGCATTGCGATATAATCTTAGGGGCACTTGTGAGTATCTCTATTTCTGTACCGAAATGCATTTCCGAAATCTACTTGTGTTTCAGTAGTGAAATAATTTTGCGATGCATTATGATACGCTGCTAGACTTATGTATCTTGTTACATTTATTGTTAGAAATGAGCTGACAGGTTTGAAGATAAAAAAAAAAACGGAAAAATCCGACGCATTACTAGTTTATTTTTGCAATGAGTGATTTCTTGCTTTGCTCTCACTTTTAACTTCTACGGCGGCCGGTTTTCTTTCCGCTGACAGCAGCCTTCCTGTGTACATTTGAGGTTATTGTATGGGTATGAGGCCACTAACAAATGCACAGATGAGAAACAATATGTCTAAAAGAAGAAGAAGGCAAAAAGCAGGGACGTTTTGGCAGACACGCTTTGTCAGGCGGTGTCATCGGTCGCCAGCGTTCATTGGGTGCGATAATGGGTTCTTTTCGGTATCAGCGAACATAGCCAAGGGAAGTCAAGTTGCAAAAAAAAAGGGACAAACAGCGACAGAAGGCGGGGAGCTTAGGTGCTACAATCTATGTTTGCCACAGACGCACCCTTCTCACCTCGCCACCCTACATTTATGAACCGTATAGGGCTGCCGACTGACCATAACGGTACATGCTAATATCTGTCCCTTGGCCAATGTTAATTTTTTTGCCTCCTCCTCTACACCGAAAAACCCAAAGATAAAGGTTACAGAAAACAGCCAACATAAAAATGTTTCACATGTAGCTGTACAAATTAATTTTCAAGGGCTACATTTTAAGTACAGTCGCCGGCCATATGAACTTCCCCATCTGAACACCAAGCGGAGAACCAAAAATCCAGCATGCAGCGTGTCGAGGTTGACGGCTGCGGTTTTCAACGGTGGAGGGGGTGGTTACACATTAAAAGATGCTCGTGATAATATATTTCTACAGCTATCTATGATACATTGTTGCGTTTGCACCTTAATACACCCCTCGAATCCGTGACAGACAAAGGTGTTCTGACAAAATATACAATGAGCTGTCTGCGTCAAGAGAAGAGCAATCTCGGTGGCCCAAAAGGTAACCTGCGGCTGCTGGATGACTTCATGTAAACGAACCCAGAATTCACGGGCTTGGAGAGAGGTGCAGAAACTATGTGACATTCAACTGAAAAGTTAGTAAGCTCAAATTATTATCCATTTTAAACCAAAATCCGTGATTCGCACATGCCTATTATTTTCACAATGAAACCAAAGGCGAACCATGTAGTAATCCGTTGATTTATTGCCGAATAGAATACACTTTGAGTACCAAACTGGATGCTTTGCTTATGTTTGGAAGGTTGCAATGACAAATGCAATACTTAATTGGGTGAAAAGCAAAGTTTTGTAACAATTATGTGCATGATTTCATTCTACACGTCGTTTTACGTGTATACAGTCTGCACAGCATTCTATTTGAAAACTAACAAAATTTAAAAAAAAGGCCGTGAGAGTTCTGTCGATGTCTTCTTCACTGCGTGTTCGTGGGACTCGGCGGACATTAGTAAAGGGGATAACTGTCACAGCACGTTGACTAATTGACCAAAATCTGTTAGCTTTGTAATTCATGGCTTTATGGACCATGTTGCAACTGCAGTGTTAAAAGCCAGTAAATATTAAAGCTATCCCTATTTAAACTATTCACAAAAAGCCAAGCGGCTTGGAGGTATTCATTGTCCAACTATTGCGTTTTTAATGTCGGATGCAAAAACTACGCTCAACTTGAGTTAAAGATTTCGTGCCGTTAATAATGGGCAGAAGAGTGACCTAGTCATGCCGGATACGTCGTCACTATCTCGATAGTGTGTTCTTGGCGGAAGCATCGGCGTCATACTTCCAGGATAGTGAAGGTGCGTCCGAAGCAACCACGTCCGCACGACATCCTGAGGCCTTCTGAGCGCAAGATTTTGGAATTGGGCGACGAAAAGGCAGATTTTTAGCACTGAATATTTCGAAACTTGTTGCCATTCGCAAATTGTGTCAATTGTGTTAGTCTTTAATATTCACTGCCCTTGAAACTAGAATTGAAACATACCCCATAAAACCATTATTAAAAATTTTGGTTAATTAGTTTTGAATAACATACTGCTAAGGGTTTTCCCCTTATGTAATGTCCTCTGAGCCCCACAAACACACATTGAAGTCAACATCCAAGTAACACTCACGCCGTTTTTTTTTTGTTTTTTTTAATCTTTGTTTGAATCAAAATAGAAAGCTTTGTATTTATGTATATATAAATATAATAAATACCGGGTGCATGTGCATGCAGCCGTGCACCATCCCACTATAGAGGTCCACTTTTTTTTCAAGTAAAACTGGATCAAACGGACAAGGCCAGTTTTACATAAACCCCCAGCACTGCATGTACCAAAGACTGCCAAACATGATTGCTCACCTCATAGAACGCTCTGCGCGGCTTGAAGATAGCGGCTTGCGGTCTTAGACGGTGAGTCTACTCGCTTGGTGCAGCTGGGACCTGCAATAAATTCAATACTGCTTGCTATATCCCACTAAGTAACAAAGAAAAACCAGTAATACATAAGTCTACAGCACGACCTGTTCCAAGGACCGCTAGAAATTCTCGCTCGACTCATAGAACACTTCACGCGACAAAACCCTGCGTTAAGGACCGACTGAACTCAGTATAAATGTTGCAGAAAAATAAGGATCTGTATTCAGCTGAGTCAGAACACGTGATCTAATGATGATTTAATGAATGATGATGATGAAATAATTTTGACTAAAGAGAGTGACCTCAAGTGTATACTGAAAGGATCACTAACAATGATGAAACCTAGAAATCTATTAATGCCTTCCCTGTGTTTTGCCATCGAGTAGAAGTTTCTTGGCCTATATTTTTGTTAGAAACAGATGTGATGCGTCCGTCTGTTTTTTTTTAAATCTTGATGTTGTGCATAATTTTTTTACTTCCTAGGTTGAAAGCTGAAGGCATTCCCTTTTGTTTGTTCAATCACATTTACCCAAATGTTAGTAGGTTGCTTTTTTATGTTTACTGCCCTTGGGTATGTCAGGGGTTGCGAACAGTAAAACGCTGTAAGGCCAAGGAAGGAATTCCATTTGTAAAGTGGTGGCAAGCAGAAGAGAAATTGTAAAGACTGACTTCATGTCTTCCCCTACGTTTTCTTTTTTGGGTCGCCTATTCATTTTTTGCTCATTAATACTCAGCCGTGTTTGATACTTCTCTGAGTTTGTGTCATCCTTCAGAGAACCCGTCTTAAATAAATTATGTGTTTAGCCTGTTTAGCTAGCTTGCACCCTCGTTTTTGTTTATTAATAAATGACTGTAGGATTCAACTGCAAGCACGGTGTTAATGCATAATAATAAATAGCAGCATACTTTCATTGACTGATGATTGGACTAGTTAGTAGCCAATTATTGAAAAGAAATCATGAAGAATATGGGAACAGAGGATATGAACACAACACAGTGCTGTGTTGATCCACTCCTTCTTGTCCGTGCCATTCACATTCCATGTTTTTAATAACACATTTATTTATAATTATCTGCTTGGTATCACCTGTACAGGGGTTCACTGGAACGACCCACCTGCTATTGCAGTCACTTTAGGGCAGCTCCCCCTTCCTCATGGTGCCATCGTTCAGGAAGTGCAAGGCGGGTGTCACTCTCACTCTTGTGGCTCAGTTCCCCAGGTTCCCATAGGTTTCAAGCTGCTAGCCAAACTGAGTCAGGCCTTCCAGCCCTGCGGGAAATGTCAACTCCACTCTTTTAGACGTAGACACCCACGATTTGCATGTACGTGAAAGAAGCTATAACAGAGAGGAAAAAAAATGATTGGCCTTTTTTTAATGCATCCTTTTCTTTTGCTGAAAACATACATAAACATTACACGCTATTGTACATTCAGTGGTGCGGCTTAATTTAGGAAGAGCACTTATTTTCATATAACTTTTATATAAAGAAAAAACTCAATATAATGGGTCGGGCATAAATGGTTGCTATGAACTGCTCAATACATTTACACATTACCTGATATCATCAAAAGAGAAGAGTAGCGTAGGGCTGCACTGCACCAATTACGACTTTGTAACCAACTAATAGTTGGCATTTATCCGCCTTTTTTCATGTTTTTGCTTTTTCTAGCTGCTCTGATTTTTGTAAGGGCTTTCGCCGCTGCTAAAAAACGTGACATCTAAACTCCTTTTATATTTTGCATCACACAATCGTAAACGTAAAAAGTGTGCCGGTTCGGAAACGCGAAGAGACCTAATTGCCGAGGATAAAAGCTCTAAAAACAACGGACAAGTAAAAGAAACAAACAACACAAGGCGTTGTTTGTCCGTTGTTTTTAGCGCTTTTACCCTCGGAAATATGACGAAGAGACCGCGCGTCTCTACAGCACCGGCATTAGCTTATGCAAAAACTCATGCTGCATGCTCGCTCTTGTAACGTTTTTCTCGCTCCCGCTTTATGAAACATATCGGTGGCGAGCGGCTGTTAGGACAACACGTCAGAACAAGCATGACCTGTGATTAACACTTTGGGACAGCGACTGAATGCTTGAACTGCCGTCAAACGGCACTTGAACGCTCCGCACAAGCGTCGTCGGACGAGCGCCGCACGACGGCGCCCAGGACATGCCCACGGTTCCGCCGCACGAGAATCTTTCTCACACTGCGGAGCGAGCCACAGGTTTTGAAGAAGATACGCTTCAAATAACGAAATAACACAGGGCAGAAGCATAGTTAGAATCAAGCATAGCTTAGCAAGCACACGGTACACGACAAAGTTTGAAACAGCAGCCCACTTCTCAGAAACAAACGAAAGTTGCTTACCGGCGTTTGCACGAGTCGTGCATGGGCGGTTCTGAACTTACGGGCGTTGGCAAGACGCAGCGTCTCCCAGCTCTCAGTCATCGATTGCTATTCTTGAACACGGTATTCGTAAGGAAGGTATCTAAAATATCCACTAAAACGGCTAAAACGTAAAACAAAAGATTTCCGAAGCCTCTGGAAATTCAACGACCATTCAACCGAGCCCAACGGAAGCAGATTGCAATAGCGATGGTCTTGCGCAGTCTTCAAGAGTCTCTTTTCCTTTTTATTTATTGTTATTTTTTAGAACGATACTAAGCAAATTATTATTATATTAGTAACAATAAGAACGTGCTTAAAATAATAATGTAAAACATTACAAAAAGTGAGTAAATCTTAGGTTTTATTTATACTTTAGGTTGTTTCTTTTTTGTGTAAACCAAAACCGAAACTAACTTAAGCAACGTTTCCTTCGTCGTAATTGTTTGCGTGTGTGTGCGTGCATGGCGCGTGCGTGTTTGTGCGCGCGCGTGTAGATGCGTCCGCCTGCATGCGTGTGTGCGTCTCTGGTTGTGCGTGCGTGTGCGTCTGCGCGCGGGCGTGGGTTTGCGCGTGTGCATGCGTGTGTACGTGCGTGCGCGCGTGTATGAGTGCGACTGCGAGCGCGCAAGCGTCTGTTTGTGCGTTCTATTGCACTGCGCCCGCAAGAAGAACAATTGGATGTCCCTGGACACTGTTATAACACTAACTTATTGATTAATATTATTATTATTTTTACTTTTTATTATTATTGCTGTTGTTGTTGTTATTGAATCATAGCCCTGAGTCTTTAGACACAGGGCCCTAAACTTTTCTATAGCTGGCTGTAGCTGTATCTATAAATTTCTAAGGCCGACCATGCAAAGCTACGGGGGGTGATAGCCTGCCATTGCATTTTCCATAGACGACCATAGGCCATTTTTGTATGGGATGTCTCGGAATGGTTTATTATGGGATTTGCCTCTTTATGTGTGTGAGTTTTTGTGCATGTCACCATATTCTCAAATGAATATTTTACTCAGGTTGACATGGTCATGTGACAGGTTGTAGCAGCATGTCATTAATATTTGTCAAACATTTTCATTATATTTTGATTTCATGTTGCCAGATATAAATTCGAGACTAACTGATTTTTTACTGTACACTTCCATGAATAAATATTTGTAAAAAATGCTAGTATAGAGCAGTTCACCCTACTTTCCAATTTCTGAGCATGGAGTAATTTGTAAGAAAATCAAATATGAACTCATATATAAAATTTTGTTTGCAAACATAAAAATTGTATGCAAAAGAGGCACTTTATTATCAGGTATTTGCATGAATTACAGCTGACATTATAAAAAACTAGACTGCTAACAACTGTTGCTTTTCAAGCAGAAATCTTACCTGTACACTATGGACAGAGCCATATATAAGCTTTCCAGAACCATTAGCGCCCTTGTCACATTCTTCACTAAATGTAGGGTGTAACACGAAACAGCACACTTTTCGGTAAAATTATGAGGTTGTATTCCTAGTTTTTAGGGTGTTAAAAGGGTGTAGCCGAGGGTGTAAGTTGCTACAACACCCCTTTTACACCCTTAAAGGTGTAAACACTCTTACTGTGTAGTACGGCCGAGCATCACTGGCGTCAATCACCACGATAGCGTCAATAGCGTCACGGCGTTGCCCACCACCCGCCAACAACCATGTTGTTAACAAAAATAACGTTCTGCAGATCTAGGTCAAGATGTTAATTTTCTTTTTCTTTTGCGTGTGGTTCGATTTTGAACGTTTCCGTTGCAATTTTAACTGAAGCTGTAAGCTTTCGTTGGCTCAGGAAATCAGTATTTTAGCACCTATATAAAACATGACTGAGACTAGCTTAAGTTTAATCAATATATGAGAGATGTCTTGTTTAGGCTCTTCCAAAACAAAAAGCCTGAAATATCCAATCTTATCCGATTCAAGCACAAGCTGATCGGGAAGCGTGGCTAGCGTGGCGGTTTACTAAGCTGAGTGCGTTGATACACGTATAGGTTTTTAAGGTAGAGAAGGGGGCTTATGGTCGGTGTGCAAGTACATTGGCTGGGTAACGGAGGGCGCGTCTTTCAAGAAAAGGGAGCATGTGCGTCCGATGCACCCGACTACAACTTTTTTTTCTTCGAGTGCAGTTGGGAAGTAAATATGTGGAGCACTAACCGAAAAATCGCGAATGTCGAATTCGCGCTAAGAGTGCCGCGCAGCGACAAAGCGGTATTGTTAGCGCGAAGATGACGTGGGCGCTGTTTTCGTATTTTATTTTCATAGAACAACGACGAGCACAATATTTTCCCACTTCTGGTAATGTTCCAAACGAACATATCACACGACAGTGCTTAGTTAAGACAATAGCCTTTCAAGTCTAACGAAAAAAAACTGAATAAAACGGTGATCGTTTGCTTGCGCTAACAGTGTTCGCACGATGCACGCATTAATATCCTGCCAACCACTCGCTCATGATGCTTCTCTCGCTGCCCGTCGTTATGCCAAAGTTTCGTCAACGCGATGAAAGTTTAGATTATGGGTGTCCCTGCGGCGAAACTGAAAATCAGCACTTTTGGTCGAACACTTGCTGGCCGTGTTTATGTCCCCGGCGGCCAAGTTTAAAATCCGCACTTCTGGCCGAACACTTGCTGGCCATGTTTATGTCCACGGCAGCCAAGCTGAAAATCGGCACTTCTGGGCCAAACACTCGCCGGCCGTGTTTATGTTTCCGGCGGCCTAGTTGAAAATCAGCACTGCTGGCCAAACACTTGCGGCCGTGTTTATGTCTCCGGCGGCCAAGTTGAAAATCAGCACTGCTGGCCAAACACTCGCCGGCCATGTTTATGTTTCCGGTGGCCAAGCTGAAAATCAGCACTACAGGCCAAACACTTGCCGGCCGTGTTTATGTCTCCGGCGGCCAAGCTGAAAATTAGCACTTCTGGCCAAACACTTGCCCGCCGTGTTTATGTCCCCGGCGGCCAAGCTGAAAATCAGCACTGCTGGCCAAACACTTGCCGGCCGTGATTATGTCTCCGGCGGCCAAGCTGAAAATCAGCACTTCTGGCCAGGCGCTTGCCGGCAGTGTTTATGTCTCCGGCGGACAAGCTAAAAACAGCTAGTTTGTGGCCGGACTCTTGCCGGCCTTGTTATGTCTCCGGTGGCCAGGCACTTAAAGTGGCCAAGCTGTCCAGACACTGGTCAACCGTCGGCCGATCGAAATTCACTTTCTGGTGCTGCTTGGGAAGTGCCTGGATTGAGCGCTCTTCTCAGCACTGCTGCTACTCCCCGCAGAAAGCGCGAGGATTGGGGAAGGAGCCTTTCAGACGTTGTCGCTAGACAATATGATTTAGTAGTTTCTTGTTGCGATGTGTGGTAAACCGGAAGACAGATGGACAAATAAAAAAGTAACTTATACTTTCCGTTTCTTAAATAGAACACGATTTTGTTTCATTTGTGTGAAGTGTCAGCAGCCGCGTCGCACTTGCGACGATGTTATATTAGCCACATTACAAAGAGGGCATCATTATTATTCTTTTTTTCGATTCTTAACGCAGTGCACGCCAAAATAATTTGTTAGAAGTTAGGGCTCTGCTGCAACGTGCATGCAAGCCCCCCTCCCCCCCATTTAATTGTATATGATTTGCGATATATGATTCAGGTTACTGCGTACTGAGGGCTATCATGGCGCAATAATTGTTTTATTCATTTTAAAGCACGTGTGCTTATGTAACACGAGCACACGTCAATCGCGAACGCCATTAATCATAAGGCAGCTCGAAATTTCAACCATACCTTTAATGAGATTTGGACATCCGGCTAGGTAACTTGAGGCAGGAACCACGTCCCCTTTTTTCTAATTTCTTGACAGTTCTGGTTTGACGTTTGACAATCTTTGTCAGATTTGAGCGGGGCCTTAGCATCTTAAGAAGTTTCCCTCTCCGAGAATTAAGGATTCACTCCAGTGCGGCAGACTTCCGTAGAGGTGGAGCACCAGGTCGTCGTTGTTGTACAGGTCGTTCCACTCTCGTTGGACGGCTTCCCTGAGTTCCTTTGAAGATGCTCTGTGAAGCTCTTCAGTGGCCAGTTTCGACTTTATGATGCCCCAGACGTTTTCGACGATATTGACGTCAGCGCTTTTGGGAGCCCATTGCAGCGCCCGTATGCCCCGTTCAGCAAGGAGCGTCTTAGTGGAACGGGAGGTGGGGATGGGACTCAGGTCGTATTGAAAGCAAAAGTCCCCATCCGGAAAGAGCCCATTTAGGACGTAGGGGATCAAGAGGTGGTCAATTATGTCCGAGTAAACTTCCGACGTCAAGCGCCAGTCGATCCTGAAGATGGGGCCAAGTCCTTGGCGGGATATGGCACCCCAGACATACACGCCCCTACGACCACCTGCGGCCACATCCTGGATAAAGTGAGGTTCGTACCTGCAAGGCAATGGAAGCGTTGTTGTCTGCTTTAGTCACCGCTGAACTTGGGTATCATTACTTCAGGTAAGGCTAATATTTGTTTGTAGTTTTCATGCTTTAGCGGCGGGCGGGAAGCTTACAGCGGACCATCAATGATTTCTCAGAAAGTCTCTGTCACTAATGGCCTTGTACGTTAAAGGGGGAAAGATAAGTCTTTACACTCTATTAGCTTAAAGGTCTGGTAAAGCTTACAGGAAGTTGTCAGGGCTCCAAACTCGCCTCTGCTGGTCTAACTTGGTGCAAAGCGTAGACTCGTCGCTGAAGATGACGTGGGTCCATTCCTCCACAGTCCGATTCGGAAGAGAATGGGCGAAGTCAAGCCGGAGCTGCTTGTGCCTTTCTGTCAGCAGCGGCGAGTGACAATCTACACGGCAGTGTAGGCCAGCATCGGAGAGGCGTCTCCGAACAGTAGTGTCGCTGCTCTCGAGTTTCAGTGCGTCCTTGATATCCCTGGCAGCTCGGAAAGGGTCGCCCAAGGCTGCCTCGAGGATGTGACGGTCCTCTGTTACTGTAGTTGCGCGGGGACGGCGACGGTAGGGGGCATCGTCCATACGTCCATCGTCATCTCGAAATGCTGCAATGGACCCCTTTCGAAATTCGCGTGCCGATTATTCGAAGGTCGGAACCCCTACACAATGGCAGAACAACTGACATCGTGGAACGTGCAAGTCATTCAATGAGATAGCGAACGTCGGAGCGCCGCCAACGCTAGGAGCCGACGAACCACTTAAATTGCGTCGAAAGTGCAACGTCACTGCGTTCATCACCTTTTTCAGTCGGTGTGGTTTTTCGTCTATTCAAACCCAACGCATGAAATGTGCCATGACGTTGCGGTTTTTGGTCCGCCATTGTGAAGGGATTCCACAGCTGCCAACAGAGGGCAGTATTTTGAAAAGGGTCTATAATTCTTTGGACAGTTTTGACGGGCCTTCCAACTCAGCAGGATACTTCCCACTGTGAAAGTCCTTCCTGAGCAAGGACAACGATCTGGACGCGCCCATGCCTTGAAACTCGAGGCGGCATTTCTGCTGAAGCGTTTGAAGACGTACAGTGAACTGAAAATAAAGTTTTAATAGGCGAATTTTTGCCAAACAAAATAAGTAAAGAAAGGGCGTCGAGGCAGCAGAAAAGCAGGCGGCGATTCGGCGGCGTAACAGAGAGCGAGAGCGATGCTGACTCGACAAGGTCGCAGGCAGCTGCTTATCTACAGTGCGTCACTACCTCGAAAGTTCGGCAAAAAAAGTTCGAGCGTCGCGTGCTCGGGGTGAGGAATTTGCGTCTGGTGAGAGGATGAACGCGAATCTTCTAGAAGCCCGTGATTGAGTGTTGCTTCCTCGGCCCTGCGGGCGGCAATATTTACAGCCCATTTCACATTTGTTGCAGTTATTAGCGATCCCTCATGAATGAAGAAAGCGGTTGAGTCATATATAAACCATGCCAAACAACGTCCGCTCTAGTTCACGTGCAATGTGCAAATCATTTGCCGGCAATGACGTGGGCACGGCGACCACAAAAAGAGATGCCGAAATCGAAACCAACTTTCACACTTTCATCGGGAAGTAGCAGCAGAGCTGAGAACAGTGCTCGATCCAGCTACTTACTCTCGGTGAAGCGCGGACCGGTCGACGGTCCGGCGTTCACCTTCATGTCGCCTGCGGGTGTACGTTCCCCGTTACTGTTTTCAAAAAGTGACGAGTACGTTATCGAAGAAGGCAACGGGGTACCGAAAACACCGTTATTGTAACGCGTTCTTGCCAACACCGCGTATGAAGCATGAGAATAAGGTCGCCTGTGATCCATGGCTTTTTCCTTTTTTCAAGCGTGCTGAATAATATTGTCACGAATGACAAATGATGAGGCAAAATATAAAGAATGTAAACGTTTAATGGGGCGAACTTTTGTCCAGAACAAAAAGGGACCGGAGGATAACAACAAAGCGTCGCGGGCGTCGAGGTAGGTGGAATAGCAGGATCGAACGCTGGGGCGAGACTGACTGCGGCTCGCCACGCGGAGCTTCTTATGTACACGTGTGGGCTTCTGAAACAATCGCCGTAGAAAGTTCGGCGTGTAGAGCACTCGGATCTCGAACAAGCAACTGGATTTTAGAATTTACCAGAAATCTCAATTGCAATATTAAATAAAAGAAATAAAAGACGCCCAGGAATGCAACCCTGGGCGTCCGCACGAGAGTGAAGCGCGGTAACCACTCGTCAACGCACGCGCTCGCTCGCCGACGTACGTGGCATTGCTCCCCCCTTTAAAAATGCATCGTCTCAATGCCATGTGACCGGCAACCAAACAGAGTAACACAAACAAAAGAATGGGAAAATACCGGAGGCTGGCAAAATACATTCCTATCAAGCGTTGCACGAGATCACAGTTAACGTCTTATGGCACGTAGTACGGCTTGAGGCGCACGACCTGGACGACTTCCGGTCGTGGAGGGCGGCGTGATGAAGTCCGTGTTCCGAAGCCGTGACGCCGTTCGGCCTGCCGGACTTTTTTTGGCTACGGTAGCAGCGGCCGCGCACCACGACGAACGTAGCATATGTCTGCACACAAAATATACAGGCGTTGAGAATAATCCATATTGCGTAGCACGCCGTTTCAGCTAATGTGAACTCATCAAACTTACCTACGAAGAAGAGACGCCGTTTCCAGCGATGACGCCTCCACGTAACTTTCCGCTACGAACTTGTAACTACGCCGCTTGTTCTGCTCGCTCGTCTTGCGTGCGGCGTAGTAGCTGTCTACCTTCTCGGCCGTAAACGAACTGGGGACGGCGACTAAACTTTTAGCCCACGGCAAGGAATTGGGACGGCCAGCAGTGCTGGTGCTTGCAGTCGCAGCGGCCGTGGCAGGCTATACAACATAATGGCGCCGCATCTCCCGACCATAGTGGCCAGCCTATTTTCAAATATCGTCAAAGCAGCGTGTCAGGGTTGCCAAGAGCAATTTCGGAAAAGGTCTATTGCTACGAAAGCCCCTATCTTTACTGGCCTGGACAAGACTGGAACTAGGCATGTCAGCTGATCCTCTCACGGCAGAAGCGCCGTGCCCACTTAAGTCCGTTAAGGACAGCATCCAACTTTTATGCAGCACCGAAGACGCTCTTTGTTGGTGATTCGTCCCAGTCGTTGCTGTATCTTCCAGCAGGGGGCCAAGATCGCCGATGCGAAACGGCAGGGTAACGTTGCTCCTTGACAGAAATAATTCTGTGTGCGATGATTCTGCAGTCGTCGGCCGCGCGATGCTAAACAGAAGCACCAGCACCTGGACAAGAATGGCAGTAGCTATGTCAGCTGATGCCCTCACGGCAAAAGGGCCGTGCCCACTTCTGCGGTGCCGTATCCGGGTCCAAAACGAAACACTGTTTCCGGGCTTGCAGCGAACGTCGATCCGGTGAAGGCTGTACCGAGTAGCGTCGACACGTTGTTGATTTAAAATTCGAAGTCGGGCGAGGTGGCGAACTTCTTCGGCTCCTTGAGCAACAACCTGTGCGTCAGGGCTTCTATCGTAGGGTGGTTCGTGGGGTAATATCGAGTCAAGACTGGTGGCTACTTTTCTGCCATGCAGCAGCTGAAACGGGATCACTCCTGTGGTCTCTTGCATCGCCGTGTTGTAAGCAAACGTAACATAGGGTAACACCTAATCCCAAGTCTTGTGCTCTACGTCGGCATACATCGAGATCATGCCGGCGATAGTTTTGCTTAGCCGTTCTGTTAGTCAATTTGTATGACGGATGGTACGCGGTGGTTCAACGGTGGCCGATGCCCCTGACACGAAGCATCTCTTGCGTCAGCTGGGCCATGAACGATAATCCACGGTCTGCACTGACGACTTCGAGGGCGCCAGGCCGGAGGACAATGGGCTCAATGAAAAACTTGGTGACTTTAACAGCCTTATCTAATGAACGAGCTTTCGTCCTGGCGTACTGTGTAAGATAATACGTGGCGACGATTATCCACCGGTTTCTGGACGTTGACGGCGGGAAAGGACCAAATAAATCCGTTCCGATCGGCTGGAACGGGGTGGACGGTGGAGCAATTGGATGCAGAAGTCCTGACGGCTTCGTCAGCGGTTTCTTGAGCCGCTGACACTCGTGGCATGATCGAGCGTAAAGGTGAACGGTCTTTGGTAGCTTCGGCCAGTAGTACCTTTCTCGAATCCTGGCGAGCGTCCTGCTGTAGCCAAGGTGTCCAGCCGTTGGGTCGTCATGGCATTCTTTGGAGATTTCTTCTCGAAGGCTGGCAGGAATAACTAACAACCGTGCTGTCTTGTTGTCGCCGAAGTTCTCTTTGTACAGAACCCCTTGCCGTATAAAAAAAGTCTGGAGGATTCATAAGAAAACACGGGTAACCGTATTTGCTTGTCCCTCCAGGTGCTGAATGAGCGCTATCAGTTCAAGGTCGCATTGTTGCAGTGCGGCCATGTCGCTGATATCCAGATCGCCGAGGAAACACCCATCATCGTCGTTTTCGATGCAGGCAGGACCGGCCTCGACTGGGGCGCTTGACAGGCAGTCGCTGTCATTGTGCTTCCGGCTAGACTTGTGCACCATGGTCACGTTGAACCGCTGCAGTTATAGGCTCGACTGGGCGAGATTCGCGAGCCAGCCGAGCGAGTGGTGGCCCTTGACCACGCGAAAAATACTTCCATACGAATATGGGCAGAACTTTGTTATTTCCCAGACGACAGCGAAGCACTCCTTTTTGATCGTTGAGCAGTTCTCCCCTTAAGACAGCGTTCGACTCGCGTATGCAATGACTCGCTCTGCCGCGCCCCACCTTTGAGGTAGTACCGCGCCAAGTCCGGTGTTTCTGGAGTCCGTGTGGATCTCTGTTTCAGCGAACTAGTCGAAGTGGCCCAGAATTGGGAACGTCTGGAGTCTTCGTTTTAGCTAATCGAAAGACCGCTTGTTTGCTTCTGTCAATTCAAACTTCACGGCGTCCTTCGTGAAGATCGTCAGGGGTGCAGACAGCTGGGCGAAGTTTCGAACAAATCGTTTGTAGACAAAGTCCGAGAATCCATCTCACGACCTTATTGTAGCTGCATTTACGCGGCTGCGTAAATGCCGCTACAGTGCGGGTCATCTCGGGCTCAGGAAGAACACATTTGTTGTTCGCGACGTGGTCAAGGAACTTTAGTTCCCCATAGGCGAACCGACCCTCGTTAGGCTTGAATGACAGGCCGGCTGTCTTGATGGCTTGAAGCACAGCTCGGAGTCGTCTCAGGCGTTCGTCGAAATCCCGTGAAAATACCACGACATCGTCCAGGTAGATGAGCCAGCTCTTCCATTTCAGACCATCTAGTACGGTGTCCATGACAGGCTGGAAGGTGGTTCGTGCTGTACAAAGTCTGAATGGCACCTCTTCGGATTCGTACAGTTCGTCGGGAGTGACGAAGGCAGTTTTCTCGCGGTCACTTTTGTCGACTTCAATCTGCCAGTAACCACTCTTCAGGTCCATTGACGAAAAGTATCGGGAGTGACGAAGTCGGTCTAACGTATCGTCGATGCGGGGGAGCTTATAGACGTCCTTCTTGGTCAAGGCATTCAGTCGACGATAGTCCACGCAGAACCTCAGGGTTCCGTCCTTCTCCTTTACAAGAACGACTGAGGGCGCCCAAGGACTTCTTAAGGGTTGAATGATGTCGCCGTCGAGCGTTTTCTAGATTTGGTCTTGAGTCACATTCCTTTCCTTCAAAGAAACTCGATACGGCGACTGGTGGGCAGGGAGCGCTTCGTCGTCGGTAACAATGCGATATTTCGCCGTTGGTGTATGACAAACTTTCAACGACGTCGCCAAACGGTCACTGTATTTGGCGAGGAGATTAACCAGATGCCGGCGCTTAGGAGCTGGTAGCTCGGGGTCAATGTCGAGCTGCGGCGGCGATGTGCTGTTCGGCTGGAACAGCGAGGTTTCCTGCTGTGACGACAGCTGGCGCCTGAAGCTCTTCAACGTGGCCCACGGTGGTACTCTTCGTTACGTGCTGCGGCTCTTTTCGAAAGTTTGTCACGCGAACACTTGTACGTCCTTCTTAGAGAGCCGTGTATGCCTCGTGTGACCCCAATTCCTCTTTGAAGGAGCAGATGCATGCTGCCTTTCAGAAGAGCTTCACCGCGGATGGCTGCGTCGGTTATGACGGTTACAAAAACACTCGACCGCGGCGTCAGGTTGACATGGTCGGCAGTAACTCGAATCGCGGTTGACGTCGTGTTGGTTTCCACCGGCGCAGAACAGGCTTTCGCAGTGTCAAGTAGTTTGCACCGAGGTCGATGACTGCGCCATACTCGCAGAAAAAGTCATTTCCGACAATAACGTCCATCGCACAGTCTTGCAGAACGACGAACTTACAGGGCACGTCTCACCGTGTATCTCAACGCGAGCACTTCATATCTCGACTCGTGTAATGAGGTGTCCACCGGCAGTTCGTATTTGAGGTTCATCTCATGGGGTACACACATTGCGATACACACAAAAGCAACAAAGAAAAACTTCTTTATCATTTACAGATTCATCGAGCCAAGGTTAATTGCCTATGATGATGTCAGCACGTGCATAGTTTATTAAACTAGGCAATCATCCTGCTTTATTTTTACTGCTTCTAAAATTTGCGACATGTACAACGATATCAATAATTTTCTTTATAATGGGGGAACGCCCATGCACTTTTGTCCGGTAAAACTTCCTGTAGTTACAAATCCCAGGTGAATAGTACGCAATCTAAGTACAACGTATCAGGAGACAGCTTTACACAGGGCTCTCCTTGTTCCTTTTTTTTGTGTGTATACGCCCACAGGTTACTTTTAATCCTTACTTCAAGAGAGTAGTCGTCTCTGAGTGGCAGGTTAGTGTTCTTTATTTTAGAAACGTTTCTAAACTGTTCAGATTTCCCTGAATTACGATCTCTGAATGATAGCCTCTGGTAGTTCCACTGTCGTTTCTTTGGTAGTGCAGAAACCAGTTATTACGAAGTCGGCAGTAACGAAATAGCGGCTACAGCGAACCGATCACGATTTCCAATAGGTGACCGGCGTTTGGCAGCAGCCGCAAAGCACTCTGGGTATTCTTCACTTCCGGTTCGCAGCTAGCTGCCGACGCAGCCCAAGGACGGCTATGGAGGCGTGTGCGGGCGTTGAAACCCGATCAATCCAGGCCACCTTCCTCTGCTACTGGGTGACTTACGCACTTCTGAACGTCTCAAGTCATTTTTACGGATATGTTAAGTAGTAGTCGGTACGCAGAAGCATCGAGAACGGCCACGAAAGCGAAGAGCGAGTGCGGCCGGCGGCAAGCTGCACTCGCACCGCGCTTTCCGGGTCTTCGCGTGAAAACTCAGGTTAGATGTTTCGTTTTCCTTTTGAGCCAGCGTCTTCATTTCGGTTCTGTGTATTTTTGATGGTTACGTTAGATCACATTACGACTTAAATAGGTGCGAATCTAAGTCGTAGGACGCGGCCAGCTGAAATGCCCAATCGGAGGTCTGGCGTACTTTTCTCGTTTTGTTAGAACACCTGAGACTGGGTAAGAAAATCTTGAAGCTATCAAAAGTTGAAGACAGGGAAAGAAGTCGGTCAGACGGCGTTTCAAACTCAGCTAATATGTTTTCTCGCGCGATCGAAACGCCACTTCCGTACACAAGTTAGTTTCGATGACATCTGACTACGTGACAATCCTTGCTTTTCAACACTAAAAATTGGTTTGCTCTGTATGTTTATACAGCCTTGATGGGAGATGCGCCTCAACGGGTAATCGGTCTCTTAGCTGTAGATGAGAAATTTCGCCAGTGCAGTACAACCACTAACCTGGGATTTTTAACGCGCATAACGCAGTAGTGATCACACGAACGCGTGCCGGTACGAAACTCATCCAGATCGAAACGGGCGGGGGCGGTGGGAAACCGAACCCAGGAGGTTCCCAGCGCAAGCTTTCGCTCTACGCTCCGAGCTGAGACGCGTTCCTCCCCTGCTTTTTAACACTTACGCGTTTTTAGTACTTCAACTAAGTTGTCCCCCGTGAACTACCATACACCCCCCCCCCCCCCCCCCCGCCCACCTCACTTTTTTTTTAATGATGTCGAGTAAGAAAGCATCCATGAACGAGCACCGATTTAGATATGAGCTACGCAAGGTCGTACTACCGCTTTATTATCAGTCAATATGAAGGTGCTGCCTCTTTGCTTTTACTTCTTTATATTACAGCAAGCTGAGCTGTTCTTTTGTTTATTTATATTAATGTAAGCCACCCATTCACCGCCGCTTCGCGGGAACAGTCTGCGGCGGCTCATTACAGAAAAAGTTTATCCGAGCTGTCGACACAAGAATTAAACGGCCCGGCGATGGCACTGTATGTCGACGAACTGATTGCCTGCGAGATCGCATCTTGCGTTCTCGCTGATGTCTTGTACGACAAGCAGTGCTCACCCCTGCGCGGATTAATCGAGACTTTTTTGGTGCGTGCCAAAAGACTTTTAGAGATCGTTATTTCCCGCGGCCCCTACCTGAAGAGAGAACACGTTCTACTGGCCTGAAACAATATTGGCCGCGCATAAACGGTCATCGACGTTTGTTTGTCACAGATCACTTCGCTCCATCACTCGCTTAATAGCGGCGGTCCATGCTTTGTTTCACGGGAACTGGAACATCTTATGCCATCAATGGCTTGCGTTAGAACAACGTACCGCGGAACTGTGAACCAATTTCACAGCGAATACAGCACGGCTACCACGCCCAGAAGGGCTCTCGATGCAGCTGGACAAACCACGACCGGCACCGGACGAACCGGAAGCGTGAAGTCACGTGGTGCCTCACTTCGGATGACGAAACTTCCGGCTCGAACGCCGGTCACCTATTCGCGCGTGCACTTTTTCAATCCATTTGTGACTGTTTTCAGCGAAGGAAATTGAGCGGCTCCCGCGGATATAGAAAAGCCAAGTTTTGTGAGAACTAAACAAAAAAATATTCGGAAAGTTTACTAAGTCTCGGACCACCGTACTTTGCTGGCAGGGCCAAGAAGCTACCTGGAACAGGCCGCACAAGAGGCTGAAAAGGCCGCCGGCGGCTGTCTCAGCGTCGTGTGTTCCCCGCTTCATATCCGGGAATCGTCTTTACCGCAACCACGCTGAGAAGCCGACGTGGCGTGCCGATAGGTGCGTTCGGAGCGCTAGAGATAACATTTCGGCGGAGATGACGGAGAGAGCCTAGGTTTAAACGGCAGTTTAACGAAATTTGCAATATACCCGTCGCTTTCAGAAATAGGCTGAATATTATCCAAAATATCCGTGAATGACAATCGCAGGTTTTTAGTTTGAGCCTGATGGCTGTATTTTTCGTTATGAGCGGTCCACTGCGGCAAGTGCTCGAAGAGCAGCCAGCGGAGAGCACGTCACATCCGGCGCAAGCGTGACGTGGTCTGTCTCGGGATGAGCAAACCTGCGGCGAGGCTGACGTCGTTAGGAGGCCCTAGCCGTTCCAGCCACCGAAGCGGTCGAAGCAAGCCAGCAATGGGGCCAAGAGTGGCGCAGGGGAAACACAAAAGGCAGTCCTGTGGAGTGGTTAGTTTCTCCCATCCCTCTTCTCTTGTGCTGGCCGTAGAGCTGTCGGAATAACGCCAAGCTCAAAGCATGTACAGTTCTAGGCGAGACAGTTATCGTCCCTACCTGTAAAGGTTCCTAGACGGGCATTACAAACGAGGCTATAGCGACGCCCACCAGGTGTTCATTGCCAATCGTCTAATTTGTTTTAAAATTCCTTTTTTTGTGTTTTTCTCTAACAATATCTTGGTGTGTTCGATGTGACACTCCTCCTTTGATCTCGTATAGACCAAACAATAGGCGCCGAAATTTCGTTGTACCGTATTTACTCGCAGAATGAACGCACTTTTCTTCCGAAAAATCGATGCAAAGTTGGGGGGGGGGGGGGGGCGTTCATTATGCGAAGTAAAATTTTTGCGTCCGTATTTACTCGCATAATGAACGGACCTTTTATCCTGAAAAATCGAACTTCTTATCTCTTTGCGCGCGGCGCCCGACCCCGTAACCAAACTAAGCTGTGCAAAAAAAAAACAACAAAAAATACCTCTTTGTTTTCTTTTTTTCTTAGTTCCTTGGGTTCCTTTTTTTTGCCGCCTTTCGCAAGCTGTTTTGTTTGCTTAGGCGTTGCTTAGGCGAGGGCTCTCCGCTTATCTTTCTTATCACCTTGCGCGCGACGCACGGCCCCGTAACCAAACTGCGCTGTGCAAAAAAAAAAAGAAGAAAAAAAAGCTCGTCTTTTTTTTGTTTTCTCAGTTCCGTTGGTATTTTGTTTTTCCTTTTTACCGCCTTTCGCAAGCTGTTTTGTTTGCTTAGAGCCCTTCTCCGCTCCTCTTTCTTACCTCCTTGCGCGCGGCGCGCGACCCCCGCAACCAAACTGCGCTTTGCAAAAAAAAAAAAAGAAAAAAAAAACTCCTCTTTGTTTTGTTTTTTTCTCTTAGTTTCGAGGGTTTTTTTTTTGTTTTGTTTTTTTTCCGTTTTTCGCAAGCTGTTTTGTTCGCTTAGAGCGCTTCTCCGCTTCTCTTTCATAAGGTCCATACGCACATTCGCGTTTGAACGCGTTTGAGTGCGTTGCGGAGTCCTTGCGGTCAGGCGCGGTCGCTTGCGGAGCGACGCGCGCCTTCCCGCAATGCTCGGTAGCGCGACGCAAGCGAGTAGAGACTCGCTTAACTTTCCGAAGCGTTGCGGTGCGTTCGGGTGCGTTCGACCAATCAGAAGCCGAAAGAGGAGAAGGGGCGACGTGTTCGCTCGCCCCACCCGGCCGACTCGCGAGACGTATCCGGTTCGCCGGACGCAGTGCTTGCTTTTTCGTTTTGGGGAGCGGTGAGGACTGTATTTTCCAAGGCTGCGATGGTTCAAGCTTGACAAATCGTCGGGGAAGCCGGCGAGATTGTCCCAAGATCGGACACTTCGACGCTGTCGTTGTGCGCCGCCATGTTGCCTTAAATTTCGCTTACTATTGGTGAGCCACTAGCGACGATAGCGCGTTCTTATCGGCTCTTAACTGCGGTTGACTGCGTGTCAACAGAACTGTGCGTACAAGTTTGGCGCAAGCGGTCTTCGCAATGCAACGCGTCCGCTTGCCGCTACGGAACGCACCGCGCTCAAACGCGAATGTGCGTATGGGCCTTTACCTCCTTGCGCGCGGCGGCGCGCGAACTGAAAGTCCAGAGTGCGCTGTGGAAAAAAAAAAAAAAAAAAGCTCCTCTTTTTTTTTTTTTCTTGCTTCCGTTGTATCTTTGCGAATTTTTTTAACGCCTTTTGCAAGGCGCTTTGTTCGCCCACGCTACCCATGCATTCGCGACCTTGCTGCACCAGGATAGAAAAGTGAGTTCATTTCGCGCGCGTGGGGGGAGGGGGTTAAAATTTTGACGTCCGAGTTGGGGATGCGTTTATTACGCGAATGAAAAAAAGTCAAAATTTTGAGAGCCGACTTGGGGGTGCGTTCATTACGCGAGTGCGTTCATTGTGTGAGTAAATACGGTAATATCTATTTAAGAGAGGGGGCAGTAAGCACGCCTCCATTTGAATGTCGCGTGGCCAGCTAGGCGAGGAAACTGGGCAGGGACAAGTTTGCAGAAGGTGAAAGCTTTCGAGTTTTGACTCCTTGCATGCTATATTTGCAAACGCGGCCCACAAAACCCCGGTCGAGCAGTTGCACCATCTCTTAAATCTAGGCCCTCCATACCGACGACAAAGAAGCTTGTGCGCGAACTCGGTGCCGTGCGCGCATCTTTGTTTCTTTCGTGATTTGTGTCGGCGTCTGGTCGGTGAGGTCGTTCTTTCGCGAATGTCTAGTTCGCTCGAGCACCGATTCGGCGAATCATCGCCACTCAACAAAGGAGAGTCCCGGCACCGCCTGCAGCTTAACGGGGAAGACAAAGGAAATCTTGAACAAAAAAAAAAAAAAAACGCGTCATACTGGACGGACTGCGTAAAAACATACAGAATGCCGTCCGCCGCCGACGTCCTCCCCGGGGCCGCTGCAGCTGTCGACACGGCCCGTACGCAACACGATTTCTTTTTCCAACGGAGCTTCTCGCAGTTGGCGGGAGACGGCTCCGATCTAGCAGAGGGCGCGTACAGGGAAGCCTCGACCTCTTTCTGCAGGCCCCGTAAACATTTGCCCGTGAGAACCTGTGTTATATCGTTATTCACGTTATTCAAATGAGTTCGTATATAACAAAGAAGCGGATATTGAGAAGCGATTTTCGAACCGGTGTCGACAGTACTTTTTTTGACCCATATAAATCAATTTATTACATCTACAGCGATTCTCAATGTCTTCAATTCTAACACTTTTTACTGCCGTATCACCCAATATGACAGTGACTGCTCTTTCATGCAGACCGATTTGCGTTGAACACAGCAAGGCTTTGGAGTTCACTTTCAATTTGGTTTAATCGACTGTCAGTTTGAGCTCTGTAGTTTTCTAAGTTATGTTTGTTCCACCCAATACTATCGAGTATATCTTTTGGACCTACGAGAAGTGCCTCCACCGCAGCACTACTTGGCCCAGCGTTTAACTCAACATCACCGCCTAAGAGCAATACGAGCATACACAACACATCAAAACACTCCGTAATAAAACCAAGAAGCGTATTCGGGCAAGGCAACCCCACGAGACTTTTAGAAAAAATGGTCTATATAGTCCTTCCTAGAGGGAAGAACACTCTTGACACATATTTTCCTTCGGAATGAGATAACTTTTTTCTCCCTGAAAGCTGGGGAGCAAGGTTCCTCAGTCGTATTCATTTCATTATGGCGGCCCAGGATCAAGCAAGTCGTGCTCAATAAGGCTTAACGATGATGCTACGTCGATTGCAAAGGGCGAGAGGACCAAGGTATAAAAGCGATAGACGAGATTTCCGTGAACTGTGTTTATTTCCGAAGCCAGCTTTTCCCGCAGGTAAAGAAAGTTTCGTTTCGAATGCAGTCATTCGGTCTTTTCATCGTCAGCACCGCGATGTCAAACGGGGACGGCCGATTCCCAGTTAGTTCGTGCTCTTTACGTCTTACCTTTGCTATCTCTCAAGCTTAAATTGTTTCTTCAGCACCACACATCACATAGGAGTGGTAAAACATTCGCGAAACCACAAGCCACTCTAAGTGCAAATTGAATGCCGCCTACCACGCTCATTGGTGCACGGTGTCCAGGTATAACAGGTTAAATCGCTCGCCACCAAATGGCAGGGTCAAGCAGAGTAGCTGCAACTAGCTAGGTGGCGCTAGGTACCACCCAATTTATGTGCTGGAAAAATGCATTTACTTGCTCACTGCCATATTGAGCTTCGGGCACCTTTATGATACTCACATGCAGATACAGTACACGTACCACAAGCGTTAGCCGAACATGTGCAACGAGCACAAGCCATATACAGGCCTCATACAAGCGTCAATACAGCCGCAAATTAACTCGATCACTACCTCCGAGCTCTGTGTTTCCTCCTTGAACACTCGCTCTTTTGAAGGAACGAATATTCTCAGTGAGCACCGCAGCAATAAACGATGATCCCACAATGTTGATTTATTTTCATACTTATTGGCGTACCTCTGAAGCTATTTTGAACGGCCCATGGAAGAATCTTTTAGTAAAAAATGAAAGACGTTCACAATTTCCTGAAATGTCGAATAATACCGGAGCTCTTAAGGAGGAGGAGGGGAGGGTATGGAGAGGAGGGTATGCCCCACCTCCTCTTCAGTACCGTCTTCTCCTCCCCTCCTCCTCTTCTATTCCTCCTCCCTTCTCATCTCCTTCGGCTCTTCCTCCCCTCCTCATCTCCCTCCTCCTCCCTCTCCCTCCTCATCCCTCCCCCTCCCTCGTGACGTCACTCATAACCTTAGTTACCCTCACCATATCACACGTGAAGGCCTCGTGAAGGTCGTGATATTCACGAGTGAAGGTCACGTGAAGGTTATTACCTTCGTCGGGACCTTCACTAGTCAATCGTGACCACGACCTTCATGACCTTCAGTCGTGAAGGTCGTGACCTTCACGATATTAGGGGTCAAAATTGAACCCATTAAGTCACGTTCCAACCTGCTCATGTTATTCACCACTCCCTTTAGTCATAAAATAATGGAATATTCTCCCCAGTGATGATGTGGTTTTATCTGACCCGATATTGTTTAAACAAAGTTGCGAAGAGTTATTTGGTTTACCTGCTACTCCATGACGGTATTTGTATTATTGTTAGCTGGAGTGTTTTTACTGTTTGAGTACCACAATGTGTGTGCAATTCATCGCACGTTTTGCTCTTTTGTACACTATGGCATTTTTGTTGTTGCCATGGTAAATAAGTTTGTTTTTATCAAAGTTTCTCATATATGTATAAACAGGGATGGGCAAAATACATGCAAATATGTAACGAAATACAAATACAAAATACTTCGTCAAAAGTGTATTTAATTACAAATCTAATAAATTTAAAAAAAGCATTTAAGTACAAGATACAAATGCAACCAAATGTATTTAGTCTCCTCCAAATACTTTTCCAAATACATTCCTCAAAATTTACGTCAGCGACTTCAGGGCACCTGCAACGGGTTTCTGGGTATCTCATTTCAATTTCGCATCGCACACTCGGGAGTAAGTGTGCGAGGCTCTAGTAACGGAATATAAATATAATCACAAAAAGTGTAATCAGCTTGGACGTAATAGGTGAAAAAAGTATAGAGCTGCAAGCAGCTTTTTTTGTCGATTACATTTTGGTATAGACGAACAAAGAACCGAGACGACCAAAACGCGCAGCACTAGCCAGATAATTTTTTATTGTTGCAACTCGCACCACTCACGAAAGTCTGGACGACCGGCACATTTAGAATGTTTCAGGTAAAAATATGAATGGAAATCAGGCTGGAAAGCATCACAAGTTGTCACAGGCACTTATTTAGCCAGTTTGCCTGTGGACGTCGATTTCGTCACTATTCTTGCCCTGGAATAGCACCGTAATCACAAAGTCACTAAACGCTTGTGCTTGATTGAGAGACACTGCATTCGCTGCAGAACGTAGTTCTCTTCCTGCTCTGGACACGTCTTTGGATGAGCAAAATGAGTCGTTACAATAAATTGGAGGAATGTATTTTCGCCCACAAAATTGTATTTAATTACAATTTTATTTGAAATACCCACGTTTTAGTATTTAAATACACACGTCAAATACATTACCCAATTTGTAATTAAATACAAATTCAAAATACACAAAGTATTTGAAATACGTATTTCAAATATTTGTATTTGAAATACTGCCCAGCCCTGTGTATAAATCACGATTTCTCCCCCATTCTTGTAATTTCACCCTCAACAATGCATCAATACATACTTTTGAGTTCAATAAATGAAATGAACCTACGTGAAATCACTCGCGACATCACTCGTGACCCAAAAGACCCTCGTGACGTCACGTGTGACGTCATTATAGGAAACGTCCCATAATGTAACGCGCGGTTACACCGGCGCCGACGGCAGCGGCGACCCCGCTTAAGCCGGAAATGGGCGCCTAAGAGGTGTACTCCAAAAGTAAACGCTCATGCCGTAATTATTTGAAAGTGAATAAAACAAGCCGTTCCACTGCTGTTCTCAGCCATTTTTTCGCTTATCCGTAGAGCACGTAGTAGCCAAGGTCTTGACGTAGAGTAGTTATCGATGTTATACTGCTCCCTTGAACACGAACAGACCAAGAATTAAGCGCCGACATTTCGTTGTAGTAACACTTTAACGCGCTCTCCAAACGGTGCGCAGCTGTAGCAATGTGGAAGCTAAGTTAGCCTTGTTCACGTAGCAAGAATAACTTAACGCCGACCAGAATAATGATGATGTGTGGCGATTTTCTCATTTCAGCGAGTTCCGTTTCGTCACGATTGTCATTGTCAAGAGTCACGTGACACACTGGCAGCACACGCAGCCTGTTGACATAAAGGCCGTCGGTTCCAACACCATGACCGACGTGCCCATCCCGTCTCAGCCTACCAGCGTACGTATTTGAGCCGGGCTCGATTTCTGCCTCAGGGAGATTGAGATCTGAGTTGGACCGCACGGTGCAAGCGACGGTACTGATAGCAGACTATTCGTCTCCTAAGAGCGAGCCAAGAGCGGGGTTTTCCACGATACAAAGGGTCACTGATCGGCGGAAGTTTATCCCGTTTCACATTCATTCCGGTCGCATCCAACACATCCATCTCATACAGCCGATAAAGAAGCACCAGTAGAGGATCGTAGAAGTGGAAGGTAACCTGTTGCAAGTGACGGATTACTTGTAATACGTTGCATTTTGGGCCAAATTCGTAATCGCCACGTTACTCTTTCGCGGCAGAAATCGTAACAAAATTTGGTTACGTAAACTAATAACGGATGGCCTTAAGTACTCGTTACTTTTTAAAAATGCGCACATCATACAGAAACTGGAAAAAATGAGCGGGCAATTCAGCAGCATAAAGACAGCAAGTTCAACAAAATAGAAAACATCGTGAAGAGGACAATAACCGAAACGGAAACACAATTTTTTGTACGACTGGTCACTAGAACCAGTAGAAAACCGTGCGTGGCATATACAAATATTCGAAGAGCAAAGATGAAGAAGACTACGCCGAGTAGGTTCTTTCGGTCTCCTTCCATCGTGTTTTCTTCTCCCCTGAAGGAAAAAGCCCTTCGGGTTTATTTGTTTTTACTTTCACACCGTTTAACCGTTTCCGACTTCTACGACGCCTCCTGCCACCTGGGGCTCTAAACTCGTCAAACACAAAGATAGGGCCAAAGTTCAGGAAGCGCACCTATTTGACCATCACGAAGATGACTTCGCGCTTTCGTCGCCAGCGTCCAATCGGCGCGCTTCACGTGAACCTTCGGCTCCAACTTTGTGTTTGACGGGGTTACGGCCGCAGCACAGACATCGAACGCGGCTCCGGTCCCTCTCGATTGGTTAGTTATCAACTCGCGTAGCAGACAAGGCAGCCTCGCGAGAAAGGGTCGCGGTTGCTTCTCTATGTTTTCGATTTCCGCTATTGTATTCAAGCATGCTCTTGAGACAAAACTTAAAAGAGCCCAGCACTATCGCTGGTCAGTTTTTTCCCCTCCGAATCTTCCAGCGGAGGTGAACACTGCTACCGAGCATGCGCACCGCTAGCTTCGTCCGCAGAATCCCAAATATAATTTCCGGTCGCCGTAAGCTAGCGGGACGGCGGGTGTGGCTCCAGTTTTCTCTCTCTTGTCAATCTTTCTATTAAAAACAATAGTTTTACACGGACTACCATAGTGCCGCCGTAGGAGAAATGGAAAGAAGCGTTGCAGTACATCTCTGAAAACATCGAAAACGTTTCCATTGTTTTATGAATGAGCGCACGGGAAAAGTAACGTGGAAGTAATGTTAGCGTAAGGAGTAAAGTAATACGTTACTTTTCAACCAAAAGTATTTTGTAACTTCGAGTCTCGGGCATCTGTAATTGTAATTCATTACATTCTTTCTTTTAAGTAACAAGTACGCGCTTGGATGATCGTCATGGCGCTCTTCGTGTTCATGCGCTTGCTAAATACAAAACACGCCGAACACACTTTTTAATGCGTAAGTGTAGGAATACAAAAGCACTGTAGTCCTGCTGGCAAAATGTTTTCGCGTGAAGGTTTTACACGCATTAAGGTTGTTTATGCCGGTATCATACCCGATATGTGCGTGTATTCGGTGTATACAGCGCTCCGGCGGTAAGATCGCGATCCCTTACTGCGCGGGCCCCGCGCCCCCTCTGGCATCACGGCTTCCGGACGAGGCACCTGCGTTGCTGTGCTTTTCTTTGTGTTTTTTTACGACGCACGTTCCCTTTGACCTTGAGCTGCGCGTGCATGATGACGTATTTGTATGGCCATTTTTCGGGCAGAACGCCGACCCTTTTTCGCGTAATGGGACATATGAGGCTTTTGCCTTATTAATGCACCAGACATTTGGCTTTATTCTGCGATTTCTTTTTTAGTTCCGGATCGTTTTAGCCGGTGAAAACGGACAAAGACGACGCGCGCAGTGATGATGTAGTTTGGGCTCTGCGTGATTGGCTGCGTCGGATCGCAGCTTTGAATGCGGTAGCGTTTAGAGCGAAAGGGAGTATACAACAAAACAAAAAATACGTACTTAACCCGGAATCATACTGCGTATACATCATACAAAACACAGTCTAGAACCAGATTCTAACGGAAGTCACCACGAAATCCGTGATGTGAATGCCGCACGGCTACGAGTTGCAGGAGACAGCTGTCACGCGGGATTCTAATCATGGACATCGCGCTGATTGCTGTCTTTAGACTGTTTTTTTTTATGTATGAGCTGTGTGACCTCCGATTACCCTCCATCTTCATAGTTACTGAACGGGGAAAAAAAAAGGCAGGGAGAAGTTTAAGTTGCCACGCCTCCAGCTCGAGCTTTCTACCCTCGGTGAAAACTTCGGCATCTCGTGGTCTTCGAGTGTGCACGTACAGCCAGAGCAGGGCGGAAGGCAGGAAAAGCGTGCTGGAGGCCAAAGCAACCGAAAGAGACGTCCCACCGTTGTCTCCCTGCCAGCGAGTATAACAAAACTCAAGTAACGTGGAACTTCGGCAACGAACTGACTCCCGTGAACGAAGACATCGATCACCATTTTAACTTGAGAGCATAACCTCTTGTTTACTTGCTTGCTCCACGGTGCTCAGAAAACTTTATACACAAAGACGGACACAAAGAAAGGGAGACAAACAAGCAATTGTCTGTGTGCCCTTTCCTTGTACAAATCTCTTTTTTTATTCGGGGGGTATCGAAAACGTTTGCCATTCCGCAAAGAAAGCTATCGCTAGACCGTGCTTGGTTGTCGAACGTTAATACGCTGGGATTCCCGAGCAAAATGCAACATCCAGCGCTGAACAAAGTTAGCTCAGGAATTAGCACATCTCCGGCCTTGACATCTTTTTTTACCGTTCGTCATCTTGCGAATTTGTTATCTCCATATTGTTCTCACGATCGCGAACTTAGTAGCAGATCAAATATTTTCTCACTGCTCGTGCGTTCACCTATCCAGAAGTTGATTTGTGCATTTCTTGACGCCGAACGTGTTTATGGGCTGGATTTCCTGCTAAAGGCGTAACGCTCCTCTTTGATGAAAAAGTTTTACACACAAGCTGAAGCAACATAAAGACGCCTTTGCTCGAACTGTAGCAGGAAATAAATAATCATCCGGTCATGTAGAAGCCAAACTTAGCTGTATTAATTATTGCAGAATAATTACGAAGTACAAGAGGAACGGTGACGCGCTGGAAGGCTGCCGAGCGCCGGCGCTCGTGGATTGCAGCACTGCAATCGCCGAAAAGAGCTCACGGCAGCCGATGCTGTTACCAATGTGGGCCGCCGCTCTCTCTGCATGTATTTGAGCTGCTGATTGGGGTGCTCTGTTGATCGCGTGTTATCGCAAGTCGAAGCCATCATCAACCTGACTCAAACACACGTTCTTGGATAATACTGGTTACTACCTGAGCACTTCAACGTATGCAAAATGTGCCCTAGTTGGGAAGCCGGCTTTTTCATATTTATCAATTTCAATTCCCTCCAGTCCAAGGGAATCACAGGTTGGTGTACATTAGGATACGGCACCAAAAAATATAAATCAGTAGAAGTTTTATGCACACTATCGCTCTGATTTCTATCAACGGAAGTGGGACGGGAGTTCCCATCGAAGGATGTTTCAGAGGTGAATAAGTGATGGAATGTGTTAATGTTACATAGAGGTAAGCCTGTGTTATAAGAATGATTATAACGGAATGAAACATAGGAAAGTCCTGTGAAGAGTCCTTGACTAAGTGATGTGTTATAAGTATTTATGAAAGCAACAGTCGAGCTACCCCGCCACGCAAGGCCAGCTGATAACGACGAAACTGATTCGGCTTCCAACGCCTGGCTATGACGAGTCGTGAGAGGCAGTGGCTTGTCATCATTGCCAAAACAAGTTTCTGTTTTGTTTACTAATATTCGTAGCATTCTTCCAAAAAGGGACGATTTATGTTCTGTTATCGATTCCACTGATGCTTACATAATCGTGTTAACTGAAACCTGGCTTTCCGCAAAGATTGATAGCGGCGAACTTATCAATTGTAACATGCGTTTCAGTGTGTATCGACATGATAGAGGCCGAAAGTGCCGGTGAGGGCGTCTTGTTATTTAAATGAACAGCCAACAGCGCGATATGAATCGGTAGTAACGGTAGTACTTACCCGAGGAACGACGCGCGAAGCGGCGTGTTGTCCGTGGGCACTCCCGTCGAAAAAGGCGAAATAAAGACACAAATACTATATATATAAGAAATATCGCGCGCAGAAGAGAATAGGAACACTTAGGAGCAATAACAAATACACTGGAATAGATAAAAATAGGTAATAAAAAAAAACAAAAAAAAACAACAGAGGATTAAGAGGACCCAAGCGACAAGGCAGAGCGGCCAGGCGAGGGACAGTCTCTCGCACAATTACTCGCGCGCAGGCCGGGGCGCTTGGGGGATTTCGATAAAGGTCGATTGAACCGAAGGCAAAATCGCGGAAACTAGGAGCCGTTTTCGCGCTTCTAGCTGATGACTTCACTCCTCACTCCGTGAGACCCATTTAATTCTTTCGCATTAAAAAGACAATCTACCGTGGCGTCCATGGCCGTGAAGAACCTTCCAGCTTTAAACTGTTTTGAAGAAACTGTCCAATAGGTATCAAAAGACAATTTGTTTCGCTAGGTTTGCGCAAATATTCTGACCCACAAATGCAGCGAGAAAGGTAGAAGGCATAGAGTTATTATAATATACGCTAGAGGTTCAAGTGGCGCTATTGTGCTGACGCAAATTGAAGCAGACAGCAACCAGTCGAAAATTGACTTCCGGTAATGCATTTCTATGGGAAAAAGTGGGCGCATTTTCTCCCTGCGCTCGATCACAAGAGCAAATATCCCGAATAATTCGTACGTACTAAGTAGCTTGGAACATTTCTCAGTCAGGCCGACGAGATAATTGGTCAGTTACGGCGTTTTTCTTTCAAATTTGTCGGATTAAAAACGGTGCTAAAGCGGCTCCGTACGTGTATTTATGTGCACTGTCGGACACTGTTAGTGCGAACACGACGTCAGCGCTTTTCAGCATGAGGGATATACGTGCCAGACGAACGAAGAACATCTGAAAATAAAGGGAGATGGACGGCAAGAACTACGAAGTAACACTGGATTATTAACTACCCGTGCATGTACGATCAAAATTAATTGGAGGTCACGTAATATATTCCGATTTTAAATAAGCAAGTACCGCTTTATTCTTACTGCTCTGTGCGAAGATGTATGTTCGTACGTTCAAGATATCACCCGCACGCTCGAAATATTTGAGAACAACTGCCCGATAAAAGCTGCCCGGCAGAGAAAACAATACCAAGAGACACCTTTCATACCCCACTTATTTTATTATCTACGTTTTGAATGTTATTATCCGCTCATGCACGACGGGGTCATTTTCATATAGTGACAGGACTGGCATTATCAATATATATAAGCGTCACCGGAATGCTGGCGAGCGTTGAACACACTCCATATTCCTTTTGAATGCAATTTTGCTTTGAATCGTCGCTTGTTTTTACACACCTGCAGCGGAACACACGTTTGGGACTGAAATGTAGCGAAGTTAAACATCGCTCACTGATGAAGAAAAACGTGTTAACTAAAGCGATTACGCTTTCACAATGCTAATTAAGACACATACTATTCGATACGACCGAAATAACCGAAGTGTTCCGTGTTATTTTCCGGCGAAGAGACAAAATGCACGCGCGTTTTCCCATAGGAATGCACAGGAGCACCGCAAAAGTAGACTGGTTGCTGTCTGCTTCAATTTGCGTCACGGAAGTCGCATAGACACTAGCGCCAGTTGAACCTCTAGCGTACATTATAATAACTCTATGGGAGAAGGCAGGGTTATGCAATGCGTCAGAGACTGGAATGAATGATTTTTATTCAATCATCGTCATCATTATTTATTTTCATTGAGGTGTCTTACGGGAATTACGAAAGGAGCAGTAAAGTTTATTTTTAACCGAACATTTTGTCACGCAATTATAACACGGTTGAAGGAGTAATTAGTCGGATAAAGCATAAATAAAAAGTGTTACAGAGGCAAAAAATGTGTATGTCAGTTGTGGTAACAGTGACATTTGGTTGTATGTTTTAATTGTTGATGGCCATGAGGAAAGTTTAATTAATCTATAAAGTACTTCACGAAAAAATAGGTCTCAAGTTAGAAGGGTAGTCATAGAGGCAGAAAATCTGCCATGGGGGTAAAAGCAATGATTTACGAAGATATATATATATATATATATATATATATATATATATATATATATATATATATATATATTGAAAGATATGGTGAAGGAGAGGGAGAGACGGAACACTCGACGCCACAATGAAAGTGTGAAGCTTAGCAGATTCGAATACTTTTGATATACTGGCCAATGATGAGTAATAAAGAAAAAACAACGCAGTGTTCATGTTTGGGTGAATTCAAGTTTCACAACTTGGTAAGATTGCTAAGGTCATCATACAGAAGCAGCGAATTCAAGCTTAGACAAAACTGAAATTAACTACGACATTTCCTTTATCTCTTGTGTTTGGGCTTTAGACTTGGGCGCCACAATGGCCGAGGGGACGGTTGGCGTTTGTAACTAGTTTATTGATGTCTGACGCCCATGAAGATTTAGTTGTTAAATGCACATCTATCTATATATATGAACCGCAATCGGTGACAGGAGAGGAGTCATGATGGTCAGAAAAAGTTCAAAGAGCACAACGAGAAAACGAAAAGACTTTGCTTGTTTCAAGACTTGCGGTCATCTGCCATTTACTGCATAATATAATAATTAGTTTAATATCTGGTTCCAGTGTACGTTCAAAGTCGGGCGCGAAAATGGCCCGGTAAATTACGCTACAAACAAGCGAACTGATGACGAGATTTGCTCATGAATGTCATTCATGTAGATTAGCAAGTTCAGGGCCCGAGTACACTGCCTTGAGGGATACCGAAGGTTACCGCGCACGAGAAGGATTTATAAATATTAATGGTGGTGTACTAAATGCGTTTAGAGTAAAAGAGTTCGCTTATACACTTTAGAATAGCGGGCTGGTTTTAAGTACGTTAAGTTGTATCCTAAGACTGAGATGAAGGACCCGATCGAGTGCTTTGGAAATGTCGAGAAAAATGGCGTGAGTCTGAATGTTTGCATTAAGGCCTGTGCGAATGTATTGAAGAAACGCCGTTTGTTGTGTTTCACAAGAGCATGCTTTCTAGAATCCATATTGGTAGTTGAAAGAAGTCGTTATCTTCTGACTAATCAATTATACTGAGGTACTGTACGTACTTCATGAGCTTCGACGATTCGATAGTATCTTTTAACCTACTGGACGATACTTGTAATTATGTGGCGGTCACAAGATTTGAAAACAAGTTACATTGCCCGTTTTAAAATCTCGCAGAATTTCATAATGAGTAAGTGACTGGGAAGCTATGCCACAGAAGAAAGTTGCAGACGTGTGTGTCGTCTTTATTGAATTCTTAGAATTGATTTGGTCATCCCTAGAGCTTGAAGACTGCTTCATGTTCTCGATTGCTTTCACGACGCCGGTATAATCAATGTTGATTGGCCCCATCGTAGTGTGTAAAAACCGGCGTGAGACGGGAATATTTAGGAGGTTTTTATCTATAAAGACAGAAATAAATGAATGATTAAGTCATAAATCACTTCGGTGACCGGATAGATTACGTCTGCTCTCGTGAGTCAATTGTGGAGGAGGCGACATAGAAGGATTAACAAACCTCCAATTTTTTTTTTTTTGGCTTGCTATTCAAAATTTTTAAAAGGTGCCGAGAATAAAATTTAGTTTTTGCTTCATTAATAGCTGTCTTGTAGCCTGTTGCAAACTTGTGGCATTTGAGCAAGGCTTGCAGTGTGTTGCAACAATTAGCCCGTCTTGAACTGTTTTCTTTTTGTAGGAGTGTTTATAAATGATTTTGAGAACACAGATTGTTGTTACAAGAGATGACACGAGTGAGTGATAGGAAATACTCAATCAGTTGAATTAGTTTATCTTTGTACATTATCCAGTTCACGTTGGCAGATCTTTCCTAGACACGGTTGGAGAACGTCTCGAAGAAAGTTTTAAGCTGTAAGTTGATAGATGTATAGTCGGCACTCGCGTAATTCCCAATGAATTTAATTTAGCTTGAGTTTTGAGGAGTGTTGAACAAGCGTGGTAATTCGATAAGAAGAGGGCCACTAATGCCGGGTAAGTATATGAGGTTACTGATAAAGGCTGGCTCTTGTGTTGGGCACAGGTACAGCACATTGTTACAGTGTTTGCTATATCTGGGTGGTTGAGAGATAATTTTGAAAAGATTGTCAAGGCAAAGGTCAACAAAAGCATCGGAAGAACACTACCCGATGAGAGGGCAGTCCAATCAATACCTAGCCAATAAAGTCTAAAAGAAGAACAAGGGTGGCATTAGGATAAACTGTTGGAAGTTGAAAAATACATTTCTGGAGCTCAATAACGAAATGACTACCCCCATCTGGCGGCCTGTTTCATATGCCCAGCGTAATGTTTGCTTTATATGTGAGGCATACCCAGTCGATTCCCGGCTTGTTTCTATACAGATAAGCTTTGATCGGGCACGATTATTGCCCGCTAAAAGAACACCGCTCCCTCGTCTTGAGACTCAGTCAGTACAATAAACATAGCGACCAAAATGTGAAACAAACAGGTCTGAGTCAGGTATACTAGGGTTTAGTGACGTTTGACTAAAAAAACGAAATCCGCAATGCATGCTTCAATCGAAAAATACGCCTCTTCTCTTTTATGTATAAGGTTTCGAATGTTCGTAAAGAGGGCGGAATGCTCCATGGACAAATCAAAGATGCGTCTAACTTTGAACGGCAGGACTTAGTTAGGCTTTTCTGGGAACGGGAAATGGTAGGCACGTCTTTTTTTTTTTTGCTCGAAATAAAGTTTGTACAGTATCAGATATAAAGCACCCGTCATCCACCAGAATCTTGTCATGACGAAGCCTAAACGGCAAACCTCTTGATCAAGCATATTCAACCAGTTGTGCAAACATGTAGTGTCCTGATCGTAATAAAAATTACCCGGGACTATGGTAAAAATTGGGGAACTTAGAAGAAGTAAGATATAGGAAAAAAATAAAAGCCTCACTGCCCTAGAGACCTCTATTACGCTAGTCTTCATTTACAAAAAATACAAACGCCACCTCGTTCCAAAGAAATCCTCGGTCTGCTATGGTCACCGAATAGACGCGCACACGAACGCAGCGTAGCCAGCTACAGCCGTGACATCTTCTGGATGTAGTCTGGTACCTAGGCGGCTAAGCTAGCTTCGGCACCATGCTACGCTGCCAAGCAATTCCCGCAACGCGAGGACACCCCTCGCTTCGCTTCTCTCCACTTCCCTTCTCGAAACTTCAATATAATATCAGGTCCGAGCGTGCACCAAGTCACGTCGGAACCGACAAGGTATCGCCAGGCCACCGCCTTCGGCTCTCAGCGTCGGCCTCCCTAACGGCGCGTTCGACATTGACGTGGGTTGCGGTGTTCACGATAGTTAGGCGACTATCGCAGGATGGCGCGTTACTGGCTTTAGACGCAGCGTTCGCGTGTTCCTTCATAAAAGACATGCTTTGTTGCCAGGGTGAAGTTAACGATAGCAGACAAACTTTATCTTGCGAAAGTAGAGGACTAGGTGGCGAGTTCAGGTGCGCACTTTAGATGCTTTCGGAGTGCGTTTCAATCAACGGTGCATGAAAAACGGTGTTCGAAATAGGGACTTAAAGCAGCGCCTAATATATGGACGACCTTCACAGGAAAAATCTTTTAACCCGCAATTTAGGTGAAGGTTCCTCCAACCGCGCCAAGAGACTGAACTACCAATGTGTGAATCATCTCTCCAACAATAGCGACGTAAACGCGATATAAGCACTGGGCGGTGTTTAGCTGGATGCTACAACCGTCTTCTCCGCGAAAATTGCGTCTGGCAGAGTAAATATTGCTAAAAAAAATTTGTTTTTTTTTGTTGCACTGTTTTAAAAAGACGTGTTCCATCGTGTATCTTTAGAAAAGTTCGCTTTCTTATTCGTATTTTAGTGTTTTTTTGTTTTTTAAGCGGGGCGTCGCTCAATATGATTACGCATCATGCATCGTAATTTTTTCTTCTTTACAGTTTATCGTCGGGCCAGCGCTGAAGGACGCAAAAATTAACAGCACCAACAGATACGTAATGATGAGCTTCACGATGGGCAGTGCTGGTTTCCGCATGCCAGACAGCTGGAAGGGTGGCATCGTTGACGTACCGCTCGTGCACAGCCTCATGTTGTACCCGCAGGTTCGTGCGCGTGCGCCTTGCTGAGCGGGCAACGTTACTAGAAGACTCACTCGGGAAACTCGCCCTCGAAACTTGGGCCGCTTGCGTCCACCGAGACCGAGCTAAATACGAAAACAGCGCCACTCTTTATCATTTGTCTCTACTGTGGTCACCTTGAGCTTTTACAAAGCACGTTTTTGCGTAAAAACAAACGGAAAAGACTCTTTCGTGTATGAAATTTATTAGAGTTTAGTACCAAATGATGGGCGCGTGATGTTTTTGAAATCTCTAGGTTTCAGGGTTTTGCACCACAATTAATACTGTTTTCATGCAACCATGCCTCAGCGGTGCTTTCAGGTAGCGCGTCCCGACCTAGGCGCATTTTAACTTCGGCAGTACGTCGCGGCGCGTCCACTGGGGAGACGGGGGTGGCACCCCTGTAACCTCTTCCGCTGTATCTGTTTCGGCCCAAAATGGCCAAAATAGAAGTAACGTACAGTTCCTCGAGTGGCCGCTGCGGGAGAAATGGCGGCGTTGTGTTCATCATTAGCTCGCTTTTCGAGGACAGATCGATCGGGGCCACTTTTTGAGACAAGGCTCTATGGCAGTCTCCCAACTGAGTGTTTTAGTAACGTTGTGAGCGGGGTAATACTCTTCGCTTGAAAACTTAAGCTCTTAAAACAAATGCTGCCAACATTATAGCTACCGGCGCCTTCGGAACCTTAAGGCCAGTTCACACACTTGTAAACGAGTACAACAGAATAAGACACGACCGGTTTTCCAGCCCCTTACTACCGGATAGGCTGCTGTGGAACTGGTCGTCAACTCTCACAAGAGGCTTAGCAGCCGGTCTCCGCTCAATCGATTGTAGCCAAACCTAAATGTGTGAACGGGAGTTTACTGTTTTCTACTCCAAATTGCATGCTCACAAAAAGCTATTTTCGTGTAGTCTGAAGAGTGGAGCGCACCATGGTGGAAATGAGCCGGCTTCCAAACACATGCGCCGTGAGCTCCGATGGCCATGCAACTCAGCTGTGAAGGAAAGCGGCCAAAAATCGAAAGAGGCGGGAAGCACGAAAAAAAATTCGCCAGCTGCGCAGGCTTCGAAAAGAGCAAGGAAAACATTGAAACAGTATAAAAGGGTAACTTGGTGACGCTGGAGTCTGAGTCTTGGGGCTCCGTGTTGATATTGAGGCTTTGCGTTCGCTGCGTTCCTGCTAAAACTCAATTCTGGACATTCCGGCTGGATTAGTAAACAAAGACTGAACTTGAGGCATTTTATTTTTTAATAAGTTAAGCTATTAGGAAGAGGCAGTCCCATAAGGCGTACAAACAGCCGTGCAATCTCTGCCTCGTACAGCCGCCCATATCTTTTGCCAAATGGGAGTGGATGTCCTTTGGAGCAATACTACCTGGAAAACAAGGCATGCGCCCCCCCCCCCCCCCTTTCTCCACTCCAAATGACGTCGCTAGTTGTATCCACGCCGCTCTGCTAGCTAGCGTTAGTCCCGCCAGCGATTGTCGCATCGTCTCCCAACATCGTGTAGCACATGGTGACAACAAAATGAATGCGCCTGACACTTTGCGATGACTCTCGTCGAGGCGCAGCGTTATGGCCGCTTGGGGTGGGTCAGGAATTCACTAACGGTGACGTCAAGCGCAGGGCCTTGTCTTCTATGCGGCATTGGTTGGAACATTGTACAAACTACCCGACGGCTGAAATCATAAAATGAACTCAAATTATCAATGTTTGTGGGCAATGGCGCAATTGCCTGCATTTAACTATGGGGGACCTACTGAGAGTTCGCGGCATTTGATTCCCTCTTGTCGTTTGTTCTTTTTGCGGTCTGTCTTGGCTGAAACACTTTTCGGGGACACAATCTTTCAGGTGCCACGCGACAGCTACGTTACACTCTCACAAAACAGTAGTACTATATGAGGAGTTACCCAAACGTAAATTAAATTATTATCTGGAGGGCCGATTCTTTGAAGTACGAGTTCCCCCGTCGTCATGCGTTTTCTAAAGACCCGTGTGCACCAGTGTCAAAGTCGGTGTTCTTGCGAGACATACCGTATGGCTTCAATAGATTGTTTAGTTAACTTTTTTTTTAACGCGTTTGCCTATTTTGCGATGTCTGATTTACTCCAGACACGTTCTTTCTGTTGCAGAAATAACCTGGAGGACGCTTAAGCTTCACGTTTAAGGGTGGAACGCGATAGCGTTATCGGGCCCCGTCCGCTTCACGTTTTCATTCGCTTCTGATGCTCGGAGAAGCGAGCGGGCTCCGAGATCCGGAGACGCTGTAGCGTCTCCAGATCGTCCTGTCGCTGCTCTCGCCTTACTCTGGTTTCATGGGCACGAAACTCCCACTCATTCCCAAACTCTGCAAGCGTGCCTTACGTTGCCGGAATAAAGAAAAAGAAATGCCTTACGTTGCTTAGCCTGTAGCGTGTCTGACACGCAACCGAAAAGTCCTGGGTTCGAATGCCGCCTAAAATGTTTCCACTTGTTATTTTAAGCAAACTAATTACTTTATAAATTTTAATTACCTGAGATGTGCGGCTACCTTTATTTGACAATACAAGCAATGTTTCATTCTATTTGATTACACGTCTGACGTCACGTTTCACGTGAGGTTTGTGGGTTGTTTGAAATTCCCGCGCGATGTCATTGGGCTGTGACGTCATGACCCTATCGACCAATCAGGATGTTCATGTCGCGCAATGGACGCCGGCTTTTTCTGCGACACGAGCTCCTTAAGGATATGGCGTTAAAATGCATCAGGAACAGTGGTTATACTGCAGACGACCGACAGGGAAGCTCCGCTGAGTAAAACAAAAGTTCAGGAATGATTTTCGTTTTTCAACATGGCGAAAGATCTATTGCTAATCAACCTCTGTTCAGGCTCCCTGTGGTCTGCCAATCTGAAGAGCCTGTGGCAATAATCCCTCGAGCCATTTCTGATAACAGACGTTCTACGATTGGTGAACTCGTGGAGTTCACGCGAGTGTTGTGGAGTTCCTGTCAGCAATCATTATAGGACGATTAACACATAAAACGAGTTATAGCAACCTTTCTTCGCAAGATTCATTCGTACACCATGATACTGCACCTGCACACGGGGCACTGAGTGTTCAACAGTTTCTGACCAAAAACGTAATTACCCCCGTACCCCACCTCCCCTACTAACCCGACACTGTCCCGTGTAAGATTTCGAATTTTTTTTTTTTTTTTTTGTTCAGACGTGTGCAAAAAGTCTTCCATAAAAAAAAAAAAAAAAAAAAAACGGTTTCTAAATGCTAAAGAGGTAAAAGAAAGAAAACAAAACGACAGAGGCACTGAAAGGTATCAAGATTGACGAGATTAAAGGCTGTCTCGAGCATTCGAAAAAACGCCTCGACAGGCTTCATTGAACGAGGTTGAGGGTGCTTTGAAGGGGACTAAAATTTTAACGTGTCGAATAAGAAAATAAAAATAGAGTTTGTAAAAACACATTCCTGGTTTATTTGAGTTCCCCACCCCTAGTATACGCTGATTCACTTTAAGTTCGATCGCAGCCTACGGAAAGATTCAATGAAGGATATTAAGCCGCACCAAAAGTAAATCGTCAAGCTGCCTGAAGCAACCTGTAGCTTTCGTAGGCTTGCTATCACCGGCTACACTAATCAGGCAGAAAAAGAAAAGTAGTATCACGGCGCTTTCACTGTGCGTGATTAAATAGGTCAGTGATAAAAAATTCTAAAAAAAAGATAAGCGCCGTGAAGATGCATTGCAAGCGGCGCTTGACTTGTTCCGTCGGATTCTGGCAAAGAAACAAAGACCTCTTATGTTAACGCTTCATGCTTGGCGTGATTCGTTTATCGTCGTTCTAATAGGCTGATGCCGCACGCTGATTGACTAGTGAGCGACAAGATTCCCTATATTCACCGTGCCCTACCTTGTTCTACTTGTCAGTGATTAGAGAACGAACCCTACCGAAAAATCTGGTATAACATTTCACTATCCGGATTATGGAACCGGAAATTTGTTTCTGGAAACCCGAAATCTAGATTGCAGACAAAGGAATAATTTATGAAAAGCTAAAATCCAGTTCGAGTCCAGATAGAATCCAGATACCTTTCCGGTTGCATAATCCGGCTAGCGAAAAGTTATACCGGATTTTTCGGTAGGGAAACGTTTGTGGGGGCGACTTTCGGAGGACAGTCCATCCCGCTTGGGTTTAGACTAACGTTCCTGCCGGACATATGGAAAAAAATTTGCTTTAGTGAGTGATACTTGTTGCCCAAAGTAAATTTATAGTCTCATATTCCCAACCTCCTTTGGCATTTAAGGCCTTCCTGCGTTCTCTTCATGCGCGTGTGCTAGGTGCACTAAAACAAAAGCGGTCAGACAGAACAACAAGGAAATCGCCATGTTTTCCGCGGATATTTTATATCAGCGTTATATAAAACAAGTGATAAAACTTTTAACATTCAGACAGATTGCCACCTGCATGGTCGAGGAGAAACGACTTTGAGTACTTCTAGAAAATTCATGTTTACTCTTACCCCAATCGTAATGGTTAAGGAAAGCAACATGACCTTGACGAGTTAGTCTCCCGATTTTTCGAAACTCTAACATTTTAAACAGAATGTTCCAGATACCTAGAGTAATAAATCAGGAGCCCAGCGCGGTGTAGCCGACTCACTCGGATGACGAAGAAACGACTGAGACACTAGCGCACTAGCCACTTGTCACACCTACACCTCAACACTTGCGGCTACTTCCTAGACGCTCGTCATTTTGATGGTTTCTGGCACAAATTCGCCGATTAAATTTTGGGTTCCCAGACTTACTCTCGCGGATATTTTTTCATCTGCGACATTTTTGCCGGGGGTGCGGGCTAACTTTCTATGCCCCTTCCTCGTGCACCACCGAGGAGTCGTCAATAAAACCAGATCCCGAGTCTTGCAGAACATACGCAGGAAGAGCGATCCCCGAGAAGACAATGCCCGTTTCAGCCGCCGCACGCAAGGCCAGCCGCCGGATTTACATCCATCGGTGAAACAATCAAAGTGTTCGACAACCCGCAAGTGCTTTTTTAGGGAGTGCCGAATGAGACACCTCCTGCTGCATCCCCCTTCGTAGTCCTGCCCGTCGCACCTCGTGCGCCGGTTCCCTTCCCCTGCGAAGCTTACGAATACGTCGACAACCGGATCCAGCAGTACGAACTAGCGGTACGGCATATCGATGAAGGCCAAAGAAGAGCGTTCAAGACGTCCACTTCTCGCTGCATGGAACGACCGGTTTTTGGGTTAAAAACCTAAAACCGTCAATCGCCTTTTGAGAAATATACCAAGAGAAACAGCTCCCTGCTGTTGCTCTTTGTAGCAAACAGCATCGGAAACACACCGAAGAACTACTGCAGGCAAGAATTCAGGGACGATATAAAAGCGTAGTCTGCTTCGAGGAAGACGGCCTCCGTTTATCAAACCGCTCGGATCCGGAAACGCAGGAATCGAAGGCGTTTATTAATCTCACGCTAAAATAAAATAAAAGCATCTTTAGGTGCCTCGTATGAAACCCACCTGCTACCGTCGTGGCACTCGTCAAAGAGGCCGCTAACATCGTGTGGATAGGGCCCTCCAAGCGCGAGCCCCCATAACCAGCGACTACCCAACGTTGCTGCCCCTGAGTTTGGAAGCCCCAGTGACTCCCCTGTGCTCCTTCCGGGCATTCTAGAAGTAATCCTCGACATCATTCGGGAGGAGCTCAGGAAATTGTTGCCTGCTCCCTATCGCAAAGATTCTCTCTCCATCGCCGAACTAGGACAGAGGAAGTCAATGAGCTGTTGAAATGGAGGTCCCTTCACACAGCAATAGCTAGTCAGCAAATCCTATCAGTAACGTACGCCGCGAATTCCGAGAGGTCAGCAGTTCTTCCCCACCAGTACTTGGCGCCGCCTCGACGGGACACGCCAACTCAAGTGTATGTTCGTCGCCAAGACGACCGGGTGGAGTACGTCCGCTCGAGACCACCTGCGCCAAGGAAGAATGATGTGTGGCGAACGTCCGACCGTCAGACCCTCTGCTACCAACGGGGGGAAAACTGACCATATTTACCGCCGTTGTCCCCACCGTCAACCAGGGCTGCGCGACTTCCACCCGAACGTACCGATGCCCACGCCACGGTGAACAACTGCGGGAGATAGACAAATAGCTTCGAAGACCCCAGTCTCCCCCTACCTGCACGTCGCCGAGGGTTCCTTTCGTTGTCACCACGATGTCCACCTTCACGAAAGCGCAGGCAACCTCGTGAGAGCCTTTCGCCCCTCGCCCGTCGTCGGGTAAACAGAGCGCAGCAACCCCTGCAGAGGGAGTTGCCGCCCACCAACAACGCAAAAACCCTTTAAGATTGTCGAAGGGCCTTTCCTCTAACGCTATTTCTCATTAAAACAGACGATTTGGAAAGTTGCTGAGAAAGCATAACGTCACTGTCAAAGATCACGACACATTGGTAATTGTGGACACCGGCGTAGACTACTCTGTTATGAGTGGGACCGAAGATCACGCCTCGTTCGGAACGTTGCCACGCCGTGGGTTGGCCAACAAAGTCGAACCGCCAGAGGACACTTGATTACGCCCGTCGGAAGGTGCACTACGCGAGTCAATATCCATGTTGAGGTCAGCCTCGTGAAGTCGTCGTACTAGCCGACTGTGAAAAAGACTTGATTCTCGGAATAAATTTTGTGTGTGAGTACAGCGCGGTCATCACCGTCATTATGAACCTCCCTGTTCGATCAAGTGTTTTGCTAGTTTTGACAACCATGCAGTTTCTTGTGAATGGTCGTTTGGCTTGGCTTTGTGTTAGTGTTATATTATTTAAAGTTGCATCGGGGCTATGCGCTTTTTAGGGGGAAAGGGGGGGGGGGGAACCGTGTGCATGGCCCAGAGAAAACACTTTTTTTGCACTTCTGGAAGATTCGTGTTAACTCTTACCTTGGTTGTAATAAATAAAGCGGCCATCATGACATTGCCGAGTTACTCTTCCATGTGTTCGACGCTCGAACATTCTGGACCGAATATTTGAGATGCTAAGGATAATAAATAACAAACCCAACGTGGCCTTGCCAACTCGCTTTCCCGACGACGAGAAAAATCTGACACCCTCCCGCTAGCCAGCTATCGAGCCGACACCTCGACGCGTGCTAAAACTTTATCGACGCGCGGGAGTACCGTGCCCTGTGTTTTCTCACGAGCCCTGCCGACCTTCGCCATTCGACAAGGTGTACTCTACACAGAAAACTTCGGGGACAACAACTCGCCGTGGCTGCTGGTAATCCCGACCGACCTTAGAGGAGATCTTTCAAGCATGTCACGACGACCCGACGTCCATAGACCTTGGATACAGCCGGACACTGGCTCGTATTCGTGAAAAGTATTACTGACCCAAGCTTCCCAAAACCGTCCACCTCTACACCCGATCCTGACACGAGTGCCAGCGACGCAGGAAACCGCCGACGAAGCCAGCAGGTCTTCTGCAGCCAATTCCTCCGCCAACTGCACCGTTCCAGCAGATCGGAATGCATCTACTTGGTCCTTCTCCGCCGTTGACCCTTGAAACCGATGGATAATCGTCGCCACAGATTATCTCACACGGTACGCCAAGTTTTCCATCGAGTCCATCGTACTCCGGCATTGCACTCCCGAAGTTCTGATTACAGATCGCGGATCATCGTTCATCGCACAGCTGACCCTAATAATTCTCCGGTTTAGTCACACCAGCCATCATCGTTCGACTGTGTACCACCCGCACACAAACGGGCTGACGGAGCCTCTCAAAAGGACAATCGCCGACATGATCTCTATGTACGTCGTCTTAGAGCACAAGACATGGGACGAGGTGTTGCCCTACGTCACGTTTGCCTATAATACGGTGGTTCAAGAGACCACTGGATTCGCACCTTTCCGGCTTGTACATGGTTGGAAGGTAACGACCATGCTGGACGCGATGCTGCCCCATGGGCCAGCTGACAATGAGGGCGACGACGCCCTGGTGGTTCCTCAACGGGCCGAAGAAGTCCGTCAGCTTGCCCGACTCTTGATTCAAGACAAGCAACGCGTCGACGCCGACCGCTACAACCTTCGTCGCAGGGACATGTCCACTTCCAGCCCGGAGATAGGGTGTAGGTGTGGACGCCCGTCCGTCGCCGCGGCCTCAGTGAGAAACTGAGAAGAATGGTACTTTGAACCATACAAGGTACTTCGTTGCTTCGGGGAGCTGAACTACGAGGTGATGCCCGACGGGACAAGGATATCATCACGCCGCCCACCACGACCTGAAGTGTTCCATGTCGTGCGCCTGAAGCCGTACTACGCTCGATAGGACTGTGGTCCTTATGTGTTCCAAATGACTCTTTAGTTTGCCGTTACTTTTATTAATTTTTTGTTTGTTGTTTGTTTTGTGCTGCATCGGGGCGATGCAATTTTTAAAGGGGGAGTAATGCCGCGCACGCAGTAGGCAGCGCGGCCGTGGCCAAACGGTTATCGTGCCTGCCTCCCACGCGAAGTGCCCGGGTTCAATTCCTGGGAGCGACGCGTCTTTTGTTTATCCTTGCAATTTAGCGTTGTAGTAAATTCAAAAAAATACTGTTGCTTGTCCGAGGGGCGAATTTTCTTGTCGCCGAACCTTCTAGGCCGACTGTTCCAGAAACCAACGCGTGTACATACAGGGCTCCGCATGGCGATCCTCAGTCAGTCTCGCCCAAGAGTTCCACTCTGCTATTACGCCGACCTCGACGCCCGCGACGCTCTGTTGTTATTATTGTTTCCTTTTCATTTAGGGCACAAATTCGCCCCATTAAACGTTTCAGTTTCTTCAGTTATTTTTATTTTGTCACATCATCATTCGGGACAATATTAAAAAAAAAGAGGCAATGCCAAGGCCAAGTTCAAAGAAAAGTAACAAGAAAGCAACAATTGTGCCGCCATGCATTCAAAACACATTGTCACGAATAAAGGTGACGAGAAGATGAACAGCAAACTGAAAAATAAAGGTCTAATAGGCGAAGTTGTGCTAAACCAAAAACTAAAAACGAGCGTCGAGACCGCAGAAAAGCGGGCGGCGATTCGGCGGCGTAACAGAGAGCGAGAGCTAGATTGACTCGACAAGGTCGCAGGAAGCTGCTTATCTCCAGTGCGTCACTCTCTAAAAAGTTCGGCAAAGAAGATTCGCGCGTCCCGCGCTTGGGACGAGTATGAACTTGCGCTTTCAAGAGCAGGAAAGCAGATGGAAAGTTACGTCTGCGAGAATTAACGCGAATCTTCTGGAAGTCCGTCACAGAGCGTTGCGTTCTCGGCCCTGCGGGCGGCATGATCCCCCTTTTAAAGGTGGAACGTCCTGATGAAACGCAAAAGGAAGACAGAAATGGCTAAAAAATTTACGATGAAACGAAATAAGCACACAGTGCCACAGTCCTAACGCGCGTAGAACGGCCCGAGTCGAACTACCAGGACGACTTCGGGTCGTGGCTGGCGGCGTCCTGATAGTCGGGTTTTGTCGGAAAGCACCTCGTAGTTTAAGTCCCCATGGCGGCGAATCAGCTTGTAGGGTCCGAAGTTGCGTTTTAACAGTTTCTCGCTTAGGCCGTGGCAGCGAATGGGCGTAATCACCCACACCCTGTCTCCAAGCTGGAACTCCACGTTGCGGCGACGAAGGTTGTACCGGCCAGCGTCGACACATTGGTGTCCTTTTATGCGAAGGCGGGCTCGGTGGCGTACCTCTTCTGCTCGTTGTGTCGCCAGCTGGGCGTCGTCGCTGCCGTCGTCCGTCATTTCGCGGGCAGCATGGCGTTGAGCATGGTCGACACATTTCAGCCGTGCACCAGCTGAAAAGGTGTAATCCCAGTGGTTTTTTTATTCGTCGTGTTGTACGAAAATGTGACGTAGGGCGACACCTCATCCCAAGTCTTGTGTTCCACGCCCACGTGCATCTGGATCATATTCGCGATGGTCTTGTTCAGTCGCTCCGTCAGCCCTTCGGTCTACGGGTGGTATGCCGTGGTCCGGCGGTGGTCGGTGTGGCTCGGGCAGGGTAGCTCGGGCAGGGTGAACGAGAAGTCTCTGTCCGTAATCAGAACTTGGGGAGAACCGCTTCGGAGAACGATAAACTCAACGAAGGACATCGCTACTTCCACGGCGGTCCCCGACGCGAGTTCTTTTGCCTCGGCGTACCTCGTGAAATAATCATTTGCCACGATTATCCAATGGTTTCCCTGCGTCCGCTGCGGGAGAGGTCCAAGAAGATCCATTTCAATCGGCTCGAACAGTGCAGTCGGGGGCGTGATCGGTTGCAGAAGACCTGCCGGCTTCGTCGGTGGTTTCTTGCGTCGTTGTCGTTCGCGGCACAAACGGACGTAGAGGTGTACAGTCTTCGGGAGCTTGGGCCAGTAGTATTTTTCTCGGATTCGTGCAAGAGTCCTGCTCTACCCTAGGTGACCAGATGTCCGGTCGTCATTGTAGGCTTGGAAGTCCTCTTCTGGAAGACTTGTAGGAATCACCACAAGCCACGTCGAGTTGCTGTCCCCGAAGTTTTCTTTGTACAGAATACCCCTCCGAACGGCGAATCTTGGCAGAGCACGTGAGAAGGCTCGGGGAATCGCACCCCATCGTCCTTCCAAGTGGTCGATCAGTGCGCGCAGCTCAGGATCGTCCCGCTGAGGCGCTGCCATCCCTTCAACGCTCACTGCGCCAAGAAAGTGATCATCATCGTCGTCGTCTTTGCCACAGCCGGTAGCTGACTCGACGGGGGCTCTGGACAGGCAGTCAGCGTCGCTCTGTTTTCGGTCTGACTTTTAGACCACGGTCACGTCGTACTCTTGCAGTCGTAGGCTCCACCGAGCGAGGCGTCCCAATGGGTCCTTCAGGCTCGCTAACCAACACAGCGAATGGTGGCCAGGGCCCACCCTTAAACGAGTCCCGTACAAGTATGGGCAGAATTTCGAGATGGCCCAGACGAGGGCAGACATTCCTTCTCGGTCGTCGAGTAATTGCGTTCCGCGTTCGACAGCGTCCGGCTAGCCTATGCGATCACGCGCTCAGCACTCTCTTGTCGTTGGACCAGTACTGCTCCTAGTTCTGTATTGCTGGCGTCCGTGTGAACCTCCGTTTCGGCAGATTGGTCGAAGTGGCCGAGAATCGGTGGTGACTGGAGCCGTCGCTTTAGCTCGTCGAGTGCCTGTTGTTATTCTGCATTTCATTTGAAGTTCACGGCATCTTTCGTGAGGTTTATGAGCGGTGCAGAAAGCATGGCGAAATCCCGAACAAATTGCTGGTAGCTCGCGCAAAGTCCCAGAAATCTTCGGACAGTATTTTTAGCCGGTGGGCTGTGTAAACGCCGCTACGGCACGAGGGTTCTCAGGGTCAGGACTTACACCTTCGTTGCTCACAACCTGGCCTAGGAACTTCAGCTCGCCTTAGGCGAGTGGGTACTTTGTCAGTTTCAGGATGAGTCCTGCGGTCCTATGACCTCAAGAACAACCCGAAGGGGGCGCAACTGCACATCGAAGTTGGTCGAGAATACCACGACGTCGTCGAGGTAAACGAGGCAGCTCTGCCATTTGAGGCCTCCCAGGACGGTGTCCATGACACGTTGGAACGCTGCCGGCGGCATGCACAGTCCGAAAGGCATCACCATGAACTCATACAGACCGTCGGGTGCGACGAAGGCAGTCTTTTCTCGGTCCCGTTCGACGTCTTTAATCCTCCACTAGCCACGCTCAATGTCCACCAACGAAAATTATCGGGAGTGGCGCAGCTGGTCCAGAGTGTCATTGATTCGGGGGAGCGGATACACGTCTTTCTTGGTGAACGCGTTGAGCCGCCGGTAGTCTCGATGCAATTACTAAATCAGTCCCATCTTCGACAACTGCAAAGCCACCATACTATTTTAACATAGCGAATAAACCACACATGTCACGACAAGCATTTTTTAATGAAAATAATGGGAGGAACATTTATACGAGCGTTCCTGAAGTAATCGGTGCCACCGGAGCAATGATTGACACCGCTCCACCTCCCAAGCAAGGCATCAAGAATCATTCCAGCCAATGAGAAACTACTACAAAAGGAAAACTAAGGGTCGCACACTCTTCTCGGAAAGTGGCCACTTTTTGCTTGAGCACATACTTTAATAGTTGCTTATACGTAGACAAATATAAGTGAGTAACTCGGGGTTCCTCAATTTCATGAAGGAACAAAATTGTTTTCGTCTATGGAAGCTCACCGTGGGACGGAAGTGGTTTGTGTACTTCCGTCCTTTTTATTATCGAGCGGTAATACATCTCATACCTGCTGTAAGCATTTAATAAATCATAACGGTCAAAGCAGGTGGTACCTCGTCACCCGCCTCCAGCCAGCATCTAATTGAAAGCCTCAAGTAAGAGTGTGTTGAACTCCTAGATCGGGTCATGTGTTTATGGGCGCCATTAAATTGCAAAATTTTGCTGTTGGTCTACAGGGCTACGGGTGGTTTTTTTAACATAAATCCGGTTATAAACAGATGCTTGAAGATGTTTTTGCGAAGAATAAATTAACACTTTCCTATAGATATCATTTTTGTTCCGATAAGATAGGCATTTTTTACACGGAGAAAAGTGTATAATGTGTGTACATCTCTAACCGCCGCCATTGAATTGTAAACGCTCTCTATGGTTTAAGTTGAACGTACTCTTACTTGAGGCTCTCTAGCATCTAGTGACGTCGGTGGTGCTATCCCGTGGTATGTTATGCAAGCACGGCCGTCGTTCGCCCGGTAGGCCTACCTCACTGATCTCTAATATAGGGGGCTGGAAGGCGCTTAGCCTCACTCCAAGTCGGGCGCGAGTGGAGCCATCGGAAGTTCGATGCCTGTCCCTGAAGTCGAGTGTTTGCTGGGTTTTATAGTGCATTTAGTTAATTTTGGTTCACACTTTCTTGCATTTTTACGAGGGCTTTCATAATCCCTTTTAGTTATCAATCTTGAGAATGAGGCATTTGAACTTGGGGCAATCAATTAGAACCTCCAAATTCTCGTTTATCAAATGGCTTCCACGAAGACTTCTTGGGCCTGCATGAACTCTATTTGCGCAACAAGCAGGCTCTCTTGATATAACAAAACCAAATCAACCCCCTTGGACACAGTTTGGACCACCGCTCGTAAGAGTGGGAAAGCCTGTCAAGCGCTCATTTCCAGGACAAGCCACATACTTCCGGTGGCTTCGTACCTGTTTGCTCAATGCGCCATCCAGCTCTCTAGTGGAGACTAGTGGCCTACCTCGAAACAAACTGCCATAGACAAGAACTTTTTTTACACATAAACTCACTGATCTCTATGACAATTGTTGGATCGCGCATCCCCGCTCCGCGAGTGCGGCCACCAGACGGCCATCTTGCTTGCATGTCGAATAATCGCGTTTTTGGAGCGTTGCGGAGGCTGGCCGCAGCGTGCTGAAGACACGTTTTCTACTCGTTCCTTGTCATTCGCCAGAAACGTTTTTTAAAGCCCTGTGTAAGCCGGATACTTGCTGATAGGAACACATGTAAAGTTTTACAGCAGCGCAGTGCCGCAAGAAAAAAGGCACAACTCGTCGGAAGCAAGTTTTGCCGGTCTTGCGGCGTGATCAAAGCTTCCTTGGCATGCCGAAGCGCTGAGCCTCTGTGCCTTCGCATGCTTGGATACGGAGCAAGAATCGGTGCCGCGGCAAAGTTTTGAAGGTGTGTCACGCATTGATGTCTTTGCATTACATATCGGCCAAAGAGTTCTGGATCGTACAGATGTTCCGGTGAGTTGCTATCAATAAATTGGAGAAAGAAATCTGTACAGGTACTCTTATGCACTATTAACCATGGCTATTTTCCATATCTACTCTAACGGATCACATAGGAGCGCTAATAGAACGACGCTGTGGAGCAAGGAGGGTTTTCGAAGGCAAAAGTAACAGACAGCGAGTATGAAAATCTTTGAAGCGCGGCCCACATGGTCCTGTGCAGCCTGTTGACCCATCACAATTAGGCGAGCCGTGCTCAAACGTCAAGTGAAATTAAGTTGGTTGATAATGAGCCACCGCTCATCAGTGATGAGGAGCTGTTGTGCGTTGTATTTTCTGAACCGCCTAACAAAAAAAAAAAAAAGACGTACTTTCCCCCCTGTTTCGTCGCCACTTAGTAAATACAGTCGTCAGAGTAAAGTCAAACGCTGCTCCAGAGGCACATACGGCTACAGGCACACTGCGCTCGCAAAACACATCTACACGGTGTCGATTCTTGACCGGCATTCAAGCGTGCGAAGGAAGCTTTGAACACGCCGCGAGGCCGGTGAAACTGGCTTTCGACGAGTTGTGCCTTTTTTCTGCGGCACTGCGCTTCCGTAAAAATTGTCACGTCTTCTCAACGGAAAGTATCCTGCTGACAGACCGTTTTAAAACAAACGTTTTTGGCAGCCCGAGTGCGGCCACACTCGGGCTGCAGCGATCAAGCGGGGGATAAGCGATCCAGCAATTGTCCTAAACATCAGTGTGTAAACTAGAGAAAACACGACATGCTCTCTTAAATTCAGTACGCGAGAGCGCTCATTAATTATTCAACGAGCGCGGTTCAGTAATTCATGTTAAAATCGGATTTCTTTGGTTCTTACCGCGCCCGAAAGCGAAAGGGTGACGGCGCTCGAAAGCAAACGTACGAACTGAAAGAGTTTAGGAGAGCCCTCTCAGGCCCAGTGCAAACCAAACACTCATGGCGAAGAGCCCTGTGCCTGCACACGTCCATCAAGTCGAGTCTGATGCGTGGATAAGTTTCCCTAGTGCAACTGAGTCGGGAAGCTAACGCAAAAACATTTAGCGCGTTTTCTGACTCAGCCCGCGCTATATTCGGAAGGCAAGTTCGTCTGCTCTTTGCGCAGAGGGTAGCGGTGACGTCAGAACGCCGAGCCCTGATTGACTGATCGCGACCCCCTATCTGAGCGTCGTCTGCTCGCAACGTCGTCTGCGTCTTTCTTACCTTTCCTGCGACTTTTGAAAGTGCAAAAGCCATGTTCACAAAACGATCTTACGCCAAAAATATGCGTAATACAAAACTTGAGAACGAACTCGTATTCACAAAACAAAATTTTCGTAAGTTTTGCGCAGGTTACGACGAAATCCTACGGACAGCTCCAAAGCTGTCTTACGCACTTCTTACGATCAAATCAGCATGGCCGACAGCGTCGCAGTCGCGACAACCAACCGGCGTTTATTTTTCTACCTGCGCTTCTCACGCGTCCCTACTTCAAGCAGCAAGAAAAAAGTAAAAAGTACTTGAAACAGACCATGATGAACAAGAACGCTGGATCCACAAACACCCGGGAAAAGCTCCAACGGCCACGATTCCACCGACAACGACCAAGCGAGCAAGGCAGATAGGCCTAGCATGCACTCCCACTCGGTGACCGTGTGCCGTGCGAATGGAATATGCCCGCGCGACCCTTGTGAACCCTTGCCGTCTTATACTTTGATCGCTGACCTCAATTTTAGACTAAGGGGTCAATCTCTTCCTCTTGTCATCTCCTTGTTTTCCGAGGCAACGGTGTCTCTCGCCGGTAAAGAAGCGGTGAATCTCAGTCAGACGCAGGAAAGGTAAAGCAGCCATCGCTTTGACTAGCAGACGTAAAGCAGACAACGTTAACTGCGCCAACCCGCCGACGCCGTTAAAGAGTGAGGAGTCTCGCCGCACACGAAAGGAGGGAAAAAGTATTTGGGAGGGAACTTGCGGACACTAACCACCCTCACCTCTCGGTTCTTAGCAAACAAACCTCAGCGCCTCGGGACACCTCGCCAGTGAGTCCTTTGACTTCCCTCCTTGGTGCGCGTCTGCTAGTTGTTAGACAAAAACAACGTAGCGCTCGAGTTATTTTGTCTGCCCTCTCGAAAAGCGAAGTCGAGCTCGCTCGACTTCCGAAAGTCGCAGGTAAGGTAAGACAGACGCAGACGACGTTGCGAGCAGACGACGTTGCAAAGGAGCAGACGATGCTCAGATAGGGGGTCGCGATCAGCCAATCAGGGCTCGGCGTTCTGACGTCACCGATACTTCCTTTCTCATGCGCAGAAGACGAAAATGAGCCCACTTGCGAGGCGTATTGCGTTAAGTTACGCGTCTTTGATTCCTTCTGCACTTCGGTTATCTCGCAAGGCGCATGCGAAAATGAGCTAGCTTACCTTTTTAGTGCGGTAGAATGGTGACAGATGTTCGCGGCGACAACTATGAGAGCCGCCGCCCTAAGCGCCTGTGGTGGTTCACGCGCGAGCGAGCGTACGGACCGGGGAGTAAACATGACGTGACGGACGGACGCTCCTCGCTTGGATGTCTTCGTCCGCGAGCTGAGTGCGCCGGCCTTCGGGTGGGTCTCCCTCCGCCGTTCAAAAGAGACTTTCGCATTCGCGCGAATGGCACGTAACATGAGACATCTGCCAACAAGAAAACTATCGCTAGAGCAAACGTGGTGTGTGTTATGTGTTTTTACTTGGAAAAAAAAGGGAACACAGACCTGAACTAAGAAATATGTGAAGCCGTACATTTACGGACTCCTGCCGTCATGTCGCCTCTATGGCGTTTTGCCCGTGCGCGCCTCTCACGCCGCTTTCCAGTTTTGAAAAAAGCTGTTAACTAACGTCTTTTTTTTTGTTTTTTTGTTTTTTTACAGTGTACGTAACCTGCAGCGGAACACCCCAGAACCTCATGCCCTTTTTTAGGCTTGTAATCCTTGTCATTTCATTACAATTTTCGTATTTGTATTGGCTTCGATATTTTACTTTCTCCCCACGATGCGGCACCAATGGATGCGAATTATATCCCAGTTGAAGCTTCAACATTCGCTCAACGCTAATATTCTTATTTCGTTTTTGGTACGTGTTTCACATGTCTGTACGGGGTCTCTAGATGCGGCTTCACACTTTGCAGGCGTGCGCCAAGGGCATCGGGCCAGAGATTAACACAAATGTGGAAATGTCGAAGCGCAAGGAAAACTCCACACTTCACTTTCTGATCATGTATGACGATCATCAGCTGTTCAAGAGGAAGGTAAATCATGCCCGGTGCGCCGTCGAGTATTGAGTTCCAGTGTGATTCATTCCATTCTGAATTGACTCATTGATTGATTATATCCGTTCAATCTGTATCTGATGGCCCTCTTACCTAGTTATTGGGATGAAAACTAGGAAAAGTAAAGCAGACTAGATTCGGCGGTCGACACCGGTGGTGAGAAGCAAAGTGCATATCGATATTAGCGTTTCCTTTGTACGGCTGGTGTTGCGGGATAATAGCACTAGTAATACATTCGCAAATTTAACCCGCACCCGCTAGAGTGGGCGGGGAGATTGTTCTATGATGGCTAATTAGTCGGAGACGGATTTTTTGTGAGCCCGTTCTCGGACGTCGGTCAGCGAACGGGTGCATTAAAAATGCGTCCTTGACACACACGCCATCCTGGAACTGCCGCACCGCCATCTGTAGGTCGTTACATTTTCGCAAGTATACCGATCTATATATATAGGGCATTTTTATTAGGCCTTTCTCGAGGCCACATTCCATCCTCTCGCCCCCCTCTTGCTCCCTGGCGCATGCCATCCTACTGACAGTCGGCGATCGGCTGTATTAGCCGCTTATGACTGACGACACCAACCGGCGACGCGTTGGCGCCGAGACGGACAATGGCAAGAGGTTAAGCCGTCCTCTTTCCGCTGTCAGTGTCTTGAATTCAAGCGTATGCTATTGAAGATCTCTGAGACCACGCCCAGGCTGCACAAGCAATCTCCGAGCCAGGAGATCTCCGAGATATCTTTTTTGATCTGTCCTCCTAAGAAGATGAGAGGCAGACCAGGGGCAGTGTCCCCCAATCGGGCCCGAACGTTTCTCTTTAGGAGCTTCATCGGAGGCGAGTCGTGTCAAGCCTAAAAAAGCTGTCGTCGAGGCCGAAAAAAGGGAAAACACAGAAGCACTCCTCCCAATGACCCATCCACCGGCGGCGGCTGCGAGAGCAAAAAACCAAGCGGAGACAGACGCGTTCGGCCCGGGGCTGAAGAACGGAGTCCCAACCCATCACCTCTCACGAAAGTCTCCCGGTTACAGCCAGCCTTCTAAGTGGACGCAGCGAAAGGTGAGCGTCGTCCGATCTGGCCCGAACGCTCTTGATAAAAAACGTTTCTGAAACCTCAACGACGCCCTGTCCAGCCAGCGGCAATTGACCTCGAGGTAGGCAAAAAAAGAAAAAGCACAAACGAATCTAACTCAAGGATCCGCCCGCCAGCGTCGCCTGCAAGAGGAAGGGACTGAGCGAGAGCAAGGAGGGAACCAAGCTGGATAGAAAAGATTTGAAGCAAAGGCTTTCGGATACCTCGTCGTCATCGCAGAATGACATCAGTTGTTCGTCCAAGCAGAAAATGCACCCGATGAAGCGGCAGCACATGATGTGCGTCCCCCGATCTCCTCCGGTCGTTTCTCACGAAGGGTACCATAGAAAATCCGATGAATGCAAGTCCCGAAGGAGAAAAAATAAAAGCTGTCGTCGAAGTTGGGGTATTAATTTCGCGCAGATACTCATCTCAAGGAGCTCTCGACAAAAGTTAACTGCGAGAGCAAGGCACTCAGCAGCGACATGGCAGAGCCGCGTCTTGACCACCAGGAAGATCCGAAGCGGAAGTGTTTAGAGAAACTGTCGCGCTCAAGGAACGGCAAATTTGATATTGAGAAATCATGTGCCGACATGCTCGGCGCGTCCACTCGAAAGAGAACTTAGAAGCAAAGACTTCGCTGGGTCAATTACCTTCAATCCGGTCCGGAATATTACAAACAAGGTCAACATAAATTGAAGGAGCTCTACTGCAGACAGAAAAAGGTGTTGTCTGGTGTTAGAGACGGAAATTGTGAAGAAATCCATCCCGATAAAGCATCAATTGACAATGGCTGGAAGAGCAAGAGACACACCAGTGAAAACAAGGAACCGAGGCAGGACAACCGAGGAGATAGGAGTCTGGGAGACAGAAAACTCCGAAATGCATACTGTAACGGCGCAAGAGATAGACACCCTAGCAGCGGCGCCCACTCCGGATTGAGTGGCTAGCAAAGATAGACGCTGCCGCCGTCACACATAGGCAATGGCTACGAGTTTTCGACGCGGTAACGCAGCTTAGTGGGTAGGTGTCTGCCTCATCAGCGGCAAACCCCGGTTCGATCCAAAATGTAAGCTTCCTTTATATTTTGTATCGAACCTTTTTTTTTTTTTTTTTTTTCTGGGCATTTCGCGATACTTACGACACTTCTATTTTACAATTAACACTGAAAAAAACAAAAAACGAATGCTGCCGACCTTCGCTTAACTAAATTGTCTGGGAGTCTCTTTCCGGAGGTGCAATCCGGGCCGTCCAGCCGACTTAGGTTGCCGACTGGACGGCCCGAAGCGGCGTGTTAGAGGGGTTCAATTGGGCTAATAGTTTTCTAATGAGTAGCCGCACACTGCCGTTACGAAGCGGCGTGAACGCAGGCGGGCGGCGGCTTAACACGCTTCACAGTGATACGTGTGCCGTCCGAATCCGAAATCCAATCTCGTATCGCAACCGCGCGTTGCTCTGTGCGACGGCGGCAGCGCCCTTCTCCACGAACAGCCAATAAGGCGTGAGCGCCGTTGCTAGGGGGTCTCTCACCTGCGCCGCAAAAATATGCCACCGGGAGAACCATCCCGAGAAGCCGTAGATCCAGAGCAGCCGTCCAAGAAACATGCCTCTAGGGGGCACCCATGAAATCCCGCTGGATGAAGAAACTTCAAAACAGAGCATCCCGAATGAGAGGCACAAGTGCTCCAAGAAGTCATCCATCGTGGAGAAGGCTGTAGACAAGCAGCCAAACTTGCCCCAGGCTTTGACTTCGAGAAGAAGAGAAGATAATGAACGGAACGGCAAGAGCAGTACCTGATAAGTCGTCAACCTCGTCCAAGTAACTAGAGTCTCCATGTCTCCACATCAGGTGCGGAAATCAATGGAGAATTTTTATGCTAAGCCAAATGGAGTCGGCTAAGCCAGGTGCATTTTCATTTATTTAGTTATTTTACCCTCAAAGTGCAAGGCATCACAAAGGAAAGTGGGAACAATGGTAATAGAAATACAAAAGAAACAAAATATGAAATACTTAAACAACCAGGGAATATGAAATTCGTAATATATGTACAAGGAAGGTGTGCGGTCAATCATTAATGCGAGCGATGTGAGTAAGGGGTTTCAGTCTATTGAAATTCTAGGATGGAAATATTCATATTAAACGTTATAGTGGCAAAATAATACAGCGACATTGTGGCGATGATCAAGGAGTGCTGAAACAAAGTAGGAAAAAATTAATAGTTTTGAGTTGAGCTGAAAAATATGTTGATATATTTTATAAAAAAGAGGAATGTGAGAAAGCGGGCGACGATAGGCGAGGCTAGGGAGTAACAAACTATCTTTTATTGATGTTACGCTTGCGGTGCTGTTATCATTGGCCAGCATGAAGCATAAAGCTCTGTTCTCAACAACTTAAAGTAAATCAAATTAGTGGTGTAATTTGTAGAGAACTCCCAGATGGAAAACGCATACTCTACCTTGGACCTAACTAGTGTTTTGTAAAGAAATCCTTTTAAGGCTGATGAGGCGAGATATAATTTACGTTTAGGAAAGCCAAGCCTCTGATTTGCGTTGTTAGTCACAGAGTTAATATAAAGTTTCCAGAAAAGGTAAGGACCTAGACTAACACCCAGACACTTGTAGTAGTCTGCAAGTTCAGGGGTGTGCTATTAGTACTCTGAGCAAAACTTAAATTGCTTTACGCGTTACGCGCAACATTTTGAATCTCTCCATAGTGAGCGCCATTGACCCTAGTTCACACCAGTGTAGATTGAAATCTAAGTCATGTTGTAGTTTTCCTGAGTCAGAGTCCTTAGATATTACACGATAAATAGCACAGTCGTCAGCAAAGTGTTTGAAGAAGAAACCTCCGCCTGTAAGTCGTTAACATATATGTGAAAAAGTAGAGGTCGCAGAACGAACCCCTGAGGTACTCCGGAAGAAACAGGTGCGGAGAAGTTGATACCATTACACCTTACCAATTGCGAATGATTCTTTAGAAATGATACCAAGGAGTTAAACACGTTGGAGGCGATGTGAAGTTCACATAACGTAAGCAATACAAGTCGGTGCGATACCTTAACAAACACCTCGGTGAAGTCTAGAAATATGCAGCCAACCTGAGATCCCTGATCAAGTGCTGAATGAAAGAAGCTGGTAAAGGTCCATTCACACGACGGACTGATCCGCGGACGGATTCATCACGTGACACCATATCCGCGGTTCGTCCGTCTCCCAAGCGCTTTCACACGAGGTAGACTACGAGCAGATGCCAGCGAGGACGGACCGAACCTGTTCGCAACCCCACAGTGCCGCGAGACTCCAACATCGCACCGTGGCACCATTGTCGAAGAGAGAGATCGACGTTTGCTACCATGATTAGAGCACTGCACGGGCCCGGGCCAGCCTGAAAGCCCGAGCCAGGCCCGGCCCGCGGGCCGGGCTCGGGCCGGGTAGCACGTATTTTCTCGGGCCCGGGCCGGGCTCGGGCTTGAACAAAAAAGTTCTCGGGCCGCGCCGGCCCGGGCCGGCCCGGGCCGTGCCTGGGCAATCTTGTGCCGTATATCATAAATTGTTGTTGATAGCAAGAAGTTTGCTCATTAATCTTTTAGGTTTATTGAATACAAAAAAAACAAAAAACAAAACGAAGTGCAAATTCACTACAGCGTCGTTAAAAATAACTAAAAGACGTCTTGAAGCTAGAAAGCCTTCAAGCTTTTTCCGTGTGAGCGAGGGTTCAGTGTTATAAATTGTAAACAAAATAAAGTCCCAGTCATATGCTTGTCAACCTGTCTGATTCATCGCTCTCAAAAATATCTAGTTCACTATTAGGAAGAGTTAGAAAAACCTACGCAAGCGCTTTGGGTACCGTAAAAATAGCGTTGCGATGTAAAACCTATGGCAATGCTAATTTTAGCTTGCCCAAAGTGCTTGAGTACGTTATTCTAAGACTCCCTTATTGCACAGAGCGCGACACTATATTAGCGCGAACAAGTGATCGTCGTGTCTATGTTTATCTCATAGAATCAAAACGCTGTTTTCAAAACTATTAGTGTCTTTAGAAGTGCTCATCTGGGCCACAGACCTAAGCGGTATACTTTCGTGCCTACTAACACCATTTCGAAGTAAAATTCGAAAAAAGAGCCAACGTCGTGTTCGCGGTATCTGTGTCGCGCAGTGTACAGTGCAAATCACACTTGTCTATAACGCGCGAGCGTGCGGCTTTCTCCGGGGAGCGCTAGACTGGTGGCATTCGCGGTAACTAAGCTAGTCACGCGGCGCAACATGGAACGGCCCTCTCGAGGGGTGTCCTGCCCACTCTATCAGCTGGCAGCGAACGCGGAAGGCTGCTCGCACAGTTTTACAAACATCATTGCTCGAACAATAAAAAAACTAAAGCAGGAAGGCGTATCAACGATGTCGTCATCAAATAACAAAAATATATCATAAAGCACTTTACTTTTATCGCTTATTAAGCTGTTAGAGTGGGCAGGACACCCCTCGAGCGGGCCGTTCCATGTTGCGCCACGTGACTAGCTTATTTACCGCGAATCCCACCAGTCTAGCGCTCTCCGGAGAAAGCTGCACGCTCGCGCGTTATAGACCAGTGTGATTAGCACTGTACATAGTCCGTTCCGCGCTTGCACGTTTTGGGAACCATCTTGAAAAAAACGTTTTAAGGGGTTAAGTAGGAATATATTAAGCTTAAGCTTGCCTGAAAGGGTTGTATATTTTAAGAACGCGTTGACATGTAAAGCTACTTCAGAACATATTCTTAAACAAAAAAGGTGCGCAGACCAGGCTTAGAACGATGGAGACTTTTTGCGAAGAGGTTGCGATGGGCAGAGCCTTATAAAAGTAGGTTTAAACGGGAAGCGTTCAAACGCAAAGGGTGTTTCGGAAACTGGTTCAAATAAGAAGGGCGTTTAGGGAATGGGCCGAAACAGGACAAATTCAAACGAGAAGGGCGTTTAGGGAAGTGGTCGAAACGGGACGGGTTCATAGGGAAGGGCATTTAAAGAATGGGTCGAAACAGGACGGGTTCAAATGGGGAGCTCGTTTCGGGAACGGGTCGGAACGGGACGGGTTCAAACGGGAATGGGTTGTTTCGGGCTACAGCCATCGGGCCGGGTCGGGCGGGGCCTAGAAATTAAAAATTCTGTCGGGCTCGGGCCGGGCCCGGGCCGTGTCTCTTCCGGGCCGGGTCGGGCCGGGCCTAGAAATTAAAAATTATGTCGGGCTCGGGCCGGGCCCGGGCCGTGTCTCTACCGGGCCGGGTCGGGCCGGGCCTAGAAATTCCGGCCCGTGCAGTGCTCTAACCATGATAAAGATTCGTACGCCGCTTTTACGTACAGATCGAGACAAAACACCGGGACAGGCTTCGCGCGAAGCGCCATCAGCTTTAGTAACCCAAGCATGACAGTGACCCAGTCATGGTCTTGATCGAGATGGGTTTGCCGTAAGAGCGACGAAGTTGTGGGCACGCTGAGGGACGTTTGGAGATGTCTTCACGCACTCTGCGCTCGTGCACAACACTCAAGTACAGCACAGTCAAATGAAATTCCTTGCTTGGTGAAAGCCTGATTCGACGTGCAAGAATCACCGCGGCGTGCGAGACGAGTTTTGACGGGAGCTTCTTGACACGGACCCGGAGGAGTACCGGAACCAGCGTCGCGTCAGCCGGACAAAGTTTCTGCATTTTCTTTCGCGCGCGAAACCAAGAATCGAGTTACAAAATGAACCAGCGAACGACGATGCGCCATTTTTGTTTTAATCGTCCGCAAAACAAAAATCAAGAATACATTGCACCGTTGTCAGACTAAACGCTTTTCAAGTCAATCTCCCGCCAAACATCCACGAGTGAAAAAGGCGCTCGACTCCATCAGTCCGCGAGTCCGCAGACGAGGCACGGATCGCAAAAATCGTTGACGTGAAGGTCACGTGGTACACGGTCCGTGGACAAAAATCGAGATTCGGTTCGTCGTGTGAATCGCCTTAACAGACATAATTTTCGTTTCACAGGATAAATCTTTTCTAAAGTCAAGTCTAGCCGGGGAAAAAAATTAATTGAATTCTGGGAAGTTAACGAGTTGCTTAAAGATTATATGTTCCAAACCTTTTCTAAGCACGCTAGTTAGTGAGATGGGGCTGTAATCGATAGGAACGTGCTTATTATCGGATTTGGAAACGGGAATATTTTACCAATTTTGCAGTCGTCTGATACCAGTGCTGCATCAAGTGAATGCTGAAAAATATGTGCAGAGATTACGAAAAGGTATTTATTTGTAGCTTTAAAAACATTTGAGTATTTTGTGAATTGCAGTCATCGATGAAAGCTGAAAACCATTTATGATGCTCAGAACACTATCGGAAGAAATGAGGAGTAGATTCATTACCGATAAATAATAAACATGATAGCTTGGGTTCGTAATGATTGGGGGGTGCTTGAAAAAGACCTAATAAACACTTACAGAAACATTGTAGCAAATAAGTAATCAGCGATCAAAGATTCATCAAGTGCGTTTAATAAAAAACAAGAGGCCTGTCACGGTTTGACAATACGTTCCAGAATGGACCCGGATTATTGTTAACATAAATGGTAGCACATTGTGGAGGAACTTGAACTTAGCATTCTGAACTGCGTTTTTGTAACACTCAGTAGCACTAAAATTATTTTGCCAGCGGACTGGGCAGGATCTGAGGATGGCAGCTTTAAATAGACGTGCATTTTTGTTCGATAACCTCAAAAGCGCCCTGCTGAACCATGTTGAAGTAGAATTGGCAATTATGGTTTTCAGAAGTATAAGTTTTCAGTGAGCAAAATTACCTTCTTCTTAAGAAACGTCCAGTTATTTTCGACAGAGCGCTTTGATCAGTCATAAGAAAGGCATCCAGAAAATTGCATAATTCAATATTAATGTCCTCGCAAAGACTTTGCTGAATAGGTTTGCTTTTCACAAGAGTCGGTTTTATTGCGTTTCGTTGAGCTGTTGTGTGTTTTACTCTTAAAAGGACCATGAAATGATTTTAAAATCGAATTTCATCCACCGCACGTCGCAAAAGGAGTGAAAAGAAACACAAAAGCACTAAAATAGGGAGTAAAAAAAAATTATTTGCTATAGAACTTTTAAAAGAAAACTGGAATCTTTTGCGCCTTCTTTCCTTCGAAAGCTCTCGGCCTTTTCACTACGATGCATCCGCGGAAACCGAGCACGTCAGCCGAATCCACGTCGCCTATTGGGTAAGAGCCTACCTCACCAGCACCGCGATCGTAAACAATAAATAGCCGGCGAATGTTTCCTAAACGTTTTGTTAAATATTATTCGGATCCACAATTTGTAGCATAATTAGAGATGTGTGGCAAAAATTGCCAAATTTGATAATGCTGAGAGCCAAGCGCCATCTATCGTGTGGTAAACGAAGCAACTACTGCGCGTGCGCAGTAGGGCAGGGCCGACTTCAGTTACTTGGGTCGCTTGGGTCGCGACGACCGACGAACGTTTATTTCCTTTGATTTCCTTCCTCTCAAAACTCTGACTGACTGAACGTTTCTTTTTCTACGTGTTCTTCTCGCGAGTGCCGATTTCAAGCAGCAAGAAAAAAAAGTATTTAAAACAGACCACGACGAACAAGAACGCTGGATCTACAAACACCCGAGAAAAAGCGACGACGGCCACGAATCCACCGACTCCGACGAAGCGAGCTGCTCAGAATATAGGCCTAGCAGGCACTCCGACTCGGCGCAGCGTTGCTTCGTCGCAAGACCGTCTGCCTACGACCGGCTGGCGTGCTGAATGGAATATGCCCGCGCTACCCTTGTGGACCCTTCCCGTATTATAGTTTGATCGCTGACCTCCATTCTAGATTATGAGGTGAGGTCAATCTCTTCCCCTTGTTTTCCGAGGCAGTGTTGCCGACTCGTCGAAAAGGTACTCTCGTCGATTCTATCTTCTTGTTTTGTGTGATATAGAGCTGAAATAAACGCCTATGGATTACCTTCGTAACACGGTATGTACACTTTGTTATTGGTATGCCATTTTTATTCTGACAGACTGCACGTCACTGTCGAGCTATAACAGTTCGTAGGAACTATACGTGCAGTGCCGGTCCAACCTTTCTTTGCCGAGTGTCGCGTCAGTATCGAGTTGCAATCGTAAAAGATCGGTCCCGAAGCGCTTACCAACAGCGCGAATACAGCACTTCCATCAAGCGCGCGCGTCTGCTCCGAGCGTGAACAGGTATTAACGTGGCTCTTCCTGACACTCGTAGTTCAAACGTATCTTTTTTAACGTCGGCTCGCTCCTGCATCTACGAGGCCGCGAAAAACGCCACGGCAATTTGTTTCCGTCTACGTCGCTTTGCAAACGACTGACACGGGCCGCCTTTTACCAACAATGGCAGTTGGGTTGACTTCTGGAGTCTTCACCGGAAGACTCGCCGCACTTCCCAACAGGCATACCGGCGTATGGGACTAGTCCCATGCTGTCGCTGTAGCGCAACATATCTCATTGAATTTCGCTCAGCTGCGATGCGGCGATGGGAGGCGCCGATTCAGTAAATACGTCGGTGACATCAGCGCAGTAAAACCTACCGGCGCACCCCAACTCGTCGCCGCTAACGCTCCCAGTCTCCTACTGCCGAGAGAACGTCCGGTTCCGGAAACAGCGTACGTCACGGCTTGTTTTGGGGTCAGTTGGAGCGAAAGAAAAAGTCGATATTTCGTTAATTTTTTGTGTAGAAGTTAATAAACCGAGACGAAAACGGGTGCCTGTTCGGCATTCAGTGAACATTGACGGTTTAATGTAAAAGTTATCTGGAAAAAGTAAAAAGGTAATTTCATGATCCCTTTAAGATCAAGGGTTTCTCTCGCTTCGTGGTAGAAAGCGTTAGAAATGATGAATATGAAAAGTAAACTGAACGGAAATGCTGATGGTCTGCGTCGGAGCATCTGAGTGGTGAACGAGCTTCATGATTGGATCGTGAAAAACTGTAAAGTTAATATAGTTGCCTGTCTTAGAAATTATTACTTTTATCTTGTGACTCGGTGTTTATTTCAATGTACGCAACAGTAACATTTATTTTTATTTACCTTGTTGAAGACATGTTTTACTCATAAATGGCTTAGTGGCAGCGTGAGCTTGTATGATGAGTGAGGAAGATGTCAAGGATTGGGGTGTTGTGTTGTCAACATTCTTGTTTGGCCTGGCAAAGCACACGTCGGTGCTGTGATCGTGGCTTGCAATTATTGCATCGCTAATGCCTTCCTCTTGGGACCTGAATTGAGGTCTCACTCCTTCAGAAAATTCGAAACCCGCCCTCGCCTACATTTCCAAGGTGGTGGCCTACACCGGACCCTTTCCAAAAAAAAGCAAGGCACTCATGAAGTCAGCGCAAAAGTGTTGGACAGCTCCATAGTTGAGGACCTCAGTGGCGGAAGAAGTGCTCTTGTTATAGGCATTGTGGAATTTACGGCCCTTCCTCTCTACCCTCTCTCACGAGACTGACGACGCCTGGAACGCGTCTTCGACTGGTGTGTTTAGCGTCCTATCCTCGCCATTCATCAAAAGTGGTCCTGAAGGGAAGAGAAAATGACGTCACTGAAGCCGGAGCGTTATGCTGTTGCCTGTCGCGATCCCGGCGGTTGGCCATAGAAATGCTGGCGAAAATCACGAGCGAACGGGAGTGTAGCTGTCGTCACGAAGTCCCAACTTCTGGCTGGTGAAGCATCCGTGGACTGCCACATGGGAGAGCGACCTGCAGCAGAACACGCGCCTGCCACACCCACCACAGCTGCTGGGACACCACCAGGATCGCGACCGGCGACAGCATGACACTTCTATGAGGTCACCAGGCGGAAATCGAGGGACCACTTTTTTGAACGAGGTAAACACACCAGTCGGAGGCGCGTTCCAGGCACCATACTTTGACTCTCGCCGCTAGCCGGGTGAGCTGCTTAAAGGGAGTTTCCGTAGACTTCGGTTCCCCTCCGCTAAGACCTCCGCAACAAAGAAGCCGCTACTGAGCCTGCGAGCCGATGGCCTTTACTGTAGATTTCCGGGTGTTGTAGCTGGTTGTGGAGAGCGTTGTAGGGCTGCCGCAACGATCTACGAAAACTCCCTATATACGGCACTCTAAGAAAAAAGTGTGCGTCCTTTCATCCTTTGTCCCATAGAATGCACCTCAAAACTTCAGTTCGACGTACAGCATACTGACCTCGAACTAACGGCACCAACATTTATGATGGGATTGCTAAAAAATTGCTAAGTATGTATCACAGGCTACAGAAAAAAAGAAAACGCAGAGGTTTTGTTTTAAAGCCAACAAAAAACTGATTACTTTTTTTTTTGTCAATCACACCTACATTAGTTATTTTAATAAGCATTACATCTGGGCTAACCAGCCGCTCATAAAAAGTGGGTACTGTTGGTTCAACGTCAGTGCACTGTACGTCGAACTGAAGTTCTTGAGGTGTATTATATGTGACAAGAGGTGTAAGACCCTTCCTTTCTTAAGCGGGTTTCACATGCAGCGGTTATGGCCCTACAGCGGCGTGACTTCTGCTGTCGCGGCGCCCTTGCCAGTCGCGGCGGCTGAGCGTCACGGTTCCACCATGTGGGAAATTTTTCGCCGCGGCAAAGCGGCAGTTTCCGCGCTGGCCACTCACAGCGCGGCGGGAAGTCACGTGAAAGGAGGAGAAATATTGCGGGCAAGCTCCCAGGCAACACGAAAATATTGGACGAATACCGGACGAATATCGGTCAAAGTTTTAAGAAATAACAGTCCTATATTAATTTGCAACCCGGCTCCAGATCGGTCCAATAATTTGAACCGATCACGGTGTAAGTTTTGAGACCGATATCTTTAACCGTTTTGCGACCGATATCGTCAACCGGTTTTCGGCCACCTTTCGAAACCGTTTTACAGCCGTCTTTCAAAATGTTTTGTGGGCGTTATTGTTGAACAATTTTGGATTTTAAATGTCTATTGTTGAAATACGTAAGAAGGCGAATGACTACGACATGAAACGTGAAACTCTTTATTTTAAACGGAAACTTCATTTTAGGGGGAATCGGAGATGTCTGACCCTCTTTGACTTGGACAAGGAGTTTGGAAGCCACTGTAAAAAATTTCACTCCGTTTTATGAGTTAAAGTTATGGGTTCCATAGTGCCATGGTTTCCCGTAATCTAGAAACTGAACCGTCTGTAAATAGAAGGCATATAATTTTGTAAAATCACGGAACGTCTGTATTTTACTTTACGGACAGTTATTTGTTTTCCCATTTTATTGGTAAAAGTCGCTGGTTTTATATTGACAAGGTTTCCCGTAATCTAGAAACTGGTCTGTCCGCAAAAACAATGCACCTAATTTCGTAAAATGACGGAATGTCTGTAGCCAACTGCGGACCGCTATCCGTAGGAATTATGAGAGCTGTCGGCACTAAATCACGAAGCACTATACCTTTCGGCCTTATATAAGGCCAAACTTACGAGCCATCCATACCACCTGCACCTACGATACATCAGGTGTCTCCTCTGGAAGGGCTATAGCTCTGCCAGGGGTGTCACCTAAAGTATTGGAGCCACAGGATTGGTGCGGATGGCTCGTAGCTATGGGCTTCAAGAAGACAGAAAGGTTTAGTGCTCCGTTATTTAGTGCGACCAGCTTCCATGTTCAAGCAAGCCCAAGTCACATGAATATTTTGGGGTACGGATTGGTATGAAGAGTTCATAGCTCCGTCATTCAATATATGAACTTGTATATTTTTCATCCTTAGACAAAACAACAAGAGTGCCAACAAGAAAAAGAGCACACAACCTCTACTCCTCTTCGCCCAGATTTTCTTGTGTGACATCAGCTGTTAGAGATGACAGCTGAACAAACGAACCAATTAAGAAGTTTCGCCACAATGCGTTTATTGGAAGAAGGCATGCCTTGCTTTAAGTTGGGAGAAATTTTACATTACAATTGTCCTTGTGCTCGCCATCTAAATGCCCCTCCAGGCTTGTGCTTAGAGTTGTCCCTCAATTAACGACCTCTTCGGTTTCTTCATGTTGCATGCAAGGGCAGCCTGAAATACAGAGCAGAAGAGGATTGAATATCAATACACAATTACAACAAACATTATACGACATACATGGTTAACATCAGCGAGCAACGTGTTTACCACCTAGCCCAGCTCCCCACCTTTTTACTGCACATGACATATAAGACAAACTTCCCATAAATTGAACCAGAGTACAAATTTTTATTGATTTGAATACCTAACACAAGTGCTTGAGAAATAAAACTAGCAAATTAGAATTCGCATCAGAATTCATTGTTATTAAGCACATTCAAGAGTGCTTAAGGGGGGACATGGGTCTTTGGAGCCAAAAACTTCCTAAAACTGCATTCTTTTGAAAATGGCGATGGCTGTTGTTCTTCTGAATCTGCCAGGCTTATAATTTCGTGGATGAATATTTGTGCTATCAATTACTTTATAATATCTGTGCGGGCTGAATGTGCGTTGAAGTTGACTCTAAAACATTGTTTTCATAAAACACAAAATTTGGACTCGTTCAGAATTTGCAGGAGGGATATCTTAGCATCTAGAGCAGATAGAAATATAACCGTTCCTGAAATGTGTAGCTGAACATGTGAAGCATACAATGCTGAGAGCCGAATTTTTGATATAAGTCTAGAAACATTTATATTTGATCTTTTGCTTTATTACTTGTTAGCCATGCATTGAGCAGTGAACTTCAGTCTGTGGTAAGTCACTAATAATGAGTTTATCTTAAAAGTGCTTCCAACATTGTATTCTCTACACTTCGTAGTATCTAGCCATGTGTTAAAAATAATATTTTGTAGACCAGTTTTTTTTCTATCGTTTTTCCAAACCAAGGCAGGCAAGTTTCATTTATTTTTAGGACAATTCTACTGACTGAGAAAATGACCAGATATATGAAATCAGCACAAAAAGCTGAACAAGCTTGTGCAGTTTCATTGGGTTTGGTCACAAAATAAGAAAAAAGCTCCAAGACCAGTATATATCTATATATATATATATATATATATATATATATATATATATATATATATATATATATATATATATATATAGAGAGAGAGAGAGAGAGAGAGAGAGAGAGAGAGAGAGAGAAAATTGAGAAGAAAAAACCCTTAGTGGAAACAGGAACAACGGACGATTTATTCTTCGATGTTTCGGCAGGAGTCCGGTTTTCGTCAGGAAGAACTTTTACAGATGAACGCGGGTGATATTTATACAATGCTACGGTCGAGTCCAAGTTTCAAAAACGGCGGAATGACGGTTGGAGTTTCCAAAAGAAGCGTGGGAAGAGTTCCAGATGGGCAAACGTTTATACAATGCTACGGTCGAGTCCAAATTTCGGAGGGGTGACGGTTGGAGCTTTCGTAAGAAGGATGCGAGGGCAGTTCGTATCCGGGTAAAGAATGTTGACGGTCGGGGCCAAGTTTCAAGGAGGTGGGATGACGGTTGTAGCTTCTTGAGAGGGGGCGCAGGGTGACTTTGTGTCCGGGCTGGCAGGGGTGACCTGGACGATAGCGTAAATAAACGAAAGATACACGCGAAAACTAAAGTGCTGTCTCAAAAAAAAAAAAAAAAAAAAAAAAAACGGCACCGCCATTTGTGTTGTTTTGTGGGGTATGCATGAGTTAGACCTGGAAGAGAACAATGTTAAACCTAGATATAAAAAGAAAAAAAATTAATATCAAAAGCTGGAAATAAAAGAGAAAAGGTGACGGTCCAGTTCCGGCCATAAACACAGTACCACTGCTAACAATAAGGTCTGGGACCTCAAAAGATGTCCCTTGATCGCTGTTGCTATTCATCTGTTAGCATTTTAATTCATGCCAGAGTACCGGGACTTTCATTTATTTCTTGTTTAATAGCGTTGAATCGGTAAATTAGGCAGGATTCACGCTGTTAACATTCGCGATTTGATTTAAATCCAGATTCTAGGAGCGTCACAGACAATTTATCAAACGAGTGTTCTGGGAGGGCGAGACGTTTGGATAGAGGCAGTGTCGGAAGATTTATGGCGTGAGATGTGTGATTATTAAAGCGCAGTCTAAATTCCGTTCTAGTCTGCCCTATGTATGGCATTTTGCATACCCTACACTGGAATAAGTACACGATATTGGACGAGGCACATGTTAAGTGCCCTTTGATTTTGATCGAGAACTGCGGGTGCGTGCTGCTGGCTGTGTTTGTGTGCGGCATCTGTTTACAGATAAGACATCCTGGGTGCATGCAAGGCCTACATTTGTTAGGTGGTGGCGATGAATTTATCCCAGAGTTTACTAGCGCGTCTTTGAGGTTACGCGATCGTCTGTGCACTACCCCAGGGGCGGATGGAAACGCGCGTTTAAGGCGCTCGCTTTGTTCGAGAATGTTATAATGTCGTCTTAAGATATTATTTACATAAGGATGGTTCATGCTATATATATATATATATATATATATATATATATATATATATATAAAGAGAGAGAGAGAGAGACATGTATATATACTGTAAACGACTTAATTTTCGCGGGCTCAAATTTCCGCAAATCGGGCCAAAGCTGAAGATTAAAAATTATTCCTGGGTTCTAATTTTCGCGATTCGAGTGGAGCTTCCTTAGCGTTCACATATTGCCCGAATTGTTCGCGGGACGTTTTTTTCGCGTACTGTATGCGATTCGCGAAATTTGGACATATTAGGTCTTCGCGAAAATTTAGTCGTTTACAGTATATCTGGAAGCACCGTTCCGCCATCAGCTTTCTCCGGCTTCGGAATAGAATAATCCCTTTTTTTTAGACTGTACGCAAGAGCTTGTCACTTATAGAAGGGGACCGTTTGTTTGCGGTAAGTACGGATTGGGACTGCGGCCGCAATCCAGAGCGTAAGATGTTCGAGAAGTCTTCTATAGATGAGACATTCGTGCTAGAGTTGCTAATAGTTTATAATAGATATTCCGATCTTCTTATATTCACATGAGTGATCTATTATAGGGATGGAGAAAAGCTCAATCGGAGGTATAAGCTTACATTAAAAGACGCCGGGGCGACGTGCTGCATCTCGGCCAAATGCTCTGGTTTACTGAGCTTTAAAAGTAACTTAATTACAACGATTCATTTTATTGGAATGTAATGAAACAGTGATACCTCGTCGATACAAAAACCTACGTTCCCCAATAAGGCATCCGTTATCTCTACATTTTCTCAAAATAACGGCACAAAAACGCTTATATTTGCCTACCTCGTCCTCAAAAATGCTGTCTACAAAGCGAGGTGCCCATATTAACGGGGTTTGTGTTACCGAAACATGACTGCACTATAACAAATAATCCAACCGTGCAAACAAATTTAGATATAATTATTTATTGTAATTGAATCAGACTACTGAAGTATTCTTGGGGTGCTGATGCTAGTGGTAATGACCATAATTGAGGAGGTTGTTTTCTGAAGTACAGTGACTGAAATGAGTTCGTACTGGTATGTTTACGGTGTTCAAAAAGAACGTGTATATTTTATTCTACCTGGTGCCGTCATAGAAGTGTCGTGCTGTTGCCGGCCGCGATCTTGGCGGTTTTACAACAGCTGCGCGGGATGTAAAAGTCGCCCGTTCTCCTGCTTCACAGTTTGCGGAAGCTTAGACAGCCATGAACTGAGACACCACCACGACAACAACACTCACGTTCCTATTATAATGCAATTAAATGCAAAGGTGCAAGCGAGCTGGACAAGAATGACGAAAGTAATCCCTGGAGAAGGGGAACAAGAGGGACAAAGGACAAACATAAATCTCCAAGCACAGCTAGGTGACTGGTGAGCGACCCAAAAAATCCGCCTGGTCCGGGTATCAAACCCGGGACCTCTCCATTACAAGTGGAGCGCTCTACCAACTGAGCTAACGAGGGGTTAGACGTCAGTAGAGCAAACGGGTTTTATCAGCTGCCACCAGTCGAACACCAACAAGGGCGAAGCTTGCAATTTAAAGTTATTATTATAATGCAATTAAATGCAAAGGTGCAAGCGAGCTGGATAAGAATGACGAAAGTAATCCCTGGAGAAGGGGAACAAGAGGGACAATTTATGTCCCTCTTGTTTATTTATAGATTTATGTTTGTCCTTTGTCCCTCTTGTTCCCCTTCTCCAGGGATTACTTTCGTCACTCACGTTCCCTCGCGCTTTTTTCCGAGACTTCTACGTGGAACCGCCAGAATCGCGACATCCGACAGCATGACACTCCGCATTCTTTGACGTCCTTTATAGACACTTCGTGACCACTTTGGTTTCATGGGCGGAATGGGACGCTGAACATACTGGTAGGACACGCATTCCTGCAGGCACCGTAGATTAAAGTAGATATCATACCATCGGGATTTGTGGTCCTTTCAGGCGGAAACGTTCTACGCCAACTACCTGATGGAAAGCGACGGATCAGGGATTGCCGCCTTCGACGTGGAGTACGACGACTTCGCCAACTTGTGTGGTCACGGAAAATTCAGGCGACTGAAGGCTATCAAAGACGTTGTATGGACCAAAGCCTGAAGGACGCCGCGTCGCCCCAGATTCGAAGATAGCACCGAGAAAATGAGAGAGAGAACGAGTCTTGAGCGCGCGGGAATATCAGAACTCCAAGCTCTGGTCGGAGGGACCAGTGGGTTGACTCAAATCGAGCTGCCTTTTTCTCCACTGCACTCGTCGAACGCGTTAAAACGCAGAATGTTGGCGTCCAGCGTTTGGCTCTTGCATTCGAACGCGTTCGACAAGTACAGTCAATAGAAAGGGAGTTAGTTTTTGATCTGCCTACTAATCATTCCAACCAGAACTCGGCGTTCCGATGTCCCCGTGGGCGGTCGTCTCCTCTTCTCTCATTGCTTCTCGGCGCACACGATTCATTAAACATTTTGTTCCCGTGCAGTGTCGATCGTTTTTCATCGTCCCAAGAGTGCCGTCCCCTACCCCTTTATAAGCTCCGTCGCTCAAGAGTAGACACTTTTCAAAACCCCATGCCGTAACATTGGCCATCAACGTTTCTTTAACACGAAGGATGTGCAAATTTGACTTCGAATGCTCGCCGAACGCTGGACGCAGTACTCGCATTCTATCCGAGCTAAGTCAATTACTTGACTTTGGAAGGCTCGCCGAACGCTGGACGCAGTACTCGCATTCTATCCGAGCTGAGTTAATTACATGTATGTGTTGCAAAGTTTAAAAGAAATATGTTTTGCACATTGTTCCTACGCTGTGAAAAGCAGTTCTGAGAGGCATTGGTTGTAGGAAGAAACGGTGCTCTTGGCGTATATAACGCGTACCTCTTTCTATGAGAACACATAGCTTACCCGAAATAGACCTACCTAAAGTTCTATTTTCCACATAAATGAGAAATGAGCATTCACCCGCGAGGAACCCGACAGTTTCCACTACTGTCCTGAGGTGAATAGAAGAATAGTAGGTAATGCCCGCTAATGACGCCATTGTTCGGGAATTTTCGACCTGCCTCATGCAATATCAGCTAGAAGACAAGGCCTGTGCATTTTCTCTTTTACCTCATGACTATGAATTCACCCAGAGGCTCCAAGGTAGCCCGGATGAGCGCCATCGTCTGCTACATTGTCTGCTCTAGCGATGAAATTCGACGTTCACGTGGAGCGTCAAATGCAGGAGCGAACATGCCTAGCCACTGCTGTGCGAAGGCCTGCAAGCAATTGAGCATAGTTCTCACAGCGTAATACCCACTTCTTTTCTTCCTGATGATTCAACGTGCGTAGGCAACAGTAATCGCAAGCCCTTCGGAAGGTCGGTGTTGTGTCCCAACACTCAATGGTGCACATCAACATCGTGGTTCTTATACACATATTCAGCCATACTTTTAACAACTGCATTTCCCTACGTTACGACATCTCACGTTGAGGTGCAATGGCGAGCTTTCGAGACAATGGTGCTTTTTGTGTCGTGTCGCGACCATCTTTAATAGAGAGTTTTAGGGAACCGGAACAAAATACGATCGATAAACAAAAACTATCGATACCTTGGATCCGGCGTGTGGACCGATCGTGTGCCCTGAAACGGCTTTGGGGGAACCGTATTGGCAGACAATAGCAGACGATCGGTACAGGTCGCGCCCCCTGGCAACGGAAACCTGCATCTGCCTCATCGAGAAAAGACAAATTTGCGTGTGTTTGTACAAATCGCAGAAACTCAAGTAAATAAATATCTCACCCTAATTATATAGAGAACCAAAAATATAGTATACCTACTTATAGTTCGTCTCGTTTTTTTACTGGAATGAATGCGCTTCCGTAATACAAAACCTGGCGCACCACGGCGTGTCGCCCCTAGCACAGCGAAGTTCTAAAATGTTCGTCTGCTAAGAAGCAGACGAGCTTTCCGACAACAATGGCGCTCGATCTTTTTGACCATGACTTGGAGTTGGCTCTATTCAGCGAAAGAAATTTAGAAAAAGTGATTTTTTACGACTGTCTGCGCACTAAGTGTGGCGTGAGTCTCTTTTTAACTTCCCGCTTTCTATAAACGAGGCACGCACGCGCATGCCGTGGGGCCCGTGACTTGTGCAGGGGCACGAGGGAATAAACATTCTTTTTGGTTTGCCGTGACACGGAGTTAGTCGCATTTCTTTCGGGTGCCACCGAGCACCGATACACTAAGAGAAGCCGCTTGTTGGCGGCAAGGCATAGGACGTTCAACTTGGCGTAGCTTTTGAGTAAACAAAAAGTTGTGATACCAGGAATGATGTGCGGATACCACGAATGATGTGCCAGCGTATTTTGGGTTTTTTTTTTCAGTTTACCAGATTTATATACTTGGGGAATAAAATAATGTCTCGATCGTACATGGTAACTCGTCTTCTAATAAATCATGCGTTGTCAGCGGGCAAGCTTCGGTGTTTTACATCAACCAAATATGATGTTTACACCAAACACGTCCTGATATGCTGAAACGTTGCCGAAAGAAAACTCGATTTGGCACAAGAACACGCTCGCGCGCGCTTATCATCAACATTCGAAGTCGCTTGCTAGCGATCCTGTCTCTTTCCCTCGAGGCCCAATGCAGGATCGAGTATTAAGAAAGCCATGGTCAAATAAAACTAGAAATATTAAATCTCAAAGAAAATACAAAAATAACCAAAATATACTCACTTTCTCAAGTTGATGCGGCCATTTTTCTTGTACAAAGCTAATTCAATTCAATTTTCAATTTAATTAAATTTTTATTTTAAGATAGTCATACAAAATAAAGAGCTGGCCCACAAAAGCAGCATTCTGCTTGTATGTGGGGCCAGGCGACCAACCAGAATACATGTTGTTACTAAAAAAGAAAACACTCGGCAGCACAAAAAAAAAAAAAAATGAAAGGAACACAAAATTAGAAGCACAAATAAATACAAAAAGGAACACTTTAGAGCATGAAATATAGGTGTTTATAGCCAAGTCTACTCACGCAACCATGAAATAAAAGTACGAAACATCTCCAACGGTTAGGCTACGATATCTACAGCTCAAATGCTTGACACCAATTCCTTAGTTTCCTTTTTAGTACCCTAGTGGATTCTATATTCATAAGGGACTCTGGGAGTTCGTTAAATAAGTAAGGAATGTAATGATTTCTGTTTTTCTTTCCATACAGTGTGAATATTTTTGGAATGACGTATCTTTCAGTACGTCTCAAATCTCTATGGAGGTCAATCCGTTGCTTCGCTCCTCGCAACGAGAAGTTCTTTTTCAACGCTGCGTCATTCCAAAGTGCTAGAGCGAAAAAGGAGTAGCGCCTAGCACCTCCCGAAGTAGAAAGATGTTGTCTACTGCTGTAAACTGCTTGCGAGGAGGAGGCGGAGGGACGGTGGTGGATGCGGCGCTCATGCTGCTCTCTTACGGTACAGGTAGCAGACGATCACGGTCGTACGCCCGAGTACCGATCGTTGCGCCGTGCACGGTACGACCACGAAGAAAATATAAAGGAAAACCTGTAACTTTACTGCTGTACACTTATTAAAACTATCACCCAACATTCAAAGGGCTCGTTTTATAGGATATATGTGATTAGCATTTGTACAGAAATTTTTAATTCATGCAACATTTTTAAACTAAAAAGTATCCAGAGCCATGATGCAGAAGTCTGTTGCTCACTCTGTTGCCACTACAAAATAATCCTCAGTCATAACAGCAGCTGTGAAAAACGGGTAATAAGTGCTCAAAATGCACATCCAATGTTTGTATAAAAAGAACAACAAAAAAATTATAATATGTAAAAAAAAAAAAAAAAGTACGCGCCAGCGGGATTCGAACTCTCCACTACCGGTCCTCTACGAGCACAAGAAATCTGTGCTTCAATCCACTGAACTACGGAGCAGACGATTTCCGGGTACGCTAAACACCAATTTATTTCTATTGAAAAAGTCCTATTCTGTTTTGTTCTTTATTCTTTTTCTTATTCGCTGACTCAAACTTTATGGACTTGCTGTCACACATGGCGCTCCTGCCAGGCACTGCCACGATTTATTTTATTCATGTTTGGAGCCCCGGCACGCTCTCTCCGCCAGCGAAATAGCCGTTTTGCCAACCAAGCGAGACTGTCAATGTCGGCCATTGGTCGTGCCGGTCGTGCCTTACGGTTCCACCAGCGCATTACGGTAAGATCGCAGAACACAGGCGCATGCGCAGTTCGTACCGGAGGGCCCATCGTACCATATCGGATGTGCAAAAACGGTTCCCTAAAACTCTCTAATGACTCAGGCGAGACACGGTACGGCGGAAAGTACCGTGGAGCCCGTACCATTGAGACCATGTCAAGGAGTGGGGATACGACCGCAAGTAACCAGGATACCCAATCAGAAAATCTTGATGATTTAAAGATAATGAAAAACGTGTCATACAAGCGTAACCGTAATATGGGATATCCTATACCAGCGAAAAGGCGCCTCCAGCATAGTGGATAATGGCGGAACGATGGAGACAAACGGAACCATACAAGCGTGCCGTAATATGGGACATCCTATACCTGCGTAGTGGGTTAAGACGAAGCCATGGAGGCGCATGGAACCATGGAAGCATAACGTGTTATGGGACATCCGATATTACCGAAAAGGCAATACCAGCATGGTAGAGCCGTTGGGCTCCACCATGCTGGTATTTATACTTATTTATTTTCAATACTACTAACCCCCTTCGGGGTTGTGTTTTTCTGACAAGCAAAAAAAATATTCAACACGCAATTGGCAGTTCAATACTCAAGGCAATTATAAAAGTCAAGAATGAAAAATTAGTAAACAACTTCAATACAATAGATACATTACACTTTTAAAAACAGCATAAAATATTAATTTATGATGAAAAGTGGGCATCTACGTAATCGAGGAAAATTAAAATAGAAGAGGAATGAACGACATATTGAGGCGGGTGGTTCCATTCGTTAATGGTTCGGGGAAAAACGAGAATTTAAAGCAGTTATTATGAGCACCGTCTTCCTCGTAAAGCTTGCCATGGTTGAACCGTGTTAATCGTTTGCTTGTATAGATGAGATAATTTTCTTTTGGCAGGTTGAAATGATCGTTGGCTAATTCGTATAGAAATTTAAGTCTAGCCATTTTTTCTCTTTTTTCTAAAGAGGAGAAACCCAGTTGCCTGCCAAGTTAAGAGGGAGAGACGTGCCTACTATACTCATTGCAAATAAACCTCGCGGCCATTCTCTGAACTCTTTCTATCTTATTGATACCGGAGACTGTGTGGGGGAATCAGAAGGCGTTGGCGTACTCGAGCATAGGATGTATTAAAGTTTTGTAGGCTAGTCATTTACTCTTCAGAAAACAAAAGAGCAATTAATTTTTCCTTGGGCACAACTTTCTGTGACAATAAAAAGAAAACTAGGCAGGGAGAACAAAATAGCAACTTATTTTTTCTTGGGCACAACTCTGTGCGGCAATGAAAAGAAAGCTAGGGAGGGGGAGGCAGGTAATAGTAATGGCTCTGTGTTATCGTACCACGTGGTTCTGAACTTTTATTGGTCTCAAATTCAGTTCGAGTTTTGGCGTGTCACCCACACAGTTTCTAAAGCGCATCTTTTTTGTGCGAGGATCATAGCTCAGGGGGCTGAATCGTGATAGCCCAGCATGCAGGCATTTTCATTGTCTCTTTCCCAACGTTTAATGTTTTAGAGCACCGCTCTAGCTTAGGCGCTCGTTCCCGGCTTGAGCGGCGTCGCCGTCGGCGTAACCGCAAGTCCCCCTCGTAACCCTCGTGAGCGTTACGAGGGTTAATCTCACGAGGCTTACCCTCCCGAGGATCACGAGGGCTAAAATGGTTACTAACCCTCGTAACCCTCACGAGGGTTACGAGGGTTAGTTACCCTCAGAAGGGTTACCTTCACGAGGGTCACGAGGGTTATGAGAGTTACCCTCACGAGGGTCACGAGAGTTACCCTCACGAGGGTCACGAGAGTTACCCTCACGAGGGTCACGAAAGTTACCCTCGCAAGGGTAACGAGATTTGCCCTCACAAGGGTTACGAGGGTTACCCTCACGAGGGTCACGATGGTTACCGAGGTCACGTGACCCCCCCGGGGTCACGTGACCTGGGGATATATCCCCCGAGGCCACGTGAAACCCCCGTTGACGTCATCGCCACTGATGACGTCATCAGTGACGTCACTGATGACGTAACCGGCATCGTCATCGTCATCATCACTGATGACGTCACCGGCATCCGCATCGTCATCATCATCACTGATGACGTCATCAGTGACGTCCCTGATGACGTCACCAGTGACGTCACTGAAGACGTCATCGGTATCCGCATCGTGATCGTCACTGATGACGTCACCGGCATCGTCACGTGACCCCCAGGTCACGTGACCCCCCCCGCGCCCCCCGAGATCACATGACCCACCCCCCCCCCAGTACCCTCCCCCCCTCCTCAAGAGCTGCGCTCTAATTCGGCGTTGCAGGGAGTTGTAAACGGCTTTCATTTTTTTAAACGTAAGTCAACTCTTTGGCTGAAGCACTCAGACTTACAAGGTAAATTTGACCGTGGTTATTGTCCTAGAATTTTAGTTGTCTTGCACCTGACGCAGATAGGCACCGTCGATTCAGAAAATTCTGCAAATTTTATGATCGTAGACAAGCGCTGAAAAAATAGACAGGGACAAGAAGTTGACGTAAACGCTAGCGAACTCGCAACTAACACTTGTTGGAAAAACAATCCCTTCAATAGCCGTGAAAAACGAAAGTCATGATTACAACCCGTCTATCCCTTTATCAAGAAATTCATATTCTTCTGCCGATAAGGTTATGGATGTGTCACTTGTACACCTCGTGCCTTCGTTACTCTGCCATCCCTGAAGGCAGGGATGGGCAAAATACATGGAAAAATGTATCGAAATACAAATACAAAATACTTCGTCAAAAATGTATTTAATTACAAATCTAATTACATTTCCAAAAAGGCATTTAAGTACAAGATACAAATACAACCAAATGTATTTGGTCTCCTCCAAATACTTTTCCAAATACATTCCTCTTTCTATCTTATTGATACCGGAGACTGTGTGGGGGAATCAGAAGACGTTGGCGTGCTCGAGCATAGGATGTATTAAAGTTTTGTAGGCTAGTAATTTAGTGGCAGGCGACGCAAATTTTAAAACTCGTTTAAGGAAACTCAGTTTGTTTAGAGCTTTATTAGTTGTAGAATGAATGTGAGAGTACCAACGCGAATTTTGACTTATGTTGAGGCCGAGGTATTTGTATTTACCGACTTGTTCCAAGAGGTTATTATTGCCTATCTGGTAAGGAAAGGAGTATTTAAAAGTAAACATTAGACAGAAGTCTGTCTGGTTGGGGAAATGATTATTAAAATACGACGACCAACCAATCCCTAAATCAGGGGCCCAACGTTTAGAAACGTTGGGCCCCTGATTTAGGGATTGGTTGGTCGTCGTATTTTAATAAGGAAAGGAGTATTGGTTGTCTTTTATTGGTTATGGTCATAAATACAGTTCTAGTCGAATTTATTTCAACCTGCCAATCATGGCACCAATTTGTGATGTGTTTAAGCGCAATATTTAGGTTAATCTAGTCATTTGGGTTATTTATTTGTGAATAAAGTATGCAATCATCAGCAAAGAGGCGAATTTTCACGTTGTCATGGTCGTTGCCGGACAAAGAGTGAAGAGGAAAAAGAGGACGGAAGGGAAGAAAAAAGAGGATCAGGGACTCGTGAGAGAGAGCGGCACGCAGGGCTCGAGACAGTCGAAGTCGAATCGCAGACCATCCGGGACGAGCACCATCGACCTCCGTCGGGGTTCCCAGGCTTCGAGAGGCGAAACATCGGCCGAGACTCGAGCACACAGCAACTACCTCCGTCGGGGTGCCCAGACCCCGAGAGATACGATTGCGCTGCTTCCAAGCGCTCGAGGCGCCGGCCCGTACGAGGTCGACTCAGCTGCGCGGAAAGCAACCGGCGACAACAAACGGAACCTTCAAGCCTCGGACTCCGTCCGACTCGCTGACCACCCGGCTACCTAAGTGACTGACTGCTCGACCCGAACGCCTGACCGACTGCCCTCCGACACACTGACTGCCCGACCACCTCGCTGACTGCCCGACTGCCTGCTCCCTCAACCAATCAACGACGTGCGCCTTAAGCAAAAATTTTGTGCTCTAATAACTCTAACGTAATTAGCATTGTACATATTCTTTTTATTCAATTTTGTTGCCCAGTGAAAGCTTATATAACCCATCCAAATTGTCTCCGTGTGATTACTTAACACCTCTCAATCACAACCGACATGAAAACGTTCACATCTTTGACCGAGTCATTTATGTATATTAGGAACAAAAAAAGGTGCCAGTACTGATCCCTGTGGGAGTCCCGATGAAACGTTGCCTTTCAATGACGAATGCGCACTAAGTGCTACGTACTGGTAGCGATCTGAAAGGTAGTCTTCAATCCACCTGAGAATTTTTCCTGCTCCTAGCAGAGCTTCTAGCTTAAACAATAGCTTTGGGTGAGATACCTTGTCAAAGGCTTTTGACAGATCGATGAATATGGCGTCAGCCTGTCCTCTATTGTTTATGACAGTGGAAATATCGTGAATGCTTTCAACAAGTCAGGTCACTGTTGAAAGATGACGTCTGAAACCGTGCTGATATGGAGTAAGTATTTGGTTATTCTCGATGTGGGTAAAGACATGCTTCAGAACAGTGTGTTCGAGCAATTAACAGCAAGTTGAGCTAAAGGAGATGGGCCTGTAGTTCGCGAATTCGTTTTTGTTTCCGGATTTATGAATAGGGATGACTTCCGCTAGCTTCCAGTATTTTGGAAGTTGCCCTTTGTTAAGTGATTGTGTAAATATTATAACAAGATATTTTGTGACCCATTCCGCGTATGTTTTCAGAAATTCATTTGGTATATCGTCCGGCTCAGCACTTTTTTTTTTGTGTTCAGGTTGAGTAGAAAAGATAAAACACCCTGTTCGGTAACTACAACGTCATTCACAGTCAAGACTGGGGAATAGGATGCGAATGGGGTGCATTACCATTATCTGTTGTAAAGACCGAAATAAAATAATCGTTGAACGCTTTTGCAAGATTCGTTTTGACACCGAAGAGCGTTTCTAGACTTGATTTGTTTTTTAGATTGACATAGTTCCAGAATTTGACGGGTGAAGATTGAATAAACGTTGTAAGAGTGATATTAAAAAAATTACATTTAGCCGACTTGATTTTTCGTCCAGGATCGCTGTTGAGTAATGCCATTTTGTTCTTATTTAGAGGAGTTCTGGTTTTCTTTGCCTTCTTGCGAAGCCAATTTATTTTGCGCTTCACGTGGATGACTTTTCGCGTTATCCAAAGGGTTTTCTTAATTCGTTTAGTTCGTTGTGGAATAAAACATGAGACACGTACACGTGTTAACTGCCGTTTCGAATTCGTTCCAAAGCATATCTACAGTGGTACGGTCGCTCTTGAACAGTAGAATAACGTTATCGAAGTGTGTATCAAAGAAGTCGAGTACGCCAACGTCATCTGCTCTGTCAAAGTTCAGAACCTTACAAATCTGGGGATCAATTGCCAGAAGTTGGGATGTTCGTTTTGAAGCAGCATAAAACCATCTCATGATCAGATATGCCATTTGAAACTTCTACGCTGTATTCATCTTTCAGGAAATGATCGCTGACAAAAACGAGATCAAGCATTGATTGCGACGTTCCTTGAATACGGGTATTTTCAGTAACTATTTGGGTGAGGTTATAACGAAATCATAGATCTGTAAAGATATCTGCGCCGAGGGATGATTTTGTACATCTCGATAGAGGGGACCATTCTAAAGAAGGTAGATTGAAGTCACCTGCAATTATAATCTTACTGCTCACATTAATATTATCATTGATATAACTATACATACTTTTTAAAAACCCTGAAGTGGAAGTGGGAGGTCTATAGACAACAAAGTATATAGCAGCACGTATTTTTATATGCAATTTTACAACACAGCCCTATTGAAAATAATTCTAAAGGGCCCATCAGCCTTGAAGGATTATGGGACCTCACAGGCCTTCAAAACGCTTCAAAAATACCCTCCACGTATACCCCTCAGAAATAAACCTCCATCCCCACAGCCCTTCAACCCAAACCCCTTAGTCCATCAACCCTATAGACGCCCAAATGACTGCGAACCCTACACAAAAATTCAGTTCAAAACATTATTGAAAGTTTATTGCGGACATTGAGTTTTACATGCGTATTAAAACTCAAAAAGACGATAAAAATTAACGCCTGTTCAAATCCGGGTGCAAGCAGCTGTCCACGGAAGAGATCATATCAAATAGGAGCAACTGACTTCTTTGTCACAACAAAAAACATCTTTCAAAGTACTCACAATGCCGTCGGGTAAATTCCTGATATACGGTAGTTCAGCCAATAAAACCGAGCAAGTGCACCTGACGCACACATACACAGTCTCAGTAAGCACGTTTAGCGAAAACCACGAACTCGCAAGCAGATCCCGTCACCGTTGAGAAATCCCGAGCACAGTCACGGTCATGATGTCGTCGGGGCGTCATCTTCGGCATATTTTTCGCTCGCTGGATGCTTCTGAAGCCGGTCGGACGAAGAGGCGCAAGGAACAAGGCGGGACAGCGGCCGCCATCCACCGTCTCAGGACCCACACTGCTATGATCCCGGTGCGCAGGCACTACATGCGGTGGGACGCTGATCCCGACTGCCAGGCTTGCTGCGAGTAGGCCGACACCGGCCGCCATCTCCTTGAATGCGCTGAACACGAGGCCACTCGAGCAGTGCTGAAGACGGCCAACGCCGAACTGGGATCACCTGCGGAACCAAGGAAGAAACGGCACGGATTAAAACAGACCAAGGGGCTAGCTCTCAAAGCAGTACTTACCTTTCTGGATGGAGGAAAACGCTCCGTTCCAGATCTCCACGGCGGTGAGAAACAAACCGCCCACGAGTGGAAAGAAAATGGCTACAGCGGCCTCCTGACTTCCTCAGCTTCCTCACACCACTCTCTCCCGCCGACTATTGGAGAAGCGTGCTGTCCGGCCCTGGCGGTTCTGCACCCTCTCCCCATTGCCGGGCTGAGTGAAGCGCTGTGTGTGTGTGTGTGTGTGTAAACGTTGTAAAAGAAAGGGGGGGGGATTTGAGTTGCCTGTTCGTGTTTTGACGACTACGAAAAAGAGACGGCTTCCGACTCTGGTGAAAAGCAAAATGGTTTTGTTTATTTTTTTTCCTCCTTTTGGGGACCGTACCCCACGGGGAAACCGGTTCCCGGGACGAGTCGCTGCCGCTTCGCCCTCGCAACCTCCCCAGCGTGTCTGTTTTTGGGCAACGCGCTGCTCTCGGCTTTCCCTTTTTTATTATTATTAGTGCAACAAGTAAAGCTTGTTCGCCTCATAACGCCCCTCGGCCAACAACACTCGGCCCGCGCCTTGTCAATTCTCCACATGGAGCGATCGAGCCCGTAGACCCCTTGGCGACCGAGCACCACCCGGCCAGTGACAGACGGGTCCAGGAGCCCAGTCGTTTTTGATAGAAGAGTAGTAATAAAAAACTGACCGTACACACATACGATCGACATTCTCCAAATACTTATTTTTTTCCCTTTGCGAACAATACGTAGCTATGTTCTAATACCGCGAAATGTGTTTTCTCCACCTAGGCCGTGGCCCCACAGACATCTCAAGAAGCCTGAAGGTTTTCCCGACCCCATCATCGCTGATGACGTCCGATGACGTCATCAGCGATGATGACGTCATCGTCATCGGAGCCCGCATCGTCATCGTCACTGATGACGTCATCAGTGACGTCACTGATGACATCATCGGCATCGTCACGTGACCCCCCCAGGTCACTTCACCCCCCCCCTCAGTATCCTTCCCTCCTCCTCCTCAAGAGCTGCGCTCTAATTCGGTATTACAGGGAGTTGTAAACGGCTTTTACTTTTTTTTAGAACGACGTAGAATGCTGCTTCTGTCTTATACCTTTACAAAAAGAGATGATTTCGTGTTTTTCGATGATGCTTAGCAAGTTTCTAATTCAAATCATGCGTCTATCCCCGCAGGGGGCACCTGCAAAAGCAGGTGTTTGGAGAGTGGCGTCTCCACGGACCCCGAGCCATGCGGGTTCGCCCGCCCACGTATGGCTGTGCGTGGCTTTCCCGTGTCTGGGGAAAAGGGCATCCTGGTGGTTGAGCCGAGCCCGGGGTAGGTTTGGACCCTTCGGGGCCCCCCGGGCGAGGCAATACACCACTTCGGCCCCCGCTTCTTATAGACGGGAGTCCTGGTAAGGCCCGGCCAGAATGATTCAGTCTAGTCGCCACTCCTTCTACTATCCCCCCCTTTCTTTCACCTTTGTCTTCTCCTTCTTTTCACTCTTCTCATTTCTCTTCTTTCCTTTTCAACTTCTTTGGCGGCAAGGGCTAACCTTGGGTGGTGACAGATACTCTCGTCCAGATCCACACTTGGTTATAGTTTCTGGGTAGCGCTAATAGAGTAATGCTTCCAGCAAAGCCATATTTGTTATGGGGTGTTACCTACTCCCTCGTTGGGCTCCGTGGTGGGCGGCGCGCCACAGATTCCGAAAACCCTTTGCCTTTTTATGGCGGCCCTCTCTTCTAAACCCCGAGCAGAGCGACCCCCGAAAAGGGTTCGCCCCGCTCCCCCTACTTTCGAAAAAGCTGATGAGCCAGAAATATATCCTCGATTCCTTGTAGTTCACTCTGCGAGTGACACTGTGCATTTGTCAAAAGTTTCTTCCTTTGTCATTGCAAAGCATCTAGAACAAGTGGTTGGAAAATGTTATAAAGCAAAGAAGCTTGCTGGAGACCTCCTTGTTGAGATAGAAAATAAGCCACAGAGCACAGCACTCTTGAAGATGACAAGCCTGGGAGACTACCCAATTACGGTCACCCCCCACCGTACCCTGAATACTGTTCGCGTTGTCATCTCAGAAGATGACCTTCTCGAATGCAGTGAAGACGAGATTCTCGAAGGATTGCGCAAGAGTGCTGTTGTTGCCGTTCGACGGATAACTTTAAAACGTGATGGACAAGAAAAACCAACCCGACATCTCATACTCACGTTTGAACTCCATGCTCTCCCGCCCACCGTGAAGGCAGGATATTTGAGCTGCAGAGTCCGCCCTTTCATTCCAAATCCTCAGCGGTGTTTCCGTAGCCAACGTTTTGGGCATGGTTCCCGAAATTGTCGCGGCCGGGAAACGTGTGGAAAGTGCGGTGGTACTGACCATGTAGCGGACATCTGTGAAAATGAACCGAAATGTGGAAACTGTAGCGGAGCTCACCCTGCTTTCTTTCGCTCTGGCGAACCTTCCTAGTCATTGTGGATGCATTCTTAAAGTGGATAGAAGTTTTCCCCGTGCCATCCACCTCGGCAGAAGCTACTATCACAGCTTTGCGAGTAGCATTTGCCCAGCATGGACTGCCAGATCTGATAGTATCAGATAATGGTCCTGCCTTCGCAAGTGAACAATACGTGGAATTCTTGACACGCAACGGTATACGCCGCATGCTTGTACCACCCTATCATCCAGCTTCAAATGGTGCAGCGGAGCGTGTTGTTAAAACTGTCAAGAACAAACTTAAGAAGAGTGCATCTGGGTGTTTCCAGACTCAGATATCTAGACTTTTGTTCCACTACAGGACCACTCCGCATGAGGTCACCGGCAGAGCGCCGTGCGAGCTACTGACCGGGAGACGTTTTAAAACACCGTTAGATGTCCTCCGGCCAAGCCTCCAGTCGTCAGTACTACTCAAACAGCTAAAGCAGAAGCTGTACACGGATAAAGGGTGCCGGCAAGGTCTGTCATGTGGCACTGAAGAGGAAGTCTTCACAAGGAATTTCCGTCAAGGCGCGACATGGCTGCCTGGTCGTGTGATAGGCGCCACCAGTAACTCATCAGCACAAGTCCGCCTCAACGACGGTACAGTGTGGCATCGTCATGGTGACCACCTGCGGCTCAGACAGACGGAGACAACTGCAGCAGTCACCGAGCCACTCCAGCCCGAGACTGGAGCAGATCAGCAAGAACTACAAACAGAAGACACCATCCAAACTGCTGATCCAGTTACGGTTCCACATGATTCCGTTGCTATGGTACCAGTTGGCAAAGCTGCCGATGTTGACAAACCCATGGACAACAGTAGCACTGTCCTCGCCACAACCAGCAGCGCACTGCATCTGCGACGTAGCGCAAGAGCTAGAAGACCCGTGCAGCGCTACTCTCCTTAGTTTTTTTTTACGCTTGCAATGTTCTAAGCGGGGAGAGTTGTTACAATCTCTATCTGGCTGCTAGCGCTACCAGATTTCATAGCTGTAGTTGTCGGCTACCTCGATTGCCATCACGAGACATTAAAACACTTCTTCAGTTCCTGAAGCGAAAGGAACGACGGCGTCATGTTTCTGCTTAGCCGGCCACGTCCTGCCGGCCGTGCGGTCTATCCCCGCTTGTAACACATGTCTGTTTAAAACGAATATTAATTGTGCCACCAAACCCTATAAGCTAAAATTTTCTGCAACCGTCACGCTGCCTGTCATTTTGTACTAATCTTGAATAAAAATTTCTACAAACAGAACGTTTTCCGTATGTTTTTACGGAAAAACATGCTTTGTGAAAGCTTTTTTAGGAGTGTAGGGTCTACACAAGGTCCTTATGCGGTCTACAGACAAGCCATGCATGGTCTGCACGGAGTCCCTACGGGGTCCGCAGAGAAGCCACTCAGTCTGCAGGGCGTATATCTACGGGGTCCGCAGAGACCCACGTACACTTACCGCCCATTCAGAAAGTAATTATTCTGGTAAATAGTCAACACTTCCACCTTCACATTGAATATGCCCTGAGGTTGGACATGTCTTCAGACATCAGTGTAACATATGGATGCTTGGTGCCTAATTAACAACGCTTTGACTCGGGCACCGGCCGACACCTAGCGAAAATATCGACCCGGAATCATTTTAATAATCTACCAAGCTATAGCTGAGACCATAGAAAGACACTCGGATATCGATAGACTCGGCAGGGCCTTAGCATGGCAATAGAAAGGAATGAAAAACGTTTTGAATCGGGAGATTCCTATATCGTTGTTATGGCAAAGAAGCGGTCCATAAATGGTCCATGAACTTTCTACAGGAATCCATAGAATGGACGTAAGGGCAGTAGAATAGCACTAATATGGACATAGGACGTGCATACCTATTTTTGTAAGGCACCTGCCACCGACTACAAAAGTTGTAATCGGAGTTTTAAAACTCGCCATAATAAAACCCGAATGACAGAACACTACATACTTCGAAAATACGGATGATCCCCGTAAGAGGAAGACTTGGCTTTGCTACAACGTGAAGGTATTCGGCGTTGCTCACCCCACTCTCCAAGCGGTAGGTACACTTCGTGGTAAGATGTTTTATAAACACAATATCTTGTACTTTTACATTTTTTGTCTTAAATTCGTCAATATGTCTGAGCACCGGTTATATTTTATTTGTCTCCAAAGCCACACCTTATTGTTGCGGTTGTTTTTTAATTTTAAACAATCGATGCTTTGAAAAAAAAAAAGAATCTGGCGATTGAGCTCACGGGTTCGCAGCGCCTCTTCTAGGTAGAACCTAGAGCCACTAAATCGGCTGCGCTTAGAGTATAGGCACTCCCTTCCTCGGCATTGTTGTGGGTGTCGCCATTTTGGGGCTTGTGCAGAGCAGAAGCAACTGCCGATCGTCATGATTCAAAGGTGCGACTTCCTCAGCGTTAGATTCGGTGTTAGGAAGCTCATGTAATATTGCTTTGCTCTGTCGCGAACTGTTTAAACATTTGTGAAGGACGGAAAAGCGTTTCCAGTGATTTCAGATAAAGCTTCAGATAACTGACAACCATGATTTTGGGCCACAATATGGCCAAGTGTCGTTACTCTGAAGCGTAGCTTATTTAGTGGCACTAGTGAAACCCGATGAAGCACCGGATATTCGCCGTGGTCAGTTTGGGACTTCTTTCAACGCTTGAGCGGTCTCCGCCATTTAGTGTCGCTGGGCGGAAGCGGCGTCGCGTTAGTTCTGAGGAATGCTGGCCGCCTTCAGGCAAAGGATAGCCATCACTTGTGGAGGCTGTTCGTTGAAACATTGTGTAAATGCTAGCCGCTGTCTTGAAAATCCCGTGAAGGTTCTGCGATACCGGAGCACTGCAGAGACTCTGATCAGATTGTTTGGAAAGTTCATGTTGGTATCGGAGAGTTCTTTGAACACGCTGTAAATTTGTGCAAGTCGCGCTCAACTGATCTGCGGTGTCAAACACTTGGATACGGATCTTAGAACAAACACCTTGGTTGTGTTCGGGTGGGCGACAGGCGAGAAGAATTGTAGTTTTTACTTTGACGTCTCGTCTTTTCTCACGCTAACGACATCGTTTAATTGTGCCCAGTATCTCAAAACCCTCGGTCAGCGTGCACTGGGGTTTTGCGTCGCGTCCAGCAGGATGGCGCGGTTCGGGTGCCGGTGTTGCGCTGACTGTTGGCGGATTGCAGCAGGGTAATAGAACACGCTCTTTGCTGGGCTTCCACGTAGCGCTCGTGCACGGCGTGTGCCCTGCGCAGGCATGCTGTGCGTGTCGTCGACGTTAAGGCGCGCGGGCCTAGAGTTGCCTAAAAGCGTTGACAGGACCCTGTTACTAGAGAGTTTTAGGGAACCGGAACAATATACGATCGATAAACAAAAACGATCGATACCTTGGATCGGGCGTGTGGACCGATCGTGTGCCCTGAAACGGCTTTGGGGAAACCGTATTTGCAGACGATAACAGACGATCGGTACAGGTCGCGCCCCCTGGCAACCGAAACCTGCATCCGCCTCATCGAGAAAAGACAAATTTGCGTGTGTTTGTACAAATCGCAGAAACTCAAGTAAATAAAGATCGCACCCTAAATATATAGAGAACCTAAAATATTGTATACCTACTTATAGTTCGTCTCGTTTTTTTACTGGAATGAATGCGCTTCTGTAATACAAAACCTGGCGCACCACGAAGTGTCGCCCCTAGCACAGCGAAGTTCTAAAATGTTTGTCTGCTAAAAAAGCAGACGAGCTTTCCGACAACAATGGCGCTCGATCTTTTTGACCATGACTTGGAGTTGGTTATATTCAGCAAAAACAATTTAGAAAAAGTGATTTTGTACGACTGTCTGCGCACTAGGTGTGGCGTGAGCCTTTTCTGAACTTCCCGCTTTCTATAAGCTAGGCACGCACGCGCGTGCCGTGGTGCCCGTGACTTGTCCAGGGGCACGAGGGAATAAACATTCTTTTTGGTTTGCCGTGACACGGAGTCAGTCGCATTTCTTTTGGGTGCCACCGAGCACCGATACACTAAGAGAAGGCGCTTGTTGGCGGCAAGGCATAGGACGTTCAACTTGGCGTTGCTTTTGAGTAAACAAGAAAGTTGTGATACCAGGAATGATGTGCGGATACCACGAATGATGTGCCAGTGTATCTTGGGTTTTTTGTTTTCTTTCAGTTTACCAGATTTACATACTTTGGGAATAAAATAATGCCTCGACCGTACATGGTAGCTTGTTTTCTAATAAATCATGCGTTCTCAGCGGGCAAGCTTTGGTGTATTACAACAACCAAACATGATGTTTACACCAACCACGTCCTGATATGCTGAAACGTTGCCGAAAGCAAACTCGATTTAGCACAAGAACACGCTTGCGCGCGCTTATCATCAACATTCGAAGTCGTCTGCTAGCGATCCTGTCTCTTTCCCTCGAGGCCCAATGCAGGATCGAGTATTAAGAAAGCTATGAACAAATAAAGCTAGAAATATAAAATCTCGAAGAAAATACAAAAATAACCAAAATATACACACTATCTCAAGTTGATGCGGTCATTTTTCTTGTACAAAGTTAATTCAATTCCATTTTCAATTCAATTTTCAATTTAATTCAATTTTTATTTTCAGATCAAGTCATACAAAATAAAGAGCTGGCCCACAAAAGCAGCATTCTGCTTGTATGTGGGGCCAGGCGACCAACTAGAATACATGTTGTTACGAAAAAAAAAAAAAAGAAACACTTCGCAGCACAAAAAAAAAAATGAAAGGAACACAAAATTAGAAGCACAAATAAATACAAATAGGAACACTTTAGAGAATGAAATATAGGTGTTTATAGCCAGATCTACTCACGGAACCATGAAATAAAAGTTCGATATATCTTTAACGGTTAGGCTACGATATCTACAGCTCAGATACATGACACCAATTCCTTAGCTTCCTTTTTGGTACCCTAGTGGATTCTATATTCATAAGGAACTCTGGGAGTTCGTTAAATAAGAAAGGAATGTAATTATTTCTGTTTTTTCTTTGTTTTTTTTTTTCCATACAGTGTTTATATTTTTGGAATTACTTATCTTTCAGTACGTCTGAAATCTCTATTTTTATATACGAGGAGGTCAATCCGCTCCTTCGCTCCTCGCAACGAGAAGTTCTTATTCAACGCTGCGTCATTCCCAAGGGCTGGAGTAAAAAAAGGAGTAGCGCCTAACACCTCCCGAAGTAGAAAGATGTCTTCTGCTGTAAACCGCTTGCGAGGAGGTGACGGAGGGACGGAGGTAGATGCGGCGCTCATGTTGCTCTCTTACGGTACAAAGAGCAGACGATCACGGTCGTACGCCCGCGTACCGATCGTTGCGCCGTGTACGGTACGACCACGAAGAAAATATAAAGGAAAACCTGTAACTTTACTGCTGTGCACTTATTAAAACTATCACCCAATATTCAAAGGGGTCGTTTTATAGGATACATGTGATTAACATTTGTACAGAAATTTTAATTCATGCAACATTTTTAAACTAAAATGTATCCAGAGCCTTGATGCAGAAGGTTGTTGCTCACTGTGTTGCCACTACAGATAATCCTCAGTCATAACAGCAGCTGTAAAAAACGGGTGATAAGTGATCGAAATGCACATTCAATGTATGTATAAAAAAAAAAAAAGACTATAATATGTAAAAAAAAAAAGTGTGTGGGCAAGCGGGATTCGAACTCTTCACTACCGCTACTCTTCGAGCTCAAGAAATCGGCGCACCAATCCGCTAAAGACCAATTTATTCCTATTAAAAAAGTCCTTTTGCGTTTTCTTTCTTATTCTTTTTCTTAGTTGCTGACTCAAACTTTATGGACTTGCTGTAACACATGGCGCTCCTGCCAGGCACTGCCACGATTAATTTTATTCATGTTTGGAGCCACGGCACGCTCTCTCGGCCAGCGAAATCGCCGTTTTGCTAACCAAGCGATACTGTACATGTCGGCCATTGGTCGTGCCGGTCGTGCCTTACGGTTTGACCAGCGCATTACGGTAAAATCGCAGAAGACAAGCGCATGCGCAGTTCGTACCGGAGGGCCCATCGTACCGTATCGGATGTGCAAAAACGGTTCCCTAAAACTCTCTAATCTCATCATTTCCGGTGTTTTCTTCCTTACGGGCACGAGTACTACAACTGTCACTAATGGAGATAATCTTGTTTGTCTTAGTGGCGTTTTAATTTACCCCGGTTACATTCGTGACTTCAGGAACCCGCGGGTGCACACGTAGTTTACATGGCCGAGGAAAGAGGTTGAATTACATGGTTAACATGCTCTTAACATGCTTAACATGGAGGGGGACGTTACGGCGGCGAGATAACAGACTGACCAAACTCTCCCTATATGTGGCTCTGCTGCAATGGGAACATTTTTCTACCCTCATGTTCAACGGGTGTCGACTGGGGATACTACTCCAGTTCATACACTCACTGAGCACGAGAGTAGAGTGTACCAGCAGAGGGCAGGTGTCTGGATAGATAGAGTTTAGTTGGCGCACCAGGAGGCTAACCAATAAATATGGGTACTATACTCTGAGCAAAATGCCAAAAAAGCGCCAATCTTGACGCAGCAGTAACAGCGACACACAGTATCTATTTTACTGACTAAAGGGTACTGAATCATTATTTTTAGCTACCTAATAAATATTCTTCCCAGTTTGCTTTTTATGAAAAACTTTAAATTTACAAGAACTATTAAGACAACTACTAAAAAAAGCAACGGCGAAACCAACAATTGAATTTGCCTGCTCTCCAGTAGCAGGACATATATGGCAGGCGGAACTGCAGAATAAGCAAGCAGTCTAAAAACAGAGTACGTCCTATGCATATTTTTTTTCATTCTGTACGAGCAAGTGCTGGGTGGATGTTTCACGGCGTCCATTTTTCACGACCAAATTTCTTGCAATCATTTGAGAACAAGATTGAGCAGTGAACTTGTCCTCGCCGCTGGCATAACGTTTTAGGGTTGCCCGTGGAGACTCAAATAAATTTCTAAATAAAAATAAGGAAGAGAACCCCTTCATAAACATTCTGTAACTTCAGCAGAGAAAAGTTATCTTGACAAAAATATGTGGGATACAGTTTTACGGCGCCTATTCCTGTGCTTAACCAATTTTGAGGCAAATCGGCGACCATGAAAAGAAAATGCCCGAGTACCATTAAAGGAAAAACAGAAATGATGCATACCTACAACAGAAAAAGTTAGAACGACCACGGGCAGGAAACTCTAGTGAGGCTCTCGGAGTGATTCCCTGCAATGGGCCTGCGCGGACCACATAACAAGATTGGTCACAGCTTGCAGCCGTAAGGTGCTTCATACCTTGAAGTTCCAGAAGCAGCTGGAATTGAAACCAAAGTGCATTTCATTTCTATGCAGAACAGAGAGTTTAATAACTAGTATGCATTCATTAGGATTAGGTCATAGAGCCATGAATGCACCGACTTTTCATTGCAGCACTATATAACCAGTGTTAACCGTGCCGGACAACACTTGAAACCGGAAGCATTATTCCAAACTATCTCAGCTTAAAGTTAACCACGGCTGAAGCTTCAAGCCATCCTCGCAAATTTAGTTCGGAAAGCAAGTCATGTGACCTTGTCGTTGGACGCCATGGTACGTCGAGCTTTTCATCATGTGTCACACTGTTTTTGCTGCAATACCTTGTAGTGTCAAACGTGGTCCAGATTAAAGATGTACAAAGTATAGACGTTTATGAGTGGGGCCCTGGCCTAGTCTTCAGCTACCTTGCGAGGAAGGATGTTCAAACCAGGATGTTTGCTGCGTGTAATTGCATGACCAGCTTGTGCCCAGCGATTCTTGGAGCTGAGTACATGACCTCGATAGTGCCGTTGTTTGACAAGCATATTTATGAACGTTAAACATGACTGACGTAGAGAGAGAGCCTCATCAACTAATGAATTGGGATACCTTACTGAATACTGATATATTAACTAAATACAAAACAACTACTTGGCAGGCATTATATTTTTCAACAAGCTGGGTCGACTCCTCATTTAGTCAAAGTAGTTGATGCGTAGTAGCACAATACAAGCAAAAATATGCCTTACAATTCTTTTTGCACCCCAAAATTATGTGTTTTTAAAGGTAAGAAACACAAGGTACTTAATTTAGAAAGTGCCTCAGCTGTACGAATGCATATACAGTAAGGGCACTCGCCAAGCCTATTCTCTTCAACTCTGACCAGGTTAAGCCGAGTTAGAGTATAGAAGTACACGCTCACTGACAGAATGAGAAAGGGAGGGAGAAGTCTTACTTGTTCCGCCACCAGCCCCCCTGCTACCTTCGATAACGTTTCAGCGTCTCATGAGCCTCGAGTGAGCACGTCCTTTCAAAGCGGGGAGAAAAGTAGAAGCGCGTGCTGGAGGAATTCCCTTTTTGTCATTGGCTATACTACATATTTTTAGTGCAACAAATTTTTAAGTGAGTGAAAGTATCGCAAATATGCAGTACAGCTTTGACCATAATAAAGATTTCTGATAAAGATGACAACAGCGTATGCGTATTGCCATCCGCCATTTTCCAAATGAGTGCTCCCGCCTATCGGAACATCAACACATGTGGTGCGTAGAGTGGGTCCAGGACTGAGAGGCTAGAAAACAAAGCGCTCACAAGGCTTGTCTGGCCCTTTGGACCATGCGGGTACATTCGTCGAAAATCGCCGATTTCTAGCCAAATTTTTTTAGAATATGCAACTCTTGTCCACGCTCAAGGTAGACCACTGAATCGCGGTTCCCCCATATTGTGCGATTCCTCCTTCAAACTGCGGTTTAACTTGCAAATGAAGTCTGTTGTGCTGCGACAGGCGTCCATGCTGCCTGCTTCAGAGGAAAACCACTATTCGTGTTGAAGACGGCATTCCAACACGTACAGGTAACGGCAAACTGACTAAAATTAAATTTATATCATTCAGTAGACACAGATAGGCTCGCAAAAGTGACGACACCATTATTGTCGCTGTTGGTTTTACTCTTGCATACGAATAAAAGTGACATCTTATTTTCTCCGATGTGCAGTAAAACTCCTTATCTTCGTGGCGCCTATTTCTTCTCGAATCGGTCACAGAGGACATAATCGCGGCCACTAAATTTCGCAAAATTAAAGGACGTGAAAATTAACGGCTAGCCAACATTAGGGGGTTTACAGTCCTTCCGTGTGTCACATGATGTTAACATTTCAAATAGGCTGAAGGTATTGGCTTAAAAAAAGTTGGCCTATGCAAAAAACCAAAACAAAACAAAAAAATGCCCTTCTCCAGGTTAGGCACGCGAGGTTCTTTTGTACTCCTTAAAAGGTGGCAGATTTGTTTCGGCAGAGCTTTTGGTAAAATGGAGTCAACTAATTTGTGCTGCATTGTAAAGGCTAGAATGGCTTCCACGGAGCTTTAGCCCAGCATTGTCGCGAGGGCATGTGGTTTAGTGTTACGTCTCGTTTGCATGGTCTAGAAACACTAGCGCTGACGGAGTTAGAGCACTCCGGAATAATAACACACTGGCTATAAAAGCATTGAGAGATGCGCACATGCGAACAGTGCATTTCTTAAAAGTGGATTCGAGCAAACGTAAAACATGTGTAATTACGGCAGCCATACTTGCCATACTTGCCTTTCTCAAGCATGATCACTTGTCCCTCGGCAGCACCATCCAGTAAGAAGCACCAGCAACACGCCCATGAGACAGTGCCGATTCCTGGATTGAATGACGACCAACCTCAGGCCTTGGAGGGAGATCTGAAATACTGCTTTAGACCACATGTTGCATCTGGCGGGGCAGGGGCTAAAAGTAGAAATGAGCAAATTTATCTGAAGCGATACATTCCTATAGCATAAACTCTAGGATAGCAGGATTTTTTAGGTCAGTCATGTGTCTTAATTAGACACAGAAATGGTTGGTTTATATGATGAGCCAGCAGCCCCCGTTTTGCACAAATAAAATGGACAGGGTGAAAACAATCGCTAGTATGAGTTGCGTCCCTAAACTCATCAAACAGAACTTTCTATCTGTTATGACATATTGGGGAGAGGAGCCGAAACATTTGACGCGAAGTTTTCTTTTCTCACAAAGACGCAGAACCGTGTATCTTCGTGACGCTTTTCATTGAATGTGCGAAACATCCCTACCTATTCCTATACTCTGTTTCATACTTATCGTACAACGCTGTTAAAGGTACTGGCGCGAGCGCGTAGCTTCGTCTGTGGTTTTGTTCGCGCGAGAACGCGTGCAAACGATCAACGAGATCACGCTCCGTCCTTTCGCCAGTAGCTTTGACAGCGTTGCACGCTAAATATGAAAAAGCGTATAGGCGCCGAACAAGAGCAGCACGAGAGAGCGCCCGGAGACAGCCGTGGTTCATACGTGTGACGTCACGACAAAGATGATCAGCTGCGACCACGGTGGCTGCGACCGACATGCTTGATTGTCTCTATGATGGAGGTTTTTGTAGTTGCATTCTAAATTCAACACCGTCGAAGTTGATAGACTGATATCGTTCTTATTTCCGCCGATTAAGCAGCATTTAGTACAAAGCGTCCCTGTCCTTTTATTTATTTCGGTGATCAAAGTGTAGCCCGACGTGGCAAGGTCACAACCAGCCGAGTAGCATTGTTCACTTTCGGACGGATTTCGCTTCCAAGCGGTTGTCTCCCCCATCGTGGGATAAAATCATTTTATGATAGACTTTCGAAGATTAGCCAAACTGGGATTAATTATGCGTTCTTTAACGAAAATAAGAGTCATCTCAGGTTGTCAATATTGGCGGTGGTGTTTCGAGAACGCGAAGACACCAAGCTTTCATCTTACAGAACCAAACTTGTCAACGTCGACTTGAACAGGCGCCATCAAATTTGTCGTTCACAACTTATAATCCTGACCCTGATGTCAAAGGTATGAACTATAAAAGGACGTCACTGAACGCGCCTCTCGCTTGGAAGTCTGTCATGACCGCTTGTGAGTTCATGGAACGCGAACCATTTTAATTCCGGAATCTATAGAACCACTATTTCGAAAATTGCACGCTGTGCTGTTCCTCGTCATCACTCAGTCGGAACGCCTCTAGCAGGAAACAGGAGGACGGAGAGGGGGTCATTCCACCCCCAGTGGCGTCGAAAGAGGGGTCAAAGGGCGTAAATGTGTAAGGGGGGGGGGGGGGGGGGGGGGGATCGCCCCAGCTTTTGACAATAGCAATTCAGAGACTTAAAATAAAAAAAAGTAAATACGTTTGGAGTCCTCTGTAACGTCGAATTATAGCGCAGCTCTTGAGGAAAAGGAGGGGAGGGTATGCCCTTCCACCTTCCTCCGTACCCTCGCCTCCTCCTCTCCTGCTCCCCTCCCATTTAGCGGGGAAACTGAATCGGTGTTGGGATCACGTGACGTCAATTTCCCCGCTACATTTAGCGGGGAAACGTCCCATAATGCAACACGCGCGGTTATGCCAACGGCGGCGCCACTAAAGCCCGAAACCGGTGCTTGAGAGCTGGGTTCTAAAAATTGGGGGAAGGGATATACCCCTTCTTCACAATCATTACCCCCCTCTTTCTCTCTCCCTCCCTCTCTCCCAAACAGTTTGTACGACCTTTCCTGTCTCCTATATGTGTGCGTGTGTCTGATGGTCGTACCTTTTTTTTCTTTTATTTCCCTTCCTTAGGTTAGTTTCTCACCATCCCTTGTCGCTCCCTCTTTTCTCAAACACTACCGATGTCAATCAATACCACCTAGAAGACAAGGCCTGCGCATGACGTTTCATTAGTAGATCCCCGACCCGCCCCAAGCGGCAAACACGCTAAGCTCGACGAGAGTACGGTGCGTCAACCTCGTTGGGCGCGGCGGGTGCGGCTGGTGCGGCTGCGGCATCGGCGGCACGTCATCGAAACGAAACTTGTGCGGCTGGCAGTTGGTGCAACAGTGGACAGTGCGGCGAAGATGAATCGCTCAGCCTAGAACAGGAATCATCACATCGACGGGTGCTTCGTTTTGACGTTGGTCTTGCTCTGCACGGATCGTGTCTATTTTCTTAGTCTACGTTCAGCATCGTTTACAAGGCTCGGCAAGGCTGGCGTGGGTTCCGCAGTGCTATGGCAGCAACGGTAGGAAGACTACCATTTATTTCGCCTCCCTTTTTCTCTCTATTCCTTACGTATCCTTTCTCTTGCCAGGGAACCAGCGTCGTGCTGAGGAGTTACGGAAGCAATTTCTCTTGAGGCTTGCATCACCGGCCGCGCGGTCGATTGCACCCGCACAACCCGGTACGTATGGGAAACACGGTATGTAAACTAAAGCACTGCTCGGGCCTACTTTTTGAGGCCCGGCCGGGCCCTGGCCCGCTGACTCTCGACCCGGCCCGATGGGATGCTTACTTAGTCAGGCCCGGCCCTGCCTGCCTGAACAGGCCCGGCCCGGTGTGAGCTAGGCCAAGGTGTGCCCCATCTCTTAAATGCAAAGGTGCCCTGCGGAGGTGTTAGGGTAGTTAATTACTAATTTTCATGAAAGACGCTGTCATATCGCAGACACGTGGTGAACATTCGAAAGTTTACACAAATATAAAGGCATATCTTTAATAGCAAGATGCAGTTTTTTTGTTGTCGTTTTTTTTCTTCAAAAGTTTGAAAAGAAAGGGCAAGACAATCGTGCTGTCCCCTGTGACTGCAGATTGCCCTCGTTTTCTTGCCTGCTGGTGGTTGTCCCGCTATGCTGATGGAATCCCCATAATTCTATCTTTTTGCGGGCTTAGGCCAAAACAGCTTTGCTTATTTCAAAGATTATTTTAGTGGCATTGTAGCGAGATGGCCCTTCCGTTTTTTCTCTCTTTAAAATCTAAACTATCAGTGCGCTAGCATTTTCTTCTCAATGTTTTAGAAAGTATGCTGCATCATTGCGCGAGCCCGGCCTGGGCCCGGAAAGAATTCGTGCTACCCTGGCCGGGCCCAGGCTTTCGGGTTGGCCCGGGCCCTTGCAGAGCTAACGTACATTCTTTGTTGTTGATGTGCCTACCGATGTACAGTCGGGGACAAAAGTCTCCAGGATGCGCGAGCTGTGACTGAAACGAATTGCTCTGCCATCTGGCGGCGGGTCGCCTGGTTTCGAGATCACACAGAAGCGCATGCGTGTCCTACTGTGCCTTCAAACGTGTGTTTTCCTGCTCTTGTGCGGCACAACGCCTAACTTGCAATCGGGCGCGTGGTACCGCCTCTAAGATTGCGCTTGCGGCTGACCAGAGCCTGCTACGCATTTCGAAACTGGAGATACTGCCTGCAGCATTGCGCCGTATTTCGCCGTGTCAGCGCACTTTGGTTTATATATAAACCGCTAAGCTGAGCTGCCGTGACTTCTTGCTTTATAGGTGCCATGTCAGTAAGCGCGGCCGAATCCGAGTTTGGCGCCATGCCGCAGAAGAGCGGGAAAACGCATGTTTGCAGGCACAGTAGGACACTCATGCGCTTTTGTGTGATCTCGAAACCAGGCGGCCCGCCGGCAGATGGCAGAGCAATGCGTTTCAATTGCAGCTCGTGCGTCCTGGGGACTTTTGTCCCCGACTGTAGCTTCAGCGTATGCACTATTCCACGTAACATGATGTATGGAAACCTGAGATGGCGCTAGGAGAGAGGAAACTCAAAAGTAGAAGGTGCACAGAACGAAGATACACAGGTGCGTAAAACAGCAGTTAAGCCGTCGCTGGTTTTGTCTAATCTCCAGTAATTTAAGTGTTTTACAGGGGGAAAGTGGGCCAAATTAGGTCTACTGCACATGTGAAAGGGGGCGAAAAGCTAGAAGAGCAGTTTGGTGACGTTTTGCGCTTAGCTCTGCCCCGGCACATGCCGATAAATGGTCAGGACTAAACAGCAGGCTCGTTTGATTTACCTGCACCGGTGCAGAAAACTGTAGCGCGGTGTACTTCTGGTGTAGTACAGCAAGTATGTCGCCCTACACTTTTCTGCACTGGTGCAGGAGGAGCAAGTAAATGAACAAGCCTAACATCTAGGCATCACTAATGGCAGTCATGCTAATGCGGCATCCGTGAGTTTTTTTATTGCTGTTTTTGTCGTGCTGGGTACTTGCCGAGTTCAGAAAAATGATACTTTTGTGACTAGTATCCTTCTCAATCGAAGGGCAATGAAAGCAAGCTGCGTTTTGGATGCACTGCGTGCTTAAATGACGGCGTGTTGCTGTTCAAATTTCTGAAGGATGCCAAACTGCAAAAGATGTGGATCCGGCTAATAAACGGGGATAATTGAAAACCATTCCTCCATTGTCTGCTCGAGACATTTTGACGATTGTTAGATCAAGACGACAAGAAGGCTTTTCTAAAAAGAGGGAGCACTTGTCCATTGTTGCAACTCAGGGGTTCTTCTGTGGCTACCAGCCACAGAAAAGCGCCTGCCAATCGTACCGGTAAATTCCATTTGTTCAGCTTGCCTTACCTTTAAAGACTTAACCAACTCTTCCCTCTATTGGGTTCTTGTGATCCTTGGGTGATGAAAAACAATGTGACAGACTTGATCACAATTAACCAAACCGCCTTAGCATTGCAAGACAAACTTTAGCCGAGAACTCTACACTTTTAAGGCGGAAGCGCATCTTGAAATTAGTACTTGCCCCTGTGGTCCACGGTTAACAGGCGGTCACCGGTTGGCACCGATTTCGTTTCGAACATGACAGTTTGTGTGATCACAACAACTTGTGTAGGGCAATGAGTTTGGCGGTACTCGTCAAACATGGGCTCTCAGGGTAAATTAATTTACTTAAAACGACAGAACATACGCTTTGCGCTGTTTCCGCTCATGTTTCTTGAACTCTACAGCCTTGTCTTTGAAGTAGCAGAGTTTATCCGAGGGCTGCTGGGAAGCAGCCATTCCTATGGCCAAGCAGAGAGCACAAAGTCGTCACGCCACTTTGTTTACTCGCGATAGTCCCCAAGATCCCGCCTGAACCTCTCCTCCAATCGGAGCTCGGTGCCGTGGCGTCACGGCAGCCGCCTGCACGAAAGAGCAGACGACTTGCTTGCCGTACGGAAACTACAAGTTCTGGGGAAAGTACTAGCAGGAAAACTACCTGGTCGTGAATGAAAAAGCGCCAGTGTCTGGCGTTTTTCAAGTTTTTACAATTAATTGTGTACGTCGGACATGCATGGTTATTAGAGATGGCCCAGGATGTCGGAAAAAGAAAGCATACAACACAAAACTCTGCGCCCTTTGCCCATTTATGTGAGGAAACAAAGTGTCGCAGCAAAGCACGCATTATATTCAAAGAGTAAGACTTCACCATTTTCACTTCCTTTAGCGTGGGCCCACAATCGGGCTCAAATCTTTTGCCGATATGCGTCCCTTCAGTACTCTTCAATCAATATCATGAAAATAATCAAATCCCTAATGACGAGCCAAAGTTCTGAAGATTCAATAGGCATTTGTTCTTTGACAAACGCGGCCGTCAGATGCTTCGTTGGTTAATGTGGCCATTTGGCACTGCAACGCAACAGCATGCTTACATGGGATTAAAAAATATGAAAGGACAAAGCAGAACACACAGCTAAATACTGTACATGGTGAGGTATAAATGTGCTATGGCAAAACGTATTAGCATGTGTTTGTCAGCGGGCATTGCTGGTGGTCGTTATTGTTTATCGATGACATGCGTCTCTAAGAAACTTGACTAAGCACACCCGGCATATCTCCAACGAAATTCGCGACTCCAGCGACCTATAGGGACGCCACTATCGGGCAAATATGGCGGTCGAATCCAGGTCCTGCCGTGCCATGTGCCAGCTCAACGCACAATGCTGCAGCACCAGCAAGCAAGCATTTGACTCCAAATGGCTTGCCTCGCATCTTATCTTCCATGTTTCGAACCTGTGGTGCTGTGGTTGGGTAAGCGAACTTCCAGAGGCCTGACTTTCTTCGAGGAAACTAGGAAAGGACTGCCACCTGTCCTACAACGGTGCTGATGAACGTTTATGAACGCAGAATGTCTTTCTCACGCGGTTCCATAGGTCGCGTGCAGAGTAACCTTGATCACAAGGCGATACTCTGGTTACGACACAGTCATTGGTAGAACTGTTCTGTCGAGCAAACCATCGACAACATGTAATCACGGAAGCCACAAGAGACGAGCGGAAATCGCGAAAGGACCTGTTCCGGCCAGCTCAGTGTTTTCCCGCTAGGTGCCGTTCGTTTTGCTGGACTCGCGAATTTGTCGGATACAGTTCACCTGTCTTTATACACAGTTTCAAGCGCGTACACACACACAAAGAAACATTGCATGACTGGGTACAGCATGCACATTCTGCATGATCCAGTATCAGAACCTAATATTCTGAGGGATCTTAAATAGGTATGTATATGATTCCGGTACTCCCTCTGTCTGTGTCCATTTGTCGCGTAAATCGGTGTTGATTGCCAAAAGTTGTTGCTCAACTTTATGTAGCTCATTTCATATGCGTTTAAAATGTTTCATGCGCTAGTGAAGGAGTGAGTACGGGATCAACCATACCATGTGCACCACTCATTTAGTCCTCTTGCTCGTCCAGGCTGCGGCTCGCCTCCAGCTTCCGACCCCATCGCTCCTGCTCAGTTGTGACAACCCTGTTTTGGTGCGCGACTTCAACGACTGTCATGGTGAAGCAGACCAATAACAGGAGTGTGCGGCCTATCGGCCACCGATCTGTACCAACCAGACTGTACGGACCACCGATTTCTTTTCCTTGCATGTTCAGGTTGGTCCAATACTCTCGTAAAATTGTAAAGAAGCAACATGCGTTTACTGGTGTTCCTATGCCCAGAAGTGCCTTGTAAAACTGTTTGGGACTGTTGATACGGTAATCCTCCTCCTATCCGGTAACATTAAGATTATACCGGTCCGATGAATGAACAACTCAGACAATTCAATAAGATGCACAAGATGCTGGTAGAGGTTGATACACACGCGCTTAAAATAGGTCGGGCTGAATCAGGAATACTGGCATCACTAAACAAGAAATAACGATCCCAAGGACCTATTCAAACTGCCGTGACAGATATTATTGCTATATTGGCCGAGCTTGAAAGTAGAACTACTGCTCTGGTTCGAGAAGTTTGCGTGACTAGAAGATTGATAGAAGTAGTCCAACAAGAAGATTGGGCCCTGCGAGCACATCTAAATGAGGATGACGATCACTGTCGCTGTGGCGACCTAATCTTTTATGGGATATCTGACCACTTATCTGAAAGTTTGGCACAAACAGAGGAGGTAATTTTGGACATATTAAGGTAGTTATTGAATCTTCAAGTAACTCATGGAGCTATTATTCGGGCCCATGAGATGGGTAGTGAGTGATGTTCAGTTATCACCAAATGGGCAACATACACACTAAAAGTCCAAATTCTTCTGCCCAGGTCATCATTTAGATCTAGCCCCAGCACCGTGTGTGAGGACCTCTCAATTGAAACATGTCATGCATGAAAAAAAAACTGATAGAATTTGCCAAAGAATAAAATGTCACTTTCAAGCTTCGATACAGTAGCATGTGCATTAACAATAAATACTGTGTGTACAATCCCATTAATGACAATGTGCTTGAAACAGGTCCCTCAGTCTTGATTTCCGAAACCCAGAGTTTGTTTTGTGCTGGGGATCCACCTGGAATATCGAATTTAGAATAGCAGGCAGAGAGGGGAAGAGTATGCCATCCTCTTGTCTCAGATGTATCGGGGATTCTTACTAATAATAGAAGCATTATTAAAAGGTGAATGGACTTGCGTTTCATTATTGACTATATATGCAAGTGGGTGTTATTGTCTTAACTTAAACTTGGCTATCTGTACAGAAGTGAGTAACTGTGAACTTTTTGGTGGGCCTAAGGAATCTCTCTATGACCACCGTTCCTTGTAAACTCCTTGAGCATGTTATCTTGTTCTCACAATGGGGGGCAGGGGGATCTAGTCCCCCTGAGAAATTTGAGATATTTATAGCAAATAACTTCAAAGGCCAGGCATGTGTTTGTCACCTGGAGCGTAATTTTGAAATGGGTCCAGTACTGCAGAAAAAAATGAAGTAATACGGAGGTTGTTTCTAATCACCAGGAAGAATAACTATAAACTTTGGAGAGCAGACATATGATCTTGGCTTGTGCCCATAGCTTGGTGTTCGTTCAAAAGCAATGATAAAGTTTTGCGGCACCTCAACCTATGTATACACGAACTCAACTCTGATACGTCACGGCGCTTCGGGCGCACTTGTCTGGGGCTGTAGGCAGAAGACCGCATGTGTGATGCGTATTCCTGCGTTGTTTTGAAAGGGACCAGGCAAAAACCTGCCTTCTCATAAAAATGCCGTGACTGGGGCTGTACCAAAAGAGTCGAGAAAGTTTGGAAGATCAGTGTTCATGTGCTCGGTTCGTCCGAGAATCTGGGTATGTGCCATGAAAGGGCAAAACCAGACGCCGTCGGACCACGATTGCTTGGGCAGGGAGCACTTTGGGTTGAATTCTCGGATACTTGGGTCATCCGATTCATTTGCTTTGTTCCAACATGAACGCCGGAAAAGCGTGAGGTTGTACAGGACCACCTTCGGACAACAATCAGTGCGTCTTCACGTTGAAACGGCTGCCTGATCGTTCAGAATGTCGTCTGCTCTTACAAACGTTTCTGCTTGTCGTCTGCTCTTTTAGACGACACCGGCCCATTGACCAAACGTTGGGCCGATACTTGCGATAAGAAGTAGGTGCAGGCCTCAAAAAAAGACTTAGGTCAAGGAGATGTTGATCATTGTTACCAGTGGCCACCACCGACTTGTTATGCCTGATTTACTTGGTCCAATTCTGCTTGCTATTTTCAGTATCGATGTCGACCATCTCAGCTACGGTTCACGCTTTTGCAGCCCGAGCGGCGTCGCGACTGAAAATTGCGAACGAAATCTCATCATGCGAATCGGGCTGTAAGCGTACATACTGCCGCGTCCACGCGTAATGAATCGCCACATGTCATATTATTCACGCAAAGTTTGGCGGTGTAACGAGCCTCGGTAATTTCGCTGAGGCTGCTCAAGATAGTCAGACATTGCCAGGAAGACGTAGAATCAACAATTCGAACGCGAGAAAGGGCAGGGGGACTCGAACCGACGCCTACAACATCGCATTTCAATGGTTTGTTTATGGGCGACGGAGAGCTTCTTGCCCACACTCCATTGCGCATGCACGGCGCCGGTGGCTTCCGCTAGGGCCACTCCGGTTTGTTTCTAAACATGAGTTGGTGTTTGAGCAGCCGGAGGCATGCAAATAATGCTACCATGTTTTGTAAATAAGTAAACCTGGAACAAGGCTTAAAATCATAATCAATCATTATGTTCAAGGCATCAATGGCCTGGCAATGAAAACAAATACTGCTGCACCCTTTCACTCTATATGGGCAGCAATAAGGAAGAAAAGTGCCGTAGCATATAGAAGAAATGGGCCGCCAACACGGATATTCATGTCAATGTCTTCTGAGAATTGGGATTTGAAGGAAGTGCTAAAAGGAGGAGGCTTTTAGGGCTGGGCTTTTGAGGTCGGGCGCTTTCGTGCACCACTCCGACAGAATATGTGGTGTAACCCTCTGCGCGAAAGTTTGAGGACTAATGCGAAGGTGTGCAAGTGCTTGGCATTTTACTTTTTACCATTGGACAGTATTTTTTATTTAAGCCTCACATGCCCCATTGAAGCTTCATTCTGTATTAAAAACTCCAACAGAAATACTGAAAAAAAAATACTGTAAACGACTTAATTTTCGCGAATCGTCTGCGAATAACGAAAAATAGGTCCCACGAACAATTCCGGTAAAATGTAAACATATTGGAAACTATATTGAGATCCTACCGCATCGCGAAAATTAGAGCCCGCAAACTATTCCAAAACTTCAGCTTTAACCTAAATCGCGAAATATTGAGCCCGCGAAAAATATGTCGTCTGCAGTATATCTGAGGTTGCCAATAAATGCACAAAACATCAAAGTAGCGATTAATATACCTCTATAGCTGTTTTGTATTTGCCATCTTCATGTGCACTCATAATTTGTTATGTCACAATAGTTTCTTGTTGTTAAGATATTTATTTACCACTTCCTTACTTTTTCAGTGGGCGAGTCTCGAAAACCAGATGCCACCGGGTGTGGATACTTGGGACAACATTGGAACAGTGAACTTGAAACACCTCTGCAGGAATCGGTGCATGAAGCAGTTTGTGATATTTGGGAACTTCAAAAGCCACATTGTTGATACTTGGGAGACGGTTAGCAAGGTGGGTGTGCATGGCATGAAACAAGGTGTGTTTTCTGTATATATCGGATGTCAAGGGGATCAATAGAGGTGTTGAGTTCAAAACTTTCTGCGAACAATTTGATTTTATAAATCCTAATATGTATAGGGTCTTGGGTGGCCAAAGGCATGGTAGCACTTTTTAGATGAGGACAAAAGAAGGAAAGACAAGACAGGCACGAGCTCTTTTGTCCACGTCTAAAAAGCGCTACCATGCCTGTGGCAACCCAAGACCAATACCAACTAGCCATTCAACATTGATATATAGGGTGGCATGAATAGAGTTGTTGACTGTAAATTGTGTCAGAAAAATTGATAGCTGCACGTGGGCAGCTGAAAGTTTTGTTAATGGTGTATTTTCACAGTGCACGCTAACTTGTCAGATTTCAAAGCGGAGCTTCGTTTCTGTAAGAAATTAGAACAACATTTGTCTAAATTAAGATGACGAATGCTGATGCGGAGAAACAAGCCACAGCGAGAGCCACATTTGCTTTATTGACGAGAGATGGCGCGGCGCAATTCATCTTGGAGAGTGCTCTTGTTCCCACCGATTTTGTCTGCGTGGCGTCTGCTTTATTTCACCAATCGCCTATACTTCACTTTATTTGTGTTAAATCTCACTGTGCACACTTCATATACAACACAGGCAGAAAGACGAATCAAATGAATTTTACTGAATGTGGCCATCACGGCTAATGGCCCCAGTGGCTCAGATTCGAACCGCTGGCCTATGGATCCCCAGTTGACGGTTTAGAATGCCGGCCGAGGTTCCCACCATAATACTGATGCGTATTGTGAAAAGGGCACCGTGTAATTCAGACTTGTGCTGCAGGTGTCTTTTGTTGGTGTGGCACGTAAACCCCCCAATTTTGTTTTTTTTGCATCACGGCTAGTCGCCAAATCTTCAACAGTTGTGCCATCTCATGTTAGCAGTAGCAAGCACGGCTCTCGCTGTTCGTCTACAGCAGCGTCCGTCGTAGAAATTGTGGGCACCCTGGCGGCTTCCCAGTCCCGTCCAGTTGCCCGACTACGGGCCACAGGTGGCAGACTTTCCCGCAGGGCGGTGGAGTCAAGCCGGCCACGCGCACATCGCGCGCACCGCCTTGATAAGGCGGATCAGAGGCAGTGCACAGGCAGTCGCTGACCAGACTTAAGCGCCCCGGTAACGATGTTAGTGTATTGACCATCTCATTCATGTCCAATTAAATGTATTTTTTTCTTGGAGCCATTCGCTCTGTGTTATTCGTCCGGGTCGAGTATGCAGCAAGCAAACCGACCATAAAATTTACAGAAATATTCTAATTTCTTACAGAAATGGAGCTTCACTTTGAAATTTGACAAGGTAGCATGCACCACCAAGAGTATTGACCGAAGTTTGAGGTATGTACTTGCAGGTTCCAATTTTTCTGGCTCAGTTTACTGCCTGCACTCTATTTATGCCACCTTATACCTTGCGTATAGCGGCAGCTTAACAGGATAATTTTGCAGTTCACCCTCATTGGAGTGCAACTCGTATTCTCAAGGCACTGATGCACATCTGGAAGAATCCTCCTGCTTCAGGGTTTAAACCCATGACCTCTCCACTACTAGCATGGTATTTCCATTAGCAAAGTTATGAAAAGGTCCTGGGTTTAAACCTTGCAGCAGGCAGATTTTTATATGTGTGTGGCACTTTTTCTTCAAAATGGTATTTTTGGGCATCAAAATTTACCCCTTAACGTTGTGACCAAATGAGCACTTCCCACGACATTGGTAGTTTTAATGACAGCCTTTTGAGTCTAAAAGAAAAACAGCAAAAACCAGAGACCCCCTGTTTGCGGTAACAGTGTCACGCTCTGCAAACCAGTGCCTATAGGGTGCTAGTTGTACTTTACTCAGGGGAAGTGTAAAATTATCCCATCATGCTTTTACTCCACTTCTGAGATTTTTAGACAATCTTTAAGCTTTTTATCAGCCTTAAGGCCTGTTCACACATGCAGCGGAGCGCTACAAGCATAGCGCTGACCTCGCGCTAAGCACGTGCCGACGGGAGCGTTCACCAGCTTTGTATCGCACCGTCAAAACTGTTGCTCAGGCCAGACGATAAGTACCTGACGGCACGTGAGCAGCGCTACATCAGCGCTTCGCTGCATGTGAGAACCGGCCTTTATAGGAAAGCCTAAAAACTGTACAGAGGCATGTTAACTTTTAGAGTTTTTTTTTTATATGCTAGAAGGGCTTTGTACGGCACTGGGGTGAGTTCGGAAGGTATCGGTGGCAATTTTGGAAGCCTCTCAGATCTATCGATTGTAAATTATTTTTTCGCCTTCAGATCAAACCATGGCACTGCCCTACGGTTGGAAATGTGAACAGCTGCTTGCTGAGGGAGAACTTCGAGCTTTTCTATAGCTGGCTTGCCAAGCAGCTGCCGGTATGTTGGGGTCGCGAATGATGTAAACTTTCTCTAACTCGCTGCAGTTTTTGATTGAAAAATTCAGTTTTGTTCCTCCCAGAACCTGAAGTGACCTTCTGTTGGGTCCCTAACACCGGCTTCTAGAGTCTTAAAATGGTCTTCGGGAATCCCTGTCTCAACTGCGCCAATGTCTATCTTGAATAGTATCGGAGTCAGTTCTGAACGAGTATTATTGGCTGCCACTTTGAAGCTTGGGAGTTCGAGGCCATGCCAAGGAATTCGGCTCTTGCTTACCATTGGTTCTTGTGGCTAGATTTGAGGCAGTCATTTTATGTCCTTTTGAGCAAAGTCCTTCCTCTTCTTTAGTGACATTCCTGAGAGAAGACTTCAACCAATGAACTGCTATAAATTGTTTTCTTTTTTAACAACCTTGGCACACCACATCTTTTTCTAGACAACTCGCCCGAGGGTGTACTTCATATTGTAGTGATTGCGCTGGCGAGCTGGTGGATGTTAACCATTTTGTTCTTAGCCCGAGACTGAGGCAGGAAAAGAGGAAAGTTTCAAAGTAGAAGAAAAATGAACAGTCGAGGACACGTCTCAGTCTCAGTCGTGTTCTCGATTGTTCATTTTTCTTTTACTTTGAGACTTTCCTCTTTTCCTGCCTCAGTCTCGGGCTAAGAACAAAATGGTGTACTTCATGTTACCACGAGGTATTGAATCATTATGAATCATTGGCGTCATGTTGGTGATGTTTGACAAGGTCATATCTCAAGCGACCGCAGCCTTTTATAGTCCAGTACTTTTTCTTCTGATATGGACCTCATCTACAGATTCTGTACTTTGCGGCAGCTCTAGCTCTTTCTGCTGTTGTCGGACTGTCTCCTGCTGACAGGCATTCGTAAGTGCTTCCATTGGGCCAGTGACAAGTGCAGTTGTAGTAGGTTTTTTTTAAACCATTCGGTTTTCCAGGCCGATACACAAGCAGTCTTTGATAAGTTCTTCTCTCATTTCACCGAAGTTGCCTGTATCGGCTAAAATGTGCCTTGGAAAGAAGTAGGCTTTGTAGTGCACTAGTGTGACTTCAATCTTCTTGGAGCTTTCGGGGTTTAGACTGTGTCTCAGCTGAGCCTAAGCGAAGGCTACCACACCAGCAAAGTAGAACGCAAAGTTGACACTCAGGCGCTTGTGCACCCCAGGCTTGTTGGGCTTTCTTTCACCCAGTCTCAGCTGAGAGGTCCATTAAAAAAAGCCGGCCCTGGACATAAGCTTACCGGCCATAAACTTGTCTGATGGTTGCTGAGGTTTTATGTGACTGTGAACTGGAATGACTGACCAGCAGATTCCAGTGATGTGATTGGCCTAAGCTGTTTTGGAGCACCTTTCGGAGCAGCCAAAACAGTGTTTTGGAGCAGCCAAAACAGTGTTTTGGAGCAGCTAAAACAGTGTTTCGGAGCAGCAAAACTGGCTTTTGGTGCAGACATTCTTAGGAAAATAAAAATATTTGTTTTAAGTGCTGGACAAACAAAAAACACTTTGCTCGCCGCAATAAACAAATTATAGTCAAGGTAAACCACCTGGGAGTCTTTCAACATGTAACTGAAATGCCAATGACATGACACATTTTGCAATGCTTCAGTTAAATTATACATATATATATATATACCCGCTATAGGTAAATAAAAACCAAACTGCACATATTAAAATTTATTTGAAAATGACCAACTTAGTAGTAAATATCACACCATTAGGTTGTCTAGTTATGCAATAAATAGAAGCAGTCTCTAACTGTTGATACACGTGACCACTGGAGTGCAGTGCAAAATTGTCGTGCGAGAGGAGATTGCTGTTCGATCGAAACCATGCCAGTCCAATCCCTCGCCAACTGGTTCCCAAAATTGTAAACAAAATGTAACTGTCCAGCATACAAAAAAAAAAAGTCCATTCGCACATGCTTGTTAGATTGGCTAGCGAGGTACAAGCTAAACACAGCAAAAAAAGAATTTGAGTGCATCAATGCAAGACATCACGAGCGAGGGTCAAGAAGTTCTTGAAGCGCTTGGTGTAACGACTGATCTTGAGAGAAACAAGCGTGTTGTCCGGGTTCAGAGTGCAGACATTGCCTTCTTTGCTTTCGCTCACTTCTCTTCACCAAGTCCCTTTCGCGGCAGATTTTTTACGTACCTGAGTCCCCCTCGAAAGAAAGCCTACCAAGAGAAACCTTGGTAATCAGTACTTCGACACAGCAGTCTTTGAGCTTGAGGGATTTTTCGAGCAGCATATTGAACAAGAACAGGAATGTTGATGAATATTAGGGCGGTCCTTATGTTTCAGTTTAGAAAGCGCCATATGTGTAGCGACGTGGGGACGGCAACACCCAACGTCGCGCGACCATGGCGACTGGCAAGCAGGGACCAAATATAGTTTTCCCACAGCCGTTGCTTTCAGGAGCAAGTGCTTCAGCTCACAATGTAACCCCCGCCACGCAAAAACGTGATTTCGTTTCACAACATGATGGCATGGATGGTACCCAGCACCCGAGCGTCGGGGCGTCTGCAGATGCCCGCCTCTATCGTCGAAAAAGTTTTAAAAAAAAGATGCGAGACGATGAGAGCGCAAAACGCGAGACTGTGGTAAAAACCCTGCAAGATCGGATGAACGATTGATGAAGGGTACTTTGGTGTCAGGCGGCCGCTTGCGCCACCTAGCTATGTGTGCCCATTATGGTACTCAATATAGTTTCGGTTTTGAAAGTCCTTCGGCGCAGGCTTGTTACAGATTACCCATATTTTTGTAAAATGTAGCAGGATGTAGCAGGGTTAGCCCCATGGTGCAGTTTGGCGCAATTGGCGCAGCAATCACACCACGGAGATTCCGTAATCTTCAGGTTTGTATTTATAGCTGTCATCAGGGTTTTCCCCAAAAATATTTGAGAGGTGGACATCGAAAGGGAGGGGGACTGAGAGGAAGGGGATCTAAAGCGCACTTAAAAACAATGCGCGGTATTTTCGCGCTTTCTTAGTCACACTGTGCCCCTGTAGCAAGGATGCCAAATGCAGGCATCAGTTTGATAAGCATGGTGCTGCGAGATTCGCTCGATGTGGATGCTCCCAAGCACTATACGCTTCAAAGACTGCATCTTTTTGTTTATCCACGGCAGAATATAGAGTTCGCTGCTACATTATATTTGGGCTAGTGGGCGGCAGACCCACCACCGCCCACTGTGGCGAAAACGAAACCCTGACTGTTATTAAACACGACGCTAGCTCAGAAATATTGGCTGGTGTCGCAGCAATCCTTTGCTGTGCTCCGTTTATCCTAAAGCTGACAGTGCAGTGTATGCTGCGCTCACACCGGACCAATTCATGGCCTGGCTTTTAACACTTGACCTCATTCTCCGCTCGTGAGTACGTGAAGGGAGGGGGGGAGGTGTGTTCATGAGGTGCAAGATCGACAGTTGACTGGTCCAATGGGTATGCAGCTTTCACCGCACTGTCAACCGGGAAGTAAACGGCGTATAGCGGTTGCAAGTGGTTGTAATGCAATGTAACAGAAATGTATAACCAGCCGTATGTTCCACAGAGAAGTCAGCTCTCTCTCTCGTATACCACTGTAGCGATGATTGAATACAATGTCTATTTAGCAGCTTATTAGATCTTCGCTCACTCCTCTGCAATTTTTACTTGCTATTGGTACACCTTTTTCAGAACATGCAAGTAGAAAGAACAAAAAGTGTTTTTACTCTATAGTTTGCATTATTCATCTTTTAGAAAATGGTTCACCAATTTTTGTCAGAAACTACGTATCACTGCACCTTTACTGCTCTGGAGAGATTGTTCTTCCCTGCTTGATATTTCGTGGTTTTGTTATCTGGAAATCACAATATAACAATATGTAGTAGCTGGTCAAACCAAGAAGGAAGTAATAAACTTATATAATGCATGTTAATAGGTCAAGTACTGTCCATTTTCACAAATATTTCGAGAAGTAAATAGACAAATACATAATGCCAGTCATTGGAGATTTCTTGACAGTTTGTGTTTGTGCCACTACTTGCTCTGACTTAGGACTTGCAACTTCCGCACATTTTTTTTAGAGGCTGCAGCGTCTTGGATAGCCTCATTTTGGTTCCGGCAGTAGTTAGCAAGGAAAGTGTTAGCTGACACACTCAAGATGTGCGTCATCACAACCTTGGGGTCATGTCCAAAGTCACACACATCCAGGTCATCATACTTGGTCAGCATCTCCCTAGTGACAGACATAAGCAGTCCCTTCTGGTTTCGAATTGCAAAGAACTGTGCTGCATTCTCCTTGTCTGTGAGCTTTTCCAGCACTAGCTGTGTGTGGAGCACGGCATTCACGACTACGGCTTGGGGAAATTTCAGCCCTCCCCGGGAGATTCCTTTGATGAGGCTTGCATCGTCGAGCTCAATGCTTCTTTCTTCCAGGGTGAGGTTTTCTTCGCAAGCATCGCAACCAAGTTTTTTTAGGACTGCATGGGCGCAGTAGCCTGCAATATAGGTAATCGCAGGCATCTGATCATGTTTGGCAGCGATGTCAGTAGCATCTACTGTGACGCTGAACTGGTTGCGTTCCTCCTGTGTCACCTCTTCGTGTGTTGCTTGTTCTTGTGCCCTGCCAAGTAACTCTGTGGCGGGCACCAGTGGTAGCATCTTTTGCAGCCTGATCTTCGTCTCCGACTCGTACAACTGGTGGATGGAAATGTGGTATTGTGTCCCAGCAAGCCTCCTGTACTTTCCAAATTTGGCTTCCAGAGAGTCTGTTTGAAACTTGCCGAGCAGAACATAGCTGAAACCAAGCTCCCTGAGGCAGTAGATGGACACCTTTACCAGGGTGGAGCAAGTCAGCCTGAGCGCTTTATGTGTCTCATTGGTCAGTCTCCCACTGTCTGTGTCCATTGCTTCCCAGGTGTCGAGCCACTGGACCATGCCACTGAGGAACTTGAGCTTCGGATCTGCCACAGAGCTGACAGGCTCCTGCACTGGATCTCGCAGCCTCTGCCCTTTCAAGGGGGTCTTCACATTCGCCACTTTCCACCACCTCACAATCAGCTCGATGAAGTCAGCCGTTTCCAGGACGTGCTGGATGCCGAGGTCGTGGCCAAGTGTCCTTAAAGCTTGCACGACGTGGTCATTGAAGATTTTCAAGACCAACCTCACATTTTGGCGCTCCAGACTTGATGGATGTAGCACCTTGGCACTGAGTCCGTAGACAAACTTAGCCAGTTGGTCAGTCTCGTGAAGTTGCAACTCCCTCAAGGCATCAAATGAAGCTTGTTGTTGTGATGTGGCAGGAGTCGCCGTTTCGATGCTTTCGAAGCTTGGAAATGCAAAGCACTTTCCAGGAGTTCCTTGGCTCAGCCAGTTGTTGCGAATGCATTTCAACAAGTGTACAGGGTCGACAATGAAAAAGAGGGGCCTGTCTGTGTCTGCTGGGTGGCTGTAGACCATATCGAATTTGGCCTGGGTGGCAAATTGTGACATCATCTTGCGGTTGATGGCATTATTGTCGGTTACGACGGCGATGATCTTGAATCCTAGTGCCTCTAGCCTTAGAATAATTTTCTTCACGAAGCAGTGCAGCTGTTGGGCATCTATCTGGCACACAGGGAGGACATGTACGACATCTTTGTTGGATGACAACAGGCTCTGTATCATGAACACATGTGCTGTTCGTGCTGCTTTGCATGAGTTGGCAGAGCTGCCTTGGACATTTCCTCCCTTATAATCGATGTAAGGTTTTAAGTGTACTTCATCCAACATGAGGGTGGCAACTTTTTCGTGATCCTCAAGGTGTTCACTTTCCTTTTTTATGTAAGACAGAAGCTGTTCATCGTCTTGCTCTGTTGAGGGGTTCAGCTGTTGGTTGGAACACAGTCTCCTGATGGTAGAGGGATGTGGCAGCATGATACGGGAGGTGCCCCTCATAAACTTGTACGCGTGCGGCGAAATGGTGTATATGAGGCTTGCAAAAATGAGAAAGTCTGGTGCATACTTGGGCTTTTTTCTCAGGAGCACATCTACCTGTTTGCATAAAAATGTCAGCGCGTCTGCGATGTCCTGAACTTCATTGTCATTCCTGAGGTCATCAAGTAACGACAGGATGAGTCCAAGAATGGCGTCCTTCTTCTTGCTGGTGCCAGATGATGTGGCCGACTTGTCGAATGCTCTGATGTTGTCGAGCAGGTCAACCAGCGTCTTCAGACTGGTAATGGTGGTCGGTATCCAAAAGTCGCCTGAAAGCTTGGTTGTCTTCGTGCTGTAACAGTATACTGATACAGTTAAGTCAGGCTTCACAGTAACGGAGTACTTCAGCTGTGGGGCGTTGTTGGGGTCTTGGTTGATGTTCAGGAATGTAACACCTTGGTCGTTTTGAATGCAGTTCCAGAAGGGAGTAGCATTGATGTCTTGGATTTGGTCTATGAGTTGGTCAAATGAGATATCATTTTCCTCATTGGGTTCTCTTGGTCTCTTTTCAGGTGGCTCTGCCAGTGGTGGTTCTTGGGGCAGTGAAGAGGTGCTGCAGGCAAATATTGTCGGCACAGCATTGTTGGAAAGTCTCGGTCTATCGAGACGGGCTTGGAGGACTGCTCCGGTTCTGGGGTCTGTGTACTGTGTTGACGTGATCAGGAATCTGTCTTCAAAGTGTGCTGCACACACCTACAATAAAGAAAGTATGACTGTTTCATGTGACTGCTGTTATCTGGTAGCCAAAGCAGCTGTAGAATTTGGTGAAGAATATGAAATAATTTTGTAGTGATTGTAGTGAGGCATTTGACTGTTTCATTGCCTGTTACAAAAAAAATGTCTCCACTTTTTTTCTTTTTTTGACAATAAACTTTCTGGCATTATTGAATTTTAGATAGTTGTTCTTGATTTACGGTTAGCTTTTTATAACGCATGTTCGCCACTGAAGGCATGAATATATTTCCTCAATCCAAACTGACCCTTTAGCGAAGGAAGCTAGTAGATTGTCCTTCAAATGATGTAAAAGCATAGGTGAGTGCCATATATTTGCACTACATTTCAAGTAGTGCAAGAAAGAGTGAATAAGGAGAGTTGTACATATAAAACAAAATTAAGTAATCGAGGTGCTTATATATATTATTTCCATCTTGAATGCTGGTGTGTCAAAGCTACATTTGTTTTTACTGTACTGGAGTGCTCTGTCAATGCTCTGTGCACTGTATGTTAGTTAAGCAGAGAAGTTTATATTGCTGGTGGCCCACATCATTCAGCATATTCCGTACACCGTAAATTACGGGCTTAAGTTGAGCTTATTGGTAAATTATACTATAATTATAAATAATATATGCCTAATAATAAATATAATGTAAGTCTGTCCCCTTTTCTCCCATTTTTTCCTCTTTTTTTTTTTCTTGTTCCATAAGTTCATCTAACCATGCGTCAATCGAACCTGGCCGAACCTGGCACCTTAGTTGGGGTTCCAGATGGGCTCCTCGGGCAGCGACAACTCTAACTAGCAGTTTTGATATTCTCTCTCATCAAATATTCAGCTTTTAATTTCACAGATTACTAAAGTCACGTGGAATATAATACTTCAGTGTTTTTCTTGGGGTAGAGAGGAGTGCATGACTACAAAGGAACTATAAAAGAGGTGAAGGTGTTCTCCAGTGATTGTGCACTGTTGGGACTACCCCTGAGGAATGAGCCTGTAGCGTAGAAAAGTGCCTGCACTGTATGAACGCACGTGCGAGACCGGAATGCGCAGAGCGTTGGGCTGGTTGGGCACGCGTCTCTAGCTTTTTCTTAATTCGCTCGCACGGGACACCGTTCAAAACAAGAAAAACACGATCAAAACATCAGGACTACGCTTCGATTTAGTGGAGTCCGTATTTCGAACGTTGCCGGCACGCAACATCGAAACAGCTGCCCGGTACGACCCATTCACAGGGCAGCATTTTCTTACGCTACGTTACGAATGCAAGTCTCCTCGACTTCGACATTCGTGCTGCATATGTGCCGTGCGCGAAGTTACACTGAACCGGTTGTCATATGAGCCATTAAGCACGGAATATGCAATTCCTGTACCGTGGTGCTCTGAAAAGGTTGCGAAATTACATATCGTACCCCGCGTCAATTTTTCTGTGCGACGTTGAAACTTTCTGATCGGCTCGCAGCTCGACTGTACGATCAGCATCACGCCGACGATGTCGTCAGGAACTCGGCGCTGCAGCACTGCGGAAGCTACACTTTCTTCGTGAACGGTGGGTATAGTAAGCCCAAATTGCGACACAACGGCAGTTTGCAGATGTACCTGCCGAGTTCGCGAGTGCGCTCTTACGTCGATAGACAAGAGAAAAAAAAAACAAAAAAAAAACTCTTCAATAAAACAAACTGCACTACGTGCATTTCCTCGCCCGTCCTTATCGAGATCCCATCTCGTGTCGAATACGAAAAGAAGTTTCTATCAGTGTAACCTCGTAGTTCTTTAACTAAAGAGGCACAAGAGCCAATGCTTGAATGTACTACGTGCGCACCTTTGAGCATTCGGACACTACACTCTCCTTTGGCAGTGCTTGCAGCCACTGCTGCCTTCGGGTTTCATCGGTCGGGAACGAAAAAACTGGCACTGAACTATAAGACTTGTGCTTATTTCCTTGGCAATTTTTCACGCAGCAGTGAAACGGCATTTCATCCGATTTTTTCGACCTTCGCGGGTCGAGCGTCTGACGATACAGCGGCAGTGCTGTCAACCGCTCTAGCAGACGATGTAGCAGACGACGGCGCTCATCCGGGCTACCTAGGGGGCGCTCGGGGGATCTACTAGTGATGACGTTTAGAGGAGGAAACGCGCAGGCCTTGTGTTCTAGGTGGTATTGTGTCAGACCACACACGGTCCCTGGATGACACCGGTAGCGTTGTTGACAGTTCTGAAGATGAGCTCTAAAGCCGCGTGCACCGCGCACGGCTCCACAATATCAGAAAGTTCAATCTTCGCCTCGATTTCAAAGCGAAGATTTTGGCCTCAAATAACTCCTTCCCAAATTTGTGAAACATCACTTGGTCGTCACCAAGAACTTCCACAATCAACAATCTTCCGGCGAGAAAGTTCGGGGCATTTACAGCCCGCCTAGGTACAATTCCGTACGATCCATTCTAACGCGGTGTAGGGATGTAGGGACACGCGGGAGCGACGTCGTCAGTGCAGCCGTTCAATCGCCTGGCCCCACGGTGTTGCTCGCCCGCGCCCCAATGAAGCTCGCTACAACTTTGTGTTTCACATTCTCGCAGGAATTTGAGCACCCAGAAAGCTTGGATGGTTGATATCTCGTCCCGCGTGACGCCATCATCGTGACAGTCCAATGAGCACGCTCCGCGAAGCTCGGCCCCAACTTTTTGCTCCAGGAGTTTAGCGACCTTGGTCAAGAGAACGCTCGCGGTATATAAAAGCTTCGTTTGATACAGATGCACCTCCTCCACCGGTGCAGAAAAGTGTAGGGCGGTGTACTTCATGTAAGCAATTTGCCGAGTGACGAGACAAGTGACAGCAACGAGGACTCGCTGTCGCTCAGTCAGCCGCGTGACGAGGCACACCTTATAAAAGCGACTGCTGCAAGCGACCAAGGCGATGAGCGACGTTTTCTAGATACCCATAAACCTGGCGCCGCAAGCAGCGACAGTAAGAAATCTTCGTCGCTCGTCGCCGGCACTTATAGCTTGTCGCCGTCGCTAGTGTTGTTGATCACTATTGGCGACGTGCGCGATCAAAAGCGTCGCTGTGATCGGCCTTCCACGATTGGCCGAATGGTCACTATGACGTCAGCAAAGGTTTTCTCATTGAAAGAAATAAGATCAATGTAAGAACTTCAATTTTGACGGGGTTGGCAGTGTTGCTTTCAGAGCGCAATGATCTCAAGCTTCCACCATGCTAATTATAAACACCGTCGAACTTGTTGTTCGTAAGGTAATGACGTCACGAGAGGAAACCATAGGAGGGCGCCACCAAAACATCTCGCCGCTAATATTGCTTACATCCGTGCAGATAGGCGTTCTAAGTGCTTGCCGTTGTATTGGGATCAGCCTTGCATAAACCACAACCAGTTTTTTTTATAAATTGTTTTTAAGCATGGCTCCTCGTTGATTAGCACGATTTACATTTTCGGTAAATAAAAGCCGTGATTAGGCACAGTTGTTCCAGCTCAAAAGTGCCACAAACACTTGGCACATATGTTTACACTGAAGCGCACTTAACATAATTTAAAAGTAAAACGAAAAGGGGACGAGATTCGCTTACCGCTTCACGGAAAGACCGACACCTTCGGATCCTAGGCCTGACGGCCGAACTTCGAAGTCGTCGGCGGTCCGGCGATCGGACGAGGCGAGTCAGCCGCGCTGCGCCTACCCTGGCCGACCACACCTGGTTGAACTAAGAGGGGCGCCGTCGAGTTGAGAACCAGAGTCGCAGAAGAAACGGGCCGCCCAGCATCTGTCCCGAACGTAGAACGAGCCGACGACCCTCATGCCACTACGTCTCCGCCATCTCCGCGACGGCGGGAAGTGGGGAAGCCGGGCCGGGCAGCGAAAGCGGAAGTCACTGGTCGGAAGATTCACGTTTCGCTTTTAGCCGACGCCGGTTTCGGTTACGGGGTCGTGGGGTTGCGGCTGGTTGCGACGACGAGAGGGGCCACGAAAGGACGCCGAGTTGGCCGAGTACGAGTCACGGTACGAGCAACGGGCCGTTTGCTGCTGTCGACCGGTGATGCGGTATCCTCGGCTTGGTGTCACGATTGGTTTGTTGCCGAGCACGTTGGCTTTGCTATGCGGTACGGCTGGAGCGGTTGTCGAATTCTTGAGGTGCACATTATTCGAGACAGTCGTCCCAAGACGTCACCGTGAAGAATTGACCGAGGGATTCCTGTGAGCTCAACATCTCTCATGTTCCGTTTCGACATGTATGGTATATGTAACGTTACCGGTGGTAAACGATGGACGTTTTTTGGTAGACGATGCTCGGCCTTTCGGCATGTATAATTTGGTGATACCGGTGGTCCTGTGGTATACGCGTTTTGTTGGGAAGATGGCGGTCACCTACGTCATCGGACGCAAAATTATACCAGCCACACCGAATCATATCGGCAAGCAAACTGGCTGCCAGTATAGACAGACGCGGAGTCAAAGCGGTGCCGGTATCTCCAGTTAAGAAAGAACGCCAAACAAAACTAGCTACATCCATAATAACAACAATTTAATGTGATGTCAAATCAGAAATGTACGAGCAGCAGTTATGTTTTTTGTACGTTATTTCAATAGGGATGTTTGCGAGCTCATAATTTTCGGAGCCTTTAATATTGTCACGAATGACAATTGATGAGGCGTTGATAACTGAAGAAAACTAAACGTTTAATGGGGCGAACTTGTGCCCAAATAAAGAGAACACAAAGAAGAAGAACAGAGCGTCGCGGGCGTCGAAGTTGGCGTAACAGTAGGTTCGAGCGCTAGGGCGAGACTGAGTCCGGTTCGCCACGCGGAGCCCCTTATGTACATGCGTGAGCTTCTGGAATAATCGGCATAGAATGTTCGACGCGTAGAACATTCGGACTTCGAACATGCAACAGGATTCTCGAATCTATACTTCGTTTTACCTCATGTTGCACCGCAGCGAAGGCTAGAAACGCGAGCTCATAGCGTTGGCAGCCGCTCTTAAGTCACGAGAGCTTGTGCCGCCGAGATGTGCACCAGAGCAAGGAGCTCGCGCTTGTAGCCTTTCCTGCGGTACATCATAAGGTGAAAGAGAGAATACCAGAATACTAGTCTGCAGGAATAAACAAAAAGATGCGCCGCTTCTAGGAATCGAACCCTAGCTTTTCGCGTGAGAGCCAAGTACGATAATCGTTAGGCCAAGCGCGCGCTGCCTACTTGGCCAGCTGCGCGCGCGGCATTACTCCCTTTAAAAAGTGCATCGCCCCGAGGCAACGCAAAACAAAACAAAATAAAAAAAGAACGATAAAATAAAAGAGTCCTTTGGAGCACATAAGGTCCACAGTCCTATCGAGCGTAATACGGCTTCAGTCGCACGACGTGGACGACCTCAGGTCGTGGTGGGCGGCGTGACGATGCTTGTGTTCCGTCGGGCATCACCTCGTAGTTCAGCTCGCCGAGGCGACGAAGTACCTTGTATGGTCCAGAGTACCGCTGCAGCAGTTTCTGACTGAGGCCGCGGCGACGGATGGGCGTCCACACCCACGCTGGAAGTGAACGTCCCTGCGACGAAGGTTGTAGCGCCCAGCGTCGACGCGTTGCTGATCTTGAATCATGAGGCGGGCGAGCTGGCGGACTTTTTCGGCGCGTTGAGCAACCGCCTGGGCGTCGTCGCTCCCATTGTCAGATGGCTCATGGGGCAGCATTGCGTCCAGGATGGTCGTTACCTTCCGACCATGTACCAAGTTTCTAATTGAAAAATTAAGTTCATTTCCATTAATTAAGAAGCTAATTAACAAATTAGATTTAATTATCAGACTGATCGTTACGATTAGGCCCCTATACTAGATGGCCCTGGCCGCATGACTCACCTGCACAAACCGCATAAGTGCAGATTTCAAGACATTTTTAAACAAATATGTAAAGCTTAAAAAAATTGTCCTCTATAACAATAAAAAGGCGATATATCAGCATAATAGAGCCTTTCGGCTCTACCATGCTGATATCGCCTTTTCGCTGAGATAGGACGTCCCATATTACGTTATGCTTGTACGGTTCCGTGCGCGTATATGGTTCCGTAGTAATCCACTCCGCTGTTATAGGATGTCGCATATTATGGCACGCTTGTGTGCTTTCGACCCCCTGTATCGTTTCGCCCTTATCCACTATGCTGTAGGCGCCTTTCGCTTGTATAGGGTGTCCCATATTACGGCTACGCTTGTATGAGACTTTTTCTATCATCTTTCCGTCATCGAGATTTTCCACTTGGGTATCCTGGTGACTCGCGGTCGTATCTCGACTCCTTGACATGGTCTCAATGGTAAGGGCTCCATTGTCAGGGTTGTCGGCTTTTCGCCGTACCGTGGCTTGCCTGAGTCATTAAACATGTTCGCTACACGACACAAAAAGCACGATTGTCTCGAAAACTGGCCATTGCACTTTAAAGGGGGATGTCGAAACGTAGGGAAATGCAGTTGTTAAAAGTACGGGGTGATATCTGTATTAGGACCACGATGTTCATGTGCACCATTGAGTGTTTGAACACAACACCGCCCTTCCGAAGGGCTTGCAATTACTGTTGCCTACGTATGTTGAATCATCAAGAAGGAAAAAGAAAGTGAAAGCCGTTTACAACTCCCTGTAACGCCGAATTAGAGCGCAGCTCATGAGGAGGGAAGGGTACTGGGGGGGTCAAGTGACCTTGGGGGGGAGAGTCACGTGACCTAGGGGGGTCACGTACGATGCCGATGCCAATGACGTCATCAGTAACGATGACGATGCGGATACCGATGACATCATCAGTGACGTCACTGATGACGTCATCAGTGATGATGACCATGCGGATGCCGGTGACGTCATCAGTGACGTCACTGATGACGTCATCAGTGATGATGCCGATGACGATGCGGATGCCGATGACGTCATCAGTGACGTCACTGATGACGTCATCGGTGATGATGACGATGACGATGCGAATACCGATGACGTCATCAGCGACGTCACTGATGACGTCATCATTGATGACGACGATGACGATGCGGATGCCGGTGACGTCATCAGTGACGTCACTAATGACGTCATCAGTGATGATGGCGTCATCGTCATCAGTGATGGTGACGATGACGATGCGGATGCCGGTGACGTCATCAGTGACGTCACTGATAACGTCATCGGGGGGTCACGTGGCCCCGGGGGGTCACGTGACCTTGGGGTGACCTGGGGGGTCACGTGACCTTGGACCTTGGTTACGCCGACGCCGCTCAAGCCGGGAACGGGCCCCTAAGAGCTGCGCTCAAAACTATTATTACGCTATGAGACCTGTGCTCAATTGCTTGCAGCCCTTCGCACAGCAGTGGCTAGGCTTGTTCGCTCCTGCATTTAACGCTTCACGTGAACGTCGAATTTAATCTTAAACGCAGACGATGTAGCAGGCGATGGCACTCATCCGGGCTACTTGGGAGTCTCTGGGTAAGTCCACTAGTGATGAGGTAAAAGAGGAAATGCGCAGGAATTGTCCCCTAGGTGACATTCCATAGGACAGGTCGAAAATTGCTGAACAATGACCTCACAAGCGGGCATTGCCTACTATAGTTCTATTCACCTCAAGAACCGTAGTGGAAACAGTCGTTCTCCTCGCGGGTGAATGCTCATTTCTCCTTTCTGTAGAAAATAGAACTATAGGTGGGTGTATTTCGGTTAGACTGTCTGTTATCATGTCAAGACGAACGCGTCTTAGACGCCATGAGCACCGTTTCTTATTACTACCAAAGCTTCTAAGAACTACTTTCCGCAGTGTAGGAACAATGTGCAAAACATACTTTTCTCTTAAGGCTACAACACATACATATGTAATTGACTCAGCTCGAATAGAACACGAGTACCACGTCGGCGTTCGGCGAGCATTCCAAGTCAAATTATCACATCCTTCATGTTAAAGTAATGTTTATGGCCAATGTTGCGGGGTGGGGTTTTGAAAAGTGTCTATTCTTGAGCGACGGAGCCTGTAAAGGAGTTCGGGACGCCACCCCTGGGCCGATGAAAAACGATTGACATTGTACGGGAAAAAAACATTTAATGCATCGTGTGCGCCGAGAAATTAAAGGAGAAGAGGGTACGAGTGCGAACGGGACATCAGAACGCCGATTTCTGGTTGGAATGGTTGTTGGGCAGATGAAAAACTAACTGCCTTTCTATTGACTGTACTTGTCGAACGCGTTCGAATGCAAGAGCTAATCGCCGGACGCCAGCGTTCTGCGTTCTAACGCGTTCGACGAGTGTAGTGGAGACAAAAACAGCTCGACTTGGGTCAACCCGGGAGTCATTCCGACCAGAGCTCAGAGTTCTGAAGCCCCGTGCGCTCTCGACTCCTCCTCTCTCTTATTTTCTCGGTGCATTCTTTGAATCTGGGGCGACGCGGCGTCCTTCAGGCTTTGGTCCATACAACGTCTTTGATAGCCTTCAGCCGCCTGAATTTTCCGTCACCACACAGGTTGGCGAAGTCGTCGTACTCCAAGTCGAAGGCGGCAATCCCTGATCCGCTGGCTTCCAGGTACTTTTGGTAGAACGTCTCTGCCTGAAAGGACCACAAATCCTGATGGTGTGATATCTACTTCAATCAGTGGTGCCTGCAGGAACGCGTGTACAACATGTATGTTCAGCATCCTATTCCGGCGTGCAACGAAAGTGGTCACGAAGTGGCTATAAAGGACGTCACCGAATGCGAAGTATCATGCTGTCGGATGTCGCGATCCTGGAGGTTCCACGTAGAAGTCTCGCAAAAAAGCGCGAGGGAACGCGAGTGTCGTTGTCGTCGTGGTGCCTCAGTTCGTGGCTGCCTAAGCCTCCACAAACTGTGAAGCAATAGAGGCAACTGCACCAGAACTGCCGTCTTTTACATCCACCACAGCTGTTGTAAAATCGCCAAGATCGCGGCCAGCGACAGCGCGACACTTCTATGACGGCACCAGGAAGAATAAAATATACAAGGGGTGGTTTCTTCAAATCGAACACGCTTGTCGGGGTGGGTCTTTAGATTAAAATATATATATGTAATTGCGGCATTCCTGGAAAGAACAAAACCGATTTTCAAAATTGTTTAAAAAAATATTTCGCTTCAGAAAAATTATTGAGTGAAGCAGGGTGAAAATCTGCTTTTTCCTCCGTGATTTTTCTACTCAGTTCTGTACGCTGGCATGAATACGGGAAGCATGCAAAACTCACAGTAATGTTTAGTGCTCTTTTATGTTATTTTGAATATTTTTTAGTTTAAAGAAAAATACTTTTGTATTTTTGTTTATTGAGGTAAAAAATGTTAAACATCGTCTCTTTGAAAATCTGGTGACATATTCAGAGCCTCGTAACTCATGAGTTACTATATTTATCGCTTACCAAATACTCTGCGGGTGTAACCCTGTACATGGGCCATCGATGCGCATAAGTTTTGTTTATTTTATTCTCACTGAATGTTTTATATAAAATTTGAAATATCGTCGAAAATGAAATTAACTGATATTTTGAACACACTTTACCGAAAAAGGCCATTTTTTTACTTCGTTCAGTTTTTGGTCAGGTCGGAGAGCCATCCGATAGCGAATTAAAGGATATAATCAATCAATCAGTCAATTCCAAATGGAATGAATCACACTTGAACTCTATATTCGACGGCGCACCGGGCAGGATTTACCTTCATCTTGAACAGCTGATGATCGTCATACATGATAAGGAAGTGAAGCGTGGAGTTTTCCTTGCGCTTAGACATTTCCACATCTGTGTTCATCTCTGGCCCGATGTCCTTGACGCACGCCTGCAAAGTGTGAAGCCGCATCAGGAGACCCCCCGCGCATGTGAAACACGTACCACAAACTAAGAAAAAAATATTAGTGTTGATCGAATGTTGAAATTTAACTCAGATATAATTCGCATCCATTGATGCCGAATAGTGGCGAGAAAGTAAAAAAAATTGAAACGAATACGAATAAAAAAGTTTTAATCACAATGATTACAAGCCGAAAAACGGGCATGAGGTTCTAGGGTGTTCCGCTGCAGGTTACGTCGAAATGCATAACGTCGTTTGCCTTTTATAAACCTATAATTCCGCCAATTAACTTGCCACAAGTCCTGTAGCAACCAACAAAACATCAAAGACATATAAAGACAAAGAAGAGGAGTTAAATGGTGGTCAGTAAAAACAGTCATACTTTGCACGTCACCTCCTATATTTCAACCATTTCGACTTCAGACAACCTTCTCTTCTCGTCAGCCGTTGTGAAGACTACGGCACTTTCAGTGAACGCCTCGTGCCGCGACCTACGCATGTGTGTGATGCAGAAAAGCGTACCGCACACATTAACAACATTTTTTTTTTTTTTCGGGTTAGTGGTAAAATGTTGCGCTCAAAGTTTTGGAGTCCTGGGTTAAACTATCCCTGGAGACGTTCCGAATCGGGTTACTTTTGTTAAACTTATCCTTTTACGCACTCCCCTCTTATCTGCAAGCTTTTTGTGTTACAAATAAAAAGTCACCGGAGGAGGATGTACAACGAAATGCTATCGCATTTCGTATAGCATATTCAAAAAGACGCATTCTATGACGTGCTCCGCCTTGTAGCCCTGGCACCTCACTCGTCGCTGAGGGGAGCAATGCGTTAGCGAAAGGGGTGTTTCAGTTATCTCAGCAATTTGTATTTTTTAAAAGTTTATCATATTAGGAACGTAACAACTGAAAATATATTTATAGAGTGTTGAGCTCGATAGAGCCTGAAAGTAAAGATATATTCTCGAATTGAAAACGGCGACATGCGTGGATTACGGTATTTCAGGAGTCTTTCATCAAACGATATTAGAATTTCGTGAAGGTAACCGCTACTTTTAAGTCTGCTCCATGGCCAACTTTCTGCGGCATCACGATCTTGCTCTAACGTTTTACGCCACGTGTCGTATCAATATTGAGCGATATTTGAAGGCGCGAGTTTCCTCCTATGTGAACCTTATCTTAAGTACTTCGTTTCGAGTGCGCCAATTTTTTTTTTTATTATTTTCTTACGTTTGGTTTGTCTTACATAAAAATGCGGCTTCACGCATCGCAATTATTTAAGAGTATAAATAAGTTTTCTGAAATCGTAAACAGCGCTTTGGTTCGTTTGAAAGTGAAGTAGGTAAAATAAAAGGTAGGTTGGACGTTTTTTTCTTTTGGAATCAGGTGATATATTTAGAGGAAAAAATATAAACTTTATACTATACTTCGTCCATCGTTAAGATAACAGGGTGCTACACGCGACGTTAACATACCCTAAAGCCCCTCGAACTTGTTTTTGATTTAGGAACGTCTTCATGTTCCGCTTAAGAGCTCTGTATACTCCAATGTCGAGTAGAGTAGCGCAGTCTCGCGTAGCTAACACAGCAACTGATTGGTCTCAGACATCAGGTTCCTAGTCCGGGCCTTAGAAGCCCCACGTTGTACACTACTCATCCTTCGCAGCAAACGTACCGTACTCCAACATTGAGTAGAGTACTTAATGTCGGACTATAACTGAGTCAATAAAAACTCGATATCGCTCTACTTCACTAATTGACGCCCAGCAAAGAAGGCGTGTTAATCTGGAAGTAACAGTCATAATTGATTTTAAAAAGCGCTGCCAAGGGGACAAATACAAACCTGAAAAAATGAAATAAGGACAAGAACACAAGAAGCGCAAAATAACGAGCTGTTTATTTCCTTCCATATCATAAGGGGAAAAAACAACTTGAGGGGATAAAGAACGAGGGGGGAATAAATAACCGGATGAAAAGGAAAAAAAAAAACATAAACATATAGATGAGCGGTTACTACCATGACTACGCTTGATTCGTCGCTGCGACAGAGCTATGAACACGGGCGTAAATGCCCGTCATGATGCGGCAAGGTGTTGAGCAGTTCCATTTTTTGGAGCGAAAAGATATTGACAGTTCACTTCCACACTTTCCATCCCTTCCTGACACCATGAAATAAGCTTCCATTTTATCGCCTTCTGTTTTTCCTCCGATTTGGCATGATTGTAGCCGTTCCGAACTGTGCCTTGAAATTTCACTTTGAGCGATGTGCAGCTAGGTTGTTTGGAGCCTAGAGCAGATCACACGCGAACTTGTGCCTCCTCAACTTATTGTTGAGTCATCTTCCCGTCTGCCCAATGTAGCATTTGCCACAGGAAAAAAGGTATCTTGTACACTACATATTCAGCACACTCATCAAACTTATTATTGTCTGGAACATGGCACGTACGTAGCTTGTCCTCGATTGTCCACATTCCTCGATTGTTATCAGCCCCAAAGGGGCTGAAACTTCGTTTTTACTCGGTATCTTCTTTAGCCAATGCAATAATGCCGCCCGCAGGGCCGAGAAAGCAACGCTCGGTCACAGACTTTCAGAAGATTCGCGTTCATTCTCGCACCAGGCGTAACTTTTCCCCTGCTTCCTTGTTCTCGAAAGTGCCAGTTCATCCTCGCCCCGAGCGAGCGACGCTCGATCCTTCTTTGCCAAACTTTCGAGATGATGACTCACTGTAGATAAGCAACTACCCGCGACCTTGTCGAGTCAGTCTCGCTATCGCTCTTTGTTACGCTGCCGAATAGCCGCCTGCTTTTCTGCAGCCTCGACGCTCGTTTTTTTTTTTTCGTTTGGCACAAGTTCGCTAATAAAACCTTTATTTTTGAGTTCACTGCTCGTCATTTCGTCACCTTTATTCATGACAATATCTTTTGAATGCATGGCGGCACAACTGTTGCTTTTTTGGCACTTTTGTTTAAACTTGGACTTGGCATTGCTTCTTATTTTTTTTTAGTATGACATGACATTAAACGTTTCTGACTAAGTGCGGCTTCATAAAATAAGAATTTAACCCTCTGTGATTCGTTAAAGGTAACTGCACTTACCTCTCTTCGACACGAGGCCCGGTAAAAGGACCTACTGGCTATACAGCTATATATTTGGGGATCCGCTTGTTTCCACACAATACTCTTTAGATACACCCGCAGTCCAGAGCATAAACAGCTAGCTTTTAAAACGTGTGTAAATGCAAGCATTTTAGTCTGCCTGTTCTAGACAAAGAATGTACAAGAATGCTCGTCAAACAAAAATTATTATAGAAAACGAAGGTTACGTATGACTTCCTTATTGTACGTTGTTCGTTGCCCACTCTGAGACAGATAATAGAGCTAACGCTTTGAGAACCAAAAAATGTTTCGGTTTTAGGTGTTTCAGGTCAAACGTCTAACCTACTTTTACTTTGTAATAATCGTGAATGTTGCCCAGCACCTAAACCATATGTTATACTTTCCTCCTCATGTGCACTCCTTCTGGATGAAAGCCAAAGAAGGACAGGGTACTAATATCGCAATTCAGAAACAAAGAGCTCAACGGCTTGATGACCAAGGCAATTTTACTGAATAAGAATAAAAAAATATCGCTCATGTTGTAAACTATTTTTATGAGCGGAATACACATTGAGCAAACATTGAATTATAAATACAAATATATCTAGTATGTCGAAGATAAACAACTGGTGAAATAATATGCATACCTTTTAAATCTAGGGTAAACATTTCAGTTATTAATATATACCAAACCGCTGGGCTTACGGTCCCCCCCCCCCCCCCCCCCCCTTGGCAGGTGGTATTGTGCGGTGGGTGTATATTATAAATTCTTGAACCACTTGACCCCAAAACATGTTTAGTTTATCATAGAAATCCAACAGTTAATTTTTGTCATGAAAATTAACTTGATCGTCAAGCCTGGCAAAATATTGCGATGTTAGCGATACATCGCAAATGTACTTCACCACTGAAATACAAATACATTTTTTGAGAATCTGAATACATAGCTCCGGATACTCGAAAGAAACTTAAAATTACAATCGCCATAAATTTGCATCGCGATACTGCCCAGCCCTTTCAAAATCAAACTAAAAAACAGATAAAATTCTTTAATGTAAGGCCTTTCCTATCGCTATATCATTCACTGAACGTTGTCCTCACAAGCATCACTACTCTTAGTGCCTGTTTTATATATATGTAAGCTCGTATAATAAGATTCATGTCCGTTAAAATGTATATTGTGTTTAGTGTCCTTCGTCGTATGCGTTGCATATTATTAGCATTTGTTACATCATTCTTATTTGATTTTTTTCATGTTTGAACATGCCAAAATTTCTATGCGCGTTGACGTGTGCCAGGCGAGTTTTCTGAGTTCCGATTTTTGTGTGATGTCAGTTTTTAGCTAAACACTACATTTCAAAATGAAGAAGATGCATTCATGCACCTCATAACATTATTTTAATTTTCACTCTAAGTTTATTATCTTTATTTAATAATTGCTTACTTAGGATTATTTATTTTGTTCTTTCTCATTGATATATATTTATTTATTTTTCGGCCCTTGAGAAAGCACAGATCCCTGATCCGGCCCTTGGGCAAAACGTTTACATAAACCTGATTTATATCAATCGAACTAGGACACCGTCCTTCCCATTGTTACCTTCGCATAGAGCACGGCCAACCAGTCAACTACTGGGCTTTCGATATTTACCTCTCTTTTGGTCGTGACACACTATCCTATCTGGACAAAACACTTCTATATCCTAGCGGCCTAGCCAATACCCAACAACGACTTCATGAATCAACTGTCTTCAGCCACAGAAGCCTCCCGCCAACTTGCACGTTCCCGAACGGCAGCACATCACGATGCCTCAAAACGTCGCTACGCAGGCCAAGACAACACTCAGTATTTTTTTTATATGACCTTGTTTTAATCTGCTTTCGTTCCGTCAAGTCGGCCGGTTAAAGAGTTTCCTCCGAGTCAAATTGGAATGGGTTCCAGGCCACACTGGAATCGAAGGCAACGAGCTGGCCCATCAGCTCGCCCGTGAAGCCATTACTAAACCGGGACCTTCTACTCCTTGGCCACAAACATACGATCCTTACATACACAGGAAGACACTTCACACCAACAGAACCAACAGACTGTTGGAATGGAGAGAAAACATGACCACGCTACCATCCCCCTCCCAATTTCTGAACCGACTCCACTCTACACTGGTACGAAGAGCCCAGACTGGCACCCTCCTCACACCGCACATAACGCATCATTTGTTAAGAAGCAAATTTCAACCGAAGAGCGCAAAGTGCCACCGATACCCTAACAATAAACATATCCTCTGGGAGTGCCCTCACAACCAACAAGCACTACAAGAAACTCTCAACACAATACCGAAAATACTTCACCCGAGCAGCTGGGAGGAATGAATCGCTCCCCCACCCGCAGACAGCACTCTACTCTGGAGTTTGCTTGGAAAGCATATATCAAAACGCCGGGAGTTTATAGATGACGTCCTGGACTAACAAGGACCGCAATAAATGTTTATTCTCTCTCTTTCTCTCTCTCCAGTAAACAACCTCGTTCAATCAATTGGCCCAACATCTGATCGCCGAACTGTGGTTCGACACATCGTACATGTCGGCCGCCTCAAATTCTTCGATCCACGAAGCACTATATTCCTGAACTCTTGCGGCCACGATGGCCTCCTCTTGAACGGGGGCATTTGTGGTCAGGATAGCGGCAGCGACAGCGCGCAGAATAGCGCGTGCCGCGGCACGCCGGTGAGCTCGAGAAAAGAGACTCGCGGTAGGTAGGTAGGTAGGAACGTTTATTTCACTTTTTTGCATTAAGAAATGCTGCGGTGAAAGGGTTTGGGGTACAGGAGCAGGGGACAGGAGGCGTCTATTCTTCTCTGTTGGCCCGGTTGGTGCGACGGCGTCAGAGGATGGATGTACGGTAGGTTCAGGCCTGGTGTTTTGCCTGGACTCATTGGTGGAGAGGTGAATCCCTTGAAGCCGCGTGGCGACAGGGGGAGCTGCAGGGTCCTGGATATGCGCGAGCAGCGATCGCCAGAGTTCGATAGTGGTCACTTTGGGGAAGGAAGGATCCGGGCAGGCCCAGGAATGCAGCGAGCTAGGCCTGAAACTCTGCTGGATGGTAGCCAAGGTGCGGGTTCGGGGCTCCGAGAATAGCGGGCAGTCCCAGAGCAGGTGCTCCAGATCAGCGTTTTTATGGCACGACGCGCATGCACCAGGAAGGTTGGTGCTAGCAGCACAACTGCCCTTTTCGCGGTGGCTGCTGCTGTGCTGACGGAAGCGCTGTAGCAGGTAAGGGGTGAGGATGGTCCCGGTCTGACTTTGGCGGAGCGTGACAAGCTGCCGGCGAGAGAAGAGTTGAGAAGGAGGGAAGGGGTGTAAAGAGGGGATTGGCGGTAGCCAAGAGGTAGGCTCTGCGGTAGTGCCGTGCCTTGAATATATCTTCCGCTGGTTCCAGTGGTAGTGCACGGGACACTACCTGTTCGTAAGGAAGGCAGACTGTATCTTCGGATCTTGCTCTGGCCTGCACGGATAGCAAGAGCGCGCGTGCGAGGCGGTGAGCTTTTTCGTTGCCGGGTATTCCGGAGTGTCCGGGTACCCAGTGTATTGGAGGTCGTGCCCGAGAGCACGTAAGTGTTGCACGGAGGGTCTGAGCTGCTCTGCACCAACGGTGCTGTGCCGAACATCCGCACAAGTCCGAGTACGAAACATAGACTGGACAATTGTTTTCGCTTGTCTCTATCGTGAACGCGCGAAAACACGTCAGCAATATATGAAGATTATATAAAATATTCCTGGGGACTATCGCTATCTTTTTTTTTCTGTTGTCGCTGAAAAAACAAGGTTAGGGAAGCGTGAAATTTAAAATAAAGGTTTCAGCGGCGAATTTCTAGCAGAAACAAAGGAAAGCACGATCGTCGATAAACCTTCGGCACGCGTCGAGGTGTCGGCTTGATAGCTGGCTAGCGCAAAAGTGCCAGATTTCTCTCATCGTCGGATAAGCGAGCTGGCAGGGCCGCGCTGGGCTTCTTATTTATTATAATCGGCATCTCAAATATTTGGTCCAGAACGTTCGAGCGTCGAACACATGGGAGACTAACTCGGGAAGGTCATAATGGCCGCTTTATTTATTACAATCGAGGTTATAATTAACACCAATCTTCTAGAAGTACAAAAAAGCGTCTCCTCTCGCCCATCCGCGCGGCATCCCCCTCCCCCCAGGTTCCCCTTAAAAAGCCCATAGCCCCGATGCAACTTTAAATAATATAACACGAACACAAAGCTAAACCAAACGACCATTCACAAGAAACTGCACGGTTGTCAAAACTAGGAAAAGACTGGATCAAAAAGGGAGGTTCACAAGGACGGCGATGATTTTGACAACGACTGGCGTCGTCCTGGCTGCTTCCGGAGCCACGACAGGTTTGCGCAGCGTCATACGGCTCGCTTCCAGGCCCGATATGACTGCGCCGTACTCACACACAAAATCCATTCCGAGAATCACGTCTTCTGCACCGTCGGCTAGTACGACGACTTTCATGAGGCAGACCTCACCATGCATATCGAATCGCGTAGAGCACCTTCCGAACGGCGTAATGTCCTCTGGCGGTTCGACTTTGTTGGGCAACCCACGGCGTCGCAACGTTCCGAACAAGGTGTGAGATCTTTAAACTCACAACGGAGTAGTCGACGCCGGTGTTCACTATTGCCAATGTGTCGTGATCTTTGACAGTGACGTTATGCTTGTTCAGCAACTTCCCAAAGCGTCTGTTTCCACGAGAGATAGCTCTAGAGGGGAGGCCCTTCGACGATCTTTCAGGGTTTTTGCGTTGTTGCTCGGCGGCAACACCCTCTGCAGAGGTTGCCGCGCTCAGTTTACCCGACGACGGGCGAGGGGCAAGAGGCTCTCACGAGGTTGCCTGCTCATTCGTGAAGGTGGACATCGTGGTGACAACGAAAGGAACCCTCGGCGACGTGCAGGTAAGGCGAGACTGAGGTCTTCGAAGCTACTTGTCTATATTCCGGGTAGTTCACCGTGGCGTGGGCATGCGTACGTTCGGGTGGAAGTCGCGTAGCGCTAGTTGACGGTAGGGACAACGGCGGTAAATGCGGTCGCTTCCTTCCTCCCCCCCCCCTCCCCCCCACCACTGGTAGCAGAGCGTCTGACGGTCGGACATTCGCCACACATCATTCTTCTTTGGAGGAGATGGATTTGAGTAAGTGTACTGAACCCGGTCGTCTTGGCGCCGAACATACACTTGAGTTGGCGTGTCCCGTCGAGGCGGCGCCGAGTACTGGCGGGGAGAACTGGTGGTCTCTTGGAAATCGCGGCGTACGTTACTGATGGTATTTCCTGACTTGCTGTTACTGTGTGGTGGGAACCTCCAGTTGAAAGGCGCGTTTACTTCCTCTGTACTACTTCGGCGAGGAAGAGAGAATCTGTGCGATTTGAAGCAGGCAACAATTTTCTGTGCTGCTCCCGAATGGCGTCGTGGATTACTTCTAGAATGCCCGGAACGAACACAGGGTCCGGCATCGAGGCTACCAAACGCAGGGGCAGCAACGTTTGGAAGTCACTGGTAATACGGGGCTCGCGCTTGGGGCGCACACTCGATGTTAGCGGCCTCTTTCCCGATTGCCGCGACGGTAGCAGACGGGTTTCACACGAGGCCCCTAAAGATGCTTTCATTTAATTTTAGCATAAATATATTAAACATCTTCGATTCCTGCGTTTCCAGATCCGCGCGGTTTAATAACCGGAGACCGTCTTCCACGAAGCAGACAACGCTTTTACACCGTCCTTGAGTTCTAGCCTGCAGTAGTTCTTCGGTGCGTTCCCGATGCTGCTGACTTACAAATGCACGGCGTGGTTGCTCTTTGTGTGTTTCTCAAAAGGTGGTTGACGCTCTATGAGTTTTTAAACCAGAAACCGGTCTTTCCATCCAGCGAGAAGTGGATGTTTTGAACACTGTTCTTTGGCTTTCATCGATATGCCGTGCCCCTAGTTCGTACTGCTGGATCCGGTCGTCGACGTATTCGAAAGCTTCGCAGGGAAAGGGAACCGGCGCACTAGGTGCAATGGGCAGGACCACGACGAAAGATACAGCAGGAGGGTCTCAGTCGGCAGCTCTTCAAAAAACGCTTCCGGGTTCGTCGAACTCTTTGATTGTCTTACCAATGGATGTGATTCTGGCGGCTGACCTTGCGGCGGCGGCTTAAACGGGCATTGTCTTCTCGGGGGACTCGCTCTTCTTCCTGCGTTGGTTCTGCAGGACTCGAGACTGGGCTTTATTCACTACTCCTCGGTGGTGCACGAGGAAGGGGTATCAAAAGTTAGCCCGCACCTCCGGCAAAAATGTCGCAGATGGAAAAATATCCGCGAGACTAAGTCTGGGAACAAAAAATTTAATATGCTTTTGCCAAAAACAATCGAAATAACGAGCGCCTAGAAAGTAGCAGCGGATGTTGAGGTGTAGGCGCGACAGATGGCTAATGCGATAGTGTCTCAGTCGTTTCTTCGTCATCCGAGTGAGTCGGCTACTCCGCGCTGGCCTCCTGAAGTTTTACCGTATGTATCTGGAACATTCTGTTTAGAGCGTTAGAGTGTCGAAAAATCGGGAGACTGAATCGTCAAGGGCATGCTGCCCTCCTTAACTATTACAATTGGGGCAAGAGGAAACAGGAATTAATTAGAAGTACTGAGAGTCGTTTCCCCTTGACCATGCAGGTGACAATCTGTCTGAATGTTTAAAGTTTTATCACTTGTACTATATAACGCTCATATAAAATATCCGCGGAGACCATGGCGATTTTCATGTTGTTTACTTTGAATACTTTTTTTAGTACACCTAGCACACGCGCATGAAGAGAACGCCGGGAGGCATTAAATGTCAAAGGAGGTTGGGTATATAAGACTGTAAATTTACTTAGGGCAAGAAGTATCACGCATTGAAGTAAGATTTTATTTCCATATATCCCGCAGGAACGTTACTCTAAATCCGTGTAAAATGGACTGTCCTTCTAAATTTGCCTCCACAAACGTTTCGTTCTCTAATCACTAACAAGTAGAACAAGGTAGGGCACGGTAAATATAAAGCATCTTACCGGTCAGTAGTCAATCAGCTTGCGGCATCAGCCTATTAGAACGACGATGAACGAATCACGTCAAGCATGAAGCAATACCATAAGAGGACTTTGTTTCTTTGCCAGAATCCGACGGAACAAATAAAGCACCGTTTGCAATGTATCGTCACGGCACTTATCTTTTTTTTAGATTTTCTTTTAATGACGGACTTATTTAATCACGCACAAGGAACGCGCCGTAATACTACTTTTTCTTTCTGCCTGATTAGTCTAGCCGGTGATAGCAAGCCTACAAAAGCTACGGGTTGCTTCAGGCAGCTTGACGATTTACTTTTGGTGCGGCTTAATATCGTTCACTGAATCGTACCGTAGGCTGCGATCGAACTTAAAGTGAATCGGAGTATACTAGGGGTGGGGAACTCATATGAACCCGAAATGTTTTTTGTATAAACTCGATTTTTATTCTTTTTAATCGACACGGTCAACTTTTAGTCACCTTGAAAGAACCCTCAACATCGGACAATGCGCCTGTCAAGGCTTGTTTTCGAATGCTCGAGACAGCTTTTAATTTCGTCAATCTTGATACCTTTCAGTGCTTCAGCCGTTTTGATTTCTCTCTTTACCTTTTTCACATTTGGAAACCGGTTTTGTTTATAAAAAGAACTCTTTGCACACGTGTAAAAAAAATTTAAATCTCACACGCGGCAATGTCGGGTGAATAGGGGAGGTGGGGTGCGGAGGTAATCCCCGTTTTTGATCAAAAACTGCGGAAAACTCAGCGCCACGTGCGCAGGTGCAGTATCAGGGTGGACAAATCAATCTTACAAAGAAAGGCGTAACTTTTGCTATAGCTCGTTTTATGTGTTAATCGTCGGGTGAAGTTTTCTGACAGGAACTCCACAAAACTCTAGTGAACTCCACGAGTTGAGCAATCGTAAAACGTCTGTTATCAAAAATGGCTCGAGGAACTATTGCCACAGGCTCTTCAGATTGGCAGACTAAAAGGAGTCCGAAACGAGGTTGATTAGAAATCGACATTTCGCCGTGTTTAAAAACGAAAATCATTCCTGAACGTATGTATTACTCAGCGCAGCTTCCCTGGCAGTCGTCTGCAGTATAACGACTGTTCCTGATAAATGTTAACGCCATGTCCTTAAGGAGCTCATGTCACAGAAGAAGCCGGCGTTCATTGCGCGATATGAACATCCTGATTCGTCGATAGGGTCATGACGTCACAGCGCCATGACATCGCGCGGGAATTTCGAGCAACGCACAACCCTCACGTGAAACGTGACGTCACACGTGTAATCAGATTGAATTAAACATGGCTTGTGTTGTAAAATAAAGGCAGCCGCACATCTCAAGTGATTAAAATTTATAAAGTAATTAGTTTGCTGTAAGGAACAAGTGGAAAAAAATTTAGGCTGCATTCGAACCCAAGACTTTTCGGTTGCGAGCCAGACAGGCTACAGGCTAAAGGAACAAACGACAGAAGAGAATCAAATGCCGCGAACTCTGAGCAAGACTCCTATAGTTAAATGTATGCCATTGCGCCATCGCCCACAAACATTGATAATTTCAGTTCGTTTTATGATCTCAACGATCGGGTAGTTTGTACAATGTCCCAACCAATGCCGCATAGAAGACAAGGCCCTGCGCTTGACGTCACCGTTAGTGAATTCCTGACCCACCCCAAGCGGCTATCACGCTGCACCTCGACAAGAGTCATCGCAAAGTCTCAGGCGCATTCATCTTGTCGTCACCGTGAGCTACACGATGTTGGGAGACGATGCGACAATCGCTGGCGGGATGCTGACGCTAGCTAGCAGAGCGGCGTGGATGCAACTAGCGACGTCATTTGGGGTGGGGGAGGGGGCGCATGCCTTCCTTTCCAGGAAGTATCGCTCCAAAGGACATCCACTCCCATTCGGCAAAAGATGTGGTCGCCTGCACGAGACAGAGACTGCACGGCCGTTGTTGCGCCTTATGGGACTGCCTCTTCACATTAGCTTAACATATTAAAAATAAAATGCCTGACGTTAAATCTTCATTTACTAATCAACCCGAATATCAAGAATTGAGTTTTAGCAGGAACGCAGCAGACTCAAAACTCGAATACCATCACGGAGTCCAACGTCACTATGTCACCCTTTTATACTGCTTTAAAGTTTTCCTTGCTCTTTTCAAAACCTGCGAAGATGACGAATTTCGTTTCTGTGATCCTTAGGGTCCGCTTTCCCGTGTTTTGCTTTTTTTCGCCTCTTTTCTTCATAGTTGCATTGCATGGCCATCGGATCTCAAGGCGCATGTGCTTGGCAGCCGGCTCTCTTCCACTTCCACCCCCCCCCCCCCCCCCCCCCCCATAGTACGCTTCATTCTTCAGACTACGTGAAAGATAGCTTTTTGTGGGAACGTAATTTTGAGAGGAAAACAGTAAATCCCCATTCACACATTTAGGTTTGGCTACAATTGATTGAGCTGAGACCGGCTGCTAAGACACTTGTGAGAGTTGAGGGTTAGCTCCGCAGGAGCGCACTAGGTCGTAAGGGGCTCAAAAACCGGTCGTGTCTCATTCGGTCGTACTCGGTTGCAAGTGCGTCAACTGGCCTTAAACTTCCGAAGGCGCCGATAGCTAGAATGTTGGCAGCATTTGTTTTAAGAGCTTAAGTTCTCAAACGAAGAGTATTACCCCGCTCAGCAAGGGGCACGCACACGAACCTGCGGGTAAAACATGAGACTGTGCACAACCGGTACGTCAGAGACTCCAGCCGTCCAGGCGTCTGGCATACGGAAACCAGCACTGCCCATCGTGAAGCTCATCATTACGTATCTGTTGCTGTTGTCAATTTGTGCGTCCTTCAGCGCTTGTCCGACGACAGGCTGCAAAGAAGAGAAAATTACGAAGCATGATGAGTACTCGTATTAAGCCACGCCTGGCGTTTAAAAAAAAGCACTGAAACAAAAATAATGAGGCGAACTTTTCTAAAGAGACTAGATAAAAAACGTGTTTTTAAAACATTGCAACAGAAAAAGAAATGCTTTTTCAGCAATGTTTACGCTGCGACACGCAGTTTTCGTGGAGAAGACGGTGGTAGCATCCCGCTAAACACCGCCCTGTGCTTATATCGCGCTTAGGTTTTGTAGGTTTTTGGGTAGTCTAAACTTTATTCTACGCTGTTCAACCCGGATTCCTAAAATAATTTTCGTGTGAGACGAAGACTTCATTATTTCCTAAAAACTGGCACACTTTTTTCATAGAGGAATCCAAGTAGACTGCGCTTCTAGACATCTCCAAAGCATCTCATAAAGCGTCGCACGAATTCGTTTTGCTAAAACTAAATACTTTCGACATTAAAAGTAATGTAATCATCTTGATAAAATGCTCTCTTACTAATAGGTTTAAGTTCGCCACTGCCGACAAGAGTACCTCTCGGCTTACTTCAGTAAAACCGGGTGTACCTAAAGGGGCTCAGTGCAGGCCGCCTTTTTTTCACCTTCATAAATGATTCGCCAAATTTTGTTCCTTTATCAATTTACGTCTTCGCAGATGACTCTCATTCACCATGCAATTAATGTTGATTTTTATGTCTTATAATTTAAAAGTGATATCAATTTGATTCTTCATCGATGTGAGTCATGACAAATGGAACTTAACATTACTAAATAGAATGTGATAAGAAAATCATAAAAAATCCGCTGTGGCCTGCTGCTACCTTAACAATGACCCTTTACCTTGATTCTCGTCTTACATACCTATGCGTGCCCATTATATCTACATTTTCTGAAAAGCTCACATTGATTACGTAGAAAAAAAGATTATAATTGTATTCTCGATTACCTAAAACAAAACGTTTCACCTGCTACCTGCTCTTCGAAATTAACCTACTATATAACACTCATTCGATTGAACCTTGAGCATGCGTCATTTATCTTAGATTCAAGATATTGTAATTTAAATAACCTGCCAAGGGCTGTGCAAAATCGTTCAGCTCGTTTAATTCCTAGTAGCCGTCGTCGCACTCCAAGTCGTTAACATAAAATCTAATTGTTCTCTGGCAAGCACACTTGAAAAGTAATCCTTTACAATTAACGAATTACTTGTAATGCGTTGTTTTTTAAGTAATTTTGCAATTGTCACGTTACTTTTTTTGGAAGTACCTTGTAATGTAATTTCGCTACAAAATATTGGCAACGGATTGCTTAATTACTTGTTACTTTTTAAAAATGGGAGCTTAATACAGTAACTGGAGCATCTCGAGCAGAACATTCAGCAGCATAACGATAGCAAGTTCAACCAAATAGAAAACATCAGGAAGGGGAGAAGAGCCGAAAAGAAAATATGATCTCTTTTTTATGACCGGTCACTAGAACCACTAGTGAAACGGGCATATACAAATATACGAAAGACAACGATCAAGTAAGACAACGCCGAATAGGATCTCCATCGCATTCCGTCGTGTTTCCCTTCTCCCCGGTAGGAGAAAGCTCTTAGTGTTTATTTTGTTTTTGTAATTTACCGCCGTTTCTCCCTTTCCAACCTCTTCGACGACTCCCGCCCCCTGCGCAGGCGTCAAACGCGGGTCTGTACCCCTTTCATTCGCGGGTTCACCACTCACGTAACAGACGACGTAGCCCTCCCGCGAGGGGGTCGAATTGTCTTTGTCTTTGATGTGCCCAACTTCATCCTAGCATGCTCTTGAGGGACGGCTGAAAAGCGCCCGACGCGAGGCTAGGAGGATCGTCTTCGGACGTACGGACGATACTCCTTTGGTATCGTCCGTCCGTAGGAGGGGGGGGGGGGGTCGTTAGGTCGTCTAAGGAGAGCTGACAGAGAGAGAGAGAGAACGCGTAAAAGTGGTGCGATCCTCTATTGCTTTGAGAGTCCGATGGCCACCGGTTCTCTTACTCTTTATGCCCTCCCCTTTCATGGCCTCCACGAATATTGGCATAAAAGTGAGAGCCGATGAACAATCGATAACCCGTAACTGCCACTTTCTCTCTGACCGGTGGAGTTTTCGGTCATGGAGTGTCCGCCGTCACAATTAGCATCTCTTAGTTAGATGTTCAAAATTGAGGGCATTAAGAGAACGGACACTAGATCTTCTGCGTATACTTTGCTACCCCCCAAAACACGCATTGTAATCATCAAGAACAACGAACTCTAATCTACAGAAACACCTCAAGGTAATCTCGGACACCTGCATTCTGCATTGGCTATACATTGTAACGTTAGAAACAAGCTTTTTTTTTTCTTGTGTATAACAGGCAAAACACCTGAGGGAGCTTTTGTCGATCGCTTCTTTGGCTTCGAATCTCGTAGTGGAGGTAGACACTGCCATTTAGCATGCGCAGCGCTAGCTTTGTCTGCACAACTCCAGAGGTTTTAAAGGGATGCTGAACCGGAATCTGGGTTTTACAAAACACGCGGCAAAAGCGTGCAACGGGATTCTACAAACACCAACATATCACTCATACAGCAGTATCTCAAACGGATGACCGTGTTTTCAAGAAAAGGAGGCGCATTTGACAGAAATGTTCACGTCATGTTTTTCCAAAAAGGAGAGGGAACGGCCTCGCGTTTTCGGTGCCTCGCGGCCTTGAGGGAGCGAAGCGAAGAGAGGAGGAAAATAGATTCACGGTCACGCGCCTCGTTGGCCTGGTACAATCTCGACCTCTTTGTCAAAAATGCGGCCGTCCATTCGAGATATCGCCTTACGAGTAGTGATGTAGGGATTGTGGCGTCCCGCCTACATCTCCTGCATTGTTTTTTTCTGAATTTTTTTTAATTTGGCTTTACCATCATTTTAAGCTAGCGGGATGGTAAGTGTGGTTGCAGCTTTTGGTGCCTTCTCAGCTTTCTCTTAAATACAATATTTTATTTTTAAAAGGACTACCATAATACGGGCGTATGAGAAATGAAATGGAGTGTTGCAGAACATTTTTGAAAAATATCAAAATTGTTTCTATTCTTCTCTTGACCGGTGTACGAAAAAAGTAACGTGAAATTAATATGTAGCGTAACGAGTACAGTAATCCATTACTTTTGAGCGAAAGTAATTTGTAAGGATATCCATTACATTTGAGGCTTGGTAATTTGTAATTGTTATCCAGCTCATTTTTCAAGTAACCAGCATAAGTCTGCTGCCAAGTATTGCCTTCCGCAGCAGGGTAGCTCGACTGTTTCTTTCATAAATACTTATAACACATCACTCAGGTAACGACTCTTCACACTGCCTTCCAATGTTTCATCCCGTTATAATCATTCTTATAACGCAGGCATACCTGTATGTAAAATGAACGCATTCCATCACTTATTTATTTCTGAAACATCCTTAAATTGGAACTGCCTTCCCACCTTCATTGCTACAAATCAGAAGAATAATCTGCCTAAAATTTATCCTACTCATCTATATTGTTCGGTGGCGTATCCTAATGTACACAAATCTGTAATTTCGTTGGGCTTGAGGGTATAAAAATTAATAAATATATAAAAACCGGCTTCTCAATTGATGCACAGTTCGCATACGTCGATGTGCTCATGTTGTAACCAGTATTATTCTAAAACGTGTGTTTGAGTCAGGTTGATGATGGCTTCCACTCGCGATAACACGCCATCAACGGAGCACTCCTATCAGCAGTTAAGAACATGCAGGGAGAGCGGCGACGCACATTGCAACGGCATCGGCTGCCGTGAGCCCTTTTCGGCGACGGCAGTGCTGCAATCCACGAGCGCCGGCGCGCGGCAGTCTTCCAGCGCGTCACTGTTAATCCAGTACTTCGTTATGATTATGCAATAATTAATAAAGCTAATTTTGGTTTCTACATAATCGAGTAATTATTCATTTCCTGCTACAGTTAGAGCAAAGTCGCCTTTATGTTACCTCATACTCTGTGTAAAAAGTTTTCGTCAAAGTCGAGCGTTACGCTTTTAGCGGGAAATCCAGCCCATAAACACGTTCTGCGTTAAGAAATGCACAAATCAACTTCTGGATAGGCGAACGCACGAGCAACGAGAAAATATTTGATATGCTACTAAGTTCAGGATCGTGCCAGCATTATGGTGATAAATAATTCGCGATAAACAGACGGTAAAAAAAAAAAAAAAAGAAGAAGATGTCAAGGCTGGAGATGTGCTGGTTCCTGAGCTGACTTCGTTCAGCGCTGGATGTTTCATTTTGCTCGGAATCCCAACGAATTGACGTTCGCCAACCGAGCACGGTCTAGCGATTGCTTTCTTCGCGAAATGGCAAATGCCCTTAATACAAAAAAAAAAAAAAAAAAAAAAAAAACGAGATTGGTATAAGGAAAGAGCAGACAGACAATTGCTTGTTTGTTTCCCATTCTTTGTGTCCGTCTCTGTGTATAAAGTTGTCTGAGTACCGTGGAGCAAGCAAGCAAACAAGAGGTTAACTGGTGATCGATGTCTTCGACCACGGGAGTTGGCTCGCAGCCGAAGTTCCACGTTACTTGAGCTCTGTTATACTAGCTGGCAGGGAGACAACGGTGGGACGCCTCTTTCGGTTGCTTTGGCCTCCAGCACGCTCGCCCTGCCTTCCGCCGTGCTTTGACTGCACATGCACGCACGATGATCACGAGATGCTGAAGCTTTCACCGAGAGCAGAAAGCTCGAGCTGGAGGCGTGGCAACTGAACGTTTTCCCTGCCCCGTTTCTTTTCTTTCAGTAGCTATGGAGATGAAGTGTAATCGGAGGCCACACTACTCATACATAAAAAAAAAAACAGTCTGGAGACATCAATCACCGCGACGTACTTGGTTAGAATTCCGCGTGACAGCTGTCTCCTTGAACTCGTAGCCGTGCGGCATTCAGATCATGGATTTCGTGGTGACTTCCTTTCGAATCTGTTTCCAGAGACTGCCCTTTGTACGATGTGTACGGAGTATGGAGCTCGGGTTAAGTGCCAATTTATTTTTGTATACTCGCTTTCGCTCTAAACGCTACCGCATTCAGAGCTGCGAACCGACGCAGCCAATCACGCAGGGCCAAAACTGCATCGTCACTGCTCGCGTCGTCTTTGTGCGTGTGCTCCGGCTCAAATAAACCGCGACTAAAACCACTCGCAGAATAACGCCAAATTTACGACGCTTTAATTAAGAAAAAGCCTTATATGTCCAATTACGCGAAAAAGCGCCGGCGTTCTGCCCGAAAGATGGCCATCTTTCGCGCCGCTCAAGGTCAAAGCGAACGCGCCTCATAAATAAAACACAAAGAAAAGCACAACAACGCAGGTGCTTCCTCCGAAAGTCGTGATTCCTGAGGGGGAGCAGGACCTCCGCAGTGAGGGATCGTGATGTCAACGCCGCAGCGCCGTATGCACCGAATACAGACACATCTAGGATATAATACCGGCACAAACAACTTTAATGCGTGTAGAAACTTTACTCGAAAAGATTTCACCAGCGGGACTATAATGCTTTCGCATTCCTACACGTAAGCAGTAAAATGTGAGTCCGGCGTGTTTTTTTATTTAGCAAGCGCTTGAACTCGAAGAGCACCATGACGATCATCCAAGCGTGTACTTGTTACTTGAAGGAAAAGAATGTAATGAATTACAGTTTCAGACGCCCGCGGCTCAAATGTAATGGATTAGAGTTACACATCACTTTTGGTTTAAAAGTAACGGATTACTTTACTCCTTATTTTAACGTTATTTTCACGTTACTTTTCCCGTGCACTCATTCAAAAAACAATGGCGGCACTACGGTAGTCCCTGTAAAAATAAAACATTGTTTTTAATAGAAATATTCACAAGACAGATAAAGCTGCAGCCACGCCCGTCATCCCCCTAGCTCAAGACGACCGGAAATGATATTTGGGATTCTGCGGACGAAGCTAGCGGTGCGCATGCTCGGTAGCAGTGTTCACCTCCGCTAAAAGATCCCGGAGGGGACAAAAACTGACCAACGATAGTGCTGGGCTCTTTTAAGTTGTGTCTTAAGAGCATGCTTGAATACAGTAGCGCAAATCGAAGACAAAGAGAAACAACCGCGACCCTTTCTGGCGAGGCTGCCTTGTCTGCTACACGAGCTGAGAACCCACCAGTCGAGGGGGACCGGAGCCGCGTTTCATGCCTCTGCTCTGGCCTTAAGCCCGTCAAACACAAAGTTGGAGCAGAAGGTTCTTGAAGCGCGCCGATTGGACGCTGGCAACGAAAGCGTGAAGTCGCATTCATGATAGTCCAATCGGTGCGGTCCCTGAAGGTTGGCCCAAACTTTGTGTTTGAGGAGTTTAGAGCCCCAGGTGGCGGGAGACATCGTAGAAGTTGGAAAGCGTGAAATGGTGAGAAAGTTAAAAACAAATAAACCCGAAGGGATTTTTCCGTCAGGGGAGAAGAAAGACGCGATGGAAGATCTACTCGGCGTAGTCTTCATCTTTGTTCTTTGCCTATTTGAATATGCCTCGCACGGTTTTCAACTGGTTCTAGTGACCATCATACAACAAATTGTGTGTTCCTTTTGGTTATTCGCCTCTTCAAGACTTTTCGTATTTTGTTGAACTTGCTGTCTTCGTGCTGCTGAATTGGACTCTCATGTTGTTCCAGTCCCTGTATTATATCCGTGATTTCAGAAGTAAGAAGTAAGTAAGGTCATCCGTTATCAATATACGTAACTAAATTTTACTACGATTAATGCAGTGAAAGATTAACGCGGAAATTACAAATTTGACCCAAAATGCAACGGATTACAAATAATCCGTTACTTGCAACGGATTACCTTCCAATTCTACGATCCTCTACTGGTGCTTCTTTATCGGCTGTATAAGATGGATGTGTTGGATGCGACCGGAATGAATGTGAAACGGAATAAACTTTCGCCGATCAGTGACGCATTGCACCGTGGAAATTCCCGCACTTCGCTCGCTCTTAGGAGACGAATAGTCTGCTATCGGTACCGACGCTTGCACAGTTCGAGCAGCTCAGATCTCGATCTCCCTGAGGCAGAAATCGAGCCCGGCTCAAATACGTACGCTGGTCGGCTGAGACGGGATGGGCACGTTGGTCATTGTATTGGAACCGACGGCCTTTATGTCAGCAGGCGGCGTGTACTGCCAGTGTGTCACGTGACTTTTGACAATGACGATCGTGACGAAACGAAACTCGCTGAAATTAGGAAATCACAAAATATAATCATTATTCTTGTCGGCGTTAACTTATTCGTACTGCGTGAACAAGGATAACTTAGTTTCAACATTGCCTCAGCCGCGCACTCTTTGGAGAACGCGTTAAAGGAATACCACAAAATTGCAGCGCTTAATTCTTGGTCTATTCGTAATCAAGCGAGAAGTACAACATTAGATACACCCATCTTTTGCTGAAAAAGACAATAAATAAAAATTTCAAAACTGAAACGATTAGCGAAGACCATCTCGTGGGTTTAGACAACGTCTCATTTGTAATGTCCATCTGGAAACTTTGACTAGTGGTGACGATAACTGTCTCGCCTTCGGCCACGACGAGGGAAAAAGGAAGGAGGAAATTTCTTCTTCCCGAGACTCTTTTTTGTGTGACTCAGACGTCGCTATTTTCCCTCTATCAGATTACAAAAGATTAACCCGTCACTCAAAATTCGTTTAAAAGGAGCTTTGGGGTTAGTTGTGGTGGCCCAATCGCTGGCGTCCTCCGACCGCTTCGGTGGCTGAAACGCTGGGACATCCTTCCGAGGTCAGCCTCGGCGGAGCTCTGCTCGTCCTGAGACAATGCACGTCACGATTGCGGCGGGTGTTACGTGGGCTCTCCGATGGCTGTTTTCTGAGCGCTTGCCAGGCTGGCCGTTTATAAGAAAACAGCAGCCACCAGGCTTAACATACAAACGTGCGATTGTGATTTAAGGACATTGTGGATTATAATTCGTTGGATTATTCCTTTAAGGCCGGTTACCACATGCAGTGGAGCACTGAAATAGCGCCTTTCACGCATCGCCACCTATTTATTGTCTGCCTTGAGCAACAGATTTGAACGTGCGATACAAATCTAGTGAACGCTCTTGTCAGCGGGACGATCGTAAACCGGGAATCTGGCGGTCGCCATGTTCCTCCTCGTGTTAGTAAGCAGGTGCAGTTGCAGGCCTGCCAAATTACCTTCACGCGCATGCTGCACATGCTTGTAAGCATGGGGCACCAGTCGAAACGCCATGATTGCAAACGTCCACAGCCCTGCGATCTACGTGTGAACACTCTTTTACTTATGCGGCTGAGTAAGACGCGCTCTCGTGTAGATAACGGCAAACGAAGCTACCCGCCCGTGCAGGTAGCTTTGGATGGGTCAGCCTTAGAGCATAGCGGTAGATACGTTAGCCTTGTCTATAGGGAGTTTTCGTCGATCGCTTTCACGTATCGCAGCACTCTCCGCAACCCGGTACGGCACCTGCGAATTCTACAGTCAGGGCATCGCCTTGCAGGCTCAGTAGCGGTTTCGATGCGGAGGGCTTAGCAGAGAAGGAAACGTGGTCTACAAAAGCTCCCTAATGTAGCACAAACTAACGTTCCTAGATAACGCTATGAGAGGTGGCGACAAGTCCTTCTCCCCCTCTATCCTCCCCTCGCTCCTCTCGTCTGCTAGCGTGTGGTCAGTCAATATTCTTCCTAATTCGCCCAACATGGCTGTGTTCGAAATCTTCCGAGTTCTCTAGCGGGTCATGTCACGAGAATATCTAGATATACAACGTAGGACGAGGGCAGGTTTTCGAACGCCAAGGTTTTAAGCCGTTGCTGCAGGAGGAGCTCGAATTAGATCCGCGGCTCGTTCTTCGTCACCGGAAGGGGAACGCGGGCACGGACCAGCCGGAGAGTGCGTCGGCACATCCACTTATGTCGATAGTTAGCAAAGTGTTTATCTACGGACTTTAGCCGATGCTCGTTCGACCGGTTTTGCTACAAAAAGCTACTATTGACACGCACCCAACAGCGGTGATCATTGTAGATCAAACGAAAAAAAAAAAACGTTAAAAGGCATAATGTGCAAAATCTAAAGCACAAAAGGGTAATATGACTGACTTCTGTTACATGACAAAAAAAAATATAAACTTTTTTGGATTATTGTGACAAAAATCCGGGGCATACAGAATGTGTCGTGCGCGCGTTGTGACATTGCTTTGACCTGTTACGCATGATTACCTGGAGCTCTTCTGGGTTTGCTTCGTACAAGCTGTACACACGACACACGCTAGTGTCATGTAAATAATTAGATCGATCGAGTATAACTATCTTCAGGAGTGAACTGAGAAACGAGAATATTTCAATATAAAGTTTTTCGTACGGTACGCTACTTCCCTGCGCGCGAGTAACACCTGGTTTACAAAATTGCGACTGCTCACGACGCGTTGTTTAAAACCTGTTAAAATATTATATCACGGGAGAAAACACTGGGGTGATCTATCGGCTAGCCAGCAATCCTAATTGTCCGAATATTTCCTTTTTTAAGCAGCATCCTTACTTCCTTGGCTCGAAAAAATGTATGACTGTTGCAAGCGACCCTTGGGCCTATATATCGTAGGTCCCATACATTCCGCAAATGCAGTAAAACATTCGCTGCAGTGAAATGCATCGAAACATGGAGTACAAATAATAAAATGTCCGTTAGTAATGTTAGTAAGCGCGTTCACGTAAGCGTCACCAAAATAAGTGTTTCCACAAGATGGAAATCGCTCTCTGGGAGGGTGCAGCTGGGCATTGCAGACGACAGTTCCAGTGGTTACTTTACGATAAAAGCTACCTTTCAGACCTAGCGTGCCAGCGTTTTTACACGACTATTAATCGTGGACCAATCGCGCCATTATCGCTGAAGCGGTCTTACTGAACTTTTTAATGTGAAGCAGAATGTCAACCTGCGACCGTAGACATAATTTCGTCCAGATGTCTCAGCGCTGGTAAGCAAAGCACGGAGACGTCCACAACGACACAAGACTTCGTTAACAAAGCACATCACTACAATAAAAATTCTGCTTACTCACGGAAATCTAAAAAAGGCCTGATCATCTGATGACACTCGGTAACAGGAAACTTATCCAAAAGTACTGCAAACAGCGCGCACGCGCCCCACAGAATAACATGCCTTATTTGGAACAAAGCTGAGGAGACGACCATTTTAGCGCAGTGTACATAGGACTGCTGGCACTGCTCTGATGCTTCGCTGTTTGTTAGCGGCTTCATTTGCTCGTCTGACAAAATTAGCCGTAAAAGCGGTATTGCAACGGAGGTGCCTCTGTGAGTTAAAAATACCAGAAAATTACGGGCAGCTCACGTTGCCGTTGTCGCTCAATCAAATCGATCACGTTTATTAAAAAAAAAAAAAAAAAACAGCTGTGCAACGTGCATGACACACGAATCCGAAGGAAGGTAAGGCGGGAGAGAGGAACCTTCCTACCGTCTTCCTGAAGAAGAAAAAAAAATAACCCTCCTCTGTTTGTGTCAGCTTGGGTGAGAATGCCAGTAAAAGGGAGGCAAAGGCGCTGTTGCTACCTTTCTTACACAATTTTCTTTGTGTTTTCCAGACGTGACTGGAACAATATGCTTACCCTGCCCCATTTACAGCAGTCGCCAGATTAGATGGCGCCGATTCGACGCTACCAGTTTCCCCCCACGCAGCGACGGCGATGTGCAGCTTTCCGCGGTGCCCAGCTCGCTTCGTATCCAGGAAATCGTTGAATACCTGTGCGTTAGAAGCATTCAGTAAACACCGACGCCGACTTGATTGCCCCCAAAGATAAACGCATGTTCCAAACCACAGCGTCCAGATGGAGCTTTCACGTTCCACTTCACCTGAACTCACCAATTACTTTAAAAGTAACTATTTAGTGCGCGCTATATTTTCTTCGCTCGTTATTATAGCCTTATCTGGAGTGCGATTAAAAAAAACAAATCTTGGTACCGCATTTTCTGGGATGTACCCTCCACCCGGTTTATTGTCGGTAGGCGAAAATGTGGAGTCCTAATTAAAGGTTTTTGCTCGGACAGTCTGATCCCGGTGCTTAGTCCTCACGCCGTGCATAGTCCGCACCTGGTGCTCGGTCGACACACAAAGGTATTTCCATTGACGGCACACCTTGACAGATGTCTGCTTTCTTAGCTCAAAAAGTTGCTAACATATGTTAATTATAATTAACATACTTTTTCGGTCACAAAGTCCTTAAAGTCTCGTCATAATTAGCGGTCTTGAAAAACAAAATTACTGTATAGTCCGGACGCGTAGATTATCCGCACAACCTAAAATTTGAACTTTTAAATATGCATAGCCCGCGGATGGTTGTCTTTAACAAAAGGTACTGGGTTGGTTTCATTTGAATGCGAACAAACCTGCGGGGGGGGGGGGGGGGGGGGGGTAGGAGGGGGCAGGTTTTTTTTAATATTTTGCGAAACAGCATCTGATAGCTCACGTATTGCAATCAACAACACTGCGCGTCAATACATATTGAAGCAATTATTATCATAGAAAACTGTACTAACGTGCCACCTGTTGGAGTCCATCATAGACTTGATTTTTATTCTTCATAAACTTGGCCGTTGCTTAGATTTCGCTGATTTTATTCACACTGGTATTTGCTTTTAAATTTTAAAGGCGATCACAATTCATTCAAAAGAAGAGTTTATTGTTAGCCTTCAGAGTTTTGTTTTTACACGAGCGCAAACTTGCTACCTCGAGCAACTTCGTCTAAATTTCAGAATTTATTAGATACTGAACAGGTAAGAACTATGAAATAAAACAACCATGTGTGTGCAGCTTCAAGCATAAGTTATTTGAAAATATATTGTTCATTTATGCCAGAATTATGAACTAATTTGCCTTGTCCAAACTTCCTAAAAATCTAATATTTAGGCATTTGATAAGTAATTTTCTGTCAGACACACTATGTTTTAAAATTTCTTCTCTCTGTAGAGCGTAGAGTTTACGTTCATCGGCTATAAATATTGGTTGTCGTTTTTCTTGCGTTTGTGAGACAACCATATTTTATATGCTCCAAAATTAATCACCAATTAAAATTAATTAAACAAAATTAATCAAATTAATCATAAATTATGATATCCCCCAAAGATAGACATCTTCGATTTTGTTAATAAATCTTGATTTTGTTAAAAAATATATTAAATAAATAAATTTTATTATTATATTTACTTTTTTGTAGATTGCCCATAAGGTACAAAATCAACATATGTAAATATCTGTCACACTTCGTTTTGTTGCGTTCACGGGACAACAATTAAATAGATCGCCCTCTCACTTGACTCGCAATCTTCGGTTCGGAAATGCTGGCTTGAACGCAGCGTCCTTTGTGCACTCAATAATAACATATGTTCCACAAGAATCATTTATCCTAATGTACTCATATCATGTCTTTCTCATAATGTCATAAGTAGCCCCAAAACACCGGCCACTGATGAAGAAAAGCGCTTCGTCTGAATAAATTAGGTCCTAATCACAGCCTGGAGGAGACAGTCTTCATGCTTCAGAATCTGGCAGGAGAATATTTTCTTATTCATTATCGCTGAAGGTCGTGTCAGAACGAGACATCTCTATACTTCAGCAAACATTGATGAATGAATCACCTGTGCAGCAGCTTTTCACGCATGTAATAGCCATGTGCCATATGAGTGCGTCGCATTGAGCAGCGAGTCTGAGCTTCCTCGAGCAAGCACGGCCGCCTCATTTATATAAGCAAATACATCATAACTTAATAATATTTGTTAAGCAGCTAATAAACATCAATCTCTTCAATTCCATAGGACGAAGTTGCTTGCATCGCAGAGCAAGTTTCGCATTAAATTTGTATGTCTAGAGAAAACTATATACACCTTATGAGGAATTACATTAGTTAAATCTCTGCATAACTGGTCGTGAAATCTATTTTACAGTCTATTGCGTGGAGAAAAAAAATATAGCTTTTTGAAGTTCCTAAAACGAATTGAATGTAAGATTTTCATGCATTTGTTTTCTTCTCAAAATGATTATTTTTATCTCTCGGACCTTTCCCCGTCACAGCCTAATTTGTCATACATCACGGTTAGTATAATACTGTCACGGATGGAAAAATGCTCGACGAATGTGAACTAAAAATAAAAGTTTAATCGACGCACTTGTGCAAACAAAATTTTAAAAAAACGTGCGTCGAGAGAGAAGAAAATTAGGCGGCGATCTGGCGGTGTAACAGCAAGCGAGAGCGAGACTTACTCCACAAGGTCGCGGAAAGTTCCTTATCTAGTGTGCGTCGACATCGCGAAACTTCCGCCAGGAAGGTTCGAGCATCGAATGTTCAGGGTAAGAACGGATTCAGGCGCTTTCGAGAACAAGAAACAGGGGCGAAATATTTAAGAGTTACGCCCCGAGTCAGAATAAAGGCGAATCTTCTAGAATACCGTGACTGGGCACTGCTCGCTTGGCCCTTCGCGCGGCAATATTGCTTTATCAAGTTGTTGAATAAAATCTGCTTAACATAATAACACATTTCTCGCACCGCTGCCTGGACGCCTCAAGGTAGAGCATAAAAGTTGCAATAGAGCGTTGCAAGCAATAAAAATAAAAATATATAAAAGCTCCAGAATAAGCTGTTTGCTGCACAACATGATTTGAAATAAGTGTAATATACCACATAGTTCGAAGGAGTAGCTTCATGCAATTTCTTGTGAGCGCATCATGCGAACGCTTATTCCAATAGCAATCTGTTTTCACGCTCCACGAGTCTTCGAATATGAATACAATGTGTGACTTCTAGTGTTGAAAAAAGCCTATGATCTAAATCTTCAGCTTTTTATTGGAATATTATTATGTATTTTTATAACACAGTAATCGTTGCACATGATACTCTTATATAGACTAGAAATGTGTGACGGTAACACCCAAAAAAGGTATAGAAGTATTGAAAATCGGGTAAAATGATAAATCTGGGTACGTGGGTCAATAAGCACCGCGGCAGCATTAAAAAAAAAAAAAGAAAAACTCACATTGTTTTATCTTTTTTATTTCAAGAATACGGGTGGAGCACAAGACGTGGCGGCTCAGTCGCGCCATCTAGGAGTCGTTTACTCCCGTTCGATTGCACGAATGGCGCAAGCCGGTCTGAGGGCTTCAATATGCCCTTTTATAAAAGAAAAAACGTAGAGACCCCAAACGTGTTGATGGGAAATTTCTCCCTCTGCCGCGCGCGTTTGCTGCTCAATGTGGATTCAGTTGCGCTCGTGGGAAAGATGCGAAGTTGCAGTGTTTGATAACGGGCATCTTCGACCAGCGCGCGCATCGCGCGTGGGCCGATATCACATCGGCCTCTGCGCTGTAAGTTTGGCACTAGTAACTGCTTGGAGGTATCAACGACAGAGCCCGCGAGCATCCAGCGTCTCTTAAGGGAACAGCGGCAGGACATCCGGCAGCTCACGGCAGGACATGCCAGTGCAGTGCAGCTCACTGCAGGACATGCCAGTGCAGTGCAGCACTGGTATTTGCTTTTAAATTTTAAAGGCGATCACAATTCATTTAAAAGAGAGTTTATTGTTAGCCTTCAGAGTTTTGTTTTTACACGAGCGCAAACTTGCTACCTCGAGCAACTTCGTCTAAATTTCAGAATTTAGTAGATACTGAACAGGTAAGAACTATGAAATAAAACAACCATGTGTGTGTAGCTTCAAGTATAAGTTATTTGAAAATATATTGTTCATTTATGCCAGAATTATGAACTAATTTGTCTTGTCCAAACTTCCTAAAGATCTAATATTTAGACATTTGATAAGTAATTTTCTGTCAGACACACTATGTTTTAAAATTTCTTCTCTTTGTATTTATAGAGTTTACGTTCATCGGCTATAAATATTGGTTGTCGTTTTTCTTGCGTTTGTGAGACAACCATATTTTATATGCTCCAAAATTAATCACCAATCAAAATTAATTAAACAAAATTAATCAAATTAATCATAAATTAAGATTGTCTCCAAAGAGAGACATCTTTGATTTTGTTAATAAATCTCGATTTTGTTAAAAAATATAATTAAGTAAATATATTTTATTGTTATATTTACTTTTTTGTAGATTGCCCATAAGGTACAAAATCAACATATGTAAATATTTGTCACACCTCGTTTTGTTGCGTTCACTGGACAACAATTAAATAGATCGCCCTCTCACTTGACTCGCAATCTTCGGTTCGGAAATGCTGGCTTGAACGCAGCGTCCTTTGTGCACTCAATAATAACATATGTTCCACAAGAATCATTTATCCTAATGGACTCATATCACGTCTTTCTCATAATGTCATATGTAGCCCCAAAACACCGGCCACTGATGAAGAAAAGCGCTTTGTCTGAATAAATTAAGTCCTAATCACAGCCTGGAGGAGACAGTCTTCATGCTTCAGAATCTGGCAGGAAAATATTTTCTTATTCATTATCGCTGAAGGTCGTGTCAGAACAAGACATCTATATACTTCAGCAAACATTGATGAATGAATCACCTGTGCAGCAGCTTTTCACGCGTGTAATAGCCATGTGCCATATGAGTGCGTCGCATTGAGCAGCGAGTCTGAGCTTCCTCGAGCAAGCACGGCCGCCTCATTTATATAAGCAAATACATCATAACTTAATAATATTTGTTAAGCAGCTAATAAACATCAATCTCTTCAATTCCATAGAACGAAGTTGCTTGCATCGCAGAGCAAGTTTCGCGTTAAATTAAATTAAAAAAAAACAACATTAAATTAAATTAAATCATTCACAAACATTCTTGCCAGTAACAAAAATCCTTATAGATGTGAGATGATCGAGGCGCTCGCATTCGAGGAACACGCAAAATATTTTGTCAGCTCTCCATCAATTATCGTTCACAAAAAGGAAACTTAATTCCTATGAAATTTCACGCCCCCACAAGAACAGCACGAGCTTGTGGCGGGTTAGATTAAAAGCAATCTTTTTAGAGAATTATGTGGACATTTTTTGTATAATTTACATGAGTGCAAAAATTGGAAGTGATCTTTATTGGTGCAATAGGTTTATGTATGTAAGAGGTTTATCGTGCTCCACTTTAGACTCTAAATGAAGGAGCTAGTGCTCAAGGAAGAAGTTTACACGAAAACACCGTTGGTAGTCAGCTGTTTGTCCTCTCCTGTCCTTTTTTTTACTTCGTGTTTTTATTTAATTCTAAAGTTTAAGCTCATATATTTCCAATAGAGTTAGGCTGCCTGGAATTCTGTCTGCAACAATGTGGAGGCATCCTTATTTTCTATCAAGTGCAACACAGCAGAGAATAAAAATATCGAACTGCAAAATGTTACTACTGAAAAAAGAGGCTGTGTATGAGAGGCACACTACTCGAAAGCTGTGCTGTTGTCCGCCTGATTCCACGCGATCTAGGTGTGGGCGGTTGTAGATATTACTAGTTTGAGCTAATTCTTTTGTGTTGCAGGAATTGACCTTGGGGTTAGAGTTGCGCCTTCTTATCTATAAAATTGAGTTTATACATTACTTTCTAACTTCAATTTTTATAACTATTGACGTACAGTATCGCTTTTCCTGGATCACACATTGCGCGAGCTACTCCGAGTCAATTTGGCACTTTAAGTTTTCAGTACTGCACTCTGAGTGAAGACAAAGCTCCTCACTCAAATATGTCGCTCATTGAAGTGCGTTTAAGGGGCGCTAAAAAAACCTATTTGGAAATCGTTGAAGGGGCCACCGTCGGTTGGAAAATATGCCGTTTGAAGCAAATATGTAGAGTAATAATTTTTACCAATCTGCTATTTACCTGTTTCTACAACAATTGAGCCTATCTTGAATACTGTACTCAAGACACTGTATTTTAAGAAATTTTGGAAGCATTTTCGTATTTTGCAAATGCATTTAATATACAGTATTTGCTACTGTATATTAATAACATTACTCACTATGTTCAGCCCTGTATCTCAACTACATTTTGCCAACTTGGAAACAAAATTCGCCTTGACACTCAACGGAACTAGGGATCGTCAGACTCCAGGGCAAAGCTCAACTGATTGCAAGCCTGGAGCCAAGCGACCGAACGGAAAACAGGAAACAAGGCACGAGCAAAACACAGCCTCCAAATGCCAACTAAAGACGAAATAGATAGCCTCACGTACGCCCGCCTTTTTTAAGGCTCTTTTTGAATAGTACGTCAGGCTCGGAGCTAGCAGAGTGCTTGTGATGTCATATGAATTTTACACTCAGACCCCACATTTTGTATGGGACTAGAGTACTTCTGCCAGCGGAGGATTGTGACTCCAACACTCTGTAGGATCACAATGAATCATTTTCGAAAATCGTAGTCTCAAGGGTATGATAATGGGCGAACACCTATTCATGTGAGCACAGGCACTCCTTCATCCAAAGCAGCTAGATCTTGTTGGCTTTGTCGAGCTGCAGTGATCTAGATTAAACTTTCCCAAATATCCTTGTGTGCCCATTGTGGCTTAGCTCTTTCTGCAAAGCTCGGTCAAAAGCGTTTCTTTCGTCTCCTTCCGAGTGCGCGCATTATTTAGTCCTCAAAATTTTTAAAGTCAGTTTTTTGCCAGGTGCGATCATTCATAAAGATTCTGAATCTGGAATCTTGATCATCTTGACCTCAGTGCGTCAAGAATGGTTTGAACTGGTGGAAATGGGGGCAGGGAAAAGCGCTTTAAAATCGCGTTTGTAAACACTTCCCTGGGTGTTCAACTTAAACTTCCCGATATTTAGGTGTTTTTTTTTATTTTTTGCTGTTGTGACAGGTTGAAGGTACAGGTTCTTATTCTCGCTTTTGAACGGGAGGACAAAGTATTTGCTCTTGGTTGTTAATCAGCGACGGAGGCTGCTGTCCTCGAGTAGATGTTTCTTCAGATCGATCAGGTGTGTTGTTCACTCGCGTACTCATCAACAAGCCTGGCTGCCTGACCAAGTTATAGTCCGGCTCTTAAGGATATGCGATGCCGGACTACATGTCAAGTTCTCCGAATCGCAGCGGGGTCATCTTCTAGCAGGTCCAGATCTTTTCTTCGTCCTTTTTGTTGCGCTCATATTAATATTTCTTCTGCAGTTAACAACGCAGCGCCAGATATTTTGAGCACCTTTTGTCGGTGATGTATATCGGTGTTTATAATTTACGAAAAAACAGTTAGAAAGCTAATATGCAACCGGAGAGAGAGAGAACACTCGGCATTGAAATCAATTAGTAAACGGCGGATGCGGATGGAAGCACCAGGTTAAACTCTCTTAAGGAAGAATGCGCTTGTTTGCATTTTGTGGTTCTCCTAGGGGCCACTGCCTGTGGGAGTACCACATTCGCGGCGAGACGCTCTACCGCGAAGCGGTAGAGCGTCTCGCCGCGAACGTGGTACTCCCAAAAAAGGCCGCCCTTGGCGGCCTTTTTCTTTTTTTTTCATTATTTTAGTTTAGTTATGTGTTTGTGTCGGTTGATCTGTTTGCGGGTGACTATTGGCTAAGGAGAGGGGAGCGTGGGGATTGTGATCCTTGAACATTCTGTCGCGTCAGCGTTTTGGCACGCCGTGGCGGCCGCATTGACGTAGCGAGAGGTGGCGCTGCTCACCACTGCGAGTGGCTTCCTCCTCTCCCCTTTGGGGCGATTTTCATAACGAACCCCCGCAGAGAGGAGATCGACGTGTCGCTCCTTGCTTGGCCACTTCGCCCCCGCCGTTATCTTAAAACCAGCGGACAGCAGAATCTCGTTGCTCTCTTCTTGCTGGGATTCGGCGGCGGCGACAACGGGGAACCGTCCGGCGCACCGGTGAGCGTTCACCCCGTCCTTTGTACCTTTGTGAAGGACCGTTCGGCCGTGGGCGATCTCCACACCGACGGCGTTCACCAGCTTACTAGCCGCTGTTTTGTTGTTATTTGTTTCGTTGTAAATAAACAGAGTTTATCACCGTTACCAACGTGACTGATGTCTCATTGCGCCACTTACAGGGGCTGCCTCTACGAAAACTTCGTATATTAGTTCCTCCGTCTACGCAGATTGTAGCGGGGCGCCTGTCGCTCGCTGCTGGCGTCGTCTCGCGCTGTGTGTGCATGTTTCCACGGGGGCTGAGTTTTCTCGTTGGCCCAGTTTTCCCTGTCATGGTAGGGTTTCAGATCGCACACATGTACCGGCCCATCAACTTTTCTTGATTGCAAGTTTGTCCGCTTGTACACGAGTGGGGAGAGAAGTTCTTGCACTCGGTACGGGCCACACCACTTCGGAGCCAATGCAGCCGAGAAGCCTTTGCTGGCATCACTCAGAACATGGTTCCGTCTGAGGACGAGATCGCCCACTTTTTAGCGGAGATCTCGATGCGAGCAGTCGTACTGAGCTTTTTGTTTCGCTCGCGCTACCCCGAGATTGCGACGCGCCTCTGAGAAGGCTTTCGTCATCCGAGTTTGTAGCTACCGCGCGTGGTCCGTTTGCGTCGGCTGCGCGTTGTCCACCCCGGCGCTCGCCCCTAGGACAGGGTCCATGGGGTTCGGAAGCTCTTTCCCGAATGTGAGGAAAGCGGGGGTAAAGCCCGTCAAACGGTTGAGAGTGGTCCGAAGTGCGAGCCCGATCTCGGGGATATATGCGTCCCAGTCACGGTGCCTTTCCGCGAAGGCGGCCAGCATTGGTTTGATATTTCTGTTACATCGCTCCGTGATGTTCGACTGGGGGTGGTATGGCGTGGTTGTTTTGTGCTTTATGCCAAGGGCCTTACATGCGTCCACGAATACCTTTCCGACGAAGTAGCTCGCTCGATCAGTCAAAAGAGCTTCGGGGAACCCAAAACGGGTGAAGACCTAAATGAGCTTCTTCGTGATCGTTCGGGCTGTCTGCTTACGGAGTGGAAAAAGTTCCGTCCATTTCCTGAAGTGGTCAGTCACAACCAGCAGATACTGGTGTCCTTTAGGGCTCCGCGGTAGGGGGCCGACCACGTCGCAAGCTGCCAGAAACCATGATTGCTGGCTCAAAATCGGTTGCATTAGGCCCGGCGGTTTGCCGCCTCTTGATTTGAAGCTTTGGCACGAGTGGCAGGTGCGGGCATAACGGAAAACGTCCCATTTCATGCCCGGCCAGGTGGCGATGCGACATAACTTTGAGTAAGTCTTGGAGCCGCTCGCGTGTCCGGCCAAGTGCGAGTCGTGATAGTAGCGCAAAACTGCGTTTCTCAGACTGCGGGGTACCACTACCTTGAACGCCTCGTCGGAGTCGTTCTCGGAGGGTATGTACCTCAGCAAGAGCCCGTCATTGCTCAGCAGATATGAATCCTCCGTGCCCGCACCAATACCAGATACGTCCCGGCACTCGGCGCCTACTACAATATCAGTAGTTTTGCTCCCAGCGGTCGCACCGCCCGCCTCCACGGCGTCCGACTCTTCCGCGAGTCCGTCGATCACCTTTCGACAAAACGGATCATTCTGCTGGGCTTTCAGAAGCTCTTCTGTGCTGAACACGATTCCTACTGCGCTCACTGCGTCTAGGTCGTTGATCGTCTCGTCCAGGGTGGTCAGATCTGCTGCCTCCCTTTGGGACTGCGTCACGACTTCGCCTAGAACTGTGAGTGTCGTTGGCTCGGCCTGGGTCTTTGCGGAAATCTGTGTGCACTCTACGGGGGCTCGTGACAATGCGTCCGCCACCACGTGTGTGCTGCCTTTCCGGTACCGCACGACGTAGTCATATTTTTGCAGCATCAAAGCCCATCTGGCCAAGCGACCAGCGGATTCGCGAAGTCGGGAGAGCCATATTAGGCTTTGGTGATCTGTTTCGATCACGAAAGTGGTCCCGTCGACATAAATGTCGAAACGCTGGAGTGCAAAGACGATGGCCAAGCACTCTTGTTCGCATGTGCCGTAGTTCCTTTCAGCTGGCGTCAACAAGCGGCTGGCGAAGGCCACTGGTCGGAGTAGACCTTCGTGCTGTTGGAGCAGGACCGCGCCCAAGCCCAGATTGCTGGCATCTGTTTGGGTTAGAAAGGGCTTGTTCGAGTCGGGTAGCTTGAGTTCAGCTGCGTCCGCGAGCGCTCGGGAGGTGCGGCGAAAGGCCGCTTCCTGTTTGGGACCCCAGCTCCAACTCACGGACTTTCGCAATAGGCGTGTCAGTGGTGCTTGAAGCGTCGCGCAGTTTGGGATGAATTGGCGATAGAAGTTTACCATTCCCAGGTAGCGACGGAGGGAGCTCACGTCGGTTGGCGCAGGAAACTCCAGGATTGCCTGTAGTTTGTTGGGATGTGGCGCAAACGCCCGCGATCCAGTTCGAACCCGAGCAAGGCGATGCGGGTTTTGGCTATTTGAGCCTTTTCGGGGTTCAGGGTCATTTTCGCGGCTTTTAGCCGGTCGAGTACGTCCTCGAGATGACGTAGGTGATCTTCGAAGGTGTTGGAGTAGACGACAATGTCGTCGAGATAGGCCATTGCGTGTTTCCATTTGGCTTCTCCCAGTACTCGGTCGATCAATCGCTGGAACGTCATTGGCGCTCCGTACAGACCGAAGGGCATTCGTGTGAATTCGAAAAGCCCGCGGGTGACAACAGAAGGCTGTTTTTGCCTCGTCACCTGGCTCCATCCGAACCTGGAGGTAGCCTCGGCTAGCGTCCAGGGTGGTGAAGTACCGCGCACTGCCCAAGTTGGACAGAATCGAGTCGATGCTCGGTAGCGGGTAGGCGTCCTTTCGTGTGACGTCGTTGAGACGGCGGTAGTCCACGCAAAGACGTGAGCTGCCGTCTTTCTTCGGGACCAACACCACAGGGAATGCCCAGGGGCTGTTAGATCGCCTGACAACTCCGGTGTCGATCATTTCGTCCAGGGCACGGTCGATGGCTTTTCGTTTAGCCAAGCTTACGGGTCGCGCATTCGGCCTTCTTGGCAGTTCGTCGCCCGTGTCAATGCGACGTTGCACTTCGTTTGTGCAGCCCGGTCGGTCCGTGAACATTGCGTCATAGCGGCGCAAAAACGACGACAGTCGGGCTTTTTCTCGCCCTGACACGCTGCATGATTGCGTGAGCAGTGGGTGCGTCATTTCCCCAATGGGGGCGGCGCTCGCTGCCATCGGCACTGGACTCGGTGTCTTTGGGTCAATGACCCGGTTTAGAGAGTCCCTCGCTTCCTCTCGACTGCTCGTCGCGTGCGCCAATGGTGGCGTTGGCGGTACGGCCGGGGGTTCGTTCGCAGAAGGGTTTCAGGGGTACAAAAGTCCCCTCCCAATAGCCTGCGCTGCTGACGTCGATTACAATGCCTGTTTTGGCAAGGAAGTCTCTGCCCAAAATAATGGGCACCGATAGGCCAGGGAGATGAACGAAGCGTTGTCGTCTTACTCGATTCTCCCATCTCGCGACCAGCCGCGTGGTACCAGCCGAAAGGGCGGTTCCGCAGGCTAGGCGAAAGGCAGTGTTGCATTCTCGGAGTCGGACAGAATTCTGTCGGAGGTGAGTCAACACTTCGTCGCCGAACATCGAAGCGCTTGCTCCGGTGTCGAGGAGTGCCTTGAATGCCTTGCCGGGGATCGTTACAGAAATGAACGGGGCCGGCGTGCCGGCCGGGAAGCCTATTCTATAGGTGGTCGGTAAAAGAGTGGCCATGGACCCTATGATTCCTTGTTAGCCACCGGTTCGTCCGTCCAAGGGCCGTTTACCGGTGGCTTTGCTCGTTTCCCGCGCGTTGCGATTCCGTGTTTGGCCGCTCCGGGCACTGGCGAGCGAAATGACCGGGGCGATTGCACCGAAAACATCTTCTGTCGTCGCCTCGCCGGGGGTTCCGCCGTGCGTTTTGGTTTTCGCCGGCTATATCGTAGCGTGCATCGGCTCGCTGAGATTGAGAATTCTTCGTTTCCTCCTGCCTCGCTGCCTCGTTGGGGCGCGAGTCCGTGGTTCTGAACTGCGGCGTCGGCCGGCTTGTTCGTCTACCGTAGGAGTACGGGTCGAGCGCACGATCTGAGATTGCGTACGCGTCTCGGCCCCGATCTTCCGCGTAGTTTGCGGAATCGTAGCGCCTCGGTGCTCGAGATGGCGTGCCCCGCTCCACGCGCAGCGCGGTTCGAGGGCCGCTGACGCTGAGGGCGGAGGCCGGTACGCACGGGCAGCGCGAATGTCTCCCTGAAGGCGCCGGGCCTCGGAGGCGAGCTCGTTCAGGTCGCGGAAACGGCTGTCTCGAAGATACGCAGCTAAAGTCGGACTCGCTCTGCATTGGGAGCTGAGGGTTCCGCGAGCTCGAAGAGCTCTTGCATGGCTCGTACAAACTCCAGCAGGGACTCGTCCGGATGCTGGGTTCGCTGTTCGAGCTCCCGCCGCATCCTTCTCTCGTAGTCGGCGGGAAGTAATTCGCGGCGGAACGCCTCTCGGAACTGATCGAGCGTTCCGAGTTGGTCACCGACAAGGCGGAACCAGCGGGCGGCTTCGTCGACGAGCGCGATTGGCAGAATGCGCTCAAGTATTTCACGATCAGGTATTTCCATCGCGCGTTGGTACTTCCGTAAATCGTCAAGGAAGTCCGTAGCGCTTACTCTGTCTGCGTAACCCCGATAAGTCGGGACGGGAATTCGGACCGGAGGTCGTTGGGCCTGTGGTGCGAGTGTTGTCGTTCGCAAGGCACCTGTCAGACTCTCAATCACACGTGCCGCGTTTTCGAGCAAGGTGTGATGAGGCGCCGCAGAAGTTTCTCCGTGGGGAGACCGGTAGGCTTCGCTTTGTGCCGGCGGCGGAGCACGTGCGTTCAGGGAAGATCCGGGAGCGATGGCGCCCGTCCGCAATGGCGTCGGAACCACGCTCGGCTCCAGGAGTGCGTCGTAGGGCGCTTCTCGTTGGAGTGTTGGCATTTCGGCTTCCCGTTGAAGTGGGGGCAAAGCGAATGCATCGGCCGCGGTCGCCAGCGTGAGAAAATCTGAGAAGTCGGTTTGCATGGTCACGGTTAGCGCTGGTTGCGCGAGGACTCGTCACTCGGCAGCAGCCGCCACACACCGACGTACCGGAATTCTGGTCATCAGCCCTTTTGTTGGGCGCCATATTGTGGTTCCCCTGGAGACCACTGCCTTTGGGAGTACCACGTTCGCGGCGAGACGCTCTACCGCGAAGCCGGTTCGCACTCGCGTGGCACGCTGCTCGTCGAGCGAAATGAGACAGCAGTCACGTTGGTAACGGTGATAAACTCTGTTTATTCACAACGAAACAAATAACAACAAAACAGCGGCTAATAAGCTGGTGAACGCTGTCGGTGTGGAGATCGCCCACGGCCGAACGGTCGTTCACAAAGGTACAAAGGACGGGGTAAACGCTCACCGGTGTGCCGGACGGTTCCCCGTTGTCGCCGCCGCCGAATCCCAGCAAGAAGAGAGCAACGAGATCCTGCTGTCCGATGGTTTTAAGATAACGGCGGGGGCGAAGTGGCCAATCAAGGAACGACACGTCGATCCCCTCTCTACGGGGGTTCGTTACGAAAATCGCCCCAAAGGGGGAGAGGAGGAAGCCACTCGCAGTGGTAAGCAGCACCACCTCTCGCTACGTCAGTGCGGTTGCCACGGCGTGCCAAAACGCTGACGCGACAGAATGTTGAGGGATCACAATCCCCACAACTTGCAAGTTAGCTGTCTTCCAAACTTTGCCCATTCATCTTCAAGCGATGGCGAGTGTTTTTGGCTCGAAGAGAAGGTGCTGTGCCGACTACTTTGATACACATAGGCGAAAGATCTACCACCAGTGGCGTAGCTACGGGGGGTGTTCAAGGATAACCCCCCCCAAAACAAAAAATTTAAACGTTCCTCTTTACCCTTTTCCCTTTTCCCCCTCTCAGTTTGTGTGTGTGTGTGTTTGTCCGGCGTCAGTTTGTGTGGGTAATGTTTATAATTTTCGTTCAGCGCGTGAGTCGTGAAAGTAATGAGTTCATACCGAATCCTTCACTTGAAACTTTATTCAAGAATTGAATAAAGTGTGGAAATTACACGATATACCACAGCTGAAGGCAACAACATATCCGGACGACATCACCGTACGGACTAACACAGGAGGATCCAAGGAACAAAAACAAACAATACAGAAGGGTCTTGACACCATCTGCGACTACCTGAAGAAGGTCGGACTGGCACCATCACCAGAAAAAACGAAATACACAATTTTCGGGAACGACTATCAGAGAATTGACCTAGACCTCTCGTTTGACAGACAACGGATCGACAAGGAAGCAGAAGTCAAGCTGCTTGGTGTGCACTTTGGAAACGGCACGCACGTGGCAAACAATTGGCTAAACACTATCACACGAACGTGGAAACAAGGCTTGCAGCTTATCCGGCGCATATCCCACAGAATGGAGTGTGCGGGAGAGAAAACCGCCAAGACTATCGTACAGTCATTCCTCGTATCCAAGATAATGTATGGTGTTCGGTTCTACAAGCTCACGCACCGACACAAAAAAAGCTTGATTCGTTATACAACGATGCACGGAGAGCCATACTTGGACTGCCAAGATTCGCCAACGTTGAAGCAACCAAGCAGTGCGTACAGCTCACCGATTGGAGACTACACCTCGAGAAACAAGTCGCCACACACAACGTTCGACTGAAACACACAGAGCACGGCAGACAGATAGCCAAGCTTCTCAACCCAGAGGGCAAGAATGATGCAGGGGACATCCCACCACCCGCACCCCCATGGGACCTCATCGACCTCACACAGTCCCAGCCGATCCCGCGCAACATGGACGCGCAGAAACACGCTAAACGAAGGGAACACTACGCCCGAAAACACGCAGTAGAAGTTCGAACGTTACTGGCGGACCTGTCCATCACTGTCACGTAAACTAACGCGGCGATGAAAATCGCCGGCCCAGAGACTGCCACGACAGCCGCTGCCATCTTCTATTCTACAGACAACCCAATGGGGACATCGATCTCGATCACAATCCAACCACGAGGAACCGATCGTTACTCTCCCGAACTCGCCGAAGCCAAGGCAGTGCTCTTCGCGATAGAGAGCCACTCAAGACACCTAGAGGTGACACAAAGACAGCACGACGCAAATCAACTATACATATTTACGGACTCGCCGCACGTCATCCGAGAATGCAAAAGACACGGAGCCACGACGTGCAGAACCATCAAACGCATTTTCCACACGGCTCTGCACCTATTCCGTGTACACCAAACAAAGGTCTGCATCCGATGGATCCCGGGACATACGGCCATCCACGGCAACGAGGCGGCGCATGACGCGGCCGCGAGGGAGCTAAACAGTCCTCACCGCTCGCGTGTCGACGGAGAATCCGACCCCTCATCGACTAACAGTGAAACTGCCGATACAACATACGACCCGGTTGAAGCTCTGCGAATGCACAAAAAAGAATGGAAGTACCGACTAAAAGAATCCTGGAACCCCGGACCAAGTCCCATTCCACCGAACCACACAACGCAAGGAAATGGTGATATTACGACGAATTCGTACGGGTGGCGCAACAACACCATATATGACTCGAAAATTCGAGACCACCAAGAAACGCAAGCTGAACCCTGATTACGAACCCCCCGACCAAAGATGTCAACTATGCAAAAGAGACGGCACACTCCCAAAACTTTTCCACCTGATTTGGGAATGTGAGGCCCTCGCCACACACAGAAGCGATGCTTGGGCCCAGCTGGGCCAAGACACTCCTACCTCCTACGAGGAGTGGATCAGACCGTTTGGCGACTCTGAAACACGAGTCCGAATCTTGCGGACACTGCTCGACTATACGATGTCGAGCAACCTAAGTCAGGACATTTAGAAGGGGGGGGCTTTCTAAGGGGAAAGTCCCGAGAAAGAAGTCACGCGCAAGTGCGACCACTTCTTTTTTTTTTCATGAAACGTTTTACACACACAGACATTTAAGAATGATTATTGACCTACAACTTCAAGTGTGTCCTCAAGGTCTCCAAGAGAGTCGGCACATTCACGTCTGGCAGCATCGTTCTCCCTAAGTGAGGGCGATGTTGTGGCCAACGTTAAATATACTGCCTGGGGAAGTTCTTGTTTGCACACAGATGTGAAAGGACCGCACCGCTTAGCGCGTCTCAGCGGTACAGACAACTTGTTTTTGCACGGAGGCCTTGTATCCTAATGTAAACCGCCTGCTACAAATCCTGGCCACCATGCCCGTTAGCATCGCTGAAACGGAACATTCGCTCTCGAGACTACAAAGTCTAGAGTCATACCTGAGAGCTTCAACGTCCCAGAAGCGCCTGCTAGTTTTGCGCTTCTAAACATTCACCGGAACATCTAAGTCAGCCCCGAAAGTGTCCTCTCGCTAACTCTAACGACTGATGGTTGCACCCACTAAATCTTTAGAACCCAAAAAATGATAGAAACTGGTAATTGTTTTTCCACTTTCTCGTAAAATGACATAAAAAAATTGAAAGAACCCAAAACATCACCATAGCACGATCATTCTGAGAAATATCATCCATGCAGGAACAATGAGCATGATGCTTCACTTGATCATCGACCCAGGGCACATTGCAGTTTTTACTCTTAATCATGTTTTAAACTTCACCATTCTCTGGCACTCTTCCGTAGGTTTTAGTGATTGGATACCCAAGTGTTCCACATAGAAGTATATGCACCGGAATATTTTGTGGGCCTGTATGGATTTTTCTGTTCAAAGCCCATTATTATATCTTATAATTGCGTGTTTTCGTTCTTCACCATTAAATTTTCCCTCTTTAAATATTGAATGAACGAGATGTTGCAAAAAAGGTTCAATTTTTGTCTTGACACTGAAAAATAGTAACTAAAATTGTGTTCGTGCAATTTTGTTTCCTCTTTCTTGTTTTCTTTTTTGCATTTTGAACAGTTTGAGCAAATAAAAACACACTGAAAGCCTTTCCCGGCTATGCCGCCGTCTACCACAACAGGAATTTGTGTTGTGTCACCTACTTTGATTTAGATGCCTTGATGAGGATCCTACCCACCTGTGATGATGTATGTATTCTATCAGAACTGCTTGAAACATGCCGGTGAGCACCTTTCAACTCGCGTTGCTTGTGATTTTGGAACCCCAGCAATCTTCCTCGAAGAGTTCGAAGTAGTCGCAGACATCAACGCAAAACTTTCCGCTCCTGCGATTGAGGTGACTCCTTTGCGGTAAATCGGAAGAGCCGCCAGTCATACGTCGGAAGGAAGCAGCGAGAGATGAAAGACTCTTGCAGGAAACAAGTTCGAAAAAAGTTGGCGACTGCATATGACTTAGAGGCGAGTGGGTGAAGTGCTCGCAATGATCACACGTGGTTTGGCTGTTACGATTGGTGGGAGAACCTAAGGGAGGCCTTCGTTAGGGCACCGTCTTCCCAGGAAAGATGCTAGATTCTCACGCTTGCGTCTCTAAGTGCAGCCGCTAGCGAGGTAGAGCGACGAGTCACTGAGACATCCAGACAAATGCTGAGAAAATCAAAGCAACAGTGTGAACGTTTCGGCCTAGGAAGCGTTCGGAGCCGTACCATGGTGCAGGCATAAGTGAGGACATTGTACGGTCCCCCACGCCGTACTACACAGACAACGATCTTGACTGTTCATGTCAGAGCCCAAATAAAAAAGATGCTGTTATTATTGCGCGAGATGGGGAGTCACAAATGATCATGAAGCGGTACAGGACAAGGCCAATCGGAGAAACGAACCAGCTCATCGGAAGGTGGACCTAGAGTCGAAACTAGGATTTACAAAATTCTATTTTCTTTGTCAAAAATGGGTGAAACTAAATCCCGAACAAACACATCGTGCGTGTGTGCTGCACAAAACTTTAATTTGTGCATCTCGACCCTGAACAAGCTACGGGAGGGAGAAATAACAAAGGAGGAGATTGTGGGCTAGTGCCTTTGCCCTGAGATTACGCCCAAATGTTTGCGAGGCGAATATAAAGAGCACCCTGGCAGTGATCGTCTATCCGCTCAGGCATTGTAAATTGTACATGAAGAGGAGATCACATTTTACATATGGGAACATGGTAATTCGGTAACCGAAACTGCCGATTCCAGAGCTTTCCTGAAAGTGTGATGGAAATGGGCCACGAGGTTTTCCGCCCATGATTTGATCCGAAGAACTCAACGGAAACTTATGCGGAGGACAAGTCGTCTGCTTTCAGCACAGGATTTGTGGGGTTGCGGTTCGACATCAGAACGACGCCAAACTCTGATGGGTTTGATTCTAGCATATTGGGCAGAACTCAAAGCAAGCTGCCTTTTGTTCTAACTACTTTGCTTAAATCAAAGTCATGTAGAGCTCTGTACTCTGATGGCACCAAATTCCCTGCAAAAGAAGCAGACTAATTTGCGTTCCGTATACGACTGGAGAAAAGCGAAGTAACATCAAGACACATCGTTTTGCATTTTAACTTCTCAGAGAACTGGACTGTAATTCTGCCTAATGAAATGCAGGAATATCACTGGCATAAACATCACTTGACTTTATGTACGTGCTTCACGTCAACATTTCAAGGTCCCAGATGTTTTGGCATCGTCATTGATGACTTGTGCCACGATGCTCTCCACAAATGTCTGGCTCCGAGAAGTATCGAGGACCAGCTGGAGGAGAATATTCCAGTGTATGCGTCAATCACGTACACTTCCGACGGAGCGCCTGCTCATTTTTAAAATAAATTTCAACTCTATCAGTTCCTACGAGCATGTCATCTTCAGGCGAAGTTGCTATTTTCTGCCTCCATAAAAGACAAGAATTATTGTGATGGAGTTGAAGGCCTTTTAAAACATCGCCCGTCAGTGCACAACCTCCGTTCGCAGGAGGATCCGGCAATTCAGACATCAATTGGTTTCTTAGACTAGGTTGGAATACGTGCGAAAAACGCGGCACTTCTTAACTTGAGCGAGGAAGTAGTGACTGTTCCTCAAAATCAGGAGAGAAGTGTGGGACTGCGCGACGGCTCGGAAAGGCATCCGTTTTTCACACGTCTCGAAGCACATTAATGTATGCGTAAATCTGGAGCGGACTGATCTTCTTTTCAACTTAAATGAATATGTGGTGCTCAACTACTTCAGCGGTGCACATGTGAAAGTTCCTAACCACTCTAGGGTATGCGACAAAAAAGACAGAGAAATATTTCCGATGATACTTAACGTTTTGTGAATACCGTAATATCCCGAGTCATCGCCCACCCCCCAACCGCCTGAAATTCGTTAAAAAAGTGGGGTGGGCCATGTCTCGGTGGGTGAGCACAAACCCTTGAAAAAAAGCGGAAAAAACCGCCTATTTTTCTCTGCGTATCTAGCGCTGATGCACAAGAGATACATCAAACTCAAAACTCGATTTAGTTTCATTGTTTTATAAAAAAAAATGCTCACGAAAGAATATTTTACTATAGCGAAGTCCGTTGCTTGCATACGCGCTAGAAACACCGCCGATCTGCATATAGCATGAACGTTTGTTCCGTGAAAGAATGTCACCATTATGTTGTCCCAGTTAGTAAAAAAAAAAGAAAGAAAAGTCTACAAGAAAATAGAAAAACCGACCAGGCGCAACGAGCGAGCGAGCGGACCAAAGAAGCGACCAAGAGCAATGCTGGGAAAGCGGGAACGCCGGTGGTCGCGTTGGCAAATACTTTGGCGTCGGGCCAAGTCGGGCGCCTTGTCAATTGCAAGCTCTTGCGCAACTTTCTTGTTTGGTGCGTACATACGTGCGTCCGTGCACGGCGGGCTATCAATGCACGGTTGGGACGCTCTGTAAACGTCTGTGTAGGACGTTCCAGCAAAGCTTTATTTACGCTTTGGCTTTGCCTAAAATATTGCACAACAGTGGTCGCGACGGGCGGGAAGAAGGAGCGGGGTCGCGGTGACCTTACTTCGGCGGAGACAGACTTTGACCTAACACTCCACGGTTACGTTAACAAACTCTTATTTTGTTATCTCCATCGTTTTCTTTTCGCACGGATACACGACCACTTTGGGGTCGCTCACGGAGGAAATGCGTAAACAAAAAAAAGTGTCTTTCCCTCCTTCGTTTCACTTTGTCACGGACGTCCTCCAACTGTAAGGTCCGCGGCCGCGTCATTCGGGTAGGATGAGTGTTCGCGGATCCCAGAGTCCGCGCAGGGGTATTTGAAGGGGTGGGCGATGACTCGGTGTTTTTCCGGAAATCGATATTGGCCCCAAAAATGGGGTGGGCGATGGCTCGGGGATGGGCGATGACTCGGGATATTACGGTAATTATATTTGTTCAATGTATGTGTTAATTTAAGCTATAATCAGTAGCCGTCAATTAAAGTAGTTTGTAAACGTTTTACGTAGGGCCGCCTTTTCGTTTTTGTTTGTTGCCTATATTGTCAGCGGCGGAAGCATCACTGACGAAAATATTCAATACTTCCATAATATGAAATGGGCGAAGGAGGCAGGAGAAAAAGCTCCAGAACTGCAGCTTCACGAAGCCCCTGCCCCTTACAGGCAAATCGGCAAGCGGTATACAGTTGCATCATTTGAAACAAAACAAAAAATAACATTTATGCACCACACCGAAAAATATGTGGTTAGGAGGAGGATAGCATACCAGGCAATCTATTCTTTCTTTCTAATTTTCAATGCAGACACCTTTTACTTTGAAAAAATTCAATAGTGTTTGAACTGTGTGTTGAATCATCTGACGACCGTATATAGTTCTTGGACGTGGTACTCTGAAGCTTCCGGCGCTGCGCATATCGTATGCAATATTTTTGTTTGCTAATTTGAAAATTTACTGTTATGGATGATTAGGAAATCTCACTGGTGACATGTACATAGTTACTAGCTTATAATTAAAATATTCTTTGACTTTATTACTTTATATTTAGAAAAAAGGGTTTAGGCATGTGCGCAATACGACGCATTAGTTACGATGCGAATTTCTTTTTTCTGCTGCAAAAGCAATTTATTAATGTTAGTACTTGTCGTAGTTCCCCAAACTAGATGACAATATGATATGCGAGGATTAAATAATGCATTGTAAATTAAAGATTGACAAGATGCCACCGGAGAAGAAGGTCGTGTGCGGGAGCTGGGGGGGGGGGGGGGGGGGGGGCTTCGGACTATTTGTCGGTAAAAGTGCATCCACACGATGATGCACGGCCCGCGGGCCGCCCGGCTGCAATGAGCATCCACACGGCGGAACAAAAGAGCAGACGACAGAGTGAACGGGCCGGTCTAACTCTCGACCTCACAGCTCCGCCAAACGCATGCAGCGAGCTGCTTTGAGGCTATTTGTAAGGAGCCAAGATGGAGGTTGAACGAAAGAGACGTTTGGCCGCGGTGGCCCTGGCGTTGACTATTGAGGACGAGGAGGACTTAAGTGAACCGAAAGAGGTATGGGGACATCTTTAGATGATTATTGGAGTAGTCGTCGCGACTATTGTCCCACAGAGCGGGGAATTGCTCCATGAGCGCGATAAAGTAAAAAGTTGCATCGTTGCACAACAAAAGGTTCGTCTTCTTCGTCTTCAACAGTTGGCACCAAAAGAAAACGACTTTGGATTTGGATTCTAATCCAAACAACAAAAGTTAGCTGGTTGCCAGACTTAGCACTTCAATTATACTAAAAACGCCGCGGTCCGCCGCCAAGGTCCGGGCGAGAAAAGTCGCTTCGCATTTCTCAGAAGCGCGGGCCGCGGACCGCCGGCGGACCTCGAAAACCGGTGACGTAAGATCACGTGATGCGCGGCCCGCGGACCAAAACAGCAATTTGGTCCGTCGTGTGGATACCCCTTAAGCAGCAATTCATCATATGTTCTGGCGGATGCAAACGCAAATTTCACTGCGACTGTATAAAAGTCGGTCTCGAGGAATACAATGTGCTAATGGCATCCGACAAAAGCGCGTACAAATGTAACGAATGCAACGGCGACACCACTGCGCTGGCGATGATAAGCTTAATCATGGCGAAGAGACAACGGATGCGTCTGGTTCAGACACCGATTGCGAATCAGTTCGTGTCACCGACAACGGACCCACCCGCGCCTACGAATCGGAATTTGCGTTGCAGAGGATGAATGCCAAGTTGGATGTATTGACCGCCGAAGTGAAATGCCTGAGAGCGGACAATCACTATCTTCGTTCCGAAGTTGCTGAATTGCGAAAGCAGCTGAGTCAGAGAGTGTTGGACTCTAAACAACCGAGCCAAACCTACTCAACTGCCGCATCAGCACGACATAATCCGGGAGCACGAGTAACTACGAATGTCACCTCGAGCGGCGGACCGAGCGGCGAGCCGAGCGACGGTGCGGTCTTTGTGCCTACGGGACCAGCTGATGTGAACAGGGGTAGCTACCGTTCGAAAGACGTCGCCAAGCCAAGTGGTGGCGAGCTTCGACAGGGCGGAGACCCAAGTGCGGCCCTGGACGAAGGCTTCACGCTGGTGGGCCCTCGACGATGAAACAAGCCATCGGTCGGAAGGCAAAATCGTCAAAGGTAACCGTTGTAACTCGGCCGCCTGCTCACAAGGCATTGTTCGTTTCTCGACTTGACCCTGTAACAACAGCCGAGGACGTCACCAGTCTTGTCAAGCCATTCCTGGGTGGCAAACCTAGCTGTTGCACTAAGATGAAAACGAAATACCCGTATTACTCCTCTTTCCATGTTTCCGTGGACCGGACATATTTGAAGCAATTAATAATACAGATATCTGGCCTGAGGGATGTATATTCCACCAGTTTTTCGGAAAGCTGGATTCAACGCGATCGTTCGTTCCGAATAATACTGATGCATCGCGAGATGACTAACGGAATTCGGTGCTACGTACTATCAGAACACTCGCAGTCTGCGGACTAAAGCAGATGAGTGTACGGCAAACGTCGTTTCTACAAACTTTGACATTATTTGTTTAACGGAGACATGGCTTTTAGAGGAGTTATCTAGTGCGAGCTATTTTCCTTCGTCCTATGCTGTGCATCGCGAAGATAGGGAGTACGATGCCACGGGGCAGAAGTTTGGTGGGGGGAGTATTAATTGGAGTCTGCGATTCTCTTAATTCATACAGAAGGCAAGACCTTAAATCCTACGCAGAGTGTGTGTGCGTAGAAACACTATCAAGTGATGGCTTCAACTACCTTGTTGGAAATCAATATTTTCCGCCACTATCAGACACACAGATGTTTGATAACCATCTGCAAACCCTCGAAGAACAGGTCGATTTTACGAAATATCGGGTACTGATATTTGGGGATTTCAACCTCCCAGGGGTAGACTGGACATCTCGTCCAGTTTCTAGTGGAAGCACTCAAACTACAATAAAGGTATCCCGTCTATTGGATTTTGTTAATTTTTGTGGGTTAACCCAGCATAATCAGTTAAAAAACTCCGCTGGAAATGTATTGGATCTGTCTTTCTAACTGCCCAACAGACAGCATAACTCCAGTTATTGATCCTCTTGTAAGACCTGATGTGTTTCACCCGCCATTTGTCGTATATTTTTCTTTTGTGAAAAGGACTCTTTACAGACATAAGTCCACCACTTACTGTTTTGGCAGTGGTAATTATTTGGGGTTGTACACATATCCTCGAGACTACAACTGGTCGACGGTTCTTGATGATCATTGTATTGATTCGGCGACTCAATCTTTGACAGATATAACGAAACATGCAATTAATTTGTTTATTCCTAAGCGGCTATCGAAACCCTCTAAGTATCCGTTTTGGTTCTCGAAAGAATTAATGCATTATATGCACAAAAAAGAGCACTTCCATAAATTGTTTAAGAGGACTGGGCTTGAGCTCTGGTACATGAAATTCAGCATTTATCGTGCGCTCGTAAAAAAGTTGTTCAGATATGATAAACGTGCTTATGAAAATAATGCAGAAAGTAACCTGTTCTGTGAAACTGATAAAATTTTGAGATTTTTCAGGCAGCACACAAAGGAGCCAACACGGGTTATTTCTCTCCGTCATAATAATGGCTATGTAACTTCTCCTGAAAAAGTAGCTAACACTTTTAGAAATTATTTTAGTGAGTGCTATACTACGGACGTTTTTATAAGTGCGCCCTCTATGAGTAATGTCGAATGTAACGACACTCCGACTGTCAATCAAGTTGACACACAAGAAATTCTGGAGGCAATACAAAGGGTAAAGCCCAAGCGGTCTGTAGGGGCTGACTCTATACATAGTTTTATTGTTAAGGGATGCGCTGAATTATTTGCCCCTTTATTAAAGCATGTTTTTAACCTTTCATTCAGAACTGGGGCCTTCCTGTCTTTGTGGGAAAATTCAGTTGTAGTACCTATACACAAGTCCGGTGACAGGTCTAAGGTAGAGAACTATCGCCCTGTGTCTTTGTTATGTACGTTTTCAAAGGTTTTCGAGATTGTTATACATGCCCATGTTTCTTTTTACTTCAGTCAAAAATTAGCCACTGTTCAGCATGTATTTGTAAAGGGTCGATCTGTGGAAACGAGCCTTTGTTCCCCTACTGGATTACCCAGTACCGATAATTGTTACGCGACGACAAGTTGATATTGTTTATTTCGATTTATCTAAAGCATTTGACAAGGTAAATCATAAATTGCTGTTGTATAAGCTCTCACTATATGCTGTATCTTCGACGCTTTTAGAGTAGTTTAATAGCCATCTGTCTGAACGTCAAAAGCGTGTACGTGTCTCGAGCTGTTCGTCAGATGTTCTTGTGCCCAGTTCAGATGTTCCGCAGGGGTCAAACTTAGGACCGCTTCTGTTTCTTGTATTTATTAGAGATATTGAAGTGTGCGTAAAGAACGCGCAGACGCTTTTATTCGCTGATGATATTAAGATCTCCATTAGAATACAATTGGAGGATGACTGCGCTATTTTACAGAATGATGTGTCGAGTGTTTCAGACTGGTGTCTTGATAACTTTTTACTTATCAACCCTGATAAAACAAAACAACTTACCATGTGTAGAAAACGTGAAATTATTTCTTATCCGTATCTACTTCGTAATTCTATTATCCAACGTGTCTTTCAAGTCCGTGATCTTGGAGTGTATTTTGACAGCAACCTTTCTTTTTCACATCATGTTAGCCAAATTGTTGCCTCTGCTCTTAGAGTGATGGGAATGATATCGCGCCTTACGCGGGACTTTTCAAGTCATTGGTGCGTGGTGCGCTTGTTTTGCTCCTTGGTCAGGGTTAGACTCGAGTTCTGCAGTGTTGTGTGGAACTCGCCGAATTCATCTGATGCGGCACAAATTGAAAGAGTGTTGAAACGATTTATTCGTATTGTTTATGATAGGTACTTTGGAAGGAGATGTTTCTACGACAACGAATATATTCTTAAAGATTTATTTTTGCAGAACTTGTTAAATAGAAGAATAGCTCGCGACGTTCTATTTTCACATAAGGTTGCACACGGTCGTGTAGATAGTGAATTAGTGTCATCGTTAAAATTTCACGCACCGGCACGTGTTGTTAGAGGATTTAGTATATTTTACCCCTCCATTCAATCTAAATTGTCACCGATGGTAAGGATGCAGATTGGTGGTAATGAATTGTCCTCTCATGTTGATATCTTTTCAGATATATCAGTGTTTAGAAGGGAGCTAAATTTTTATCTTCTTAATTCCTGATTGCATGTTAGTCTGTTCTTTTTTACAAGTGGAAGACATTGTGTTAAGTTATGTACTACCATTTCATGTTCCACCACACTACGACCTAGTGGTCATTCTGGGGCATGATTCAAATAAAGCATTATTATTATTATTTATTATTAAAGGTTTTACACGAGCTGGTAATAGATAGCTATGCTTGTATAGTGTACCTATGATGCTTGAAAGTTTGAGAGTTGTGTTTTGAACATGCGAGTCCCATAACATATCTTCGTCAAAAATCACGCCGAATGTTTTAACAGTAGTTACAAACTTAACCTCCGAGGAATTCGTCATTAATTTTGTGGTGGCCTTACACACTGTACCTTTCGGTTTGAAGATAATTGCATTTGTTTTACTTTCATTAATATTCATAGAATTGGAGACAGTCCACCAACTAATTTTTCCAAGGCATACATTTGCATCGGTAATTTAGCTATCAGTGTCTTTTCCTGAAAAAATATACTGGCATCATCTGCATAAATGACAAATGGGGGCTTTCTTCTGATAGTAACTATATCAGTTATAAATTTGTTAAACAGCAATGGCCCCAAGACACTACCTTGAGGTACTTCTGTCCGAACTGCTTTCAGCATTGAAGAATATCCGTTTATTTTAACAGTTTGATGCCGGAAACTCAAGTAGATTTCTATAAGAGTCAGAGAATACCCACGAAGTCCATACGAATATGCTTCTTTTAAGAGAGCTTTATGACTCAGCCGGTCAAATGCTTTAGAAAAATCAATAAATATTCCTAAAGTTGGACACTTGTTTTCAAAATTGTTTAAGTTTTGTTTTTGCTCTAAAAGAGCCAGTTCAGTGCAGCGACCTTTCTGAAAACCATACTGAGAATCTGTAAATAGCATATATTTTTTAGAAAAACTATTAAGCCTAACATGAATAACTTTCTCTAAGCCCTTGGAAAAAAACCGCATCTCCACGTGGTGAATGATGTTGATTGGGGCGAAGCTCTGGTGGTGCTTGTCTGCGTAGACGATGAGCCGCAGCATGCCGAGCCTTTCGTTCATTTCCATTCATGTCACGCTGCGGTCAAATGCTGAAATGCGTATATAACCACGTACCATACCACAGATTCTCCTTCTGACATGGATGAAAACGAATGAAAGGCTCGGCATGCTGCGGCTCACCGCCTACGCAGACAAGCACCACCAGAGCTCCGCCCCAATCAACTTCATTTACCACGTGGAGATGCAGTTGTTGTTTTTTTGCCCTACATGAGCACGAAAGCACGTGCTCGTGAGCACGAGCACTTGGCGCCGGACATCAGACGGACATACGGACATGGCTAGCCCCTAAGGAGCTTCGCCCCTAAAACAGGCAAAATTGAGATCGGGTTGTAATTGAACCTATTATTTTTGTCTCCGGACTTGTATAAGACAGACACCTTAGCTATCTGCATTCCTTCAGGAAAACCACCAGTCGAGAGCGACAAATTAAAGATCTGTGTAAGACAAGGCTAGATAATGTCAAGCACGATTTTTGTTAACTGGAGACGGAGGAACAAGGGGACAAAGGGTAAGCTCAAACCTTCATACATAGCTAGGTGACTGCTGCGTGACCGAAAAAATCCGCCTGGTGCTGGAATCGAACGAGAGACCTCTTCATTTCCAGTGAAGTGCTCTACCAACTGAGCTAACCAGGAGTTAGATGTCAGTAGAGCAAACGGGTTTTATAATTTGCCACCAGTCTAACACCAACAAGTGCGAACGGGTTTCATTTTTAAGGTTATGATTTATAATGCAATTAAACGCAAAGTTGCAAGCAAGCTGGACAAAAATTACAACAGTAATCCTCGGAGAAGGAGAACAGGGGGACTAAGGACAAACACCAATCTCCATACACAGCTAGGTGACTGGTGCGTGACCGAAAAACTCGGCCTGGTGCTGGGATCGAACCAGGAACCTCTCCATTTCCAGTGGAGTGCTGTACCAACTGAAACAAGAGTGTTTTGTAATCTTCAGCTGGTCACTTATTATTGAGTACTTGTATAAATTGTGATGTTTTCTTCTTGAATGCGGTCCATTCTGTCCCTGTTTGGTATCTCCATTCTATTGCATGATAAATTTCCCTTTCCCCTCATTTAATGCGCAGCCTTTAGCAGTGGAAAATAATGAAATGAAATAACAAATGCTATGCAAAAGAAAAAGTGAAGGAAGTAGTTCGGTCTTCGATTCCACGGCGTTAGTTGCGGGGAAATAGACCTAACCCACTTTTACTAAATTGCGAAAATTATTTTTCTTATGTTTGCCGTCTTGCGACAAATATACCCATGAAAATCAACCTCTAGGACGTATTTTCACGCGAATATATGAAGGAAGACAATTGTAACAATAAAAAGTAATATTTAAAAACATTGAACTTCACAAAAACTTCACAAAAAAAAAGAAACTCCCCCAGAAAATTGGGCGACTAGCTTCCGACGAAGCCTGTATTACGACTTACTAAAACAGGTTATCTTCGAACAAAACAAAAACAGTCCCCCTCCGGTTTTTTCCACTCACCCTATCTCTCTCGTAAGCGAGGATTTGGCGTCCTCGGGCGCTTCTTGTTCAGCCCGTAAAACACGTGCACATAACAAACAGGCACAAAAACGTTACCGCGTGAACCAAAGTCACGACAAGATTGGGACAGGGGAACGTCCTCTGATTTGGCAAGACTCGTTGCGGCCGCCCGATACAAGATGGCCAAGCGGCTTCTCCGGCGCAAATATCGTGAAGGGTCACGTGATCTCTTTTATATCCTCTGAACCAATTTTGATGAATACTCTGGTTTCACGGAAAAGATTGGGACAGGCCGCACCGGTTTGTTGAAGAAACTATAACAGGTATCGCACACCATTTATGAATTCTTGAAGCGTACGTCAGGCCTCTAGAAAACTTCTACGAACATCAGAAACCTCTTAACATTTTGAAAGTTGTGCCAAAACGTTTAAGAAATTATGGCGGGATCCTTGAACGGTTTTGATATAGGGTTGCTAAAAACAAAACTTTTGTTCGAGGTGTCCGGTACGAAAAAAAAGGCCGCAGAATAATCATCATTATTACTTTTTCTACATGGATTGGACGGTAATTTAGAGAATAGTTTTTTCGGTTTTTACCTTTCACACTGCAGCTGGGGGTAAACTGCAGAACAGGTATTACAGGTCTGTAGTAATGTAGACACTTGGAAGTGTTGGTATAGTATGAACATAGTTACAGTTGCGCACAAAAGGACGGAGGCAGAGAAGAGGAACACGTAGACAACAGAAAAGCGCACACTAGCAATTCTTGTATTGAGGAAAGAAGAAAAGAAAGAGGTACAGAACGAGGAATCACCTCGAGCGTTGGCCACACAGGCACGAGGTACGAAGGCTCAAGGGCCGCCAACTCAAGGGAGACACGCAAAGTTACTCACACGAAAGCGGTTTAAAAAGGTCATTTCCTATGCTGTAAATGAAACAGCTGGAAAGCTGACACATGAATCGCCAACAATTATGATAGTAAAAGCTTCAAAAATCTCTCTGGTGTATTTTTCGGTCCCGTATCTGCCCGCTATCTTGGTTTTCGCTGAGGATGGCGCGCAAATACAGGTTTACAGAGCTAAGGTAAATGGCCCTCCGTCTCTCTTCCCTTCCTTCCCCCCCCTAAATTCTACGGTGTTCCCCCACCGTAGAATTTAGAGAGATTGTGTTCTCGTAGTCGTGAGTGTGCCCTCGTCTGCAGTCGACGTGTTCCTCTTCTCTGTCCCGGTCTTTTTTTGCGCAACTGTAACTACGTTCAATTTACATGTGTCATGCAAGTGAATCGTATAATGCTGGTACGACACAAGGGATCTAGAGCAATGAACTGCCATCTCGTGTGAAAAACTTTGCAGGTTAGGTTTGGATCTCCGTGCTGACCAATCAGATGCTGTAATTTTAATGCTTATCAGAGTGCAGAGTTTTGAAGGAAGGGTGTGGTTTAGAGGGTCCTAAAATACAAGTACTTAAGGGGGACAGTACCAAGAAAAAGATTTCTGTCATATTTACATCCACATACATTTAGAGAGTATTCCCAGAAAGTTTCGTTAGTTGATACTCTACAGTTAATTTTTAATACATTATTTTCGGTCCACCGATGCTAAAAAGAAGGTAGAGGTTGGAGCACTTTGAACGCATTTTTCTCCATTCAATTTTTTGGCATAAATTTCACTGTAGGAAAACTATTGTTTTGTTAATATGTAACTTGGATTCATTTTTATGAGTTTTGCTAGGGTGAAATTTTAGGGGCAAGATACCTATGAGCTTGTATTTTTTATTTTTGTCATTTTTCATGCTCAAGAACTAAAATTTCGGACAAAGGATGGAAATCTAAAAAACAGTATTTGTGTTTATGTGGCTTTTTTTGTCATGAAAGATGGTATAATATAGAAATATAGTTCTATAGCTATCTGCACTGAACTGTCCTAAAGCAATATAACACATGAAAACGAAAAATTTATAAGTGATTTCAAAAAGGTAGTTTTCCTACGCAGACAACCCACTTTCATCTTTGAACATTTGCAATTTTTTGTACTTCACCCAGGTTAACAAAATTTGGCAGAAATGTTCTCAACATTAACAGAAACAAGCCCTGTTAATGCCATTTAAATCAGACAAGTGGTTCTAACGTTCACTTTTTTGGGGTAGGGTCCCCCTTAAAGGTACGAAGACAGGAAGGTCTAGTTCAGCAAGACGACAATATAAAGTAGAAACGCAACTGAAATTCATTTCTATTCATGAAAAAGTCATGGCCGGCTCCATGCACGCACTTTCAGAGTTTGCAATCTTGGCGCCTCGCGCTTTATCTTCTCCGTTTACATCCAACGTTTCAAGCACGCGAAGGCGCGCGCAAGCGAACGCTGGCCGAAGTCGGCTACGTCACGTCAGTCACGCCGCGCGCGTCAAAAATTCGACCTCTCTATACACGTTTGCAAGTCCGGTCTCAGGGCGCCGCCATCTTCCTCAATGGGGTGCGCTCTCGGGAGCGGCCATAATCCGATTACGACGCCTTAGCAAGGCTTCGTAATCGGATTATGACTGGTCCAAGCGCACCCCAGACCGGCAAGATGGCAGCGCCCTGAAGCCGGACTTGCAAACGTGTATACTCCGGCGGCCCCGTCGACTCCCGCGGCGCGCGTCGGTGGGTCGCCAGCGCGGCGCATGCGCAGAATCTGGCTACGAGGGAGCGCTTCCTGCGAGAGTGCGCCATTTCCGGTTCCTTTTCATTTCGAATAGCAAACGAGAATTCTCGCGCTTCTTGAGCGCCAAGCTCGAGCGAGGGCGTGGACCTACCTTGCCCGACGAAAACTCGCGCTTGCACTGTTGGTGCACCGCCTGCGCCGCAAGCGTAGGCGGTCAGTGTACATACGGCACATCTTTGACAAGCGCACAGTCTGCGGGGAATACCACCGCCTCATCCAGGAGCTGCGAGAGAGGGACCCCGAATACCACTTCAAGCATTTCAGGTAACTGAATGCACGCTCAAAAGGGATATTGAACTTACGGCGATTTCGGTGTCATAAAAGTATGAAAAAATTATCGAGCTTGCGGCGCACTGTTTGCGAGCGCGAGCTTCCCGACGCGAAAAATACTGCGCGTTGTTTGCAGTATTATTTCTGTAAAGCTGATGAAGGCAAGGTGGAACGGAACGTCTAGCTCTAGCTGATGAAGCTAGACGTTCCGTTCAAAGCTCATGAGGGCAAGCCGAGACGGAACATATAGCTGATGAAGTCAAGCTTCATAAGCTAGACGTTCCGTTGGCAAATCCGGGCTGATATCGGTTGCTCCACCTTAAATGGCAGCAGCCAACAATTGTGTTCAAGGGGCAGTGTCGAGAGCCGTTTCGTTGTAGTGGAGTGGCTTACAAGAGTGCTTTCACCAGTGCCACGAGCTTGCAACTTTGAAATTTAGCAGAATGGGCAGGTTTGTTTCTTGTAAAAAGATATTAGGGTTGTTTATAGTAGCAGTGTAAGCTGCCACGCTTAATCAAACAGCGATCCTGGGAACTTCCCGTCGCTTCCATATAAAACATAACAATAGGCGGAAACTCCATTATGACGTGCTTAGGCTGGTATGATGCCTAGAGCTTTATTTCAAAGTGTATATTTTGAAAACTTCTGCTGAGGAACACCAGTTCATGTTGGGTCACTGTGTCATTGAGTTCATGCAGGATGACCAAGGCATCATTTGATCGACTGTTGAGTTTTGTGTATCACCGAATCCTCCACGCACCAACCCACAGGAGGCCAATCTCCCCTGGAGAAAGGTTCGCAGTTACGTTGAGGTAAATAGGATATTTTCGTCTTTCTAACAAAATTATTATGTTTGCAATACTTTACATATATATTTTGTAATACTGTACACTGATCACTGTTCATTCCCTTGCGAATAAACCTGAGGGGATACCAAAAGTCCTCCCACAAGCCCTGCTCCGGCTGTTAATGTATCACCTTCACATTCAACAGCATGGTAGAAAAATATTTTACAGCTTTACTGGCTTCATAACAATAACAAATCTGTTTTCAACACAGTTTTATAGAACATACCACACTTCTATCACAAAATCCTGCATCGCAAAAGCACGTCAGGTTGAGGTTAATACGTGAATGAAATTTTTTCTAGATTCCTGGCTACCCGAGGATCAATGCAGGATTTGGCCATGAGCTACAGAATGCACGCCTCGACAGTCTTTGGGATTCTGAGAGAAACCTTACAGGCCATCTGGGACTGTCTGTCTCTTGTGGTACTGGAAAAGCCTACCACGTCGAAGTGGGAAAGAATACGGCAGGAGTTTTGTGCGAAGTGGAATTTCCCGAATACCATCGGTAGCATTGACGGGAAGCACTTTTCTATTAAGTGCCCAGACAACAGTGGGTCAGATTGTTATAATTATAAAGGGTTTAATTCCTTGCTCCTGCTCGCTGTCGCAGACGCCAACTACAGGTTTACTCTAGTAGATGTTGGGGCACAGGGACGCATGTCAGATGGCTCTTTCTTCAGGGAAAGTGCCATCAGACGTCACTTTGAAGCCAACACTTTCGGGCTGCCCTCGGGTGTGTCTAGGTGGCCCGTCTGTTTACTCATCGACGCTGCTTTTCCAATAAGCACGTACTTAATGCGCCCGTACCCTGGAAGGAGTCTCGATGACAACAAAAAAGTTTTCAATTACCGTCTTTCCAGGGCGCGCCGATGTGTCGAGAACGCTTTTGGCATTTTAGTCTCCAGTTGGCGTTTGTTTCTTGGAACTGTCGAAGGTGACGTCGAGCTTGTCACTGACATGATAAAGGCAGCAGTATGTTTGCATAACTTTCTCTTGGCTGACAACGCATACTGTCCCAATGATTATGGTGACAGGCCACAGGGGCGGGCGGTGCAGGAAGGTCAGTGGAGGCAGACAGTGTCGCAAATTGGCACTTGCACTGCAGCGGCCGGCAAGCGCCCTGCTCAAGCAGCCATAGACATGAGAGATGAGATCTCAGATTATTTCATGTCTGCAGAAGGCTCTCTGCTATGGCAGCTGGAAGTTATTAGGCGCAGCTAATACGTGAACCTGTGTTACCACTTTTCTTCGCAAACAGAATATAACACAATTTTCCACTTGCCTGCTCTAGACTGCTCTATCTGGGCATATGCCCAGATAGAGCAGTCTAGAGCAGGCAAGTGTAAAATTGTGTTATATTCTGCACCTGCCAGTCTTGTTAACAATTTGAGAGCGGCTTGTGCGCGTCCACATTTTTTTGCTTGGCTACTTGTGTCAGCCTTACTTTTTGTGCTGGAAGTGTTCATTCTTGAACCTGATTTGTTTATTGTTTTCGCATGCCTTTTTCCTGCTGCAGTGGTTAAATGGTAAAAGACATTCTATGTCAGCCATTTCTCTTCTAGCCTAAAATGAAGGCACTGCATGACTTCTATGTAACGTTCTTCCTTTCCTTAAAAAACAATAAATTTATAAAACACACTTTTTACTGCCTGGATACTACAGGCATGTCTCAAAATAAATAGTCGTTGAAAAAAATGTTCTTTGCCACATATGTATGCCGCAAGACGCATTTTTTTTTCTGTATCTCTACAGAAACTATTCCCTTACAATGATGATTAGGAGTGTACTCTATATACGCCATTACTCCGGAGTTTCTTTTTTCCCCGCCCTCCGGGAAGACGTGAGACGAGGGAGCAGAGTCGGAAATAGAGCACTATCTTAATCATCATCATTGTAATACGGTATAGTTTTACCATCGCCCTCAAAACAAGAATTACACATCGCCACGTAAATAGTGGGCGCCAATATTTTTTTTAATATTTCTTGTTTCGACGAGAATTTATTTTAAGACATGCCGGGCCTATCCGGGCAATAAACATGTTTCCTTGTAAGTTCAGTAACCCAAAATCAATTATTTTCGCAAGCCATTGCTTCGATGCCAGCCATTTGAAACACATGTCTGTGAGATGTTGCCGGCTTTCGGTGCTGTTTGTGGGTCAGTCTGCAGAAGCAATTCATCATTTGTATTACCTTTGATAGACATCACGAGATTGCGAGAGCTTATTATATATATAAAAAAATTACCTTGCCTTTCACTCTGTGCTATCTGTGTTGCTTTTTTAAAGAATTATTTCGCATCGGATTGTGTGTTGTTTTATTCACTGTTCTGGGACATTTGTGGCAAAAAGTTGCCTTTCCACCTAAGTTTTTGTGCTTAGGCAGACATTTTATTAAGTCTAGTAGGATTAAAAGTCAATGACTCGTGTTTTTACTTTTTATAGTAGTGTTTCTACTTGTGTGGCACAAGGTGTCGGGCGCTAAAAGTATTACGCACGGATCTTTTTTTTTTTTTAAATACTTTGTTCATAAAATTATTTTATTGGAGTTTAAGCACGTCACTGCAAGTAGAAGCATAAAAAAAAACACAGCAGCAGCCTCTTGCTTCGTTATAAAAACATACAGTAACGGAAGTAATTGCAGCATTGGTCAACTAATTAGTTGTCATATTCTGCAATGATGTCCATTATTCGTGCCTTGCACTTTGCTGCGTCAGGCCTAAACAACCTGTCCAGGCTCATGCCAATGGACATGCCAAAAGCCTCATTTTCCGTCATTTTCTTGTCCAGCTGGTAGAGCAGCTGCTGATCAAATTCGCCACTTTTTTTACGCTTTTTCGGTGCGCCTGACGACACCCCCGTCGTTGCACGCAGAGCGGGCTCATCACCATAATTTTTTAGCTGTGATTGGCCCGTTGTTCCATCTGCTCCAAATCAATGCAGTTGTCCTCAGAAGGCGACGGTGCGCCACTCTGGATCAAATGAAAAAGGTCTTCTGCCGCGACATCCCCGTCGGCGTCCATTACTAGTGGTCTTGTGTCCAGGTTGCACGCCGTTCTACAGGAACAGAAACATAATCCACTTAGCAAGCAAAACCATTATCACATGAGCAAAATGCTTCACATATATTTGATATTTCGAAAGGAATATAAAATGTCTTAATATGTTTATCAGGTTAGTAATCCCCGTGTCAGACGGCGTTCTGTAGGTCCTTTTAAACTAAGCTCCTTTATAAAATCGGCCAATCTGCTCACGATGTTGAGTGCGCCCGTACCCTACGGCGTGCGCTGGTTTGCCGATTTTATACAGGAGCTTAGTGAAAAGGATCTTTAGAACGCCGTCTGACACTGGTATAAGACGTTCTCTTACCCTGTCTTTCTTCTTCGACACCGTTTCCCTGCTTTTACAGCAGTCTCGGGTTTTTCTACATTATGATCAACATCCACCAGCTTGCCTGTGCACTCACTGCTTTTTTACTGGTATAAGCTTTATTTCTGAATCACTGTAAAATTAGAGCTACGCTGTACCGTCCTAAATAAAGCAAGCACAATAAACAAAAATATTGCGCCTATCGACGCCATTTTATTTGTTTGTTTTTGTGTGTGAGGGAACATTTTCATTTTGTGTGTGAGGGCACATAGGCATTTTCATGACGGTGGTCTGTCTGCATTTTAAAGTACAAGTGAAGTATTTCTGCAGAACATCCGACATATCCCTCAATTGGGAGATACGCGGTTGCACATGTGTAAATTACCAGGAAGGTTGACTTCTGACCAATTAATCGGGGATAAATACTAACCAGCATTAAACGTGTTCAACGATTAACGCACAATGCTACGCATTATTCTGCACAGCGTGCCAAGCTTGCTTGAAGCCATGGGAAGTATTTTCACCCTTGTTTTGTTCGCTATGTTGGTTATGTGTGGCGATACCGGTGAACATATGAAGAAGGCAATGAAGGCGGACCGTTTCTTTTATTTATCTTCTTTACACACTCGAACAAAACTCTCAGCAGTGCGGAGGGCTCGCTCAATGCAAAGCCTGCCTGTCTCAGCCGCGTTGTACACAGACGCGGCTGCGTCCAACGTGATTAAAGAATTCCATCCACTATTCCATCCAAGAGGTCATTGGTGTCGGACGTTCGCTACTGCTGCTATGCCCCCAGTGTTCGATCGAAAGAAATAAAGCGGCATTCTAGTACGTTTTTCCGATTTCACTGACGGTTCCGCAACTCTCGTCAGGCCTGTATCTATAATTCCCGAGAACAGGATTGTGACCAAAATGTGTAACTCAATCTACGACACGAGTCTGTTTCAACGCTTAAATTCCTCATACCACGCTCGACAATGGTTCAAAAACTCACTTTTCAGGACGGCCACAGTTTTTATAAAATTCCATGGCCTGCATGAATTCCCAGGTGTGCCTGGCGACGAATCCGCTGCCGCTTCGCTTCGTGAGTTCCAGGGCCCTGGTTTCACGCGTGAAGCGGTCACGCAACCTCTTCCACAGTTTTTGGCAGCCTCAAACTGAAAATAAAAACCAATTCTCTGGTTTTGGGCAATATGTAAAAGCTCCACTAAGGTGCGAAAGCACGGTTGGCGCACGTCCAAGCCGGGCCCGCTCGCCGTTCACCAGCCGCCTCTTACGCGCACGCTTCTTTTCATCTATAGGCTCCTTGCACATGACGTCATTTCCGATGCCCTCCAGAGAAAAGGGAAAGAAGGAGCTCCCCTCTTATCAGGATCCTCCTTTCTGCCTCCCGGATTTGTACAGGCGTCGCTATTCTCCCCCCAGAAGATTAGAGAAGATTAACCTGTCACTCAAAATTCTTACAAAAGCAGTTTCCCTCTCCTCCTTTTCCTTGGTGTTCAAAAGTGTGCGATGTGACGTCAGTGCAAGGAGCCTATACACCATTTCTCCGGAGCACATTGCATTCTTTTTTTTTTTTTTTACAATCTATATAAGTACAAGTGGATCGCGCAAAGCCGCTGCTCGCGCTCCCTCACCCCTCAACTACCACGACTGATTATCCCTAGCCCATAAGAAACTCCGTTGCGTATCCGCTCTCTCTTTTTATCCGACCACGACCGCTACGTTCACCACGAAAGGTCAGTGAAGGGTTTTTATATAAAGTTTCACTTTTCAAGCAAATTACAAAACATGATCGCGTCTGCTGCAGCAGCGGAACACAGCACTGCGATAAGCACAGACGCGATGTGCGGAGCAACGAAATAGCTTACCTGTGGGGAGACCGCACAGCTCCCGGATGGCCTCCCAAGCATTGTCTTTCCTGGCCGTGTCGCGGCATTCGAGCTTCCTCGTGTCGTAGACACATGGGTGAAGACGAACTCCCTCGATGAGGTTCTCCACGACCGAGTCGGATTCTTCGAACATGGCGCCACACGAAGTGCTCCCGTCGTCTCCTATTGCTCGTATTCGCCGGGCTTTCCGCTCGAGGGCTGCCGGGAGCCAGCGCGTGATGCATCCTGGTCCAGCGTCGCCGGCGCAGCCGTGGCGGAATACGGCATGCTCCATTTTGGCGTCGAGGTGGTCAGGCTGCGTCGAACGCCGCCGGTCGCGTCGGTTACGCCACGACGCCGGAGTATACACGTTTGCAAGTCCGGTCTCAGGGCGCCGCCATCTTCTTCAGTGGGGTGCGCTCTTCGGCGCGGCCAAAATCCGATTACGACGCCTTAGCAAGGCTTCGTAATTGGATTATGACTCGTCCGAGTGCACCCCAGCCAAGCAAGATGGCAGCGCCCTGAAGCCGGACTTGCAAACGTGTCCGACGTGACGTCGCTGTGACGCGCTCGCACGCGCGCACGCGTTACGTCGGAGTATAACAGAGCCTTTAGAGACGGCGACGTCGGCATCGCTCGCTTCGTCGGAGTCTTCTTGTTTTGACGTGTCGTACACAAGCTGATTGCAGCAGCGGTGATAGTGACTGTCATCAATAGATGCTGGAAGATGGTTCTTTTGACTTCGGCCCCGTTGCGACCAGCACCAGGGGGCGAAGACAAGATCGTCGGTGACGAACTCGCAGCAGTCTGCGACAATCTCCTCGTGACACATAAGACGCAGCCGTGAAATAGTACACACAAAAGTCCGTCACCTCCGTCGGAGCCCAACCATCGCGGGGAGCATTATAGTTCAGTGTCGCCCGTAGCGTGGGATATTTCGGGCACCATAACATAAAAAGTCATTCGAAATTGTTTTTCCCTGGCGAGCTACGCAAGCGTCCTCCATGAGAGCCAACGCATGCGATCGGAGAGGACACCGGCGCGCCGAGGCCGGGGGACCACGTGCAATTTTCAGAGCCTTCCGGGATGCAAACGCATGCCGGCAGGAAAGCTGAAGGTAGCAAACTGGGATTAGGATGATTGCGAGGGTTAATGACATGGGCTACGCGTTCATCTGCGCCACGATAATTTATCAATCGATATATTTCAGAAGATGTTTTACAAACGTTCTATTCTTGAGGCTCAAGTTGGTATAAATCGCCTGTTCTAGTAAAGAAGTATAGTACTCGGCTAAAAAAATGAAAGGCGTTTACAACACCGAATTAGAGTGCAGCTTTTGAGGAGGAGGAGGAGGGACGGGCACTGAGGGTACGTTATACCACTCCTCCCTCCTTCTCATCCTCCCTGCTACCCCTCCTGCCCTCCTCCCTCCTCGTCCTCCCCTCCTCCCCCTGATCCCTCCAGCTCCTCTCCTCCATTCTCTTCTTCACCATCCTCCCTCCAACCCTCCTCCTCCTTCCTCCTCCCGCGTCCTTTGTCCACCTCCGCCTCCCCTCACCCTTTTCCTCCTCCTCCTTCCTTCCCCCTCCTTCTCCCCGGCCTCCTCTCCTCCCCTCGTCGTCCTCCTCCTCCCCGCGCGTTGCATTATGGGAAATGTCCCATAATGCTATGTGCGGCACTCGTAACGTCACTGGTGACGTCACGTGTGACGTCACGAGTCACGCGCGTTTCATTATCCGACATTTCCCATGATGCACAGCGCGGTCGCGTCTACGGCGACGCCGACGGCGACGCCGGTCAAGCCGGAAACGGGCGCCTAAGAGCTGTCCTCTATAAAAAGTGCAGGGTTCTCTTCTAGCAGGAAAGCCGGGTGAAATAGAATCTGTCTTAAAAAAAAAAAACGTTTGAAAATCAATGCGATTATTTGGCTCTAGACATGGGCAGGACCACAAGTTCTGCAAATGCTCAGTTACACGCGCCTATTATCACAAAGTGGCGGATGTTCTATTGTATATGTCTAATAAAAGAATGCCGAATTCTCAGATCACACAATGGTTCATTAAGTCGATACTTGCAAGGGAAGCGTTTGCACAGAAAAACGAAAAACCACAACATAGATAGTGCTTCAAGAGACTAAGATGTAAGTGTTCAGTCACAAAGTGCAAGCGCGTGCGTAAAGATAACTAGATATTTTTTCATGAAATCTACACGTGGTTATATTAGGGTCGTGACTCGCGAGAAAGGACGTATTCACAACTTTGTGCAAGGCCAACTTGACACTCGAAATGTCGGAATAGGCAATTTGGAAAGTGCAAGGAATGGCTAAATTGCACTCGCTTACTGATATATTATTCATAAAACACTGGAAAGTAATGACAAGAGTAACGTCGTTACTTTCATCGTTACCTCAGAAAATAGTAATAGAACTACAGTTACAAGTTACATTTTTAAAAAAGAAACTCGTTACAGTTACAAGTTACCAAAAAAGTATCAAACTTACAGTAACGCGTTACTAGTAACGCGTTACTACATAAGACTAGTAAACTGACCATCATGTTAGGCAGTGTCTAGTTTACACTGCATTTGTTCTACAGGCATACTTTTAGTGTCTTTAAGAGAGCGAATTGGAACAATCACTGTCTCTGAGTAAACAAACAGAAACACCTTCCGCATTTCGTAGTGGATAATGTATTCGATGGTGATTCATAGCGCATAAAATTTCGCTGTAAAAATCCTGGCAATCGACCTCAGTCATTCAACTTTCAAGAAGCCTTTCAAATATGCAATGCAGTCAACAAAAGTTGACATGTTGGCACCATCTGTGTAAACATGTATATACCCATCGTTTATAATAAGTATTTCACGAGACACTTATTGAATTGCGGAGGGAGAAATCCCATGTTAATCAAATTCCTTGCGAAGCCAGCCGCAAGCTACCACCAGTGTCTTCCAAAGAGCAAAGCAAGGGAGAAGGGAGAGGGGGAGGTAACGGCCGAGATCGAGAGTTGCGTTGGAACGGACAAGCGTGGGCGAGAATGGGCAAGCCTAGAATGAGATATAGTTCAACTAAACGATCACGTTCACGTGGTGTACAGCCAAAATGGTCGGACAAGACTGTGGGCAATCGACATCAGAATTCTGTGAGTGGTGCCTCGTCGCCAGATGCAAACGTTTAATAATTACTAAATTATTTATTCTAATTACTAGAAATCTGAATATTGTAAAATATCATGTATACACTAAGCAAATGAATATTTCGTTACAAGTGTAATCTACCCGTTTATTTGTCGAGCGCTAATATATGTAAACACAAAATGTACGCGTTGTTTCACGGAAAATAAACATATAATGAACATTAATTCACAGCGAATTTTACTGACCTTCAGTTGCTGCATGCTGCCTTTTGAGGCCGCTTGATAATCGTTGATATTCCGAATGTTCAGCATCCCAAAGTGTCGAATATTCTGATTCCAAGCGTCGGCGCAGGCGTCAACCAAATCGGAACGCCTAAGTCCTTCACCAGCTCTAGAAAAACATAATCCAAGCATGTATGTAAATTAGGGCTGGGCCAATAGATCACTTTGTTGTGATTACTCGACTATTGCTTTATTCGCTGTTATATTTGTTATCCGGCTAATAGGTTTGGTCATTCGTCAGAACTTTTGGGGAGAAAGGAAAATGCCTGCTCCGCTATCTTGACCCAAAATATTTTATTTTAGTAGGTTACATAGTTGAAGTCACCATTAACTTACTTTAGAGTTTCTGTAATCGTAAGCGGGAAGAATACAAAGTTCACACATTGGTGTATATTTATTTATTTTCATAAAGGATTTTTGAAGTGTTTTCGTACCGGTATAGCATTAAGTATCGAATGAGGGTGTACTTTCCGCGAGAATGGGCATAGCAAGATATAGTTTTAAAAAACACATAGTTTAGACTTTTTTTTTAGATATTAAAAATAAGAAAAAAAGTTATAAAAAAACGAGTGGATAAATCATGAACACGTAGGAAATAATTGATTGAAAAATTTAATCAACGATAAGGTATAGTCTTTTTTTATTTTGAAACACCTTCGACCCTAAAGGTTCATTACAAAAGAGAGACAAAGAAGGAAAAAATTCTGGTGTGGAGAATATGAAATTAAGAAGGAGGTATTTTTGCAGTGTCTGCATGTGTGCATGTTTTTTTGTAAGACCACTTTTTTTAATGTTTTGTTCGCGAGATCAAAAAAGAAAGCATATTACAGAAGCGAGTTTTTGTTTTAGATGATGTTAGAGATCAAATAAAAAACTGTAGCCCTTGAATAGGAAGTACACAGATACTAATAGCGATAAAGATATCATGCATCTTTCTGGAACATAATTAAGAATTAAAACCTTGAGTTCTTTATTCATCATTGCCCTGCAGTGCCATCGGGCATTGTCGCAGGGGGCGAATAAACTTGATAAAAACATTTCTGAATTCGCGGCACACACAATCGCACTGGGCAAGGCATCCCACTAATTAATTGTTTTAACAAAAAAAGAATGTTTGCCCAATTCCGTCCTGGTGCGGTATTCTCTAATCTTATGAATGTGGTCTTTTCTTTTTGAGATATAATTTGGTGGTAATAAGTAAAATGAGCTATTAATGCCAGTTTTATTGTTATAAATTTTGAATAAAAACTTCAAGCGCAAAAGTGTGTCGTCTTAATGCCAATGTAAACCATCCCAATTATTTTATCATGTCGGTCACACTCTCAAAGCGGCCGTACCGCACCAAAACGGAACGAGCGGCACAACTCTGAATTCTTTCTAAAGCAACAAAATGGTTTTGCTGAGAAGGATCCCTAACGGTGCAGGCGTACTCTAGCACTGGGCGTACATAAAACAGATAGGCGAGCTCTTTGATAGATTTAGTTGATTTCCTTAAATTTCGTTTTAAAAATCCAAGCGCTCTGCGGGCCCTCATAACAACGTCGTTAATGTGTGCGTTCCATGTGAAGTCAGCTGACAGAGTGATGCCAAGATATTTAACTTTTTCCTGTTTTGTTACGGTTTCATTATTCAGTTGGTAACATGTTTTAACTTTTGTTTTGGTTTTGCGGATAAAACTAACATGGGCACATTTTTTAACGCTTAACTCCTTCTTCCACTTTTTACACCATTGCTCTATTCGATTCAGATCACACTGCAGCCGCGTGGAACTCCCCTCGTCTGTTATGCATGTATAAACAACACAATCATCTCCAAACAATCGTACCTGTAAATTAACACCGTCATTAATATCATTCGCAAATATTGTGAACAAAAATGGACCCGAAACAGACCCCTGCGATAACCAGATGTTACCATAACAGTATTTGAAGTTTTACCATTTGAAACAACACGCTGAAGACGTGATGACAAATATACTTTTATAAAATTTAGAATAGTCGTCTCAAAATTCATGCGCTCTAATTTGTATAATAATAGTTCGTGTGACACCGTATCGAACGCTCTTTTATAATCTAAGAAAACACAATCAATCTGACCACCTCCCTCAACCCCCGTCATCAAATCACGATAAAGCTCAGTTAGTTGTGAAGTGCATGAGTACGCCTTTCGGAACCCATGTTGTGAGTCAAAAAAAAATGATGAGAGTTTAAATGCTTCATAATGTGACAATATAAAACATATTCCAGTAATTTACAACATATAGACGGTTTGCAGCAGCTGTGCATGGGTGCCGCCATAACTGACCTTCAGTTTTTGTTTCCTCTTATTACGTTTACTTCACTTCATTCTTACCATAGCAGGCTAGGTCATTGCCATCCTAGAGTTTATTCTGTCTTTCTCCCCAGCATTAGCCTTTGTGGAGGCTCGTTCACACCAATTTCAGTGGCTCGGTGTCTCGGCAAAACAAGAGAAGGTCAGCAATGGCGGCTGTATTCTGGCGCGTGTGTAAAGCGTCTATAGATGTCAGTGAGATCGGTCTGTAATTCGTAATTTTTTTTGGCCCGTTTTTGTGCACAGGCACCACGTGTGCCACTTTACAGTCGTCTGGCAATGTACCATCATTCAACGATTTCTTAAATATTACAAAAAGGTTTTGAGCGATCGCATCTGCACAACGTTTTAAAATTCTCGGAGAGATACCATCTGGGCCTACTGCCTTAGCTTCATCTATATGTTTTAGGAGTTACAACACACCTCCTATAGCAAGTTCAACTGGTGGCATTGAACTGAACGTGCCCTGGCATCTATCGTAGTCGATGCTCTCAGGAGGCAAGAAAACTGATTGAAAATATTGATTGAAGGCTTCGGTTTTTTGCAGTCGTCGGTAACTATTTCGCTGTTGACCATCACCTCTCCTATCCCAATCTGATCATTACCACAGCGCCTCATGTACTTCCATAAATGTTTGTTGTTTGCTTTCATCCCGTCCTCCAGCCGCTGCAGACAATTTTCTTTGGCTTCCTTCACCTTTATTTTATAGAATTGTTACCATCCTGCTAAGCACAAGAGCTCAGAGAGAGACGAGGACGACGATGAGCACCCGCGAAACGTGCAACGATACGAACGTTAAAAGCTCTGTACATATAAAATGCTTTCTACCTTTTGACAACTGCGTATTTGACGACTACCAAATCAGAAGTGGGATGAGCACGTTCGCGACCTGTACACGGTGAGAAGCTTTATTCTGCGATTCTCAAAGCAATAGAAGCTGTGTCACATCGGACCAGCTCATTCTAGAGATGACTGACAGCACCGGGCACGATCTACGAAGGAAGGAGCGCTTGCGAAGCCGTCCGCCAGGTGCAAACCAAGGTTCCTGCGAAAGAACAGGCGATAAAGAAATCACGAGCGTGGCTGTCGTAGACAACACTCGATCCCTTCAGCAACACGACGAAGCGAATCCTGTAGCTCTGACTGCTGGTATTGACGACACCGATGGAGTCGCTGATGCGTTGGAGAACCATCAGGCAACGGAAGTTCGTGCAACAAATGAAGACTTTGCTACATTGCGGCAAACGGCTATCCAGAGTGCCGTGCGGGAGGCGATGAGCGGCATGGCTACGCTTCTTCGTGCCGGCCAACAGCCACTTCAAGACGCGCGACCGCCTGCGGACTCTGGAAAGCTTGTACCTGTCGTTAATCCTGTGGCATTTCCATCGCAGACAGTGGAACAATGGGTTAGAAACGTTGACGAACTTTCCACAATCTACGCGTGGAGTGATCGACAGACGTCGTGCTTTGCCATCACGAAACTGGAAGGGGTTGCAAAGACATGGTATGATGGACTTTCGAGCGTACAGCGATCATGGCAAGAGTGGAAAGATGAATTGAAAAGATCGTTTCCAGATGTGAAAAGCTTTCAGCGTCGCCATCAGGAGATGGTGGCTCGAAAACGACGAAAGGGTGAGAACATCGAATTGTACTTTCATGAAAAGGTTCGCCTCGCCCGTCTCTGTCAACGCCCTTAAAATCAAATTGTTGAGTACGTCGTCACTGGTCTTGATGACGAGGCGATGGTGCGAAGTTTAAGCGTTGGAACTTTCTCTACGCCAGAGTCATTGCTTGAGTGCCTTAAGCGGGTCATGAAACGACTTTCCTACTTCTTCCCCCTTAGCTTTAATCCTCAACTCAAATGCGAATAGTGAAATCACGTGGTCGTTACATTCCTTCGGCACCGGTGCGATGACTCCTAGGTTCCACCGTGCTTTTTATGCACACCATAGAACTTGTCATTCCCCAGTGACAATAAGTTCCGTCAGGGCACTCATTGGCCACGAACGCGAATCCAAATATTCGTCGACGGATTGATTGTTGACGAGCGCATACGTCCGAGTGACGCAGTTCTCGTGTCCACTGCGTGAGCTGGGCTCTGCTGACGTCAGTTTGGCGCCGGTGACGCGCTTTTGAAACCGCGGATGTATCATAGTGAAAAGGCGGAGAGCTTTGGAAGGCAAGAAGGTACAAAACAGTCCGCTATATTTTCAAATGTTCGTACCGAAAAGCTGGCTTTTGACTTTCTACCCTTTTTTCTTGTTGCCAACTAAACGATATGCGATTATTAAAGTCCCAATTTAAAATCATTCATCCCAACCCGAAATTCGGTTCATGGCCCCTTTAAGCGTATAGACGACCGACTCGCCGTGGTCAAGGCAACACCCACCCGAAACGAACGTCAGCCTCTATCAGGTGGATCGCACGACCAAGTAAAAGCGCGGAACGAAATCGGCGCCCGGGCAGCAGGCCCGTCAGGTGATAAGAACGGACGAAGGCCTTTATATAATTACAACGGAGAGTCATTATGCTTTAAGTGCAACGACTGCGGCCATTTGCAATTCACAGTCCTGAACCGCAAAAGCGGAAACGATGCGAAAAATGCCAGCGTGTTGGTCATGCGGTTGCCAACTGCAGATTTAATATCAAGGAAACTTTTTCGAAGACACACTGCCTGGAAAGTAGAGAAACAGTTGGCGCACGAAATGAGAAATACTTTAAAGAGGCACTGATCGACGGGAAGCCAGTCAAGGCATACTTGGACCTTGGTAGTCAATGCATTACGCTTTGTCAGGCGGACGCTGACTACCTCAGTATTGCATATACGAAGCCTACAGATACGTGCAAAATTGGAAGCTACGGTTCTGGTCACGTGATTTTTTGTGGAATCACCCAAGCGCATCTCACCGTCGACCAGGCTAGTGCAGAAGTGCCCATCTTCATCGTTCCAAGTGATGTCCAGGCAATTCCACTGCCTGTTGGCCAACCGTTTACGGATCAGCCCCACATTACCGTTGTAAGACGTAAAAACGTTTTACGAAATTTCGAAGAGAACGAGAGTGCTGATGATGGGAGGACGACCGGCTTAGAGGCATCAAAGTCCCAAACCTTCCACCCCGTCGTGCCACGTTATGGGCAAAGAAGTCAACGGTCATACCCCCCGGGTACATTGGCATTGTCACCTTATCAGCGGGAGGCGACAAAAACGGCGACGTTTACGTCGATGCCCAACTTCGCATCAAGAGGGTAAGGAGCATTGCTTGCCCTCCTGCATTATCCATGTAGACGAAGATGGGACTTCGTTCTTGCCAGTCCAAAATGTTTCGGATTCCGCTATTCATGTTACGCAAGGAAAAGTGACTGCACGGGGCTCTTGGTGCCACGAGGGACCCGAAACGTCTTGCGACCACATTGTATCTTCGAAATGTCTAATACCTTTTAGGCCAGAAGATGTGCGCACGGGAACCGCATTAACATCTGATGAATTCAAACGACTTCTCAAGTTGATCAACGAGCATCGTGACTGTTTTGCGGATAATGTCTTTGAGTGGGGAACCACAAACAAGGCCTAAATGAAAATTGACATCGCAGAAGATGCGAAACCGGTATCTTTTCGACCGTATCGTCTACCGTACGATCAGCGACTGAGGGTAAACAAAGCTTTGGAAGAGCTGAAAGAGGCGGGTATAGTTTGCGACTCCTCGTCCGAGTACGCCAGTCCGTTGCTTGTTGTGAAGAAAAAGACAGGCGAGGAACGTTAGTGCGTTGATTACATAGCACTCAACAGGGTCACTAAGAGGGACAAATACCCGCTTCCCTTGATCGAAGACTAGTTGGACCGACTACATGAAAAACGGTATTTTACGAATCTTGACTTGACGACAGGGTAATTATCAAATTCCGATGTCCAAAGAATCACAAGCGAAGACGGCGTTTCTAACTCCCGATGGACACTACGAGTTTATAAAAATGCCGTTCGGACTGACCAACGCCCCAGCGGTGTTTCAAAAAATGATGAACGTGATATTGGGATCCTTGCTTTACGGAGTAGCTCCAGCGTACATGGATGATATTCTCATCCCGTCGCGGGACTTCAAAGAAGGTCTTGATCATTTACGAAAAGTGTTCCAAGTTCTTCGAGAAGCGAGACTGACACTTCGCTTGAGCAAATGCTTGTTCATGGCAGAAACAATAAACTACCTGGGATTCAAAATCGGAACCACAGTACTCAGGCCAGGTTAATGTAAAGTAAAGGCAGTGACTGACTTCCCGACACCAAAACACGTTCACGAAGTAAGGCAGTTTATTGGCCTTGCAAGCTATTTTAGGCGTTTCCTGAAGAACTTCGCAGCGCTAGCCGAACCTCTGACAAGGCTTTTGAAGAACAATACTTCTTGGTGATGGACCGAGAAGCAAGATTCCGCATTTTCTTTCCTGAAAGTGTGTTTGCAGGAGAGAACAATTCTGGCCCTATACAACAACGAAGCCCCAACGGAAATGCACACCGATGCAAGCAAAAATGGTTTGGGGGGCATATTGCTGCAGCGCCAGTTAGACGGACAATTTCATCCCGTAATTTATGTGAGCCGTCAGACGTCCAAGGTGGAACAAATGTACCATTCTTACGAGCTTGAGGCCCTCGCAGTCGTTTGGACTCTTGAGCGGCTTAAGGTTTACCTCTCCGGTGTCGACTTCACTGTAGTCACGGACTGCAACGCCCTGCGAGGGACGTTGAGTAAGCGCGATATGTTGCCGCGGATTGCTCGCTGGTGGTTACGATTACAAGAGTTCACGTTTAGTGTTGATTATCGATCCGGTACCTCTATGACCCACGTGGACGCTTTGAGCCAATCTAGTAGTGGTCAACCTGAAGACGTCGCTATTTGTGATGGTCTACACGTCCCGCCAGCTGCAGTGATTGACTTTGACGACTGGCTGATAGCAGTACAACGTCAGGACCCTGAGGTCAACAAGGTACGGGACATATTACGAAAGCTGACAAAGTCGAAGGAAGACCAGCCTCTTCACGAACAGTACGAGCTACGGAGCGACGTTGTTTTCAGAAAAAATGAAACACAGAAGGTGTCGTGGGTAGTCCCCCAGAATATGCGTTGGCAGGTCGCTCGGCGCTGCCACGACGATCTCGGACACCTGGGATTAGGAAAAACGTTGAAGGCGATGCAGGAAAAGTATTGGTTTCCTAGAATGAAACGATATGTTCGCAGCTACATCGCATCGTGTCTAGAATGTATTCATCACAAGACTCGAACTGGCAGAAAGCCTGGAATGCTGCATTCCATTGAGAAAGTCGGCCTGCCTTTTCACACTATTCAAATTGATCATCTGGGACCATTTCCACGAAGCAGACATAGGAACACTTATTTGATCGTGGCTGTGGATGCATTTACCAAGTTTGTACTGCTGTGACCCACAAGAAACACTAGCGCACAACCAACTGTTTCGTTCTTGAAGAACATCGTTGGCCTTTTCGGCCGTCCAACAATGGTTATTACAGACAGAGTTGGAGCTTACACAAGCAATGCTTTCCGGAGGTGTTGCCGTGCACTAAACATTGCTCATGTGCTGAACTCTACTGCAAACCCACGAGCGAATGAACAAGCGGAGCGGTACCATAGAGTTGTTACTACATCAATCGCCACCTTGACCACCGACGTTGAAGGCAGGGATTGGGACGAGTTGTTGGAACAAGTTCAATGGAGTCTCAACCACACTTTCCAGAAGGCCACTCGTACGACGCCCTTCCGGCTGCTGTTCGCTTACGAGTCTACACATTTTAAGGGAGATTCCCTCGAAGATGCACTACGAGACAAAACCAACGTAACTGAAACTGAGATGGCGAAAAGACGACAAGCGGCCATACACGCCATTCGTACAGATCAGGAAAAACAGCAGAAGCGGTCAGCGCTTCGACCTTTGAGCCCGGAGACATCATCGTGGTGGAGAGAGAATCACTTCCAATAGGACATTCAAGGAAGCTTTTAAAAAAGTTTCAAGGTCCCTACCCCTATTGGAAAAACGTACAAGAAACAAACCTGCCGCTTTTACAATTCTGGTATGACACCACCATAATTTCTTGGTATTATGTATGCAGCTAGTTTGGTTTGGCGTTCTGCATAACTGGAGATACCGGCACCGCTATGGCTCCGGGTCTGTCTATACTGGCAGCCAGTTTGCTTGCCGATATGATTCCGTGTGGCTGGTATGATTTTGCGTCCGATGACGTAGGCGACCGCCTTCTTTCCAACAAAACGCTTACACCACAGGACCACCGGTATAACTAAATCATACATGCAGAAAGACGACCGCCATCTTCCACCAAAAACGTCCATCGTTCACCACCGGTATCGTACATACATCATGTATGTTGGAAAAGGACATAAGCCGCGTTTACATGAATGCGACAGTCGCATTGAATCCAGTTGCCGCATTCAATATATGATCATGTAAACGGCATAATGCGCAAAGCGCATCGCATTTTGGAACGGGAAGGATAATCGCAAGGCACTCGCTGCAGGAGCGAGTGAACAGCTGAGAACATGGCGGCGGCCAACCTCGTCAGCGGCGCGGAGAGCGGTCCCGCAATTTTTTTTCCCGAGAACAAACGCAAGCTTTTGTTGCGATCATAAGTAAGCGGAATATAGCGGAGCTGCTCGGTGAATGCGGCCCCGTCCAAACCTTTGCGAAGTACGACTTGCGCGTCCGAAGGGGTCACAATGGCTTCAGTGCAAGCACGAATGACACCGAGAGCTCCGAGCACTGTAGAGCACTGCATGGTAGCGCAGAACGAGCAGCTCCTACTTCGGTGCCGTTCCTGGCTGCGCAAGAGCCTCTCGGACTCGGGGTCCGGTTGGTCCTGTCGCGATCGGCGAGGTCTGGCGCGGCGAAACGCGGAGGCTTCCTCAAAGCGTGCGCACACACGTCGCCTCTCGTTCAGAGTGAACCGGCGGCCCGGCCTGGAGTCCTAAACGCCTTGGTTTTGATGCTTCTTCCGTCTCGCAACTTCTTCCACAGCACCGAAGACAGCGGACACGATCTTTACTTTCACTGAATGCGTCGAAAGGACTCCACGTGCGATGCACCGGAAAACGTGGTGCGGCTGGTGCCGGAACGGAACTGCGAAACTTCGAGCTTTGAGTTAACATGCACGGCAAGAAACCGATCGTAACACCAAGCCGCGGATACCGCATCGCCGGTCGACAGCGGCAAACGGCCCGTTGCTCGTACTCGGCAAACTCGGCGTCTTTTCGTGGCCCCTCGCGTCCTCGCAACCAGCCACAAACTCACCGGCCCGCAACCGTAGCGAGCGTAGCCGGCGTTGGAGAAAACCGAAACCGAAACTTAAGGCTTCCGCCCAGTGGCTTCGGTGCTTCCGCTGCCGCGGCTTTTCTAAGTTCGCGGCTTCCACTTCCGGTCGTCGCGGAGATGGCGAACAATGGCGAAGATAGCGCGATGTGGTTCGTTGGCTCGTTTACGGCTACGGGACAGATGTTTTGCGGTCCGTTTCTACTGCGTCTCTGGTTCTAAACTCGACGGCGCCTCTCATAGTTCAACCAGGTGTGGTCGGCCTGGGTCAGCGCGGTCGGCTCGCCTCGTCCGATCTCCGGACCGCCGGTGACTTCCGAGTTCTTTAGGCCTGGGATCCGAAGGCGTCTGTCTCCGTGAAACGGTAAGCGAATCTCGTCCCGTTTTCGTTCTACTTTTAAATTACGTTTGGTGCGCTACTGTGTAAGCATGCGTGCCAAGTGTTCGTGACAATTTTGAACTAGAATAATTGTGCTTCATTGCGGTTTGTCATTTACCGCAAATGTAAATCGAGCAATGAACGAGGAGTAAATCGAGCAATGAACGAGGAGCCATGCTTGAAAACGATGTATGTACGATGTTAACTTCTACCTGTGCGGCTTTAAAGAAAGTCAAGACTGGTTACGGTTGGATGCGAGGCTGGTCCCAATGCAATGTTAAGCACTTAGAGCGCCTTTCTGAACGGCATGTAAGCAATATAGCGATCAACGAGACGAGCGACGGCGAGAAGCTACGAGTGCCGGCGCCGAGCGACGAAGATTTCTCACTCCCGCTGCTTGCGCCGCTCGGTTCTTGGGCTTCTAGAAAACGTCGTTCATCGCCTTGGTCGCTCACACCAATCGCTTTCATAATGTGTGTGTCGTCGCGCGGCCGTGTTTATTCGAATATAAGTCGACCTTTTTTTTTCTTTTTTTTTCGGAAATTGTGATTAAAGAATTTCGACACCTGTATTCGCGACCAAATTTTGCGACCCTACCGAAGGCATGAAGCTATCGAGTCACCGAGCCGGCGTTGCCGTAGAGCCGCGCCGCTTCTTGTTTCAAAAAGCTTTTGGTAACCGAAATGGCTCGCCGCCCGCGGTGGCCCGTGCCGCTCCTCGGGCGTCGGATTTCGACATCGCGCCTCTAGCGTTCCCCTTGCTGGGCAACGGGGAAGGAGAGGAACGCGATGCGCCACGCACTTTACCCTCCATCCTTGCAAACGCGCCCACAAAAAAAAAGAAAAAAAAAAGTTACTTTTGTTAGTTGCTTGAGGCGGCTGGGCTCGCGTGTTGCTCATGGCGACACGGCGGCTTTGCTTGCGTCTTTGTAGTTTGTCTTCCGTCGCTTCGCACCTTCTTTCGTTTCCTGTCGTCATTTTACAACGGTGTCAGTGAAGTATTGCTGCGAATACGCGAGGATGTCTACCCAGCTGAAGAAGCTTCGGACGACGATGACATGTCCAGAAGTTCTGACGGTGATGAAGTTCTTGGCATCGCCCCGTGATTTAGCTGAGAGTGATGTAAATAAAGGTTTGTTTCTTTCTTTTGCCCAAAATTTCCCCTGTTCTTAAAAATAAAAAAAAAGTCGACCTATATTTGAATTACTTTTTTTTTATTCTCTATGGACCCAGTAAATAGGGTTCGACCTATTTTCGAGTAAATACGGTAACTTTAATTTTTATTTTGGTTTACGTCGGACGCAACTCGAATGCTTGACAGTTACGTTGGGCGTAACTTTAATTTTTATTTCGGGTTCCGTCGGACGTAACGTTAGACACTCCGTTACACTTAAGGAAAATAGGGGCTGCTGGTTCATCATATAAACCAACCATTTGTGTTTAATTAAAATGCATCACTGACCTCAAAAAAAAAAAAAAGATACTGCTATCCTAGAGTTTATGCTATAGGAATGTAGCGCTTCAGATAAATTTGTTAATTTTTACTTTTAGTCCCTGCCCCCTCCAGATACCACATCTGGCCTAAAGCAGTGTTCCGGATCTCCTTCCAAGACCTCAGGCGGGTCGTCATTCAATCCATGAGTCGGCGGCGTCTCATGGGCGTGTTGCTGTTGCTTACTGAATGGTGCTACCGAGGGAAAAGTGGTCATGCTTGGGAAAGGCAAGTATTGCCGCCGTAAGTATACATATTGTCTTTACCTTTGCTGGAATCCACTTTTAAGAAATGCACAGTTCGCATGTGTGCATCTCTCAATGTTTCCACAGTCGGCTGTGTTTTTTTTTTTGAGTGCTCCAACTCTGCTAGTACTAGTTTCTCTAGATCATGCAAATGGGATGCAACACTAAACCACATATGCTCTCGCAACAAACAGTGCTGTGCAGAAGCACAGTGGAATTTACTCTAGCTTTATAATGCAGCACAAAATAGTTGACTCCAAGTATAGCTACTTTTGTGACTCCGTTTAACCAAAAGCTCTGCCGAAACAAACTTGCCGCCTTATAGGTAGTGCAAAAGAACCTCGCGTGCCTAACCTGGAGAAGGGCATTTTTTTTATAGGTCAATATTTTCTTAAACCAATACCTTCAGCCTCCTTGAAATGTTAACATCATGTGACACACGGAAGAACAGTAAACTCTTTAATGTTGGCGAACCTTTATTTTCGCGGCCTTTAATTTTGCAGAATTCAGTGGCTGCGATTATGTGCTCTGTGACCGATTCGAGAAGAAATAGGGGCCACGAAGATAAGGGGGTTTTACTGTACATCGGAGGAAAGAGGAAGTCACTTTTGTTTGTATGCAAGAGTAAAACCAACAACAACAATCATGGTGTCGACACTTTGTGAGCCTATCTGTGTCTATTGAATGATATCAATTTTGTTTTAGTTCGTTAAACATTGTTGCCTGTACACTGTGGGATGTCGTCTTCAACACGAGCAGTGGTTTTCCCTGAAGTAGGCAGCATGGACGCGTGCCGCAGCGCAACATAGTTCATTTGCAGGTGGTACCGCAGGTTGAAGGATGGTTGGCACAATATGGGGGAATCACAATTCAATGTTCTACCTCGGGCGTAGACAAGATTTGCTCATTCTAAATCATTTTGTCTAAAAATCGGGGATTTGCGATGAATGTACCCGCATGGCTGGAAGGGCCAGACAAGCCTTGTGAGCGCTTCGTTTTCTAGCGTCTCAGTCCTGAACCCACTCACGCACCACATGTGTAGATGTTCCAATACATGGGACCACTTATTTGGAAAATGGTGAATGGCAACTGTTATCTTTATCAGACTTCTGTATTATGGTCAAAGTTGGACTGCATATTTGCAATACTTTTTCTCACTTAAAAATATGTCATACTAAAATATGTAGAATAGCCGATGACAAAAAGAGAATGGCTGGGCGTCCTCTAGCACGTGCTTGTGCTTTTTACCCCACTTTGGACAGATGTGCTCGCTCCAGGCTCATGAGGCGCTGAAACGTCATCGAAGATAGCAGACGGGCTGGTGGTGGAACAACGGAGACTTCTCCCTGCCTTCCTCATGCTGTCAGTGAGCGTGTACCTCTATACTCTAACTTAGCTTAACCTGCACAGAGCTGAGGAGAATAGGCTTGGCGAGTGCCCTTACTGCATATGCATTTGTACAGCTGAGGCACATTCTGAATCAAGAACATTGTGTATCTTACCTTCAAAAACACATCATTTTGGGGGTGCAAGAGGAATTGTAAGGCATCTTTGTTTGTATTGTCCTAGTACGTATCGCAGGCACGTAGCCAGGGGGAGGCTTATGAGGCCCCCCCCCCCCCCCCCCCCGATATCTTCCATTTTGCATGGGTCCTTCTCTCCCCTCCCCCTCATACAGCATTTTGTTATGAGTGGGGCCCCCCCTGAAACAAAATCCTGGCTACGTGCCTGACGCATCGACTCCAACTTAATGCGGAGTCGACCCACCTTGTTGATAAATTTAATGCCTGCCAGGTATTTTGTTTTGCATTCAGTTAATATATCAGTATTCAGTTAGGTATCCCAAGTCATTAGTCGTTGAGATGCAGTCTCTCTGTAAGTCAGTCATGTTTAACATTCATAAAACTGCTTGTCAAATAATGGCACTGTCGAGGACATGTACTCGGCTCGAGCAATCGCTGTCCACAAGCTGGTTGTGTGGATACAGGCAGCAAACATCCCGGTTGAAACGTCGTTCCTCGCAATGTAGCTCAAGACTAGGTCAGGGCCCCACTCACAAACGTCTATACTTTGCATCTCTTTAAGCTGGACCACTTTTGACACTACAAGCCATTGCAGCAAAAACAGTGTGACACATGATTATAAGCTCGACGTACCATGGCGTCCAACTTGAAGGTCACATGGCTTGCAGCTTCTGCCGTGGTTCACTTTAAACTGAGATAGTTTGGAATAATGCTCTCGGTTTTTAGTGTTGCCCGGCACGGTTAACAATTTGGTGATATAGTGCTGCATTGAAAAATCTGCATTCGTGACTGTATCACCTTATGAATGCATACTAGCTATTAAACTCTCCATTCTGCAGAGAAATGAAATGCACTTTGCTTCCAATTGCAGCTACTTCTGGAACTTCATGGTATGAAGCACCTTATGGCTGCAAGCTCTGACCGATCTTGTTCTCTGGTCTGCGCAGGCCCATTGCAGGGAGTCACCCCGAGAGCCTCACCAGAGGTTCCTGCCCGTGGTCGTTCTAAATTTTTTTCTTGTAGGTATGCATCCTTTCTGTCTTTCCCTAATGTACTCGGGCGTTTTCTTTTCATTGTCGCAGATTTGCCTCAAAATTGGTTCAGCACAGAAATGGATGCTGTACAACCGTATCCCGCATATTTTGTTCAAGATAACTTTTCTTTGTGAAAGCTAGATTTTTTTATAAAGGTTAGTTTTTTTTGTTTTTATTTACAAATTTATATGAGTTTCCATGGGCAACACTAAGACGTTATGCCAAGGGCAAGGACAAGTTCACTGCTCTAACTTGTTCTCAACTGATTGCAAGAAATTTTGTTAATGTCGTGAAACCTCTTTCCAGCACTTGCTTTGCAGCATGGAAACAAATTATACATGGGACATACTCTTTTTTAGACAGCTTGTTCATTCTGCATCTCTGCCTTCTATAGATGTCGTGCTACTGGAGAGCAGGCGAATTCGATTGTTGGTTTTGCCATTGCTTTTTTTTTAGCCGTTGTCTATTTTGACTAGTTAGCTGAAAATAATGATCTAGTACCCTTTAGTCAGTAAAATAGGTAGTGTGTGCCACTGTTAGTGTCAAGTAGAGATGCACGCTTTTTAGGCATTTTCCGCAGAGTGGTACCCATTTTTATTGGTTAGCCTCTTGGTGCGCCAACTAAACTCTTTCTATCCAGACACCTGCCCTTTGCTTTTATTTGGCAGGCTCTGGCAATAAAATAATATAGTGTTATTCCTCGGTGGCTTAAAAACCTAAAGAAAGAAGTTTCTCCATGTTTAAACGCAAAGTTTTATAAAGGCAAAAATGAATTAAGCCAGTAGCAGACGACACATAGCCTCAACAGTGCTCCGCGCCAACAGCGTTGCGTCAAAATAGTGGTTGTCTCCTTTTTGCTGCCTTCTCTCTCCCTCCTTCGGCGCTCTCCTCCCTTTCCTCCTTTCCGCCACCTTTGTCACCACACCCACTGGCTAAACTCTCCGACTATACGGCTCTGCATTGCAATAGTAGTTTTTTTTTATAGTCTTTAGAGTTAAATGTGAATATTTGACAGAAATCTCCCAGGTTGGGGTGAAAGAGGGTTAAATGAATGCATTTGATCATTCGCCTTAATTCAGTACCCATCATTTCAATGCCTGTGTGGCCTTGTCCTGGGGTGTGTCTATGACTGTGGCTGTGAAGGAGCAGTTTTTTAATAGGTACAAGTACAAAGTATAAAAGCAAAAGGATCTATGTGCTGATCACGAAATAATATGCTAGCCATTCTAATGTAGCTCTGCCAAGTACTTGATTGTGATTTGTTTTTATTTCCAGCTACTTGGTTGCCTCAAGATCTGGGGATCCTAGTGGCCACAAGCTTGGACTCAATCTTCTTCTGTGGTCCGGCCAGGACCATGGGGGAGGTAATCCCAGCAACAAGAGCATCACAGTATCTCCCTGCCTGTAACTTTCGATTAGCATCACGACAAGGGCGTGCTCATGCCACCAAGTGTTAGGTATGCTACTCGAAATAAGCATTCTTACCTATTCTTGAAGTGAAACAGCAAAAGCACTTCTAAGCCTAAAATGCAAAAAACATTCAAATCTCGGGTTGGATGGAGTTCCAATTACAAAAAGGCGTCTGCAGACATGATTCACATGTGAACTTAAAGCCCACGGATGTAGGTTCGACGGAGTCACAGAAATAACTTCCCGCAGATGGCTTCGCTAGTGTCATACCCAAACAAATTCTTAAAATAATCATTGTGTTACGTTGGTGTCATCAATCTTATGTGCCTACCCCACCCAGCAGTCGGGAGATTTGAAATATAAAAAAATGGGAACTTGCACATTGTCAGCTCCGCAAAGATAATATATTGAACCGAGCATAGCACGTTCAACTTAAGAAAGCAATTCAGTGCAGGCCTAGTTTTAAGGTTCACATATTTGTTACTGCCCTTCATAATGAAGTAAAAACTGCTGAAGTTGTGGCCCACTACAGGCTTTCTATTGGTGTTAAAAAGTGTTATGGCAGTTTAAACAGCTCGCTCCAAATATTTTCTAGAAATGCATAGGTTTATGGAAATTATTATGTGGATGTTTGCAGACAGTCATGGTGAGACCAATCTTTAGTGCCAAGTGCTCCACTTATTCAGAGTTGGTTGAGTCTGTAAATATTGTAGGTCGCAAATTAAATTTTTATGGTATGCAATGGGCACAATCATCCGTAATGACTAGCTCTACCTAGGGGAACTTTATACGTTTACTACGGCAAGATGGTTTCGCAAAACTAAGTATTTAGTTTATTCAACTCCTGCACTAACCTTATCTCTAGAAACTTTTTATATTCTTTACGATGCTGAGTTAGGATTCTGGAAGTAGTTTTTCTAAAACTACCCTAGACATTTCCAGTTGATAATTTTTCTCGCAAAGCATTCGAGAGAGCCAAACCCTGTAATATACGGATGGAATTCCAGAATGATGCGACTGGCAGTTTGAAACATTCGGCACTGTAACAGTAATAATGCCATGTCACTTGCCTATGTAATGCTCATTTTCGCAGATCAAACTGCTTTTTCCGTCTGCACTCATTTTCAGTGGACTCATTCAGCGAACTCGCACCCGAGACTGCAGCGCTGGGTTCTGCGAAGTAATTTGAATGAATATAGATGCAACAGGTTTCTTTGAGTGTGCGTCTAACACATATTCTTCACATTGAATCTGCTACTGTATTTATGACCGTGTCCTTAAATGTATCCACATTCCAGCTTATTTTTATTTTGACGTTTGAGTTTTCTTCAGTACTTTTCTCAACATCTGTGCTTGTTGAGCTGTACTCAAGACCATACATCTTGTCTTTCCCTATTACATTAATATATAAAACTGTTGATGCCGAGTGAGAATTCAAGGTACCGAATCTGTCGTGCGAGTTAAATAAGAACCAATAGAAAGCTCTACAAAGGAAATTTTGTTAAAGGAGGCTGTATAAGCATTAGAATAGCACATGCCATGCTAAAAAAAAATACAAATTCTTGTTAGGTATGCAAGGATGACACTGCTGTGCTGTTTCTGATGTGTCACAAAAAAAATCAGTGCCATACAGTGTTCCTTATGGAAGTACAAACTGTCGAATTCAAAGCCCAGAAGTTTTATTCAAGAATGTTCCTCAATACAAATGTATTTAGAGATCTGAGCCACTGACTCATACATGACTATGTGGCGAACATTCATTTTCATGTGCATTATAGTTTACAAGGTCTAGTCTGCATTGATTTATTGCATTCATGCTGAAACTGGGAGGGGTTCTCTGGGTATGAATAAAGATATAAACATTTCTTAAAATCAAAACATTTGAGAACAGACTATACGGCTCTGCATTGCAGTAGTAGTTTTATTGGTAGTCTTTACAGTTGAATGCGAATATTTGACAGAAGTCTCTCAGGTTGGGGCGAAAGAGGGTTAAATGAATGCATTTGATCATTCGCCTTAATTCGGTGCCCATCATTTTAACGCCTACGTGGCCTTGTCCTGGGGGGTGACTGTGACTAAAATAAGAGGATCTATGTGCTGATCACGAAAGAATATGCTAGCCATTCTAATGTAGCTCTGCCAAGTACTTGATTGTGATTTGTTTTTATTTTCAGCTACTTGGGTGCCTCAAGATCTGGAGATCCTAGTGGCCACAAGCTTGGACTCAATCTTTTTCTGTGGTCTGGCCAGGGCCATGGGGGAGATAATCCCAGCAACAAGAGCATCGCAGTATCTCCCTGCCTATGACTTTCGATCAGCGTCACGACAGGGGAGTCCTCGTGCCACCAGGTGTTAGGTATGCCACTTGAAATAAGCATTTTTCTTACCTATTACTAGAACAGCAAAAGCACTACTAAGCCTAAAATGCAAAAAAACATATTCAAATATTGGGTTGGATGGAGTTCCAATTACAAAAAGGAGTCTGCAGACATGATTAACATGTGAACTTAAAGCCCGCGGATGTAGGTTCGACGGTGTCACAGAAATAACTTCCCGCAGATCGCCTTGTTCGTGCTTTACCCAAACAAATTCTTAAAATAATCATTGTGTTTCGTTGGTGTCATCAATCTTATGTCCCTACCACACCCAGCAGTCGGGACATGTGAAATATAAAAAAACAGGAACTTGCACGTTCAGCTTAAGAAAAAAATTCAGTGCAGGCCTATATTCATGGTTCACATATGTGTAATTGCTCTTCATAATGAAGTGAAAACTGCTTAAGTTGTGGCCCACTACAGGCTTTCTATTAGTGTTAAAAAGTGTGATAGAAAACATGATTGCGCTTGGAAGACGGGGACATAGGAAGGACAGACACAACAGAGCGCTAACATTCAACTGATTTAATTCAAGAACCTCAGCGTAGAAACGGACTTTGTCACCGCACCACATCTCAACCAATCCGTTCTGCCACGGACCGCAAGTACGCCAACTCCTTATCCGCCAAGTCAATTGACGCCATACTGACACAACTTGTGCCGGAACTATTTATAGTGTCAGCCTCCATAATCTCGCTAACAGTCCTATCTTTGTGCCTCTCAAGAAAAGTAGACGAAGCAAATAATTGTTTGCACCCGCAGTCATGACAGTGACACGACAGATCATCACTGCGAGTGCAAACCATTATTTGCTTTGTCTACTGTTCTTGCTAGGCACAAAGATATGACTGTTAGAGAGATTATGGAGGCTGATGCTAAAATAGTTCTGGCACGTGTTGTGTCAGTGTGGCGTCAATTCACTTGGCGGATAAGGAGTTGGCGTACTTGCGGTCCGTGGCAGGGCCACGGATTGGTTGAGATGTGGTGCGGTGACGCAGTGTGTTTTTACGATGAGGTTCTTGAATTAAATCAGTTGAAAGTTAGCACTCGGTGGTGTCTGTCCTTCCTATGTCCCCGTCTTCAAAGCGCAATTATGTTTTCTAACGTACCGTACCAACTTGCCCAACAATCAGCACTTGTTAAAAAGTGCTATTGTGTTTTAAGCAGCTCGCACCAAATATTTTCTTGAAATACATAGGTTCATGAAAATTATTATGTAGATGTTGGCAGACAGTCATGGTGAGGCCAATCTTTAATGCCAAGTGGTCCACTTATTCAGAGTTAATTGAGTTTGTAAATATTGTAGGTCGCAAATTAAATTTTTATGGTATGCAATGGGCACAATCATCCGTAATGACTAGCTCCACCTAGGGGAACTTCATACGTTTACTACGGCAAGATGGTTTCGAAAAACAAAGTATTTAGTTTATTCAACTCCTGCACTAACCTTGTCTTTAGAAACTTTTTATATTCTTTGCGATGCTGAGATAAGATTCTGGAAATAGTTTTTCTAGAACTACTCTAGATATTTCCAGTTCATCATTTTTCTCGCAAAGCATTCGAAAGAGCCAAACCCTGTAATGTACGGAGGGAATTCACAGAATGATGCGACTGACAGTTTGGAACATTCGGCACTGTAACAGTAATAATGACATGTCACTTATGTAATGCTCATTATCGCAGATCAAACTGCTTTTTCCGTCTACACTCGTTTTCAGTAGACTCATCCAGCGAACTTCCACCTGAGACTGCAGCGCTGGGTTCTGCAAAGTAATTTGAATGAATAATGATGCAACAGGTTTCTTTGAGCGTGCGTCTAACACATATTCTTTATATTGAATCTGCTAACTGTATTCATGACCATGTCCATAATTGTATCCACATTCCAGCTTATTTTTATTTTGACATTTGAGTTTTCCTCAGTACTTTTCTCAACATCTGTGCTTGTTGAACCGTACTCAAGTCCATACATCTTGTCTTTCGCTATTACATTAATATATAAAACTGTTGATGCCGAGTGAGAATTCAAGGTACCGAATCTGTCGTGCGAGCTAAATAAGAACCAATAAAAAGCTGTACAAAGGAAATTTTATTAAAGGCGGCTGTATGGGCATTAGGATAGCACATGCCATGCTAAAAAAAAAAAATACAAATTCTTGTTAGGTATGCAAGGATGACAGTGTTGTGCTGTTTCTGATGTGTCACAAAAAACCAAAAAAAAATCAGTGCCATACAGTGTTCCTTATGGAAGTACAAACTGTTGAATTCGAAGCCCAGAAGTTTTATTCAAGAATGTTCCTCAATACAAATGTATTTTGAGATCTGAGCCACTGACTGATACATGACTATGTGGCAAACATTCATTTTTATGTGCATTATGGTTTACTAGGTCTAGTCTGCATTGATTTATTGCATTCATGCTGAAACTGGGAGGGGTTCTCTGGGTATGAATAAAGAGATAAACATTTCTTGATATCAAAACATTTGAGAACGGACAAAAGGAAGGATCTGAGAACGGTATCTTAGATTCTCTTCTTTTTCTTACAGTATATCTAATGTTCACTTTATTTCACCTGATGCATTTAGTTTTTAGCGCAGCTGTTAGCACCCGTTTCCGCGTTTCGCGGCGTCGCTGTCGGCGTAACCGTTTAACTAAACTTGGCAGGAAATTGAATTAATGTTGTGGTCATGTGACGTTAATATTTCCGCTAAGTCCAGCTGAGAAACTGAATGTTTTTATGGATGACGTGACACGGTCATGCGACGTCATTTTCCCCGCTACTTTTAGCGGAAAAACTGCATTTGTGTTGAGGTCATGTGACATCAATTTCCGCGCTAAATTTATTGGGAAACTTAACCCGCTAAATTTAGTGGGGAAATTTCCCCCTAAATCGGAGGGAGCAGAAGAGGAGGAGGGGAGGGGAAGGAGGGGCATACCCTCCCATCTTCCTCTTCGAGAGCTGTACTGTATTTTCTCATTACAGAGAATTGTAAACGTCTCATATTTCATCTCATGTTTTTTCAACTTTTATATTGCAGGTGCGCTTCCAGCACAAATCTGGGTTGTGCTGATCCTCTACGCACAAGTTAGGAACTCCTGAGTGACAAGAGTGGGAGTTTGGTCTGACAGCTCAAGGGACACCATTGTTCAGTATTGAATTTTTAATTATCTTCTTTTGAGCAAAGTTAAGCTTTGCTGCATGCAGTTCTTCTAAAAATAAATACCTGCAACCAAATTTACCAGGTCACAACATTTTGCCTCTGCTCTTAGTGCTCCTGGTGAGCCTCAGATAAGAGCTTACTGGTGTGCAAACATCATAATTGTTTGAAACCACTCACTGATGTAGAGACTCATTGACATCCAGCATTCCAATGAAACGCTGGATATCCACAAGTCTTTCTTGAACAATGCAAGCGAGAAAGGAAGCATACAATCATATTGTATTGGGGGACATTCTACAGAGTGTTTTTTTTTTGTATATTTTACAGATTTAAAAAAAAGCCGTAAAAGCTACATTTACGCAGTCTGTACACGTGAGTTATATGGCCAGGGCGGCATAGTATAAAAGGCTAATTTGTAATGATCAGTCGGCTTATTACAGAGATGTGCCAGACTTCTTTCATAAAACTAGATGGAGGTTCATTCTCGCGTGGTTTTATCCCGCGAATCTGAATATCCCGTTCGTTTTCCACAAAGATATAAACATGAGAAAACACAAAAAAAACATCCTACCAATAGTGACATCGTAAGAAGACCTTTCAGCCGCCAAGTGTGTGTCGCTTAAGGGCCGCGCGTCCAGTCGCAAGTTTTCTAGGTATATTCTCCCGCATTGGCACCAGTTGGACACATTTTTCTGCCCCTTTAAAAAATAGCATGTGCGTGCATAGCTTTCATAGGCGCTGAAGATGCGTGAACAAAGATTTTGAAAGCTGCTCTTGTGACGTCGCTCTCTAGGGAAGTGCTTTCAAAGCGCTTTAAAAATGACTCTATGCAGCCTCGATTAATTAAATTAGCAAATAATTTTGATATTTGAGATTCTGGAGGTCAAATGAAGAAGATTTAAATGTGTTTTCTCAAATACAAAACCGCTTCAGCCTCTCTCTAAGTATAGTATGTTCCTGAAATTTTTAATCAGTGAAAATAGACCCATGGTTCCAATTAGAAACTTCTAAGCATCATCAAAACACACTAAATCAATTTTCTTTGTGAAGATATAAGACAAAAGCAGCATTTTATGGTGTTCTAAAAAAATGGTCAATTTGGACGCGTTTCCAGACTTCGGTTTCTTACCAGAGCGCATCTTTGCACCTACGGTCCTGCTGCCCGGTGGCCGCAGTGCGAAGCCGCCCCCTCGCCTCCCTCGTAGGATGGAGGGAAGCAAGGCGCACGTGTTTTGCGCGTCTAAGCCCCTGGGGAACAGGACCGTGGGCGCAAAGATGAGCTCTGATAAGAAACTGAAACCCAGAAACTCGTCCAAATAAAGCATTTTTACAGAACGCGTAAAATGCTACCCCTGCATTATATCCTTCTAAAAAGAGTTGATTTTGTGGTTTTCAGTGACTCAGCAAGTTTCCAATAGAAACCATAGTTTCATTTTCACTAATTAAAAAGTTAATTAACAAATTGTATTTAATTATCTGACTGATCGTTACGACTAGGTCCCTATACTACGTACGCCTGGCCATATAACTCGCCTGCACAAATCGCATTAATTTAGCTTTCACGACCTTTCTAAACATATATGTAAAGCTTAAAACTAAATTGCCGTGTACAACAGTGAAAAGGCGAAACCACCATCTTGGAGCCATATGGCTCCAACATGCCGGTATCGCCTTTTCGCTGGTATAGGATGTCCCATATTACGTTATCCATGTATGGTTCCGTCCGCCTACATGGTTCCGCCATAATCCACTATGCCGGTATAGGATGTCCCATAATACGACACGCTTGTATGGTTCCGCCTACCTGTATCGTTCTGCCGTAATCCACTATACTGGAGCTGCCATTTCGCTTGTATAGGATGTCCCATATTACGGTTACGCTTGTATGAGCCTTTTCCATCATCTTTCCATCATCGATATTTTCCAACAGGGACGTAGTAACGGAGAAGCTTCCAAATGACACATATCGTATAGAAGACATTCCGGGCCGATCACTTACTCAGCGTTTCTACACGTCTACGGCCCCGATTGACAAGATGAAGCGTTACTATGCCTTCGACTTAGACAACGAACCCGATCATGACGACTGCGAAGACGAAGAAGACAATTGAGGCGATTTTTCACAGAATGGCCGAGTGTTAGCATCCCGCTGAGCACGAGAGCTCAGAGAGAGACGAGGACGCCGATGAGCACCCGCGAAACGTGCAACGATACGAAAGTTAAAAGCTCTGTACACATAATATGCTTTCTACCTTTTGACAACTGCGTATTTGACGACTAACACAATGACGTAAGTTCTTTTAGCTTATTTAGATTTCGCACCGAGCTCTTCTTTGTACACCGTGCATACACACGCTTGCGCCTCTTTATCAGCCGCAGGAGGCTACCGGTAATCCATGGTTTTTCTCTCTTTTTTAACTTCGACGAGTCTATGCTTGGAACGTATTTTTCAGTTAAACTGATAACTCTCTGTTTAAAGACTACCCATATGTCATGAACACTCATCTCCTCAGCAAGGCATTTGAACGAAAGGAAATTGTTCGAAAGTTCAGAACTGATCCCTTAATAGTCACCTTTTTCATATAACAGCACCTTTCTACCCGCACTCACTTTATTGCGCGAAACCCGAAAGTCAAGAGTTGAGACAACAGCACTGTGGTCACTGATGCCGGGTATAACATCAGTTTGTTTAACAACGGTAGGGTAGTTGCAGAGAAACAAGTCAAGTGTGCTTTGATTCCGTGTAGGTACAAGAACATGTTGTTTAAGTGCTAAGCTGTCTACCATGCATTTGAGATCGAGATTCAACTGACTCATGGTTCCACATGCACAAGGTTTCTCGCCCCATATTATATGTGGTACATTAAAATCGCCTCCAAGTACTACGCAGTCATTCGTAACACTGGATACTAGGTCGTGAAGTACCTCTATGACAGCTGAGTCAGAGTTAGGGGGTCTACAGAACACTCCGGCAGAGAATTTCTTGTTATCAGGAAGCCCAACACTACACCACACTGATACGACAGTATTGCCTGGCACGTCTAGTTGGCAGCTTTTCAAGGAACTATGAACCAGTATAAAGACGCCTGCCCCATGTGATGACCTATCTTTTTTATAAACGTTAAATAGGCTAGGAAATACCTCGTGATCTGATATAGAGCTATCTAACCAGGACTCTGTTGCCAGGACTATATCGGCTTTTACAGAATTAATCAATCCATACAAGTCTTCCACTTTATTTTTAAAGCTTCTGCAATTCACCAGCAACACTCTAACATTCCTACGCACAATTTTTCTAAAAGCACTTCGACGTGCTGTTAGAAAGGAAAGGAAACGAAAACACACCAGCGCGTAAACTTTTGCTTGAAAGTTGAGACGATGGCGTGTATCTCCTTTTTGTTTCCTTGTCTCAAAGTTTTAATTCTTAATTACGCTTGGTCACCATTTTGCCTGCGTTTCGATTCTTATTTCTAGAACAATAATAATACCCGCGGAGTTATTGCTGTCCTAGAAAATAATGCTACCAAACCGATATACGTTTCTATTGCTTTCCCTAGCAAAAAATGTTGAACAAGATGCGCGCGATGCTGCGAACAAATGCCAGAATCATATATGCAAGCGCTTCAAATAATTAAGTCATACTGTGCGGGAATCTGAAATAACAAAAGCAGACAGAAGAATGTTCCACTGATCTATGTTATCAGGGAAGGGAAACGAATACAACGTTAGTTCTACTTTAAGTGGTTTGAATATTTTAGAATGCCTCTTTGTTAAGGTTTACGCAAACAGGTATTTTAAATACAGGGTGTTATCAATGTCTAAAGGCCACGATACATAATAAAATTTAAAATTTGCCCCGCATTCTTACGTCGATCACACGGGAGACGAAAGCCGAGTTGCTTAACATATCACCAATAGAGTGTTTGTCTGTATCCAGAAAGTATATATCCAGCTGCAAGTCCCTCTCCTATTTAACTTTCGTGACTGTGTTGTTTTTTTTCTTTTTTTTTTCTTAGAGAGTTTCATATTACTTTTGCGTCTTCCAGTACTGGTGGTGCGACTGTTTTATAAACGAAACGCGTAGCGTTTATAATAGGATGTTTGAAGTTAATTTTAAAATACCCTATTGTTTGTTTGCCAGAGGAACAGATGACGATGAAATGGTTTCTCAATTTTAGATTATTTCAAAGTGTTACGCTCAGGTATTTAAAGCTAATTACTTGTTTCTAACACAGACCATTGATTGGGTACACAAATGGATTGTTTTAAAAATCTGAAGTGCTGCGGATTTGTGAGCAGCCACCGTCAGACACCACTCTATGAACCAAGAAGCGATTCCCGGCATTGCATATTGTATTTTACCTTGTTCAAGATAAGATTTGACATCAGTAAAGAGGAGAAAGCCGTCAGCAAATCATTGCACCGTAACAGTATCTTCGATGGCTAGGAAAATGTCGTGTATATGTGTTAAAAATAAGAGGAACCCAGTACACAACCTTCTGGAACACCCGATGATTACGGTAATAATTAGACAACACGCAGCTTACTTCAACAAACTGTTTTCTCTTTAAAAGATAAGCTTTCATTTAGTTACCCAAACTGAAGTTACTTCAATCACTTTAAAAAGACTAACCCCGACAAAAGTTTTTTTTTTCCTTGTCAGGCCATTTATTATGGTGCCCGAAGTCCACCCAATCAATATGCTGCACAGTCACGTATAGCTAACATAAGCACGGAGTTAATGGCGGCGACATGTGGACTGGGAATGAGGCACTGATCTTCACTGTAGTAGGCTGCATCACGGATTGGGGACCCGAAGGGGGCACCACCGGTGGAAGTTTCTCGACATCGGGTAATAGAAGCAACTCTACGGAAGAAACACACACAGGTGGTAATATTTGAAAGTGTGTGCGGTGCTCGAAGGCGAGTATTTTATGACGTGCTGCGATCACTATATTGGGAGTTTGGAGATCGAACTGGTATTCGTCAAGCGTTCGAACGACAATTAAAAACTAAAACGTGCCAGGGCACCCACAGCTGAGCTGGCAAGCTTGCTCTTGCAGCGGAGAAAACATAGTTGCCTACAATGAGACAATCCTCGTGGAAGTCCAGAAGTTCATGAATGCCGAAAAGGTTTTATATTGACAGCGCCTTTCCGGGAATGAGCAAATCCAGCGTAGCACGGCACCACTGCGGAAGCCATGACGCAAATTACCTTGTCCATTCAGGTTGGTTGCCTCGAACACGTCAAATGCTATCGCAGCAATGACCTTTGTTTGTTTCTGGTATTGTCACGCAACGACGATGTGTGCTCTTGGTGGAAAGTGATTTCTTAATGTTGTTTCCAATACTCATATGCATTTTCGGTCTCTCAGCTCCTTTTATTAATGTCGGGAGATGTCGAAATGTTTCCGGGCCCTGGCACCGCCATTGCTCAAGTAGATATATCAGGCCTCGATAGCGACAGCGCCCACACAGCGAGTATTCTAGCTGCTGTCCAGAGGATTGAGGCTGCATCGACAGACATGTTGACGATGGTATTGTCTTTAGAGACAGGGAACAAAGCTACGGATGTATCAGTTCAACAACTGTTTTCTAGGATAAGTGAAGTGGAAGCTAAGTTAACTGCGAGCAAAACTGCATTTTACTGTCCACTTCAGGCATCCCAAGAGATGTCTGTCTAGCCGGCGAATATCCAGAAACAGTGTGAAGACAATGAAAATTGACTTAGAAGGTAAAATGTGTTACTCTTCGTTGCCCTTATAACCAAGCCCAAACGTAAGGGCTACCGGAAGAAAACATCATCCAGTTTGGCACGCAGAACTTAGGCATTCCTCTCGACCCCTCAAACCTTGAAAGATCGCATCACCTGGAAAGGTTCTATTCCAGGAAAACTAGACCAACCATTGTCAGGTGCGACCGTTTTCAAGACAAAGAGAACATTATGTCCTCTGGTTTCAAGCTAAAAGATAACCCTTACGCTGTACGTGAAGTTTTTTCCCAGTCTGTGCGACTTGCTCGTAGCAAATTCTTCAATACGGAAAAGACCTGAACGCACCCTTTAAAGTAAGTTTTAACAAGTCCCGTATTAACAACAAACGATTCGTATTTAACGCGCAGCCCCATTCTGTCATCGAACTGTCATAACTAGTTTGGCGGAATAAAAATTAAACTTTACCGTCATCAAATCAAGTTGCAACACTCGATATAAAACAACATGCTTCTATGCTCCTCACACACATTCTCAGTGTAATGGCAAAACGAGACGAGCTTCATGACGTACTCGAGATAGCGCATCAGACATAGTTCTCACAGAAACGTGGTGGAACCTCGATATTGAACAAAAAGAGATCTTTTCTGTTAACTTTAACTACAACGTTTTTTCGCCATGACCGGAATAGAGATATGGGTGGTGATGGTGCTCATTGCGATAAAAATGCACATATATTTTTTGGCGTGTGTGTATCGAATTACAGCTTGGAATTTACTTCCACAAGCTTGGAATTTACTTGCACTTTTTTGCAGCTGGTGCACTCTTAAATGACCGCGTAGATATGCCACGTGAACAGTTCCTAAGTACAAATTGCCTACATTCTCTCTCCTTATATCCGACTGATCAGTGTAAAATTAGAGACTTAGGGCACTAAAAGATGACACCGCTTCTGGTACTGATGATATTAAGCCTAGGCGTTTAAAGGCCGTTTGTGAAAAAATCAGTCTTCCGCTGTCTCAGATTTGTAACCTCATTCTATCTACAGGCGTCTTCCCGGACAAAATGAAACATGCAGGTGTGGCTGTTATACACAAGGGTGGACCAGTTAATGATCTAAACAATTACCGACCTTTTTCTGTGCTTTTGGTTTTTTCGAACGTAGCTGAAAATATTATAAATAAACGACTTGTTAAATTTTTGACTTCGAATAATATTCCAGTAAAGGAGCAATTCGGTTTTCAGAAAAATAAGTCACCAAAAGTTGCACTGCTTGGAATAAAGGAAGAAATCCTTGAGAATATAGAACAAAAAGTATATACACTAGGTATATTCCTTGACTTTAAAAAGGCATTCGATTGCGTTCAACATGACATGCTTTTAAAGAAACTTCAGTTCTGCGGAGTCCGCGGTGTTGCGTTATTATTATTTAAAAACTATCTCGCGTCCAGAACACACTATGTAACCATAAAAAGAGTGAAGTCAGATTTTCAGTACATTAGGTATGGAGTCCCACAGGGATCTATTCTTGGACCTATACTATTTTTATTATATATCAACGCCATTATAAACGTACATGGTAGTTCAAATATAGTGTTGAATGCAGATAATAAAATGTTTTCTTCTCCGGTGTAGACATACACGATCTCTTTGGAAGGGCAAAAAGATGGTTGATGGGGTTAGACATGTGGCTTAAATCAAATAAACTTTATTTAAACTTAGACAAAACTAAATACTTACTATTTAAACCCAACGGAAGGACACTACCGTCAAATTTAAAATGACAATTCCAGGACTCTTTCATCTAACAGTCTTCAAGAATTTGATTCTTGGGAGTTGTATTCCAAGAAAACTTAAAATGGGCACCGCATATTGATTCGCTCATAGGAAATAATTGTCAAACTGTTGGTCTTTTGAATAGATTAACATATTATCTCCCCCAAAAAGCTAAACGTCGAATTTCTTTAGCCCTCATATACTCCCGCATATGTTATTGTCTCTTGGTGTGCTAAAATACGTCCCAAACAAATTTAGATCGTCTCGTATCTATACAAAAGCGAGCATTACAAGGAATTGCAAGCATAGATTTATTTAGAAATGCCACACCACACTTTAGACCATAGCAAATATTCAGCTTAAGAGATATACACAAATATAAACTGTCCGTCGAGATTTGGCGGCAATTGCATACTGACAAATTGTTGTTCCATGCAAAGTACCCCATTAAAATTGGCCCGTAGAATTTAAGACATAATGTACGAATGAAATCTCGTTCTCGGACAAATTATGGATATCAGAAGATAAGCTATTAGATACCAGGTTTTTTAAACCAACATCCATCTATTTTAGACTTTCTAAATAGTGCCAGGTCACTCCTTAACTATAAAAAAGTGTGAAATAAATTTTATTTCCGGATGAAAAAAAAACAACGAAAAATATATCCTAAACTTTTTGTATGATAAATGCACGTAATATTACAAAAAAAAAAAGTGATTTCTTAAAGATCGGTTGAAGGGAAATGTAATATTATAGATAACTAGCACCCATCTGTTCGCTCAACACTGGTTGTTTGTTGTCTTTTGTGTTTTTTTTTATTCTATAGCAGTGAAAGCATGCCACAATTGTCTTGTTGTGCTACCGCTGTTGCCAAAAAGGGTAGCGTAGCCTCTTCAGGTACTTCAAAGTGCCTTTAGGCATGTCCCCTGAAACTTTCTGTAAGTTTGTCTCAAATAAACTCCTTCAAACAAATATGCGTCTGTACTCCCTCTAGTAAGCTTGTTATAGCAGTGTGTTATAAGCCACCTGACTGTCCATCATCCTTTCATACCAATTTGTGCTCTCTTAACGTTGATATTAAATGTTGTTTTCCTAAACCTGATATGCTCTTATTTGTCGATTTTAATTTTCCCTTCATTGACTGGTAAAATGTATCCCGTGGTGGTACCGCATTTAAGGAATTCCTGGAAACGTGTCTCACTTTAAATTTCACACAGTTAGTTGATCAACTGCCCCGTACAAAAAGTATCCTAGACACAACACTGACCGCGTTACCAGACACCTTCAAATACATTTACTGCCGTTAAGTGCTCAGCGATCGCAGGCTTCGGCATTTTAGCTTATCACTATGTAATCCTATTTATATGATCATTCACGATTATAATAAGGCAGATTATGACGGAATAAACCGCGAGTTGAGAACGTTTTTACTCTTATCTTTATATTTTTACCTCAGATCAGTGGAGGAGAACTTCATGCTATTTAAAACTAAAATGAATTAGCCTCAAAAATATTGGTTCCTACAATCAGTATTCGTAAAGATTCGACTGATCCATGGTTTACAAAAGCTTTTCTTTCCTTGCGAAATAGAAAAGGAAGACACATTGTGACGGCTGAACGCATCTACACAACGGAAGTTTGGGAGGTTTACAATTCTTGCCCCAGAGAGTACACCAGGAGCCTGAAGCTGTCCAATAATAAATTTTTACCGACCATCCTGCGGACTAACCGAAGGAAGTTTTGGAACTTAGTATCATCAAAAACTAATAATCCTATCGTATTTCTTACCCATGAAAATGGCGACCTAATACTTAAAAGCGAGTACCCTGATGTACTAAACGCTACTTATTCTCAATTTTCACTGCAGAGTGCTTAACCCCTGTACCTACTCTCAAAAAGAGCTTTACGAGCAAATGCGCCCAATCAGTATAGACACTGCCGGTATCGTAAGTCTAATTCACAAATTAAAAGTAACACCCCAAGCAGCACAGAGTTGGCCAAGAATTGGCCGATGGCTGGCAATGGTCCTTTGGCCAGTGGCCAGACAGTGGCCAGCCGTTGGCCAATGACCGGCCTTCCTCCGCCCATTGGCCAATGGCCACTGGCCATCAGCGATCGGCCAAACATTGGCCGCTGAATGGTCACTCTTTGGCCACTGGCCACAATACTATTCCCAGCCATTGGCAAATGCTTGGCCGAAATCCGTGATGCTTGGGATCGTCCGCTGGTCTTGGCAATGTAAACTCGATATTCTCAAGAACACCAGCATTATTTCTTGTACATTCCTGTCGCTCATATATAATCAGTCCTTATCTGAAAGCCGCAATCCCTAAGACTGATAAATTTAGAAGGTAGTCCTGGGTTTTGAAGAGGGAATTTGCTCTACTCTCTGTAACTATCCCTCGATATCTTTAACGTCTGTCTCATCCAAACTGCTTGAGCACATACTTTACTCTCACACCATAACTCAATTAGCAACAAACAAATTTTTCTTTATGCCTCAGCATGAGTTGCAAATAGGACTATCCTGTGAGACGCAACTTTGTGTCTTCATTCATGATCTACGCACTAACCTCGAGTGTCATGCTTAGACCGACGCAGTCTATCTTGATTTCTCCAAAGCTTTCAACCGTGTCCCCCATCAACGTCTTCTTTAAAGGCTGTCTTCTCTTCACTTGGATCTTTTAGAGTTTGCATGGATGCGCGACTTTCTTTCCTTCCGCCTGGAGTTCACGGTCATCAATGAGCACGAGGCCACCTTAACCAATGTCTCCTCTGTGTTCTGGAATTGTCCGTTTTCAAGCCTCTTATTTATTTAATATTTATCAATGACCTTCCTTCCACCATTTCCTCTAAAATATGCCTCTTCGCAGACGACTGCGTCTTCTATAACGAAGTAACTTGTGTGCATGAGCACAACCAGCTACAAGATGACATAAAAATTAAGTAATGGTGCAACGCCTGGTGGTTGTCACCGAAACAAATCTGAATCTAAATCAATCCGCTTCACCAGAAAGAAATCTTTCCTATACCATCAGTACTTCCTCAACTTTGACATCGTCGAAACCGTTTCGACATATAAATATATTGGCGTAAGACTAACATCACAGCTCTCATGAAATAACCACAATGAAGCCATATATGCTCACTCATCAGGATCTCTGCGCTTTATCCCACATAACCTGCGCAGTGCCCCTCCACTCGTCCGTACAAAGGTGTACGACAGTGTCGTTCATCAAACCAAAATTAGAACATGCAGCTTCCATCTGGAGTCCCCATCAGTTCTACCTTATCAACCCCCTGGAGGCTGGAGGCGAAACCGGGCAGCTCGTTTCATCGCGCAATAGTCAAAGAAAGAATAAAAACACCTAGGGACAAGAACAGACAGCACAGTTCTTTCAACGAGCAACACACATTTACTGGTGTCTCCTTCAATAGTACTATCTCCCTCCTAACGTTTCAAACTAAAGAGGAACATGCGGAAAATAATATATTTATATACGCCCAGAAAAAAAAACACAAAATCACCCCGAATAGACTAGAAGATAAAGAAATTCAGAAAGAAAGAAAAACGAAGAAAAACACTAATGACAAATTCAGATAGAGCGCCCTTTGACCTATCCAGCTCTGGCTTCAGGTAGTTCATCTCAACTGTGGACAACGCGAGAGAAGGAGCAGCGATGTTGTGACCGTCCCCAAGCAACCACGTATGTCCGTCGGACGTCCGAACAAGAGCCGAATATCCATTGCCAGGGAAGGACGTCCGTCGGACGTACACTGGACATCCGTTTCCGTACGTCCAAATTCGGACTAATAGTGGACGTCCTGTGGATATACAGAAATGGATGTCCGAGGGCTGTCCATTTGTGGATGTTCGAACATATCCCAATAGGTATTGGGAAACCATTCAAAAACAGTTACTTAAAAGTGGTCCCATTCTGCACTAAACGATTATCATAACAGAACCTTTTTGTGCAGAGGATATACCTTTCCCTAATGAAGATAGGTTTGAGGCCCCCCCCCCCCCCCACCCCCCCAAGATTCTTTGACAGATTTGATGGCCCCTTCAAGATTTCCTGAGGTCTTAAGAGGTCCCATCACAGTATTTCCTGAAGTTCCATAGGGGCCCATCACAATTTTCTGCAAAGTCTGATGGGCCCTCTAGGATTTGCTAAGGGTTTGAGGGGCGCAATAGATGCTTTCTGGGGTCTCCAAGATCATTCAATAGGTATGACGGGGAAAAAAAGAGGTGGACACATCGGTAATTCGTTTTTTTTTTCAAGTGTTGTCCGAAGGTCCATTAATAGAGGCCTAGAACCTTAGAATTGTAAGCTCCTTTCAAGCTGATACTGTGTGCGGTAAAAAGAAAAACAGTATTGTATGTTCTCGACTACAAGTAATCAAATGAATTGTGATGCATGTGTACTACTTTTTAAAGTAATTTTGCAATCATTTGATTACATTTTACGTAGTGATGTCGCAGTGCCAGTTGGCCTTATGTTTCGTAAGCTAGAAGGAAACAAGGATGTTAGACAGCAAAATAGTTTTTTATTTGCAATCAGAACCAGGGCAGAGGCACCTTTCTCACACTTGAAGGTAGATGCCTACTCTCCCTTAGAAGTGGTGCACCTCTCCTTTGCGCGGCGAAGCCACTCCTTGACTTCCGTTTCCACCTCTTTTTTCGTAGACTCTTTGCAGTGCTTTGTCCGCTTTATAGCAGCTGAAAGCAATAGATGACCCTTATAGTACAACTTAAAAAGGCAGGGAATTGCGTTGCAAACTTCTACTTACCAAAGATCAATTTGTACAGCTTAAGGCTACGGAAAACCTTCTTCCCTTTGCGCCCATCCATGCTGAACTTGGCTGCAGCTTCGTCACTAATCAGGTGTGCAAGCATAGACCTTACAGTTGTTTTGATAGACAGGTCCCCAAGGGAGGTCAGCTCCACAACCTGGAAGGAACGTACAGAGCACGACACAGTTAATACGAACAAGACATAGCCAGTTTTCGCTGTTTTACTCTGACCAGTGAAACGCTATCCCCAAAGCTACTTATATCATGGAAAGGGTTCATCTTGGGGCAATAACCTTGGTTATAAGAAAATGCAATCCTCAATTCACTGTCCATGCAAAATGCCAATGCCGTGTTTGAGCACATAAAACGTGGGGCTGGTGCCTGGGGAACGTAAGACATGACATAAGGAGCATTACGATACCCAGAAAGCAAGTATAGCCAAAAATGTTTGGCATTCAAGGTTAGCTGGATAGAAAGAACCTGAGCATGAATGGGTTTACAGCTTGTATTAACTGGGCTAGGCTTTACAATTAGCCAATTCACACCCCCTCTTTATCTCCGAGGCCAGTATGAGTGAACTGGTGATACCTTGAGAAAGATTGAATGAATGTGAGGGCCCAAATTTTATTTTATTTGTGCAGTTGTTTACACCTCCTAGTCATTGTTCTATCTCATTAGTCATTTCCCATGCTCTAAGATCTGGAACTGTGGGACAGAGTTGCCATTTGAAGAAATACGGAAGTAGTCAGAGCTTGCTCTACACTCATGAAATAATGCTAAAGTATAGCACCATTACAAACACCTTTGTTGCTTACCAGAGAACAGGCAGTCTCACCCCTTCGATGCATCTCGATTTAAAATCACAGCTTGCTCCTAGCTTATTTGTTATCTGCATGTCTTAACCTTAGCTGCACACTAGGGATAAGACATAACAGCAAAGCCTAGAGAATGCAAACACCAATACTTGCCTCAGTAAGTGACAAAAACTAGAGTATGGGCAGGCATTGATAACAGCAATTGCTTACCAAAGCCTCACTCGTGGCATCTGTAAGAGCGCCATCAAACACCTCAATTGCTTCAGGAGTGTCGAGGGGATCAACGAGGATCGGCTGGCTGGGCTCTACAACGAAACTCTCACGCGCTCGTAGCAATGTCGAAATCATGTCCATTATCTCCGTCTGCTGGCTCCTCATGACGCTCATCCCATTCAGCACCCGTCGCTGAAACTCTGCATGCAAAGAAAAGGCTTGAAATAAATATTGGCAAATAAAATTAGTGCAGGCAGGAGACAACATCCTACTTACCAGCAGCACTCAAGATCCTAGCAGTGGACCGCAGATCAGCTAAAAAGAAAAAAAAAAGATGGCAAAAAGTCAAGAGCTTAGCCATTTCAAAACTATTCAAAGTTGTGCAACCATGCTGTGAAAGAAAAACAATTGAAATCAAATTAGCTTACCGCAGGTCGAAGCACTGGTGCTAGGCGTCATGTGTTGCATAGCCTGCAGTGCTGAAAAAATTTAATGAAGGACACACAAAATATCTTAATACGCAGCTGCAACACAATTCTGCAGTAAAGTACCTTGATCTAATCGACTGGGAGCCGACATCCTTGTCAATGTTTGAGATGCGGTTGAAAAACCACTGGCATCTACGAAGATAAAGACAACTGCAGGCGCTAGATGCAATAAGGGTACAAGGTGACTTGGATTGCTTCTCATATTTATTTATGTTATTTATTTATTTGGTACTTCTGAACTGCCCTTCAAGAGCCCGTGGGCCTACAGGAGGGTGCACCATGCATACATGCAAGAGCTCAAATGACACAGAATACAAAATTAAAAAACATGCCTAAAAAAGTAGGAAAAAAATTTACATATGTAATATCAACAGAATGTGACCTCCGACAGTGGAAAACATACAGCGCAGAAACCTGTTGCCCCCATATCTGTTGTTTAAAAAACAGAAAGGAAAACATACAATCAATGTATACCTTGAGCAGGGCTCGCACGCTAAAACTTCCAGGCAAAAAAATATCCACCTCTGGAGAGTTCACTTTATTTAATATGCTAAAAGCCTACCGAAAAGTTTCCAGATGTGAAAAAGTCACTTCGTTTTTGGCGGTATGGTGCTCCATACATTTGCTTGCTCAAATTTGATTAAATATAAAACTTCACCCAGAAAGATATGAAAGAGATGGCGATTGTTTTTGCAAGCTTTGCATTTGAATTTGCACTGCTAGTGTGCGTAGCTCTTTATTTGTAAAACGATCATGCAATGTACCTTTATTTCGTGAACTGGGAGCCGGTGTCGTTGTTGACGTTTTAGGTGTCTGGAACGAACCACAAGCACCTGCGAAGATAAAGACAATTGAAGGGGCTACATGCAAGAAGGGTACATGGTGACATGGATTTTTCTCATATTTAGGTTCCTAGATGTGAAGAAAGCCACCTTGTTTTTGGTGGCATGGTGCTCCATATATTTGCTTGCCCAAATTTGATTAAATATAAAACTTCAGCGCTCACACGGAAATGAAATTAAAGTTAATTGGTTCTGCAAGCTTTGCACCTCAACTTGCAGCAATATGTGCATAGCCCCTCATTTGTAAAATGGCCATACATTATAGGTTGTTCGCACATAACGTCAATTTGGCATTTTGTTGTTAGCTTGTTTTTTCACACAAATTTACTACATTGAAGGATTACATCGTAACCGGTTGAGATGATGTCAGCGGTGCTCTACGCATTTGAGGGGGCGTGTCAATCCTTGGAATGCTCGAGTTTGGCACACGCCAGACAGCTCACAACAACAAAATGGTGGACGAAATTACGTCAGTGAAAACACCCTATAGCTACCTTTATCTTGTGGACTGGGAGCCAGCGTGTTTATCGAAGTGCTAGACGACTGGGACGAACCACTAGCACCTGTTTGGAGATGTCTGATTAAGTTGGGAATTGGTAACATTAGAATACAAAAAGCGAAAAACAATATAAGTGGTTTTCAGGAGAAACTGTACCTCGCATTAGTGCAGCTTGCGACATTTCACTGTGTATTGATCTTGCCGGGCTCGCACTCTGTGATTCCAGTCTCTGGCTACTGGCTGTGAAAAGCGACCAGAAAACCTGAAATTGTAAGATGAAAAAAGTACAAATTGATCTCCCAAAATATAAAAAATGCAGTTGTGCCCCAATTCCCTATATAAGCACATTGTTTACGTAAAATGACAGATCAAGTACGTCTGACGACACACCCTAGACTTATCAAGTGCCAGGTTCGAATTCTAAGCTAAAGGTTAAGAAACAGTTGCAACGGTCAACAAGGCTGTCAGCTGCAGAACAAAATAAAAATCAAATAGCGTTACGCGAGTTCTGCCGTGCGCAGAGCGGCATCGGGGCTTCCGGGAATTCATCCGAGCTTGAGTCGGACTCGCTCCAGCGTGTGGGGCGAAATCTCCTACGCTTTGGGCGTATCTCCTCGTCCGAGAGATCAGATGTGAACCGCGACCGCTCCAACTTAGATCGCCCTTCTTCGTAGGAATCTGTAGTTACATAAGAAAAAAATACTTACAATTAATGAACACTGCTGCACGCATGAAGAGATGCAATATACTCACTGAATAGTCCTTTCACAGTCACCTCGAACTCAGGAAACCCTGGTCCTGGTGGCCCCCCCTTTCGCACTAGCTTGACAGCCTTATCGGTGGACACCTTCGGCCATAAACAGTTGTTTCCCGAGACCCACGAGTAAGGCACGATCTCCACCTCTTGGGTTAGCCTAAATTCCACAATTGCATACATCCCTGAAAATGAACAGAAAAACTGATGTGAGAAAGTCATCAACACTAACCGGATCTAAAAAGTTATGCAAAAGCTAAACATTTACCTTGAGCTGCTGAAATGGCGGCGGTTTCACGGTACCGTCGCTTTCACAGTAAAACGTAAAACCCGGTCGTGGTAACACCAGAGTCCAAACCACGCGCTCCTAGAGCCGACAATGCACAAATATCGATGGATTTCGTTGGCTATGGATTTTAACCGATATGTGACACTAGCGGCACCTAGAAAAGTTGAAAACTACATGACGTCGGGGTTAAACATCAATAAATAAATAAATTGGTAGCGTTTGTTTTATTCATACATTAGTTTGGTGACTTATCAATTTAAACAAATCTCCACAGACAAATTATAACAGCACAGTCGTACTGTCGGTGTCATCCTTGGTGCTATCCTACGTTGATTTCATGAATTGCAGTTTACACCAACACGCTCGGCAACAAGCAGTAAAATAATTATGCCTAATTTTTAACAACAAACAAGAAAAGTAGCGAGAAGTATATTCTTATTGAATCATATACCGACTAACCACTGATCGGTATAGCCAGCTTCGCGACCTCACCTGTCTCGGCTGGCAACCCGATTTTCGAGTTTTGTTCTTTTTCTTTGTTTCTTCCGTGTCCACGTTGTTGCTGTCGCGTGTCAACGGTTATACAACGGTGTTACTAAAATATTTTTATTTCTGTTTTAAGTAGTATGGTGCATGTGTGGCAGTACTCACGTTGGACAATGTTCCAGAAGAACTTTTCGTCTAGTTGAACTATCTGCTTGAGTTGTCCATTTCGGGTTAGTACTTGCTTTCCATACCACGTCCTTTTTTTCCATCCCCCTCTCTTTTTGTGTTACTCGAAATTCATTCCGTTCGTGTTTTCGTAAGTAGCGTCCTAAAGGACTAGTACAGATGTTGGCTAGCGTTTCACAACTTTCGTTCACCTATAGTTGAACGGCCTACTTGTTTCTATTTTTGGGAAAGTTAGTTTAGTCTCATTCTGAACCGCTTCGTTATTTCGCGCATATCATCCGTACCACGCTTTGTTTTTTCCGTCTTCGCCCGTTCCTGTCTGGCTGGAAGCACATCCAGTCTGCGACTGTGAGCTACAGGTACGTTGACGGTGTACGTGAAAATTGCACGCACTCATGCCTTTGTCAACTTGTTTTCTTAGGTCTGCACGGTGGAGAGGGGCTTCCCCACGCCTGGGTCAAGCACATCCAGTCTGCCGCTGTGAGCTACAGGTACGTTGACAGTGTACGTGCCAATTGCCCTCACTTATGCCTTTGTCAACACAGGGGTTTCCCCACGCCTGGGTCAAGCACATCCAGTCTGCCGCTGTGAGCTACAGGTACGTTGAAGGTGTACGTGAAAATTGCCCTCACTTATGCCTTTGTCAACTTGTTTTCTTAAGTCTGCACGGTGGAGAGGGGCTTCCCCACGCCTGGGTCAAGCACATCCAGTCTGCCGCTGTGAGCTACAGGTACGTTGACGGTGTACGTGACAATTGCCCTCACTTATGCCTTTGTCAACACAGGGGTTTCCCCACGCCTGGGTCAAGCACATCCAGTCTGCCGCTGTGAGCTACAGGTACGTTGACAGTGTACGTGACAATTGCCCTCACTTATGCCTTTGTCAACACAGGGGTTTCCCCACGCCTGGGTCAAGCACATCCAGTCTGCCGCTGTGAGCTAGAGGTACGTTGACAGTGTACGTGACAATTGCCCTCACTTATGCCTTTGTCAACACAGGGGTTTCCCCACACCTGGGTCAAGCACATCCAGTCTGCCGCTGTGAGCTACAGGTACGTTGACAGTGTACGTGACAATTGCCCTCACTTATGCCTTTGTCAACACAGGGGTTTCCCCCCACACCTGGGTCAAGCACATCCAGTCTGCCGCTGTGAGCTACAGGTACGTTGACAGTGTACGTGACAATTGCCCTCACTTATGCCTTTGTCAACACAGGGGTTTCCCCACGCCTGGGTCAAGCACATCCAGTCTGCCGCTGTGAGCTACAGGTACGTTGACAGTGTACGTGACAATTGCCCTCACTTATGCCTTTGTCAACACAGGGGTTTCCCCACACCTGGGTCAAGCACATCCAGTCTGCCGCTGTGAGCTACAGGTACGTTGACAGTGTACGTGACAATTGCCCTCACTTATGCCTTTGTCAACACAGGGGTTTCCCCACACCTGGGTCAAGCACATCCAGTCTGCCGCTGTGAGCTACAGGTACGTTGACAGTGTACGTGACAATTGCCCTCACTTATGCCTTTGTCAACACAGGGGTTTCCCCACGCCTGGGTCAAGCACATCCAGTCTGCCGCTGTGAGCTACAGGTACGTTGAAGGTGTACGTGAAAATTGCCCTCACTTATGCCTTTGTCAACTTGTTTTCTTAAGTCTGCACGGTGGAGAGGGGCTTCCCCACGCCTGGGTCAAGCACATCCAGTCTGCCGCTGTGAGCTACAGGTACGTTGACGGTGTACGTGACAATTGCCCTCACTTATGCCTTTGTCAACACAGGGGTTTCCCCACGCCTGGGTCAAGCACATCCAGTCTGCCGCTGTGAGCTACAGGTACGTTGACAGTGTACGTGAAAATTGCCCTCACTTATGCCTTTGTCAACTTGTTTTCTTAAGTCTGCACGGTGGAGAGGGGCTTCCCCACGCCTGGGTCAAGCACATCCAGTCTGCCGCTGTGAGCTACAGGTACGTTGACAGTGTACGTGACAATTGCCCTCACTTATGCCTTTGTCAACACAGGGGTTTCCCCACGCCTGGGTCAAGCACATCCAGTCTGCCGCTGTGAGCTACAGGTACGTTGAAGGTGTACGTGAAAATTGCCCTCACTTATGCCTTTGTCAACTTGTTTTCTTAAGTCTGCACGGTGGAGAGGGGCTTCCCCACGCCTGGGTCAAGCACATCCAGTCTGCCGCTGTGAGCTACAGGTACGTTGACAGTGTACGTGACAATTGCCCTCACTTATGCCTTTGTCAACACAGGGGTTTCCCCACGCCTGGGTCAAGCACATCCAGTCTGCCGCTGTGAGCTACAGGTACGTTGAAGGTGTACGTGAAAATTGCCCTCACTTATGCCTTTGTCAACTTGTTTTCTTAAGTCTGCACGGTGGAGAGGGGCTTCCCCACGCCTGGGTCAAGCACATCCAGTCTGCCGCTGTGAGCTACAGGTACGTTGACGGTGTACGTGACAATTGCCCTCACTTATGCCTTTGTCAACACAGGGGTTTCCCCACGCCTGGGTCAAGCACATCCAGTCTGCCGCTGTGAGCTACAGGTACGTTGACAGTGTACGTGAAAATTGCCCTCACTTATGCCTTTGTCAACTTGTTTTCTTAAGTCTACACGGTGGAGAGGGGCTTCCCCACGCCTGGGTCAAGCACATCCAGTCTGCCACTGTGAGCTACAGGTACGTTGACAGTGTACGTGACAATTGCCCTCACTTATGCCTTTGTCAACACAGGGGTTTCCCCACGCCTGGGTCAAGCACATCCAGTCTGCGACTGTGAGCTACAGGTACGTTGACGGTGTACGTGAAAATTGCACGCACTCATGCCTTTGTCAACTTGTTTTCTTAGGTCTGCACGGTGGAGAGGGGCTTCCCCACGCCTGGGTCAAGCACATCCAGTCTGCCGCTGTGAGGTACAGGTACGTTGACAGTGTACGTGACAATTGCCCTCACTTATGCCTTTGTCAACACAGGGGTTTCCCCACGCCTGGGTCAAGCACATCCAGTCTGCCGCTGTGAGCTACAGGTACGTTGAAGGTGTACGTGAAAATTGCCCTCACTTATGCCTTTGTCAACTTGTTTTCTTAAGTCTGCACGGTGGAGAGGGGCTTCCCCACGCCTGGGTCAAGCACATCCAGTCTGCCGCTGTGAGCTACAGGTACGTTGACGGTGTACGTGACAATTGCCCTCACTTATGCCTTTGTCAACACAGGGGTTTCCCCACGCCTGGGTCAAGCACATCCAGTCTGCCGCTGTGAGCTACAGGTACGTTGACAGTGTACGTGAAAATTGCCCTCACTTATGCCTTTGTCAACTTGTTTTCTTAAGTCTGCACGGTGGAGAGGGGCTTCCCCACGCCTGGGTCAAGCACATCCAGTCTGCCGCTGTGAGCTACAGGTACGTTGACGGTGTACGTGAAAATTGCCCTCACTTATGCCTTTCTCAACTTGTTTTCTTAGGGCTGCGCGGTGGAGAGGGGTTTCCCCACACCTGGGTCAAGCACATCCAGTCTGCCGCTGTGAGCTACAGGTACGTTGACGGTGTACGTGAAAATTGCCCTCACTTATGCCTTTGTCAACTTGTTTTCTTAGGTCTGCACGGTGGAGAGGGGCTTCCCCACGCCTGGGTCAAGCACATCCAGTCTGCCGCTGTGAGCTACAGGTACCTTGACGGTGTATGTGATAATTGCCCTCACTTATGCCTTTGTCAACTTGTTTTCTTAGGGCTGCACGGTGGAGAGGGGTTTCCCCACACCTGGGTCAAGCACATCCAGTCTGCCGCTGTGAGCTACAGGTACGTTGACAGTGTATGTGATAATTGCCCTCACTTATGCCTTTGTCAACTTGTTTTCTTAGGTCTGCACGGTGGAGAGGGGCTTCCCCACGCCTGGGTCAAGCACATCCAGTCTGCCGCTGTGAGCTACAGGTACGTTGACGGTGTATGTGATAATTGCCCTCACTTATGCCTTTGTCAACCTGTTTTCTTAGGGCTGCACGGTGGAGAGGGGTTTCCCCACACCTGGGTCAAGCACATCCAGTCTGCCGCTGTGAGCTACAGGTACGTTGACAGTGTATGTGATAATTGCCCTCACTTATGCCTTTGTCAACTTGTTTTCTTACGGCTGCATGGTGCAGAGGGACCTCCCCATGCCTGGATTTTGCACCATATGTTCATAACACACTTAAACTTCCTTTTAGATGACAGGGAATAGCTTTTCCCCGTCATCTACAGGTAGGTTTCAGTGTGTTGTGAATATGCACTCATACCTTCGTCAATTTGTTTGCTTGGCGGGGGAGAGGGGGAGCCGTAGCGGCCTCCCTCCACGAGGACTAGCACTTCGTCACTCGTCCAGTTAATTTGCGATAGTTACCGGCACTGGTATCTTAAGCTTTTCTCGCTAGGCATGAGATTGCTTTTCCACGACACAGCCAATCTGGTAGATAACATAGGCTAAAAATACTGAAAAAGTCTCTAGGCAAAAGTGCCATTCATATAGTCCAATTAATATAATTAAAGCATATTTCTTTCATTTGTTTACAGACGGACACTCCCTCCAAGGTCTGACTAGGACATGGGTCAGACAACAGCAAGACAGCTGCTAAATATATGGCAGAAGAGCTTTCCAGGGCAGAAAGGTATTGCACAGTTGACAAAAAGGGCGACTGTCGAGGAGTGGAGCCACCAGAAGATCTGGAGAAAATGCATACTATTAAAATTATCATCTTATTTCAATATAGATTTGGCTCATGGTCTTTCATTGGCACAGCATGCGGGCTAGGGTACGACATTTTGAACATTCATAGCTGTCCAAGTAAAGGGTAAAGCATAAAGCGCCGTTCACACTCTTGCGACCGAGAGACCAGACCGGTTTTTAAGCCTTTTGCGACTTCTTAGGACCGGATGCGCTGCAGCGGAGCTGGTCCTAAGTGATCGCAAGAGGCTTAAAAACCGGTGTGGTCTCTCTCGGTTTTACTCGGTCGCAAGAGTGTGAACGGGCCTTTAGACGTAATGCCCTAATCCCTAGGGATTTTGAGGCGCGATATTCAAAGTATGTCCGCTGAGGATCCCTGTTCGGATGTCCTCCGGATGTACAAAACTCTTACCTTTGTACGTCCGTCGGACGTCCACGGGACGTCCTTCGGATTTTCGCGGATGGCCCTCGGATGTACGATATATCCGAAAAGGATATCCATCGGATGTCCGATGGATGTCCAGTGGTTGCTTGGGTCATCGGCTTTCTTGTACGCCCGGCGTACAGGATCGCCGATGACGATCACAACATCGATGCTCCTGCCTTGTTCTTTCTGCTCTGTCCGAAGATGCTTGTTCTACGTTGAAAACATCACCCGCACGCTCGAAATGTTTGAGCACAAGTGGCCGATGAAAGCTGCCCGGCAAGGAAAACATTACAAATGACATCTTTCACAGCCCACGTACTTTATACTTTAAGTTTAGAATGCTGTTATCCGCCCACAACAATGCACGGCGGGGTCATTCTCACATAGTAACAGGACTGGCACGTTAGGAATATATAAGCGTCAACGGAATGTTGGCGAACCACAAACTGATTCAATATTCCTTTCGATTGGTATTTTGCTTTAAATCGTCGCTTGTTTTACATTAGGCTAAACACATGTTTGGGACTGAAATGTATTGAAGTTAAACATCGTCCACTGATAAATAAAACTGCGCTAACTAAAACAATTACTATTTTACAATGCTAATCAAGGTACGTAATATTCAGTATAACCGAAATACCCAGGGTGTTCTATGTTATTTTCCGGCGAAGATACAAAATGCACGCGCGTTTTCTCATAGAACTGCACAGAAGCACCGCAAAAGTAGACTAGTTGCTGTCTCGTTCAATTTGCGACAGGAAAGTCGCATAGAAACAAGCGCCGTTTGAACCTCTAACGTACATTATAACTCTATGATTCGTACAGCCCAAAAGGCAAAAACAAGTCTTATCATGTCCCTTTTTGCAGCGCCCCCTGGGCAACAGCGGAGGTCTAGAGGGAAGGCGAGCACATGCAGGGCGTGTACCTACGTTTCCAACGTTCTGTTTAATTCTTGGGTGATTTAGCGAAATATCTATTACGCAGTAAATGTACTTCTGGTACTCCGTTTAGGTTGTTTTTTTTAATCAACGCATTTGCATCTTTTTAGAAGCCACGAAAAAGGGGTTTGATTTGTTTACTATTTTTAATGTTGTTTGCGTGTCTTCCATGACTCACGACTTTGATTATATTTGGCACTTGTGTCTATACGGCACGTGACCACGGAGAAAAGGCTGAGCGCAGCTAAAACTCTCCAGTCCTCGATCGGCGACTTTCAGAAGGAAGAAAAACGAAAGCCGTTACAACTCCCTGTTACGCCGAATTAGAGCGCAGCTCTTGAGGAGGAGGAGGAGGGAAGGGTACTGAGGGGGGGTCATGTGGCCTCGGTGGGGGGGAGGGGTCACGTGACCTCGGGGAGGGGTGCTCACGTGACCTCGCGGAGGGGGGTCACCTGACCTCGGGGGCGGTCACGTGACCTCAGGAAGGGGGGTCACATGACCTCGGGGGCATCGCCGGGTTGCATGCAACCCGGTGGCTCCGGCGGGCTGCATGCAACCTGGGTTGCATGGAACGCCTAAATACGCCTACACCGGCCGGGTTGCATGCAACCTGAGTCGCATGCAACAGGCGGTTATGCCGACGGCGACGGCGACGCCACTCAAGCCGGAAACGGACGCCTAAGAGCTGCGCTCTAAAACAAAATTTTTATTTCAAATAGTGTTATGGGTATCTGGGCTCCTCAAATATCATTTAGAAACAAACCCCTTCGTGAGCATAAACACACTGTTACTACCCCTTTAAGGTCTCGTATGAGGCGACTATGCAGAAAAAAAGTTCCTGAAATGCATAAAAATGCTGCTTCGATTAGTCCGCCGGCATCAATATTTCTAGAAACAATATGAATATATTCAATACATGATGGACTGTTGAAATATCTTTTTTTATTTTTAAACCATGCTGGTTCTTTTAAAGTAAGGTTCGAATGTAATGTAATAATTTTCATACTACGTGTTTTTCATATTACGTCATGTGCATGTAGGGCAAAGCAAAAGAGATTAACAATCGTGATACAAACGTGAAAATGTCCCAGTTGCGCGGCAAGAGAAACATTTGTTGCGCCCATATCAAACGTTCCGGGATTCAAAATGGGCAAGCACTACACGGAAGAGAGCGCGCACTCCGTTTCACCTCAAGGTGTACCGCAACGAACGCTAAGAACCACTGGAGCCAATCCGTATCTCGCAGCGTGTCACGTGATCTCGAGGTACTGCGCAACGACGCACTGAGCGTGAAGTCACGTGGCACGCGTGGAGCGCAGGATAGGCTGACATGACTCGTAGCCCAAGCCCAAGAACTTGACAAAGCCAATACATCTTTTTGAAAAGTTCCATCGAGCAAAATTCTCGATTGCCATCATTTAGGCACCAAGTGCATGATGGGATTCGAGTTCTCGCAGAACACTGACACAGCACTCGGTTTCGTCACAAGTTGAGCCGATGTCACGCCGTAGGCAGACGAAACTCTCGTGAGCAAGAAGTGCTCGGAGTACACGCCCAAAACAATAGCAGCCTCTTAGACTTTACGCAATGGCGCGCACTTTGGAAAAAGGACAATCGTGGCAATCGCCCCTGAGAGCTCGGCGAACGACGAGGCTGAATTTATGACGCCATTAAACACTCTCAGCTGTGGCACTCAGCATGGTATTTCACGTGCGTACGCGGCGTTGAATGACAGAGAGATTTTTTTTTTTTTTTTTTGCTTAGGTCTAACCGTATTTTCAGCCTCGCCGTTCAGCGAGCTCCCTGATAGCTGGCAGACATTGGCTCCCATAAATGTTTTGAAGAAGAAACTAATTACTAGCTGTGTATCGTTATCCCCATTCACCCAAATAAGGAGAATATCCTTTTACGAAGAAAGCTGCGAACGCTCATTCTGGTCTCAGCCTTTTACACAAGTGACGCCATTTCTAGCGTTCCCACCTCACCATTTTCTAGCTGCATCTCTTTGTTCTTTTCGTTATTTTCAAGGATTTTGTAGCTGGCAAAGCTTTCTTGAAGCGGCTCGGAGTCCTCGGTTCCTACTTCTAAAGATTTCGTGTTTTTTTTCTTCGTTGCTTTATTCTTTTTTTTTTTTTTTTTTTTTTTACAGTTGCATTATGTTGCTTTCGGGGCTCGCGCGACGGAAGCGTCTGGTAGCCAGCCACTTCTATTCGGCCGCACCTTGGCGCGGCATGCTTCGCTTTTCAAGGCGAAATCAAAGCTAGCTTTACTGAGAACACAATTTGGCTTTAACAGACGTCCAAGATTTCTTAGGTGAAGCCAGACTTGTACACGTTACTGAAAAAAAGTAACTGATTACAATTACAATTACTACAATCAAAAAAGTAACCGATTACCGTTACTGATTACTGCCTCCCAGAAGTAATTGAACAATTACTGCAAAGTAATTGATTACTTTTCAAGTTACTTTCACGTTACTTTTTATTGCGATGACAGAAATACACAAATACACAGTAAAATATTGCGTACACAATTTTGTTTGGTTATTGTTCCCTTTTTTGTTCTCAAACCCGGACCTTGTCGTGTAGCTGACGCGTCGACCTAAGGAACAAAGCCCACTAAAAAGTCAATAGCGAGTTCCCGCTTCCCGTCGACTTTATCAGCAATCTGCAACGAGATCCGGAACTCCCCAGCCAAGGCTGGTGGCGCGCTTGTAGAAGAGCGTGGCGTAAAAGAAAAAAGGATTTGCCGACTAATCCTAGTTTTATTTTTTTAGATGTTAAAAAAATGTCAATCATTTTTGCTCCATGGCTGAGTGACTATGCTGGTTTTTGTGAGAAAAAAAATTGTGGGATGAAAAATGTAATTGGTAATTGTGTAATTGATGTTGTAATTGATTACAGAAAAAAAGTAATTGAATTACTCCAAGCGTTACAGCTTGACAAATGTAATTGAAGCGTTACAAAATTACACTTAACTGTAATTGATTACAAGTAATCAATTACTTGTAACGCGTTACGTACAAGTCTGGGTGAAGCTGACCACAGCCACCGACTGAGGTGCCACCTGTGCACCGTCTTGGATATAAGGAATAATGTGCTGACTCACGCCTGGTCCAGGGATATGCCGAAGGCCGTCGTGCTATAAGACTTGGCCTTGACCAAGGCCACCTTGTAGGCCGTGTCGTCCCCGATGGAAGTGAACCGCTTTGTTTCGGTGCAATTGGGGCACATCACGTGCGTGTAAAAGACGATATCGCACACCCCGTCCGGTGGCATCATGGCTTCCAGGACGCCGCCAATGCCGATAGTGCAGAGAAGGATGGACTTGGCCACTTTTGTCCAAGAAGAGATGCGAAAAACGAGAACAAGAGCAAATACGTATGTTTATAGGCTACTCGGCGGAAGCTCCCCTTCCGTTATAGAGGGTACAGCCGTCAACATCCATCCATCCATCCAACTAAAAAGCAGACAATCTGTCTACCGCTCTAACACGTCCATGCATGAGTACATATTCCACCGCGATGCACTCAGAACACCATGCAGTAAGTCATTTCTCTATACTACCTTCGGCCAATGAGAAGCCCAATTGGTACCGTGCTCGAATAAAAAAAATTAGCAGTCCCGCGTGAATTCACAATCAAGTCACAGCGACAGCTGGTATACGTCAAGGCGAAATCGTTGGGCATCGGTGTTGCGTTTAAACAAAGTGGGGTCTTGAAACACTGGTCTCATGGCTTCCTTCTCGGTGCTCTACTTGGGTCGGACGGTGAGAGCAGTCTCGCCGTTCGTCTCAACCAGCGCGTCTTTCGGCGTCTTGCAAACAATGTGACGCTAGCACACGGCGACGCCAAGACGCACACGTCTTCCGGTTTGCGCTGTACTCTTCTCAAGCTTCAGCAATCAGACCGAATCGCCGCTCCGTCACCATGTGCGACAGTGACTACTCGTCCTCGCTGACATTGTCCGAGCCCCTTAATTGGTACTCGAAATTCTCGTCTTCAGCGAGTGCATTGATCAATGCGGAACGCACCGCGGACTACAAGGGCCGACATGAATACGTGACGACGGCCGTCATGCAGCTGCGCAGTCCTCCACTACTCTGAAACGCGAGATTGTAACATGCAAAAGCCACACCGGGGCGGTGCTCAAAATCACACCAGCCTTTGGCTGTGCTGAGGGGCCTAACGTCGCAATTGCGTCGGTGTTCCCACGACGCATCGGACGCCTCGTTGGCTAATTTCGAAGCACTCCCTAAAATAGGACGCTTAAAGCGCAAAATATAGCCGTCCGCTCGAAATACGGACGTGCGATTGTCATTTACTCATGTCATAAATCAGTTTTCACCTATATGGGAAGGTTCCCGAATATTTTGATTTTTATTTCTGCACCCCTTTAATCTGCGCGTGTGCTGAACACAGTAATCAAAGTAAAGGGATCGGTCTGCTTCCATGGGATATACGAAGCGCCAGAATCGGTGCGAGCTTATCGGAACAGCCCCCAATTTCCGTCACTGCGAACAGAAACGTGGGGTAACCCCGAAAAAGGCTGGAATTTCGTGGAAAGGTTTGTCGGTTCCATTTGACTAACCGAAGGTCAATATCTGGGGTTCCAATTGAATTATGCGGCAGAATGAATGCACGGGTTTCGGAAAGTATCTACAATGCTGATATATATATATATATATATATATATATATATATATATATATATATATATATATATATACATATATATATATATATATACGCTTAACGTCCACCCAAATGTAGCGGAAGAGGTGCGACTAGATGCCAAAGGTTTAGAACCAACTTTTATCTTGTTCAAAAAGTTTAAGATAACTTCTGTATTATTTTTGTTGGGAAAAAGTTCGCTGTCGGAGATGTCAATGAAATTGTGTTTGTGGGGAATATGGGGATGATCAAAAGCGCTTCACTCGACGACGTTTTCCGTACGCTAAGTCGTCTGTGGTCACTTCCACCGCGTGGAAACCAAGTTCACACACCCCCGCAAACGGCGCTCCGCTGCTAAAAAAAAAAAGAAAAAAAAAGAAAAAAAAAAGCGCTAGTTACCGAAAACGGGGCGAAAACGGTTTCCACTTTCTAAACTAACTTTTCCGAAACCTCAAAAGATTTTTTTTTTTTTTTACTTAGCTAACGTTACGTGCTCAAATGATTCAAGTTTTATCGCTTCCGCTAGCCTCACGTTCTGACAGGGTTTCAGCTTGCTGCGTTTCAGCTTTCAGATTGCTCGAAACAAACCAGCAGTGTCTTAAAGTCAGGTTTAAAGTGGTATCGTTTTTAAAAGAACACCGGCTTTCGCTCCTTCCAGCTGACAAGGAGGGAGTATTCGCAGTTTTAACGGAAGCTGAATGTAGCAGCAACACCCTTGAGGCGATCTCATCACTGTTCAATCGCCGAGATGATGTGTCCCTAAAAAAGTTGAAATTAGAGGCAGTGAGACGATGCAAAATGTCGAGCCTTCATCATCTAGCTCAGAGCTTCAATAAGAATAAAGATGGATGCTTACAAATTATGTTTAGCGCCGAGACCCAGAAAGAACAATGTCCCCTGAGGGTCCCAGTATCAAATAGGGGTTCATGGCTGAAGCCGGTCGCGCTTTTTCTCCAAGACAATGGGAAGTTTTAGCCTTTAACGATCCATATTTTGTAAGAAATTCTGACGATATTTTAGATTTCCTGAAAGAGAACGCAGACAAATGATTTTAAGCCTATTCCTATGACATTACAAATTTATATCATTCTTTGCCGCACGACAAGCTATTAACATCCGTGGAACATCGTATCGAGCGCTTAGTTACAGTGGCCTTCCAGAATCAAATCGGCATGACGGAAGAGAGCTTCATTGAAATGCTCTCGTTCTATTTTAAATCGACGCTTGTGGAATGGAATGACGGGGTCTATATAAAATAACAAGGAGCATGCATTGGCTCATGCTTGGCACCCATCCTCGGTAACATATTTTTAGCCCATCATGACAAAGCTTTTTTGTTTTTTTAGCACGTTAATGAAGGTAACGACTTTAATGAAATCTAAGTTTTTAGATTTGTGGATGATTTTTAGTTCTGTTCAACCATGGGCCTGCAGAATTCCAGTCGAGAGTGGATGACCTCTTTACTGTTTTTAAAAACGTCTTACACCCCCTCATACTAACCCAGCAAGTACCGGTAGATAGTGTGCTCCAGTTCCTTGATGTCAGACTCACCTTTTCTGAACGACATGTGTGTTGGATGTACCACCCTAGAGCCCCAAAACCCCTGTTGCCGTAAAATTCAGCTCATTCGAAACTGGTCAAAAGGAGCATTGCCAATATGTGTGTATTGAACGCCCTCAAAAAATCATGCCACAATGTGATGTCAGAAGGCCCGGGCACGCAGTACAGGCGGTTGTAGGCAGCTGGCTTCCCAAGGAATGTAGTGGTGTCAGTTGCGGAGATCGAATAAAAAAACTGCGTAGTGAAGCTTGCCCTCGCCCAACGGTTCTCAGAGATAAACAAAAGGTCGCGGTGATACCGTACATTCACAAAGCGGCGCATGGGTTGAAAAAGGTGGCTAATAGATTGAACGTAAAAGTAGTGTTTTCCGCACCAAGCAAACTTAGTAGATTATGTAGGATGACAGATCCTTTTCGTAAGGTTCCTTCTGGCTGTGCGGTGAAATACGGGAATCCCTTCGTTGAATGTGCGGAAAAAGTAGCTAATCACATCCCCTTGTTATGCGGAAACAAGTATATAGGTCAGACCGGTATAGGTGTGTTAATGATAGGCTAAGGGAACACAAACTTGAAGTAGAAAATTATCGGGATGGTCATCTGTCTGATCATTGTCAAAGCTGCAAATGTGTGGCGTTGTTTTCGGATTGCAAGATTCTGGAGAGGCACAAGGAAAAAACTCAGGGGGAGATAGTCGAGGCAGATAAGATTAAGAAGGGTGGGGCAGCATGTGTCAGCGTGGCCTCAATTGATCTACTTGACAAGGAACGTGCCTTCCTCAATGACGCGGCATGGAATCGGGTTGACTAGTGATGGGGCGATATCAGAAACACGGATGATATATAAGTGACGATTCATGTAATAACATCAGTTGCTACTAGCCCACTGTGGTGTCTGATTCTCGTCTTTTTGTCCTTGTGTTTTCAACTCTAAAATGTATTCCAAGTTCCTAAACCAACTAGCCCAACAATCTACTCTACTGAGTTCTCTAAGGATCCCTATATATGGTATATGAAGTCACAATTGCGAGCGTGAATCGGGAGGGCTTTGTATCACACCCATCGTCGCATGCATGGTCACGGCTCATTCGTCTATGGCGAGCGTACCGACTCCAAGCAGGTGCCGATGCTCCGATTAGATTATTACTTCGATATACGCTATCACTCCATGGCACGAGAAGGGTATGAAAACAGTTACGTCCCCCCTAACAAGATGAAGCTACCAAGTGCTGAGAGGTTACGCGAGTAGACTATATTGAACTGGTCATATTTCCGTTCGTTGTGGAAATTCAATCATAATATCCATTTTCTTCGTTCTCGTTCTTTTGAGGAGGCCAGGTAATGGACTGCCACTAGCCAGTTGTCAAGTTATTGAAGCCCATCGTAGCCAAGTCCAGCCATGCGCTCCCCCTTTCCTCCCGCACCGCTGCTTACGCAGAAAGCTGCGCTGCCACAAGCAGCCGGTATTTTGAGATTTAAGCCGCTAGGAGGCATTGTAGACACCGCTGTTCTCAAGATGGCGGCGCCCTTAAAGGGGCACTGACACCCCAAAGGTCGTATTTATTTTTATTGTCTAAAACGATGCAAGTTGCAGTCATAGACACGCAAAAAAAACCGCATCGCGAAAAAAAATTTCCCCGCGCGCGCGCGCGCCTTTTTATTTTTGGCGTTTGATTTTCCCACCTCTCGCCTCCTCGCTTCTTTTGATCGGTGACGTCAAGAATCATGAAATTTAGAAGCTTTGTAGGCGACATCTCTATAACATTTAATTACGGCAATCCTATAACATGTTTTTTAACGCAATTGCGAACGCACTACGGCCCTTCTTTTTGAAATACCAAGAATCGGGAGTTCGTTGTGGTGCCGTCTCCTGGATTTGTATCCTCCAACGGAAAACGGGCGACATCGCTCAAAACCGGTCCACCGTAACGCCGCCGCTCGCTCCTTTCCTCCTCGCTTTGGGTCACCATGGCAACAGCAGGGAGTGGTGAAAGAAAGTCGACTCTCATGTCTCCGCAATTTTTGACGTCAAGGCACCGGCGCCGATCGCGCAGGAACTTCGAATTCGGCATTTGGAAATTGTTTTTTTACTTCACAAATACTGAATTCCCAAATTTCAAATTTTGAGGGTAATGTCCCGGCATCGTTTTCAATCGTTTCGGATAATAAAAAAAATATGATTTTGATGTGTCAGTGCCCCTTTAAGAAAACGTTTATATAACGGTGATGAAAACAATTTTAGATTTAAACAGATTACCAACATAAAAAGTACGAAACTTAACAAAAATCTAACTTTAGAGGTTTTACCCATTCAATCTCATTTTTATGATTATTGTGCACATTTAGTTAAGGTCATGAGAATAATCAGTCAGTCCATTCGCGAATGATTGTGCCTGGCTAGCTTGGATGTGTATTTTTCCGGGAATGAATTACAGTCTTGAGTAGTTTCCCCAGTGCTTTGCAAGGAAACTAGCTCCCAAGACTTCTTAGAGTCCCAGTCCACCTTAAAGTCCGACGACCAGATCGCGCTTTACACTTTTTCCCCGCTTCCTCATCTCCCCCTTCTTCCCTGTTCACCATTGCCTGTTTCCTCCTCCCCTATGGTGAGGAGGATAGTCTGCCTTGTAGAATCTAGAGTCTCGTCGTCGGCCTTTAAGTGCGAACGCATCCGACGCTACTATTCGATGGAACCAAACAGACAGCACCCTAAGTACATCGTCACGCCGATCGTTGGGTTTGAGGCTTCGCCATCACCGGCTATTCGAATCAAGTACAGAAAAGAGGCTTTAGATGGCGGCGCATTCGCTGTGCCCGATTCATTTAGTCGATGATGGCAAACGCCCAAAGGCGACGAGCACAGTGACGAGGCACTTTTTTACTCCGCCTGATTGGTTCCAACCGTACAGCGTCGGCTGCGCTCAGCAGCCAACTAAAACGGAGGGGACACCAACGTCGGCTCTTGGCGTCACACCACTGCGGTGGCGCTGCTGTCAGCACTACGCATGCGCAGGTGGATTATTTTTTGCGCATCTGGTTGCTGCCCACGCATAGAGTAATATAGTAAACGTAAAGAGAGGACACAGGAGCCGATTCGCGGCCCAGATAGTGCGTTTAATACCCTCCGCTACGTGGCGCTTTTCTGCAATTTGGTTAAAATTAATTAAAACTCTTTATGTGTAAAGTGTTTATTTTTTAAATGGCAATGCTTTAAAATTATTTGAAGTACTTAAAACGACTAAATAGTTTAAATCAAATACGTCACAAAAACCAAGTGATCAATGGCGCCTGCCATGGCCTGCCTGCCTGCACGCCGTCGCCTCTGCATCATTCTGCATGGCCTCTGCTCGTCCCTGCGTCGTTCGTATGTGCCGTGCGTGCCGTCCATTTGTGCTTTCTGCTGAATCATGTTCGGTCGACTTTGCATCAATCAAGGTGACGCATGACCGCCCGCGTGCTCGCATGCTCGGCGTGAATTCGTGGAAGCGATCGGTTCGAGCTTCTCGCGCTCTTGTTTCTGCCGGGCTGTCTGGCTGCACTTGAACGTGTGTGCATGTTGATTTTCGATGAGATTGTTAAAAAAAAAAAGAATTTAACTTATGACCCTGCACACGACATTGTCCATGGGTTTACAGATGACGGTGTTGAACGAACCTCTAACATCGCAGATAGAGCCTTGGTTGTTATGCTGTCTGAAATTTCCAGGAGGTGCGTTTAGCCCCTTGCATACACTGTTGTGCACACTCCAACAACGTCTTCTGTTTAACGCAGTCTCCTCATTTCTCTCATTCGGGAGCTTTCATGGACCACGGACCACAGTAAAAGCTGTGGTCTGTGGTTAGGGGGCTTCAAACGTAAGCTTGGTGTGTGTGTTGATAAGCCATTTTTTTGAAGTTGACAACGAACACGTTTACTTTGTCTTTGATGTTCCGCACCTTCCCAAAAGAAAAAAAAAAACCAAGAGCAATCTCCAAGCCCACAAACTTTGCATTGGAAATGAGGTCATTGAGTGGTCTTCTATGTTGAACTTTATTGTTCTATTCATGAGATGAGCTTGCAATTGGCTCCGAAACTTACTGAGAGACACATTTTTTCAAGAACCTTTCTGTAACATGGAAGAATATTGTGCCCCACAGGTACTGAGTGCCTCACTCTTTCTTGCAATCATATCCCTTGTTTATGCCAAGGAGCTTCCTGAGGCAGCCATGGCTCCAGCCTAATTCTGTGATAGGATGTGCATACTTTTTGATTCTCTAAATAGCTAAAAAATTCAAGAAGACAGGGCAGAAGTTGCGTCATGCCATTTTGAAGGGAGAATCTGAAATACTTGATTTTCTCCACCAGTAACTCGGATGGATTTCAGCATGGCAGTTCCAAAGTAGGAGGCAGCCATAAGCCATCATTGGGTGGCAAGTTACTATAAAAAGTGTCCTCGTGCTCTGGGATGAGCTTTCAAGCAGCCATGACTTACACTACTGCTTTCAAGCAGCCATGACTTACTTACACGACGCCTGCAGCAAGACACATTGAAAACTTTTTTAGAGCTATATACAACAAATGCTGGACTGGAACACAAACCCCAATGTCCATCAGTTCACCTCAGGACTAAAACACCTCTCGATAAAAAAAAACTGTTCAAACTGTCGGACAATGAAAACTTAGAGGATGACAAGGCTGACCTCCCAAAGGAGTTGCAAATATCTTCGCACCATGAAAGTTTAATTTCAGACATTGTGAAATGTCTTCCAATTGATAACTTTCCGCCACTAGAGGATATTTCTGAGCTGGCATCAGACATCAGGCGTAACATAATTGATGACTCGTCCACTTTTTTATTACGTTTGGGGCTATTCGATCAAGCTTTTGCTTGAACAGACAACTTACAGCTATGGCTGTTCTCAGCTGCTATCGGATGAGTCTAATAACTTGACCAGGCCTCACCAATACTGTCTTGTTCCTAAAGCATACCACGTGCCTGGAAAATTCTTCGGGAACTTAGTAGTACCACCACAGGCTGCCTTTCATTTCATTCAGCAACTGGAAAATCACTTTCTTCCCATAATAGAGAGTGTGACACATTTTCGAGGAGTGTGTGCCGCCTTGTATAGCACACTTTGAGGTCTGGGTGGTTTTAGCCTTTGCCCAGAGGAGTACCACAAAAGGTTTTTAAAATTGTTTTGCAGAATACGCCTGTGTTGACATGTTTGATTTCTTAACCGGAATTTGGACAAAGTTCGGTTGCACTCTTCAGTGGCTAGTAAGTAACGAAACAGGTTTAACTGTTAATAGTGTATTAACAGAGGCGGTTGCCAAACCAAAAACAAAAAGTGCTTATTAAGTGGGCGGTGCAGCTTGCTCTCCAAACATTTGTTTCCCCTTTTTCCAGTGAATGTGTATCACGGCTCCCTAACAAAAATATTTGTCCACTTTCTACAAAATTTCGACAGAAAATTGTGTATAGAGGCTAAAAATATTTGAAAGAAAATGTATCCACTTTTGTCCATAGTTTTTTAGCCGCTTTTTTCTGAAGCCATATTTCTTTTCTGAACAATTTCGGGGAATATTTAGGGACGTTGAATCTTGTCAGATTTCGAATAGAGTTCTCATTGTTTGGTAATGGCTCGCCCGCAGTGAGTTTGAGGCTACGCAAATTGGTGTTTTTTATATTTGCCCGAAATCGGGGAATTTGTACTATCCGGCGTGTGCTTCGACTGGTAATTATAGCGATGTCTTATTTATTTTTGCACTTACTTTTCGTACCCGAGTCGGCGTGAAAGTGAATGCATCATACAACATGCTCTCCGTGGAAAGGGTTTGTTAACTTGGTTCCGCTAAGAATTTATTACGAAGTGTACGATATGCTGACGTCCTTCATATTCATTTATTTTTGTGAGTATCGATCTCTTTCGTATAAAACACACAGAGCTTCTGAAGTAAATCATGTATACATGAATGTGGTCCAATAAAATGTGTTCGAACCACTTACTGTTGTTTACCCCAAAATGCTCCACCAGTCAGGAGTCAATGCGGCGATTGTGTAACTTCAATGCTTTACAATAGAAAAAGAACAAAAAATATATATACTTCTGCTTTGTGAAGTAAGTTGAACTATTATTTGATACATTTTGCACGGACTCTATCGTAAAAAATAAAGCAAAAGTGCGTCAGTATTAAAAAAAAAACAGTGGCTTCGGGAGTCCCGAGAGCCGAGCGAGGCGGGGAGGAAAGAGAGAGGGGTACTGAAGAACCGGAGCAGAAACGCCCAAACCGAAACCGAAACTAACTTGAGCGGAAACGGAATCAGATTATGCTTAATACCGCCCGCTAGGAGCGCTACCTGTCACTGGTCTATCTGGGCCGCTGGGGCCTATGGCAGTGTCCGCTCTTTACCTTGTGTATATTACTCTATGGCCCGCGCACACTGGCCACAGCCTTGGTGGACTGTGCGGAGAGCAGGTTGGTCTGCTTCTTATGCCGGGTTGTGGTGACGTCAGACAGACGCCGAGCTCCGATAGGCTCCGATCTCAATAGCGGGTGGACGTGGAGACGTGCTTGCTTTGAGCTCGACCCACTATAATACTATCAGAGCCAATCGGAGCTCGGCGTCTTTCTGACGTTAGCACAACCCGTGCAGAAGACGCTAATGAACTTGCACTCCGCATAAACCAACGTGCTCTTGGCGTTTGACTCTGCGTTTGCCCGCGCCAGTTGTTCGCGGTGCGCACGGGCAGGAAGCAGATTCGCGTGAGATGAAGCTTCTGCCCATGCGCTCAACCGAGAACACCACCACCACGGCGGCGTGACGTTAGACCCGGGCTTATAGAGCGCTAAATAATGTGGAATTCGTAAAAAAGAAATATTAAATGTTTATCAGATGGTCGGTGGCACCTTTGGGTGGTGTAGTGGCCACGTCGATGGGGGACGGTGCAGGGCCTCCTCCACCTCCATTTCCGCCTCCAGTTCCACTTGGGCCTCCGTCGGCGCCCCCGGATTGATCGGAATCATCTCCCTCGTCGCTGCCTCCTGAATGGGAGAGAGCGGGCGATTATGTGAGAGAGATCAACCAAGGTCACCTAGAGGTCCTTCTCATGATGTCATTCTTGGTGGATCCTTGGGTCGCCCCAATCGACAAACACTCTGAAGCTCGGCCAGAGCAACAGCAAATTAATGGCGACTGACAGCTTAAAGGGAGATGTTGGTGAAAAAGACGGAAATATTTTGGGAAAAAGGAGCGATAATGAGTTTTATGGTGTTTTATTATCCAGGAATCCTTACCTTTTCCGTGTAAGCATATAAAGAGCGTGCCATGATCGGATAATTATTTAAATGCATATTTGGAGACCTCTGGGGAACTCGAAACGGCATAAATTTGAGCGATTTGTCATCACGGATATCACATATATTTTCAAAAGTGGAGCCCAGCCGTCTCCTTTCATTTACAATCTTCTGTAGTTTTCTTAACTCGCGAGAAAATATTACCAAAATATCCATCTTTTCCCCACCGCCGCAGAAGCGTAACTCTACAGATATGTTCTTATATTGAACACGTATTTTGTTTTTATTTAATTTCAGGGAATTTCTACAGTTTGCGAGCAAGAATTTGTATACTTAATAATGTCATATCACGAGATCAAGAGCAGATTTCGCATTCTACAGACAATAGACAATGCATATATCTAGGTTTGATTACCATATATATATATATATATATATATATATATATATATATATATATATCATGTTTATGAAAAATATAAGAATCTTCTAATATCCGTTTTAGCAATTTCTAATTATTTCAAAATAAGACGTGTCACACACCTTATTTTACTTTAGGCTTACACACAAAGCTTTACTGCACAATGAACGAGTGCATGAATTTATCCAGTCCCGCAAAAAGCATGTGCGTGCCTCTGCTCAGGACACTGTTGTTATCACTCTTACGCAAAACAAAGCAAAAACAAAGCAAGGTACCTACATGCTTTCGGCCATTGCACTGAATGGTTTAAAATAAGTGAATCGATATATTTTTTAGGGTTTCTTAAGTTCTTTGCCATGCCCAGTGTCCAGAGTTGTACGCTTCTCATTACATGTTATCAAATTAGTTGTAAAAAAGTTCTTTTAACTTTTTTTTAAATCGCTTTAATGCATCTGTTAGGACTCTTCTCGAGTAATTAAGTAGTCTAATTAAATAGTTTTTACCAAAAGTAAACGTAATTCTGACTCATTTCTTTTTTCGATCAACCTGTACAAGACTGCCAATATTTGCACAAGAATGTACGTTTTACAATATACATATCAAATGCATGCACATCACAAAAGATCAAACTATATAGTAACTATACTTCGTTTCAGCTTCGGTCCGGGCGCGGCCGATGTTGTCAGCCACAGGGCCAATCAAACAGCGAATGAGGCACGACGTCATGGCGTGCTCTCTGCAGTTAATAGGACCAGCCGGTATTCGTCGTCTCTCTGTGCGTGCTCCTCCGCCGGCTAGTCCTATTATAAGCACAGAGACCGCGCCATGACGTTGCGCTTTTTGATCTGTTTGATTGCCCCTTTGGCTCATAACATCGGCCGCGTTCCGACATAAGGGGAAACGAAGTATAGCTCCCGATTTATAAAGTTAAACAGATCGAACACTATTAACTGGGCGAGACAGCACCCGAGGCATGCGGTCACAGGCTAACAAGCTCTTGCTCGCATTCCAGATATTTGCATCGTGGATTGTGCAGCCGGCAAGCGACAATGTGACGACAAGTCTGGCTCAGCAGTTTTTTCACAACGCAGTTCCTATCACCAACTGCGCTGAAGCCACCGGTCTGCCGCTGACAAAGAGGAGTGCTGGACTGTACCCGTTGGCTTGGCCGGCGCTTTTGCGCGAAATACCATCGTCATCGACACTGACCGAAGCTGCCTGCGCCGCCCCTTCAGCGGTCCCGCTTAGTGGGCGAGACAGCACCCGAGGCATGCGGTCACAGGCTAACAAGCTCTTGCTCGCATTCCAGATCTTTGCATCGTGGATTGTGCAGCCGGCAAGCGACAATGTGACGACAAGTCTGGCTCAGCAGTTTCTTCACAACGCAGTTCCTATCACCAACTGCGCTGAAGCCACCGGTTTGCCGCTGACAAAGAGGAGTGCTGGACTGTGCCCGTTGGCTTGGCCGGCGCTTTTGCGCGAAATACCATCGTCATCGACACTGAACGAAGCTGCCTGCGCCGCCCCTTCAGCGGTCCCGCTTAGTGGGCGAGACAGCACCCGAGGCATGCGGTCACAGGCTAACAAGCTCTTGCTCGCATTCCAGGTTGGTAAAAAACCTTCCTACTCGAAAGTAAAAAGTAACTATGTTTGCCTTGTGATGCTGCCTCGCCCGGGAGCGTTGTGTGAATGTGTCGCTGCTTGTTTTGACTCGCTTTACGTTCTTGTCCTTTTACTCAGCGGTGATGTAGAGGAGAACCCGGGTCCGCTAACTGAAGAGCAGTTAAAGGCGATTCTTGATGGCCAAAAAGCCCTGAACAGTAGTATGAACTCGATCAAAGAGAGACTAGAACAGCACATAACGCAAACTAATGAGAGGCTCTCATCTATTGAAAGAAAAGTTGAAAAAATCGAAACTCAAGTTAAAGCTACCTCGGATTCAGTTCCCAAACTTGAAGCGTGCGAGAGGGTCGTTCACCACCTCAGTAACCAAGTCTTGACATTAGGTGACAGGATCACTGGACTGGAAAATTATAATAGACAAAATAACTTAATAGTGTATGGACTCGACGAGGACACGTCAGAAACAAACGATCTGCTAAAAGAAAAGGTGATAGTGGATATTTTTGAAAACAAACTTGGGGTGAAAGTGTCTTCTACAGAAAAAATACATCGGCTTGGGAAACAACATGAAACGAAAATTCGGCCAGTTATGATAAGATTTTCTTCACGCAATGAAAAAGCTGAGGTTATGAGGAACGCATACAAGCTTAAGGGTTCTGTCTTATCGTTATCTGAAGACTACACTTTTGAAGTAAGGGAAAAGCGTCGTCATCTCTGGGCATACGCGAAGGCTCAAAAGAGTGATCCAAGCAATAAGGTCAGATTAACCTATGATAAACTTATAATAAACGGTCAAATGTTTACTTGGAATGCTGAAATAGAAAAAGTCGTTGCCGTGAAGCGTGCATGACGTCCAAGTGCTGTTAGAAAAATTGCGCGAAGGAATGTTATAATGTTGCTGGTGAATTGCAGAAGCGTTAAAAATAAAGTGGAAGACTTGTATGGATTGATTAGCTCTGTAAAAGCCGATATAGTCCTGGGAACAGAGTCCTGGTTAGATAGCTCTATATCAGATCACGAGGTGTTCCCTAGCGTATTTAACGCTTATCGAAAAGATAGGTCATCACATGGGGGAGGCGTCTTTATACTGGTTCATGATTCCTTGAAAAGCTGCCAACTAGACGTGCCAGGCAATACTGTCGAATCAGTGTGGTGTAGTGTTGGGCTGCCTGATAACAAGAAATTCACTGCTGGAGTGTTCTATAGACCCCCTAACTCTGACTCAGCTGTCATAGAGGTACTTCACGACCTAGTATCCAGTGTTTCGAATGACTGTGTAGTGCTTGGAGGCGATTTTAATCTACCAGATATGATATGGGGCGTGGAACTTTGTGCATGTGGAACCATGGGCCAGTTGAATCTCGATCTCAAATGCATGGTGGACAGCTTAGCACTTAAACAACATGTTCTTGTACCTACACGGAATCAAAACACACTTGACTTGTTTCTCTGCAACTACCCTACCGTTGTTAAGCAAACTGATGTCATACCCGGTATCAGCGACCACAGTGCTGTTGTCTCAACTCTTGACTTTCGGGTTTCGCGCAAAAAAGTGAGTACAGGTAGAAAGGTGCTGTTATATGAAAAAGGTGACTATGAAGGGATCAGTTCTGAACTTTCGAACAATTTCCTTTCCTTCGAATGCCTTGCTGAGGAGATGAGTGTTCATGACATATGGGTAGTCTTTAAACAAAGAATTATCAGTTTAACTGAAAAATACGTTCCAAGTATAGACTCGTCGAAGTTAAAAAAGAGAAAAACCATGGATTACCGGTGGCCTACTGCGGCTGATAAAGAGGCGCAAGCGTGTGTATGCACGGTACAAAAAGAAGGGCTCGGTGCGAAATCTAAATAAGCTAAAAGAACTTACGTCATTGTATAAAATAAAGGCGAAGGAAGCCAAAGAAAATTATCTGCAACGGCTGGAGGACGAGATGAAAGCAAACAACAAACAGTTCTGGAAGTACATGAGGCGCTGTGGTAATGATCAGATTGGGATAGGAGACGTGATGGTCAACAACGAAATAATTACCGATGACTGGCAAAAAGCTGAAGCCTTCAATCAATATTTTCAATCAGTTTTCTTGCCTCCTGAGAGCATCGACTACGATAGATTCCATGGCACGTTCAGTGCAATGCCACCAGTTGAACTTGCTATAGGAGGTGTGTTGGAACTTCTAAAGCATATAGATGAAGCTAAGGCAGTAGGCCCAGATGGGATCTCTCCGAGAATTTTAAAACGTTGTGCAGATGCGATCGCTCCATACCTTTTTGTAATATATAACAAATCGTTGAATGGTGGTTCATTGCCAGACGACTGGAAAGTGGCACACGTGGTGCCTGTGCACAAAAAAGGGCCCAAAAAAGAAATTAAGAATTACAGACCGATCTCACTAACATCTATATGTTGTAGATTACTAGAGCATGTTTTATATTGTCACATTATGAAGCATTTAAACTGTCATAATTTTTTCTTTGACTCGCAACATGGGTTCCGAAAGGCGTACTCGTGTACTACACAACTAACTGAGCTTTATCATGATTTAATGACGGGGGTTGACGGAGGCGGACAGATTGATTGTGTTTTCTTAGATTATAAAAAAGCGTTCGATACGGTGTCACACGAACTATTATTATACAAATTAGAGCGCATGAATTTTGACACGACTATCCTAAATTGGATAAAAGCATATTTGTCATCACGTCTTCAGCGTGTTGTTTTAAATGGTAAAACTTCAAATACTGTTATGGTAACATCTGGTGTACCGCAGGGGTCCGTTTTGGGTCCATTGTTGTTTCTGATATTTGTTAATGATATTAATGACGGTGTCAATTCACAGGTACGATTGTTTGCCGATGATTGTGTTGTTTATACATGCATAACAGACGAGGGGAGTTCCACGCAGCTGCAGTGTGATCTGAATCGAATAGAGCAATGGTGTAAAAAGTGGAAGATGGAGTTAAACGTTAAAAAATGTTCCCATGTTAGTTTTACCCGCAAAACCAAAACAAAAGTTGAAACATGTTACCAACTGAATAATGAAACCGTAACAAAACAGCAAACATTTAAATATCTTGGCGTCACTCTGTCAGCTGACTGCACCTGGAACGCACACATTAACGACGGTGTTATGAGGGCCGGCAGAGCGCTTGGATTTTTAAAACGAAATTTAAGAAAATCAACTAAATCTATCAAAGAGCTCGCCTATCTATCTTATGTGCGCCCAGTGCTAGAGTACGCCTGCACCGTTTGGGATCCTTAGCAAAACCACATTGTTGCTTTAGAAAGAATTCAGAGTTGTGCGGCTCGTTTCGTTTTGGTGCGGTACGGCCGCTTTGAGAGTGTAACCGACATGATAAAAGAACTGGGATGGTCTACATTGGCATTAAGACGAAGAAATTTGCGCTTGAAGTTTTTATACAACATTTATAACAATTAAACTGGCATTAATAGCTCATTTTACTTATTACCACCAAATTATATCTCAAAAAGAAAAGACCACATTCATAAGATTAGAGAATACCGCACCAGGACGGAATTGGGCAAAAATTCTTTTTTTGTTAAAACAATTAAGGAGTGGACTGCCTTGCCCAGTGCGATTGTGTGTGCCGCGAATTCAGAAATGTTTTTTCAGAGTTTATTCGCCCCCTGCGATAATGCCTGATGGCGCTGCAGGACAATTAATATTATGAATAAAGAACTGTCGAAATTTGATTCAGTTCCCCTAAATAATATTATTAAAAAAACAAGCTTTTACCGGGCGATGTCCCCTTAAAGGGACCATGAAATGATTTTAAAATCTAATTTCATCCACCCCACGTCGTAAAAAGTGTGAAAAGAAACACAAAAACACAAAACTAGGGAGCCAAAAAAAATTATTTGCTATAGAACTTTTAAAAGAAAACTGGACTCTTTTGCGACTTTTTTCCTTCGAAAGCTCTGCCTTTTCACTACGATGCATCCGCAGAAATGGAGCACGTCAGCCGAATCCACGTCGCCTATTGGGTAAGAGCCTACCTCACCAGCACCGCGATCGTAAACAATAAATAGCCGGCGAATGTTTCCTAAAAGTTTTGTTAAATAATATTCAGACCCACATTTTGTAGCATAATTAGAGATGTGTGGCGAAAATTGCCAAATTTGATAATGCTGAGAGCCAAGCGCCATCTATCGTGTGGTAAACGAAGCAACTACTGCGCTTGCGCAGTAGGGCAGGGCTGGCAGGGCCGACTGCCGGCTGGCAGGGCCTTCCTCTCAAAACTCTGACTGACTGAACGTTTATTTTTCTACGTGTTCATCTCGCGCGTGCCGACTTCAAGCAGCAAGAAAAAAATGTGCTTAAAACAGACCACGACGAACAAGAACGCTGGATCCACAAACACCCGAAATGAGCGACAACAGCCGCGAATCGCGCTCCGACGAAGTTCTCAGAATATAGGCCTAGCAGGCACTCCGACTCGGCGCAGCGTTGCTTCGTCGCAAGACCGTCTGTCTGCCTGCGACCGGCTGGCGTGCTGAATGGAATATGCCCGCGCTACCCTTGTGGGATACCCTTGTGGACCCTTCCCGTATAATAGTTTGATCGCTGACCTCAATTTTACGTTAAGAGGTGAGGTCAATCTCTTCCCCTTGTTTTCCGAGGCAGTGTTGACGAACACTCGTCGAAAAGGGGCCCTCGTCGATTCTCTCTTCTTGTTTTGTGTGATATAGAGCTGAAATAAACGCTGTATGGATTACCTTCGTAACACGGTATGTACACTTTGTTATTGGTATGCCATTTTTATCCTGACAGACTGCACGTCACTGTCGAGCTGTAACAGTTCGTGAGAGGTATACGTGCAATACCGGTCCAACCTTTCTTTGCCGAGTGTCGCGTCAGTATCGAGTTGCAATCGTAAAAGATCGGTCCCGAAGCGCTTACCAACAGCGCGAATACAGTAAAACCTACCGGCGCAGTAAAACCTACCGGCGCACCCCAACTCGTCGCCGCTAATGCTCCCATCTCCTACTGCCGAGAGAAGTTCCGGTTCCGGAAATAGCGTACGTCACGGCTTGTTTTGCGGTCAAGAAAAAGTCGATATTTCATTAATTTTTTGTGTAGAAGTTAATAAACCGAGACGAAAACTGATGCCTGTTCGGCATTCAGTGAACATTGACGGTTTAATGTAAAAGTTATCTGGAAAAAGTAAAAAAGTCATTTCATGGTCCCTTTAAGGATGCGCAGGGTGTGGGGAGTACCGAGCACCTTGTTATCCTTTCGCAGCCTATAGGATTGCCGCATTATTCGGTAAAAACGCTAATCAACGGATCGAAAAGTAGCCCTAACCTAAGAAGCCAACCACCTGCGTTTCTTAAGAGGGCGTAGTGCCTCCAAATTTCATAGAGAATACACGTATATGTTTGGCGTTTTCAAAACATTTCTACATGAGAACCTCACTTCGTATTTGCTCAAAACTTTTACGACAAAGAGATGAATACTTAATTGAGGCATCAATGTAGGTTATATCTCTCAGTATTTAGTACATATACCTATATAAAAAAGAGTGAAATCAACTAAAAACGTTTCTTTTGAGAATTTCAAGATCAACGACGTTTGACAATTCCCTTAGCGAAAACTAGGTTACTTTAAGTATACTTTACGGTCTTTTAAGATACTCATTCTCAAGAAGTATACTAAAATTGTCCTTAAAGGATGCTAGCCAGAAGTAGGCTTGTACTATTAGTGTCCTTTCTTAGTATGCTTGAAGTAAGTACAGTAATAGTATACTTTTAGTAAACTAGCTAAGACCTAAGTAGCTTCTAAGTTCATGCGAAGCGTCTTACTAGTAGCCTGTCCTGGGTATCTTTTAGTGCACTAGAAGAACGTTATGGAAGTAAGCTGGAAGGATCTTGTAAGTATTCGTGCAGTGACTTATCAGTTGCCTCTCTAAGGTTTCTTTTAGTGAACGAAAAGTTTACTATGGAAGTGCGCTGAAAGGATAATCAGAGCATGCACCGAGTATGCTTAGCTGCGCTCACCATGAAATGAGGACAACATTGTGCTTCGTCGCTGTGTCTGTGTCATGAAATGGCGTCAGCAGCTCGCGTTGTTTCGAGCGCTGTGGCGTTTCAGTGCTGTACTTGAGCCCCCTGATCAAGTTCTCAGCGTTCCGGTGGCAGGCGTGACCGACTACGTCTGCGATTGCACCGTCCCAGAATGAGTGTAGTGACCATTATAAGTTGCGCACACGCTGTGGACGCGTAGCTTCCCGGCGTGGCGATCAAGAAATGAGCCGCCTGGAAACGACAACAATAGTTGCGTTGACGCAGTGGTTACCCCTCACAAGAGCGCAAGAAAAACTGTGAAAGGTACGTTTAGTTGATATCTTCAGGAATATGAAAGGTAGCCGCTGCAGTCTCAGCGTAGTTGTTGTCGTTTCCAGTTCGTTCTGGTTACACGGACGCGGTGAGCAGCCTGCAACAGCGAGTGAGATACGCTATTACCGTTTGATCCACCAGCTTCGGGAGGCTGATATCACATCGCAACCCGCAAAAGTCAGGCGCTTGGCGGATGAATCCGAACACCGCGTACAAAGAAAGTGATTGCTTGGTGACAATCAACAAATATGCGAGCATGACCGACTACGTCTGTGATTCCATCGTTTAATCATCAGTGCTACGTGTTATTTGCCCCACCAACATCGACGAGCAATCTTCTGTCGTCGATAGTTCTCAGTCGGATTATAAAGCAGTGCAGTTTGTGTAGTGGTGCACCGGGTCGCGAAATCGATGCTCCTGAGTTTCGTCGACGCAGAAAAAGCAAGCTTCATCGTGTCTGCGTCTGAGAGCTCCGCGTGGTTTCATTGCAGTGTTAAAATTCGAATGATTTGGGGTCTGTTGCTGTCGTGACGCGTTTGAGTTCTTGGTATTTCTATCAGTCGCGAGCGTGACCGACCACGTTTGCAAATACGTCGCTTTTTAGACTTAAGCTAGGTGGCGCAAGCTACCGCCCGTTACAAAGTGCGTTGCAAGGTGCCGCAGTAGTATCCATACCCATACAATCATCCAGATGGTGCCGGATTGATCAGCCGTCAGTTTTGTTGTCTTTAAATAAACCAGTTTTTTTTATGAACGTTCGATGATGTTACTTCGAAAACTTTAGCATTCCGAAGTGGGATTACCGCTGAGCCTCCCCGGAACTGTGGTGGCTGCGACAGCCACGTTCACGCCGACGAACGTGAGTCTTCTTCGCGGGCGGTGGTGCGCGTCCATTGTTTCCGCCACCGACGAGAGGCCGTTCAGTGTTCCCGTTGACTCGACGAGAAAGCACAGCCATGGCCGCGGACCGTGAGCTCGTACGGACCCTGGCGTCGCAACCGGGCTTCGCATCGGTGACCGCGATGCCAGACTTGACGGCGTCCATTCCCGCCTTCTCTGACTAGTCGTCGGCAGCGAGCGCCATGAAGTGCGCGGGACTGGGAGGCGCATATCAACACGGTGGCGGCGCAACGCAGTCCGGGTGGAGCGATGAAATAACGCTCGCTGTTGCTTCATCGAAGGTGAGCGGGACGGCTTGAGTGGCATCCAACGACCGGGAAGCGACTGGAAACTTGGTCGAAATGGGCTGAAGAACTACAGATGGTGTTCCCCGATGATGACGATTCGCACTCTACGAGATGATGCTCCGGCGGACACAGACCGGGTGAGTCCGTCGCTGATTATTTTTTCGACAAGAGCTTCTTCTGCTCGAAGTGTGACGTCAAGGAAATGAGTTTACAATGGCGCAGCTTATAATCGCGGAACTTCGGAACATGAACCACGCTGTGATCCTGCGGCTTCAACAGCGACGTTCGCAACGTCTTTCGAAATTTTGCAAAAACTTGCTGATTTTTTTTTCTTGAAATCACTCGTTGCAGAACAAGCAGCCCACAAGAAAAAAAAAAAAGACACTGTGGAGGACAAGCTTCTCAAAAAGCTTCGCCAGGAGCTGAAAGGTCACAGGGTATGTATAACAACATTTTTGTTAGAAAGTGTTAGCTTTATGGAGAGCGCATCAGATTTATATAATGTTGCCATTTTGGTGCTTGGTTAGATATATTTTAATCAATGTCATTGCTTTTTCAAGTGTACTTATCAATTATTCATTCATGCAAACTGCAAGCTGTTCAGAATGCTGAAGTAATTGGAGACTAGATATACTGTTTCAGTAACCTTTGCACTGTGAGGGCAGATGACATATGATGTTATTTTCCTCAGCATTAGAAAAAGTTGGTGGCAACGGGAATGCAGCTTTGCGGGTCAGTCAGAGGTCACTTCTGGGAAGCAGTTGCTTAGGACTTCCAATGTTATACTTTGTTGTACAACTCTGATAATCTATCATTACTGCTTATATTTTCTGTTTATAGCTCCGTGCATCTTCTGGGGATCCTGAGGACGTTGCATCACAAACTCGAGGACCTGTCTTCGCTGTACCTGCCCTGGCCTCTGCTGAAGAGGCCTCTGCTAGGTCCAAGGAGTCCCGGATAAAGGAGGGCGAGACCTGGGCCAACAATGTCGAGACCAGGGCCAGTGAGCCTCAGACCGGGGCCGAAGCCAGGGCTAATAAGGTCAAAGCCTGGGCCAACGAGGCCGAAACCAGGGCAGGGCCACCGAGGCTGAAGCCAGCATGGAGCAGGTTGAGACCAGGACCGACCTGACTGGGGGACGCTGAGGCTAGGGCGGCCGAGGCCAGAGCACAGGAGGTCGAGGTTGTAACGTAGCATCCTCTGCATCCGGATGTAAGGTGAAACAGTATAACCTATTTGTCCAGGCCTAACTGCTCGATGTCGCAAATTTGCAACCTAAAAGATTTTTTGCTTAGAAGTTCATTTGCACCAAAAATAACTTTAGTGATCGATTACATATACACATTTGCAGGTACGTCCCCTGGGCGCCGCCATCTTCCTAGCTGGAGAGCGCGTGAGCTGAGCCATAACCTAATTACGATGCCTTGAGAAGAAGACGTAGTCAGATTATGGCGCGGCCCACAGTGTACCTAAGTACCCCCCAGTAAGCAAGATGGCGGCGCCCATAGGCCATACTTACAAAGATGTATACAAAGCAAAAAAATAGAGTTTAAAACATTTTTCTTATCTACACTTTGCTTTAATTCCCTGCGTTAAATGGTCAACAAGCTTCTTCATATCCCAAAATGAGTACTACTGCTGCTACCATTCTTTGTGATTCTGTAAGTTTTTTTCGTTAAACTAAATGCTGATACAGGAGAGACTTTTTCAAAATCAGGGTAGGCAATATCTGTGATGGTAAAGCACTGAATCGTGATGCGAGAGCTGACCCTGCTTGGGTTTGGAGTTTGACTGTCTCTATGTTTACACACAGTGTCAATTTTCATGCCTCAATTTGCTGTTCTCCTTACAGGAATAGCTTGTGCATTTCTCTTCAAAGTTGCAGCTGTACATAGGTGAAATGGGGCCACTCATAGTATGATATAGAGTGGCAGCAGCATTCTTACTCGATTTGGGAGCGGTTTGTGAAGCGGCGTGTTGACAGTGAGTGCCCGTGTCGAAAGCAGTGAAATATGCACAAAAATACTGAATGTGCACTAGGAGAGAAATTTTGAAAGTAAAAGTGACAGCCACTGAACTGAGCTGACTAAGATCAGGGAATGAGATTTGAGGGGTATTGGGGTGGCGAAGCAGTCTGAAGGGAGAGCAATATTTCTAGTGCAAGTTAAAGGGCTCGGATAATTTCACAAATGGTTTCTTTATGGTGAGTATACACATGTCCAGCATGGGATTTCAGGCTTGGATTTCACAGCTTCATGCTTTCCCACCATTCATATTAAAAGTTTGAAGTCTAGGAGCAAGTTTGGTGCAGTGTTTGCTTTAATCGTGTGCACTTTTAATTTTCCTTAATGTTAAACCAGGTGTCACATGTGTGTAACTTCAAAGCGCCTGTGATTTCAGTGTTGACTGTTGAACCAGTAATTTTCTTATAATTTGATGCTTCCTACCGGCAGGTGTGCCACCCCTTGTTGCGGCTATGGAGACTCGTGGAGTGGCAGGCCCTGTGGTTCAAGAGGATATTGTGTAGAATATGGTATGTAACAATTTTTTTTCTTCACATCGCAGTTAAAGGTGTGAATCTTTTATCTTGTCTTTTTCCTAACCGTAATGGCTCATTCACACGAAATTTTGACGCTGGGCGTCAAAATTTGATCAGATTATTTTGATGCTCGAACCACAATCGCAGACTTTTGACGCTGGGTGTCAGAACTCTGTGGAATATCCTGTGGCAAGCGGATCGATCAAAGACCTTTTTGATCTTTTTTTTTCTTTTTCGCTGGAGAAAACTTTTTAATTAGAACAAAAGGCAGGAATTCTATTGCCATATGTCACACCAGGGAATGTCAGCTTATGTGCAGCAAGAAAATGAATTTCGGCGGCGCGAGGATGTCTCGTGCAAGGCTCTGTCACATGCCTCCTCAGCTTGCAATGGCCTTGCCGCTTGCCTTCCTTGTCTTGCTCGGCCTTTTCTGTCCTCAGCTACAGTTGGTTTGCGACAGCACACTGCCTTTTGGTGCCAGGGTAGGTAGATGCAGCTTTTAAAAAAGGTCTATTGCATCCTTTGTGATATAGCAGACGTTCACAAATCATTTTAAATCTCGTTTAGCAGGCAGACGATACATCAATGTCTTTTTTGTTCTGTTTTCGTCGGTGATTGACACTTCATGGCAGGCGAAACCAACACAATTTAGACGAACTTGAGGTTTTAGCACCGATTTTCCATGTTACCTAAAAGGAGTCAGTGTGAAGCGCGGATTGAACACGAGTGTCATGTCAGCCTTGACTGCCCATTCGGTGAGAAGACGAGTCGCACCTGATTGATGATGCTTCACTAATTATTAATCTTAAATCTGTGCTCTGCTCGGTCCCCCTTTTGGTCACAGAAAATCCAGTGCGTTGACTTCCCAAACTCTTCTTTTTCTCGCACTGACAGGCAACATATTTGCAAACAGTCTTTTAGCTCCTTCACTCTCGCCAAGACGAAAATCAGACCCCGTGCTGTGGACAGCTTTCGTTCGGTGCTCGCATATTTCTTGGTTGTCACTGAGCAATGAGCATAGGTAACCTACTCAAAGTAATGCATGGTGTTTGTCAAAAGTTGACCTCCTAACTTCCTCCGCCGACGCACACTGGCACGGCAGGGTTGTACTAAGGAAACTGATTTCCCAGATACATCATATGGGAACGGCAGGGAGTAGTAAGCCTCAACATTATAACTTACAGTGCGACTAGGACAAAGACAGACAGAGGAGAAAACACAGGACAAGCGCTGAACTGGCAACTGATTCTATTGAAAAGAAAATACTACGATGCTGCTGCTGCTCAGGCAGGCATGCCCCTCCGTGGCCCTGGCGCTTCTTCTTTTACTCAACACGATACCAGCCGAGTTATCCGAGATCCGAAAAGCCGATCTCGCTCTTCATCAAAGTCACTGTGGGCTGGCTCACACACAGAGATCCGTTTTGTGTTATGTAGTATGTCTCCATCATTTCTCGGGGTAGTTTTTGGTTGTGTCGGAACATCACTGTCGTGTTGTTAAAAAAGGGTTGGCATCCGCAATCCCGGCAATGCATCGCGAGATGTGTGTGAGCGGTTCCTTTTGTAGAACTGTGGTGTTCTTGTAGTCTTATCTTGAGGCAACGCCCAGTTTGTCCTATGTAGGCACGCCCGCAGGAAAACGGGATCTTATAGACCACACCTTTTATGCAGGCGACAAACTGCATTCCGTGTTTGATGCTGCTGCGGCTGAGATGTCGGATCGTCATTTCTCTCACGTTTGTTGACTGTGGAGCACACAGAGCCGAGATTGTGACAGGCGGAAAAATCAACATTCACATTGTATCTCGAGGCAGCTTTCTTGAGTCCGTGGGAAAGGCGGTGGATGTATGGTATGACTGAAGTTTTGCTTTTCTCTTTCTGCTCGAGGTCACATTGCTCGATCTCTGGATCTGTTTTAAGGTATTTCACGATTTTTTCGCAAGTTGAAGTAATGACCGAATTAAGATACCCCAAATCCTTGAGCCGTTGAATTTTGGAAATGAAGTGGGAACTCAATTTGTGGATGCATGTGCTTGTTAAAGCTGTCCTCAGACAGGGAAATGCGATGCCTTGTTTGACGAGTTTAGAGTGGGCTGACTGAAAGTTTAGAAGAGCCTTTGCTGTTCTGGGACTGTAACACCAGCAAACATGATCATCCCCCTCTTTGATGCGGAGATCCAGGAACTCAATAAGGTTCTTTTTTGGGGCTTCATAGGTGAATCGAAGTCCTTGCCTTTTTTTCGTGAAGATCTTCAGCACATCGTCAAGCTTCTGATGGAAATTAGCCCTCTCAACGAAGACCAAATAATCGTCTACGTACCTAAACACTTTTTTGGTGTTTTTCTCCAAGCAAGGTTCCAGATCCCGATGGATCTTGCCTAGGAAGATGTTACTGAGCACAGAGGCTACCCTCGACCCTATGCATACTCCGGACTTCTGTAGGTACACCTTGTCCTGCCATCCGATGAATGTGGACTTCAGCCCACTCCAAACTCGTCACACAAGGCATCGCATTTTCCTGTCTGAGGACAGATTTAACAAGCACATGCATCCACAAATTGAGTTCAAGCTTCATGTCCCAAATTCAACGGTTCAAGGATTCGGGGTATCCTAATTCGGTCATTACTTCAGCTTGCGAAAAAATCATGAAATACCTTAAAACAGATCCAGAGATCGAGCAATGTGACCTCGAGCAGAAAGAGAAAAGGAAAACTTCAGTCATACCGTACATCCACCGTCTTTCCCACGGACTCAAGAAAGCTGCCACGAGATACAATGTGAATGTTGTTTTTTCCGCCCGCCACAAGCTTAGATCTGTGTGCTCCACAGTCAACAAACGTGCGAGAAATAACGATCCTACATCTCACAGCCGCTGCAGCATCAAACACGGAATGCAGTTTGTCGCCTGCATAAAAGGTGTGGTCTACAAGATCCCGTTTTCCTGCGGGCGTGCCTACATAGGACAAACTGGGAGTTGCCTCAACATAAGACTACGAAAACACCACAGTTCTATGAAAGGAACCGCTCACACACATCTCACAATGCATTGCCGGGATTGCGGATGCCAACCCCTTTTGAACAACACGACAGTGTTGTTCCGACACAACCAGAAACTACCCCGAGAAATGATGCAGACGTACTACATAACACAAAACGGATCCTTGTGTGTGAGCCAGCCCACAGTGACTTTGATAAAGAGCGAGATCGGCTTTTTGTATCTCGGATAATTCGGCTGGTATCGTGTTAAGTGAAAGAAAAAGCGCCAGGACCACGGAGGGGCATGCCTGGACGAGCAGCAGCATCATCATATGTATTTCCTTTTCAATCGAATCAGTTGCTCGTTGAGCGCTTGGCCTGTGTTTTCTCCTCTGTCTCTCTTTGTCCTAGTCGCACTGTAAGTTATAATGATCTCTACCGTAAACTCGCCCAATTGTCCATTCTGCTAAGCCTGAACAGTTCGGTCTTTTTTTGGTGACCAAATTCGGTCGGCAGCAAGACTGCTTTTTAAAAGTGTGAACGAACCATATGTTCTAGCAAAAAATGTGCCTATTAGAGAGGTTCAGCTATTAGAACCATAGCTATACTTACTGACCTTTTAATGTGAGGCCTAAGTTTCCTCATTCCACCAGGATGTGCGAAGAGGTAAGCATTGGAATCTATGGAAGAAGCTTAGCAATGTTGAGGCATAGAAAGGTAATGGTTCTTCAAACAGTGCTAACCGTATTGTTGGTTTCATTTCTGAATTGTTTTGTGTTGTCTCTGTTTCTGTCGTGTCCTTAAATCTCAGTGATTTGCTTTGTTCGTGGTTTGCAAGGTTTCAGCAGACCCGTCCCCTTTTTTAAAAGGTTCTTTTTTTTAATTAGATGCTGTATATGGGGTGTCTGTTCATGCAGGCTTAGGCCATCCCAACAATGTCAGGACTGCTTTCTGCTGATCATTTTCATAACCTAAATATAATTCAGTTAGAACCCAGGGAACAATTTTTGCAACAGATATATCCCTCATTGCCTCTACGCACGCCTTCTAAATTCTGGGAACTGGATGGAAATAGTGTATTAGGTTCACCACTATCTTTCGATGATTTTCCGAGTGATGCTGCCACACTCCACGAATGCGGCCAGCGGAAGTTCTCATTCAGCCACTTTAGGGCGCGCAGCATTCAATCGGTTGAGGCGTTTTCAAAGCTGGAGGATATAGTGGTGCCTCGATTATGTGACTTTCAGGAGACTGCGCGACAACATTGGATAATCCAAAAAACAACAGTTACGGGTCAAAGACATACAGAACTTCCAAATAGCCTTTAAGCTGATAATCTGCTGGAATCTGAAGAAGCTAGAACCCTCATGCAACTATGAATGTAACCTAGAAATTGTGTAATAGAGGTGCCAATCAATCTTTATTATCACATTGGAACTTCAAAAGAAATCAGTGAGTTTCTGCTGATTCGTCCAGTTGTGCATAAACCAGGGACGCATAATTGGGGTTTTACTGTATCCACTGTGGGACACATTTCATTCTCGATCGCATAATGTGTAGAAGTTTCTTAAAAATTTCTGGGCGTTGCCTTTAAGGACTAGCATTTTCAAAATAAAAAAAAAAAACAATCAGAAAACTGCTTTAATAAACGACGCAGATCAAGCCTGGAATGTGCTCGACAGCGGATGTTTTCTTCAGCTTCGATAACACTTCCCCAGTCGACTGCTGCATGCTGCAAGATTGCCAATTCAGAACTTCCGGAGGCTGCAATCACAGAGTGAAGCGTAATTATAGTTGGAGGCACTTACTACAGTCCATGTGCATGTTCTCTTAAAGGGACACTTGCATGGCTGTTAGGAATATAGCTAATAATAATCAATAATATTGATTACTATTAGCCTTGGCACACTCGCAACTGTTGTTTATTTGGAAAGACAATTTACTATGTAGGCCTCTTCGGCCAGCCTAGTCATCATCACTTCGCGCGAAGCATTTTTGTTTAATAGTGCAATTGATGCCCCACTTACACACTCTTTTCCTTTTTCCTAAATATCATATTCCTCATGCAGTTCTCTGCTTGTTTTGGCATTGTATCTGGCAAGAATCTTAACATCGTGCAACACCAAGGAACAGGGGCATTTGCTGCAGTGAATGGCGAGGTGGCCAGACAGGCTAGCTCACGTGGCAGCCACGTGCTCATGGGCACGTTCATTCATGCATCCACAAATTTATTATTGTGTTTTATGCTGCAAGGCTCAGACGGCTGCTCTATGATGTTGATTCTGTGGCAGAGCCGAGCCATCTTATTGGATGCCAAGGACACCACGGGAATGCGGTGGCGCTGACCGACTTTCCTTAATTGTGTGAAACTGAGGGTATGGTATCACAGCTGGTCTTACATTGGACCTCTCACGAGTGGGTTTGTTTATCCAGAAGCAAGCTACCTGCAGATGTGTATACACTCCGTGCGACGCGACTGGCGCGCCGCCGCGCGGCCGGTACTGAAAGTAGGCAGTGAGAACCCAGAGAAAACGAAACCGAAACCACGCCGCGTTGGTTGGTACGCATTACAGTCGGAGCGGTGCGGTTGCGCTGGGTTCACAGCATGAAGTGCTGCCTGTGCTGGGCCATTAACTGCTTCAATAGTTATGCGTCGTATCTCGTGCGGACAAAGTTTCACAGTTTTTCACGTCGCCGATGTTTTGTGGGACAGCGACAACGATGAAGCCGTGCCGTACGACGCGAGAAATTTGGTCTCCCGATCATGTCTGCCACTGTGTCGGCACGGCTGACATATTCTACACTGCCGCTTTGCGCTCTGCGTTTGTTTTCGTATCAGTAACGCCTACATGTGTCAGCGCCGATGGGACGAACTGAAATGCCATCCCACACTCGCGGGTATGCAGTGCCAATTTCGTTGGAGGAATGCCCTCCAAAGAAGTTTCGTCACCATCGTACGTGTCGATATTTTCGGACAAGTATGGCACGCAATCTCTACTTCATGAAGAAAGATTCGAACGGTAAAAAAGTGACAAATATAAATCTAAAGAAAAAAAAATGAAACTCGAAATCACTAAAGAATCGACGTTTGAGTATGGAAGTTTATGTGGTGAGCTTTCTTTCTTGATCAGCCTCCTTTTGGATGTGGAAACGCTGACACTCTGAGTTCTGTCGACAACATTTTTTTTCTCGGATTTACAGCCACCTATTGCAAAGTGGTTCGAACTGGAAGTACCGTTCCGCTGGTCCCTTCCTACCTGTAAAGTGTGCACCTCCCACGATGAGTGGTATTATCTTGACAGCCTTTGACGATCAAAGCCAGTTCCCATTTAGTTACGCCGCCCAAACTAAATTTCCACCTGGTTTCGCTATGCCAACTCTTTTTGGTACAGTCAGTGTTGTGTCAAGTGACAGTCATGTCAAAGTACCTGTGCGCCGGAAATCAGCACCTCGCACAGCGGGTTATTACACAACAGCTGACCGCAAAAGCCCTTGACGGCCAAACCGTGTGTTGGCCGACAACTTTGTTTTCTCGGCTTTGTAACCACCTTTCGTAAAGTGGTTTCAATTGGAAATACAGTCTACTAGTCCCTTCCTACCTCGAAAGTCTCCACCTCCCACGACCAGTGGTATTCTCTTGACAGCCTTTTCATGGTGAAAACCGGTTCCCATTGAGTTACGACGACCAAACCGAATGTTCACCTGGTTTCCCTATGCCCGTTTTTTTTTGTACAATAAGTGCTGTGTCATGTTACTGTCAAGTCAAAGCACCTGCGTGCCCAAATCTGCACTTTGCACAGCCTGTTATAACACAACAATTTGGGTCCAATATTGGATATCCCGTACAGCTTTGTTTCTTTATTCGTTAGAAACCTAACTTTCACGCCAGCTGTCTTAATGAAACTTGGCAGATTTCGTGCACAAACTTAGTGAACATCTCACTCGCCTCCAAATATCATCGTTCCAGCAGTCTTACGTTTACAGCGACGAGCGAAATAAATTTGCTACTCAGAGCAATTATGGTGGCGGCCGTCCTGCTTTTCGGAGAATTGCCCTAACTCCTTTTTCGGCCGCAACTAGAGAAATTACCCCTAAGAACGACCCAAACTCAATATATAAGAAGTGGAGAACAGCTAGATGCCCTTCTTAGGTTTGCCCCAGCACTCATGCAACGCCACCATCAACGTATCGGCTTAAAAAGCAAAAGTTTCGTCCGTGCGCGCTTCCGCCGCCACAGCTTGGCATGCGAAAAGGCGCCGCAGGCTGCTGAGCGCGCCTCACTGTCGAACGCCAGCTCCTCCGCTAGCGGCGCTGCGCGCGTTTTTCAAAGCGCCCCCTATAGTTCCCGCACGGAGTGTATAATTCAGGTCGCCAAAAGCTTGTTAAATAAAGTTGAGGCATAAACAAGCCTGCTCGTGAGAGGCCCAATGTGAGACCAGATGTGGTACCATACTTACACTCATACCTGCCAACTCTTCCGAATTTTTCGTAAAATGTACAAATTGGGACTAATTTTACGATTTTACGAATCTTGCTTCAAATCTTACAAAAAATTTTTTTTTATTTTTTTTTGTTGTTGTTTTTGTAACTCCGTTGTTGGTGGTATCTTGTATTGCCACAAGAGGGCGATAGGTACCGTCCACAGCAGCGTCGTGGTTTTTACTATCCGTCTATCCAGTGGCCACGAATCGAAAACCAATCCAAAGCTCAAAGCCTTTGTTCGTGTGTTCGGCGGTGCAGAGGTGCAAGTTGGTTCGGCGTGTTCAGACGTTGCTGGGGCCTCGTTGTTTCGGCCAGTTTCGAGGCAAAAAGTATGGCGTCTGTGTTTGTTGCGCGTGTAACTGTAGCATTCTCCTTGTCACTGTGGCTTCGCGGCGCAATGCCGAACTCGAAACCTCAAAAGAGGTACTTTCAGGTGTTCCTGAAGTCCTACACGTCGAAATTTCCGTGCTTCATGCCGCCCAAAAAGCAAGAGAAGTTTGGATTGTGTAGCACGTACACGTGTGATGTAAGCGTTTCGCACGCTGGCCAGGCTGACATTAAGCTGCACATCGCTTCGCGTAACCCCCCCCCCCCCCGGCCGCAGCCGCGCGACTTTTATGAATTTGAAATTCCACAGGTTGGCAGGTATGTACACTCAGTGTCACACAATTCAAGGAAGTCGGTCAGCGGTACCGCACTACTGTGATGTCTTCGGCACACAATAGGATGGCTTGGCTCTGCCACAGAATCAACAGGCCCAAGCCCCGCCGTCTTAGCCTTGCAGCATAAAACACAAGGATAAAATTGCTGGGTGTGTTTTGGGCGTTGTGTATCAGATACCAATATTGTGAGGGGCAGTGTATGTGGGCCAGATGTGGGAATGACCCTGCCCGTGAGCATATGGCTGCCACGCCAGCCAGCCTGTCTGGCCACCTCGCCATTCACTGCAGCAGATGCCTCTGTTCCCCGGTATTGCATTATGTTAAGATTCTCGCAAATACAATGACAGAACAAGCAGAGAACTGCATGAAGCATATGAAATTTGGGAAAAAGGAAAAAAGCGTGTGAGTGAGGCATCAATCGCCCTATTAAACAAAAATGCTTTGCGCCAATGTGATGGTGACTAGCCTGACCAGTGGACTTTATATAGTAAATGTTCAAACTAGCCTTATTACCCTCTTTACTATTAGCTAGCTCTCTTCATCAAACACTTCCTTACCACCAGCATGTCACGGCCATTCGTGCACATGCGCTCATCTAAAAGGCATTCATATGGATGTAATGACCGTATTTGGTTCTATTTTTATGTTTCAGATAACCTTTGGAGACATTGCGCAGATAACCTTTGGAGACATTGCGCTTCCTGAAGCGCAGTTGAAGCATGTCGACACGAAGCAGCCATCCATTTACGTTCAGGAACTCGCGGTCATGGTATTTGAAACTGAGGCCCTGACAAACTGCTGCCTTACGGGGTCGGCAATGAAGGGAAAGCTTCCTAAAAAGGGAGTTAAGGACTTGATAGGTGAGTAAATTGCCATAAAGAGGAAATGGCAAGGCACTATTGCAATCAAACTTAACAGGAACAAATACTAAGTTTACTCTTGACATATATTGGACTTAAATCTTGGACAAAAGCTCACCAGACAAGCTCACCGGTCAAAAGCTCACCACGTGAAAATTTCATGTTGGTCTTAACACGAGTGCAGACAACTTAGGTGCATGCGTGCGACACTAAAACACAACAATGAATTAAATCTGATAGGCACATGGTTTGTTGATTAGACTGGAAACGGTGTACCTGGAGCCCCTTGCAAATATTTTCCAGACGGTTGTGGCATACCTTGAGTCAACCCAGATTGATCTTATCAGCTTCAGCTCCACTCATTTTGGTGACCTAAATTTTTGTCTCAAATCGTTGCTTCTGTGCCTGTTATGGCTTACCTGTCGACACCGTTGCATGAGATGGGGTACCACTTCTAAAAATAGTGCAATGTCCATTGCGTCCGCACTTTGGCCCAGCTCGTGACTCACCAGGTAGCCAAAAAAAAGGGGGTGAGCTATTGTGTGGGTCTAAGAAAAAAACGGGTGAGCTTCTGTCCGGTGAGCTTTTGTCTGGTCACCATTGGACTTGTGTCTCGGTACTCATGGATGGTTGTTTCTTTTTGGCTTATGTTGGGGGAGGTATTTGTCTTTTTGTGTCATTACGTCTTGCGCTACACCTCTGGTTTGCAATAATGTGCCCCAGTTCTAGCATACTTTAATTTTTGCCTAGATTATAATTCACTCTGATGTTCCTTCTGCTTAATTTTGATCGTCGATTTATATCAGCGATTAAACTTAACGAAACTTCAGTATTGTTTACTTTTGTGTACAATTTTCTGAAGATAGCTGACTGTTTACCCCAGCTTTAGGCTGCTGAATCTTTCAAAAACTTTCAGCTTTCAGTTGTTTTTAAAGTAATTGTTTGGTACAGTATGGCCTCAGTTGGTTTTATATCAGTAAACCCTGAATTATAATATAAAATAGATGTCAGAATCAAAATTAAAAAAATGTGGTCATCTGTGTGTTTAAAATTATTGTCTAGCTACGCTATCTCCGACTTTCTAGCCAAATATCCTGAGGCACTGGTTCTCGAACAGGGTTCCTAGTACAGTATACTGAGGGTTCTTTCAGCACCTGAACTTCCTCAATCGTTCCTATACCATTGTCATACACTCAATTGCAACAATGCCAAGAGTGGAAGGGGCTCCTCGGCTAACAATAACATTAGTAAATTTTTGTTCGCTGATGTCAGAAAGTTTGAGAGTCCCTGTCACAAAGAATGTTATGTTTGCAGGCTTTTAAAGGGGTTATGAAATAGTCCTCAGACTTCGGCCAAGTAAGTGTGGCAGTATCTCACCATCGCATGTGCAGTGAAGATCAGAAAACAATTTTTTCCAAGGTGCACTAGTTCTATTAAAAAAATTAAATAGACTTAAGCTTGGGGGGCCCCTCAACCTTTAGAGTCCTTTCCAGGTCACGTGCGTGTGACATGAATTGGGGGCCAAATGAGTGAATGACAACTTTTATAAAAACCTTAGCTTCAAATTGGGCAGATACCTGTCAACCCGCAAACTCAACCACTATTGGCGCCAAGCCAGTAGTTCCTGTGGCCACCATAAGCTGCATGATGAAAAATGGACCCTTTTTTCCTTTCTGATTACGCAGTGCACTCGCGACATTTTGAGGGATCACGGTGTGTTTTCTCGTACTTGTGATAAGGTAAAAGAAATAAAAGTAACGAGCTCCAGACTGTTTCCACAGTAAACTTGTTTCATGATCCCTTTAATGCATTGCAAATTGACGAAATGCCTTGTTTTACATTATTTCACAGCAGCAATATTTCACAGTTGCCAATAAACATAGTCATTGGTCCCCGTGCTCAATATATTTAGATGATTAACTTTTTGTTGTTGGTTTCTTTTTGTGAAATTTTCTAAAATTATGTGGACCTGAAGTATAATTTTAAGTAGTATTAAGTAAATATGGAGTCTTAAGGCAAGTTCCTTAATTGTCTATTGTCTTCTCTTTTCAGCTTTTGTTACTGCCAATTCCCTGGAGAAACTCGGAAGTCCGTGAAAGAATACCTGTAAAGGAAGTGCAGCAATGCTTCCTACACTCAAAACAAAGCCTCCAACACACAAAAAAAACTGCAGAATGAAAAAAAAAAAAATTAGCTTTCATTTTCATTTATTTTGCGCATTGGCTTTGTTTTTCTCTTAAATCTGATTAGCGATTAATTTAGATTTTATTTAACAAGTGCATTAACTTTTTTCATTCATTTTACTTCAGTCATGTAGGTGATGTTACTTCAGTCATGGTAGATGATAAATATTGTAGGTTTTATATTAACAGGTGCAATACTATTTTTGCTCATTTTTCTTCATCATGATAGTTTGTAATTATTTTTTTCTTCTAATAAGAGCTTGTTTATAAAGCTTTAAGTGCATCTGTGATATTTGTAAGCCACTAAAAGTATTACGTTTTTTGTTCCATCGTAAGTGTTTGTTTTAGGCAACATGTGTTCATTATATTGAAAAAAATATTTGTTTAATAAAAAGTTCTTACTTTAATTTGTCATCACTTTGAACTCGTCTATATTAAAGCCTGTAACATAATGCATTTCAGTTTCGATAACTGCAAACCACTGCAATTGCTAAATCAATATAATTTTCTACTTTTCTTATCTGGAATTGGTCAGGAATAAATTGGTGAAATGCTTTAAAAGTTCTATTAAGTGTACCCCCGATTATATTTGAAAGCCTGCTTCCAAATTTAATCCGGGGTACAATTTATAGTACTAAAGGCCTGCATAAAAGCATACTAAAATTCTGCTCAGAAGTGTACTAGAAGAAGTATCCTAAAAGGATGGCGAAATGTTACTTCTGAAGTGCGTAAGAAGTGTACTAAAATGCCTCTTACAGGCATGCTTAGAAGTATCCTAAAAGTATAGCGAAATGTTACTTTTGAAGTGCGTAAGAAGTATACTAAAATGCCTCTTACGGGTATGCTTAGAAGTATACTAAAAGTATGGCGAAATGCTACTTTGAAGTGCGTCAGAAGTATACTAAAAACCGGCCAATTTAGAGCAACAAGCATACTTCTGGAAGTGCAAATAAAGTATACTCTAAGAGCCCCGGTTTTTCGCTAAGGGGTACGTAATCAACTAATTAAAAAAATTGTGTTCGCAGCAATTTCTATCAAATTTAATACAAAATGAATTGCTATAAAATGATTAGTGTAGGTTAATCTGTTTCGAAACTACAGCGATATTTCCGAAAGCAAGTTGTCAGCTATTTTTAACGTGTTTTGAATTTTGCTTTCCTCCCGCTATATGTCGGTCTCCGTCTGTAAGGACTGATAAAGACGAGAGATCAAGCAGTTTCGCCAGGTAACCTGGTGCACACATTTTTTTATACATACGCGGTTTTCTTTTGCGCGGGATAGAGCGGGCTAGGTTCGATTCAACGCAGCTGGGCTTTGCGTTTGGTGAGTTCGAATTTATGTTTCTCGGAAGTGTTGCGTTCTCCTCGGGCGTCATGGGTCGGAGGCAGGCTCCTTATGGCAAGCGAGAGCTTCTGAAGTCTCACATCAAGAATACTTGTAAGCGATATTTGCATAGGACCGAGGACGGAGAAGATAACAGTTATTAATTCACATAAACAAAGCAAATTTATCTAGTGCCTGGACACTCCGTAGGTTCAGTCCACCTATGGTTATCACGAAGCTCGACCATGTCATTTATCTAAACAGATAAATTACATTGGCAAAATAATGATCAGACTGAATAAGCGAATCTAATGCACGCATTTTACCAACCGACGGTCGCAAGCCTTTAATACGATTTCCGATTGTCACTGCGCCTTTTGGATACAATTTGGGGAGCAACACATATTTACGTCGCCACCCGAGGTCTTCATTCAACGTGTATTGCTGACCAAAATAAAATGCCAGCCTGACTATCAATCGTTCGACGCAAAGCACGATTTCGGAAAGGCGGTACTGTACGTCACTTGAGATAAAAAACCCAAGCTATAGAAACGGGCGTCGTAAAAAGGGGATGGACACTTTAATGCGAATGCATTAACTGTCTCATGGAGCGAGCTGACATCATGAGCTTTGAAACCTTGCAAAACGGCACCTTAATGAAAAAACGCGCAAAGCTAGCCAACAGCACCTTTTACACTTCGGTCCCATTGGCTGGCGCGCGTCGACGAGGCTCCCATTGGCCGCTGCACGTCAGACTGTGCGGTGTCATTCTGACTGTGCTATCACACTCTTGTGTTTTCACCGATCACCGCGTTCACTCGCCTCTTATCGGTTGTACGACGTGTGGCAATATATGGGGCGCATGAAATGAACCAAGGGGTTCGTACTGCTGGGAACTACGTTGCTGTCTGTTGCTTCTTCGCGCCGCAAGGCACGCGACAGTTTGAACCATCGCTCTCCTGATGGCACTGCGTGTCCGCGAAGCAGCGGCTCCACCATTCCACGCCCAGGGTGAGCGTGTTGTACGCCGCAGATTAAAGAAGGGTGCGAAAGGCAGCGTGCGTGCTTTCGCATTCAAAACTCATATGTGCTTAGGTGTACCTCGAGCCTTTTTATTTTACTTTTCAGCAATATCATGCTACGGCTACTATACAACTCGAATGCAGGAAAGTCTATGCCCAGACCAGTAATATTTATAACTACCCACCCGCAGATCGGGCGCGATAAGTCGGTAAGGAGCAAAGCTTTCGAATAGCGTCCTGATACACACCCGACTGTCTTGAGTGACTCTCGATAATTCTGTGACTCTCGATAATATGGCTTGCACCGTAACACAGCCGCGTGCTAATTCTAACAAGTACATGGTGGGAACCAAAGTGGTGCCAAAGCATTGTAGGAGCTATGTGCTCACTCTAAGGAATGCAACAGCGCGTGCTGGCCCGTGCATTCTGCACAAGCATTAAAAAAAATTTTGGGACCAAAATGACCGAAATGTCACCACTCTAACAACGGACGTGTGTGTGCATGAAGGCACTTTGCCTCCGAACGGATACGAGCGCCACCCACTGCATGACACAGCGTAGACGCCGGACTCTGCCACCGCACGTATTATCACTGACGTCATGCGCAATGTCGGCAGAGGTGAAGGACAGCGGCATACCAAGCGCGCGTGATAGAGGGAGACACTTCATTCGCCCGAAAACAGCGTGACTCGACACGTTTGGGGGATCTATTTCACGCAGCTTATAACGCGGGCCTTTTCACACTTCGACACTGGCCCCATCTAGAAGTCGCGCGTTCGACCACGTAACGAGCCGCGCGCCATCGGATGTCTGAAACACACGTACAAATGTAGCTACCGCGCCCTCTTAAAAGGATACTTCAACGAAATTTGAAATACCACCGTCGTGTTCAGAAAAAGGCTGAATATGATCAACAATATCCGTAAATGGCAATCGCACATTTGTACTTTGAGCCCACTGGCTGTGGTTATCGTTATAAACGGCCAACTCGGCAAGCGCTCGGACAGCAGCCAGCGGAGAGCACGTCATATCCTGCGCACTCGTGACGTAGTCTGTCTCGGGATTAGCAAAGCTGCGGCGTTGCTGACGCCGTCACAAAGCCCTAGCCGTTCCAGCCACCGAAGTTGTCGAAGCACGCCAGCAATCGGGACACCGGAACTAAGCCCAAATCTACTTTTGCGTGAATTTAGAGTGACGAGTTAATCTTCTATATCCTTTTAAAGGGAGAATAGCGACGTCTTCTCTAATGCTGGCAGTAGAGCTGTCGGAATGACGTCAGGTTTAAACCATGTATACCTCTTGGCGAGACCGTTAACGTCACCCGTCTAGTAACCTCTCAAGGTTACTACCCGGAACCCGGAACCCGGAACTTTCACGCCGCGACGACAAATACCGGCGCTTTAACCTCTCGACCACTACAGAAGGCGCGAGGCGCGGCGCCGGCGGAGGTATATAAAAATACCGCGACCGCTTTTATCTCGTGTGGTTTTTTCTTTATTTTGGCTCCTATTTGCCCTCCCTGGCCGTCACTTTACCTGCCGCTCCTACAGTATAAAGGGGCGGTCAATTAGATTCCAGTTGAAAGTCCCTCCAATCAGTTTCTGCGAGCGAAATTAGGCTTTCGTGCTTGAAGCGATGCGGATCTCTCCGCCATTAGGCAGGGACGCTAGGTACTTCCTTGTCCCCATGGAGCTGGTCACGTGACGTAAAAATCCCTCCTGGCCGCGGCCGCGTCCGCAGCCGCAAGATGAACAAACCGGCCCAGGACTCGTGTGCTTAGTCACCATCCCTGTCCGCTTCGATCTGGATGAGCATCGTATCGGCGTGCGGTCGTGCACCACTACTCTATGACACAGGTTAAACACAGCTGGATAGCGGTTCTACTGCACTGGCTAGTTTTATCATCGACAGCTGAGTCACCAGAGGCCCGCTGAGGCTAACTAACTTCCGACTGTATAAAAATACAGACGTTGTTGTTACTTGAATATGCCAAAGCACGAGTTCGTACCTTGTGCGTCACTTGGAAGCAAATAGCGGCGCAGCCCTAAAATGAGTGACTATTCATACTTTCTCGCGGGAGTTGAAACATGGTGGCACAAGTGTGCAAATAGCCCTCAGACACTTCCGGTTATGAACTAGGATGGATGGATGAGTGGATGGTAATGGCTATACCCTTGGTAACGAGTGGCGGCTTATGTCACCTAGCCTAACATCTCATCATCCCTTCGATGTTTTTTTTTAAATTTGTATAAACTTTATTTTAACCCAATTCCCCCCCCCCCTCCTCTTAAAATGTTTCCATTGCTCATTTTTATCGGTATTTTCACCCCTCCCTAGACATTTTCCTTGGATCTTCGAGTCTCCTCTAAGATGCCGCAATTCTTTCCCTATCCATTCGTCCAAGCATGTCTGAATCCCAGTGCCTCCTCGCCCCCCCCCCCCCCCCCCCCCCAAATCTGTAGTCATATCCCCCAAAAGTGTGGGACGAAGCCCCGTGCACCATAAAATTACATGTTTTATAGTTTCCCTTTCGCGGTTGTATATGTTGCATAGCGTCGATTTCCTGGAATTTAGCCCGATACGTTTTCGTTCTTAGTACCCCCGTTCTAGGTTCAAGCTGCAACAAGCCCCCCAATGAATTATCATACAACTGTTTCGTCTTTATTTCTTGTTTTTCGTGCCCGGTATACTGTTAAAGCTGATTTCCCCTGCAATCTCTATTCCAACAGTTTCCTTTCTGTTTCCTTTACTTCCCTTTCTACTGACATGTTCTGATTCCCCATCTAGTTGAATGTATTTAGATCTCAGCTTGTGGGTTCGGTCTGTCCATTTAGTGTTTAGACTTTTCACATGTAGATACTTGTGCAGCCCCCTTTCGCTGCCCACCGTCTGTAATCAATTTCAACTAGTCTTTTTTTCAAATTTTACTTTACTGATCGCTTCTCTACCCTCGAAACATGCCCAAACAGTATCCCTCTGTACTCCCTGATTTAGTGTATTCCCATGTGCCCCCAAAACCAACCTACCCACACTCCTTTGCTGTATCTCCAAACCTGCCTGGATTTTCACCTCATACACAATACTGCATTCTTAAATGAAAGTCCTGGCACCATAACTCTCTTCCATACACCCCTAAGGACTTCATATCTATTATAGTTTCATTGTACCCAGTGTTTCATAATAGCTGAATCTGGTTTCCCCTTCTTTCTTAGAATATCTACTAGACGGCGGGTTTCGCAATAGTTGCCAGATGATATCTGCGCGCTATTTACTGGAAATGGTCGCTTCTGCCACTCTCAAGCATAATTCACTCTTATGGTTAAAGAATGGTGCGTAAACAAATAGAAAATATACCAAATATACCAAGAACAGAATCGGAAAGAGGCTACCCGATAGATGGCGCCACTGAGTTTGTTGTCCAACAAGAGATGGAAAATAGAGCGGCCCCTGAAGGAAAATAGCGTAGCGAATCTAGCTCGAAGTGTCGTGGTACGCGTCTCTCGCATTCGACAACAGTGGTTGTCAATACTTCTAAGAAACGCCAAGCGGTAATGTAACCACAGGCTTTAACTGACAGCGCTCATTTGACTTCCCTGGCGTCTGTTGGTCGCTTCACATCAGGGGCACTTTTCTGGCCCATTTTATGTTTAGTAAAAAATAAAAACATGCACTTTGGCCTATCTGAGCGTGGGAGCTCATGCCATACTTTGTTTCGTTGTCTATAAGGTAACCCCCAAAACATTAAAAGTTTTTGTTTTTCTTTTTTTTTATCGCAAACATAATCTATGAATTGCTGAACGCCTATTCTTAGCCCAACTGCAGCGATAAGCGTACAAACCAGATGCCAAAGTTTATGAGCTAACATCTATCACCAAACATTATTAGTGATTTTTTAAAAACTATAAATGGGAATTGGGGCCAGTTTCCGCCCATTTTTGTTAAATTATGCCGTTTGGCCCCATACGTATTCGAGAGGTTTTTCATCACCATTTTTCAACTGAACATTTCAGATAGTCGCTTATAATTTTCTAATAAGATAGGGCTTAGTTATAAATCTTTTTATCTGGCTGGAACTGCTAGCGCTAAGTTTGGGCGGCGAAAGAACGTCCGACAATGCGTAGTTTTTTTTTTTTTTTTCGTTTTTTTTAATCCTCCATATTTTTTGGGACGCCCGGTTTTTGTGTCAAAATGCCCTATTGTTTGCATTCGTTGCATGGACAAAGCTGGCCGTTTAATGGTGATCCGGTGACAACCACGAATATGGCACTCCTACTCAGCTTTGATACTGCAGCAACGCGTAACCGAAAAGTCAAGGATTTGTTGGTCGGCAGGGTTTGCGCTTTACATGGCTTGCACATAACGTCGCTGAACCATGGCGGCGGTTGTTCCTGCTTGTTCGTGCCGATAAAAAAATTTGACGGTACAAAATTCCTGCCGCATAAGGATACATGCTCAGTGGCATGGCCACCAGAACGGCAGCTGTAGGGACATCAGTCCAGGTCGGTTATAATAGAAACAAGCGCTGGTGTCTTTGGCTTCCCTCGCACTAATCGGGAAATATAGTCTTCAGTAGATATAGTTTTTGCACTCATGTCAAGAGATGCAATATACCCGTGAAATCTACACACACACAAAACAAATCAAAAGGCAATATTTGGCTACAGAATAGCCGAGATGTATTAAAGGGTAACCGCAAAGAAAAAAAGGGGTTTTTAAACAGCCTAATTGGGACAAGCATGTGACAAAAGAAATCTTCCGCGAAAACAGAATTTTTTCTATCAATATTTACGCTATAGGACGTAATTTAGTCAGAGTCACAACCTCTCCACATTTGAAACTCTCGCTCTTTCAACCCGCGCGAAGTACGGCCCGCCCCTCACTCTTGAATTTTTTCTTGGATAGACTTAGCTGCGGAGTACGCAGCGTCTCGACTTCCGGTGTGTCCTGTCGAACGCCGCGGATAGGGGGGGGGGGGGGAGTATTTTGGAGGAACGGGGGGGAGGTGCCGCCGATGTACGCTGAAAGCAAGAGCCGGTTTGCTTTCGTTGCATTTGTTTTGTTAGAACAAATCTGGCAACAACGCCCGTTCAACATGGCGCTGCATGCTTTGTTTTGGTTGGATGGAACGCGAGAAGTTCCGCGGTTTGCGAGCACATGTAGCGAAGACGTGACATGAGAAATGCCCCTGTGATGTTCCCGGAAAACGAAAAGTATCTTTCGTAATCGTCGTGTGTGCTTTGAAAGCGAAGGCAGTCACAGGGTCCACGAGTGCGCAACCACAAGCCGACGTTCACGACAGCATTGCGTTGACTTCGGCGATCTCGTTCTGTTTGGTGCGACACCTTGAAGCAACAAAAAACTCAAACGTTCGTCATGTGTGGTGTGTGGCTTGGAAGTAGATACCCACGCTAACACGAAGAGCAAATTGGTTGTTGTGGGCCGACGTTCAACGGGTTCAGTCCCGTCGTCGTCAGCTGATCTGGTCCAGCTGGTCCGGGAGGTCGCAGCGAGCTGTGGCAGCGAGCGTTTTTAAAACTAAATCTTCCTTCGTTTCGCTTCAAAATGTGGAAGATTCCTGACGCACACCATGACTAAAAAGCTGCGGGGCGTTTTCAACAACAATACGTCGTTTTAATTGAACAAGAGACTCCGGATTGTTGTCCTAAATCTGCCCTTTTTATGTTTCGTGTTCTTGAACTGCGTTCGCACATTTTTTTTCTCACTTTCATACTAATATTTGTGGAGGCCATCAGAGGTGAGGGTATAGTGAGCAAAAGAAGCAGTGGCCATCTGTCTCACATAACAATACAGGATCACACCATTTTGACGCGTTATCTCTCTCTCTGTCAGCACCCCTTAGATGGCCTGCCCCCCTCCCCCCTTTTATGTTGACAGTTGAGTGTGAAGTGAGGAGTGGAGTCGAGCACCAAGTCCCGACAAGTAAACCAAAAGAAGGGAACGGACGAGGGTGCGCACTGTGCTAAGCGCATTGTCCGTACCTTCGAAGACGATGCTCTTAGGCTCGCGCCGGGTGCTTTTGAGCCGTGCCTCAAGAGCGTGCTAGAACACAGCAGCGCACACGAAAGACAGAGAGAATTTTAGCCCCTTGTGCGAAGCAACATTGTCTGATACACGGGTTGTGAACACGCGAATCAAGAGGGTACCAACCCGCATTTCATGTCTGTGCAGGTGGCGGGTGACATGGAAGAAGGTGGAAACGGTGAAACGGTGTAAAAGACAAAAACAAATAACACGAGGAGCATTCTCCTGCCCGGGAGAAGAAGAAAAACATAATGGAAGGCGACGGAGAGCCTACTCGGCGTTGTCTTAATTGATATTTGTCTTCCGTATAATTTTAAATGCCTTGTCCGCTTTTCTAGTGGTTCTAGTCACCTTTAATACACAAAAAAAAAATTCTTTTTCTTTACGGCAATTTTTCCCGCAAGGACGTAGTTTATGCGCCGGCAAAAAAAAAAAAAAAAAAAAAAAAAAAAAATATATATATATATATATATATATATATATATATATATATATATATATATATATTCCGCTGAAAAAAATGCCGTAAATTACAAAATCGTTGTACTTTTCCTGCTGCCATGTATGTCTGCTCGCGGAAATCGATGTTCCATGCACCCACAAGATAATTTCTTGGTTTGAGGAATATGAGGTTCAGGTAGACGTCACATCATAGAGACAGTTTCTCATTTTCTTTCCTGTTTTTATTTGTTTATTCGTTGTATACACACTCAGGGCGTAAGCATTAGAGATGAGGACGTGGTTACGCAGAATTTGATGCAGAGTGTAAGGGAAAATATAAACAGTAGATTAATGTAAGCATTGGTTAAAAATAAAACGATTAAAGGCGCTTTTAAGAATACATGATCTGTGATTGAGACTACGGTAGCGGAAATTGGTTTTCAATCAGGATCCGTAAACGGTATGAGGGAGTGGTGGAAGATGTTAGTGTGAGCGCATGGGGTGCCATTTTTTTTTTGTTGATGGCCGAGTCAAGACAAAATAAAGAGGAGGTGTGATAAGCCTACTCCGAAACGTGAAATGGTGTATTAAATTTCGTGAAATCAACGTAGTCGAGCTCCTTTTCGAAAGGTTAATAAGTCAGGGAGTGAGACATTGCATTTCAGAGTAGTAACACTGGCTGTTCGGTGGACATTGATCAGACATCGTTAAATTCTTAGAATTTGTCTTTTTATTCCCACCGCAATGGCATCACGTTTTCACAAAAGTATCTTTATTCTTATGCATAGTTTATACATGCGGTCCGAACCACCAGGGTTCAATGGAGAGATTTGGTAGGTCATTCCAATACCTCCAACAACGATACGACGTATGTGCCTAGGCGGTGGCGGAGTTTCGGGTATTACATCGAGTCATCGGAACGATCGAACAAAACTCTCTATTAGCGAGTTTCCCCTACCGAAAAATCCGGTATAACTTTTCACAATCCGGATTATGGAACCGGAAATTTGTTACTGGAAACGCGAAATCAAGATTGCAGACAAAGGAAGAATTTCTGAAAACCTAAATTCCAGATAGAGTCCAGATAGAATCCAGATAGATTTCCGGTTCCATAATCCGGACAGCGAAAAGTTATACGGGATTTTTCGGTAGGGTCCCCAAATGGTTATAGTGTTTCGCGTACCGTGTATCGAACTACTGGAGCCTTTGAAGCATGCTTTCAAGGGCACGCCCAGCGGTGACGGTATCACTCGAGGGCGCGCGCCTAAAAGCATGCTTCAAAAGCTCCGGTATCCTCCGTTCACTCTGAAGCCGAGACTAGAAGCTGCGCCTTCAAAGCGAGCTTTCTGCCCTTGCTAGCACAAGTGTGAACATAGGCAGGCGAAACCAGAGCACTGAGGAAGTGAGTGAGTTGAAGCTTAAGGCGAGGCTTCGAGTCTCAGCTTAAAGATGACCGGAGTATAGTGCGGTATGCGGAACACGGTAACGGTTTGCCAACTAAAATGCCTAGTATATCCACCGAACCCGGTACATAGCTATACTTCGTCTCACTGTAGCTCGGCAAAAGGCGAAATTGCAGTGAGCCAATCGGAGCGTCGGAAGGAGGCACATGACTACATCACTGATCTCTACTATAGGGGGCTGGATGGCGCTTAGCTGCTCTCCCAGCCTGGCGCAAGTGAAGCCACCGGAAGTTCGATGCTTGTCCCGGAAGTCGGGCGTGCGCTGGGCTTCCTAGTGCATTCAGTCGATATTTTGGACCATGCTTTTTTGTGTCCTTGATTGGGTTTTAATACTCCCGTTCAGGATTAAATCCCGAGAATGAGGCATTTGAACTTGTGACATATTCAAAACTTGATCTACTAGAATCTCAAAATGTTTACATTGAATAGCTCCCCATGATACTTCTCGCGTCCGCATGCGCTCTTACTGCGCAACAAGCAGGCTCTTTTGAGGGAACAAGCGAAAATCCAGAGCCCTCGACGCTTTTCGAACCAGCACTCGGAAGGGTTACAAAGCCTGCCAAGCGCTCACTTCCGGGACAAGCCGCTCACTTCCGGTGGCTTCATACCTGTTTGCTCAATGCGCCATCCAGCCCCTCTAGTGGAGATCAGTGGACTACATGCTCCCTCTTGCTTTTTGCGCTCAGCGCTGTCGGGGAAACGGGCGGGAGAGAGACGAAAGCCACTTTTGAACGAATTTTGGGTGATAGGCTAATATCCTAGGCCCCTATGGGAACAAAAGTTGGGTCACACAAAAAGAACATCCGGGTAAGAGGGCAGTCCCTCTTTCCCCTTTTATCGAAATGCATGGGTAACGCTCTGGCCACTATAGTTATGGTTATGCACGTTTTTATTTCAGTACGCCTCCTCGCATCCCGACGTCACCATTCTCAAAGAGTGCGGTGTCCCGCGGGACGAACATGTTCAGGATCTATCTTAGAGCGAATCTCACATTTTTTGACTATGCTTTTTTTAAGAAGCGATAGTATGGGGCATAAAACCAATGAAAATCGAAGCAAGGGAGCAATGCCACTCTGTTCTGACGGTTAGAATCATGCTGGACTGCTTCTCAATTGTAGTTTGCAGACAACTCCCCAGACGGCACTCGTTAGTCGAGAAAGGTCCTTGCTTGGCCCCCGTCACTCTGATTGGCTCGAATGGGCCGTAGGGTTTCCTCTTTGTCAAGTTACGTGAAACAAAGTGCAGTTACAGGGCGATTTTCTGGCTCACGAAGGGACAAGACGCAGGCACCTCACCTGAGTTGGTCAAGACGACGCCGACGATGATGATGATAACGCCGAAAGCGAAAAGGAGTATTAGCAAAATGAGGAGTGGCTTTCCTTTGCCGGCATCGGGGCTGTGAAAAAAAAGCGACGAAAAGAAGCTCTCTCTCGTGAGCAGTAACAACTTGGAAACCGAAAGAGATAGCAATGTAAGATTTTTCTTACGCTGTACCTGAAATCAAAGGCAAAAAAAAAAGATAATAGTTGTTTACAGCATCAAACACCCGTCGGATGGCAACCGCATTGCTTCGGCAAAACACGTTCAAAGAAAGCACGTATTGTCAACAACTTTGATTAGACACAGGTTGCGCCGACATTGCGATGTTTTGCAGACATATGTTCCTCCAACGTGTTGTCCACAACGTATTTTCTAAATTACTAAATAGACTGGAATGTTGTAATACTAAAGCGGACTCACACAGGGGGCACCGCTGGGCCAAAAACCAATTTGCGAGACCTAACCCTGATTTTCCAAACCATTCCGCGCCTACGCGTTAGTACTTCACGCTTTGCCCGGGAAACTTAAATTTACCCTCTTGCCCGAGCTTGCACTAAGCCCGGTCGGAATCGCCAAGGTTCGGGAAAAACATCCGGATGCCAGCGACTGATGCGATGTGGCGGAAAGACACTTTCGACGAAACGTCGCAAAATTGTGATGTAGAAGATTACAAAACAGCGCTGTTTAAGTCACGGTAACGAAGAAGGATGACAGTTGGTTCCATTCTGCCATGGCATTAGGATGGAATGATTCGTTAATCGCCTTTCCCTTAGCTGAGGCTCATTTAATTGGAAAGCAGTCATCGGAATCCCTGCCGAAAATCTCAGCATATTTTTTTCCTATCTGGATTATGAACTGGAAATTTGCTTCTGGAAACTTGAAATCCGGATTGCTCGCAAAAGATTATAAAAAATAAGGTTAAAGAACCTGATGTGCGGATAGGTTTAGGATAAACATCGGGTTCCATAAATTCAAAAAGCGAAACTCGATTTTTTTTTTTTTTTTTTAGAAATATTGACTTGCGGGGATTACCACAGGGTGACAATAGTTGAACATAACGCATTTATAGGATGCAATGCGCGAGCACTTGACTTTGGCTATAACAATCAACACATCCCAGGTAGTACAGTTCTTCGGACAAAATTGTTAGTGAATTCGGGGCTTTGAAAAGTTGGAATATTTAAGGTAGAGGCAAACTGAACAACGCGTCAGGTTAAAATGTTTTGTGTATGCTTCAATCAACTTACTTGGGGCAGCCGTGCTGTCCATCCCGGACATCTCTGGAGAAAAAGAGAAATAAAGAAGTTAATCTGTAGCTGCACGCCACCGGTTTTGAGTAGAAATCGCGTTGCCAAAAAAGAAAATAACTTGGGATTCAATGTTTTTACAGAGCGTGCGGTGTATCCCTCGCTCTTAATGCGGTGTTCACGCGTAGGAGCAAACCCCGGACAGAGCTGGCGTCTCCCATCCCAGCTTGGCGAGGAGTGCTTGTAGCTACCGTGTCTGAGTTCTTCCTCCGCGCCGCCTACACAGGGCCAGAAAAGCTCAACAAACGCGGGGCAGACTGTTGGATTCCTCCGTCGTGTGTATACCGCATAAAGAATAGCTCTGGCAAAATTTCTCGTTACGGTTTTGCATCAAAATTGGCTAACCACAGGAATAGGCACATTTCAACGACTCACCCAAATGGCTGGCCTGGGTAATTCTTTTGCCTAGTTATTTAAATTTCAAATTCGTTCTGAGCGGCTGAAAGCTTCGACTGGCAACACAAAAAAAACGTCATTTGACTGGCAACATGGGAGCTCTAAAGCTCTTTCGCGGCGGCTTACAAGACGTCTGATGGTGTGATATGAATGGTGGTAAAGCTGATTTCAGCAAAACGAGAAAAAAGATACCCATCCCAAAATGCTTTGATTTTTAGGTTTCCTGCGAGCTATACACCATTTGACGTCGCCCTATTAGAAAGCGCAGGAAAATTTTAATGTTTTTTTTTTGCATCACCTTCATTTGCCGTTTTTTCAAAGGTTAATTTCAAGTTAAAAATGCGAAATATGTAGCAAAATAAAAAGCCTGTGTCTTCAAAATTGCCCTTAGTTTGTGTAGCTGAAAAAAAATCTCCCATTAACAAAAAGCGTGAAATATCAGAAGAGAAAACTCGTCGCACGTTAAGGTCCGACTTATGAACGCGTACGCAAAATGAATTTAAAAAATAAGAAAAAACGAAACGTTTGTCTTTTTGGGGTTTTCGCACTCATGACGTTTTCACGCAGGGGCGTCTAATAATAGGGAGTTTTAGAATAGCGCACGCTAGAGCTTTGCGTACGCAAAGAATAGCGTCGTCGCCACTGCGCATGCTCCGAACGCAAATCAGGTTTTGCGCTTTGCGTTCGCAATTTTAGCGTGCGCTATTTCTCGGAAATAGCGTGCGTACGCAAAGGGCCTTTGCGCTTCTGTAAAGAGGATTCGTGATACGAAGTTGGCTAAAGCCAAGACGTGCACAGTTAAAAAAACAATGGCGGCCCCCCGGAACCAGGCCATACCACGGCTGCGGTCGCTTTGGCGGCGTCGTGAGCGCGACATCGGCGGCATCCTGGCGACTGCGATTTTCAATACGGGACTGCGGGACGACATTACACTCTGTTTGGGAAACCCAGTAGGGCGGGCAACGATCAACGGCACCTGGATGCTTGCGACGACGAGCGAACATTTTTCGGCGAAGGTCAGTACACTCTTGCCGAGGCGACGCATGCGGCGTACACGACCGGTCGACCGCTCGCGTCGCACTCTCACGTTTAAACAAATGTCAAACTGTTACTCCAAACCAAAAATCTTTTTTTTTTTTCTCAAGTTGCAGCATTTCGTGTGTGCAATAAAAATCGTGACTGTATCTTGGTGCCGTTGCAAGCGCGAGATGCTTGGGCTTTTGCGTCGCGGCGGGGAAACGCTATTCTAAAACTCTCTTACGTCGCGTGCGCTAAAGCAAGCGCTAAATTTAGCGCTAGCGTGCGCTAAAATTGCGTACGTTATTCTAAAACACCCTAATAACCTTACTGAAAATTCGTCTATCGAGCCTACCAGATGTTCTGAAATTATTTGACGTACCAATCAAAAACATTTTATGTGTTTCAGATATCCGTGAAAGTTTACTGAAGGAATGGCGTACCTTTTAAACATTACTAAAGGTAGAGACCCCCCTCAAAGCTTTTTAAGATACTTGTGGGATCTGTCCCAATCCTTTCTATAAAACCACAGCACCCATCAAAATCATTTTAATGGCTCTGTAGGAGAGCTCACTTCACCATTCAGGATATATTGCGTCGGAGAAGCCGCTCGGACATCCTGTATTGGGTTGCGCGACGGGATATCGAAATTGAGGAGACGTTCCCCCGTCGCACATGATGAAATACATCCTCAGTAAACTCTGTGGACGAAGAGGAACCGAACACGGCAGGACAACGATTCCCCGTCCCTTCCCGTGGTGGCGCGGCCCCTGTGATGCGTAAAAGGAAGCGCATGACAAAAACACAATGTTGAAAGGACTTCGCTCCTCTCCTGAGCAGCTTCCGTATTCTCCGCTATTTCTCTCTCGCACTATTTTCTTCACCAAGTCCTCTCTCAGAGGCAAAGAGGGTGCATGGGACAAATGGGAGGGGGACGCTTTTCGGTTTGTTTGTAGATAACCGGTTTTTGTCAGTCGAAATAAGCCTTTGTCAGAAGCTGGTCACCCTATTTGTTTCTCCGTCAACGAGCGCACACTGAATGCAAAACAACGAATGGATGCTCAGTGTCGGCCTCCCGTCCCATACGTGGGACATATATATCTTCTACAGCAGCTCTGGATGTGCCGATAAAGAATGCCTCTCAGTGCCCTGTTTGTTGCAAATTTTCGTCCGTCCAGCTTCAGAAGCATTTCGGGTACGAAAAAAAAAAATAAAACGCCGGAGACGACACTGACTTTTTTCAGAATTTCTCAACGGCGTGCAATGTTGGTTGCGCGTTCGGGGTTTTCGCTAAACGTGCTACTGACAGTGTGCATGTGTCCGTGTGATGCACCTTCTCGGTTTAATTAAGTAAAGTACCGTGCTTCTCGGGAATTTACCCAGCGGCATTGTGAGTACCTTGAAAGCTATTCTTTGCGACAAAAAATTCGGATATCACTATTTGGTCTTATCGCGTTCGTCTAAAGCTGCTCACGCCCGGGTTTGGGAAAATGTTAGTTCTGATCGTGTTTTTCAGTTATAACTTGCATGTAAAAACTCAATGTGTGTTGTAAATTATCATTAGCGTTCAAAACTGCATTTTGTTCAATGATTCACAGTCATTTGGGCGTCTAAAGATCTGGCGGGCTGTGGGGTCTGGCGGCTGCGGGTTTGAAGGCCTTAAGGGCTGAAGGGGTTTTGACAGTCCAAGGGGTTGAAGCACTGAGAGGCTCCCGTAACACATCAGTGTTGAAGTGTTATTTTCAATACGTAAACACTCTAAGATATCATGAACATATACTAGGCTGCAAAGCAGTTATGAGGGTCAATCGCTGCATTCTACGCAGCACGGAAAAAGAAAAAGGAGACTGAAGTAACCGAATCAGCACGGAGGGTTTCGTAGGTTCGCTCCATTTCGTACAAACGCTGAGAGATGGCGCGGCATAGGAACTCAAGGTAAAGCCCCTCTATTCTGGGAAAAGTGGCGCCATTTTTTGGACTAGCCACCGCGCACACTATTCGACAGTCGTCCCGTGACATCTGGCTTTCGGTTTTCGACTTCTGGTCGCTATGAATTTCCCAAGATATTGCTAAGCCGCAGTTGACGGGCTGCAGCTCCTGTAGAAAAGTCGGCCGGAACGCTTTTGAGTGTTGCCTCTGGAGTGAAAAATGAACATCGGAGGAAGATCTTGCTTCACCGACTCGATCGAAAAGATTTCAACCCAACGGTACCCGGAAAGTTCTGCGAATTGAGCGCTCTGTATAAAGCTCACCCGCATGCAAAAAAAAAAAAAAAAAAAGATGTTTAGAGTGAGTTACGCACTCCATTCCACAGTAAAGGCGAGAAATGGAATAGCGACCATAACATTGTTTACTTGGCATTCACAGAAGTCCGTCCCGTGGAGTTAAAGGCCCCTACGCACAGTTGCGTTTAACAGCGTTTGACTGCGTTGCATCGGGAAACAAAAGCGGCTCATCGGCATACCTGTGCTTCGTTCGAATAGTGGAATCCAGTTCAAGGAATTGCTTGGCACGCGACAAAAGTATGGATGTCCTGCATTCTCGCAGCTGCAACGCAATGAAACGCTCTCAAACGCAACTGTGCGCAGTCGTTCAAAACGGCCTGCTCCTGCTCGTGCATGTGACATTGGCGTCGCTCCCAATTACGGGTGCGTGCGGAGTACGCACTCTCGTCCAAGTGTTGCGTACGTGCTCGCGTACCATACTCTGCTTCACGCACATAGCTTGCAACACTGCCGCGGCTGCGCACCTGAGCATGTGCTTGTATCTGTACTCCGTTTCAATATAAGTGTGAGCGCAGCCAGTGCGACAAGCACGAGTCTGTTTTCTCTGACGACGCTGTTACTGCATGAGTGTGTGTGCTTAGCCTACCCAAAGTGTGCTCGCTGTCGTAGCGTCAATAGGGTTCCCATCGCTAGCAGTCTTATTGAAACAAAACCACAACCAAATAAGACACTTGAAATCAACACCACTCGCGCCAACAGCTTTGGCACCGCAATGACATAGATTGCAAGCGTGACATTTTGCAGTGCCTAATGTTACAACTGAGGGTGCGTTTATCATTCTAAACATATATTTCCACAAAGTCCTTCGCTGAGCTGCATCCGTAAGTTGCGCTGATTGGCTCTCCGAGTGTTCTGCGGGAAACTAAACGCGCAACGTTTCTGGTCTCCAACCGCTTCTCGCCACAAGGACGCCGCTCTCCACACCACGAACACGTTCAAACTCGAATCTACGTATTGGCCTTTTGAATATAGCTAGTCTGCTATGCGACTGCCCATGACGTTGTACTTCACTCAATGTGACAACACGAACGTCTTATTCTTATTTTCTAGTTCTGGGTCTGCACATTTTTTCTGTTTGTGTGACATCGTGATTGGCCGAGCTTTTTCCGTAGTTAGCTGTGACTGGCTCTCCAATGTGCTTTGCGGGGAACACCCAAATGGCATCGTCAATGTGCTTGTTTCTTTTGTGGGCATGCCTTAACCGATTAAACCAATCACGGGAGTGAACGCGCCGGAGCCCTGCCCTTTTTCCCACGCGTGAATGATTAGCCATCTGATAGCGTACCCACCAAGACTGCAAGCGCAGTGATAGTGCAATTTTGCCGCCGCTTGATTCGCTTCATCACGTCGTGGCGTTGGCTGCAGTATATGTATATATATATGTGTATACATATATGTATACACAGTGAGAATGGTTCAACGGGCCGGTTGGACGTGAAACGAAAGTTGAGGAGTTCCAGGAAAGGCCTTTACCGCTCATTCACACTGGAAGCGGATCCGCGTTCCCAAAGCGGTTGCGAACGCGGTTGTATAACGATCCAGTACAATTGCACGCGCACTTGATGTCATCGAGTGCGCGTGCAATTGTACTGGATCATTATACAACCGCGTTCGCAACCGCTTTGCGAACGCGGATCCGCTTCCAGTGTGAATGAGCGGTTACTTCGCCAATGTGTCAAGCGGGGACCGCTTTTCTTCAGGAGGACATTTGACAAACCATCCTACCCTGAAGAAAAGCGGTCCCCGCTTGAAGCATTGGTAAAGTAAAGACCTTTCCTGGAGCTCCTCCAACTTGCGTTATATATGTATGTATATATATATATATATATATATATATATATATATAACTAAAAATCAAGGTTTAATTGGCGGACGCGTGCCACAAACACAAACAAGGAATGCGCCGAAACTGGAGCAGCGAGCGTTGCGGCGTCGGCGTGGCAGCTGGCTGGAGTGAGAGTGAATGTGCCTCGTCGCCGGGAGAATCTCAGTGAGTCGGCAAAGCTAGCGCTCAAATCCTTATCTACTGCATGCGGCATCTCAAACATTGGACCTAGAATGTTCGACAATGACTAGGCAAGGCCATTGTGGCATCCTTATCTTTTACACTCTGGGAAAGAGTAAACACAAATCTTTTATATGCAAGGAGAAGCGCTTGCTCTAGCTCATGCACGCGGCAATGTAACTGACCCGATGTTAATATACAGCTCGTTTGCTATTTATGGTCTTGCTTAAAACTAAAAGTCAGTAAGATTTTACATCTATGTGATGATTATAAGCAGATACGAAACCAACTATCACATTGCGAGCCTGAAAATCGAAGTTTCGGAATATCAAGCGCCTCGTTAAAGAGTCGAAATATTTGCTCCTTCATTGCAACGCACGTCCACTGCAAATTAATAAGGAGGGCCCGACGCTGCTTTGATACCACGTCATAAGCAGAGTCTTTTTCTCCCTGAATTTTAGCTGATCTCCATTCCTGTGACAATTTTCGCCAGAGTTTCGTTCGCATGGGAATGTATTTCGTTTTCTATAAGCCTGGTGAGTTTTCTAGTGCTCGCAATGTTGAAAATAACTACAAAATCAAAATCACATCATTGTGCAAACGATTCAAACTTCTGCACGCGGCAAAGTTGAGTAATTTTGTGCGTATTCGTTACGCGTTTGTCGTCTGGAGCGGTCACCTCGAGACGTCTCGAGCACAGGAAGTTGTCTTCGAATATATTTCAGAAACAACCGATTCACGGCAAACTTCTGTCGTGGTAAGTGTGCAAGCTGCGCTCTTCATATCTATTATTTTAAGACGTTTAATTTACATGTTCTCTTTTTGACCGATCGTTTCTTCCAAGCGACAAGAATCAAGTCCGGTGAATTCGTCCATACCAACGCCCCTAGCAACGTTTTTTTTTTTTTTTTTTTTTTTTTTTTTTGGGGGGGGGGGCGGTTGTTAATTACATCTACGTTCTCATTTTCATCTTTCAATGCGTAGCCCAGTTCCCTGGTCTCGAAGCAAATGTCCGTGAGCTCTATTTCCTACAGGGCAGAGGGACAGCCAATAGCAGCGAACGATCGAAGGGTCCTATTAAATGACGAATCTCGGAATACGATTACAACTGAAAGATGACATGTGCAAGTGTCAATGAGGATGCGAAACATCATGCCCGCTGTTACTGTGCCGGTCGCGTTTTTCGCCATAGAATAAACTTCTGAGCGACGCTATTAACTGGTATTCATCTCTATGCGCCCTGATCGTCTTTGTTGGTGTTTTTCAAGAAGGGGAACTCACCAGGGCGGAAAATGAAAATCAATTTAACTTAAATCATGTTACATATTAACAAGTTTTGCTATGAGGATTTAGGTTAAATAAAACTTTTCGCGATAAAATCATACCTTTTATACACCGTTTGTGGATTACTTCCCGCGTTCTCTGGGCATTTGTTTTGTATTTAATTATTCAAGAACTATCTATTTTCTCCTGAACACGAGCAAAAAGCGATACGTTTGTATGCAAATCAGAACGTTGCAATGTTTTTTTTTCTTTACCTTCCACTTTTTTGTTAATTACGTAATGTCTTGCAATCAAATTATGAAGCAAAATAAAAACAACAAAAAAGCGTTTTTTCTTGCTTGGTGGGGCTTGTGAGAACACGAAAAGTTGTTAATTAAATACAACTTTATGTTTACAATATTTCGTTCTTGAATATCGTATTCAATGAACGGACGGACTAAAAAAGAAATGTGCCATATTAAAATACATTCATTAATTAATAATCACCGATTTCTACTTTCGTGGTTTAAATAAAATTTAATGTCTTAAATAACTTACTACAGGGATGAGTTGAGCTAGTTGGTTACGATACATTACGAGTGGAGCCAGCTGAACATTCCAGGCAGGAGAAAGAGAAAAGACACCCAATCGCTGGATTACCAACTATGTTAATGAATCGTCCTCGTCGTCTACTAAATCTTATGCGTATCAATTTTTTTTCTTCCTTATTTCTATTTTTACTTAGCAGAGAGGGCGTCCTTCAGAAAGAGCTTTTCTTGCGGTTGCAGGGTTGTTGAGGCAGGGCTCACACAGTTTTCTTCTTCGTTGTCTATAGACCATTTTACTGAAAGAAGGCGAGAGAGAGAAGGGGAAAGGGCTACCGGCGCTTTCCCCCTTTCTGATTGTGTAGAAAGAGTGAAAGTCCCGGGGATGAGAGGCTTCGCCGGTGTTGGGCGTCTGCTGTGCCCGAACTTCGTTCGCGCTTTCTTTTCTATTTTAAACTCGCAAACTTAATTAGAGCCAGAGGCTTCGACGGCAACAGTCCCCCGGTCATCGGGACACCATTGCTGGGTCATAGGGTGCACGAATAAAAACAGATGCATAGAATACTGTCCGAGGACATATGTAGCTTGCAAGGAATCCGGCAAAGGCGAGAGCGGCTGCAATGTCTTTGAGCTCCATCGCTTTCCACATGACCCCTGTCTCCGGTGGCAGTGGATTGCGTCCGTAAACCGAAAGGGCGTTTCCTCAACGCCATCCTCTCGACTTCGCTCGGAACATTTCGTGAATAGAGCGCGCACCGAACGCTGTACCGCCGATGAACATGGGGTACGCTCGCAATGTGCGTGCGAGTTTTCTCATGATAACTGCTGTTTCAGCTTGTAAAATTTCGTAACTGAATTTATCTTAATAGTGATAATTTGAAGTGGTGACTGACTCGATTTTATCATCTACAACAGTTAGTTCAAGGCTCGTTTCCGCCGCCGGCTGAGGCTGGAAATTGTTGAAAACGTGGTTCTATTAATTTTTTTTCTTTTTTTTTTTATTGCGATCTCCTGCGCGATACTAAAAAGCCGGCAAAAGCGCTCCTTGGAGTGCCGCTGGTGGGTTGTTTCCGTTGACTAAGGCGCTTTGAGGCGCTTGATAGTCACTGTAGGGAACGTCTCGTGTGTTGCGATCTGCGTTTTTGAGCCCAGTGTGCACGTTTCTTTGCTTGAGTCATGGCAACCGCCAGTGTGGAGACGGAGGGAACAGCGGCAGCGAACGTGCCAGCTATAAAAATTGGAGGTGAGTACCCAAAATATTGCATCAAATAGTAAAATAATTCGTGGCTGCTTCGAGGCTTTCTGCGGTTCGATAAAAGTACATCTAGAGCGTCTTCGTCATTCATTCACAAGGAAATATAAGAACAGAGACACAAAGATAAAAACAGCACAGCAAGACGATACATAGCAGCTCTGGGCGTTTTCAAAGTTAATTGAGGTTCCCGTTTCGTGTATCGCTTGTTGATTACAACTAAAAGCGGCTACGTTGAAATAGGCCCATTGCAAGCAAAATGTATAAATGGTTCATCATTTCCAGTCATGCGGAAAGCAATGGAGCTTTAAAACATTCCAGCCGTACTTGCCTTGCCGGATTCCATGCAGGCTATATAGGTCCTCGGACAGTATTCGACACTTTCTGTCGTTATTCGTGCACCCTATCACCCAGCAACGGTGTCCCGATGACCGGGGGACTGTCGCCATTGAAGACAATGGCTCTAATTAAGTTTGGGAGTTTGAAACGTAGAAGAAAGCGCGAACCAAGTTGGGGCACTGCAGACGCCCAACACCGGCCAAGCCTCTCATCCGGGACTTTCACTCTTTCTACACAATCAGAAAGGGGGAAAGCGCCGGTAGCCCTTTCCCCTTTTCTCTCTCGCTCTCAAAATGGCGCTACCCACGATAAAACTGTCTATAGCCAAGGCCTCCAACATCTCCCTTGTAAGTTGGTTTTCATGGTGCCCTATGACGCTGGCTTGCTCAAGCTTTGGTTTGCACTTTCAAGTTCGACAATGGGCAACGAGGTGTCCTGGTCCCGCGAGATTTTTAACGTTGGCCACATGTTCTCGTGCACGGTCGTTTATGCATCTCCCGGTCTGTCCAATATAGCATCTTCCACATGTTAACGGTATGCTATAAACAACTCCTTTTTGGCACGGAAGGTATTTTGTCCTGTGTCGGGTGTCACACATGCCTTTCTTCTCCGTTTCTGTCTGATTGATGATTGATCCTGCGGCATAGGGAATAAGCCTTAATGGGGGCCGAGCACACAACTTGAACGCGTTGCCGGTTTGCTATTTTTTTTTCTCAATTTGTGGGTGACCCCCATGAATGTACGGGACTACTACAAAGGGCTTCATTGTTTTAATTGCTTGTTCTTCACTTTGGACAATGCTCCTCCTGACACTACAATGTTAAAATGCTAAGCAAGGAATGGCCATCGCAGCCGTCTCCGCAAGCCTGAAGAAGACCTGCACCCGACAAGTCCAACAAAGCTTTGATGCACAGATTTCACGACTTCACAATGCCAGATATCCAAAAACCTTATTGGCTTCCATATGTGAAAAAATATGCCGCAGTGCCAAGAAGAACAATGTCCAAAGTGAAGAACAAGCAAGGAAAACAAAGAAGCCCTTTGTAGTAGTCCCATATATTCGTGGGGTCATCCACAAGTCCAAAAAATAGCAAACCGGCAGAACGTTCAAGTTGTGTGCTCGGCCCCCAATAAGGCTTATTCCCTATGCCGCAGGATCAATGAGACACAAACGGACACGAAAGGCATGTATGACACCCGGCACAGGACAAAATACCTTCCGTGCCAAAAAGGAGTTGTTTATAGCATACCGTTAACAGGTGGAAGATGCTATATTGGACAGACCGGGAGATGCATAAGCGACCGTATACGAGAACATGTGGTGAACGTTAAGAATCTCGCGGGACCAGGAGACCTCGCTGCCCATTGTCGAACTTGCAAGTGCAAACCAAAGCTTGAGCAAGCCAGCATCATAGGGCGCCATAAAAACCAGCTTGCAAGGGAGATGTTGGAGGCCTTGGCCATAGACAACGAAGAAAAAAACTGTGTGAGCTCCGCCTCAATAACCCTGCAACCGCAAGGAAAGCTTTTTCTGAAGGGCGCCCTCTCTGCTAAGTAAAATTAGAAATAAGGTAGACAAAAAATTGATACGCATAAGATTTAGTAGAAGAGGAGGACGATTTTTTTAAATAGTTGGTAGTCCAGCGATCAGTTGTCTTTTCTCTTTCTCCTTCCTTGAATGTTCAGCTGGTTCCATCCGTAGTGTCTTAAATAAATGTGATTTAAAATAAATAAACGTGATTTAAATCATATAAATGTGGTTTAAATCATGTAAATTTGGTTTATACAAAATACAACTGATTTATAAAAACCGGTAGTATGCTCGCAAGCTGATCAGAAAACAAAATATTCTAAAACATGAGACCTTGAGAAATTACATAATGCAGAACATAATGCAGAATATAATGCAGAATATAATGCAGAATATAATGCAGAATATAGCGCGATAACCTAACGGTTATCGCGCTTGCCTTACACACAGAAGGCCAGGGTTCGATTCCTGGCCGCGGCTACACATTTTTGTTGACACTGTCATGTGATGTTCTGGTGAATTCGAGAACCGTCTTGCTGATTCCAGGTTCGAATGTTCTACGCGCCGATCCTTCTACGCCGAACGATCCAGAAACCCACGAGGGTACATAAGGGATTCCGAAAGGCGAGCGGAGTCAGTTTCGCACCAGCGTTCGACTCTGCTGCTACGCCGACTTCGACGCCCGCGACGCTGTTATTATCTTTTGTACCCGTTTATTTTTGGCACAAGTTCGCCACATTAAACGTTTATTTCTTTCTGTGTATGTATTGCTCTTTTGGTCACCACCCGTGACAATAGAATCTGATTCATTTGATCCCTTTTTTAAAACATTATTTCTTGTACCCTTAAGGGGGATTCAACCGCTATTTATTTGTACCCTTTTTCCTCATAGGTGGCGCCGAATTTTTCCGGAACAAACGAGTTGCATGTTCGCAGCTGCCCATGAAGGTCGGGCACTCGAGGTGGGCTCGGGCCACGGCAGACTTGTACCGTACGCATTACAAGTAATCAAATTACTTGTAATCGATTACTTTTTGGAGTAATTTTGTAATCAGTTGATTACTTTTATTAGGCAGTAATCAGAAGAGTAATCTGATTACTTTTTGAAGTAATAAAATTACTTGTAACCATTACAATTTGTCCACGGGACCCCCCCCGGCAAACGGCTTTTTCTTATGAAATGACAAAAATAAAATTTGCTTTTTTTTTCGAACGGAAAAAAGAAAGATTTTTGCGGAGCTGTAGGAAACGAGGTCAATCTCTTTCTATGTACAGTTTCTGTGGAATGTCCGTTTTTTTTTTTTTTTTCGAGCTGGGACTGGGAATGGGAAGCACCAGGGAAGCCACAGTGCGTGACAAAGGCCATTCAGGGCGAAGTTTGAGGAAGCAGAATGTAGCTTTGTGAGCCCTTCGTTCAAACTAGCCCCCTCACACACACACACACACAGAAATAAAAAGAAATTAAAAATCCTACTTAGGGTACCTACTCGCAGCCCGTAGGAGAACCAGAACCGAAGAATGCTTAAAGCGGATGCAAAATATAACAAAGGCAGTTGAAATATTTCCCCATTTCCCCTACGTGGTCTTTGTGACAAGCAATGTTTCGAGTTGAGATGTGGTCGGGGCGATCTCTTCCGCTAATGCAGTGGTTGGGAACCTTGTGGCGCAGCGGGCCGAGTCGCCGTGAAGCTAAGGTGGAACGGGCCGGACGGCAAGCAGCGGGGGAGGGGGGTGGGTTAAAATTTTAAAAAAGAACACTTGCACAAAGTCACACTGACGTACATAAATCGAAAATGAACAGTTTCTTCATTTCACGACACACGACATGAAATACAACTTGTCCACAAAAACCTAGAGACTCCTCTCAGTGAGACTAGTGGTGTTGAACTGCGCTCGCCAAACTACGAACATCCACGTTCAAGCTGCTAACTGCGAGTCGCAAAACATTTTGGAGGTTCTCGTTAGCCATTCGTGAAGGCAGGCAACGGGCAGCGAATTAGACAACTATTTTTTTTTTCTTCTTTTTACCTGACCGCGTTGGGGCCGCATGATACTGTGTCGCGGGCCGGATGCGGCCCGCGGGCCGCTGGTTGCCGACCACTGCGCTAATGGATACTACACATGATCCGTTTCAAATCCTGGAGCTACTGCTCTTTTGTATAACATGCGAGCTCATCCACGTGTGAATAATAAAAAGAGCGACGCAAACTTTGGGGACAACCCTTGCTCAAGCTTAACAAGATCTAGAACCCCCTCCGCTCCCCCCCCCCCCCCCCCCAAACACACACACACTGGCGAACGCCCAAATCATTAAACGTCTTCAAACGAATTCTATGCTTGTGTTCGCATTGTGAAGGTGCAACGACCACGAAGAGGGAGCCAGTTTTTCTTCAATACTTGTGCAAATGTGAAATATAGGTTGGAAGTAGTTCATTGTTATGAGCGCTAAAGATGTGTCTTCACACAATAAAGTAATCGGAAAAGTAACGATTACTTCTTTAAGTAATGTCCAATTACTTTTTCCGTCGAGTAATCAAGTAATCTAATCGAATACTTTTTAGCCAAGAGTAATAGTAATTGTAATCGATTACTTTTTTTTAGTAACGTGTACAAGACTGGGCCACGGGCTGTTCGCCGCCGATCTCGAGCTAGATCTTCTTCGCTCTGCGTCCGCCGCTGCCAAAAGCGGCCAACAGGCGGCATGGGATACAAGCCAGTACATACGTAGATGACAGTGGCTTACAAAACGTAGAATAAGCTCTGATTTCCGAATGGGTTCGAAATTCCATTCACGTTCAAAATTATCGAAAGCACAGGGAGCAGCGTTACGGCCGTTTGGATCACATTTAACACGCAAACGTGGTTTCGCAAAAAAAAGAAACACAAAAAAAAGGTTTATTTTAGGGATAAATTCAAAGCTAGAAAACAAAAAAGAAATGAAGTTGCAGTTTTGCACTTCCTGTGACCTATATCGGCCTGCTCTACGTCTGAATACTTGTTTGCAAACCCGCTCCCAGGATGTGTGGAGTAAAGCCCATCTATCCTGTGAAAAGTGGTGCCAGTCATTTTTGTGCAAATGCTCGAGACACGTGCCGCGCGCCACTTCTGGGAAGATCCAGAGCCACTAAATGAGCTGCGTTTAGAGTATCGGCACTCTGTTCCCCAATATTATTTTGGTCGCCGACATTTTGGTGCTTGTGCAGAGTGGACACAACTGTCGATCGTCATGATTCAAAAATGCGACTTCCTAAGCATTAGATTCGGTGTTAGGAAGCTCATTTAATGTTGACTTTATTTGTCGCGAAGTGTTTAAACATTTGTGGAGGGCGGAAAAGCGTTTCCTGTGATTTCGAAGAAATCTTTAGACAACTCGCAATTATGATTTTAAGCCACAATACGAACAAATGCCGTTCCTCTAAAGCGTAGCTTATTTAGTGGCACTATAGAAAAACATTGCATCTGAAATTTAGCTCAGGGCTGCGCTCTTCCGCCATGATCTTCCCTAGAGCTACTAAATAAGCTACGCTTCAGAGTAACGACATTTGTCCATATTGAGGCTTAAAATCATGGCTGCCAGCTATCTGAAAATTTATCTGAAATCACAGGAAACGCTTTTACGTCCTCCACAAATGTTTAAACGCTTCGCGACAGAGCAAAGCAATATTACATGAGCTTCCTAACACCGAATGAAATGCCGAAGAAATTGCACTTTTGAATCATGACGATCGGCAGTTGCGTCTGCTCTGTACAAGCACCAAAATGGCGGCGCCACAGCAATATTGGGGAACAGAGTGCCGACCCTAAGCATAGCTCATTGAGTGGCGAGGTCCACACTTCTGCGCGGAAAGGTCCACACTTCTGCACGTCCAGAGGTGTGGACCTCGTCGACGAGGTCCACACTTCTGCGCGTCGAGAGGTGGGGACCTCGTCGGCGAGGCACTTCACGCGGCGAGTCAAAAGCAACAAGAAGCAACTGCTTCTCACCCGCGAACTGCACCAAGGAGTTCTCTGTCCGAGCAAGTGGCGCGGCTCTACTACTCGCCCACAATCACGCGCCAGGTGCACAGCAGCTGACAACAATGGCAACGTGTATGGCAAGAAAGGACACTTTACGCCTGTCCGCCTGTCAGCGAAATAGAACCACTCAAATGCACAAAGCCATGTTGCACTCAAGCTATCCTCGCAAATCCCATAGGTTGAAGGTGCTGCCGGCAAGTGAAGACTAAATAGACCGATCTCACCACGCGTTTGGCGCTTGCGCGATGCAGCCATAACGTTAGTTCACAGGAGGCATTCGGCAGTGCACGAGACTGTTCGTGCCCTGCACCCGCAGAGTTCCAGCGAGGTTGTTGCACGCGCAGAAAGACTAAAGTTCGATCGCTGCGTTGCTGCAGCGGTGGCGTAGTCAAACTGGCTGGTGACATCGGTCTATGCCTTTGATAAAATTTACGCTTACTATTACCGCCAACCATTGTTGTGGAAACGCGGAAGACACGTGCGAAAAGCCGGGTGCTCCGCTGCCATTTGCTTCCAATGGCCGCTATTTCAGTACTGCGCCGACAACTGCTTAGAAGGGCCGCTCGAGACACGGGCCTCGTGCACTGGCGGATTTGACACCACTTGCAAGACAAACGCAAACACATCGAAGGGCTTTAGTCCAGACAGATAAAGAGGGATCGATGGCAAAGTGCAATAAAGGGAAAAAAAAAGCATCGGTGGCCGAGTGGGCTAGAGCACGCCAGCTCGGAGCACGTGGAGCAAAAGCTCGCGCTGTGTAACCCAGGAATCCTGCGTTCAATTCCCACCCCTGCCCGTTTCATTTTGGATGAGCATCGTACCGGCATGTGGTCGTGTATCACTACTGCGTGATGCATGTTAAAGGGATGCAGAACCAAGGAATTTAGTGTCCATAATAAGTGACGCACGCTCTTTCCACGAGCCAGCAGCCGCCGGTGTGAGCGAGCACAGGCAACAAAAATGACGTCAAAGACCTCCATTCGCGGTTAAGGCGACAGTGAAATGTATGGGCTTCGGGCCAAAGGAGAATAAAGAAAAGTTTCTTATCTACGCAGTGGTGTCTGGTGTAAAAGGTAAGCGATTAATTGGTCTAACAAGCACGTTGCTTTCACTTGTAGAGATGAAAAGCCTGTCTTTATTCTCCTTTGGTCCAAAGCCCACGCATTTCACTGTCCTCTTAAGCGCGAACGGAGGTCTTTGACGTCATTTTCGTTGCGTGCGCTCGCGCACACCAGCGGCTGCTGGCTCGTGGAAAGAACGTGCGCCACTTATTACGGGCACTAAATTGTTTGGTTCAGTATCCCTTTAAAGACCCCAGGCTACAGGTTGTACTGCACTGGCTAAAATTCTCATCTACAGCTGGGAGACAAGTCGCCCGTTGAGGCAGACTATGTTCTAGGCTGTATAAACACACACACCCCAATTTGTTTTCAGACAGATAAGGTAGCACCGGTTCATTCCACCTTGATATAGTAAGGTCACTGTTGAAAGAGGTTTTCATAAGGGACAATAACATAGTGAACTTCCTAGGTTATTTATGAAGACACTAATGATATCTAGAGGTTCACTTGATTTTGCCTAAATATTAGAAGGGTGAAGAGAGAGAAAAAACAAACGTACGCTTCACCTTTGGTAGAAACAGATTTTCTACCTATTGATCTCCCGTTTGGTTTTCTTAGTAATCCACAAAACGGGAAGTGTTAAATTTACAAAAAAGATTGTTTCGGGCGCCAAAACGCTAACGTCAAAATTCAATTTGCATCTCAGAGTAAGCACTTGTCTGTTGCTTTATAGGAATCATGCTTCTTTTTTTTGTTTTTCATATCCACTAGCCACCAAACAAGGTCTACAGAGAATGAAAATATCTGAAATAATGTTTCATAAGATAAATGTTGTTCGGAATAAGTATTTTAGCCTTCATTGCAACTTATTCAAATATTTCTTTTTATTTCGAAATACATATTAGTAGGGTGCCTTCATGTGCACTTAGGGTGGAGACATCTGGACATTTTGTCCCACTTTTATTTTTTTGTTGTTCAGAAGCGCGTGAAAGGGCGTGTCCCGGAACGCGTTTGTGGCGCCGAGTGTACTATGGCGACATGTTGTTTTCGTCGATTTTTTTTGTATTTTACCCATGATCGCGTGCTGTCGGCATCGGATACTATAAAGGGTGGCATAACCCTCAGCAGAAGGACATTGAGACACCCTACATATTAGGATATCTGTGTTCAACCCTGCACGATCTTAGGGTGCTTACGAGTCACGCTTGTAGCGTATGCAAGCGTTTGACCACGCGCGCTAACATTGCACACACAAGCAAAATAGAATCAACAAAAATTTGGCCTTCAGAGCCTTCTCAGGCCTATCGCTAGGAGTCTGCTGATGACTAGTTACACTTTTTTGCAACGTTCAAAAAGTGTCAACCAACAGAGCCATCATTTGTAATTCTTTTGTGTCTATGCTTATACAGCGGAAGGTTAGTCAGCTCTGAGGGCATCTGGTGTCTTTGTTGGAGATGAAAGACAGTGCAGTATACCGCAGCTTGTCTGACGACTTTAAAGTGCATCGCGCAATAGTGATACATGACAGCACGCCGGTACGATGCTCATCCAGATTGAAACGGGCAGAGGTGGTGGATTGAATCAACGATCACTAAGCTTTACAGCGTCAGCTTTCGCTACACGTGCTACCGATCCACTAGCAACGAGACATCGCGGTCGAATTCGAGCTCGAGAGAAAAACAACAGCAGCAACAGCGAGAAAATCTCCGGTTTGAGGCATTTAGTACTAGTGTCGCCATCTCGTTTAACAAGTTAAAACTAAAATTAACAGGGTGATTTTATTTACACAAATACGCTAATACAACAATATTTTGCTTTCTCCTAGTGGTCTTAAAATTAAGATTAGAGGCACCCCTAGTATGTACGGTCAAGCGTTTTGTCACATTTGTCTTCTAAATAATCGTATTTTCAAAAGTGCCTCAAAACGCGCTAAAAACTGTCAAAACGGTCATATTTCTGGATTTTATTAAAAAAATCTCGAGCGCTCTAAAAGAAAAATCTAAGGGCCGCACAATCTCAACTACGTTATCATAAGTTACCCCCAAGATAATGAATACTATCGTGCATTCCTGAAACTCAGGTTTGTGTAGCTAAATTTGCCTGTTGAGTGACGAGCGGTTGGATCCCCCCTAATGTTACAAACTTTTTTGAGGTGTGACGATACATATCACCGGTCCTTATTACCCACTTTTCAGAGACGTACAAGCTAGACGAAGCATTTGTCCATTCATTCATTCATTCATTCAACCAACCAATCCTCTCTTCCACAATTTTATCCTGACGATTTATGAAATTGATACTATTGCTCTACACAATTTCAATAGCCGTACTGTGCCGTTAACCTAAAATAAAGAAAATATGAAGCATTCACATTACCGCAAAGCATTTGGCAGAGCTCACCGCTCTAATCTACGGATGGATCTCGGCGTTAGATGCTCTAAATGTTTTAGTATGTAATATCACTGGCTACCTAAAAACGCAGAACTTTGTCTTTTTAAGCTTAAGCTAGGTAGTGCAAGCTACCGCACGTCAAAATGGGTCTATATAGCCAGTAAGATCCATCCATCCATCCATTTATGCATCCATCCATCCGAAGAGTTCATGGCATCTTATTATTGCCAAGACGATTGCGATACAATCTGATAAGAACGCAGCGAGAGCCAATCCCGAGGCAAGAGGCCTGTGCTTTATAAACCCTGTACTAAGCTTCTTGAACTGGCCCCGAACACAGAAGTTTCTGCTTCACGCTGCCCCACAATGGCCTACCAACACCTATTGTTTGTCTTCCGTTAACCAGTTCAGCCAGTAGTGGGCTAGTGACAACAATGTCGTTCAGAAAAAAAAAAAAAAAAAAAAAAACAGGCAAAGAAAAAGATTGTTCACCGCTATTGTGATTGCGTCTATTGGAAAGTGTTCCTTAACGTCATTGTCGTTGTCTAGCCTAATTAAGAATTCCACGAATTAGAGTCACTGAGAACACAAAACGGTTAGGAGATAAAAAATAAACACGTAGATTATTTTTTATATCGAATCCCATAGATTACTCAGTATATACACCTTGTTGCGCGATTTTTGGAGCTCTAGGAATTGCAATAACCATTTACGAATGTTGAAACATTTGCCCTGGTGACCAGGCAACACTGCTCAAGTAAGTCACGCCATGGAGCCTATAAACCACTTGATTATCTTATTTAGATAAACGCTTTCTCATTCTAGGCTCCTCCATGCTGGCCCAGCTCGCCTAGTCATCGCACACTCACAAGCGCTACTCGGCTACTCCCACATCTACGGGGCGTCAGGAGGTAGGTAGATAAAAGCCAATAATGACCGAACATTCGGAGAGAGTAAGTTACTTCACATTGATGATTGTTTGGCTTGTTTTTGAGGGTCCTCAAAGTGTAGCGCATAATCTAAAAGTCTCACCGCCGATGACTAACCGCGCTATTTCCGGAAATTTACTTATACGGGATCGGCATCCCTTCCTGTTCTCTTGGGTAAAAAGAAAGAGCCCTGATTCCTCGAGGAAACGACAAATCTGACGAAAGTGTCGTTGGCGCATCTTTAGATCTGCCTATTCGACTTGTCTGGTCCATATACCTGAGAGCGCCTTAAACCTACAAATCCATAAACGCGTTAAATTTCTCGGTGAACGGCAAGACATTGCCAGTGGGCACCTACCGGCCCCATCACCGGAGATGCGCGCCGAGCTTGCCCGCAGGGGCCGCCGGGCCGGGTCTTGGTTACAGATAGCAGACAACCTTCCGAAAGATTTTATTCCGCTTTTGCTCAGCGCGCAGCCAGTTTTTATAGACAACAATTTTCAAATGTTTTTACCTGCTTGCTTTAGTATTCAAAGTTGTTTTTTTTTCCCCAGATCACCGTGCACGTTGCTTTTTTTACGTGCCGAAATGGCGCATCGTTGGTACTGAGAGGGTCCGTCCAAACGCCGCGGCGCCGGCGACGCATTCTCGCGTTTGTCGCGTTGCGTCATCTGACGTCAGCAGATCGAAGAAGGCAAGCACCTCCTGCCGATGCCGGCGCCCTCGGATCCCCCAGGCTTGGCGGAGTGGGTAGTGTCCCTCTTTTCGAGATAATCAAAACACTTTACCACGTGACATTTCGTTCGCGTCAGTACGCATCAGAAACCCAGAACCATGACACTGGGGTATTTCTATAGCGTATCTCACGTAATTGCTCGCTAGGGAACCCAGAGTCCCCCCGCACCCACGCAAACAGAAGGTAGTCATAGAAGAAGCGTAAGCATTTCTGTCCCCCACTCATGGCAGCCGGAAGTTGCATGCACACTGCATACTCTTGCTCTCGTCCCCTTGCCCTTTGATCTTGCACCCGCCACGCACGTGCGAGATCGTCGCGGGCCTCGGCGAGTTCGCCCGTGACGATCTCGTCGCCGTCGCTGGAGGTGCTCGCGAACCGTTCTGAGTTGAAATGACCAGGTTTTAACGCATTTGGATAACATTACTCTTGTTGCTGGTGTGATCAGTGTTCAAGACTCCGACAAAACAAGTAATGCCGTATAAACCTGGAATTTGAAGCGGGAGACGCTGAGAGAGTGTGCGGGTGCTTGCAAGGGGATGCATGTGATTTGGATGGGTGACGTCACCGACGGAACAAACACGGCCGCATTTTCGAATAAAGCATTCCGAGAGTTCCTCATATAAATTGATTTATCGACGAAACTATCACGCCATTTTCAAAACACACTTAGCAGGAGTTTGGGAACGAACAGTGCGTCCAAGCAGTATAATAATATCATTTTATTCTTGGCGCGTCCACAACCGGTTTAAGAAACGAATTAACAAAACGTTTAAGAAAACACACTTATATTAAAGAATTAGATTCCATTAGTCCTGAAGGCCGGCCCAGTTTTAAAACCATGGACAGATCGCGCAGTTCGAGTTATTCATTGTCACATTATGTTCCGGACAGTTGTCCATACCAAAACCAATGGCGCGATTCCCGCCGGAAGGACAACCATCGTTTGACACCGGAGGGTCACGTGGTAGAACGTAAAAAGAACGAAATGTTTTTTGATGGTTTCAACAGTAGAGGTGATACCGCGGTCGCAGATAACGGCTGCATACTCTAGTTTAAAGGGAAGTAAAGATTTTGTGCAAACGAAGCTATTGAGAAACAGAAGTTAGTGAAAAGCTTCTTTTCAGATAGCTTAATAATAGAGCAATCTCACCAGCCAGTTTGGCTACGCCACCGCTGCCGCAAAGCATCGAGGGAACCTTAGTCTTTCTGCGCGTGCGACAACCTCGCTGGAGCTCTGCGCGTGCAGGCCACGAACAGTCTCGTGCACTGCCGATTGCCTCCTGTGAACTAAAGTTATGGCTGCCTTGCGCATGCGTCGAATGCTTGTTGAGATCGGTCTATTGATTAGTGCTTTTAGTATCATATTCGACATGAATATTACGGGAGAAGTTATTGGTTAGATAAACACCAATAGATTCATAACTCTAAGCGTGAAACATGGAATCATTGATATAGAAGAAAGGACACTTGTTATTTTGACGGGACACTTTCATAGATCTCCATTTAGAAACATTAAGATTCATGAGCTAATTTGCACACCAATGGATGTCATTAATAATATTAATGTGTAGATTAAAGAGTAATTAGTCAGTTTCGTCAATAGGTCACGTCTTAGCTGTATTCTTTTGACAAAATGTGCGACTGGGCGTAAACTTACTCGCGCAGACCCCATGCGTGCACTTTTCACGAATTGTTTTAGAAACATTTGTATACAATAAAATTGACAAAAAAGAACTATAGATAACACCGTGCTGTAGGTGTCAAAGTGCATGGCTTGGCAGTAAACCTGTTAGGGGTTCTGAGGCCATACTGCAAAATGTTATGTATCTCACTCCTGAGCAGAACGCTCAGACGTGATCGACCAGATAAAGTCCTTTTGGCGCTTGCTTAAGTAGCCTCAGCCGACTACGCCTCTGCAATCAAATATGCCCAACCAAAAGAGGAAAAAAAAAAGAAAACGTAACGGTTGAAGAGAGACAGACAGGATGGCAACCAGCGAAAATTATCGAAGCTTTTCCTTTTTTTTATTTTATTCTTTTTTATTTTGTGCCTCGGACAAAGATGCGTGAGCCAGGCGCGGTTGCCTTACGTTATAAGGAGCTGCCTTTTTCGCGCCAGACCAAGACTCACCTCGGTTGCGTCTAGTGACCCAAATTTGATGACACGGGCCTCGTGGAGGGCGAATTGTCTGATTAGACATGGCGTTATTTGGTACTGTCGTATGTGTTCTTTTTTTTTCTTTTTCAAAAAAAAAATTTCAGTTGCGAGCACATCTGTTGTCCTGCCGTGTCTGTCCTTTTATCGTCCTTGTTTTTTGAAGCTACCACACCCGCCACATCATCATAAACAAAAAGTTTTTTTTTTTTTCTTTTTGAAGGGGAGGGGTCGTTTTTTTTACTCGGATTGTCTGATCTAAACTTGACGGAGACTGGCATGAACTTCGCGCCCAGAGATCTCTCCGCGTCAACGCATACATTGAACTGATCCTGTCGCCGTTCAGGCAGGAGACTAGTGTAAGTGACGAAACAGTGTCTAAACAACAGAAACAACAGGCATATCGCAAGTTCCGAGCTCTACATGACGTGAGGCACGCCGAAAACGACTTTGAAAGCAACTATGTTTCTCAGAGAAGAGCATGGGAAAGAGTGTCCGGGACAGGCTGCCATTAGCCGCATATCGAAGAGCCATCTCGTGTTGCCACTTAAAGGAGCTGTGCAACAATTTTTGTACTGTGCACAAATACCGCTTAAAACGGATCCCTAACGTTAATGACCTATGAAACACCTGTTCGTTTTTCACCCCACGCAATAGAAGTACCAGAAAAAAATTTAAGAAAAACGAGCAGCGTTCACCCCCTCAACTCGCCGCCAGAACAAGCGGCCACGTGATCTGGAGCCGATTATATGCCGCCAGTGTTGATCATAGCCACGCGCTGGGGTTGGCAAAGCACAGGGCACGCGCTGAGTTCCAGACATTGTTATGGCTCGGCTGTTGTCGTCGTTGCAGCGATTGGACACGGGCCACTACCCGAATGCTTCTCGAGCTAGTAATTATCACGAGCCCAAGTCGAGCGCCCACGCAATGCTCGGGTCCAATCTATGAACCGCATTCAAATATCGTCACTTGGGTGTACTGCGAACCCCGAGTTACGTCATCAAATTTTGCAAAGGAGAGATTGAATGAAAATGATCGCTTTTGTCCTTGAAATTACACCGCAACAAAGGAGTTTCTTGGCCAATGGCGTTGCGCGCGAGTATCCTTGAGTCCCAGGTGTGCCAGTAAGCTCGTGTAGAGAAAAAAACATTCCAATTGAATATCGTTGCACAGCTCCTTTAAGTAGCCTCAGCCGACAAGGTCTCCGCAATCAAAAATGCGCAACAAAAATTAAAAAATAATGTAACGGTTGAAGGGTATGAAAAGGTGAGGAGAGGACTTTATCTATTCACTGCGATGCGCGTGGTACCCATACCTATATGTGCATCTGAAATAAAGGTTTCGTAACTTGGTGTTCGGGAACCTACATACGTCGAGCGTCAGTCTATTCGTGTTATAACGTGACATGAACCACTGGTGTAACTCGGATCTACCCGTGTAAGATTTGGAGAAGGTCTGAAAGTCTTGACGCGCTGGACTTGATCTGGGGACTGGGGACTACTAAACGAAGTTCACGGTAAGTATATTAGGCTTAGCGAGATTCAGGGTGACATTTACTCAGATCAATCATTGCATACGTATATTATAAGGTCGAAATTCAAATTTGGGAGATTTTTGTGGCAAACCATTGAAGGGCATCCCACACCCCAGCAGAAGATTGAGGAGTGATTTTGACCATCTGTGGAACTTGTAACGCGCAACCCAAAGCTCGGTTGCACCGCGGGTTTGAATCCCCCGGTGACGGGTTTGAATGGATCAGGCCGAGATTTAAACCCGTCACCGGGAGATACGTATGCCGGCGTTTTGCCTCGGAGCCACCGAAGCGGCACACTAAAAATTGGCACGATATAGATCGAGGTGTTGTGAGTTCGAATACAATTATAGCCACGAATTCACTCATCGACTGTACAATCAATCATTGATAAAAAAATGTTTTGTTTTGTTTCTAATTGTAAACCTAAACGTTGGTATGAAAAAGACGATATAAGTTGTAGACACATTTGACTAATATGCCACGTTTATCTAAGTAATAGGCGAAACTACTGCTGTATTATATTTCAATTCACAAATATTCTGCTCCGTCTAGAGCCTTCGAAGCCATTAGACGGAGTTGATTCCGACTTGCAGATCTTACCCGACATGATGGGGACCTCGGTTTCGTCTGCAACAAAGGGTAAACGTAAACTGTAAGCACAGACCTTAAGGAAAGCTATGGTTACAGACAGGGCACGAACAGCGAGCCGTATGTTTCAAACGGCCGGCCTCCAGCACGCACTTCGTGTCTGTGGCCGTGCTTTGCCCGCGCAAGTGCTGGAAGTGCACGGGACGCCTGACCTTTGTCGAAGATAGAAGCTGGAGACGGGACGACAGAAGCTCTTCCCTGCCGTTTTCTCCTTGTCAGTTACTTTAGACGCAGACTTATCTGACCTAAATATTGATAGGCTTGCAAAGCAATCACTCTAGTTGCACAATGCGTTCTTAGAATAAGTTTGTTATTTTAACTAAAGAAAACTAAAACTTCAAATTAAACGTTCAGAAGATCTAAACGAGTGTGTCTTTAGACGAACAAAAAATATTTCCCCGAAAAAGTTACAAAAAATCTACTGCTCAATTTTTTTACCACGAAAATTGATTAGGCGTTGCCGAAAGCTCATTCTTCGCCGAAAATATGGTTCCAGCGGTTCGAACACGTTACAAAGTTCGAGAACTGACCCCTATAACAGTTTAAAAAGTGAATTTGTTTTCAATCTTTAATTAGAAGCGGTCGACGGAGTTATTCAATGAGGAGTATTCACGGGTGGCCCGAGCTGAGTCCGCCGCTACTGAGCACGAGCTGACGGCCAGAAGTTCTTCTGGAATCTGTGTTGCGCACCATGAAAACTGCCGCACTGAGAGGCCCATGAATGCGATCTCTTTCTGACCATGAGCAGTGAACGGAGCAATCAAATATGACATCCGGTGACTACCAGATATATAGGGAGCTCAATGGAGCAAGTTACGGAAAACCGACGAAAACGTTCCCCATTCGACTATTAAAATTAATAAATAATCCTATATTTTTAAATCAAAAACGACTAGTTGTGAAACTAGCGCATCTTGTTCAGACAACTCGCGTTACATTCGAGCAGAAGATGAGCGCTCGGGGTAGTGCAGTTTATTTTTGTGGTGAAACGCAACAACAGTGCAAATCTATCTCGGGGTGCACGCTGTATATCGCATAAAAAGTGGTTCGCATAAGTTTCCTTTTATTTAGCAGAAACAAACTTGTCTGTCACAAAGCGTTGCCACCTAGAAGACAAGGCCAGCGCGTGACTTCATCGTTATGGGCCACCCGACCTGCCTCCTGGGGCAAGCCAGCTGAAGCTCGATAAAAGTCGCGGGAAAGCGGCAGACGCGTCTGTCATGGCGTCGCGGTCGTCGTGAAATTCTGCAAAACGCATTGGCGGTTATGTTGACTCAAGCTAGGTTATGCTGCCTGGATCTACCTGCAATGACATTTTGGGGAGGGGAGGGGGCAAGAGGAGAAAGCCTCGTCTCCTAGTTGGCGTTGACGGAAGCCATCAGAAAACGTTTGAAAAGAACAACAACCACGCCATGACGAGGTGGCAGCAGAGGACTTTCGAACGTCCCTCGGAAACGAAACCATTACAGCGACACGAAGTCAACGCCCCCCACTCTCTGCTGGACCACAATTACGTCCCAAAGGATCCCACTACCTCGAACTACATCGCCTCGCAGAAGGAGGACTCGAACGCTTACCCATCTTCAGCCTGGTGTCGTCTAAGAGCTGACACGAGAATGGAATGGGGCTTCTTCTTCCTTGGTGAGTCAGTCGCGTGCTTCCGGAAACGCATTCAGATTTTCATCGTTCTCACACCACACCATTGCCGAGTAGGTGCATGTTAAAGTGCATGTTATCCACTGACGCTCGCAAGCTTCCCGTTCAATCAGCGAGATTACGAGTATCTGACACGCGCTGACACTCCTGTCGAGACCTAATTGTTCCCCGCGTCGGCGTTTTTTTAGGCTACACCGAATATTCAGCGCGGTTTTCTTGGAAAAATAGCGCGCTTTGTGTTTTTCATTCTTTAAATAACCTCGAGGCTACTTGTTGCTCATCGTTTTGATTTTGTCGTGACTGCTGTGTGTGAGCCAATCTTTCAATGCACTGCCCCTGAAATAGTTTGGCAGCTATATATCTCGAACTGAAGTTGTGTTGGTCGTTTGTGTATATAACATCGTTCAATGTCTTGTTCGCTTTTTAGCGTAAACGGTAAAATGTACACGGTAAAGTGTAATGATGCTCACTGTTTCATTTCATTGTTGTGCAATATTTAAGTTGTGGGCTTAACGGTTTCTGCTCTTTACTATGTTCGTTGCACTGGCCTTGTTCCATATTGTACGTTTCAGTCATTGTTTAGAAGCCCGACCTACAACGCCCTCCTTGAGAAGGCAGTAGTATCTGTAAATAAATTAATAAAAAATAAAAAAAAACTAGTGAGCTCAAATTGATATATTGAAGCCCAAAACGACGTGGAAGGAACTAGGAGAAAAAAAGGAAAGGGAGCTTTTTCAGGACTCTCTCGTATTTCCTTCCTCGTCGTTTCGCGCTTTAATATAAGGTTGATTGATTGAAGTCCTTTAATGACAAGGATGGCTCGAAACCGCAGTGGGGAAGAAGGGGGGGGGGGGGGGGGAAGGGTAATGGAGGGGGTTTGGTCATTTCAACATGTCAGGCAAGGTACTAGGGCAGTCTACTCGCGCTACACCGCTCGGTATAAGCCACTGATTTTTTCCATGATCCGCGACCGCCTTTTGGGCGTCATCGTCTGTTTGTATACAAACAGACGATGATGCCCAAAAGGCGGTCGCAGACCATGGAAAAACATACAAGTGACCTTCTTGTAAACATACAAGTGACCTCTCTTGCAGCCCTTACTGCTAATATATATTATAGCAGTAAGGGCTGCAAGAGAGGTCACTTGTAGGTCGTCGTTGCGGTCTCGGCCCCGTGCGAAGGCAGGACAGTACTTTATAAGACGCCACAAATCTGCGCAGCACCGTTGGAGACAGCGTCTGCATCTTGATGGTGCGGCTGATACAGGTGGCGGCTGCCATTTACTGACTATGTGTTGTGTGTAGGCCCTAGATTCACTGGGGCTGCAACTCTCGCCCGAGAAGACCGAACTCATCAGCATAGACGGAAAGCGCGTCACCAACCCGAGGAAGCAAATCACCCTTGTGCTCGGCTCGGCACCAATCACCTCAACGAATGGACATATTCGCATCCTTGGTGCCCAGATCGCTAGCTGTAATAGCACACACAAGTGGATTCAAACGTTACGTAAGAACTGGACACCCCTCCTTCACGCCGTCCGCCGCATGTCCAACAAGTATGGCGGGGCGCGACAAAGCTCAGCCTCAACCCTTGCGCCTGCGGTTGCAGTAGCCAGAGTCCTCTATGGGGCGCCGGTATACGAACTCTCTACGAAAGACTTACGCGACATAGAACAATTACACAGAGTCACCCTGCGTAAAGTAACGGGGCTGCCCAAGCACGCTAGGATGACCCTCCTCCAGCAGTTGGCACCAATACCTCCGATCCAGACCATCATCCCCGAGGCCCGTGTCCGAATGCAGTCCCGCTTGGACAACTCCTACCAGGGAAAGCTGACAACCCTATGACACCAAAGGCGACGGTGCGATACAATGCCGGACGTCAGTGGGATCAATTCACCCTGGGAAACTCCCCCGCATGGAAGCTTCACCAACCGCCCTATGCTCGGATTGGCCGCAGAGGCTAGGCGTAGCCGAAGCTGCCGGCACGCCAGCAGTGCAGACAACGTTATCAACGTCTATACGGACACAACGGCAAGAAACGACAGACTCAGCATGGCCTGCATCTGCGACACCGACCCTCGCATACAAGGACAGCACTCATGCGCTCTCCCACAGGGCACCGTACTCCATGCGGAACTCCTCGCCATTTGGGGAGCTTTGGAGGACGTGCAGCACACAGCCTTCACTGACAGAGACACGACCCTCCGACACCAATATCGCCTCTTAACCGACTCCTTCGCAGCGATGCAGAAACTCTCCTCCTCCTCCACGAAAGACGCCACAGCGAATCAAATTAGAAAAAGACTGCAGATGCTTCAAGAATTTGGAATTAAGGTAAACATACTCTAGACCCCAGGACATACAGCACATGACAGGGGTAATGCTGCGACGCACGCAGCAGCCGTACAGGCACGCGGGACGGACCCCACTTACGCCACCCCGCACCCCGACAATCCCACACTCGAGACACCCTATCACCTGGATCCGACCGAAACACCCTTGAACAGGCAAATAGCCTACATGCACTTCATTCGTACCTCCATTAAGGTGCAACCCCACCCTTGGTTAGTGTGATTCTGAACCAATAGATGGCGGTGGGATCGCCTTCCAGGCCTGTACATCAATGCGAGAAATCGTGCGTGGTGGCGCTTCGATACAGTGGGCTATTTTTCTATGTCTTGTATTCGACATCCCTGGTCCCTGGCTTGTTCTTCTGTGCACGAGCTTTTTTTGGAACGCGCATGGCTGCGCCAGTTCTTGTACAAGGGGGCCAGTTGCCTACACTCCGAGGTCGCGTCTCCAGCAAATGTGGGCAGAACAAAACGCGAAAATCGTTTTGAGCCGAATGGCGAGACACATGCATAACAAAACCACCGACGTGGTGAAAAATATAAAATTGCCTGTGCGCCGTTATCGGAGATTTCAGAGGCCAATTACACATATTTCAATGTGATGAGATTTATATTGTCACGAATGAAGGTGACGAGAGGAGGAACAGTGAACTGAAAAATAAAGGTTTTATTGGCGATCTTGTGCCCAGCAAAAAACTATAGAAAGAGCGTAGAGGCAGCAGAAACTAGGCGGCGATTCGGCAGTGGAATAGAAAGCGAGAGCGAGACTGACTCGACAATGTCGCGGGCAGCTGCTTATCTACAGTGCGTCACTATTTCGAAAGTTCGGCAAAGAAGGTTCGAGTGTCACATGCTCGGTGCGAGGATGAACTGGCACTTTCGAGAACAAGAAAGCAGGGCGAAAGTTAAGTCTGGTGCAGGAATGAACGCGAATCTTCTAAAAGTCCGTGACGGATCGTTGCTTTCCCGGCTCTGCGGGCGGCAATAAGACGGGCCGGCCCTTTTGTCGTGCATGTGTTTGGCTCTTTGTGGATTTCCAGGAAAACGTGATGACGTGATAGACATCGGTTTCCAAAATTCTAGCTTGAGGAATCAACTACCTAAAATATCAAAACAAATAAACTATCGGTCAGGTGTCTCATTTAGGTAGCTGGGTGTTTAGTTTGACCAAAACCACGAGGCTGGAAAACACAAAAAATGACACTCAGGTTTCGATGTTGAGTTTGGTAAACCCAAAGTAGGACTGGTGCGGGAGTCATAGTAAAAAAATTCCGACGTTAATAATTCATTCACAGCAATAAATTATAAGAATTAATTTTAATACGAATCCAGTAATAAATGCGGGACTGGACAGGCAAAGATTCTGGGTCTGTGGATAGCTTTTGCACAGAGTTTAAGCAATGTACAGTGAGTCACAAAAAAAATTACAGGATTTTTTTTTTCACCTCAAGAATAAATTAGGCATCGCCGGACGCTCATTCTCCGCCCATAGGTAGCGCTAGAGGTCACAACCAGATGTCAAAGTTTGAGCACGATTCGATACCTTATTCAAAAGTTATAAGTGATTTTGTGAAAAGTTCAATGGGAAAATGGCGGGCGACGTAGTTATCGAATACATGAGGCTCTATGGCACCAGAAACCGAAAACGGGCAAAAACGGGCTCCATTTTCCCATTGAAAATGTTCAGAAAATCACTTATAACCTTTGAATAAGGTGTCCGTTCGGAATTAAACATTGGCATCTGGTTGTGACGTAGCACTCACTACCTTTGGGCGGAGAATGAGCGTTAGGCAATGCGTAGTTTATTTTGCGGTAAAAAAAAAACTGTAAAGGTTTTTTTGTGACATCCTGCACCAGTCTTAATTTGGTGATTTATGCGCGCAAGTAGTGATGCGCATAAATGAAAAAGATGCAAACAGGTAGAGTTTGACGTTGCATAAAATGCAGTGTAAGCACGCACATGATACGCTGATTAAGACTGAAACAGCGCTACATTTTACACTAGCGTTGAGCGTATCGAAAGTTAAGCGTGCATCAAAAGCTAAAACTTGCACGCATATACTGCTCAGGCACTAATGTTTGAATGTTCATAGTACCTTATTACCCTAAGATTTGGTGTAAATTGTCTCCTGTTTGCTTACAACAAAAAAAGGAAACATTCTAACTCTGGGTTGATAGAAAAACTCCCCCCGCTGACAGCTACCAATCATCTCGGCGCCGATTATGAGTATTCACTGCATGCTAACGGTCGTGTGCTTAGAACGAGGTTTTCCCACGTGATTTCATACAATCGCCCTTGCTCTTGACACACAACAATGTTTACTCAGGCCAGCGGTCTGAGTAAACATTATAGAATATAATATAGAATATTTTGTAGTGATTGTGGCACACGTGTCTAGTTGCATAGGTTTTTCTTACAATCCGCGAAATAGAATGCTTCTGGGTTACCTTGGTATCTAATGCATGTATTACACAAAAAACACGCAATGAATCGCAGTGGGAAACGAAAGCAATAATGATAAAGAAGCGTCCGTGTAATCACGCGAAAACTAAGGGCATTGTACATATGCAGAAGGTAGCTTTTTTTCACTATATACATTACCAGTAGAGTATTTGATTTTATCGTGCGAGCGAAGCGGAACATACAAGTGCGAGCATACTACCCTGAACTACACTTCCAGTGAAGAAGCGCACCATCCAATGCATCGAGCTTGCATTTATAGCCTTTGGTGCGCTCAAACCTTTGAAAACACAATTATAATCAATTCTATTATTTCAATATTTTTACTAAGTGCGCCTATGTGTATGTTTTTTTTTCTTTTGCGTTCACGTGCCATTTTCTTGGGAATAAAATATTTTCCAGAAGACCGACAACTATAGTCTGTTTAAAAAGTAAGAACAGCATAATCAAAAATGTAGACAAAAAAAGTACGCGAACAAGCTAACACACATTAAAGTGCAATGTAACGGAGCATTCAGAATTAGTTGTTAGTTTTTTAGAGAGCAGGAGTTTCGTAGGGCGACATTGGTACCCGTTGAAGATTATAAAAAGTGCTGCACAACTGTTAGCTCGGTGTCTTTAACGTAAATTACGCAGCATATGTGGTGCACGATCGCACGACGGTAGGATGCAGATGGGCGACTGAACCCAGGGTTCCTGCTAAAGCCCCTTGATAAAGGCGTTTTCTTACAAGTACCGCCAACCATTGTTGTGGAAACGCGCAAGACACGTGCCACGAGTGGGTGCTCCACCGCCAATCTCTTTCAGGGGCCAGTCATTTTAGTGCTGCGCCGCCATTTGCCTCCAAGCGCTGCTCGAGAGACGGGCCTCGTGTACTGGCACATTTAAGGTTACATGAAAGACCAGCGCAAACGGCATCGAGGGGATTTAGTTCCTACAGGTTCTGTAGCGTGAGCTCCGTGCCCTGAACGAAGCTCGCGCTCGAGCATTTCTCCAGGTGCTCTGGTCTGCGGTGCCACAACACACTCGGTTAACGATCCCCCACCGCACTTGGCACTAGGTTTAGCTAAAGCCCCTTCATGTTTCAAAAGTAGCGCAAGCTTCGTCGATGCACGAAGCACGTGCAACGTGCAGCTCTTGGGAAGATCATGGTGGCACAGCGCAGCACTGAGCTAGATTTCAGACGCCATGAATTTCCCAGAAGTGGCGCGTGGCACGTGCCTCGAGCATTTCTACAGCAATGAATGGCGCCACTTTTCCGAGGATAGAGGGGCTTTAGGTTTAGCATGTGAGGTAAACCGTATAAGCTACGCTTAGAGCATCGGCACTTTTCCCCCCGATATTGTTGTGGGCGCCGCCATCTTGTTTGTTAGTAAAAAAATAAACGCAACTGCCGATCGTCATGATTCAAAAGTGCAAATTCCTCAGCATTCGGTGTCTGGTAGCTCACGTAATATTGCTTTGCTTTTTCTCGAAGTGTTTAAACATTTATGGAGGATGTAAAAGCGTTTCCTGTGATTTAAGATAAAGCTTCAGATAACTGACAACCATCATTTTAAGCGCCAAGATGTGTATGAAGCGTAGCTTATTTAGTGGCTCTAGTTTAGCCCGACCGCCTAGGCACAGAAAGAGAACGAACAGCTTAACCTCGCGCTCTTGTCGATGCTTCAGTGGCTTCATCAGCCCGTAGCGTTGGCTGCGCTCCGAACTAAGGTAAAGCAAAGCAAATTTTCAGATCTTAGTTTCTCACAAGCCAAACCAACAAAAATCCCTTAACACGCCCTAATAAGAAAAAAATGCTTGTTTATTTTGACTAACTGGAGATCTTTTGACGTGCAACCGAAATCTCAGATTGGCCTCCGTCGGATTGCGGGCACCTCGGCCGATATTTGAATCCGACAAATATGAATTCATGGGCCAGCACGTTGGCTCAGAGACACCGAGACGATTTAATGTTTTGTGTTTTGTTTTAATATCATTGCTATTTAAGAGCCATTGAGGTGGTTTTTGAAACAAAATATAGTCGAACCATTCCGACAAGAATAGTTTTATTGCGAAAATGATTTGTGCAAGTGATAAAAACATTAAAATGTTTTCGCATTTCGGATACGTGGCGGAATCTGAGATGGCAGAATGCATTTCATGGCGCCCATTTCATTTGGATCGCGTCGGGCATGTGAGCCGACGCACAGTAGAACGCGCGAAAAAGTAGCTGTGGTGCACCCGCAGCCTCGCGCTTGTTGTTCTGACATCTCTGGCTCGCTCACTGCGAGCATCCAGGCATCTGACACCCTGACATCTAGCGCTTTTTCTGTCTTTCACGTGGCGTTCCAAGCGGCACACGACGGAAAATGCACATCAAGCTCTTCTTGAACACGTGTCGCCATCTGTATTTTATAATAAGAAACTACAATTTGCCGTAACTGAATGGGAAAGGTTTGAGGTTTTATAACATTATTAACGTGTAATATATCAATATGGAAGTTCTGGAAATTGTAATATCGAAGGATGCTTCATAATTTAATGTCTCGTTATTTTGATTAGTTGACGTGATTCCGTTCTGATAGCGCCATGAAATAATACCATTTCAAACTTTATTTTTTATATTAAAATATACATTATCTGTACAGTTCGTCGCTTATTTTTTTACTTTATTACATCCAACCGAACGCTCACGTAAAATATCGTGGACAATGGGACGTTATAACTCGAGAAATATAATTTTCAATATTAGAGACTGTGGTCTATTAAAAGCTAAATATATAACTAACCACTCAAAATAATCATAATATCGAGACATTAAAGTATCGTTGAAAAACAGCTCTTTAATTTTACATTAACTTTATAAATGTACGACACAGAAAGAACGTTATAAGCCGTCAAAAAAGCATGAAAGCGTCATGCACGGTGGGGTTGTACCTTAAGACCGCTAGAAAACACCGTATCATGGAGGCTACACCCCAGACGCCTGTCATCAAAGGACTTTCTAGGCAGCAATAACTTTTTAATATAAGCAGCGACAACCATTGTGTTGTGAATGTCCCAAACCTGTGTTACGAGTGAGCGCTTCGTTGTCATTTACTTCCAAAGGCTGCCCAAGGCACGGGCCTCGTTCTCTGGTGCATTTGATGATACTTGTAGGACAAAGCCTACGCGGATCAAAGGGCTAAAGTCACTGGATCCTGTGAAAGCTGCGCCATTGCCTTCCCTGATGGCTAGCCGGACTCAAAGAGATACGAAGACACTGAACACTCAAACCTCGCGAGGTGACTGGCTGATCGGTCTCAGCTGCCCCAACGCCTCCTGTAATAAGATGCCCGTCGGGTGGCACGCTCTCCTATTGCGGCCCGTCTGCCATCGTATTGTAGCCAAACACCACGAGGTGGCGCTCGCCTCCTACCCTATTTAGAGTGCCTTCATACACACGCGCGCTAACCCTATTTCTTTAGCTAGGCACGAACATGGTTCGGTATCACCCGATTCAAAGGGAACAGCTACAACATCATCACCATCAACTCACGCTGGGCGTTCGGCCATCTCGGCGGCAACTGGCGCGGCCGGCCGCTCGCAACTGAGTAGTAATTTTATTTATCTTAACATTAATTTTAGTTTATTTGTTTGGTTTACGGTTTAGCATCCTATTGAAGAAAAAGACCCAATTATTCTCCATGGTTCTAGTCCATAAAACAAAAAAGAAGACGAAAACGAAAGTGTAAATATACCAGAGTGAGCCAGCGCTGCGTAAGTTTGTCTTTCCTTTGTGTGCGTTGACTTGAGTAACTGTTTTGCGGCTGCGCTGTTCTGCCTGCAGAGCACCACGTCATTCATAGCCTTTGCACTCCCTTTGCGCTGTAAATGCCAGTGATGACACTGCGCTATTCGATTTGAAGCACTATTCGCACACCCCTACTGGTATCACAATTGCAGACGTCAAATCTCCCGCATTCTCGCGGCCGCGAGCGGTAGTGTCAGAGCCGTATATTGGGAATGAATGGGGCGAAAATCTATTGGCCGAAAAGTTGATTGACAGGCCGCTCGTGACCAACCACAAGCCGCAAAACCTTCCCTAGCGGTGGTCGTGAGCTTCACAAGTAAAGCAGGGTTCGGTAATTTCATTTTAGCGTCGCTAGAGTTAAAAAAGTGAACGCCTGGTGACTAAAAACTTGGTGCATGTGAGCTTTTCGTCGTAGCCTTCTTTAATGGTAGAATAAACGAATGTGCACGCGGACACGTGCGTTGAAATAACGCAAAAAAAGTTTGTGTAGCCGCGGGAGTTCCGCCGTTCCGGTCTCGTTTGAAAAATTGATCGTTGTTGTGCTTTGAAGTGCCGGAACAGAGCTTCCAGGGGAATTCGCTTGTTCAAGCTGCCGAAATCCCCGAGGATACGGAAACTGTGGCTTTCAGGAATCAAGCGTGGCGCGGGGTAGAAACCTTCCGACAGGACGCACCTTTGGGAGGTGAGATATTGTTCATTGTTAATATTGTGACGCGAGCACGGTGGACGCGAGTGCACTGTGACGAAACCGTGTATTTTGTGATCTATTCTCTATTGCCGTGGAAGCGTCCTGTGCGCTTTCGCTTCACCGCAGAAAGACGAGTGGTTCAGGCCTGTAGCGGTCGTGCGATGATGGATTTGTAAGATCGCGTATTTTGAAACCGTGAGCCTCTCGTCAGCGGAATAACTGTACTCTGACTTGAGCGGCTGAATACACAGTTTTGACGTCTACCAAAACGTTATTCGCTACAGGACCACTTCGAGCCTTCCCAGTTCCAGACGGGGTGCTCTGACGGCTGGAGGAGACTGAAAGCCACCGCTGTTCCACGCTTGTTTTCACATTCTGAAAGTCAAGTGAGTGCGTGTAACGAGGATAAGTGAGGTTTTTGTTCTTTTGGTATTTACCTAGATTATGACAGTGAATTAAAAGCAATAATTTATCTCGTATTAAGATGTTTCTACTGATCTGATTTGCAAGAAGCACAGGTGACCTATAATAATGTGGACTTGGTATGCTGTTGACATCTCTGTTCCATGGCAGAGACTTTTTTTTTTAAATCGGAGTGGTCCTTGTGCAAGAGTGCATGAGACACCATCAGTCAGTGTTGCAGCCTGACACAGCACAAAACCCCGCCTCATGGAAATGTAAGTCAAAATCCTATAACTCATATTATGTTGCTTCTGTTAAGTTAATGCATGAGGCATTCATCACTCTCAGCTGCCTTGTAATGCAATGACAGCATCACCAGCTAGGTATCTGTCAAGGTTCTTGCATGGCTTGGAGTGATCTCGTGAGGTGGGCAACCCCCAACGGACCATTTGCAGAATTAGTGGTTTGAGAGTACATGGCTGGAAGACGAGAGTTCTTTGGCCGCAGGCACGTCCACTGCGTCCCGTTGGCTTATTTTGTCGCAGTGACCTAGATAGAGCTCCCCCAAAAACACTTTTGTCCCCCTTGAGGATTATCTTTCACCCCGAGGTAAATACAAAGAAGCCTTCGTCCTTCTCCGCTCGGCCAGCACGAAGAAAGAAAGGGCGACAAATCCATTTATTCACGAACCCATATTTCTGCAAAACGAGGATTCTCGTACCGTGTTCGCAGCAATCAGCGGCCAGGACCTCTGGAGCGACCCTGCAGGTCGGCCTGCTGACGCAGCCGCTCCCCACCACCAGCGGGGCGTCCTTCGTAAGCATCTTCCAGGGTCCTGCGTACCCCGGTGTAGCAATACCACCGCGCTCTTCGCCGCAGGTGACCAGTGACAACCAGCGCGGCCAGGCCAGCGCGGCCAGGCCAGCGCAGCTGCCCGCGGCACCTTGTTGTCGGCAGCCTTCACCAGCTGGGTATCTGGTTCTTGCACGGCTTGGAGTGATCTCGTGAGGTGGGTATCCCCCGATTCTCGTACCGTGTTTGCAGCAACCAGCAGCCAGGACCTCTGGAGCGGCCCTGCAGGGCGGCCTGCTCACGCAGCCGCTCCCCACCACCAGCGGGGCGTGCTTCGTAAGCATCTTCCAGGGTCCTGCGTGCCCCCGTGCAGCAATACCACCGCACTCTTCGCTGCAGGTGACCAGTGACAACCAGCGCGGCCAGACCAGCGCAGCTGCCCGCGGCACCTTGGTGTCGGTGGCCTACACCAGCTGGGTATGTGTCATGGTTCTTGCACGGCTTGGAGTGATCTCGTGAGGTGGGCAAAACCCAATTCTCGTACCGTGTTTGCGGCAACCAGCGGCCAAGACCTCTGAGCGAACCCCCCAGCCTCTTTCTCCATCACCCGTTTCAACTAGGCTCACTGAAGATGTCTTTCTTCAGATGAGTCGGAAGATCAAGCAGCTGGAGAACGAGAATCATCGCTTGGTGAGGCAGGCTGCCTTACAAAAGACAAGGGAAGCGACATTCTGGTCTCACTTGCACAAGATCTTCACTGCGGACCAACTGGCAGCGCTATCGAGATCCAGCAACAGGGGGTCCAAGTGGTCTAATGAGACGGTGAAGAAGTCGCTGCAGATGCGATTTGCGTGTGGCAGCACGGGCTACGACTTGCTACTGGAGGGGATCATCCCATTGCCGTTGTCTAGAACTCTGGGGCGGTGGCTTGAAGGCAAGTTTGTTGTCAGGCTACTCAAGTGCTTCAAAGCTCCCTGTTGATTATTTACAGATATAATACCCCTGTTAGTAACTCTAGTGTTCTTGTGTTTTACACAATTTGTTTTTAAATGATGAGTTGGTGTCATGGTTCCTTTTTCACTTAGTTGCAGTGTGGTATGAAGGGGTAGATTATTGATATTGTGTTGGAATGATTCTCTCATCGCAGGCATACTAGCACAAGTTTGATCTCAGTATCTTGCACGCGTCGAGATGTGAATTCAAGTTTAGAGGGGGAGTGTTTCCTTCACTCCTAATTTTTGTAACCTTGCTGATGCGACCATGGAGGTAATTATGCTGACGGTGTCTAGGAGAGCACCCTATGGTGATGATAGTCGAATGAGGCTCATGGATTCCATACGAGCACTGCATGAACACTTGACTTGGGCTCGTGACAATAAGTGCCTTGGCAAACATTTGGGCAGTAGCTCAGGACTAATCTCTGCACACGAATAGCCAAAATTAAATATTGTTTACGACTCAGCACATGCTGCACATGTTGCCATCCCCAGCCTATGGCTGTACACAGTTCTCACGTGACGTCATTCTAGTCACCATTCCCAGGTACTAAGCGTCCCATTAATGTAGTGGAAGGTAGGTGTAATCTGCACCCCGTGATTGGCGCGGCCCTACTAGAATGAAACGACATCATCTCACCTACCAATCGTGTCTGTCCTGTGTCCTGTGATGTCAAGATCGCTCTAGCGCTCTTGTCAGTTGCCCTTGGTACTCACGATAAGCTGGCCGCGTGCCGTTCGTTCGGCGATGTGCACAGTTTCTAAGTGCTGGCAAAGTCGCGATTGCAGCGAGTTAGCGCGGTTGACTGCGCTTCTCAACGAGCACCGGCGCGCTGTGGAGAAGCGACACTTACAGAGAAAACACCGTGATCGTCCGTATTTCGCAGGCACTGCGATTGTGCATTGAGGGGAAGGCACACCTCCAGAGAAGAACAGGTCACGCGGGTGTGCGACGAATTCAGGAAAACATTGTAATGTAGCGTGGTGATTGTTTATGTTCCTGGTCAATATGAGTGCTTACCTCAAGGCCCAAAAAAACCAAAAAACTGGCTTTTAACATGAATATGTGTCACGCTACAATTGAGGTCCCGTCAAGCTGTGTGCACCATTGCTCATCATTTCTTTAGTCTAAGATTTAAAACGAATATTTGGGTATAGCAAGAGGACTGACAAATCTCTCATCTACTTACAATCTCCATGTAGGCCTTGATTTATTTGAAGCGAGAGTCATTCAGTAAGTTAGATCAGAATTAACTGAGCCTTGGCAGTGGGTAGGCAGATACTTGAGAATGACCTAAATGAAACCCGCTAGATTTTCCTTTACAAAGTATAATCATTGCTCACATGCTGAGTTTGTGCACTAAAAAGCTATCCCTACAGGAAAAATGCTGTTGACAAGGAGAACTATATGACAAGCTTCATTTGTTGCTTCGATTAACAACTGCAGAATTTAAGCACATCCTTGAGAACGTGAACAAAACAGACTCAAAGTTACTCTTGTCTAACCTCATTTCAGTGGATTACTGTGTGCCCCTTGATATTAGGTGTTTTAGGTATGATAGTCTTTGTATTATATCAAAAATGACAATTTATTCATACATGTTCACGCTCATCCATCACTCAAATACTATAATGTTTTGAAAAATGTGTACTAAGGTAAGAGTGCTAAGCTAAATGCTAGCTCCTGCTAAGATAAGTTGGCATGTAGCTTAGCTTAGCTTGTTTGTAGCTAGCTAAGCTAGTTACACACGACCGGAAGCTAGCTTAGCTTAGCTTCCATTAAGATAAGCTACCTTCCGCCATCTTGACATCAACACTGTCAAGATGGCAGAAGCTGGGCGCAATGGCAGTATCAGGAAGGCACAGCAAGTATTCAATACGCGATTCGGAATTATTGCGCCTAAGTCACTATTAGCTTCTTATTCGCTTGAAACATAAAATTCGTTATTCGCACGTGCCTGCTTAAGGGGAAACTAAAGCGGTTTTGTACCTTTAAAAAACACTTGCATCATCTTCATATGGCCTCCAGTATCACGAATATTAAACTTATTTGTCAATGTGAGGCCCGGAGTAGCCATCAAAGCATTTTGACCATAGCGCTGAAACCCCGCCCTCCCAAGGTGTAAGAAGCAAGGAGGAAATTTCTGAGAGACAGCAGCGTCGCAGCAAGGATCCTTGGAATCTCTGCAGCTATTGCAAGCATATTTGAGTGGTCGACAAATTGTGTGCGATTCACCTCATGCTCACGATTTTCGCTCGCCTGTTCGTTTTGACATAAGTTTAGTACACCTATAAACTTTCACAAAAGATTTAGCGGATGTTGGTCAGACGTGAAGGATTGTAGCGGGAACTAAGCGTCTGTAGCAGATGACGCACCATTTCACGAGAATAAAAAGCGCTGCATTGGGCAAGGGTGGTCACATGTGCCAGAACACTGCAGGAGAGATGGTGCTTGAGCTTCGGTGGCCAGGTAAAAGTTCTTGACATGACATCATGCCGAGTGAATTTTTTAAATATTTCTTTGCGTTGGGTGATACTTCTTGAGCAAATAGTGCATATTCAAATTTGCAGGATACAAATACGGAAGAATTTACCTCTAACTCATTTTTTTAGAACCTCTTTAGCTTTCCTTAAAGTGTTTTCAACAAAATCAGTCAGTGGTTCACAAATCGGAGTTGGTGACACTTTTAGCAACGCACAGCTACGAAAGTAACCATGGAGTGTACTTTACTTCAGTGCTGGCATTCATCACCACTGCTAATGTAAAAGCAAAAATGTTTGGCTCATGAAGTGGCACCGCCAACTTTAAGAGAGTGGCAAAAACTCGTAAAAAACCAGCAAAAACCCTTAGTATGGACAACAGGAATGGAAGTTAGCAGCCTTTTCTTCGTTTAGTGCCCATGCTGTTCTTTTATTGACTGAGGGGGAAGTTTCAAATCATTGATTCCTTCAGTTGAGTTTACCAAACATTGCATACACTTGATGATCTAAAGCATTTCTGCGTTTGTAGGTGAGCACTGCCCTACGGGTCCTCAGTCACTCCACGGCCACTGCCCTGCGCTTCCTGGTGGAGAATCATGGCTGGAGCACCAACTTCCTCACCACGGCTTGGTTCTTGGAACAGGTCAACAAATGGTTTGATCTTATGAGCAGCAGGCACCCAGTCCTTGCGATCAGCAGGCAAAATGAGGCCTGCTACAGGAACACCCTTGACTTTCTGGTCAAATTTAAGGATCTTTTTCTCCACCCACTATTGGGAATGGGGCGTTCAAGCCAGTGCAGGCGGGGGTAATCCTCTCTACTAAGTCCATTCTGGACCTGGAGCAAAGTCTCATTGAGAGACATTCTGTTTCATTCGTGCTCACATCCAGATTCACGCAGGACTGCCTTGAAAACTTGTTTTCGGTAGTGCGACAGGGCAATCCTATCCTAACTCCCTTGGAGTTTAAGATGGCCTTGAAAATCATCACACTCTCACAGTACCTCAAGGCGTCCAAGGCAGGGTCCTACGAACCGGACGAGGCCTCCGTTTACCTGGCTGACCTCGCAGACTTGGATGTACAACCTGCTGTGCCCACAGACATTTTTCTTGAGGAGGTAGAACTCACCATGTCACAACCTGAGGAGAATAGCTTTGACTATTACTGCGGGTATGTGGTACGAACAGTTTTAAAACATAATGCTACATGTGACACGTGTGCTGCAGCTGTTCAAGTTCCCATGGCACCAGCAAATAGCCTCCTCAGGCTAAAGAATTATGTCCCTGACGCTCTGACCTGCCCCTCTGAAGCTGCACGCGCCCTCTTCACAATTTGTGAAAGTGTCTTTCGCAGCCTCATTCCGGATTTGATTCATGCGCGGGGCATCCTGGACGGCCTATCGGCGAGGATAGCTGCAGAGAGCCAATGTGTTCAGCTGCCCGACTGCCATGAAATCAAAATGAAGCTCATCAGGCGATTCTGCCATGCACGGCTGCAACTGTTCCTGTGGGAAAAAAAGTCGCGAGTTGGCGGCTGGGGCAGCTGAACGCAGGGACTTCGGCAGCAAGTTGATGGCAGGACCTCGGAGAAGGAATTTGTGTTTTAGATTGCCTTAGCTGATGAAACTGTTGTCCCGTTCTCATTTTTTTTTTGCTTTCTTCTTTGTGTTAAGGGCAGCTTTCATTTTTTGCGTTCCTTGTTTACTGACGCACTCCTGAATTTTTTTTTACTCTTGCAACGGTTGTTTGTGCGAGGCCCTTTTTCTTGTGATCTCCATGTAAGCCTACGTGAAGCCTCTGCATTTTTTTTTTATGCTTGCTACATATGTTTGTCGGAAGTTTCTTGTGCTGTGCGTGTAAGCATCTATACTTTTTTTATGCTTGCTACGGGCGTGTGAGAAGCCCATTTTCTTGTGCTCTGCCTGAGGCCTCTGAATTTTTTTGCGCTTGCAATGGGTCTTTGTGGAACGCTTTTTTTCTTAGGCTCTGCCTGTAAACCTGTGTGAGGCCTCTGAATTTTTTTTTACGCTTACTAGAGATGTTTGTGGGAAGCTCTTTTTCTTATGCTCTACATGCAAGCCTGCATGGAGCCTCTGGACTTTTTCATGCCTGCTTCAGATGTTTGTGGGAATTCTTTCTTTTTCTTGTGCTCTGCGTGTAAGTTTGCGTGAAGCCTCTACATTTTTTTCACACTTTCTTCAGCTCTTTGTGGAAAGCTTTCTTTTTTTGTGCTCTGCGTGTAAGCCTGCGTAAAGCCTCTCAATTTTTTTCACACTTTCTTCAGCTCTTTGTGAGAAGCTCTTTTTCTTATGCTCTGCGTGTAAGCCTGAGTGAAGTCCCAGAATATTCTTTTACTTTTACGCTTGCTTCAGATGTTTGTGGGAAGCTTTTCTTTTTATTGTGCTCTGTTTGCATGGCTGCATGAAGACTCTTAATTTTTTTACGCTTGCTACAGTTCTTTGTGGGGAGCACTTTTCCTTCTGCTCTGCGTGTAGGCCTATGTGAAGCTTTCGCTGTCATGCAAACTTGCTCTTCTGCGTCATGTTTTTTTTTCTTGTCCTCCTTCTTGTGCTGTGCACTGCTTATGTTTCACTCATCCCTTTTTGCTTCATGTAGATGTTTGTAGCCTCCCCTTTCTTTCCTGGTGTCTTGCATGAAAGTCTATGCAGAGACTTTCTGCTCATGTTAGCTTGTCTTTTCCCCTATCATTCTTCTGTTCGCTTTCCTCGTGTCATTCACACACCTCGAAATATGCACTCTCTCTGTATCCTCAAGTTTTTCACTTCTGCACTTGCTTAAGACATTTGCAAGTCATCAATTTACTTCATGAGCTTTCCATGTGAGCCTTCACCGTGCAGCACCTTTACGCTTCTGAAGCATATGCTTTGCCTCCGACCCTTTTGGTTTATCCACTTGCCTATTTTAATTTTGCAGCTTCTGTGTTTTTTCTTCCAGGGGCACGAGACCCATGTCCCCTCCATGGTCACCGGTTGCAGCTTTTGGGTCTGTCTCATTTTATTTCACTGTAGTTGCAGACTTAATTATTGGCAGGTATCTGTGTGTTAGTTCATTTGCAGTAGATCTAACTGCCGCCATTTCCTTTCCGTGAGTTAGTTTTTGTCGGACACTCGTACTCAGTGTAACAGGTGCAAGGGCTGGGTTTTGTTGCTGTGTCCAGGATGTTGCAAGGAGACTGCTGGCCAATTGTGTGCATGCATTAATAATAGTTGTGTGGCAGAAGTTCCTTTATTTCCTTGTTTTTTGACTCCATACAGGCCAATGTTGAAATTGTTGGTGGCTGCTTCATCCATGGAGTGCAAGGAACATACCTATTTGTTTATTACGGGATAACTGACATGGCCGTGTCATATATGTTTGTTATATGGTTGCTGGAAAGTGAGGGAAAAAAGAGAAAGCCCATGGCCGTTGCACAGGAAAAACCCCCAGAAACACTGACCCCTGGTGGTGGCCTGATCCAACACTTAGCCGCACAAGCTAAAGGTTCATCTTGGTTGGTGCCCTCAGTGCCTGAGTGGGGCATCCTTGCACTGCTTAAAGTGCCTGCTCAGTTCCTGGTCCATAGCCTGGTTCTTTCATTCGTTAACTGCCAATCAAGTTAGTACCCAGTGGTAATTTCATCATCTGACTAAAAAAGTGAAAGCCGTTTACAAGTCCCTGTAACGCCGAATTGGAGCGCAGCTCTTGAGGAGGAGTAGGGAAGGGTACTGAGGGGGGTCACATCACCTGCGGGTAGTCACGTGACCCCGGGGGAGGGGGGTCACGTGACCTGGGGGTCACGTGACCTCGGGGGGGTCACGTGACCTCAGGGGGGGGGGGGGGCAGGTGACCTCGGGGGGATCATGTGACCTCGGGGGGGAGTCACGTGACCCCCCCCGGTTACGCCGACGCCGACGCCGCTCAGGCTGGAAACGGGCCCCTAAGAGCTGCGCTCTAAGACTGTCCAGGTGGTGCTTCATTGTGCCATGATGAATTTTACCAAAGTCATGGAGTCTTTGACAACCTGGAAGACGATCTTGGTCCCCATTGTTCTACAGCTTCCATGTCTCTTTCAAAAACAAGGCTGCTTTCTTTGAGGTTGCTAGGTCTTTCCCGTTCTACCTTTGGTTCCTGGGTCTCACTGATGAGGTCCATGCAGCAAACTCTAGGACAAAAGTTGAACACGAGCTCTGTGAGAGATTGTCCTCCTGTGATAAGCGGTGTGCGACGGTACACAAGGAGCCATCTTGCCAAGTATGCGGCCAAATAACCACCCGAGAGTTTCTTTAGACTGTCCTTGATCGTTCTGACAGCTCTCTCAAGAAGTCTGTTTGACTGTGGATAGTTAGGTGCAGTCCATAGGTGGCCAATTCCATTCTGAGTAATGACCTCTGTAAACCTCGTGCCGGGGAATGGTGTTCCATTATTGGACACCAAGCAAACAGGAAGTCCTAACCAGGCGACCGTGTTCCTCAGATATTCGACTGTTGCAGCGGAGTTGGCTGGCTGCTGATGCCAGTGGTTTCTTTCAATCTCGGTAATTGTTTACCACAATTAGCACCGTTTTACCTTCGATAGGTGCAGTGCAGTCCATGTAAATTCTCCATGGAGCCATGGGTTCTGGCCAAGCCTGTGGCTCCGCGTCTGGTGGTATTAATGCAGCCTGTTGGCATATTGTTCAAGATTGTACGGCATCATCCATTGCCTTACCTCAATGTGTTGGTACCCATGCGTGTGTCATGGAATTCTTGGAAGAAGGTTAACCTCCTATGGGCCTTTTGACTCCGTGGATGTTGTGTGACGACACTGGTCCAACTGCCTCTGGAGGTGTGGCACATTCAGGATCAGTTCCTCAGTGTGGTTGCCATGAACCAGGAGGCCTGACGCAGCAGTGTCTGCTTTGCCTTGTTAAAGCCGTCGTCTTCCTTTAATACACACCTCTATTTCGCATTTTTCCGGAGCAAGTGGTTGAATGGAGCCAATAGCTAAAACATTTGAGGCACGCAGCTTGCATGCTATAGATGATGAATCCTGAGAAATAACAAAGTGCATGGCAATTCCGTAGAGCGGGAGCCTTCAGGTTGGCTTTCAGCTTGTTGAGTTAGGTAGGTAAGTCTATTAACCTGGTGATCGAGCTGAACGACCGACTTGCTTGCATCCAAACTCACAGGAAAGTCCTCAGAAGTACTGGCCCTCTGGCAGCCGGACCCATCAGTAACATTGTCTTTATCTTTCGTAATTAGGTGAAAGCTTGGTAACTTACTCGGGTGGACGAATATCAGATTTCTGTCATTTCACATCATTCATGCTATCTGCCTGACCAAAGCAGCTATTTCCTGTGGTAATGTGTTATGAATGTTTCGTGCTCACATGCATTGAAACTGATGTCAGCATGCCCCCAATGTCCGCCTGTGTTATATCAACACCAAAAAAGGTTCTCCTGTGACCAAGTAGTATGTTACAGTCATGTCTCGTTAATGGGCTTGTGCAAATATTTGATTTTGGGTTCAAAGCGAATAGCAGTTCGGGCCGAACAATTTCGAATCCAATATCGAATAGTTGTTCTGCCTTTTTCCAAGCCCGTTACTGCCATCACGCCTAGCATCAGCCGGCTCAGAAGTTTGCACTCCCTCGGTTACTTCAGTACATTTTTAAAATGTACTGATGTAACCACTCTTTAAACACTTACGTGATTAAAGAGCATGAACATGTGCTAAGAGCCTAATAGTAATTTTAGGTATGACAGAAAGGGTATCAGATCTAAAATAGCTAATATATGAAGACAAGAATACTAATCCGCCGAGGTGAGGAGAGTTATTCTGATGCCCCATTGAATGTTGTTCAAATTCTCAAGGATTTGCTGAAATTGTGCGGTTCTTAATTAAAGCAACAAAGCTTTTTATTTAATTATGCTTGTCAACGGCACTTTGCATGGAGAGACACTTCGAGCATACAGAATGGGCATGTGGGCAATGAATATACTTTTTATACAAAGATCCAGCTGGTCTCAGTAAATTTAATTGCAATTATCTGTCTATCCACTGACAAAGTATAGTTAATTTTGACATAAATTATTTAATGACTCTGGCTTTGAATATGTCAAGGCCTACATAAAGGCTGTAAGTAAGTGGAAGATGTAACAGTCCTCTCACCATACTGAAATATCCTTTCTTAAATATCAGATTAAAAGAAATGATGACCAGATGACAGAGCTTGTCAGGAAATCAACTGATCCCTAAGACAGAGAGAGAGAGAGTAAACTTTTGTTTTCAGCTTTTCGGCACGGTGTGCCGAGCCGGATGGAAGTGGTTCCCTTTTCACGAGATCCCATATGCTGTCTTGGCCACCTGGCTCTTTGTGACCAACCGAAGCTGGTTCTAAAGGGCGGGGCTGGACAGCAAGTTCTCCCATCGCTCTACAAGGGAAGGGGGTAGTGGTGGGAAATAGGGGTGGTGGGTGTTCCTGATTAAATCTGCACTCCCCTACCATGTGTCGGAAAGCTCCTATCTCTTGACACACTGGGCAGTCCCCCGGTATTGATTGAGGACCATGCAACTGAGAAAAAGGGGGTGGGGGAAGGACCCTGACTGAATTTGCCTGTATGCCACTTGTTGCCCCCGCGTTAACTGAGGATGCGGGGCCGGCAGTTTTTTGCCTTTCCTTGTGGTAGAACGTGACCATGTTCTTGTAAGTCACCATGGGTTGATCCTGCACCTCTTCCATGGCTGTGGCCTGGTAGGTCAGCGAGCGGGCCTACTGGTGACCAAGTTTGTTGCCCTCCACTACGGAGTGGACAGGTACCCATACGAGTTCTATCGGCTCCTTTGGGGGCCTCTTGTTTTTGAGCACCCACAGCGAATTTTGGGACACCCAGCCCGACTGGAAGCTCCTGTATGCTTGCTGTGAGTCGGTGATTATCATGGTTTTGCCTGGCAGTGTGAGGGCCAGGGCGATCGCCACTTCTTCCGCCTCTTTCACATCTCTTACTTCTACCGACACTCTCGTCAGCATCTTCTCCTTGGTTGTCACTACGGCCGCAGCCCTAGTAGTTCCCTGGCCGTTGGAGGCGTCCGTGTAGACGGCCTCCTCCTCGTTCTCCAGTTCTCGGCTCAGTGCCCGAGCCCTGGCCTCTCTTCTGCCGCCACGGTGAGCAGAATTCATGTTCTTTGGAAGGGGCTTAGTCTTGATCTTTTCCTGCCATTCAACTGCCAGTTGTTCTCTCTCTCCCAGGTCTACAGTACTCCTTCCTATTTTTCGTAGGATCTGTCTTTCTGCTTCTGTCTGACTCAGCCATGGTTTTGGTTGGATAGGTGTCCCTCGATCAATTCGTCTTATGTCTTGTGTATTCCCGTGTCAAAAAGTTTGTTTGTCGAGGCACTCATGGGGACTCCAGTGGACTGCTTGACTGCCTTCCGGAAGATTATGTCCGCTTGCTTTGTGTCCTCTTTGCTATGAAATGTTTACCTTGAATTTCACTTCAACCTAAACACCTACTTCCATCAGAAATGAACCATCATCACACCACATTACAATTTTTTTCTGAATTCCTCGCCTGCGTGCGCAAACCGTACTGCTGTGGAGGTGTGCTTTCCTCCTAAAGCATTAGACTGTACCTTGGCAAAGCCGCAGTGAAGCCTCGTTGCATTCCACGCGATCGCGTTATCTGCGAGATCCACGCGACTGCGGTGTCAGCTCCGCGAGTGTGGCTTTTCCGCAGCACACCGGTGCATGCTGAAAAGCACAGTCAACATGGCTAACTTTCCGCAATCACGACTGCCAGCACCTATACATTTCAAATTAATTTCGAAACCAATGTCGAATACCGCATTATTCTAAACTAATATTCTAAATTTCGAATATTTGCACAAGCCTACTCAATAATATAAAAGTTTAGGGGACAGATGAGGCATCATACAATTCTGCAGACTGGACTATACACACCTGTTTTGGGGAACGAACTGGACAAATGTATGCATTCTTGTGTGGGTACTATGAAAAGAACTTCCGGAAAAAAGATAAAAATAAAACAACAGTGAATCCCTGAGGTCACAATGCGCATCCATAATTTACTATAGCAAGTTGATCGTTGTCTGGACATAACGCATGTGCACCTAAAAACGGATTGGTTCTTCAGGGCTTTTATGCCAAATGGTTCACTTGCCCCTCCCTCCCTATTTATGAGAAACCTAAAGCAACATTTCTGTTGTTTTTTTTTTGTTAAATCACTTGAGACAGAAATATAGAAAAGAAAAATGCAGGTAGGAAAAAACAGGGAGACAGCATTCAGACGCTAACTCCCCGTCTTCTTGTCTTTTTGCTTGTACGTGGATGTTTCTTATCTTCTGCACCTCAGTCTCACATAATTTTTACATAATGGTAAACTTAGTCCATCTCGCCTGCACCTTCACTGTTTTTGGAGTCATTTGCAACCTTTTTCATAAAAGGCAAGGCAGGGTCACATAGAAGGCCATGTCAAACAAAAAATGGAAGTGAGTAGAGATAATGGCAAGTGATAATGACATAAGCACACTGAGCTTTCTGCTCAGGTGGAAACAGAACTATGCAAATCCCAGTGATGTGATTGGCCTCAGACGTTTTGGAGCACCTTTCGGAGCAGCCAGAACAGTGTTTCGGAGCAGCAAAAATGGACTTTGGAGCAGCTAAAACAGGGTTTTGGAGCAGTGAAAGTGACTTTTGGAGCAGCTAAAACAATGTTTCGGAGCAGCAAAAGTGGCTTTTGGAGCAGATATGCTTAGAAAAATAAAAATATTTGTTTCAAGTGCTGGACGAACGAAGAACACTTTGCTCGTCACAATAAACAATTTATAGTCAAGTTAAACCACCTGGAAATATTTCAACATGTAACTGAAATGCCAATGATATGACACATTTTGCAATGCTTCAGTTAAATGATACATATATAAAAATGTGGGAGTTTTACTTGCCAAACCTACGACGGCCATCTGGAGATACAAATATATGTACCCGTTATAGGTGAATAAGAACCAAACTGCACATATTAAAATTTATTTGAAAATAACCAGCTTAGTATTAAATATCACAGCATTAGGTTGACTAGTGATATGATAAATGAAAACAGTCTCTAACTGTTGATGCACATGACCACTGCAGTGCAATGCGAAATTGTCGCGCGAGCGGAGATGGCTGTTCGATCGAAACCCTGCCACTCCGCTCCGTCACCAACTGGTTCCCAAAATTGTACACAAAATGTAACTGTCCAGCATACAACAAAAAAACAGTCTAGCCGCACGTGCTTGCCATACCGGCTGGCGAGGTACAATCTAAACACAGAAAAAAAATGAACCTGAGCACATCGATCCAAGGCATCACGAGTCAGCGTAAAAACGTTCTCGGAGCGCTTTGTGCACCGACTGAACTCGAGACAAACAAGCGCGCTGTGCGCGTTCAGCGTGCAGACGCTGCGTTCTTTGCTTAGCTCACTTCTCTTTCGCGACAGCATTTTCAGGTACTAGGGTTCCCCTCGAAAGAAAGCCTACCGAGAGAAACCTAGGTAATCAGTACTTTGACACAGCAGTCTTTGAGCTAGAGGGATTTTTGTAGTAGCCTCTTAAACAAAAACAGGAATGTTGATGAACACTAGGGCGGTCCTTACGTTTCAGTTTCGAAAGCGCCATATCTGCAGCGACATGGGGACGGCAACACCCGACACTGCGCGACCATGGTGACCGGCAGGCAGAGACCAAAATATAGCTTTCCCAAGGCCGTTGCTTTCAGGAGCGAGTGCTTCAGCTCACAAAGTAACTCCCGCCGCGCAAAAGGGGGTTTCGTTTCATAACATGACGGCATGGCCTGTACCAGCACACTAGCGTCCAAGCGTCCGCACATGCCTGCATCTATCGTTGAAAAAGGTTAAACGACGCGAGACGACGAGAGCGCGAAACGAGAGACGGCGGGAAAAACCATGCAAGACCGGATGAACGATTGATGTAGGTACTTTGTGTCGGGCGGCCGCTTGCGCCACCTCGCTCACGTGTGCTCATTACGGTACTCAGTTTAGTTTTGGTTTTGAAAGGCGACCAAAACTTGTCCTCTGAAGCAGGCTTGGCGCAGATTACCCATATTTTAGTAAAATGTAGCAGGGTTAGCCCCTTGGCGCAGTTTGGCGCAATTGGCGGCGCAACCACATCACTGAAATCCCAAAGCCTGAGGCAGTTGGCACCTGTGCGGTATGAACTGGAGAGAAGAAGAAAGTGTACGTTGGATGTTTATAATCTTCATGGTTGACAGTGCGTGCAGTTTTACAAGACTGGTAAATGAATGAGCGTGGCAGCAGCCAGGTTGTGTTCTTCCTTTGGGCCGAGGGCTACGTTTGTCTAATGTGTGTATTTTAGACCCAAATTTGTTAATGTTGACAATTCGCATTGTAGACGATTTTTCTGGGTAACGGAAAAGTTCATATTAATGAGACATGACTGTATGTGCATTTTCCATGCGACAGGCTATTGGTCCAAGCTCTCTTCCTTTTTAATTGATGCACGGTTCCTCTTCTATTCATAGATGGTTCTTTGTGTGCAAACGACATTTATTTTAATTTGCTTTTTGGAAATGTTTGCTGCAAACATTTTGTGGATGCCGGGTTCATACTGAGGTGCCAACAGGCTGCAGTTGTGTTGCTACCTTGTTAATCCCATGATGAGTGAGGGCAGGTGTGGTCTTGGGATTTTATTGTCATCTTCATTAGCTTCAAATCTTATTGCTTGGTGTACAGCTCACTTCATAGACAGATTTCCAATACTGATGCAATGTTTTTGATCCATCATGTGACTGAGGCCACTAAAGTTTTGGTTGTGTAATGGCTTCTTAAATTTGTTTCTAAACTGGCCGGTATCTGCTATTTGTTTATGTCTGGTGCACACAAACCTGAAGAATTGTTTCACCTCCATTCCCGCTTTTGAAATCTGTGGATAACACTAACTACCTTGGGAGAAGACTTGGTTCTCGGGTTATGCCAGGTAGGCGCCGGTCCACATGCTTGGTTGTGTATAGGAGATGACAAATCCAGGAGTTGGCAATATGTTTCTGACGGACTGACTGTGTTCAAACAGGCACTTTATACAATCGGTTGTCACTTCGTTTTTCCACGACCCGAGATACACCTGGAGGTATGTCTCGTACTTCTTCTGCCGTGCACCTTTTTTCTAGGAATCGTTCGAATGCGATAAGTCATACACGGTTGAGTGTTGCTTGCTCCATCGAATTTTTGCTCGGTGTATAGAGAGTTTACCTCCACTTCATATGACCGTGTGGTTAATAATCTACTTTATTCATTTTATTGACAGCCAATGCGGTAAAGAGCGTTTGCTGATGTAAGAGCAGCCACTCGTGCTGCAGGGAGAGTTTGGCTGGAGCTAAGTACCACAGTTGTCGTTAGGAGTCTGCTGCTTGGGCAGTACATAGTGACACCGTATTTGGATCATGAGTAGACCTTCGCGTAAAATGCTGAACGTAAGAGGTCTTTTCTGGACCCTTCACTTTTATCTAGTGTGTCAACCGATATAAGCAGGGTTCTGAGTTTTAGTATAAATCCGATAAAATCAGAAAAAGACTCGCCGGCAAAAATTTTGCGGATTGGGATTCATTCGAAAATCTCGCGATTTTCGGAACTGCCAGTTGTACAAAACCGTGGGTCTTCATATTTTCCTGTCTCCTGGGAACGTTTTGCTTTTCTCTTTATATTTAGTGTCAACTATTATTTCTAAAAGTCACAAAAATGCATCTCAGTCTCTTATGAAAACAACAAGGTATCATCCCGACGACAATAGTCGAACAAGTCTCATCTATGATGCACTAAATTAGTAAACTGCTGTTTTTAGTTTTCGTTCCCTTCATAGAGAAACCCCAAATTTTACGTCTCACCAAAAAAAAAGCTCAGAAAAACTCTGAATTTGTGGTAAAAGATAAACTCTGAAAAACAGCCTCAGATTCTGTCCAGAAATAAACTCCGAAAATGCAGAACCCTAAATATAAGCTGCAATGCCAGGATGCATTGTGTGCAGTGCTATTGGAGCTGCCTGATGTAGAATTTCGCATACTTTGATGCACGCTGAAGCGGAGGCAAGTCCCCTCCTTCGCTCACTGTGCCAATCGGCTCTCCTTTGCGTCGTCTCCTAGCAAGATGTCAGTAGTGTTGGGATGAGCTTCTCATTCGTCAGGTTGCTCAGATTTTGCGCCGACTGGAAAGTGTTCAGCGATAGTTTCAACAAGCTCGTGGTCCCACCTGTCCACTGTGTCTTAAGGACGCCTTATGCCTGGTGCATCCACAGGCCGACTTTCGTCTCTAGGCCTGAATTATGCGATTTACATTCACTAAGAACCGTCCTGTCATGGCTGCTATTGCACTCTGCAAATATCCCTTCAAGCCGAGCTCTACTATGCTCCTTAACTGAATATGGCGACGCATCTGGTTCGAGTTACTCAATTGCAGAATGCTTATAGCAAGTTGTAGGCTGCAGTGGAGAAAAAAAAACTTTTCAAAAAATGCTTTTACCAGTTTGTGTGCTGAGCAATTAATTCATTCAATCATGCTTTATTGTCTTCCCAAACAGCTGGAAGACCTCAGTAGGGTACACATTTAGGATGTTGCCTCTACTTGCAATACAGAGACATATTATCAAGCGCAATTGAGTGAAAATGCACAAAAACCCTGTCAGACAGTTTGCAAGAAAAGTTGAATATAGAAAAGAAATATACGGAGTTTATGCGCCACAGCAACGCAGGCTATGTGAGATGCCCCAAAGAGACATTAGCGATCTATATGCAGGCCATATGGGGATACTTAAAGGGCAGCCTTGATCTCGGTCGTAATATTTAATTAAACATGCAAAGGTTTGATACTGATACATCATGTAACGACCACCCTACACAAAAGTTTGAATTAACTTGATGGCACACGTAAAACCTTCCACTGTATAATCCATTATGTATTGCAACTCCGCCTTATGCTTGGCATAAATTGTCGGTAACTATAAAGTGTAAGCTACCTGGCCTATTTTCCTAATGGTGGCAAGGAACCTGAAACTACAGGAGTAGTTAGCAGTATTTTAGGAAGCTGGATTATGTGTTTATATCTTTGTAATAGTTATTGTGGTAAAGGCGACTACCTAAATTGAAATTCCGAGCCCCCTCGACTAGCGGATTTCTTTTTAAACAAGAATGCACTAATTAAGTATTTGTGTGGTAGCTTCCATAACAAAAATTACGCTGTACTGACCACGGTGATGCAGAGGGCCTGTTGAAAGCATTATAATGCCGTAGAGTTTATTGGATAGTTGTGGCGTTCCTGAAAAAGAAAATTTCATTTTTACATGAAGCCCACACGTCTTACAACTAAACTTCTATTAGCTATGCTGCAGATAGACATGGTGCTAACATATTTAATCTTCAAAATTCGGGGCGAAATGCATTTGAACCGCAAGTACAACGCATGAAGATGCGTTAATGGGAAGCTTTCTTTTTACATCGAAACCAGTAGAGAAGCCAACTCTTTTTGAGACTGCCTTGTTGTTATGAAATAGTCTTAAAAACATACTCGGCTTTGTCAGTCATATCTAATTAAACACACCGCAAGGCCTGGAACTACGATTTCATAGGCACATTGCCTAATCGTGCAGACGCTTGCATGGTAGCACTCAAAAACAATTTGCAGTTCATAAAATAAGTTTCTCGACACACTGTGTGATAGCAAGAGAGCAAAAGTGTGGTACATAACAATGCATTTTATAATAATAATAATAATAAATCTTTTATTTTGCTTCATCACTGAAACGGGGGACCAAGACAAAAAGCTGCTGCAGCAGCTTGACGGAGGTCCTGGCCCCCTTTACAGCAGGCTATCCCTAAGCAATTTCAAAAACGAACACAATAGCTACATTGAAAGAAAGAACACTATTTTAAATGTACAGACCATAGATCAAACAAAAACAAGAGAAAAAACAAAAATTAATGCATTCATTGTGGTATACAATGGTACAGTGATCCTTGTGCCTTAGCTGTACCTAAGAAAACAACCCTGTTTTGCGAGAGCAATCGTTCGTTGCTCTCGCAAAACACATGTATATCAGATGATGATAGGGTGAGGCCTCGCACATAGCACCATGCAAGCATACAGCTGCACGGTGCACTCACTGTGAAATGGTTTTGCCGACCGATGTTCTCTAGCAAACGACCCAGCAGTGTAGAGTGGCGTGACGAGTGCCGGTGAAAATAGGTGACTCGTCAGCCTCAGCGCGCATCAATGTTTGCGGAGTATTGCAGCAGGCAAACCTGATAGTACCCCTGCGCACGCTTTGTGGCGTTTCAGCTCATATTGGAGTGACAGTACAGGATAGCGTGAATGGTTCAGTGAGAGAAGTGGGTACATCTTGCAGTATGCTTTGCATGTTATATTTCTCAATTTAGAAATGACCAAGTCTCGCTATATTGATTGGAACATGTCATAGCATCAGTAAACCTGAGATGCAAGGGGACAGAGAGGAGATAAAAAAAGAGGGACAACACAAACACCATCCCGTTCAGTGTTGTCACTCTTTTTTGTGTCTTCTCCTTTCGGCCTTCCTGCGCCTAAGATTTAGTAATGTTTAAAATTCACGGCCTTGCCTGTGCCGTAATATGTTACAATGTCTGCTATGCTACAAGTGAAGAGAGATGCCTAAATTGTTGCCATAGCACCCTATTTATAATGGCATGCAATAGCGTTTTAAATGTTAGGGATGTGTATGCATGTTGCCATGACGAAAATTGCATAAATTATAGGAGGCACATTGTCTCTAAAATGGTGTGTTTTATAAACTTCACTATAACTTATCTAATGCAGCATAAAATACCCCAGGTTAACTTCTTTGCCTTCCTTTCTGCACTTCCTTCTAATGCAGCAGTAGTCACTACTAACCATTCATGTTTTTAACTTTCCGTGACGCATAACACATCATTCCGATGCATTTCTACTACCCGCCACTGTGATAGGCAAAATATTTGCCTTACTTTTTTATCTCTGCCATTCCATGTGCCATAAAATGATGAGCATGTGCTCATATCGCAATGGGTGCCCACCCCCCACTTTTGAACATTCAAAAAGTGATTAAGAACATATCAAGCACCCAGGGCAGTAAACTTCTGAATGTATTGAATGAAACAAGGCGCTCCTCCACATCAACCACATTTCCCAGTGCGCTGGTGCAGAGCGGTGAAGCTTTCCATGCTCACTCCGGTAAGAAGCATTGAAGCTTCACATGAGAGTGCCAGCACAAAGCTGGCTAGATGCAAGCGGTGCAACTGCTTTGAGAAAATAGGGGTCCCACCAGACTACAACACTGCTCCTGCACCGTTCTGACTTTCAGCGCTGGAACCTGCAAAGTGCCCATCCCATATTTTTTACAATTATCTCCAACCATTTGATGAGCGCTTTCTCAATATTTTACGGCACATAGCTTCTGGTAGGAATGCCAGTTTCTTTGTCTTAAACACCAGCTGGTGGAGTACCTGCGAAACTCTTGAAAACCCATAGACAAACTTGGGGATTATGATTCTAACCCATTGTTCATAAAGCAATTGTGGTAAGATTTGTTTGTTATACCAAGAGCACAATAACACTGATCTTGGGAAGCTGCTTTTAACCAGATTTTGATATCATACATGCATAACATGCCATTTACTGCAAAATTAACGGGACACCTGAGCATGGTAAGTCATCTTGAGTATTTATCATTCTTCTGTTCTTTTTGGGATGAGTTTTGACTGGAATCCTTTTGCTTGAATGGGAACAATATAAGGCTTAAAATTTCACTGTTAATTATTTTTCAGTAATTTTTAATACATTTTAAATATACTTTTTATTACTAATCAAAGACAGGACTTGTTTATACCAACACCTTTTTTTCCTGTAGGCCGCAAGACTGCAAGCAAATATCAAAACTTGCCAATTTTAAATTAAGAAGTGCACAAATCATTCTTCTCTAAGAAGCTTAAAGGCTTTACTGAAGATTGGTACTCGGAAAACTGACACTGCCTCAAACTCTTTATAATAAAATGTCACGCTTTTGCTTTAGCTTTTGCGGTACACTATTTCCCCTCTAATGTGTGGTACATGCCTTAATGCTTTCTATAACTCTAAAGGGATGTCTGGATCACCAAGCGGAGAAAGGTAATGAACTCTAAAATTTATGAAGGGGCCACAGGCTCTCAGAATTTATTGTTAAAGGTTCGCCTTTTGTCACCAGGTTAAAAAAAAATGTGCACAAGAAGTTGTGCCGATAATGGTAGAAGAGTGGCGTAGTAACTCCGTAAACACAATAATTAGGAGGTGCATCCACCAAGGACACGCTGTCGATATAATTGAGCATCCAAAACAACAATGTTATTCTTCTATGTATCATCATTGGTGCAATTTCCTACGCTCTTTCCAGTGCGCCATTTGACCGTTAACCAACAAAGTTGCTCTGCTCTCTCTCTGAAAGTATCTTTTATACCTTTTGTGAGTGACTCCCGTAATAGATTTGCATACTGGTAGCTGTGTGTCTTTCTTTTTATGTAGCACCACATTATATTTTGTTGGGAGTAGTTTATAATAGACTCCGTGACTAATGAAAGAGGAGTTTAGGCATACTAAGATGTGATTCTCGGTATAGTGGGCACACCTCTGTAATGCAGATTTTTTTTTGTTAAAGCCAGGAGTGCAAGTTTTATGGAGGTGCTAATAAAACATTTGGCACGATGCATGTGTTGCTGAAATATTATTGGCCTATTCACCTCGTTTGGACAGAAGGTAAATAAAAATGATCACACTGACGGACTGCCAGCACATCGAAGCAAAAGTTTTGCAGCAGGTGAGTAAGGCACAGGCACAAAAAAGGCACATGGACACGAAACGTTCTGCACATGCCTGTCTGCCCAAATATAACTTTACATTTTAGCTCTGATATGGAAAGATTCATGCTCCGCTCATATAAAAAGGTACTTCGCCAATTGTCTTTTTACTTGATTGCAAACAATTAGCTACAACAGCCTTTTTTTAGAAAAAATCGTGAGGGTGCAGGCGAGCTGGTGAATATTAACCATGTTGAATTAACCCGAGACTAGAATAGAGAAGAAACATCAAAACGTAGAAGGGACAGAAAATAGACAGGACGACGTCTCAAACTCAGCCAACTAGCTTATTTAGTCCACCCCCTAATATAGTCTCAGTCTATGGCGCTTGATCTGTTAGACTTCGTCCTTTTGTGTTGGCGGAGGTGACCTTGAGATTGAGACTATATAAGGAGGTGGACTAAATAAATGAGTTAGCTGAGTTTGAGACCTCGTCCTGTCCATTTTCTGTCCCTTCTACGTTTTGATGTTTCTTCTCTATACGTCTCAGGTTAATTCAACATGAATAGCCTTTTTTTGCTTCTTTGCCACATATCTTCCTGTTTTTGAAGTTATGGTTAAGGACTGGAATACGAAGTTTCAGTCCCAAACTTTCTACTCTGAGAAATTTCGAGATCGCTTGTGAAAATCGCAACAGTACCAAAAAGCCAGATTGGGTGGTGTAGCTTTAGAGCCTGGGATGGTACTCATTTGACCACATAGGCAACTGCAGACAAGAAATACACCCAACTAAATGTGATGGACTGTTCAGGTAAAGCTCCAATTGGACTGTTTTTATTACAGCAACAAAGTGAGATACATTTTCCAGTGCTCGCTTCAACGATAAATATTTCTCTTGCTGTAATAAACTTGTAACCAATCCAGTGTAAACACACTATGACAGCCACCTGGTTCGGGCCTTCGGCCTACATGCTCTACTCCCGTCTCTCGCGAGCAAAAGAAATGACATTTTCAAATTAACTGATGTCGCCCAGATGAAGTAGTTAGTGGTTCGAAAATATTTACTGACACACTGCTTCCTCTATGCACTGGTCCAAATGAGAGTCGTCTTTGCACTAAACGATCGAGTGACTTTACATGACGCGAACTTGGTGTAAAAGGCAACCTCCACTAGACAAAACCGCAACCATCCGGGAAGCTTCATCTCAATCTAGCTTCTTTACTACCGGTGTAATAGCGGAGTCTGCTATACTTCCGGGGAGAAATTATTAAAGTGGTGGAGAAATTTCTATCAAACAAGCCGCTTGTGTGGCTCAGAGGTGTAGCTTCTTTTCCGGCGCCGCTCATCGGGGCTCTGATCGATGCATCAACCACTTCGGCCCACGATGAACAGCGCAGGTGGGTACAAAAGCGAGGTGCTCGCCCTCGCAGGATAGCATGATACCGCTAGCTTCCGCCGGTTGCGAGTTGCTTTTCACTACGCACTCCGACACCAAGCGGGATGTACTACAGTCCACTCTGGTGCAGAATATAAGTTCTGGTACATTCAGCTTGTAAGCAAGGCGCTGGACAGAGCCGTTAGGTGTCAGCGGAAATCCCGATGCCTTCTCTCTTCGATTAGGTTGGCGCTCACTCACCTGTTATTGACAAAAAAGGAAGTCTAATTTCCACGGAAGAGAGACTACCGTCTCGATTATGGGAACGTTTTTATCAGTTTCTTCGTAGCCTCAGTCACGCCGCATTCAATCGGCGACCACCGTTGCTTTGTCGCCGGTTATGCCACCGACCGCAACCGGTTGCACCGACTGAACCAGACGTCGACGACCAGACTGAACGCTTCAATTACACGCCTTCAATGTCGTTTTCACTGTTGTGACGTAACGGTTTGCTGATTGGTGCAAATGGCTTACTTAGAGTTCGCGCTATAACCGCTTGGAGAATAATTGGCACTGGCGGCGGCCCTTGCACCTCCCCAATGGCCCAACTCTCCCAATATACGGCTCTGGGTAGTGTCAGTTGGCAGCGCCCCACAGAGTCGTTTCGGTGTAGGGGAGGAGGAAAGAAGGAGAGGGCACAGCAGGACGCGCGCCGCTCTCATGACAGGAATCTTAGTACAGGAGGCGTTGGTCGCCCTGAAAATCGCCATTTCGGTCCATGCAAATATTCGAAGCTTTCAAAAGGTCGTACAGAACCAGCCGCGCCAAGACCGTCATGCAACATTACCGTACTCCAAGCGTTCCTCGCCATTATAAGCCTCTTCGGTACTGTGCGCGCAATCCGCTTATTAATCATGCCTATTTCCACAGATATCTTACAATCATACTGTGGTTCTTGCGTATTTAAAGAGAGCAAAACTTATTTTTGGAATACCGCCAAACACCACCGTCGCATGGGGTGGCGGTGCAAAGATGTGCGCTTGTTTCGTCGGTTTGCGGATAAAAAGATAGTTTTGAGAAATGCCTTTATAAAGCAATCTGTCACCGGGAGTTCAGTTCTGCTCAGCAAGGATGAAGAGATCAGAGAGGGACTGCTCATGTCATGAACCAAAATGGCGTCAATACGGGGCCTTTCGAGCTACTTTCCCATGATCCAATGATATTAGTTGAAGCCAGTGTATTCCGTACGGTGCACCGATCACTCCCTTTTCTTTAAACTGATGCCGCACGGCCACCATAAAAAAATGACGATATCAGCCGGTGCTTGAATCACTATAATAAAACTCGGTCGTTTCCTAAATGTATTTAATACATACCAATGTATAAAAGAGGAAATGACCTTCATCTTGGCATCATCATCATCATTTATTTTCTTTGAGGGCCCGTGGGGAATTATAAAAGGGGGTGGCAATAAAACAAAAAAGTACAGCAGTAAAAACAAATAAAACACTGTAAGCTAGCAAGCTACGTTAGATAGAAAGGGGATGATGAATTCATCAGATTTAATAAAATCATCTAGAGAAACGATGTTCTGAGATAGCCAGTTCCAATTTTTGATACCAATGGTAGTGTGAAAGTCTTGTGAGAAGCAGTCGAGTGGACTCGGTGGCGGCTACGGTGGAGAAAACACATTTAGGTGATGACTCTGGCCGCTCTTGCCGCGGAAAGCGGGTGACCAGATACTGTTCGGAGCTAGCCTCGTACAAGGAGTAGTTAGTTGCGCGCCGCCATGGAGGGCACTGAGGTGCGAGTTCCCTCCTTGGCGGCCACGGTGTCGCCGGTGTAGGGTCCTCGCCTTTTTCGCGGTGGGGTGGTGTGGTGGCGGTGAACGGCCTGTAACTGGCCTTGTGCTTTGCTTTGGTGCTTTGTCGGTCACTAGTGCCACAAAAAATCAAAAGCCAAAAAGTGAAATCTGCCGTTAGTTGACTATACAGGACGAGGTTACGCTGCACAACATGGCGACATTGTTACCCACTGTAGATAAGAACTTTAGCCTGTGCAGTACGACTGCTCGCCTGGGGTCGTTAATGTGCACAACGCAGTACTGATACACGACCGCTCGCCGGTACGGTGCTCATCCAGATCTAAACGGGCAGGGGTGGGGATTGAACTTAGGATCCATGAGTTCTGCAGCGCGAGTTTTCGCTCCACCTGCTCCGAGCTGGTGTGCGCTTGCCCACTTGGCTACCGATACCCCCCAGGTTCCACCATCGTGCTCGAAGATGAGCCTTAACCCGAAGAAGAAGAGGAAGGAGAAGAAGGAAGAAAACAAAGATTTACAGACTCTGGCAACTTGGTGGCGGCGTGGCGGCGGTGAGGTACAACAAGAAGCGGTGAGCGAGGCGATGGGGGAACCACCGCTGGGAGAAACAAACAGAACGGTCGGTTTCGGAGGGAACTGATACTTGGGTGTCTTCTATCTCCGTGCGAGTGAAGTGCTTGGTGCGCCGAACATAATGTGATCGCCGCGTCGGATGGAGAGTCATCCCCTAAATGTGTTTCTCCCACCGTTGGTGCGGCGTGTCAAGAATTCACCTCAATTTCTTTGCCCTCGCACGCAGGTGCCTGCTATCTCCGCCTGCACAGAAACTACGGCGCTGTAGAACACCTGGCATGAAGGCAGCATTTCCAGGCGATGCAAGTACCAGCTCCTACTCGGGGATCTGATTGGCTTCGTCTCCCCCTGTTCCGCCCAGTCAAGGTCCTGCTGGGATTGTCTAAAAGCCTGCGCAGCGACACATACCTTGTATATTTACCCAATAAGAGCAAATTTCCACTTTTTCATCTTCAGTGGGCTTCGTGGTGGCGTGTCAAGAATGTCTTCTAAACAAAGTTGGTCACTCGAAGCTTATTAGTTTGACCACTTCTTGAATATTGTTGTGTCGCTTGGCGTTCTCATATGATCAGTGACCTATATTGTCACGTATGACAAATGATGACGCTTCGAATAATTGAACAAACTAAATGTTTAATGGGGCGAACTTTTGCCCAAAACAAAATAGAGAAAGACTTGCTTCTCAGGCGTCGATGTCGGAAAAACATTAGGATAGAGCGCTGGGGCGAGACTGACTGCGGCTCGCCACGCGGAGCACGTTTTATGCTGGCGTGGCTTTCTGGAACATTCAGCCTAGAACGTTCGGCGCGGAGAACATTCTAACCTCAAATCAGCAGCACGTTAATCGAATTTACCAGAACATTACATTAAAAAGTCAATAAAATTGTGTACCCGCGGCCAGGCATCGAACCTTGGCTTTTTGCGTGGAATGCAAGCGCGACAACCGTTAAGCCACAAGCGCCTTTTTTTTTTCTTTATTGCATAAGAAAAACACAAATAGTCCAAACACCTGAAAATGGTCTACAACACTTTTTATAGGGCACATTAAAAACCTCCCATCTTAAGGAGAGATTCACGAATGCCTAGCCAGTTCGGCTTCGGCTCACGGTTTGAAAGAGCACGTTCCACTCGCCGAATGAGGCTGAAAAATTAATATCTCACTTCTTCAGCATTGGGGTGGGCATGGGAGACAGCCATGCGCAACCTCCATATGCCAGACACCCTAAGCAACATAATCAAATCAAAAGGAACGCCATTATCATTCGTTACGCTCAAGAAGCGCACGCCGGATCGGCTAACAAACAACTGTTCCTTCAGTGTGTGTTGGAGGACCTCTCCTAGAAAAAAACGGCATCCAAGCAAAAAGTAAGGACGTGTTCGATAGTTTCTGGCTGTTTACATACAAGAGAGTCAACCGGCCGTGGCACTTAAATTCCTTTTTCTCTGAGCGATGCCTTAACGGGGAAAGCGCTGGTGTGCTATTTAAAAAAAAAAAAAAAAAGATTTAACGGAAGGAGGGAAACACATTCTTTTGACCCGCTTTCGCACATCGTGGCCTCCGGGACAAATTACAGCTCTATGAAGTAGTGTCGGGAACAAACGCATCACCAAGTCACGTGCTAGCGTTTTCTTGTTCAGAACAGACGTGTAGTCTAAAGAAAAACGGGCGGATAAAAAAATAAACTGCGTCAACCACACTCTTTCTGGTACCCAACGAGCCTCTTTGGCTCCCCGTCATGTGACGAGACAAGGAACGACGACAGGTGAGGGGACCAACTTGTCTTGATGAACGTGCGCATGAATGAATGCCCGTGATCCCGTAGGAAAATAAACCGAGAAACCAGTTGCTTAACGAACAAGTGAGAGAGTCTGAGACCCCAGTTACGTACTCTGTGGAAGAGGTTGTCACGTCTCATTCGCTCCCAGTTCGATCCCCAAATGAACATAGAGAAACGCGCTAGAATTTCTGCACATTAATGCGCGTACATTGTGTGACTTGCAAAACATACCAAAGCTTTGAGATTAGAAAAACTTCACAAACAGTCGCTTTGGCAAGATGGACAGATCACGCTGCCTCCAGCGGGAGGCACGCCTGCCTAAGTCGGTAGCGACTTCCTACCATTAGGTTTTGGTCACTGTGTAACATTGCAGGGGCACACAGAGGTTTGTGCAGGGCACGAAATCCCAACACACCCCTTCAAAAATTTAAGGCGTTGTGGCCCACGCACCATGCCAAAACCCGCGGTATTTACTCCTGTCTATTACTGCACCCTTCGCCTCGCAGAAAAATTTTGCCAATAAAACTGCGGCACTAACTGTTTGCTTGTCGCAACAAAACACTGCAATGTCATCCGCATAGCTCATGACTTTGATCTCAGCGTTTTACAGCCGGAATCTCTGACATTGCTTACTAGTATTAAAACTTAAACAAAAAATTTCTAAGTACACATTAAACAGTAAAGGCGTCATATGACATCCCTGTTGCGCGGACGCTTTCACGTGGATTGGCTGTGTCAGTTCCTTATTGACAATAAGCCTCGCGGTCAGGGTGTCGAACCGGAACCGAACCGAACCGTTATTTTTAGCCGAACCGGAACTAAACCGAACTTAAATCTTTGCCACCATCTTGGAACTGAACCGGAACCGAACCGAAAAAAAATATAACGGTAACCGGTTCAAGAAATACTTTTTCTTTTTCGTTAGTCTCACAAAATGAAAATCTGGGAATAAAAATTGGCTGGTGTATATCTCCCAATTAATCAAGTCGTCAAATACAGAATTGCAATGTATACTAAACGGTGTGTTACCGCGGCGCTTTTGTATTGGCACTATGATTAACCATGTGTCTCGTTGTCACGTGACGTTATGGTGTCACTACATGCTTTCAAGAAATGTGACATGACCCCGTGACATCACGTGACTAAATGCGTTAAATCGATTTAATTTGAGGAAGTCACTAGGTGTATTACCCTTATCGACAGCGTGACGTCACATGACATCACGATTTTTGCACCGAGAGTAACGCGACACCCTGGCGATTTTCATAACTCCGAGTCGAGTGCACGGGCTCATAACAATCAGCATCGCCGAACATTTCGGCAACGGCTCATGTTCAGTTAAATATGTTAACAACCCAACTCTAAGAATATCTGAAGCTCAACCCATGCTCTAGGCTTTCCAAGCCCCAGCCCATGACTATGATGAGTACTGACGGTATATAATTAGCGTCAGTTCACGTGACCCCTTGTTCGAATTGCGGGTTGAAGAGAGGATTGACAGCTGTCTCTTTCCTTTATTCTTTCTTTCTGCATTTGCTAATGCGCAGAAGGAAAAACTAATGGTTGTTTTCAAAAGCTATGAACGTCCGGGGTTACTTCTTAGCAGTATTTGTTGAAAGTACAAAAAATGTTGTACGACCAATTTTACATTACTGAGGCACTCAAAAATGTTTTCGTTGCTGCTGAACTGGATTCGAAATATGTCCCCGAGAATAGAAGTGTTGATATGACTAAATGCGACTTAGTAATATGAAGTTACATAGAACTACATGTGTGTACCAAAAGGATACTTAAAAATAATTCTAATGGCCTCAGAGGGACAGCCGAGCGTCGACAGTCGCTCTGTCTCACATGAGCGTCGTTCTGAAGTTACTGCCCAAGTTTTGACCACCTACTTGGGCGGTGCCATACATTTTTATGCATTCACAAAATAGTACTAAGAATCACTCCCTAACGATAATAACTAAGTAAACTTGGCTTTGCTCTTCTGTCTAGGCAATGGCAGTCGCCAACATATTAGAGAAATATGAGCATTGTTCATCCCCTCAACTCGGATACAGAGGCGGCCACATGGCCTGGTGTCTATCCTATGCCACCAACGTTAATCATAGTCACGCGCTGGGGTTAGGAAAGCAGAAAACGCGTGTTGAGCTCCAGGCATTATAAGAGTTCGGATATTCTCATCACCATAGCGGTTGGACACGCGCAACTACCCAACTGTCCGCCGAGGCATTGATTGTTACGACCGATGTTCAGTGCTCACGCAGTTCTCGTCTCCAATCCATGAGCCGCACTCGACTGTCGTCACGCGGGTGATTTCGATCCCACAATTACGACATCAATTTTTACGAAGGTCAGACTAAAAAAAAAAAAGACTAGTTTTATCCTCGCAATTTCACCGCGACAAAAAAGCTTCTGAATGAGGGGCGGCCTGTGCAAGTATAGACCAGTGTCCGGAAGTGCTCTTTTTAGCCTCTACCGCAAGTAGCAAAAGCGAACAATAATCTCGAACCCAGACGCTCACGGGGAAGGGGGGGGGGGGGGGGGGGGGGGCTGCGTCGGCCTGCGTCAGCAGCTTCCAGCCGCAGGCTTCGTCGCTGGTGTGCCGACTGCCGTTTCGCCGGCATCGGTCCTGTTTACCGCGGTATATGAGTATAGCGCCCGTAATGTGAAAGCCGTTTGTCCATACGCCACTTTGCCGCTGTTGGTTTCCATCTAGCCGAGCCAGAAAATGTCTCGCGACGATTAGACCGCGCCGCGAGTGACGAAGAAAAAGCAAACATGGCGACGGTTTGTACGATTGTTTTGGTAGCTCCGGTGTTGCTTGTCTTCAACTTCCTCGTGAGAAGATTCTCCTGTCCTTCGAAGTTATTGCAAGCGCCACGAGTGGCACGAAGATGTGGAATCATCGTCTCAGCTACAAAAAAGCAGGCCTTCACGAGAAACGACGATGCCGAGCAGGCGCTCGGCACCGTTGTGTCGTCAGATGCTCTACAACGCCGAGGTATTTTCATTTATCATTTGGAATGGCTTCAAGAGTGGGAAATTAATCTCTTTCGCGGATTGTTAACGCCGAGGCGAGGGCCCTCCGTTGCAGCGCCGTCGTCGCGCAAAGTGCAGAGAAAACCGAGTGGCGATGGCGGCGCTGCTCTTTGATCGCTTTGATCTTGCGCCGTCGGGTTCATCGAGTCCGGAGTAAACGTACGTACGTGCGTCTGCTGGATCGGTGTTCTGGACTGCCGCAAAACTCTTCCTCACGGGTATTTTCCTTGTGAAGCTTAGTAGCTCATTACACCTCGTCGTCAACTCCGCTCATTTGACTACGACGCAGGAGCCTGCGTGATGTGAATTTCACTGCCTATGATCTTTGATGTGCTGTAACGAGGGCTAATAAAATATCACCGTGAACTTCTGAACAAACTAGTTGAAGTTTTGTCTGTTATCAGAACTGATCGCCTGTCACAATATTAATCAGTAGCGTTCCTAGACTCCGCCCCGACAGGCACCCTGCTTCGTTGCCCGATAGTAAGTGTCTCCTGGTACCTCGTAGAATTCCAGCTCCCACTTCAAGTAAGTACCATCCTTTAGAAATGGCAATTAATAGTTTTGAACCCAGACGCTCGCAGCGTGTGTGTTTGGGGGGGGGGGGGGGGGGGGGGGAGGGGCGGGGGGACGTGTGTTAACATACTCAGAGCCTTCGTTTACGCCGCTTCGCGGCGGCAGACAAAGCGGCACATTACAAAAAAAAGCTAATCCGAGCTTTCTATGTAACTAGACCCATTCGCTAATGTGAACGCACCATTCGCAAGTCATTCGATGAAACGTCGTGGTCTCGTTTTCATTCGATAAAACGTCGTTCGATCAAGTGAACGCCTCCCACTTATTTTGGCACGGCAGAGCCGCGCTGCCGCAGAAAGGCAAGTAGATCGCGAAAATCGGTCTCAAACGTGCCACGAATGTAATGTCGTATACAAGAAGCCAACAATTAAGCATTTGAAAGCTACAAGAAAGCAGTAGCGAAATATTTACTACGCAATGAATCCGGACTGAAACGCGGATGTCAAGGGTCAGCAGACACCGAGAACATCTAAGACAAAAAAGGTTTTCCCTTATTTTCCTTGATCGAGATGGGTTCTCGAATGTTCACGACATCTTGCCTGTTGAAGAACGGGCCGCAGAGGCTTCTGGTGAAGACTTTTTTCACGATGTGTCAGTGCATTCGGACAGCCTGCCGAATCCAACTCCCCAAAGCAACGCCGCCAACGCAGCCCCCCCCCCCCCCCCCCCTCCTGCCTGCCAGTTCTTTCCGCGTGGTGGCGCAAGCGTAGATAAACATGGCGGCGCACTGGAATTGGCGCGGACACTGGTCTATACTTGGGACAGACTAGAGGACCGTACGCCTCTGAAAAGTCATGAACATTCCAACCCGATATCGTGTTGTGACGCCTTTAAATTCTAAGGGGTGCAAAAAAAAAGTAGTGGAGGGTTGCTGTTAACAAGTGACAAATAAAATTGTCGAATTAACACACCCCATAGAGTTATTATAATGTACGCTAGAGGTTCAAGTGGCGCTAGTGTGCTGACGCAAATTGAAGCAGACAGCAACCAGTCGAAAACTGACATCCGGTAATGCATTTCTATGGGGAAAAGTGAGTGAATTTTCTCACTGCGCTCGATCATAAGAGCAAATATCCCGAATAATTCGGACGTGCTAGGTAGCTTGGGACATTTCTCAGTTGGGCCGACGAAATAATTGGTCGGTTACGCCATTTTATTTCAAATTCATCGCGTTAAAAAAGGTGCTAAAACGGCTTCGCACGTGTATTTATGTGCACTGTCGGACACTGTTAGCGCGAATACGACGTCGGCGATTTTTAGCGTGAGATATATACGTACTAAACGAACGATGGACATCTGGAAATTAAGGGAGACGGCAAGAACTACGCAGTAACACTGGATCAGTAACTACCCGTGCATGTACGATCAAAATTTATTAAAGGCACGTAATAGATTACGATTTTCAATAAATACTTCTTTATTCCTTCTGTTCTGTGTGAAAATACGTATTCTACCTTCAAAGCATCACCCGCACGCTCGAATTCTTTAACAATTGTTCTCAAAGATTTATCGGGCAGAAGTGACCCATAAAAGCTGCCCGGCAGAGAAAACAATACGAAGAGACTCCTTTCAGAGCCCACGTACTTTATCGTTTACATTGTGAATGTTTTTATCCGGCCGCTCATGCACGACGAGGTCATTTTCATACAGTGACCGGACTGGCATAGTATCAATATATAAGCGTCACTGGAATGCTGGCGAGCCTTGAACAGACTCTATATTCCTTTCTCATTTGAAATTTTGCTTTGAATCGTCGCTTGTTTTTGCACACCTGCTGCGGAACACATGTTTGGGACTGTAATGTAGCGAAGTTAAACATCGTCCACCGATGAAGAAAAATTCGCTAACTAAATCTATTACACTTTTACAATGTTAATCAGGGTACATAGTATTCGGCACGACCCAAATAACAAAAGTGTTCCATGTTATTTTCTGGCGAAGAGACAAAATGTACGCGCGTTCTCTCATAGGAATGCACAGGAGCAACGCAAAAGTAGACTGGTTGCTGTCTGCTTCAATTTGCATCACGCAAGTTGCGTAGACACTAGCGCCAGTTGCACCTCTAGCGTACATTATAATAACTCTATGGCACACCCAAGCGGAGGAGGCAATGGACTCCGTAAGTATGACGTCATAGGTCCAAACAAACCGCTGCTAGGGTCGTTGTTATGGACGAATTCATGTGGCTCGGTTTCGCTGTGAAAACTTGAGCGTTGACAAATCAGGAGTAGGATTTAAACTACTAAAAACCAGACATACAAAAAGCTTGAATGTCATGTACGTTTCGACAGAAGTGTGCCGGTAATCGCTTGTTTTTGAAATATTTACGACTGCAACTTCCGGTCCTTAAGATGCCTGCAGCAGACGACGAAAGCAAGAAGTATGCCGTCTGCCACACGCCGGCCGGCCAAGCCGGCGCCGTCCTTTGAATCGTGTGAATAAAGCCGATATTCTGATATTGCATTTGTTTGAAATATAATGAGTTTCAGACACTTATAAGAATTTATAGTGGGATAAGATGCAAAATATGGTTTTTTGAAAATCCAGGCGTTGATCGAGATGATTGTCTGCTCAAAGATCGCATTTGCGCCTGTGAGAAAAGCACTTGAGGCGATCGGTTGAGATCCCAAATTTTGTTTGCGGACTCGCGCTATGGGAGGGTGCTTCGTACCTGGTTGTAACCATCGCGTGGAGAAAGATTCTTGCAGGTTCTTTAGATTTCCGCAAGACCCCAAAACGCGAAAGTACTGGATAAAAAACATAAGGAGAGTACATGTAGCACTGGCGGACAGTCGCTTGGTGTGAAAAAAAAAGGGTCGAACCAACCGAGAGCACGTAAAACCCATATTCTCTTCGGTCATAAAAAATATCTTAAAATAAGGCGCTATATTTATATATTATTACTATAACATTGATAAAGTAGCTGCATGCAAGTAGTAGTGAGAGTAAAATCCAGCTGAAACCTGCGGTAGTCTTATATTGCTATGGTAAAGCAGCGTTGAGAAGTATGCCTGTGTCCATGCGCTATCCGGTTATTTTGTTTATGCTTATATATCTACCCTTGCTGTTGTTTTTCCATTGTGCTCTTCATATGTTCCCCTGTTCAGACTAGCGTTTTAATTTAGTATATTTAGTACAAGACGGGTGGATAGCATTCTCCTTGTTCACCTTTTTTTTATATTCTTTCAATTGAGTGTTTTATTTAACTATATATTATTAGTATTATTTTATTGAGGAACAACTGCAAGGTTGTTTTTGGGCACAATAAAACACTAATTGACTATTATTATTATTTTAGGAGAGCAGACAGCCAGCCGGGGCAACAAGCACGCATTTGCAGTTGCCATTTCAAGGATGGGAAAAAAAGCAAAATGCCAACCATTTTCCCTTGGAATAAGAAAACTCGTTTCCAATTTTCAGAAACCCAAGGTGGACAGAAGTGAGGGCCTGAATATGCATTATATATTATTATAAGGTTAATAACACATAATTAATTTTTTATATCTCTTTATATTTAACAAATATTGTTTGATGTAGCTTATAACCATTGAGTATGCTTTGCACACATTGTGATTTGCAGGAAACGAACAGAACCCCACACACCACAGCAGGCCACAAACCTACCACGTCAAGAGCTGTACTAGAAGCGGAGAATTACTTCCTGCAGAGAGTATGTGTGCTTTTAATATGTTCTTTAATTGAAAAGATGTCACATCTACATGGCTCTTTAACATATGAATCATAACCATGATTTTTCATCTAAAAGTTTAAGTTAGCATGCGTACATGCACATATTTTCGCATCCAAGACAGTGGCATTAGGAGTTGGTGCGGGGAGGGGGTGGAGGGGGGGGGGGGGTGACAGGGGCGGGGGAGGCTGATTCAGCCCCTTTGCACAATATATCTTACTAGTATTACTTCAAATATCCCAAACTGCTTCGACACAACAGATTATAGTATAGCGAACAACGATTGAGAACTAGAAATAAGAGACTTAACTGGGAAAAACTTCAAAGAAGGGTTTGCTCTGATCTTATCTTTTGATGCACTTCAAACTTGAGTCAGTTGCTTAATTAAGATAGATATCTTCTTTTCCCCGGTTTGTATGCTGATTATGGCTTGTCAAGGTTCCTCCCCAGATTTTAAGGGAAACCCATGTGCATGGGGCACAAAATAAACTAAACTAATCGTCAGCGATCATAATTCACTGTCAGCACCACTATATTCACAGAATATTAATATAGCATGCAATTCTGCATTTAAAGTACACATAAACTGAGAAGCGAGCTTACAATTTGACAGCAGCAGTTATAGCAAACATTTTTCGTTTCATTCAGGTCAGAGGGTGTTACAAGTCGTACATTCTGTCATTTGAGTACATATTTTGCTATGATATATCATATATATTAGGTTCACTAAATTCTATTACAGGAGGAAGAGGCTTCCGGGAAAGAACACCAAAGACCGTTCTCTACACGGGGCTGCCACACAAAGATATGTTTTATCTCTTGCTAGAACTGTGCCAGAGGTTCACCATAAGCTACCATGCGGGATGGCAGGTGCAGTCCATTGAGCTGGCTGACCAGCTATTCATGACTCTCATCAAGCTGCGCTCGAACACCACCGACCTTGACCTTGCTGTTCGATTCAGCTGCAGCACTGCCACAGTCCCAAATGTGGTGCTCACATGAGTGAACATATTACACAAGGTGCTTTGCGATGGGCTGATGGGCCAGATTCCTTCGGTCAACAAGAACAAGGCCTGTCTCCCGTCATGTTTTGCCAGCTTCAGCAACTGCAGAATCATCCTCAACTGCACAGAGGTTGAAGCTGCTGTCCCGAAGGTATTAAATACAACTGAAGTTTTCAGCTTAGCCATATATAGAAAATATGTTTTATATTCTGCCATATCACACAAATACATTTCATTGCCTTAGTATCGAAGAGCATTCTGCTCTATCTTCGTAGCAGTGAATTTTTAGGTCACGGGCCTCAGGGTGCTGCCTACGATTTGTTTTTGTGCAATCATTAACTTCATAAACTACAGAAGTAATAGAATGTCAAATATAAAATGTCAGAAAAAAAACACAAAGTATTGCAGCTGCTACAGGACCTAAACGTACAGAGCTCAAATATTGTTGAATGTTTCACACATATCACATTCTCCTGCCTGGCCTATATTTCCAGTAATTGTTTCGCAACACATGTGTTTTGAGCGCTTGTAATGCTGGGTGCCTCAGCCCAAATTTGTAACAGCCTATATGTAGCTGGAGAGAAATGTTGTCAACACACACAGGACTGCATGAAAGCAGATGCTGTCTTTGCCCAAGTGGTGATGTAACTTGTGAAGAACGTCAAAGTGCGATGATTAATGATAATCTTGTGAAAGCCAAGTTAGAAATAGCTAAGTAAATAATTGGTGCCATATAAAAACTCAAAACTTTTATAAAACATATGCATAAATATCTACACAAACTCCTGGAAATTTTGCTTCTCCCTGTGCTCACGGAAGCACCGTGGGAAAGCAGCAGTTCGGCCAAGCATCATCTGCTTGTTTTCTTGATCGTGGTAGATCTCCATCAGAACATAACAAAAATCACACACGTCTTTGGTGCAGTCAAGCGCACCTCCCTCTTAAGAGGCTGGTATATAAGTTCTCAAACCTATGTGTTTCCTCTTAGCCCAGGTTTTCCGAAGAGCACTGAGTGAAATTTTATATTTTATAAATGTAAGATAATCTACCTTAAAATGTATGATTACTTACCCAATTTTCGGCGGAGGGTGTAAGTATACATGACTCACTCGGGCCACTTCAAGAGATATAACTTGAGTGCTATTGTGTTTCAGGACAGCGTGAGCTATTCTGCTCATTTGTCTTTTAAAATCCTCAAGAACTTTGTTTTCATCTTTTTCTACAATGCAACAGGAGATGAAACTCCAGAACATCTTGTACAGCCCCTACAAGCGTAGCACTACTCTGAAAGGTCTGGTTGGTGTGGTGTCAAATGGGGTTGTGACGTCTGTCAGCAAACTCTACCCAGGAGCCAACACGGACAGAGATATCGTCAAGGACTGTGGCGTGCTAAAACAACTGGTGCCAGGGGACCTTGTCCTTGCAGACAAGGGCTTCCTGATCAGAAACCTCCTCCCTCCTGGAGTAAGCCTTAACATACCACCGTTCCTCTCAACGCCACAATCCACACCACAACAGGTCCTGCTGACAAAATCAATTGCCAGGTTTCGTGTGCACGTTGAGAGTGCGATCGGTCGCATTAAGGGCTACACGATACTGAAATACATTCCAGTTACATTTGTTCCCATCGCCTCAAAAGTCTGGGAAGTTTGTGCTGCTCTAACGAATTATCAAAATTCACTTCTGAAGGAAGTCGAACAGTTTTACAGGCCGAAGAACTTGCCTAGAAGTAGCGTTTGTAAAAGGGGTGTGAATAATGATTTTCCAAATCAGATCGAGCGCGAATGGAATAATTTTCGATTAGTTACCGAAGAGTTGGGTGCAGACTACAGATTATTATGGTTTTCTAGAAAGCATTAAAATAACAAAATACTATATACAAATTACTAGAATTAAAGGCTGCGATTAGATAGAGGCAGAAACTATAACAGTTTGTACGAGTTTTTTGGCCACAGCAGGATTTTGGCGGACTGTAAAGTGCAAAAGAAGCATATAAATCACATCAGGAGGCCACTCAGAGTCAATCAATACAAAGTATATACCCAAAACAGAAGGAATGAACAAGGTCAAGATGCGGAATGTGAGCTCACATCTCAGATAACAAAAACAATTGCAAGAAAAAAATTATACAACTTGTAATTACACGTCTTTCCACAAGCCACATTGAGATAGAAGTAGTTGAAGATTTCTAATTCAAAGCATGCAAGATTAATTTCATGAAAAAATGTGCAGTTAACAGTATGCGTAGTAGAAGACAGGTAGAATGACCCCATACGAATATTGACCGGTACTGCTCGTGATCATCCTGTATAGGTGTGTGGCAAAGGCCCGTGAAGAAACATTTGTGGCATGAATCATTTAGAGTGGTACTGAATCTTCGAAAAATTTTAGAAAAATATTCGAAACTTTAGAAAACATTTATTTGTTTTCTAAAGTTTCGTCTGAAGCATCAGATGCTTCAGACGCTGAATCAAATAGGGCAATATTTGACCCCTTATTAGAAAATTATGCAGATTTCTGCACCGCTAACTGGTAAGCTACTCCCAGGTAAAGCGTGCACATCCACTATAAACTCATTACAAGAAATCTGGTTGAAGCAGACATTTGTATACTTATTTGCCAGGTTTGGCTGGTTTTTCTTTCTGCCGGTGATTCAACCTTGGATCTGCATAGTGCGCACTCTTTTTACAACGTACCAAAATGTTTTTCATCATCAAGGTCTGAATTACAACGAGTTTAGGCTGTTCTAGGCCAAACGTACAGAAACCTCACCTTAGCTTACATTTTTCATGCACCTGATGTTCTATATGTCGAAAAATGCCTTTTTAGCAACCCAGCTTGTAAATATATTGTGGTTGCAGCAGCATTTCACCGGTTTGGCCCCTGTGTTATACGTTCAATTCTCGTACTGGTGAAAATGTATGTGTCATCACAAGTGGAAGTCACCCTCGTATTCCTACTGAAGGCAGGTGTTTCTTTTCAGAGTTTTGCGTTATTAAAAAACAAGGAAAGTAATTCAGGACACCAACCGAACTCGCATGGCATGTTGCATTGCATGTTGTTATGTGCACTTCTTGGATGAACTTTCGATTATTAAACTATATTTCAAATACAATAGTCCGAGAGGCCATGGATGTTCTACAATAAATGAGACACGGGTAACCTGGTGTAATTTCAGTTGCCATCCATACGTTCCCCTAATTTCTTTACTCAAATACTGAATGCATAAGGATTTTTTAACCAAAAAAAAAAGTTTCTTGACTGTCTTTTCCCTAACAAAGGTGTATAGGCAGTTTAGACACGACTGAGCCATGCATTTGTGCCTTTGAATATAAGCTTTCTCACTAGGTTACATAGTGGTTAACAGGATTTGGAAGTCTCTTAATTATAATAATGCTCAATATGGCTAAATGAATTCCTATAAACATGTGCCAGTGAGTACTGCTTGCTCCAGTCCCTACCTTTTTAACGTTGCATTCAGCTCACTGATGGAGAGAGCTCCGTAGAAAAAAAAAAACTAAAGACCAAAGAGAGAGCGAGATTATCGAGGCACACTAAATAGTTCACAATGGAAGCTTGACAGGTCAGAGATGTAGCTGTTTGAAAGACACAGTATGAGAAAATACTGAAGTCATATGTTTCACAAACAAAAACTAAATATATGTGTGGCTGCAGTAATCGTTAACAGCCGGGCTGGGCATGTCTTCTTTCGTCTTTACTCATTGAAAGATGTCTCTTGATATGTAGTAGTGCGAAATGCATGCAGCCATGTCTTTCGTGTAGAAAAGACAAGATTCGCTAGATTGAACTGGATCATTTTCAGTTTCTTTTATTTTGTATGAATAATTATAGACAACAAACTGTACAGAGCACGACATAGTTGGCATAAACAAATGAACAATGGCTTTTATATTTTTGCTTAAGTGCGAGAATAATGCAAGAAAAAGTAATATCATGTTTAGACTGCCTGAGTTGAGAATGTGGACCTCAAAATACACTAGCATGTGCATAGCTCCCCTCTGTAGCAATACTAGTAAACATGTTTTGTATCAATTCGTGGCAAAAAGATGCTCCTAACATGAGAAATAGTAAACAAATGACCAAATGTGTGATGATGAAGAGCAGCACCTGCAAATGCCTTTGTGTTCGAGTTCAGTGACATACGTAAGATGAGCAAGAAAGTCAGTGTTGGGTAAAGTACATCTAAAAAGTATTTCAATAAAGTACAAAGTAAATGAGACGTGATGTACATCAAGTAAAGTAGTAAGTACACTGGCTGCAATGTAACTGTAGTAAAGTACTATAAATACAATATACTTTAAGTAAAGTAGTAAGTACACTCGCTGCAATGTACTTGAAGAAAAATACTATAAATACTATGTACTTTAAGCAAAGTACTACATGCTCAGAGAATGTACTTCAGGTAAAGTACAAGTTTTCTAAACCTACTTGAAGTAGTACTTTTAAGTACAATGTACTTAAAGTACTTCCCAACACCGATGAAAGTACACGCGAGCTGGTCAGCTATCATGACTGTAGTAACCGTGAGACAAGAATCATGATTACTTTAATTATGATCTACATATTGCGAGTACGGGAATAAAAATGGAATAAATATGTCATGATAAAAACGCAGTAGAATGTCGGGATTAGCTGCCCGCTCTGCATCCTTCTCAATGCCAACAGTGATACTGCCTTTTGGGTTCCAGATCGTGAGGTACATCTAAGTTCGCTTCGCAAAATACATCTGAGCTTGGAGTTGGTGGTAGTGGTCATGGCCTTTGTTCACAAACGTGCTGCTGCCATCATAACGTAGGCTGTAGTCGTTGGCGTCCTTCAAGTGGCATAGCAATTTCCATGGGCATTTTATTTCAAGAACAGCCTCGTCTCCAACAAGACCATCTGGTGATGCACCTAACAGGCCCGACTCGTGCAGCGAGAGCCCTGTTGGCGTTGGCGTCAGGTTGGTGGCTTCGCTAAATGCCTTGATAGCATCTGGATCGTGGATGATGCCCCACTGGACAGCTTTTACACCTTCCAGTAAGTATTCGCCAAGTAAGTGGCGCCCTGAGGATTTTCCAGAGTTACTCGCGGTCCGGCGTAGCTTTCTCTCCAATTGCCACAGCGGATTAGTGCGTTGTCCAGTTGTAGACTGCCAGCTGCTGGATCTCTTCACGTGACTTTGCGGCTTTCTTAACCAGATAGGCGGTTCGGTCGGCTGCCTGGGTGTATTCATCACTAAATATTAGGTCCTCAATAGTGACATGAATGGGCATGCCTGGCTCTCTGGACAACAGCCATGTGTAGCCAACTGTGGCCCCAAGAGAATCCAGGCGACTCCTAATTCAGTCTTTGACCTCCTCACTCACGGGCTGATTCAGTGAAGCGGAAGTAGATGGACTCGGAATCAGTCTCGACTGGTCCAACCTGTCTGTCCTTTGAAGTCGTCTTCATGGTCCATGTGCAAGCTCGATCTGTGCAGGAAATATTTTTATGAGCAAAGAGGAGGAAAGCAAACATGTGATGGCGTCGAAGGGAACCTCGAGGGCAGTTGCAGGTGGCCCTGGCCACAGTCTTGGGGTTCGTCATTTCAAATACGACTATCTACGACCACCCGCCGCAGCGATGCAGGCGTCGAAGGAGCGCAACTTGTGTACTACGCAGTCAGTCGCCGTCGCCCGACGCAGGTCGTTTGGCATTCAGGGCTTTCCGCCCCGGGTTCTTCGCTTGCACTTGGAACTGAGTATTATTTCCTGTGCTTGTGTATGTGCTCAGTGGCTGTATATGGACCTCATAGAGCAGTTCTTCAGACTCAACAGCGACAGCGACTCAAAGTTGACGGCGGAGGGGCTTGCAGCAACGCTTTCGGTTGGTGCACGGGTGCGACGACCACACGGATAAATTTTAAGATTTCTGCTAGCAAGGTGGGCCATAGTCGCTTTATGTTGACACGATTTTGAGTGTAAGTACTCCGTGCAAAGGCGAGTCTATCGCGTTTCTAATCCACCTTTGTTTTTGTTGTTTTTAGCACGCACGACCGACTGCTAAGCAAATGCTTCTGTACCGATCACGGAGTGAATGTCTTAGGCCTTCAATTGCGGAATGCCCAATAAAAAATCCTATTCGTTCACCGAGAAAACTTCCCTTTTGAGTGACCTTCTGGTTCCTAATTTTCCCGTACTTAAGTGCTTTAATCAACACGATCGATTAAGTTTGCTTCCCTAGTTAGGATATTTTCGTGCCACATGCGGCACTAACGCTTGGTACGATGTATGCCACTGGTGGTATTGTGAATTGGTTTACTTCCAAAGCTAACAGTGTGACAGGCGGGACCACTCAATTTGCTAAAAATGTGATGATATAAGAATTTCGTTGCATAACTAGCGTTTTACGTTTATGATTGATAAGAAACATGCTCATGTGATGATTCATGTCTACAGCATAAGCTTTGCAGATCCAGAATGGATGTGCTATTGTGCTATAGGCTACAGCCTCAAGATTTTTAATGGACCAAATTGGTGATTACACGGCAATAAATATTGTGGTGAAAAACTGCCCATTGACTCGGTGAGTTTTTATTGGGACCATTGGTGTGCTGTTGGCAGATTAGGTAATGGCACACCTCTTCCCTGACCATCTGGGTTCAAGGGACATTGCGTCTAGATGTGCTTAAACATCTTTTTTTCAAGGTTCAGTGGACCCCTCTACATCATTACAGGAAGGCAGTCTCAAGCCCCAACAAACAGCAGTGAATATACAATGCATAGTAACAGGCACCAGAGTCCAGGCGTATCTAAAAATGTTTTTGTTTTGTTTAGATAGTTTGCATTTGGTGTATATTCCGAATTACGCGCCTAGTGCATAGTCCGCCAAGCTGGTGCGTTGTGTCTTCGTGTTTTTTTTCCTGGATGGCATTTTCTTGAGAAGTTCTTCGGCGAAACGATATTGAGCCTGAAGAACTGCTCTTGAGGCCCATATCCAGCCACTGAGCACAGACACAAGCACAGAAAATAACACTCTGTGCCAAGTACAATCGAGGCACCTGGGCGGAAAGCTGTGAATGACAAACGAGCAGCGTCGGGTGACGGCGACTGACAGCGTTGCGCCCCTTCGACGCCTGCATCGCTGCGGTGGGTGGTCGTAGCTATTCGTAGCGAGATGATCTTCACTTCAGGCAAGAAATCTTGCCATACTATAGTCAAGATATGTGTGCAAGTGTTCGCCGACGTGGGCTCTCTCACATTGGTGCAGTTGTCATCAAGAAAGGTATACATACCAACAATGTTGCGTGTTTGAGGCTGAAACTATGACGCATACTTATCTAAACCTAAATTTAGAGGTCTGCGGCTACAAAAATTTTTGTTGACGTTGCTTAGATGATGTAACCGTTCAGGCCTCGCATTAAATGGTGTTGCGAACTCTTCGGTTGTCTATGAAAACCTATTTTTGCCCTAATAAAAGACATTTTCAAAAGGAGACGCGTGTTGTGCTGATACATACCTTCCAATTTACAACGCAGAGGCAAACAGAAAATCAACTGCGTACATCTACCACTTAGCATAAGCACCTTTTGCCATTCATTCTTGAGCACACTCAAATATCAGCTTAGTTTGCTCTTGTTTTAGAAGCTTTGCCCTGGCCTGTTCTCTGTAAAAAGAAAACAGTTAATAAAGCTTTACCTTCGTTCTCCTTCTCGCATTTAATACAGACTTGTTTGTCAGCAGATATCACTCTGGCACATATAACTCGAATGACCGATGAGACTATTGCTATTACAATAAAGCTTTCCACAAGAGCGAAAACGAGGCCTGTAGGGGTGAACAAGCACATCGAAATGAGACTGGCGCTTCCGCGGCTTGTTTACATTATGCTTAAAAACGGGACGATCGGCGACCAGCTGATGGCAATATAACACCAAGGATACCGATGTTTCGAAACATAGAACGCAGGGTAAAGACCTCAATCGTCCTTTGTATGCTGTAGCTGTCATACTTTCCATCCTACCGTTTTTTAGCACAATTAACTAGAGCAACCGAAGAGTTCGCAACACCTTTTAATACGAGGCCTGAATGGTTACATCATCTAAGCAACGTCAACGAAAATGTTTGTAGCCGCAGACCGATAAGTTTAGTTTTAGATAAAGTACGCACCATAGTTCCAACGCGCGAACATTGTTGATATGTACCTTTCCTTGGACCCGCGTACATTCGGTTCAACTTGATGACAGCTGCACCAGCGTGAGAGCTCAAGTCCAACACTTGCACACATATCTTGACTATGACAAGATTTCTTGCCTTCGACTGGCTTGAACACTTCATCTGTAGCATCACGGTAGCTCTTGGTTGAAACGATAATCGTCTCGCACACGGCAACAAACAGAGAACGACACGCATTGTTTTATTTATACGCTACCGGTCTACGGGCGTCGCAAATCTATCGCCCTCTTGTCCGCCATGTTGGATCGATCGGAGCGCCCCCTATATTCGCTGAAACTCCTCAATTGCTCATAAAACCATTCTGAAATTCATCTGTAACCATATTTTTCATATTATCGAAGCAGAAACCTACACTGCTTATTAACGAGAGTAGAGTGGCACAACAGGAGGGGTCTTGTGAGAGAGGGCTTCCCGTGAGCGTGAGCGAAGCGTTTTTCAATCCAGACACATCCAATCTAGAAACTTCACTAGATGTTAGCCGCCATACTGTATTGCTCATAGAACCATTCTGAAATTCATCTATAGCCATATTTTTCGGATTATCGAAGCAGAAACCAACACTGCCTTATTAACGAGAGTAGAGCGGCACAACAGGAGGGGTCTTCTGAGAGAGGGCTTCCCGTGAGCGTGAGCCAACGATTTTTTCAATCCAGACGCATCCACTCTAGAATCCAACGTTATTAGAACCAACTCAGTTCTGAAACTCCGCTCCGGAGGGGGGTCCCTTTCGTGGCGCCTGTTAGAGGGCACGCGCTCCGCATTAATACTCGCTATCATCATCATTAACGGCGCGCTTGTGGCCGTTGCATGCTTACGGATGTTCGTGGCGCTTTTTCTGACAGTAGCAGACGACTTTCAAATTGTTTCTGCTGCAGTTGGTAGGAAATGTAGGTACATATGAAAAATTCCGATACTTGTTTTAACCAATAAAACATTGAATCTGTGTGTTCCTGTTGACTCTGAACCACATTCCAAATGTCGTCTGCTGTCGGCGCAAAATAATGATCGCGCGCGCGCGAACGTTCCTTCGGTCGTCTGCAACCGCCGCGACGGAAACGTCCGCGCGCATTTCACGCCTCGGAAAAACAATGCAGAGATGCTTATCCCAGGGCCGGTTTGCTCATCTTGAAGCTGCGGCCGCGGCCGCGGCAAAGAGGGATTTTTACGTCACGTGACCAGCTCCATGGGGACAAGGAAGTACCTAGCGTCCCTGCCTAATGGCGAAGAGGTCCGCATTGCTTCAAGCACAAAAGCCTAATGTCGCTCGCAGGAACTGATTGCAGGGACTTTCAACTGGAGTCCAATTGACCGCCCCGTTATACTGTCGGAGCGGCAGGTAAAGTTACGGCCAGGGAGGGTAAATAGGAGCCGAAATAAAGAAAAAACCACACTTGATAAAAGCGGTAGCAGCATATTTACCTACCTCCGCCGGCGCCGGCGCCTCGCACGTTCTGCTATGGTCGAGAGGTTAAAGCGCCGGTAATTGTCGTCGCGGCGTGAAAGTTCCGAGTTCAAATCGCACTAGGGACTTCTTTTTTTTTTTGTATTTTGCGCGTGTCTTACTTTTTAACTGTGATCCTTTTTAGGAAATCATACACTTGCACTACTGCGCCTTACACGGTTTTTACTGTTAGTCCCACCTGTTCAATCGAAACACCGGGAAGAAAAAAAAAAGAAAAGGATCAACGCAAGTTAACGCGCTAATACAATCATTTCATAATGTTCATTAAAAGGAAACCAAGATAACAGCATCGCTATGGCTTTCACACTAACGGAGCCGAAACAAGCATCCTTTCCCCAGCAACTAGTTTTATGTGTTTTTAAATATACAACGCTCTTGCTACGATTCCTTTCAATAACAAGAGACGCCTATTTAGGACTAATAAAAACTGCAGTTGTGACAATTAAAAAAAAAAAAAAGACTAGCAACTGTGGCTACACTGATTGAGCGAAATCCTACAGGCAAGGCAGCAAGTCAAACGTCTGAGAAAGTGGTAGAACCGAAATAAAAGCGATCATACTTTTACTTGCATGGAATGTGATAAAAAGTATATTTATACTCTTTACATTTTTTTGTGGCAATCGTTTTGTAATATTACCATATTACTTGTTGAATTTTAGTTAGATTAGCGGAAGATCACGACCGAATGCAAAAATGAATCGGGCGTCGACATCGCAAACCCTCTCTCTAATGCAAACATCTAAAATGACTTTGGAACAACAAATAGAATTGATTATAATTAATTCTATTTATGATCCAAAGTCATTTTAGGTTTCTCACTCTAATGCAAACTCCTATAATGACTTGGGATCAACAAATGGAATGAAATGATTGTATTAGCGCGTTAACTTGCGTTCATCTTTTTTTTTTCTTCCCGATGTTTTGATTGAACACGTGGGACTAACAGAAAAAAACGTGTAAGGCGCGGTAGTGCAAGTGGATGATTTCCTAAAAAGGATCACAGCTAAAAAGTAAGGCGCGCACAAAAAAAAAGAAAAAAAAAAGAAGTTTCTAGCGCGATTTGAACCCGGAACTTTCACGCCGCGACAAGTACCGGCGCTTTAACGTCTCGACCATAGCAGCAGGCGTGCGCCCGCGCCGGCGGAGGTAGATAAATATACTGCTACCGCTTTTATCTCTTGTGGTTTCTTCTTTATTTTGGCTCCTATTTACCCTCCCTGGCCGTAACTTTACCTGCCGTTCCTACAGTATAAAGGGGCGGTCAATTGAATTCCAGATGAAAGTCCCTGCAATCAGTTTCTGCGAGCGAAATTAGGCTTTTGTGCTTGAAGCGATGCAGATCACTCCGCCATAAGGCAGGGACGCTAAGTACTTCCTTGTTCCCATGGAGCTGGTCACGTGACGTAAAAATCCCTCTTGGCCGCAGCCGCGACCGCAGCCGCAAGATGAGCAAACCGGCCCAGGACATCAGAGTTCACACATTGCTCAAAACTTGTGAAGCGACAATCCGTGAGTGTACAATCTTATTGGAATATGCCGGTGGTGTGCTGGCGCACCGGAGTGTCCACATCGTAAACGGTCGGGGCCAGGTACTCAGGCGAGACATTTCTTCAAAGTACCTTTGGATGAAAAACGACTCGCCCTATGGTTGAGAAAATTTCCTTGGCGAGACCTATCGCACAAGGACGTCCTCTGTGATTTGCACTTCAGAGAACAGGACATCCTGAAGTACTACAAGCACGAGATTCGTGGAGAGGTCGTCCTAACGCCACGAGGTAAGTGGAGTTTGAAACCCGACGCCGTCCCAAGCATATTTGCATCGTTCCCGGACCATTTGCCGCGTTTTGATACAAAACCTGAGAGTAGGCGGTCAGGCGAGACGCCTCTGAGTGAAGATGTCGTGGACAACTCTTCGGAAGGCGCTCAGCCAACGTTGCCTGGGGGCGCCGACCTGTCTGGTAAAGATTTCTTAGAAGGCTACTCCAAAGCTACTGAGAATCTCTATCAACCGGAGAAGGACCGAGAGAGCCTTTCAACAGCAGCTTAGTTGGAAGTAGACCCAGATTCTGGTACAACACTTGCAGAACAGCTGCATAGCTCACAGCCAAGTTTATTTTGCGAACTTCTAGCAGCAATTGGAAAAGAGTGGGAATTCGAAGGGTGGTCAGTTGATATTTCAGACGAACACAGTGTTCTACAAGGCCTCACTAAACAAGGACCTTTGCCGCATTGAAATTGCGCCGATCGTGTACACTAACTTTAACGTCAGCGTTAATGCCAGAGGGATGGTGGTACCGCCCCAGAGCTACCTGGGATCAGATCACCCCAACTTCAACAGTGCAGAGGAAGTGAAGAGCCTACTGGGGTACCTCAATGAGCGCCACATCTGCTCGGGCTACGCTGCACAAGATTTTCCCAACGTTGTCACCTCGAAGACAGCTGTAAAGTATGAAGAGGTGTGGCACAGGACAGACTGCACAGTTCTGGCGGACAAGAAAATCTGTCCCTCCTGCATGAGACTCGGCAAGCTACTGCATCAGAGAAACAAAGTAAAAACGGAGGCTCAGGGAAGAGAACCCCGACCAAAAGAGAGGATCCTTCGCAAAAAGCTTCGACAAGCAGCAAGTCGTTCGGAGGCACTGAAAAAGGAGTTGAAAAATTTGAGGAGGCAGCTTGGAACCCTGTCAGAACGCAAAGTTCATGATGCAGTCCAGAGACTCCCAGCTGCTCAGCAGATGGCCTTCAGAACTGCCCGATAGGCGGTAATCGCAAAATCGGCAAAAGGGATGAGATACGAGACAAACTGGCTCATGAGCTGCATGCTCCTGAGAATTTCAAGCCCTCGAGCATACAACCTCGTGACCCAAATGAACCTACTACCACCTCCTTCAGTGAGCCGTCTGCAAAAGATGCTTAAGGATGCACCATGCCAGTTCGGGTTTAACCGGCTCTCGCTTGTCAGCATTGCTGCACAACTTGACAACAAGAAACCGCTCGAGTGCTCTAGTACCCTGTTACTTGATGAGATGAAGGTGCGAAAGTCACTGGTGTTCAACAAGAGTACGTACAAGCTAGATGGCCTGGTGGATTACGGTGAAGAAGACACCTCATCGCAGGAGGAGCTACCAGACCATGCCCTTGTACTGATGTTTGTGCCCCTATACTTTCACTGGGTCCAGCCTATTGCAAGCTTTGCAAGCAAAGGAGCAGCCCCTGGACATATACTGGCCAAGCTTGTTCTTAATGCAATTATCGAGCTCCATAACCACAACGCCTTTGTGCTGGCAGTTGTGAGTGACGGTGCCGGAAGCAACAAGTCAATGTGGATCAAGCTCGGTATCTCTGGAAAGTTTGGAGCACCTTGCCACAAGCTGGAACACCCGTGCGACCCTTCAAAAACTCTTTACTTTTTGTGTGACGTGCCACATATCCTGAAGTGCATCCGCAATCATCTCAAAATCCACAGATTTGGCCAGGTAAGCATTAGTTAAATCCAGCAGAAACAAACTGTGGTCTTAATGTCGAATACTTCTATCTTTTCATAGGCCGGGGAGCATCTTATTGACTACAACCACTACAGACTTCTATACGAGGTTGAATGCAACGAGCAGGTGCGGGCAGTTCCTAAACTTTCAAAAGCTCATGTGGATCCTGATAACCTCCGAAAAATGACTGTTCGCCTAGCAACTCAGGTGACTATATACAATTTTATTTCTTCACTAATGCACTAAATACAGAGAGTATGACCAACCTTGCCCAGTGAGATCCTGTGACAACCAATGCTAATTGCTACAGCAATAATGAATGAGTACAGAACTAATAAACAAGCTAAAATGGACTCATGCTCCAGCTTTCATTCGCATCTTGTATGCCTAACTACACTCAGAAAACAAGATAAAGGCGACTCATTTCAGTTAATTTTTTGTAAATATTTTTCCCTAACAGCTTTTCAGCCGAAGCACAGCTTTGGGCATACGCATCTATCGGAATGAAAGGAGGCCAGGCCTGGAAAGCTCTGAGGGAACGGAAACCTTTACAAGGTTAGTGAATGACCTCTTCGACGCCTTAAATGCCAAGCTACCACTGCAAGGAATAAGAAAGACTTCTTCTGGCATAAAGGTATGTGCATATGTGCACACATATAACTTCATAATATTATGAGGCACATTATTTATCCAAAATAATTTTATTTATTAATATAACTACTGCTATTACTAGTCTGTTGCAGGTTAAGGATGGCAGTAATGTGGAAAAAAGGAAACCACCACCCTTCTCCAGGATTGGTCGTTTGCTCCTCTCCACCCTCCTCCTTTCCAGCGCTTGCCCTGCAAATATGGAGAGAGAGGAGAAAATATTGTTCTGCTATTCTTAACCTGCATCAGACTATAATAATAATTACAGCGCACCAGCCTTCAATTTAATTGGCACACCAGAATAAGTAACCTCATTGTGGTGCAACATATGTAATAGTGTCAACACGAAAACAAAAGTATAATTAATGATTATATAAAAATATTCCAATAAGACAAATATTTCACACTGGCAGAGGACATTATGAAAATAAACCAATAAATGGAGACATATATTAAAAGTAAAAAATAATAATAGTATTAATTTGCAAAGCAGTGAAAATAGCCGTGGAAAACGTTAGGCCAGCTTGATCATGCTGACAAACCAGGAAACCACAGCATGTCTTGAGCTCACTCAAATGCATGATGTGCATGATCATCGACAATGGATAATGGTCATCTGACCCCCATATCATGGGCATGTGACCATCTCATCACCATTGGCCACCCGCTCCTTCCATCCAACGGTCTAATATCTGACGGCCTTTCCATGAAAACAAGCATATAAAAACGTTCTGTGTTAAAAGCGGTTGACTAATATTCTACAAGCAGTCACATATGAAGGATCTTTGAACACTAGCCACTGATTACATGCCATAAACAGAGGCACTAAAAGTACTTGGAAGGTTAGGAACCAACAGGGATGGATTGGGGGGGGGGGGGGCGGCAGCCTAACACTTTTTTCATGTTGATTACTAGAACTGCTTGAAATGTCTCGGGGAGAGGACTAGTGGCCCATGCCCCTTTTCGGAACCGTCTCCTTCAAGCATGATATGTATGTTGCAAGCATACTGTTAACAGATGGTCCATGGGCAAGTACAGTCCCTAGCGCAGTTAGGGAAAAACCACCTTATTTATTTGTGACCTTAATGCAAAGAAAGTATACCTGCATGTCTTTCTGCACCACGATTATGACTGAACATGAGGTAACATTTCGGATATCACATCATATCATACTACAGAACGATCTTTTAGTAACTTAGGAAATAATTATGTTAATTAAATGCCAGTGTGACAGGTACACACAGATTGCTATGCCAATTTGGAACACAGCAAAGAAATGCCAAAAAGAAATTTTGAAATTTACATTTACAACATCAGTTGCTTCTTGCTTAACCTGTATACGTATGAGGAAGTACAGCATGCAATAGCCTATGACTCAATTCTTCTCAATGTTTAATTGAGGTCTATATAGTTTCGTCTGTCAAATTTTAGATGATGGTTTTTCTGTTTCTTACTGTTCCAGATCATCAACGACTTCATTGACCTCCTCAACCTGACAGAACTCAACCCCATAACCAATAATAGGATTATGTTTGCATCGGCAGTAACAATGCAGTCCTTGAGGGTGACCCTACTGTCTGTTGAAGACATTATTCAAGAATTTTTAACAGAAGGAGCCATCTACGTATTGACTGCAAAGTTAAATCAAGATCCTTTAGAGGATCTTGATTTAAGTGTACGGACAGAAAATCAAAACATCTAGTGTTGTACGTGACAGCGTTTCTCTTTTTATCGATGCGATAGGCTATCTAAGCGTGGTGGTGGTGTCATAGTCGCGGTAAATGGTAGCATTGAGTCTCGTCTTGTCAACATTGTTATATCTCTTGAGTTTATTGGCGTGCGCTTGCGTTTTAACCATAAGCAGGTCATTTTGTGCGCGTGCTACCGTCCTCCCAATGCCGCAGCAAACTTTTTTATAGATTTACACGATGCTCTCAATACAATTCGTACAAGGTTTCCTGCCTTGCCCTTGCTTCTTTTGGCCGATTTTAATCTCCCCGGCATTGACTGGTCTGGTATATATCCTACCATATCTTCAAATTCTGCTGCGTGCTCCAAGTTTTTGAGTCTCTGCTCCGATTTTTCGTTAACGCAGATAGTTATTAGGCCGACTCGTGGTACGGCAACTTCTGAGAACGTGCTGGACCTTATTCTTTCTACTGCGCCTGATCTTGCACCCTTTCTTACGTATTTACCTGCCATCAGCGATCACTGTTTACTTCACTTTCACCTAAGTGTTCCTGTATCTGCCTTTACAAAAGCGAAGAATAACTCTTTTCTTGATTATGGCAAAGCTGATTTCAATTCAATTCAATGTTTATTTACCATTTTTTACAATGGCGGGGCTGGGAAAAAAAGCTGTATGGACAGCTTGACGAGTTCCCAGCACCACAAAAGTTTCAGCAGCAGCGGCAATGCGAGTTCACACACAGGGTATACATATTAAAAAGAAGAAAAAAAAAAAGATAAAAAGTTATACAATATTAGCTAATGCAGAGAACAGTGGATTTAAAACCAAAAAACAAGCAACAAAGCAAGTACAATACAAATGCAACTCAAGTGTAACCATATCACTCTCAACACAAAACATAAGACCGCAATTCTTTGGGTGAAAGACTAGTTATGTCTATGTGCTTTAGGGTTAGCATATTTAGCAACTTCGGGAGAGTTATTTTGATTCTCTGAAGACCATAGTTAGAGCGGGAGTTTTCAATGAACCAAGGTTCAGAACTACGAGTTGGATAATTTGAGCTTTTTTCCTTCAGGGACGCTAGAGAAATGAAACAGTTTCTATTTTTACTGCATTCTATTTTATATTTCATGCATAACTTAAAGTTGAAAGTGTGAAGATTTTCATGACATTTAGATTGCGAAAAAGGGATTCTGTGTGAAAGTCATAGCCGACATTGCAAATTATTCTTAGAGCTTTTTTTTGCAAGAGATGTATTTTTTGAAGGTTCCGTCCTGTGGTCGTCCCCCAAATCAAATGACAATAGTTTAAATGGGAACAAAATAATGACTGGTACAGAAGTAGTTTAACATTGAATGGAAGAATATAAGAATGCCGATACATTAAACCTACCACGTGACTTAGTTTTGATGTGATGTGGTCAACGTGAGCGTCCCAGGACATATTTTCGGAAAAATACACCCCTAGTGTTTTAAATGATCTAACAACCTCAATTGGTGAAGAGTACATTATGATATTGGTCGGAATTTCAACAGATTTGTTTTTAGGTTTAAAGCAAATAGCCTTTGTCTTAGCTGTGTTGATTTTTAGCAAGTTTGCGTTTGCCCATGATTCTAGCTCTGCTAGTACGTTATTCGCAATCTTAGCCATTTCATCCCCAGTCTGAGCAGATACAAAGACACTGGTGTCGTCAGCATAGATACAAAATTTTACCTGTTTGTTTATATTGACTAAATCATTGATATATATATTAAACAAGAACGGCCCTAAAATGCTTCCTTGAGGCACACCTGAAGTTAGATTCTTTACATCTGACGAATAACCGTTAACATGGACGTACTGCTTCCGGTGACACAAGTAGCTTTCGAGGCTATAAACAGCGAGTTGGCGCAATTCCTTGACGTTTTCCTATCCAATTTTTTTGAACGCTCTGTCGAAGTTAATTGGACAATGTTCAAAAATAAAGTCAATTCCCCTATCAATTCTTTCGTCCCACGTCGCTTTCTTACTAATAGCTCCACGTCCCCATGGTTTAATAGTGCCTTGAAAAGACTTTCAAATAAAAAGAAACGCCTGTTTTGCACTGATAAGCGTGCAGACACTGTTGAGCGCTGGGCGGCTTATTACAACGCTGAAAATGTATACAGAAATGCAATTAGGGAACACTAAACAAACTTTCTTCAGCCAAACCTTGCCCCGTCTGTTATCAACTGGTGTCAAAATGTTTTGGAGCGTTATTAATGGCAAGAAAGAAAAGGATATTTTGCTTTATGACTCTGATGGCATTGTTATGTCTAACGATGACTCCGCAAAAGTCCTCAATGAGGTGTTTGTACAATCGTTTTCTAGGGATGTAAGCTGTTCCATTCTTACTTACCCTAATTATGATTTCTTTACTATGGACTCGCTTGTGTTTGATTTTGATGGGATTGTTAAGCTGATTCACAACCTCAAAGTGTCTTCATCATGTGGTATTGATAATATTAACGCGAAGTTTCTAAAGAATACTAAAATTTACGGTGCAATTTTTCTTACTAAGATTTTTGAGCAATCTATTCTTACTGGTGTCCTTCCTGAAGATTGGAAAACTGGCAAGATGGTTCCACTTCATAAATCAGGTGACAAACAAGCCCCGACAATTATAGACCCATTTCCATAACCAGTACTCCTTGTAAAATGTTAGAATATTATTTAGTCACATCTTGTTAAATATCTAGAATCCAACTCTTTTTTTTTCTTCCTCACAGCATGGCTTTCGTAAATTTCTTTCTTGTGAAACACAACTTCTTGTCTTTACTAACGATTTATTTTCATTACTTGATCATGGATCCCAGGTTGACTGTATTTTCCTTGATTTCTGCAAAGTATTTGATAAAGTTTCTCACCAACTACTACTCTTCAAGCTTAGCAAACTCAATCTTGACCCTCAGATACTAACTTGGATTGAGTGTTTTCTTACTAATCGTTCTCAGTTTGTTCATGTAAATAACTCTAATTCTTTGGTGTCTTCTGCTACTTCTGGAGTCCCTCGAGGCTCCGTTCTAGGTCCTTTGTTATTCCTCATTTACATCAATGATTTGCCGTTGTGTGTCTCATCATCGCTTAGTTTGTTCGCGGGTGACTGCTTTATTTATCGTAAGATTTCTAATGATTCTGACTCTCTCCTTCTTCAAAACGACTTCAATGCTGTTCTTGATTGGTGCAACCCGTGGTCCATGACACTTAACACTAAAAAATGTAAAACAGTGAAAGTGTCTCGCCGTAACACTTCGCCTTTTATCTATCATCTTGATAACGTTTCTTTAGAATGTGTAACTTCATATAAATACCTTGGTGTACATATTACTTCTAACCTCTCCTGGCATATTCATATTAACCCCATCAATTGCAAATGCCAATTCTATATTAGGCTACCTAAAACGTAACTTTTCTCTAGCGCCAATTTCTCTCAAACTGATATTATTCAAATCTTTGGTTCGCTCAAAATTAGAGTATGCAGTTTCAATCTGGGATCCTGGTCAGACGACGCTCACTTCTCATCTCGAGTCAGTTCAGAACCGCGGCGCTCGTTTTATACTTAATAATTATCACCGGACAGCTAGTGTATCATCCATGAAATCTCTTCTCTCCTTGCCACTGCTTTCTTGGCGCCGTAAGTGTTCTCGTCTATGTCTTTTCTATAAAATATACAATTCTAACCCCATTCTTAAAGAGAAGCTCTTCCTCGTCCCACATTACGTTTCTCCACGCATTGACCATCAGTACAAAGTCGGCGTTCCTCATTCTCGAACCTCAGCCTCTCACGATTCTTTTATTCCTAGGACATCACCAGAGTGGAACCACCTTCCGGCGTCATTAATATTATTACCCTCGTTAGGTGTATTTAAAAGTGCTGTTACTAATTATTTTTGCAAAAGTGACCCGTGATTTATAATGTCTTCTATTACTGTTTGTTGTTGTTTTTTTCACTCACTCCCCTCTGTAACGCCCTCAGGGCCTTGAGGGTATGTAAATAAATAAATAAATAAAATAAATAAACATGTGTTTCTGTCCGTACATGGCTTGACACAGGGGTGGACAAACTGCGGCTCGCGAGCCGCAGGCGGCTCTTCATGCCCTCAAGTGCGTCTCGTGATCTCAGGACTCTCTAGTTAAAATTCCTGGGGCAGAGCACAGCTTGTTCAACGAAACATTACAGTGAGGAGCAGGTGCAAAACACGACATATAAAATTACTGGGTTGTGGTTTTGTTATCGATAAGCGTTTCGAGATAAACTAATGTCAGAAGCGGGCAAATCAGAGAGAAACAAGCTCGATTTTGAATGAACCAAATTTTTTTTCTTCTCTGCATGCTAGTTTGTTACTTCGTTAGTTTTGTGTGGGAAGCTTTTCCTAAGAGTCTTTGCCTGAGCTAGCTCTGCGTATTGGCTTTGTCCATACAATGCAATACTGCTTCCTAATGAAGTATCGAGCTCATTGCTGTATGCAGATGTGCAATTGAAGAACTGCTATATCTTTCAAAACTTGGTAATCTTCTGTTAGGTTTTTAAACCATAATCTCTATATTTTAGGCAATATAAGTTATGGCATGGGGTATGAGTAAGATGGTGCCGAAATTATGCGAAAAGGACGATATTCCCATCATATCAACCTTCCCCCCCTTTCAAGTACTATCAAGTTCTACTCATGGCAGTATTTGGCAAGTCAGAATAAGTTTCATCTATTTTTTTGTGAGTATTGTTTCGTGACCACACAATGTGAAAATTAACAAACCTAGTGAAGGGGGAATTTGAATACAGCCGAAGCACCTTGTTTGTTTTGATTCAAGGATAGTAAAGCCAGAGGCTAAAATTTTGAGTAGACCAGTGGATTTCACCTCATTGCATCCATGCAATGAGGTGAAACCCACTGCTCCCACCCTAGCTAGCTCAACTTAAATTTTACTTGCTTTTTTTCAATAAAATATGTATGTAAGCATGAAATTAATCTGTTTGTACACTAAACGGGGAGGCACTTAAGAGGGGTAGAAATATTTTAGGCTCAATGGTACAGGCTGCCACCCACTACAAAAGGTCATAAAGCCATTATCATATAACCATCGAGCCAGAGGTACGAAGGGAACTTGTTGAAACACATATAACAGCATCCTGCCTAGTGCTTAAAAACCTTTGTGTCTCCTGCAAAAAGAAAAGGATAGCGCAGTGAGTGGAACAGGAGTAAGACATAATGTAAACTGCATCTATTAGAGCAATATGCCAGAAAAAAAAAATTGTATCAGACCTGATTAGAGCCATAGCTTTCTATCGGCTTTCCAATTTATGATAAACTGCCCCGCAGCAAAATGACCAAGTTATGTGCAGCAATGCAAGCAAAGGCAATGCTAGCAAGTGCATAGCTTTCGGAAATGTCTTTTATACGTATGAAAACAAATCATTCTGCAGAGCACCAACCACACCGTACGAGATGATGTATGATAAAGTTTCACAACTGAGCCTTGCATTGTCAGTCCAGTTAGAGTACTATCCAAGAGGCAACGCTAAACTTACCGCTAAACGATGCATGACAAACATAGTAAAATATTGAATTATGATAATTAAGATGGCTTTTAATTTGTTTGATGTCTATGCGGACCTTCAATATCAATTCAGCATTCCGACTGGTTTGCCAATTTGTTATTTCATTTTTATCAGAGGTTCTTCGGCATGATTCGTTTATTTGGAGGAGATGAAGACCACCCGACCGTCATCACATTCAGCTACATCTACCGCTTACTGAGCCTCTACACCCCAATCAAGACTGCTCTGAGAGGGATCATTGACGGAGAGCCCGGCACAGTTCTGACAACCATGGAGGAGGCAATTCGGCTCAAGAAGGACAAACAGTCGTCGCAAGACAGGCTGGAACTTTTAATATCCGGAAAGCTTTCTACAGCTTTGACTAACACAGAGCCAAAGACCCTAATATTTGACCACGACTGTATTGCACCCAATGCACATGACTGCGTAATGTTTTACATCAGTGGTTACATTGTATACAAATTTTCAAAGCGTGGTGTTTGCAAGTTGTGCCTCAGGGATATTGAGGCACCATCAGACGTTGCGGCTGGACGGACAGCCTACCTGACTGCACTCAGGTCGTTCAAGGAGGGCAGCCTCAAGCAGCCGTCCCTGAAAATGTTCACTGCTTTTCAAGTGGTGGAGGGAACAGTGGCAACGGTCCTGGATGGAACAAACATCTGCGGGGACATTTTTTGGCTTGTTCTGGATGCGTTGGAAGAAACAGCTGTGCCAAGACTAGGTTGTTCTGTTCATGCCGCTTAGTTCACATGTCACCTCCGGAGATATTGAATCTGTCTTAGAATGCATTTTTTTCTTGAGATACTTCCAACAGGCTCAGTCAGTTTGAAGAGGTTGCCAATGCCAGGCTAGGGTGATGTAAGCATATTGTGGCGAGGTCTTCGTGTGCCCACTACTCATCCACAAACTGATGCCATGCAACGATTTCAAGTTCGAATTTTACATACTTTACGCAAGCATGCTGACGCAAGCGTGGCACAAGTATGCTGGCATGTAACGTGCTGAGCCAGAAGCTTTGTTTTTGGCGTTTTACCTCAAGAGTAAAAACGAAATATTTCTTTTCTTCTCGCCTTCGCAAAGCATAGTGACGAAGCCACAGGGCCACGGTGTAGCCACATTGTACTTCGTTCATGCTTACTTAAATACAAGCCCGAAGGAAAAATCCATCAATGTAACCCTGTTTGGCAGTCAGTATTTTCTAGTGGACCGCTGACTGTGCCTGACTGTACGTCACGCATGTCTGACTGGCCAACAAGTTACTCTGACCGATAGTCAGACTCCAATTAGACCCCGCTTGTCGGCTTTCTGATGGTTTCCTGGTGGCAGACGGCCGCCGCGAAATGCCGTCAGGAGTTCTTGGTAGCGATTCTGATTGTACATCGATTGTCTCTGACTGTACGTCAAAACGGGGACGCGCATTAACCCATCCGTCGCACAGCGCGACGGATGGGTTAACGCGCGTCCCTGTTATTCGCTAAAACGTCAATTCGCTTATATAATATGGACCCCTTTCTATCTGGTGTGGGCTACTGGCCTTACCGCTGTGTCGCAGCTCATTATTATTGTTTCATGAAGAGCGCAGACAAAAAGCATCCACGAGCGCAGTTCAGATATGTCTGCTGCTCCCGTTCGTCCGTGGAAGCCAGGGCTGCCTGTCGTAGCATGCATGATTGCTCTCTAGCTTCAACGGAGTCGCATACGTTTTGTGAATTACAGTGTATACGGTCGTCCCGAAAGGTTCAGACATCGAGGGCGTTTCTCTGAAACATGCTTTGGGTGCGCGTGGGCCCGTTTGTAAAGAAATGTCCCTTTTCCCTAAAAAACGCAAATTTCAAAAGTGAAAAGAAACAAGAAATAAGGACGGGTACACGCTTTTTCTGATTTTTGGTGTCATGAATTGCATTCACTTTAAGGACTTGTGAACCGTTCCATAGCCATGCAAGATGGCCACTTTGGCTTGTGAACCGTTTCATGCCATCCAAGATGGCCATCTCGGAATGCAAGCTTTTATATAAATGCTGCCCTTGTTGATGAAATTCCCTTGTTAGAATTCAATATGAACACCTGTCACCATTGGTGAGAAACCCTCAGCACCGGCATAAGGTTCCAAATTATTATAGCATTTTTGTACTGCTGCATTGGAAATGACGCAATAACATTGGTCAAGTGTTGTATATTTTATTCGAAATTGAACATGCGGTAAGGCCCACAATGTAATATATGATTGTACATTTTTCTGACTCTGAAGAAGATGTAAGGAAATTTCTAATGGAGGAGAAGCGTCGTCTTTGTAAGAATCGATCAAGAGAAAAAATAATGGTTTGTGCTTTGCATTATCTCTGTATTCGAAGAAACTTGTTGTGCACTCCTGTTAGGCTGAAAACATTTTAGTGTTGCTATAGATTTGGATACCAGCTAGGTCCATGATTTTAAATTATATTTACACCAATTTTTCGGTCAAAAGGCTGCGGAAAGTTTCGTGGAGTTTTCCTAACCCCCTTGTTTTCAAAGATATCCCCTGTTCAATGTTTTTACACGATCCAACAAAATAGGATGCAATGCGTCAGGATTTACGCATCTCTATTTGCGGGATTGTGCAGAAAGTTTGGAGAGCAATATTTCGGAACATAGCTTTTTTAAGGCAAACTTTTGCAAAATCAAACAATTGGTAGAACACTTGTGCATCGAGGTTTTCGATGGAAACACATACTTTTATTACGCTAATTAAACAGTCCCTTACTGAATTTTAGTTAATAATTTGTTAGGTAATCAGCGTGTTCTTTTTTTTCCCGCAATTTCTGACGTCTGTTGCGGTAAGTAATGCTATTCCAAAGGAATAATTTTTTTCTCAGTCTTTTGTTTAAAACTATTTTCACTCAAAGGTGATATTCTCTTTATTTATTGTCACAAATGACAAGCGGTAAGGTGGCAATTACTGAAAGATTAAGTGTGTAATATAGAAAACTTGTGCCTGCAAGCAAAAAGGACATAACATGCATCGGGGAAGAGTCGGTAGCGGCGTAACAGGAGGATAAGGTGCTGGCGATACACTGGCTGCATACAACCACGCAGAGGCGCCCTTTTTTAGCTGCTTGATTTTTTGAACACTCGAACTATAGTGAGTGACAGGTCAAAAATTATCTATGACCTGGAGAGAAAGCAGCAGACAAAAGCTTGGATTGAATGGAGAGTTTTCGTCTCCACTTGCTTTGCTCTGTTTTCGCCTCTCTCCCTCGTACGCAATTCTTGAGCTGTGACTGACTATAGTACATTCCATCGTAGAGCATTTTTTTGCTCAAAGAAACACCAATCTTCTCGAATTTCTTAGAACACATAAACTTGCAATTTAACAGAAGATTCATCTGCTCCCAGGGTTCGAACCTAAGGTCTTTGCGCGAGAGCCAGACTAAAAGAAATGAAGTACTTATATTGGTACGTCACAGAAAGTGCCCATAGTATCGGGCAACCTAAGAATACAGGAGACGCCCCTCCCACCAAACCTTACAGAGTGATGATTGGCGATTTCCTCCTCTCCAGAGTGCTTCTGCTAAAGTGGAAAGGATTGAGGGTTTCCTCACAGTTTTCTTATCCTGCAACACACTATACATACCGATTTCCCGTAACTTATATGCAGGTGTACTTCACAACCTACCCGCAGGGCAGGCATGGGTAGGTTGGTCCAAATAAGTCTGGTTGTCGCAAATGCTTGCTCAAGTCAAATTCTTTTTAAGCGCACTAACATTTAATCTAGTTAATATTTCCAATTTCTTATCAACAATGTCTGCGACAAGCCAATGAGTTAATCAAAAGTGTGCTGCTCAAAGCATAGTCTTTGTGTTACGGTGAGGCAACATTTAGAACAATTACAGTACAGAAAACTTTCCTCACCTTCCTTAAATCACAATAGAGGTAAACAAACCAACTGTTGCACCAGGTGCAAGCTCACTTTGTGAACTCAAGTGGATGATACATATCAGTGGCATACACATTTTTCAAGCATGCAGTTTGTTACCAACTGTCTGTAATACAAATAACTACCCTAACTAAACGCATCATTCAGATAGCTGTCATGGCTGATGACGGTGTATCAACCATTTACGGTTAAAACCAAAAAATGCCTTTCCATCGAAGGAGCCGGAATCTGATGCTAATATCTAGTGTCCTTCTTTCAGCCCAAAGATCAGGAAAAGTTCCGACAGCAACTAGTTAAACGAAAGAATGACACAGACCTGATATTTGAATTGGAGACTCAAAAACAGAGAAATGTTACAGAGGAACTGAAAGAATTACGAAGGACCAACGCACTGTTACAGAGAGCACTTTGCTCCAAAGTTTTTGAGCTCGGTAAGCCAGCAATTTGACACATGGGATATGTGACCGCTCTTAGTGGAATTTTGCTATTGTGAAATGTGGGTTGTGGTATTCTATTCCAAGTTTATGTATGTTCTAGAGTCAAGACTCCTGGAGCAGTGGCCTGGCAGCAGCACACCTCTATGTAAGTCGCAATGCGTAAGCACAGCTTATTTTTGATAATGCGGTGGCTAAAAATTAAACAATGTACACTGTGGTATACGCTTATCTGAAATACGCAATTGGCAGTTCTGTGCAATATTCTCTTGTATGTGAAAGGCTGTTTTCGCAAGTATTAATGTTTTAGAAAGTGCATCTGGACAGCGTCAGATTAAGAGAGTACCTTTACTTTTGGATACTCACGAGTGAGATCCAAGAGAACGACGTTAGGCGTTCCAACTAAGCATGTCCCTGTGTGCATACAAAAGCTCTCAGGCTGCTTCGTAATGTGACTTGACATTGCCCTGCATATGAGGCTACCATTTGTGTCTTCAAGGAATGTTTCTGCTGAGAAGAAACAGCTTGCTGCTGTCTTGTGTGCAAAGGGTCGTCAACGAGTGGTGCTGCATGTACATAAAGACCCAGTCGGCGTGAATGGGCATTGGATGCAGCGGTCATGCATAGTTTGCGCCTCATTTTGGTTAAGACTAGATTACTTTATTCGGGGACAATAGAAGCTTAGTTTATTCTCAGGCTATAAATTAGGTCACTCAAGAGTTCGGGGAAAGTAGGCTAATGCCCGAAACAGAATCAGTGGCACACTTTTAGTAGGTCTTCCATATTGTGGAAGAATTTACGTACCACTTTAGAAGAGAATGGTCTTTTGTTGTTAATTGCAAGAGATAGAACCTTTCTTCTATCCATTACCTTGTTCATTTGATCGTGTTTCAATAAGATCTTAAACATCAATGACAGGATAAGAGAATGGTCTTTTGTAAATTGCAAGAGATAGTACCTTTCTTCCATCCATTACCTTGTTCATTTGATCGTGTTTCAATAAGATCTTAAACATCATGGACAGTAAGTTGTGTTCACAAACAAACTGTGCATCTTAGCAAGAAAAAGGTAATACATTTGCTGCTGTTTCAAAGAATTTCACCAAAGAAAAATACATTGACCAGTTCTGTTATATAATGTCCGTGGTATGATGCACAGTTAACAACAACAAAAAAGTTAAAGGGGAGGTCAAGAGACATACATAACAGCTTGCTGCTGTCTTGTGTGCAAAGAGTCGTCAACGAGTGGTGCTGCATATACAGAAAGACCCAGTCGGTGTGAATGGGCAATAACATATTGGATGCAGCGGTCATGCATAGTTCGCAGCCCATTTTGGTTAAGACTAGATTACTTTATTCGGGGGCAATAGACCTTTAGTTCATTCTCAGGCTATAAATTAGGTCACTCAAGAGTTCGGGGAAAGTAGGCTAATGCCCGAAAAGGAATCAGTGGCACATTTTTAGTAGGTCATCCATATTGTGGCAGAATTTACTACTACTGCATGAAGTCAGTGTCTCTTTTATTTATAGGTAACACTATATGTCTACACACTTTGCAAACATTTTTTGTTTCTTTCAGCGCATCTGACTGCCAGTTCAATTGCCATGCTGCCCGAATCTCCAGAAAATGAACAGCTTGAAGCTGGTACCTACCACTTTAGAAGAGAATGGTCTTTTGTAGTTAATTGCAGGAGATAGTACCTTTCTTCCATCCATTACCTTGTTAATTTGATCGTGTTTCAATAAGATCTTGAACATCATGAAGAGTAAGTTGTATTCACCAACAAATTGTACATCTTAGCAAAAAAAGGAATACATTTGTTGTAGTTTTAGACAGTTTCATCAAAGAAAAATGCATTGGCCAGTTCTGTTACATAATGTCTATGGTATGATGCACAGTCAATAACAACAAAAACGTTCAAGGGGACGGCAAGAGACCTACAGTGAGGGCAACGAAAGTATCACATATGACTCCGCAAGGCTATCACACTGCCCCGCAGCTATACAAAGCACTTGCCATTGGAAAGAAAATTTTTCACACAAACTGGTGTCCTTTAAAAAAAAAAACCTCGAACCTGTTGAGAGGAGTCGTGCACCGAATCCTTTCTAGGATGCATGACTGCAAGCTCACATGCGACATATTTGCTTGCCTCGCAGCCAGTCAGTTGTCTGTTATCTGGTATGTGATCTGTAGATCACACCACAGATTACTCTCACAATATGGAAATCAGGAAAATTCCACCCTGTCCTGGGATTTAGCGCAGGGATAGTTTCTATCATGGCAAGTATTCCGCCAACCGAATGATCTATTCGGGTGTTCGCCATTTATAGAAAGAGCAGAGTTTCTCAACATTACAGATATGACTTCTATAACCGGCCTTAGGAGCAATGAGTTTGGCAGTGACACGAGGATTTAATGAACAACTGTTAAGAATGTCCCCAATTTAGGAAGTTAGACAAAAAGAAAGCGGTGGTACTTTCTATAAAAAAATGGAAACTAAAATGGCTGAACACAAAGCGGGGCACTTTCTTCGAAAGAAAAAACAATGTTTGATTGTTTCCTATATGTGATGTCTCCATCAAAATTTCATTTGAATTATCAGTCACATGCTCTTACTGTGAATGTGTGTTACCACGGGATTGCTTCGCAGGTGAAGATTGCAGCACTTCTTATGAAGCCTGTGGACAAGGATCGAAAAGCCCCCAACAATGATGCTTTTGTGGCCACTGCTTCAGACCAAGGTGAAGTACCCAGTCGCATTGCAGTGATGTGATTGCTGCGCCAAACTGCTTACCCTGCTACATTCGACCAAAGTGTGAGGAATTTGCGTCAACGTATACTGAAAAGGTTACAGCTGCAGGCCTCACTTCTGGATCTGATTGTTAGGGTAGGCTCGTGCGGGTTTTCAGGACTTTCGATAATTGCCTCGAATAATGTACTGTTCGATTTGATTTTGCAACAAGCACTGACAGTACTCGGAACTTTTGCAACAAGTCTTGTGGTTCGTTATGGTGGGTTAGTTAGCTTTGTTGAGTGCACTTCTCCCCGCATACTGGTGTACTGCAGTGAAGCGACGATTGCAAACTAAGCGTCGTGATCTTGCGTGTCTTGCTTTGCCGTACTTCTCCAGAGCGAGACGTGGTGCAAGAAAATATATATGGACCCTTTTGTAGTTTTATCTTTTATGCTTTGTTTTTTGTCTGAATTAAGAGTTGCAGCTTTGTTACAACCCCCCTTCCCCCTAGAACTTAAAGGACCCATAAATCTATGCGCTGAAAATGATTGTTTCTTGATATTTGTTCAGTGGGATTTCGTGCCTTAAATAATAATTCACGGCAGTTTGCGCTGTCCTTCATCGGTTGTCTTGTTACCGTGTTTGGTGCTTCCACACACAACTAAACAGCTAATGTTTGTTCTCCTAATATTTGCAGTCTTTCCTCCTCAACATATGCAGTAATATAAATGAAAATAAAGTGTGCAATTATGCTCCACAAGCTCTTTTTGCTTCTCCAAAATAAACTCTTGGCTGCTCTAATAGCTGCACCAAAATGACCAGGACCAATCGCATCACTGTATTGTAATAGAAGCGTGTAATGCTTACCCGTGCATGTATTATTTTATTACAGAGAGAAACTCCAACGATTATCATGGTGAGCAAAAAACAGCGGTGGGTCAACAAAGAGAGGATGGCAAGGTAAGCTATATCCTTGCAGAAATATGCCTCAATTTTCTGAACATCACGACCCTATGCAATCCTTGCAATTGGTCTGGCATTTCAGGTGTGCGCAGGTCAAAACGTGTGGATTGACATGGAAACCTGGGAGATCCTAATGGAGCAAGAGACAGACTTTTGCAGACTGGCCGCAGTCTCACTCTGGCCAGCCGACGTCCTTGCCAAGAGGAGCGTAACAGGCACGCTCCCCAACTCAGTGCTCTTCCGAGGCTATCAGGATCCATTTCCAGCACTCACTCCAGCGAAACTGAGGGCCTTCAAAGGTACTCATGATTTCATATAAGCATTCCAGTTATAGTCCATTTACTTTTAACTCTGCCTGGAAGCCAAACCCACAAACTTTTACGGCCAATCCCATTGCTCTGAGGTGACACATGGATGACATCAACTCACTGTCCTGCTGCACCATCGCCAGCCTGGCGAGCTTGCAAAATTCTACCTATGCCACTATTTTTATTTTTTAGCATAATATTTATATATTTCTGTGATAGAACTATCTGATATTCAGAACTCTTTCAAATTTGTGGTGGAATACCAAGTTTGGAATCAGGGAAGTCTCGGAAAGTTGAATTCAGGCAGGCAGAAACTCTGTAGCAGAGAGCAAGGTTGTCTGCCTCAGCTGGTAGTAGTGCATAGCACGGGAAGGTGGTGAGAGAAGAGGTGATGGATGAAATCGGTGATACGGAGCATGTCGGACGGTGAACGTGTTGGAATACCAACAAAAGGGACAATGAATAAACATTCGTTACGATTTTATAGGTGTTCATATAAAATGCAGTGGCTTTTGATTTGTATCTGAATACCTCCCATCAATACACATGGGTGTTTTTTCTTGCAGAACTGTTTGGTCACAACCTTGACAAGTGCGGTGCTAAAGACAAGGAAAAAAAGGAGAGGCTCAAGAAGTTACGGGTGCACCTTTCACGCAAGGTATCCGACCTCAGGCGCCCAAAGTCCCAAAGGGACATCTTTCCACCAGCTGATGTAAAGAAAGCACTGAATGACACTTGAAGGTGCTTCGAAAAGAACTGTGCGCTTTAGCCAACCTTGTGAAGCCATTATTTTCCAAGGTTTATGTTGCCCACAGAATTACTTTTTTTGTGTTGCATTTTTACATTGAGTCATGGACTGGTTTTGCTCCTGTGTGAAAATATTTTTAAATCAAAATGTTCTGAAAAAACTATGTTTTAAAACAGGTGTGTATGTTTTTGTGAGCTTTAGTCACATTCCAAGAGGAGCTTGTTTGATTTTGGTGTTCTTTTTCTGGTGTTCTAGTCACTCTAGCTTGTGAACAAAACCAACGATCCTTCAGGAGCGTGTGGCATTGGACTGCCTGTATGCCGCAGCACGGAGGCAAGATATCACTTGCACCGAGCATCTGCCAGCTCCGAGAGTGCAGGGCTACCACAACCTAGCGTCTGGTCCTGCCTATTCTCACCGCTTTGATGCTGCTGTGGTGTTTGCGCCAAAGCAGTGATAACATAAAGCTTGTAGGGTTCGGTGCTACTGCTCACCCGCAAGAAGGACCAACGAGGCAGATCTCCGAAAAAACACACCCTTACTTTCTGGTGGCAGTCAACCGACTGCCGAGCCCCGCGCCTACAACGTGGCTCGCGCGCACGTTGCGCGCCGGACACGGAGCACACGTTCTTTTGGCCCATGATGGACCGCAGAGCCCACAAACTCCCCCCCCCCCCCCCCGCCCCCCCAAGTTCGTTGGAGTTGACGGGGTGGTTAGAAGGGTTCTTCGTTTTCGTCAATGTTAATTGCGATGTCGGCCGGCGAGGGGGGGCGGAGGAGGGCGGGTCTTAGGCGCCGGACGACCGCCAGGGCCCGCTGGAGGTTGTGTTCGTCTATGGCCGCGAGGCGCAAGACGGCTGCCCTGGCGGCGGCGGCCGACTCCCGGGCCCGGTGGAGAGCGCCGGCCTGGTGGGTGCGCCTGTGGATCTCGGGCACCCCACAGAGGGGGCACAGGAGCTGGCGCTCCTCCTCATCGTAGAACTGCACCGGGTCGTTGGGATGGCGGTCGGTAAGAGTGTTTCCCCGAAACGGCTCCGGGACTTCGGCCGGGGGGTCCGTGGTCAGGGGCCGGGGCTGGACCTCCCAGGGCAGGTTCGAGGTCTATGAGATGGCTAGGCCCTGGGGGCCCAGCACGGTCCAGGTTGCGGAGTTGCCCCGGCGTCGGTAGAAGGGCCGGCGGCGATGTTTTCCCGGAGCCGGAGGGCGACGGCCGTGGTGTCCCCAGGGTGGTGGTGGCGGTGGGGGGGAAGCTGAGCGTCTCCGTCGGTGGTAGCGAGGCATCTTGGAGAGCAGAGAGAAACAAAAAAAAAAAAGGGGCCCGTGAGTGGTCTTCTACCGGGGTTTCTTCTACGAGAAAGCGTTCATAACGTTGGGCGCGGCAATAGACAAGTTAAATTTGCGAGGATACTATCCGCGTCTGCGCGTCCATCACACAAAACCCCGCGGAAATTCAGTCGGGAGAGCACTAGTTCTCGCTCAAGTCTATTGCAACGCGCATCTTCTTAGATCTTCGTCTTCGTCACCAACATCAGGTATAGTCCTCGCAGAATTACGTATAACCCGGATCGGCATCACCCTCCACCTGCGAGAGAAGTTCGTCATCCAATTCATAATACCATTTGAGGTTGGTGACATGAACAGGTCCGGCGTGTCGACCAGACTCACAATGAACAAGCGTGTACGTAAGGCGTGAGGCCTTGTTTCGCACTCGATACGGACCATCCCACCGGTTCGCCAGGGAAGCTGTGAAACCTCTGGAGGCGTCACTAAGTGGGTGTGTCCGCCGGAGTACAAGATCTCCAACTTCTAATTGCACGTCCCGGTGGCCACGATTGTACTGCTCAGCCTGCTGAAGCTGTGCGGCGTCCAAGCTCTCCCGGGCATCACGAACGATGTCCCTGAGTCTCCGTCGTAGGCTTCCTGTAAACTGACCGTATGAGCGAGCAGCGCCACGGTTGTTGGTCGTGCAAGTGTTTTCCAGCGGGAAAGTTAGCTCTCTTCCGAATTTAAGGCAAGCTGGCGTAAAACCTGTAGACCGGTTAACGGTTGTGCGTGTTGCGAACGCGAGCTCTGAGAGCTTTGCGTCCCAGTCAGGGTGACGTTCGGTGTGAGCTATTAACATTGATTTCAGGTTTCGGTTCACCCGCTCTGTGGTGTTTGCCTGTGGGTGATAGGGAGACTTCCGCTTGTGTTGTATGCCCAATGCGGCACATGAGTCTCGGAACACTTTGCTGGCGAAGTAAGTAGCGTTGTCGCTAATCAATTTCGCCGGAAATCCGAAGCGTGTGAACGTCTCCATCAGACACGACCAGATTCTTTTGGACGTCAGCGACCGTAATGCAAAAAGCTCCACCCACTTGCTAAAGTGATCCGTGACAACCAACAAGTACTGGTTGCCACGCGGACTGCGTGGGAAAGGGCCCATGACGTCGACAGCAACGCATTCCCATGGGGATCGACTCACGACTGGCTGCATGAGACCAGGGGGCTGACCACCGCGAGGTTAGGCTTTCTGACAAACCGGGCATGAACGAGCTTACCTCAGCACGTCCTGACGAATTCCTGGCCAAGTTGCAGTACGGCTTAACTTTTCAGAAGTCTTGCAGCCACTACTGTGACCAGCCAAAGCAGAGTCATGGTAGTATCTAATGAAGGACGTGCGAAGTCGGCGAGGTATCACGGCTCGAAATGGAGTGTCTGTGGGGCCACCCTCCTCGTCGTCGATCTGAGGTATGTACCGGAGGAGCAGACCATCTTCGGCCAGCAAGTACGAGTCAAAACCCATGTCAGCGTCTCTGTTGCCACGTCGGTCTCGTGAAGATAACCACTCAGAGACCCTGCGACAAAGTCCATCGTTCTGCTGCGCAGCACGAAGCTCATCTCGGCTAATCAAAGTACCCCAGCGCGAGCCAGCATCTATCGCAGCCACAACATTGGCATCCTCGGGCACGTGCTCTTCGCCGAGCGGAGCGCGCGATAAAGCGTCTGCAACTTTGTTTTGTGAGCCTGGCTTGTGCACAATAGTGTAGTCATATTTCTGAAGCGTTAGTGCCCAGCGTGCTAATCGTCCTGCCGGATTTTCCAGCCGCTGAAGCCAAGACAAGGCGGCATTATCCGACTGGATCACAAAGCGCGCGCCATCAAGATACATGTTGAATTTCTGCAGGGCGAATATGATGGCTAGGCACTAACGCTCGCAAACAATGTAATTCCGCTGAGCTGCTGTCAACGTATGGCTAGCAAACGCTACGGGTCGTAAGACACCATCAAAGTCTTGAAGCAGCACAGCACCTAAACCGTAGCCGCTCGCATCGGTTTGCAGCACAAACGGACGGTTGAGGTCTGGGAGCTTCAAAGATGCTGTCTCAGCAATAGCTCTGGACAGTTGAAGGAAAGCATTTTGCTGTGCCTCCTTCCAACGCCATTTGACGCCTTTGCGCAGCAGTTCGTTCAGAGGCCGCGTTATCTCTGCATAGTGGGGAATAAACTTGCGGTAAAATCCAACCATGCCAAGAAATCTCTGCAAACTCTTTGCATCATGTGGGGGAGGAAACTCAGTTATGGCCCTCAGCTTGTCCTCATTAGGGCGAAGCGATCCATCGTCGATTACAAAACCGAGCAGGTTAATCTTAGATGTTGCCAGTTGCATTTTTCCCGGGTGAACTGTCAAACCAGCATTCTGCATGCGTTCGAGAATAGTCCGAAGGTGCACAAGATGTTCTTCAAACGTGCGTGAAAAGACTACTACGTCATCCATATATGCTACGGCGTAGTTGTGCCGTGCGTCTCCAAGCACAATGTCCATAAGACGCTGGAATGTGGCAGGAGAGTTGCTCAAGCCGAAAGGCATGCGCACAAACTCGTACAACCCTCTGTAGCATCGGACTTCCGGTCGTCGTAGCCCGTGTACAACGGGACCGGCACTTGGGGTCGTGGCCCTTGTCCTTGGGGTCCGTGGTCAGCCAGGACCAGGCGTTGCGCGACCGTGTCGCACAGGAAAACAGCATGGGAATGCTGTTTTCTCAATGTCAGCGGGCTCGACCTCTATCTGGAGGAAACCGCGACTGCAGTCAAGAGTCGTGAAAAAACTCGCGTTTCCCAAGTTGTACATGATTGTTGTGTGTGGGCAACCGAGGATATCCAGGGATGCCGGTGAACTGGTGCACGCGCGCAGGCACGTCAACTCAATCGAGGGGTACGGGTAGGCGTCACGAACGGTTACCGCATTCAGGCGCCGGTAGTCGACGCAAAACCGAGCCGTTCCATCCTTCTTGGGGGCAAGGACGATCGGAAAGGCCCAAGGGCTCTGTGACTCACGTACTGCACCCGTGTCGATCATCTCTTGGAGCGCCTTGTCCAGCAGGGCCCGCTTGTGTACGCTGATAGGTCGAGGGTTGCAGCGTAGAGGCCGTGTATTCCCGGTGTCAATTGAATGCTTTAGGACACCGGTTCTGCCGGGGTTCTCCGTGAACATCGGCGAAAACTCTTCCACGAGACTTTGGAGACGCCGCTTTTGCTGATCCGTAGCAGGACACTTCTGCAAAGAATCGCTTACCGCACATGGGAGCCGCAGAGCAGGCGTTCTAACGCCAACGTTATCGACACTGACGACACAATCCTCTCGTCTAGTAAATGGGATCAGTTGCGCGTCACTACCCAACCGGTAGCCTTTGTTCGGAAAGTCCAGAACCAGGTTGTCCCCGAAAATGAAATCTCGCCCCAAAATAATCGGTACCGTGAGACCAGGTAAGCAAACGAAACGCTGACCGCGTTTTTTCTCGTTAAACCCGATCTGTAACCTCACGGCTTGACTCGCAAGCGTTTCTGGTCCTGACGCTAGCTGTAAGCGCACGCTAGTCTCGCGCAGGTTAGCTTTCTGCTCTTTGCAGCGTTCAATCAGGTAGTCCCCAATAAGCGACAGACTCGCACCGGTATCAATCAGCGCTGCCACAGCTACTCCGAGCGCTGTAACTGTCATGCGAGGCTCAATTAGCTCAAGGTCAGGCTGAATTCGACATACCGATGGAAGTTTTGCCGAGTTGTCCATGGTCATCGCGGCCGGCAGGCGTTCAGGGGTCAACGCCACCGGCCGTACTCGTTTCCCGAGGCTGCATTGCTGTTGCGCAGTAGGTCGGGGCAGTCACGCCGGAAGTGGCCATGGCGACCGCAGCCGAAGCACCGCACCGAGTTGCGCCGGTCAGGGCCGTGCGCCTGGCTTGCCTGCGCTTGTCGTTGAGGGCCTTCTTGGTGTCCCTCGTTGGACCAGCGATCGGCGCCCCGGTTGGCATTGCGGGGGAAGGACCTTAAACGGCTTTCACCCTGCCGTAGTCTCGATCCAGCCGGCCGGGCACGTAGCCGGGGGTCCGAACCATCGAGTGGTCTCCCGCGCTCCCATTGCCCGAAGGCGTAGGAGTCCAGCGCACGGGGGAGACAGACCGCGCCATCCAGGGTTTGGCGCTGAGTCGGACCTCTTCTGGGCCCGGGAGCTCGCCAGGCACAGGGCGGCTCAAGAGCTTCTTCAGGCGGTGGCGGGGGCCAATACTGCAGCTCGGCCAGGAGCGTCTCTAGTATGCCGTGAGCTTCCCGGGCCAGTTGCTCCAGGGTGGAATACGTGCGGCCTTGCAGGTAGGGCCGGAATCTTGGGTGGCTCTGCTGCATCACCCGAGCAACCCTGTCCGACTCCGACGTCGTTGGGCAGGCTCTGTCATAGAGCTCCTGCATCACCCGTACATATTCGACGAGGGTCTCGTCCGGGTGCTGGGTCCGGCGCTCCAGTTCTCGCTGGACTCGAGACTGGTACCCAGGTGGAAGAAATTCTTCTTGAAACTTCCGCCGAAAGTCTTCCCAGGTGAGGAAAGGGGCCACGATGCGCCACCAGCGCGCGGCGCTCGCCTGGAACGCCACGGGCAGAACCCGCGCAAGGACATACTCGTCCGAGGCTCCCGTGGCGAGCTTATAGGCCGCCAGCTCGGCCAGGAAGTCGGCCACGGACTTCCGGTCGTCGTAGCCCGTGTACAACGGGACCGGCACTTGGGGTCGTGGCCCTTGTCCTTGGGGTCCGTGGTCAGCCAGGACCAGGCGTTGCGCGACCGTGTCGCACAGGTTGGCCACCCGAACCATCAGGTCCATGGACGTCGGGTCCGGCACCCCTCCGGTCTCGCCTTGGTCTGCGGCGGCTCTTTGGCGGGTCTGCATCGCAGAAGCAACCACGGAAAAACAGGCGAACACAAAAACAGAACAAAACAGAACACAAAAGAACGAAAAAAACACTTAATATACTACAGTATGCACACTATTCACAGTGTCCAAGCCACGATGGCAAAGATGGCGTCCGGTGGCCGAGGCCTCGTCGAACGACCACGTAGGCCTATCGGGGACGGCAAACGCAAGAAAACCCAGGCAAACACGCCTAAAACGGGCTAAAAGCCTGCGGTCCAACCCGCGGGCGAGCAGTAGGCCTCGCGTGGAGCGCCAAATAATGTAGGGTTCGGTGCTACTGCTCACCCGGAAGAAGGACCAACGAGGCAGATCTCCGAAAAAACACACCTTTACTTTCTGGTGGCAGTCAACCGACTGCCGAGCCCCGCGCCTCCAACGTGGCTCGCGCGCACGTTGCGCGCCGGGCGCGGAGCACACGTTCTTTTGGCCCATGATGGGCCGCAGAGCCCACAAGCTTAAGCAACCGGATGTTGGCCACCCTTAAAGAAATGGCAAATGCTCAGGGCAAATGTTTTCTCTTCGTTGTGCTGTGGCACGTGCTTCGTCCGAAACCACTCCCTCCTGTGGCTTCATTAGCTTTGTCTGACACTGTGCTTGATGTTAAAGATATCTTTTCATTATTTGAATTTTTTTTTCTCCGATAGGCTCAATCAACTGGAGCATTGACTGTCAAAGTTTGGTTTGTCCCATAAAACATGAGTACAAGTGGCTTGTTTGAGCAACACTGTTGCTTTCAGTCTTCGCTTGTTTATTTCCAGTTTCAATCGAAACTCTCATAACTACATAAAAGGACTTCGAACCTTGCATACGTTCCAGTAGGAAGTAGTTCAGTCTAAGAACAAACACATGTTCTCGTGTTTCAGTTCAGACGAATAAAGATTGTTAAGCAAAACGAAACAGTGTAGTATCTCTTATAATAGCTGAAGCTCTTTTATGAAAACTGCTCATTAAATATAAAGTTCTGTTTTCTTGAAACCAAATGCATTGGAATTGAAAGTCGAGAGATTAACAGGAATGTTTGCTTAACAGATGAGCATTGCTCCCTGTACCACGGCCCTCCATACAGTGGTTTTCTCGCATTAGTGTGGTACTTGTGGAAATTTACCATGTATGAAGCTTTGACGAACAAACTAATAATGGCGCTCCTTGAGCAAGGTGACGAGAAAAACTCAGATGAGTACATGCTTTGCAAAAACGATAACCTCGTCACTTGTTAACATTTAGAATGAAGTGGACCTCCCTGACGTGTCGATGCCGAGCACATCCGCATGCTTAAGTTGCCGTGGCACGACAGCGGAGCCTAGAAATTAATTTCGATTCAAAGTACAGGGAAAAACTTTTCCTATTAAAACACGTCTGAATTTTTTATACATAAGCAATTTTTAAGATTTGATATAGGGAAAACCCCCTCAAGGTGTTAGACGCGTGGAAAAAAAACTTCCCAGTTAAGGGCTTAGGGCAAAACTAATTTTGTGCTTGATCCGTTTTTAAGAAATGCCTTGGATTACAAAGATGCTAATCAGCGGTTACGTTGGTTCTTTAATGTTATTGAGCTAAGTTCATCTATTGCTATTGGCACCAAAAAAAACACCATCTTTGTAATGAAATTTCAGCATATGTTAAAAAAGCCGATTAAAGTAAGTTATATCCTGTAGTGTAGCCAATGGTAAGTTTAAAGGGTCAGAATAACCCCCCCCCCCCCCCCCCCCTTGGTCACAAATCGACGTGTAGAAACTGACAAAAATATGGTGCTTTTTTGCCCACAAAGAGCAAAGAAGTTGCAGCGAAAGCTGTTTTACGTTCGTGCAAGGCAGGAAAAATGTTTGGGGTAGCAAACGCTTCGCCTGCACTGTTATTGGTCGGTTTGCACGCGACACTGTTTGCGAAATTTAGTGGTGCGGTGAGCCCTGAGTGTGCTGACAAGCTGGTGCAAGCACTGTGTTTTTCTCATTCCAGCCGACTTATTTCGAAATATCATGGTACATTTCAGGACTTTTTTTAATCGAAGACCACTGTCGCAGCGTCCCTGACTAGAGGTGGCGTGATCTCTTTTATGGGTGTCTTTTTTTACTCCTAACCCAAACCGTACAGCCAGTACAGCTATAGCACAGCTCTCCTTCATCGCTCCGCTGGAACAACACAGGGCATTAGGCCGATGAGCCCAAGACACCTGGTTAGACTCACGGTGAAAAAGAGATGCTTGTGTTGTTATTAGTAACTAAAATGCAACTATATTAATTATTACTTTTATTTTATGCATTTCTTTATATACTGTTTAAAGTCTGTTGGTTTAGTTGCTTCACATCATGAGTAGCAGTAATCTTGCAACGGTTTTTGTGACCCTTTAAGCCTGGAAACTGGCTTGTATTATTTTTCACCTCTAAGAAGTGGATGGTTCATAGTGTTGCCTGTCTCTTCTAACTTCTTGACAGCTCTGAGTTGCAACACACCAGCATACTATAGTGTGTTGCAGGTCAAGAACAGAAGGGAGGAAAGGAGGAAACCACCTCGCCTTGTTGTGATTGGTGGTTTGCTCCTCTCCATTCCTCCTCTATGGCGTTTGCTCCGCAAATGTGAAGAAAAGGGGAGGGACACTTCTCTCGCTGTTCTTAACCTGTAACAGACTATAACTGCCACCTTTCTGTATTTGTTAGAGTTTCTGATTCTGTATATTGAACAATATCTTTACTTTTTTTGTTATATTTGTTTTGGTGTGGGCAGCTTCTTCAGGGGAGAGGACGCTGCCGTCGAAGTGAAGACTCTGATCGAGCGGTGCCATAATGTTGGGCTTCAGGTTGTGGCCGTCACGAGTGACATAAGAAGCAGCAACCGTGCGATGTGGAAACAGTTTGGTGTAAACGCTGACAGGCACAGCAGAGTCGTCAACATGACTCCCCACCCACAAGTTCCTGGGGAGCAGATCGCTTTCTCGGCTGATGTTCCCCACCTCATGAATAATTTGAACGGGCATCTTGTGCGTGGCCAGACAATAACACTGCCATCAGACGTTGTAGTTGTTAACGGGCTGACGTGTTCAACTGTATCACTCGAGCCGGTTCACCAGCTTGTCGAGTTCCCGAAGAACCTCGCCTTTAAGTTCGCCCCGAGCTTCTGGATCCGAACCATTTTGAGAAGATGAAGGTGAGCGAGACGTTTATAGTGATGAGCAGGTCTTGCCTTGCTGTTTTTAAGGCACGGACTTTCAAGCTAGGTTTTAAGTAGCCTAGGGGTTCCCCTAAGTTGTCTCAAGTATCTTCCAACCACACAAACCCTCAAAGATGTGGTCGGGGCCAGAGCCGTAAATTAGGAAAGTTTAGCCAATGGGCGGACAAAGGACGCAACCAGTGCCGAGTACTACTCCCCCTCCCCTCCCCTCCCCTCCCCTCCCCCCCCCCCCCCCCCCGCGGTTAGAGCTTAAGCAAAAGGTGCGACACAGCGTCGACGAGTCAGCAGACCGCGTCGTTACAATATTGGAAACAACATCTAAAGCGTGAAATAGAAGCATTCAATCTCGGCCTATCGGCGACAGCTTGTTCTGGGAAGGCTTGCAAGAACAGCATCTCAGAGACTGGCTTAAAGAAAACAGTGCAAAGGGTGGGGTGCGCGAGCGTCCGGAGACGTGGAGTCCCGCTCGGCTCGTGCGCTGGCTTTGGCAGTGCTATCTTTCCCCGTCTCAGCTGAAACGCTGTTTCCAGCAAGTCGGCCCTAGTTTGACGCTAATGCAAACAGTGCTGGCAAATAGCTCCGGGCCGCTTTTCCCCAGCACGGTTACTTTTCAATGCCTGAAAACTCTAGACAGTAGGGGGGTAACGGAGTCCCCCCTTTGCGACGCCACAGACGCGCGCACTCATAGCAGCCCGGCAAATACGCTTGGCATCGCCTTCTCCTCTGAGGCATACACGAACGCTTCCGACCTAGCTCCTGCTCGAGTCTGATGATTCACGTAGACTATGTACCTGACGCGTTGAAAATCTCAGCCTGCTGCTTCATGGCGTCTCAGTGTTTTTTGTACTGAAGCCGTACAACATGGTTATAAAGCTCGTCGCCCCAAGATCGCGCCGGCGCACAAGCGACGTCACCTTTTGACATGACTTCAGTGACGTCACTTCCGAAAATGACGTCGTATCCTTCCAGTACGTCACTTTCTGTGCAGACGGATTTTCGAGTTGGTCGGTCGGCTCGTTGGTTGCGGACATTTAGGGATCCATCATAATGTTCTGCTGTAAAATCTGCGAGGTTTCGGAAGGGTGACCCTGTAGAAGGGGATATATATCAGTGTTCCGTGCAGAGCAGAGGCGAACCTTTTTAGTCGACAAACGAAGAGCGTTCTTTGTACATGCGTCAACTCGTGAAACGCTTGCAGAGGCGCGTTACAACATACCTTTGCCTGTATTAATCTGATGCTTAGTATCTTGACATGGCTTTACACGTGCCCGCCGGTATTGGTGATGGCGACTGTACTGACACGCTCAAGGCCAAGAAATGGGGGGCTGGAAATGCTATCACATTTAAAATATCTGGGCCACCCTTAAAGGGTACTTCAACGAAATTTAAAACATACTCGTAGTGTTCAGAAATCGGCTGAGTATGATCCACATTATGAGCAAATGACCATCGCTCATTTGTATTTTGAGCCTGATGGCTGTATTTATAGTTGTAAAAGGCCCACTCTGGCAAGCGCTCGGAGAGCAGCCAGCGGAGAGCACATCACACCCAGTGCAATCACGACATAGTTTGTCTCGGAATGAGCAAAGCTGCGGCGAAGCTGACATCGTCAGGATGCCCTAGCCGTTCCAGCCACAGAAGCGGTCGAATGACGCCACGATCGGGCCACCGCAACTAACCGCAAAGCTATTTTCCTACAAATTTTGAGTGACGGGTTAATCTTCTATAATCTTGTAGAGTTTGGTTGATTGGTTGGTTGATTTGGCCAAAAACAATGCGCCAAAAACGAGAGTATTGCTGGAAAAGGTTTGGAGAGAAAAAAGAGGCTTTAGTAGCCAGTGATTAGATAAAAGATGGTAATGGGGTACCAAAAAGTAAACATCTTGTAGAGGGACACTAGCGACGTCTGAGACACACAAAAGAGAGCCGCATTGAGTGGGGAGTTCCTCCCTCCCCTCTTCTATTGTGCTGCTCGTAGGGCTGTTGTGATGATGTCAGGTTCAAAGCATGCATAGTTCCAGGCGAGACAGTTATCGTCACTACCTGTCGAAATTTCTAGACGGGCATTACAAACGAGGCTTTAGCAACATCCACCAGGTGCTCTTTGCTAATCATTTTATTTTAATTTGTCTTAAAATTTCTTTTCGTGTGTTTTAATAAGATATTGGAGTGTCCAATGTATACTGCCCCTTTGAACGCGTATAGACCAGAAAATGAGCGCCAAAATTTCGTTGTAGTATCTCTTTAAAATTATTTCAACAAAATCAAACAGTGGTTTTAAAATCGAGGTCAGTGACATTTAAAGCACTACAACCACCTAAGTGACAATGGAGTGTGTGCTTTGCTGCAGTGCTTTAAGAGCATCTTACGAACTCGTAAGAAGTGCAAAAAACTATTTGTATGGACAATACGAGTGGAAGTTATCAACCTTTACCTCCATATGTCCTCATGCAGTTCTTTGACTGGCTGAGGGTGCAGTTTCCAGATTTTAGGTTTTAATGCAAAAGAGTTAACTGTCCCATAGAGCGAACTCACGTCATCAGCTTTGGAGCTGCGCCAAATGGCACCTTCCCCTGTCCCAATGAAGCAAAGCCTGTCGTCTGTAACAGAAATATGATAGATAGGCTGCCATTGGCTGTTGCGCATCGCCAATGAACAAGGCTCCCATTTGCTCTGGCGCGGCGTAGTTCCAAGGGGTGCCACCAGAGAAGCCCTTTCTATGGTGAAGCAGCGCACGCAGCGGCCTAGCCGCTGATAAGAGGTGCGGCTGTGCGGGCCTGGCTGCACAGCCTGGTCGGGCAAACCCTGGGAAGGCAGCGGCGCGGCCACTTGACGAAAGCACGCGCTCGGCCGTCTACGCCACTACGCCGCAGAAGAACTACGGGAGCAGAAGAACGACATTCATGCTTTCGCATTCACAACTCATAAGAAGTGCTTAGGTGTCCTCAGACTTTTCGTTCCTTCAGCTGAGTTTACTAAACACTGCATAGGCTTGAGAATCTAAAACTCTGTTTTTCTTCGTTTATAGGTGAGCACTGCCCTGCGGGTGCTGAGCCACTCGACAGCGCCGCCCTTCGCAACCTGGTGGAGAACCATGGATGGAGCAAGGACTTCCTCACCACGGCCTGGTTCTTCGAACAGGTCAATAAGTGGTTTGACCTCATGAGCAGCAGGCACCCGGTCCTTACGATCAGAAGACAGAATGAGGCCGGCTATAAAGAGACACTGGACTTTTTAGCAATTTTAAGGACCTACTGCTCCATGTGACAATCAGGGATGGGGTGTTTAAACCTGTGCAAGCGGGCGTAATGCTGTCAACAAAGTCCATTTTGGACCAGCAGCAGAATCTCATAGAGAGGCACTCCTTTTCATTTATTTTGACATCCTAGTTCACACAGGCTTGGAAAAATTTTTTTCAGTAGTACGACAGGGAAATCCTTTGCCAACTCTCTTGGAGTTTAAGATGGCCCTTAACATTATTACCCTGTCACAGTAACTTAAGGTTTCTAAGGCAGGGTCCTACGAACTGGGCGATGCTTCATTCTACCTGACAGACCTTGTAGAGCTAAATGTACCGCCCACTGTGCCCACTGACACTCTGCTTGGGGAAGTGGAATTAACCATGTCACATCCCGAAGAGAATAGCTTTGACTATTACTGTAAATACATGGTGAGGACAGTCATTAAAAATAATGCTCTGCGTAACACCTGTGCTGCAGCTGTTCAAGTATGCACAGCACCTGCAAACAGCCTCATCAGGCTCAAAAATTACGTCCCAGATGCACTGACTTGTTCGTCTGAGGCTGCATGCACCCTCTTCACAAGTGAAGAGGGTACATGCAGCCTGGTGAGGTGAGAGTGTTTCGCAGCCTCATCAAAGGTTTGATGAGTGCGCAGGGGATCTTGAAAGGCCTGTCTGCATGGATGGCCACAGAGAGCCAATGTGTTCAGCTGCCCGAGTCCTGGTCCATAAGATAAAAGCTAAGCTTATCAGACGGTTCTGTCTCTCACGGCTGCAAGTGTTCCTGCGAGAAAAGAGTCGCGGGTTGGCAGCTAGGGCAGCTGAACACAAGGACTTTGCCAGCAAGTCTATGGCTGTACCGCGTAGGAGGAATTAGTGTTTCAGATCCCCTCATCTGAGGTGACTGTTGTCCCTGCTTTAATTATTGCCTTTTGCTTTGCTTTTTTGTATATAGTGCAGTTTCTGCTCTTTGGTTTGCGCATTGCATTTGTTCTAAGCTCTTGCTGAATTTTTTTTATGGCTTTGGATGTTTGTGTGCTTTGCATGTGAGCTTATGTAAGACTCTGCTGTGATGCGAATATCCTTTGTGTCTCGTATTTTCTATGCTTTGTCTCTTTTTCTTTCATTCTGTATGCTGTTCATGCTTTACATGCTCCTTTTGCTTGACTTCGATTTTTGTACCTGCTTCCTTGCATGGAAGTCGATGGAGAGACTTGGCCATGTGAGCCTGTTTTTTTTTTCCCTGTTCTTCAGTTTGCTTTCCTCTTGTAATTAGCACACTTTTTCTGCATTCACATGTTTCTCATTTCTTTTGTACCCGCTCAAAACTTTTGCAGGCCGTTATTTTCCTTCGCAAGCTTTGCATCTGAGCCCTCACCGTGCAAGACCCTTACACTTCGGCACCTGCACTTTGCCTCCGACCCTTTCTTTTTATCCACCTACGTATTTGGATTTTCTAGTTTTGGTGTTTTCTCTTGCAGTGGCACGAGACCCACGTCACCTCCATTGTCATCGCTTGAAGCTTTTAGGTCTGTCTCGTTTCTTTTCACTGAGGTTGCCGACTTACTAATTATCGAGCATTGGTGGGTTAGTTTGTTTGCAGTAGACTTAACTGCAGCCATTTCGTTTCTGGTAGTTAGTTTTCGTCTGGACGCTTTTACTCAGTCCAATAAATGCGAGAGCTGTTAATGTTCTTATGCTTCAATGCTCCAGGTTGTTGCAAGGAGGCTGGTGGCCAATTATGTGCAGGCATCACGTGCAATTGTGATGCAGAAGCTCTTTTTCTTTATTGTTTTGCCTTTATCAACACCACGGTTCAAATATTGTTGGTTGTTAAATCTGTGCTGTGGAAGAACATGCATAGTGGTTTGTTATGGAAGAAGTTACATGACTGGCATCATACATGTTCGTTACATGGTCACAAGCAGGCTTCAAAAAAGAGAAAAAAGCCCACAGCTGTTGCGTGGGAAAGTCTCCATAAACACTGGCCGCCTGATGGCTAGATCCAACCTCCCCCATGCAAGCTAAAGGTTCATCTGGGTAGGTGCTATCCATGCCCGAGCGGGGCATCCTTGCACCGCTTGTACTGATTGTTTCCTCGTCCATAGCATAGTTCTTTTGCTGGGTCACTGCCAAACAAGCAAGTGTCCAGTGGGGTAATTCATAACACAACTCGCAATGAGCTAGGTTAGGGTGTCTTGGGCACAACTGATCCATGCTCTAGGCGACGCCTCATTGTGCCGTGATGGATTTGTTTTAAATTTAAGCGCTTTCTCAGAACCTGGGAGACCGTCCAGGCACCCAATAGGCTACAGCTCCGAAGTTTCTTGCAAAGAGAAGATTGCTTTCCTTGAGGTTGCTGGATCTCTCCAGGTCTACCCTTGCTTTTCTGCTTGATGAGGTTTATGCAACAAACTTGAGAGAAAAGTTGATCATCAGCTCTGCTGCAGATTGTCCTCCTCTGCCAGACAGTGTACCACGATATTAACTGCTCTCTCAGCGACTCCGTCCGACTGTGGACGCGAGGTGCAGTCCTTAGGTGTCTTAGATGGCGGATTTTATTCTGAGAAATGAACTGTGTAAACAGTTCATTTCTCTTACCATGCACCAGGCAAACGGGAGGTCTTACTGGACAAAGGGATGTTTCAGAAAGTTAACTATCCACCACAGTTAGCACTATTTTCCCTTCTATAGGGCAGCACGGTCCAGATTAATTCATGTTCACGGAGCCATGGTTTCTGGCCGAGCCTTTTGGCGTACCGTGCAAGCTTGCAAAACGTCTTCAGTCGCCTTAGCAACACCTGGTCAACAGAGTATTGCCTGTGTAAGTGCTTTTATCTTGTTGATACCCACCTGTGTATCAGTGGGTTCTTTGAGGAAGGTGTCTCACTTTCTCGGGCATGACCACTCTCCTCTCTACGAATGTGAAGACCATCCAAAGTAAATATGTCCCTCTGTTGGCAGAAGGGTTGCAGGACTGAATGTTTGAAGCTTTCTTGGCCAACCTTCTCTGGTCGTCTCTGGAAGTGCTACTAGAGCAGGATTTTTTGTAGTTAGATCTTCCAGCTGCTTTTGGGAAACTGGATTAATATGTCAGAGGTCTGCACTTCATGCAATCTGCTGTTTTCTTCTGTTGCAGCTGAACGAGTGGATATGCATCTTTGTTTGCTTGTCCAGGCTATTACTAAATGTTTAGCAGTACTTCACAACCATGATTGCACAGCACTGTATTTTGGCAGCTGCAGTGGTTGGATTTGGTCTGCACTCTTCGAAAACTCCCATCAAGGGATCATGATCAGTTTTGAGCATAAAATTTCTATCTGGCAGGCAGTCACGAGTCTTGGTTCCTCCGAAAATTGATGCTTAGACCTCTTTCTCAAGTAGGGATTTGTTTTCTCTGCACTGATGAATGTTGTGGACCAGAATCACGTGCTTGCTGGCTGCATTGATGCTATATATGAAAACGCTACTCAAATTCCATCTGGAGATGTGTCCATCCCAGGATCAGTTCCTGAGTGGGGTTGTAGTGCACCTGACGACTTGACCGCAGCAGTGTTGCTCTGCCTTGTTAAAGGCTTCGTTCGCCTCTAAACCCAGCTCCTTTTCACATTTGCCGGGGCAGGTTTTAAGGTGGAGCCAGCAGCTGGGACATTTGAGGCAGGAAACTTCAGTTGTAGCTGGTGAACACGAGGAAGGAACGAAGCTTGGGAAAATTCCAAGGAGTTTGAATGATGGCTTCCCGTTTTTGTTCTGAATGACGATGTTTACGTATCTGGTGATTCGGGTGAACAACTTGTTGACGCCAAAACTCAAACTTGTCTGAAATGCTGGAAACGTACGGATTGGCTTATTATAGAGTAACCGGCATGATCGTGTCATATGATGCTGTTCGTTGTTGCATGGTCACAAGCTGGCAGGCAGAAAGGGACAAAGCCCGCAGCCATTGGGCAGGAAAGTCTTCTGAAACACTGGCACCCTGGTGGCCAGATCCATTAGTGAGATTGAATTTATCTTTTGTAATGAGGTGAAAGCTTTGTAGATTGTTCAGGTGGATGAATCTCAAAGCTTGTGGGCACCGTGGCGGCTCCCAAGCCAAGTTGCCCGACTGCGAGGCTCAAGCCGAACTTTTCCCGCGTGGCGGCGACGTCACGCCAGCCACGCGCACATCGGATGCGCCGCCTTGATAAGGCAGATCAGAGGCGGCGCACGGAGAGTCGCTGCCTGGACTCAGGCGCCGCTGGTAACCATGTTAATCGTCTCGTCCATGTCCCATTAAATGTAGTTTCTTGTTGTTGAAACCGTTGGCTCCGTGTTATTCCTCCGGGTCGGGTATGCAGCAAGGCAAACCGACCACAATGGCGCCCAACCGTGGTATGCTACCCACTCGCAGGAATTTCACGGGGCTTGGTTTCTTCTTTCGGTAAGCCTTTTTCATATTCCCCGTGTTTCCTATCGTTGTTTCGTACTTCCGTCACGTCCACGTTTGCTGTATTGGCGTGTTTGTGAATGTGTCTTTGTGAACGCGGCAATCGTTTTGCGCGCTTGTGTTGGGTTTTTGGGGGCGTTTCTTTTTTTGTGCTCGCAGGCATGCTCACGCGGGAGCAGGAAGCCGCGATGGCCGCAGCAGCACAAATGAACCTGCTCACGAAGGTCACGGAGATGTGCGACTCCGTGATGCAGCGCCTGGCCCACACGCCTGGCCAGCAGGAAACCCCACCGCGAGAGCCCAGACCACACTTGACTGTTCCGGTCTACATGGGGTACGACGACGTCAAGTCCGTGGCAGACTTCCTGGGCGAGCTGCAGACGTACCACCTTGCCTCCGGTGCCTCGGAAGCCTTCATCGTGGAGCGGATTGTCCCGCTGGCGTTGCAAGCCAGCGCCAGGTGCTGGTTGGGGTCACAGGCCCCCTTCACCAGCCTGGCGGACTTCCAGAAAAGGCTTCGCGAAGAGTTCCTGCCTGCAGGCTACGCGACGCAGATTCTCCGAGAGCTCGAGGCAAGGACGCAGCACCCGGATGAAAGTCTGGTCCGGTACGTTCGGGTCATGCAAGAGCTCTTCAAGAGGGCGGACCCGAAGTCACCGGAGTCGGACAGAGTAGCTCGGGTCAGAAGACAGTGTCACCCAAGGTACCACGTCTACCTGATCAACCGCACCTTTGAGACCCTTGAAGAGCTAGCCCGGGGCGCCCGCCTCATCGAGGAAGCTCTTCATGCCGAGCGGAACTACGTGCCGCCGCCACCAGCCAAGTACGCGCTCGAGCCGGCATGCGCATGGCGGGGCCCCGAGGCCTCCACGCAAGTGGACTGTCCGAACGAGACCTCCCTTCCCCACCACGTCAACCAGGAGAGTTGGCGTGGCATGCATGGTGATATCCCGTGCGGGATAAGCGTATGTTCGCCTAACTCTCCCCGAGAGGTCCCCGGAGGTCACAGCGAGGCCCGTGAGGGTTTCGGGCGGGGGTCGCCACGACAGGTGGGAGGTCGTTGGCCGTGCCCTATCGCAAGCTGGGGCCCAACGGAGATCACCACCCAAGCGAACCATCTTCATCAGTCTGCTCCTGCAAGTGCTGGCGAAAACTGGCACGGTGCGGTCGCAAACCCGCAGCCCAGCAGCATTGACCCCCGCCGCAACGGAACAAGCCCTCCCCACAACAGCCAGTCGCAAGCCTGGTGGAGGCCCTCCCATAGTGGTTCCTTATCCGATCACTGGGGGCGGTCCGACGGGCACCTCGGTGCCGGTGGCCTAAGCAGGCAACTGTCGTCGGACTGCTGCTACGAGTGCGAGCAGCCCGGCCATCACCGAAACCAGTGTCCAAGACTTCCGGACACTACAAACAAGAGGTGGCACGAGACGGCGGCAAAGGGCCGGAACCAGAACCAGGGAAACTACTACGGCCGGCGACGCTGAAACCAGACAGCCACTCGCCGACGGCCGTTGCAGTCCCTGGGAGCAGTGAGGCCGTGGCACAGATTCCACCGGTATGTCGAATCCAGCCCGAGCCTAATATCATTGAACCGCGCATGACGATTTCACTGCTCGATTTTTCCATTGCCGCACTTTTGGATTCCGGGGCCGCTATCTCGCTCATAGGGGATTTCGTTTTCGAACTCTGCAAAGAAAAAAAGATAAGCCTCCGGGAGTGCGAAACCCGTTTGCAGCTAGCTTCTGGTACAGCGATAACAGCTGGAGGAGCCGTGAGGCTGCAGATTCGGTTTAATGGAAAAAAGCGACGTCAGCGATTTCTTTATATGCCAGGACTTGTGGTACCTGTGATCTTGGGCCGAGATTTCATTACAGGCGAAAGCATGACACTCGACTTTTCTGGTGGTGGATACCGGCTGGGACAACAACCGGAGCTGACTCCGTTTACCAAAAGGGAGGACTGCATCCCTAACTCGACCACTGCAGCCCACTTCACCACGGTGCCAGACGTCTTGCCTGCCGGCGTTCGAGAATCGTTGCGAAAGTGCCCCGCAAGCAGCCAGCAGAAGCAGGAGCTGCAAGCCGTCCTGGAGTCTTTCTCACCGATGTTCACGGAAACACCTGGAAAGACTGACATTCTGCTGCACCGTATTGAAACCGGTGACGCGCCGCCTCGGAGGTGCAACCCTCGACCGATCAGCGTCCACAAAAGGGCACTCCTTGATGCGGCGCTCGAGGAAATGATCGACACCGGTTCAGTACGTGAGTCGAAGAGCCCCTCGGCATTCCCCGTTGTTCTCGCCCCGAAAAAAGATGGAACAGCCAGACTCTGTGTGGATTACAGGCGGCTTAACGATGTGTCCGTACCAGACAGCTACCCTTTCCCCAGCATTTCCTCCGTGATGTACGCGCTCGGTAACGCGACCGTGTTTACAACGCTGGATTGCAGTCGCGGGTTCCTTCAGATAGAGATTCACCCATCAGACATTCCAAAAACGGCTTTCATCTGCCACAGAGGGTTGTTCGAGTTCACCCGACTGCCGTTTGGCTTGTCTAACTCTCCAGCCAGTTTTCAACGCCTGATGGATGTCGTACTTGGGAACTCGAAGTACGAATTTGCCATGGCATACATGGACGACGTGGTTGTTTTCTCGAGAACTATCGAAGAGCATGTCGAGCACCTTCGCATTGTACTTGAGCGAATGCGTAATGCTGGGCTCACGATTCATCCCGGAAAGGTTCAGTTAGCCGCGCCCAAGATTAACCTCCTTGGATTCGTTGTGGATAACGGCACGCTCCGCCCCAACGAAGATAAGTTGCGCGCGCTAACGGAATACCCAAGCCCACATGACGTAAAGAGCCTACAAAGATACCTCGGAATGATTGCGTTCTACAGGGATTTCATTCCACACTGTTCCGAGATATCTCAACCGCTCAATCACCTTCTAAAAAATGGCGTCAAGTGGTGTTGGGCCGAACAACAACAATGCGCATTCGCAGCCCTTTCAAGAGCCGTGACTGACAACGCTTGTTTACAGCTCCCAGACTTGAACAAGCCGTTCGTCCTGCAGACAGATGCAAGCGACTGTGGCCTGGGTGCTGTCTTGCTGCAGGAGTATGGCGGTGTGCTTCGGCCAGTTGCTTTCACGAGCCACACGCTAACTCCAGCCGAGCGCAACTACAGTGTCGCAGAACATGAATGTCTCGCCATTATTCATGCTTTGAAGCGCTTCGATATGTACCTAGATGGCGCAACGTTCCAGATTCAATCTGATCACTTAGCGCTATCATGGCTAAGGGGACTTAAGAATCCAGCTGGACGTCTTGCTCGTTGGGCGCTTACGCTACAACAGTACGACTACTCCATTGTGTACCGCCCGGGGTCAACTAACAAAGTTGCTGATGCGCTTTCTCGTGCTCCACTTCCCGAGGAACACTCGCAGGATACCCATGGCTTGGTGACCGTCGCGGCCACGACACGAGGATCCCCAGGTTCACGGTGGGGTACATTGGTGAGCCGCGAGGAGCTTCGCAAGGCGCAGCTGGATGACGGACTCTGCCAACGCGTGTCCGCTTGGCTGGCAGCAAGAGGTCCAGTCGACCGCCCAAGTGACGAGGAGTTCGACTCCTACTTGATGAGCGACGACGGCCTCCTGCTGCGCTACATCCCCCAAGCCGACGACGATCCGGATGGCTCGGCATTCCGGACCGTGATACCCCGCAAGCTACGTAAGCTTTTCATCCGATACATGCATGACTCTGCCTTGGCAGGACACAGCAGTGGGAGCAAGACCTACGAAAAGTTATCCCAAATTGCTACCTGGCCAGGCATGAGGCAGGATGTGCTCCGATACGCTCGTAGCTGCTCGGTGTGCCAGAAGGCAAAACCACGTGGTGGCCAGCCCCCCGGTCTCATGCAACCAATCGCGAGTCAGAGCCCTTGGCAGATTTGTTGCTGTGACGTCATGGGCCCCTTCCCACGTAGTACCCGGGGCAATCAGTACTTGTTCGTGGTAACCGACCACTTCACGAAGTGGGTTGAGTTATTTCCATTGCGGAAGCTAGATTCGTAAAAAATCTGGGAGTGTCTACTCGAAACATTCGCTAGGTTTGGCTTTCCTGCACAGCTTGTAAGCGATAATGCCTCCTATTTCACGAGTAAGGTGTTTGTGGACGCATGCGCGGTACTGGGAATCAAACACAAAAGAACTTCCCCGTACCACCCGCAAGCAAACATCACGGAAAGGGTAAATCGAAACCTTAAGATGATGCTAGTGGCCTACACAGAGCGCCACAAGGACTGGGACGCGAAACTGCCCGAGCTGGCATTCGCGACCCGTACAACCACTAATCGGTCAACGGGTCTCACTCCTGCCCAATTAAATTTCGGCAAGGAGCTCGCATTCCCGCTTTCTAACAGCCTCCTTTCTACAGAGTCTGGAGGAAGGCCTCGCCCTTACGTGAAGTTCGCAGAGGACCTGCGAAAGCGCTTCTCCGATAACCTTCGAGAGGCCAGAGAAAATCTCGACGTCGCCCGGGTACAGCAGGCTGAACAGTACAACCGGGGGCGACGTGACTTGCAGTTCGAGGTGGGAGATTTTGTACTCCGGCGTACTCACCCACTGAGTGACGCCGCTCGAGGCTTCGCAGCCTCCCTCGCCAACAGGTGGGAAGGTCCGTTTCGCGTGCGTGAAAAGTGCTCGCCACTCACTTACAAACTAGTTAACTGTGAGTCTAGTGAGGAAACCGGACCTGTTCATGTCACCGACCTTAAACGATTTTTCCAAGCAGAAGACGAAGATTCCTCGCAGGACCGGAACGACACTGACGGCAGTCCCGTTCCGGAAACCCCCTTGTCTCCACCAAGGCGGCGGTATAACCTGCGACGTCGGTGACACCAAAGAGAGAGGAACTTTTTTTTCTGTCTCCTTGGCCTCTTTCGCATTTTGGGGGTAGTTTTCTACTTCCACGGATCTGCCCCTTTTTCAAGAGAGGGGGGAGAAGATTGTGTGCCCACCTCAGATCCGTTATTTCAAACTTTCTGGAAGGGGTCCGAAAATAACGTCAGGCTCAGCCCTCAACTGAGTCCCATGTCGTCTGCTTCCATGTTTTCTACGAAGTTGACTCATGGACAAAACCGTCGCCCCACCCGCCATCTGAACGACACGGCGGCCGGTCTCATCGTGGACCGCGGCCACCCTCTACAGGACCACGGGCAAAGCAGCCACCTGGTGGAGCCCTGATCCCGGACAAGCGACAAGCTGGAGCTGACCGAGCCGCCGCGCTCGTCAGCAGCCGCCGCGCTCGTCCAGCAGGTGCCGGCCGGACTTAAACGTCAGTCCGCCCAACAGCGCCATCCACCCCCTGACGCCCACAACGTCTCCGTCATCGACATGCCGGACGAAGCTTGAGGGGGGCGAAGTGTGGGCACCGTGGCGGCTCCCAAGCCAAGTTGCCCGACTGCGAGGCTCAAGCCGAACTTTTCCCGCGTGGCGGCGACGTCACGCCAGCCACGCGCACATCGGATGCGCCGCCTTGATAAGGCAGATCAGAGGCGGCGCACGGAGAGTCGCTGCCTGGACTCAGGCGCCGCTGGTAACCATGTTAATCGTCTCGTCCATGTCCCATTAAATGTAGTTTCTTGTTGTTGAAACCGTTGGCTCCGTGTTATTCCTCCGGGTCGGGTATGCAGCAAGGCAAACCGACCACAAGCTTTTCGTCATTCCACGGCATTCATGTTATCTACCTGTCCTTAACAGCTATTTCATGTGGTAATAGTGATTAATCTAGCAAGCTAGATTCAAACATGACCAGACCCTTGGATGAAATGCTGAACGAAAAGTCTCTTTTCTGGATCCTGCACTATTATATGTGCTATCATGACCAATATGATCTGGAACGCCAGGATGCATACTGTGTTATAATGTTGGAGTCGCCTGTGTCGTATTGTTTTGCTAACTTTAATGCACGCCGAAGCCGACGAGGTATGGGGGAAGGGGGGGACCTAAAGTGTTAATCTCTCAGTTGAAAGAGACCCCTCCTGGCCCCTGCCATATAAATTTGTCTACTCATCACGTGAACATACAACCAATTTTGTGACAAAACAGCGAAAAGATGGCGGGGCCCAGTATATCAAAGGCAAACTTATTGGGCGCTGAAATATTTGTGTGGCCGTCATCACATATTTTGTCAGGTCGCATGACAAGTAGTCAAGAAAATGTCCAACATGGTGGTTGCTGTTGTGGGACGCTTTTTGCCTGATGAACGGGATACCAGTTTATCGCTCTAAGTTTCTCTACCTCGTTGGATGAGACTGAGAGAAATCGGCCCCTTTGCTCATTGCACCACTCTTCATTTCTGCGTCGTCTGCTAGCCAGGTGGCAGTACTGTTCAGGCGGGCGTATCATCAGGTTGCGGAGATCTGGCACCGACTGGGAAATATTCAGCAATTTACAGGACAAACCTTTTCAATTTCAGCACAATTTTAAATAGAAGGGTGCGAGAGCTACGGAGCTACCATTTCACTGTGTTTGTGGAGCTTAACGGACATCAAATAATGGGGTGGCCCAGGAACTTCAGTCCGTCAGAGGCGAACCGACAGAGGCGAACCGACATTTCGATGGCTTGAGAGTGAGGCCGGCGGTCTCTATAACTTGGAGAACAGCTCGGAGTCGTCGGAAGTGCTCGTCGAAGTCGCTTGAAAACGCTACGACATTGTCAAGGTTGGCGAGGTAGCTTTGCCATTTCAGTCCAGTCAGTACGGTGTCCACGACACGCTAGAAAGTTGCTGGTACCATGCACAGTCCAAAGGGCATCACCTTCAACTCGTAGAGTCCATCCGGCGTGACGAAGGCTGTCTTCCCTCGGTCCCGTTCGTCGACTTCGATCTGCCAGTAGCCACTTTTCAGGTCCATCGATGAAAAATATCGAGAGTGGCGCAACCAGTCTAGGATGTCGTCTATGCGGGGGCGTGAGTAGTTGTCGTTCTTCGTCGCTCCGTTCAGCTGCCGGTAGTCCACGTTGAACCTAAGCTTTCCGTCCTTCTTCTTAACCAATACGACTGGAGAGGCCCACGGACTGCTTAAAGGCTGGATGATATCGTCGTTCAGCATTTCTTGCACTTGCTCCTCGATGACCTCCCTTTCTTTTACAGAGACTCGGTATGGCTATCGATGCACAGGGAGCACGTCGTCCTCGGCAAAGATGCGATGCTTTGCAACAGTAGTTTGGCACACCTTCGACGACGTCACGAAGCAGTCGCTGTATTCGGCGAGGAAGTCACTCAGCCGCCGTTGTTTTGGGCCTGGACGCTAAGGGTCAATGTCGAGCTGCGCTGGCAACGTAATGTCTTGCAGAGGCAGAGAGGATTCTTCAATAATCGTGGCGATTTCGGCAGAGTTTCGGAGTTCATCGACGTGGCCCACAGCTGCACCTTTAGTAAGGTGTTGCGTTTCTTCTCGGAAGTTTGTCACGAAGACCACAGTGCACTCATCCTGAAGTTCAGCTACACCTATTGTGACACCTCTTCCTCTTCCCAGGAGCAATTGAAGGTTTCCTTCCAGAACAACTTCACCGCTGGTAGCTGCATCGGTCATGACGGTTACCACAACACTTGATCGCGGCAGCAGGTTCACGTGGGCAGCAGCCACTCGCTGACGCTGTTTGGGGCTTCTCTGAAGGTGGAACGGGTGTCCACAGCGTCGACTGGTTTGCTCCAAGGTCGACGACGGCGCCGTATTCACAGAGAATGTCCATGGCGAGAATTACATCTCTGAGACAGTCTTGTAGAACGACGAATTTCGCAGGACCCGCCTGGACGTGAATTTTGACACGACCAGTGCACCTTTTGACAGGCGTGATGAGGTGTCCTCCAGCTGTTCGTATCTGCGGCCCATCCCACGGTGTCGTCACTTTTTGAAGACTGCGGGAGCGCCTCCAACTCAAGACTGAGTAGTCTGCTCCAGTGTCCATGAGTGCCGATGCATTGTGGCCGTCGATAACAATGTTTAAGTTGTTGGATACCGTTGCCAGAGTGTCGTGATGCGTGGCGTCGGGAGAATGGGAGCGCTCAGGCGTTTGAGGAGGCTCTTTACTGCGTCCGTCCACGGAACCTTTGCCTCCATAAGTTGCAGCGCTGAGTTTCCCCGGCAAAACAAGAGCGACAAGCTCTTACGACGGGGTCAGTGCATCGGCGAAGCTGGATGTTGTGGTGACGGTGAGCGAGACCAGCGGCAAGGTGCAGGCGGAGAAAACTGCGGTTGTCGAAGGTGCCCTTCAATCCCCTGTAGTCGCTTACCGTAGCATGGGCATGGGTTGCTTGGATGGAAGCCATGCAGCCCTATTTGCGACATCTTCATAAGGCTCACCATGCAAGGATGCGGGAGTACGGACAGCTACGCGTTTTGGGAACGTTAGCTTATTAGGGCTTCTGAGTCTTCGGCGAAGGGTAGCCTTCCGGGGCTGACCATCTCACTTGGCCGGGGTGTCTTCGGAGGGATACGCTTCACGGGTATAGAATGCTATCCCTGCACCTCCACCAAAATGTCACGAATGGCAAATGATGAGGCAGTGAATTAACTGGAGAAACTAAATGTTTAATTGGGTCAACTTGTGCCCAAAGCAAATTAGAAAAATGTTAGCGTCGACGGCGGCAAAACAGCAGGGTCGAACGCTGGGGCAAGACTGGCTCCGGCTCGTCATGCGGAGTCCCTTATGCACCCGCGTAGATATCTGGAATCTGGAATATTCGGCATAGAACGTTCGGTGCGTAGAGCATTCTACCTCGATTATACGACAAGGTTCTCGAACTTACGAGAACGCTAAATTGAAAGAATCAATAAAAGACGCACCACTCCCAGGAATCAAACCTGGGGCCTCCACACAAAAGCCAAACACGGTAACCACTCGGCCACACACGCGCTCGCTCGGCCACGTGGGTGGCAATATCTGATATGAACAATTGCAGAACTGCCTATAACATGATGGTAGGCCAGGATTAGCAACTTTCAACGATGGTGGTATCGCGGTGTGACAGTGATATTTCCTAGCTCCTGGATGATAACCTTCAAAAAATAGTCTCCAAGCGCTTCTTTAATACGAACTAAGATGAAAAGTATTTAATGTCGCTCATATCTAAAAAAAACATTTAAACAAAAAAAAAAAGGAATCGGTCGCACATCTCAAACCCTGGCACTTTCACCTTTACTACGTTGATCATCCAGATGGAAGTCATCTTGATATGCGCCGAGATATCGACCTAGCAAACAAAGGTTTGTTTACACTAACCTGTTGCCACATATCGTGCTAGCATAATTAATCGGGAACTAGAAAGCATAAGTTGGCCTACATTCACACTCGTAGCAAGGAACCTCCAAGAGTAGTTAGTAGTAGTACCAAATGATGGATCATGCATTCATGTCCTTATATTTTTTCAGGGTGGGGATGATTACTTAGGCTGGAGTCCCAAAACCTTCTAGAAAAGCTAGAAAATACAGAAGCCTTTTAAATAAGCAAACACTAACAAGCTGTTTGTGCAGTGGCTTCGGTAACAAAGGATGTGCCTTATAGACAACAGCAATGTGGAAGCTCCGTTCAAAGCAATATATGATGCCGAAGACTTTATTAGATAACTGATGTTTCTGAAGGACAAAGTTTGGAGATATCAGTAGCATTTTTGCATGGTGCTAACATAATAAATCTTAATGAATCATGAAAAATTTAGTCAAACTGCAAAAGACAACGCATGATGACAGCATCTCTTAACTTCAAGGGAAGTTTCCTTTCTTACATCGAAATAAATAATTACGGGTTAGAGGGTAAAAAGCCAACTCTTTTTGAGACAAAACTTTCTGGTTATCAAATACAAAAAAACCTGGGCTTTGTCAAATCTATCAAAGTAACCAGACCGCAACACGTGAAACAATAGTTTCACAGGCCCAAAATCGGCTAATCATGCAGATGCTTGTGTAATCGTGCTACAATCGCAGAATAAAAAAAGGTTTTGCGATTGATATATGTTTATCTCCACTATGAGCAATTGGGCGGGAAAGTATGGCATGTAAGAACGCATTTTAACATCCGTTGCTCTTGCAAGACGGATGCAAAGCAGAGGATCTGAGGATGTAACCTCGAATATTTTTCCTTGCAAGCATAGAGCTGCAAAGTGTACTCATGTAAAACGGTTCCACCGACCAATGTTCTTAAGCAGAAGACCTGGCAATGTGGAATGGCATGACAAGTGCAGATGGGGATAGGAAAGATGCGTCTCAGACTCAGTATGCATCAATGCTTGCAGATAGTACTACGAGCATGCTTGTGGCATTTCACCTAATATTGGCCTTGATAGAACAGGATAGCCTGAAAAGTTGGGAGTTAATTGGGTACAGGATAGCCTGAAAAGTTAGGTGGGTACTTCCTTGGACATTATGAGCTGAAACACTCAATCCAGGCTTTTGGTGGTTCTGCACTTTACGCAAGCTTCATTCTACCTCGACTTCTAAAAGATTTGAAACAGTAAGACCTAAGCTTGTCGTTTTAGCCCCTGTGTGCACCATAGTTTCTTAGAACACTGACAAGTAAGTCTTGCAGCGTGCTTTTACATGTATTTTTTTCAGTTTGCAGATTACTAAGCATAAATGAATTGGTCGGAACATTTCATACCATTACTAAACTTGAGGCGCAGGAAGACAGAGGAGACACAGAATAAGAGGGACAACATACACCATCTCTGAAAGTGTTGTCACTTTATTTTGTGTCTCCTCTCTTCGTGCTTCTCAGGTTTAGTAATGCTTAGAATTTACCATCTTCCCTGTACCCTTACTCTTTTTTGCGTGTTATAATGCACCTTACTTTGTCAAAGTGACTGGAGTAATCACTATCTGTTACATTATGATTAAAGAAAGATGCTTCATAGCACCTCATTTACACTGACATGAAATAGTGTTTGAAATGTTTTGGACCTGTATATAAGCCACAATCAAAATGTATGAATTTAGAAGGCATATTGCATATTCTGAAATGTCTTCCATAATCTTTACTATGACTTTCCTAATTAAAGCAGTAATGACTGCTAACTATTAATGTTTTTAACTTTCTGTGGTGCATGGCGCATAATTTTAGTGTATTTGTATAATAACCTTCAGGCAGCTAGTGAGCAGGGTCTTTGTGCTGTGATGTGATATATGATGTATGTCTTAATGCTATCTGCAACTCTAAAAGGACGTCTGGATTGCCAAGCCGACAAAAATAAGGTACTACAATCAAGAAGAATATGTTGGAACCGTTCACTCCCATTTTGTTTGATAAATTAATTATTTAGAGGTGTGTTTATATTTTCGATTTTTGAATAACGAATTGAATATCGACTTATTAGATTCGGCGTCTGAATCGAATAGTTGCTAAAAGTTTCTGAATAGCCGGAACCAGATTTGGGACAGTTCAGCACAGCAAATATTCCTTCACAGGCACTCTGTACGCCTAATATAAGTAGAGGAAAATGTCATTTTTGAGTTGGGTGCCGTACACCCAACAAAAAGTGTGTGTAGGCTCCTTAGTCTTCATTCATGGTCACTATTACCAGTCCCAATGTGTGTCTATGTGTACGGTGTTCTTTTATTTGTAGCTGCCCACTTTTCACAAAACTTTTCCTGTACGTTTTGGATCATAATCTTTAACTGCTTCTGTCCCCATCTGGTCCGCGGGCAGGGAGATGATTAAAAGTAGCAATTATCTTTCTGTTGCAAAGCTTTTTGAGAACTGATATAGAACTTGATCTCACAATCTGCATTTTAAAGCCATTGGTTTTCCTGTCTCACTCGCATAGTTTCTATTCATAATAATATTAATTGGGGTTGTGGGGTAACTCGCTGTAGATGAACAATTTAGCCAGTGCAGCACAACCGCTAGCCTGGGGTGTTTAACGTGCACCACGCAGTAGTGGTACACGAGTGCACGCCGGTGCGAAACTCATCCAGATTGCAACGGGCAGTGGCGGGCATTGAACCCAGGATCTCTGGGTTCTAGTTTCTGTTCACTGTTCTCAAGCAGCTGTCTTCATGTACTTCATTGGCAATTTATGTGGTGCGACCATCGTGCTGTAGCTGACAAACATCCATATTGTGAAAGTTTATGTTTATATTTATTATCACCCATTAATTACTCATTTTCACCCAGTCCTGTGCTCTTACAACAGCTTCTAGAAAACCATATTATGGTTTATTCTGTTTAATAAAGCAAGGACTTAATAAATAAACAATGTATCAACTATTCGAAAGCTATTTGAAAATTATTCAATCTGTATTTGATTCGGTATGAAATATATCTATTTGCACACTCCTAGAATTATTCCTTTTAGCAGAAGAGCCTCGAAAGTAAACCACAGGAAACACTAAATACTGTGGACAGGTTTACTATTTCCACTAGAGATGATTTTGGTTGGGCATATTCCATATATAGTCTGCCTGCTTGCAGCGCTTTGGAGGAATGCCTATCTTCATCCCGGCCTTTTAGTTCTACGAGGTGTCTATAGGACAACGGCATACTTGGAGTCTAGTGAAAAAGGAAACAGAAAACAAGGCACATGAAAGCTATGGGACATTTAAGGATGCCGATGGTACCGCCCGAGATGAGTATATTAGCTCATTCAGTAGCCTATATTAGACTGGTACTCCATTGATACTGTCTGAGCCATGTAGCAATTCTCTTCCTCTCAGAATATGTTGTGTACCTTCTGTGAATGACTCGAAATGAACTTGTGTCCTGGTACTACTGTGTTCTAGAGCGCAGCTCTTAGGCGCCCGTTTCCGGCTTGAGCGGCGTCGCCGTCGCCGTCGCAATTGGCGTCACCGCGCGGTGCATTATGGGTAAATTTCCCCGTTTAATCTAGCGGAAAAATTTCCCCGCTAAATCTAGCGGAAACATTTCCCCGCCAAATCTAGCGGAAAAATTTCTCTGCTTAATCTAGCGGAAACAATTGCCCGCTAAATCTAGCGGAAACATTTCCCCGCTAAATCTACAATCTAGCGGAAAAAATTCCCCGCTAACTCTAGCGTAAACATTTCCTCGCTAAATCTAGTGGAAAAATTTTTCTGGGGGGTCACGTGACCCCCCCCCCCCCCCCCCCCCGAGAACAGGTGACCCTTAGTACCCTTCCCTCCTCCTCCTCAAGAGCTGCGCTCTAATTCGGCGTTACAGGGGGTTGTAAACGGCTTTCATTTTTTTTTTATTTGTGGGGCACTGCTTCATACTGCCACACTGCATTCTAGACTGGCAACACCCTAACACTCGGGGCAAGGCAATTAGAAGTTGATTCTTAATATAGCAGGCACCCCTCTAGGTAAGTACCGTTTTTTTAAGAGCCAAGAGCACATTTTTCATGGAGCTGCTTTAAAAATTGTCTGCCACCAGGCATGTGTTAGTGGTAAGTTACCAGCCCATCCCGCCTTTTGGACAGAAGGCAAAAGTAAAAGGTCATTAGGAAATGGAACTGCGCAACTTCCAGCACATGAGAGTAGGGTATTCGCACTATAAGAAAAAGGGATAACAAGACATCTAACACGGGCCTGTTATTGGCCTAAATAGATTTAATTTTCAGTCTGACATGCAAGTATAAGGAGTATTCACTGGGCGCCATATTTGTGGGTACTGTTTAGAGCGCATGCCCAGAACGAGCCCACATTAATAGGTTGCTAAGACCGGCAATCTTGGGGGTGCGGAATGCATGTTACAGAAGAACTGTGGAAGCTCGCCATCAGCACGCGCTCAGTAGTCGCGCACACAGCTATGGCCGCCAATGAATACTTTCTATATGTGCTCTGCTCATGTTCAGTTTGTGCAAGCACATGCAAATAATACACCAGCTAAATATGTTCGCTGCTGATAGTTAAAATGTTTTATTGCAATAGCAAATAGATAAATTCTTCAGTTATTACATATATTGCCATTAGCGCTACAATCTCATAACCTATACGATTTATGCTGCTGTGATAAACTAACCAACCTTGTGTAAATTTCAAAATAACTGCTGTCACCAAGGTGTAGAGATTGCAGTTCGAACTCTACACTGGCTCAAAGGTAAGATGTTTTTTTTATCCTAATCGGTGGAATGCCTAATTGGTGTAACATTTATGCAAAAGTTAATCTTCAGTGGACTATAACTAATCCCAGCTTCTTTGCCTCAGGTTCGTTCACGCAAATAGTCTGCCAAGCATAATGAAAGCAGTGTCATCGTAACATGCAAAAACGACCCCCATTTCAAGTGTATAAAGCCTGAAACAGAGCTCCATAGGAAGTATGCCAAACCGGTCAATGCGTCAGAAACATTAGTCTATAAACAGCAAATGCTGTTCTTGCATACCCATTATATTTAAACAAAACGAGAGCAGCCGGATGACCCCTAGCCCAATGGAAACTGCGTGAATTAGACGGGACCAAACAACAAGCTTGTGTGACTCCATTTCTGGTACCACTCATCCGTGCGTCAACAAGTTCCGTGACAGACTCTCCTCGTGCGCAACACACACGAGTCAAACAGTTCGCACGGTTCCTAGCTCGTTGTCCCTTCGCTTGCCGCTTCGGCAAGCAAGGGACAACACGGGAAAGTGGTATTTATACTTCGACCAAACATGGGCTAGCCGCAGAGGCTATAAGTGCGAGCTGGTAGCTTCGAAAGATCCTTCCCCGGTACGAACACTTGAGCGGCGGAGCAGGGAACAAAAGCGGGGTGCTCGCACTCGCCGGACCACCTGTCCACCAGCACCGGACCACCAGCATGACACCTGTGACTTGTGGATTCTGAAAGTTGTATGTTTCTTTTAACTGCGCTTAGCGAAACCGGGTGTCAGCGCAGAGCCGTTCTGTCTCAGCGAAGATCCCGACGTCTTCTCTTAGATTAGGTTGGCGCTCACTCACCACTCGTATTTTTATCTAGAAAGAAGCGCGGAAGCGAGACTACTGTCTCGATTATTCGCTCGATTTGAATAGTTCCTCGGTAGCCTCAGTCAAGGCGTCCACGCCTTGGTCACCCAACGATCATTGCTGCTGATTTGCGATTGACGCCATTGTCAACAAGACGGTGATATTGAACGATTCTATTTCCCGATTTGAATGTCGTTTACAATATTGTGACGTCGCGGTTCGCTGATTGGTCAACGTATTGTCAGAAATTTAGTTTGCGCTCTAAGCGCAGGAGGGATATTCGGCGCTGGCGGCGGCTTTTGCTCCGCCTATTGGCCAAACTCTCCCAATACACGGCTCTGGCGCCTCCTGCTGAAAGCGCTGGAAGCAGCGCTCACATGGCACCCACTTGCGCGTGACGTAGCGCTCGGTTAGCGCTTCAGCAGCGCAGTGTGAGTAAAGCCCCTCTATGCTGAGAAAAAGGGCGCCATTCATTGTTGTAGACATGCTCGAGGCACGTGCCGCGCGCCAATTCTAGGAAATTCATGGCGTCTCAAATCCAGCTCAGTGCTGCGCTGTGCCGCCATGATCTTCCCAAGGGCTGTACGTTGTACGTGCCTCGTGCATCGACGCAGCTTGCGCTATTTTTCAGACATAAAAGGGCTTCAAGTGTACGTGCTCTCATGCTCTTTGTGCTGTGCCATAGCCTTCTCTATACTCACAAAGCCTGGCAGTTCGACGACGGAGCCATAGAGAGCCCGGTCGCAGATTTGGAGCGCGAGGATCCGGTAACACACAGCGTCAAAGAGCCATTTCTCGGGAAACCCAGGGCCGTCTATAGACAATTGCAAGCATGACGCCACAAGTGGTGCCCCATCCGTGCAAGCGCGTGCAACGCGCGGGTGAACGTAGCTTTGGCAAGCTCGTAATCGCACGGGCGTGCCTGCTCGAGCAGAGACATGGCGGCGGCCAGTCGCCCAGCTTGCAATCGTCTATACTAAAGGAGTTTGGCCTTCTTAAGGATATTTTGACAGTCTGGCAACCTGTCACGTGCCTGTGACGATTGTTACGGGTGGAAGAAAAGAAGCGGAAGGGAACGAGCGCGTTCCAGAGAACGGCGAGCGCGAGAAGAGAACGGCGAGCGCGAGAGGAGAAGCAGCGGTAAAAGCCAGGGTCGGGCCGCGCCGCACGGTGACGACCAGGATCGCTAGGTTGGACATTTGAGAAAATATACATGGAAGTGACGTAATGGAAAGGAGGAACGTATCTTAGCAACACTCACGTGGCGGCCCTGCCCACTTTGACGCCGCTACGTCATCGCAAACTTGACACCTGTCACCCGTTTGAGTGACGTTCGGAGCCAACCCCCGACGAGCGGAAGGAGCTACGCATTCCCTGAGGCGTCCCTACGCGCGGGATACGGGGTAGGATTTACTACGACGCGGGGAGCAGTTCCTGCGTTTAGCGAAGGAACGGCAACCAATCCTGTGCGTCGCTGGTCGTCGCATCTGTTCAAGTACAGGTAAAAGTATTGAAAAACAATCAAAACCTTTTGGGCGTTGTTAAAACAAACCGCTTTTTTGTACCCTTTTGCAATACATTTAAGAATTAATTGGAGAGAAAGTTGTTCCAATATTATGCGGGATGTGCGCTATGCGCCTTCTTCAAACCAAAATGTCGAACCACGAGGAGCCGGGTGTGCCGGGGGCAGCGGAGGGGTCGGCGGAATCAACGGGGAGCGCGCGAGTGACGGCTGCTTTAGTCAGAAACAATTTTTTTATCTTTCGAGAACTTGCTATTGCTGTGCTCAAATAAGAATGTTTGGCGCAACATCTGTGATAATTCTTTCAAAGTGGTCCAGTGTTTATATGGTGGTATGCTAGTCAGAGAATATATGTATTTTTTTTTTCCTTTCGAAATTTAACTATTGTGCTCAAATAAGACCAGAGTGTTCAACAAGATATCTGTGATATATACTTAAGATTGCCCACTTGCTTACATGGTTCCAGCCGATGCTCAGTTTTACTTCCAAGAATGAAATATTACATTCCATGTTATCACACTCTTATTCATGAAGTCACAGGTTTTTCTTTAAGAAATAAAGCAATTTTCAAAACAAACTACATGTGCACTGTCTTGAGATAACACAATCACCTAACTTTGATGAAGTACCATAAAAGAGATAATAAAATGGAGCAGAAGGCAAGACGCTTTGAAGCATTTGTAAAATGAAACAATGTCTATGACAACAATATCCCTGGTTCAATCAGCAACTAAGAAAGCAATCTCTGCAAAAGCAAGCATTTCTTTCTAGAGGTAGTCTAAATTACTTCTGAGTTCTTTGCAGGGGCAATCCAGATGACCTGTTGGTCTGGCAACTAAACCTCCGAACCTTTTCTGTCACTGTCGACTCCGTCTCGTGCCTTCTGCTCATAAAAATAAAAAAAGGCTGTATCGATTTCACCGCGATACACTCGACACGTATCCGGAGGCAGCACGCTGGCTGTGCGACGAACTTCACAAGGTGTAGGAGCTGAAGAGAGTATGTAGCTTGTGGACGGCCATGACTGTGGAGCAGGAAGCGAAGTGTGCACTTTACGGCTTCCACGGGGAGGGCTTCACTGAGGGCAAGGATGTGACGGGGTCCTTGGTGGTCAGGACCTCAGTCGTGGTGGCGAGAGGTTCCCTGTCGCTGGCGGCGTCCGTGCTGGGCACCACCGCAGCGAGGGCGCTGAGGGGCTTCCCGACGGTGTCCCTGGTGGTCGGGACTACCGTCGTGGCGGCGGACCCCATGCGTGTGGCGCTCCGCACGGGCACGTCTGCGGCGGGTTCCGAACCGGGCGACAAGGCGCTGCCTCAGAGCCTTCCCCCTGTCCGAGAGGCCGACCGGAAGGCCGACCGAAGGGCCGGCAGGAGCCAGCCTCTCGGGAGCCGACGCTGACCTCTCCGAGCTCGGCTCAGAACCGTCCGAGCTCGGCTCAGACTCCTACTCTGACTCTTCAGGGTCGGAGTCTGACTCCGGTTCTGGCTCGCTCGATGCAAGGCAGATGTTGTGGAGCACTGCACATGCCGAAATAATGACGGTGGCTGTTGAAGGGTGGTAATACAGAGCCCGGTGCCTTTGCAGACACCGGAATCTGTTTTTCAACAGCCCGATGCAGCGCTCCACAACAGACCTGATCGAGGAATGCGCCTTATTAAACCGGCCGCAAGCGGTGGAGGTCACGTGGTTCCCGGGGACAGGGTTGATGAGCCAAGGCTCCAAGGGGTAGCCGCTGTCACCTGCACATGTAGAGGATGGAACCTATTACATTCTTTACTTTTTAAAATAAAAGGCAAGAAAACAGCTGTGTGCAACTATGTCAATTATAATGTAACTTAAGTGTGACTTAAAAGTGTGTTAATATTTCTGCACTACAGTATCAGTTTACATTATGATTAATTAGCACCAGCTTGCCTGCAAACTCCCTGTTATTTCATGTAACTATGTGTTTTCCTGGTGGGTTGTATGGGATGTGTGCACGATTCCTTAGGGGTGCTGTGTTGTATGCAAGTGCATTATTAGGCCCTTGCATCCGAGAGATAAAAGCTCTGTTGCTTTTGGGAGTGTGGCCGTGACCTTAGGCACGGGCAGAGCAGAACACGCTGGCCTTGTCTTTGGCAAGCAAGGGGATAAGGCGCCAGTTCGACGAACCTCTTTCCTAATCCTCGGTGGAGTTGGAGATGGGGAAAAGAGAGGGGGTGGTTAGATTGGAAAGGCGTCAGGTCCTGTTGGGACACGGAGGGTCTAATAGGAGGAGCTACATAGGCACACCGAAGAAGAAGGGTCAGGGAAAAGAATCCAGTGTGTGGGACAGAGACGACCCGAGGACAGATTTGGCGAGCCCCAAGTGGCCAAGGAGGAATTGATCCCATTCCGTACAAACTGACGACCGTCAAAGCGACCAGGCGAGCCCCCAGGTATCAGTGAAAGAGCTCCAATTCATGCAAAAACCAACCAACAAGAGGGTACAGGCAGACAGTAACAGTGAGTGGGCCGAACCGGACAGCGACTCGCACTGCGGTCGCATGCCTTGCATAGTCTATCACTGTCGTGAGATTGGTGTAGTGTGGCTTTCGTAGCCTGCAGAGTGTGAGAGTTATGTGGACATAAACAGATATTAATGGCCAAACTTTGGGTGTTGTCTCACTTCAAGGAGTTCCAGCAACTGTGTCTGTGTGCCTCACAACAAGCACAGTACGTGTGGTACTGTGGCTTTCAAGCAGTGGGAGCCACCGTGTGCGTAAGAAATGAATTTAGTATGTTCACCAAGCAGGAACCGGTCGTCGCGTGGCACCTGCCCTTGCTCGAGTTGGTTTCAGAGCCAGGAAAATTGCCACACGAAGGAGTCGTGCACCGACCCGGGATACCGTGGGTCGATGCACATTATCCGGCAGTCGGCGTCACACACCTGAAAGTAAGAGAGATATTGACATGTAATTACCTGAATCCACAAGTAGTAGATTGTACTTATGGTTCACAAAGCAGTCGCAATTTCAGAACCTTCTATTTTGTTAAAATAAAAGGTTCTGAAATGTTTTGTTATTTTGTCTGACACATGCATGTCAACACACCTTCCTGGATGCAAGGTACAACTAACTACCTTGAAACAAAAATAATGTGTTTTCTTTTTTTTACGGAAGCTTGCACGTTTTAACAGACAAGTATTATTTTTGGGAGAAGAGTCTCACGGCTCACATGCTACGTAGAGCACACGCTCGCGCAGTCGTGAGACCCCACAGCCCGCAGTCATAAAACGGCATACTTAAACCGTATCGGCAATACGTTTTTTTTTCTACAGATTTGGGGCGCGTTTTGACAACGTAACATGAGTGTACTTACCACCATCACGTTGAGGGCGTAGAAGTACTTTCGGCACCAGTACGCCGCCTTCGTGACGGTGGGGTCGTTCTTGGACGGGCCGACGATGGAGACCATGGTCCCGTCCACGCAACCGATGACGCCGGGTATCCTGCCGAGCAGCCTGAAGCCCTTCTCCGCGTCGAACCTCTCGCTCGGCGCCTCGGGGAAGTGGGTCCAGCCAAGCTGGACCCCGAGACGACGCACGATAGCGACAGACACGGCGCGGACCGCAACGCTGACTGTCTTTTGGTCCCGCGCTACGTGTTCGTCGCTCGCCACCATGCCTTGGAAGCTCCCCGTGCCGTAGAAGCGCAGTGCACACAACACTTGAAGCTCCACAGTCATGACCGTCCACGAGGTACGCACTCTCCTCAACTCCGGTTCCTCGCGAAGTTCGTCGCACAACCACCGCACCACGATCTTGGGCAGGCGGTATTGCTTCCGAAAGATCTCCTCCGGGAGCTCGAATGCATCGCGGTGTTCCCGATACAGCCTTTCGGGCGAAACAAAAAGCTCTATTAAAGAAAAAGTCGAATTGACGAGACGGCGACGCCTCGCCGCCGAAAACATGCTGCCAATGACACCTAGTTCCGTGCAAGTACCTTTTGAAACGTACTCGGGACAAAACGAAACGTCATTTTGTTGTCACGTCCGGAAGCCGACTCTGCCCAGTTTTGCCGACTCCGCCCACATTTTTCTAGGGAAATTACGTCACTTTTGATTCCAACCAATCAGGCGTGATGACGTCACTTCCGTGTACTTAAAAAAGGTACATGTACAATGTCGAACCTAGCTATCCTGAGCTCGGAGGGAGGACCAGCCGCTACGGTCGGCGACGCCTGGTACGAGCAACTCCAGGGGGAGTACGAGACACCGGCTTCCGCATCATCACATCAAGCGGCGACGCTCCGCAAGGCACCGAGGAGAAAGACTTGAACTTAAGGCAAGAACGGTAGCGGGAACGGGCTTTAAGCGTGTTGACGTGACTTTAACTGCCTTCAGTGTTTTGCTTTTCTTATTGCTAATTCTTTTCCTATTGTATCGCTTCTGACACGTTCCTATCATCATTCTTGTAAATATATCATTTCTTCTTTTGATCCTCTCATGGATGTCGTTTCTTTCTTTTCCCGATTGACGATGACACAACCACAGCAGCGCATTCTGACTACCAACCGCCATTTTGGGGCTCTGACCCATTGGAGCTCTGCGATTTCGTAGAAATAAAGAAGAGAAAAAAGTAACGTCATTTTGTGTTATCGCGAAATCTACTGGTTCTAGCTAGTGCCAGTAAAAAGCTAGGGTGAGACTATTGCGCCGGCAGCCGGCACAATAGCCCGGGGGAAAAAAATGCCGGCAGTTTCGGACGGCGCGTGTATCAGTGGGGAGCTCGTTAACATAGCCCCTCCCCCCTCCCCCTCCTTTCGCGGCGACAGCCTGCGGCTGCTCATTAGAAATGTATTGACCTATTGGGCCCGCCAGCGGGGCTTGGGCCGGCGGCCCAAGCCCCGCTGTCCTCCACTGACCCCCAAAAAGGAAGTGTTTCGTCAATAACATTCGTGTTTTTTGTTTTCTTTTTTTCAGGGTTAATTCTAAAAGAGAGATGTCGTAAATATCGCCTAATACCTCAACAAAAAACAAAATTCCGAGGAAAAAAGAAAGAAAATTCCCACGGGGACCGAACCAGGATCCTGCTACGTATGAGGCTAACATCTTACCCACTGAGCTAATCTACAGCATCGAATAGCAGTGTTCACAATCCGTTTTATACGAGACCCAATAGGCGACTACTGCCGGCACTTTTTTCCCCGGGTTATTATGCCGGCTGCCGGCAGAATATCCACTTCCAAAAAGCTATGCTTCAGAGTAACGAAACTTGGCCATATTGTGTCTTAAAATCATGGTTGTTAGTTATCTGAAGCATTATCTGAAATCACAGAAAACGCTTTTCTGTCCTCCACAAATTTTTAAACAGTTCGCGAAAGAGCAAAGCAATATTACATGACCTTCCTAACACCGAATCTAATGCTGAGGAAGTCGCACCTTTGAATGATGACGATCGGCAGTTGCGTCTGCTCTGCATACGAGCCAAAATGGCGGCGCCCACAACAATGTCAGGGAGCGGAGTGCCGATACTCTAAGCGCAGCTCATCTAGTGGCTCTAGTTCTAGCTGGAAACATGCTCCGCCCGTTGGCCAAACTCTCTCAGTATAAACGGCTCTGGAGAAACCTGGACGTCAGCGCACATTTTTTGACGTGGCGATGACCCGAAACACACTTGTTCGCTCGGGAGAAGTGTGCTTCGGCGTCTCGCCGCAGCGGGGCGCCAGTCATGTTAATCTCCTCTTATCCGTTGTCTGCCTCTCCTTCTTTTGCTTTTCGGCGGCCGCCTCTCGTGGAGATCTGCAAGGCTTTGTCAGTATATAGAAGGCTACGCCTGTGCCTGCATGCTGCGGCAGAGCAGCGCGTGCACCACGATTTACTTGTTATTTTTCCTGTTGTGTTGAAAGAAGAGCAAGTAAAAGAAAGAAGAGTTAAGGCATACGCAAGCTGGTGAATATTAAACTATAAGAATATTAAAAGAATGTTAAAGGACATCGAGATGCCATGGAAAAGACTTTTGGTCATTTTTGGGTAACGCCTTTGCGGTCCAGTTCGCGAGAATGGTTCGGTCAGGGTATTACCCAGGCCTCATTTTAAGTGTAGCAAGGAAACATTTGAGTGACCCTGGAATGACGGCAGAAGGAAAAAGAGACGGTCAGAGAAGTGGGTTTGCCTTCCATTGTTTCACGCCATGTTTCACAATCGACTTTCGCCTGAGTCTGTTGACTCCCTCCTTGGGAGTACATAAAGAATGTGACAAAAAGCACAGAGATCCGATAATAGTGTGTAAAAAAGGTGTCGTTTATGATATCCCTATAACGTGTTGTCTTTCTTGTGTTGGGCAGACTGGCCGTTGTGTTAATGCAAGGCTCATAAACCACAAAAGGGCAGAGCTATCAAAGTTGACCAACTCCGAAATAGTCCAGCATCTAGATGAGTGTAACAATTGCGTTCCCGAGTGGAAATTGACGAAGATAGTTTGCAGAGAATTGGATTCGTTTAAATGTGTTATGCAGGAAGCAAATAGGATTACGTCAACACGAAATTGTGATGGTGTTTGTTCGGATGTCCTCAATAAACAGGTGCGGACGTTTTTGTTGTTGTATTTTTACATTTTGTGCTGTCAATGTTTTGTTGTGGTTGGTTCCGTAGGTTCTAAGATATTAGATATGGGCGATAGGTGGCCCCCTTTTGCTGATACTAGAAATCGCTGTTTTTCCTCTTCCGCGTCGGCTGAAGTTTGTTTGCTATAAAGGAAGGATGTTTTGAAGAAAACGTTTCAGCTGTGTCTGAGACGGTGTTGTGCGTGTTCTTCATGTTTCCGTGTCTCTGGTTTTATTATGTTGCTAAAGTAAAAGAGTCCTTTCCCAGGCAAACGGTCGGGGCAGGCAATCCAGAGTCATGGACTTTGAGAGGCTAATTGATTCGCTACGATCTCATCGCTTTCTATTTGACACGCGTGACCCAGGCTTAAAAGACACGCAGTTAAGTATAATAAGTGAGAGCTGATTGGCTGGGAACGGGGGGTATCAGGCAAGGTTTTGATTGAAATAATATGCACGCGTGGTGTGTGCTAAGAAATAAAATATAGTGTAAAAAAGGGTAATTGTCTTGGTAATGATCTTTCAGGAGTTGAGGCGTCTCAAATATTTCGAATTACAAAAGAAAAATTTGCAAAGTTAAAACGCAGATACGAGGAAAATACGAGGAGTGGCTCTTTCTACACGACGTCTTCAGCTTTGAAGCACTACTGATAGGTGGATAGACTGCTGAGAAGCCGGAAAGTACAAACCAAGTCTTACGAACAGTTTTTATGCATTGAGTGTACTTAAAACGTGTTTAGAAATGTCTTCATTCTCATTAGGACGTTGTCAAACCTCAGCCCTTCAGCGAGACCTTCTGTCAGCTTGAACGAAGACCACCCTGCTGCTCATGACAGCCTGTCTTCCCTAATGTAAGCTTCAGTTTTGATATATAGGCGTGACACATTTGGTCTCATGCCGCATGGTACCTTGCGGCAACTAAATGGCGATTCTCGATGAGGACAGCGCGATAGCGGAAACTCTTGCCAAGTAAGTGACTAGCACTGTGAAACTATGAGCCACCATAACAGCGTCTCTGGGTACTCTGCTTTTTATTTAGAATGCATGTATGAAGTATCACATGCACGTCTTTTGGGAGAAAATTTGGGAGAATGCACACATTTTGCATTCTTCTTGAAAGAAATATAATTTGCAGCTCCGAGACTAGCTTAACGACGGAGATTACATAAGACAATTCAGCTTGGTTTTCACTGCATTTATTGCATAACACAAAAAAAACTACTACAATAATATTATTTCCTCCTCCAGGACAAATACCTTAGAGCAAGGATGTGGTGAGAAATAAGTGTGGCTCTTCTTTGTTTAGTTGTTTTGAGTTTTGATATTTGTTTTCATAATGTATGATTATTTCTTTGCCGGTAATTTATTAAAGGCGGCAGATATGTAGAGAAGAAAATATGGCTAATACGACGAAGTGTTTGTTTCTATCGTACCAACAACCATATCGGTTTTGAGACCATAGATTTTTTAAACTGAATTTGATGTTTTCTCTTCAATATTCACGCTTCTATTAAAGAAGTAGTGCCTGTATTAAACACTTTCATTCCGAGCTACCATAATCGGGCCATGTTATTTTACAGAACTCCACAGAAAACGGGCAAAGGAACAACGAGGTGTATGCTTGCATATTTTTATAGTTGTACACTTCTATACTTTGCCTCTTTTAAATGTATTCGTGCATGGATGTGAGCAGAAAGATACGAGTCCCAATATTCTGCCGTATATATGGGTACGACAAGTGATCTACGTGCGTTTACAGCTCTGCCTTTCAGAACTCATAAATACTGCAGCTAAACGAATCAAATCATTTCGCATCCGGGACGAAAATCCGAAAGGCTAGGAAGCTTTGCTGATTCATTTCTATCAGTGAGCCAGGAAACATCTTATGCCATGAAAAAAATAAAAAAAAATAAATGGTGCATGAGAGGAGTGCGCCGATCCTTCATGCCGTTTTCTTGACGCCATTATTGAAATTTAAAAAGTGTAAGGTGAGGTAAAATAAAAAAAGGCAGTTGCTTGGTTTTCCATATTATATTGTCGCACTTTAGAACAACATCCTGTTATAATCAAGCGTAAAACCTTATTATGTGAAAATATCAAACGTATCAAAACGATGCAACATATATCAATAAAATAACCTTATTACTATTGTACAAAATACATATTACAGACAAAGACAAAGCCAAGACATCGTATACTGTATAAAAGAAAATCTGAGGATTGAATGAAGCGAGACTGGCGCAGCAGATGACTCGCCCAAATGACGACTTTCATCACTTTAGAATGATGGGGGCGGAGCGCCTGACAAATATGCAAACAGCCTTTGGACTACGATGAGGAACACCTCATGCAGCAATAAATCTAACTCGATCATGTGACAATCTTATTTGGCCACTGGACAGAGCCTTGACCAGAGAAATAGTCTGCAAAATCATTTCGAACTTCAGCCGCTGGCTGGTCACGTTTGGCTGAGCTGGGGAAGCGAGGGAGGTGTTGAAGCACTGCGCGCCATTCAATCTTTTCTGCTCCGCTTGGCCAAATGTTAATCATTTTCCCTCTCAAGAAGTGCTGGAAGGCAATAGAGGCTTCGGCTGTGGGCCTCAGAAAGCAGAAAATAGTGAAGGGCAACACAGGCGCCTATGCAGACAACAGTGTTCTTTTCAGACGCTTTGGAAGTTCTTCTAAAAATTCTCCATCGGCTTGAGAGGATTCCAAAAGCGTTTTTTGAGACCCTGCGTGCTCGGGAAAGTCTGCAGTTAAACACACGCTTCTTGAGCGCTTCTCTCCTGCCTTCGTCGTGCTGGTCTTAGTTGATGTCCACTTTGGGATATGGTTTCATTAAATACGTTTTCAGGGGAAATGCCTCATCACAGACGATGACGAAAGGCATGTCTTTGCTTGTGCCGAGCTCGGACTTCAATGGAGGAAATCCCAACGCGCCCTTTTCCAGGCTCAGTCCGATCTCACTCCTTGATAAAGTGCCGCCATCACTGGGTGACACTGGCCGGAACGGCCAATGTCCACCAACAAGAAGCGGTACCGGGCGTCAACGACAGCCATGAGGACCTGAAAAATATCATAGTATATTAGGGAGTGTGCTAACCAACCAAGTAATTCAAAAGAGAGTTTTATAATGTAGCGGGGTAGACCGGCAACAGGCAAAACAATTTGAATCTGCCGCCATAATTTCCGTTGAGCAAACTTCCAAAGTTATAAAGACAGAAGCGCGAGAGAGTTCGTTATCTACTTCTAAAAAAGACGTGCAACATAACTACGAAGAGGCTGTTGCGTGCCTTTCTTGTTTTTATTATTATTTTGCGATGTATGTTTTAAAATTTCAACACTTTTCTGATCGCAATATTTAGAAAGAATCCATGTTGTCACGTGGAAATGGCGTAGCCTAATTTACTTTGCTGAATGTTGGCTTGTAGTTGAAATGTGTTGATCAACTCAGCAGCGGGCACTCGATGGTGCCAACACTGTTTGGAAAATTCCACAACCTGACGGCGAGCCAGGTGTCTTCACGTATTTCGGGACCAGACACTGCCATAGAGCATGGAACGTGCTTGAAATTATCACGCTCGTTATAGAGTGCCCGGTGAGAAATCCACACGGTATGCTTTTTTTTTTGGTGTCTCCACTTCCAAGGAACCCATGAACACACACATTACATAATAAGTATTGCTTTGAAAACAAAATATCAGTCAAATAACGACACTGCATTTCAAAGAAAATCATCTGGATTGCTTAGGTTAATGTATGGCATTAAATTGACGTAACTGATAGCTGTATTTGCGCGCTCCGCTTACAGCGCAGGCTCAGAAAGAATATTATTTTATCGTCTGCCAAGAATGGCAGTCTGAATCACTGATTTCTATAATCCTCGCTGGATCGAACTTACTGCCCCGCAAATACGACCACCGGCTGGTTATGTTTATGGGCATACCAACAGGGCCGACGAGACATAGCCGCGACTGCTATAAAAGTTAGAACTGGTGACGCGCAGCACTGGAGGAGGGCAGCACAAGCAGCCTCCACAGCGTCTGTGATGCCCATGTTGGTATGGCCAAACTATAGCCGACCGGTGGCCACAATTGCGTGCAAGCACACCCCAGCAAATTGTCATGAAGTTCAGTGGCATCGATGGTGTGGGTGTACGTTCCTGAATAAAAACTGAAGTTCCCCCTTAGCGCGGGCTCAGCAACAACAACGTCAAATACCACGAAAAAACAGAGAAACATCAAGGGACTTTGCAATGACCGATGACATCGCGGAAAATTTCTTTCCCCATCGTTTCCTATGTTTTTGTAAAGTGCACGCGCTCCGGCTTCACCCGACTTGAGCGCTGGGTCGCTAAACTCGTAGAACAAAACATTCTTGGCTTTCTGACGTGTCGCGGGGAGAAACCAAAAGAACGCCACAAAGTTTCCTCCTCCCTGCGCGAGCAAAATTTTGCAACTTTTGACCTTGGAGGGACGAAAAATTCCCCGCGATCCCTAGCCTGTGCACGAGAGCACGAGACAGCGCGGGAAGGCGAGCGTCCACGCCGCTCGCTGTGCGTTGTCGGGCTCTGTAGCGCTGATGGCCCGAAATTCGATCCCGTCATGCCTCGATCAGACGAGGAGCGAGAGCAGACGACGGGAGTTCGTCTGCTCCAATGAGGCATTCGCACAGCGGAACCGAAAGAAAAGTTAGATTTTCTGCTCGAACTCGCGTCCGGTGGGTCACAAACTCAAACGCGAACTTCAATTGCAAGCGTCTGATATTTCAGGAAGGAAGGAATCGACAACCCGTGCTTTATTTGCAAATTTGCAAACCTACCAGTGTGTAATGAAAGGCTCAGGACAAACACAGAGGCCGCGAGATCTCACATCATCCATGTGTGAGTGAAAAGTGGAACATTTGTTGACAAAGCTCCCACAGCAGAAACTTGTGACGCATTCACTCAGCGTCCGGGAAAGCTAAACATGGAGGCGTTGCCCGAGGCTTGAGCAAAATCATATTTAAATGTCAGCTATTTTGCCCCGTCGTATTTAGTTTGAAAAAATTCTCGTTCTCAACGCTCTCACTAGGGAAATAAAAAGTACTACGAAACGTGTTGCTAGATATTCCAACGAACTAGATTGAAGCCGTATCCTTTCAATGGTTTGCTCATAATACCATGCTTAAAACGAAGCAAGCTCTTGAGCATACAGTGTCATCAATTTTCTCTAGTGTATGCTGTTTTGTAGTCAGCTGGTTTCGGAAACTTACGCTGTCTGTGAATATCTCTGACAGCCGAGTTTCTTAATTGGAAGTCATTGCAAATATAAGTTACACGTTGCAGCAACCAACGTTTATAGGTAAACGATGGCAGCGACTGGCACTCTCGCATTCCCACCCATCACGTCGAACAAAAAGGCGCTAGTTCCGGTTTGAGGTCGGTACTTTTCTACAACATCTATGGCGACAGCATCAGTCTGCACTCGGTGCATTTGGCAAGTTCGTTCGGGGCCGGTTCTCTGTGCAGCACTCCGCGGGTGCAACGCATTGCAACTGTTACAGTGCAAGCCTGGATCGCAAATCGGGAGCCCGTCGGCATCACCGGCGGCCATTGCTTGACAACAGGCAGTACACGCAAGTCTAAGGCAGAAACACGCAAAAGTAAAAATGGTAACATGAGGTTTGTTTGACATGGACCCAATAGATCTTGCTCAGTGTAAACGGATTAGGAAATAGTTTTCTCATCGAATCGCACTTGCAATCAGTTCAGAGATGTGGCTAAGTGATGGATTTTATCAGTGAAATATGATTTCATAAACTTACCTCACGAAAAACAATTGTCTCTGAACATGAGATTCGTGCCTACTTAGACAACCGATAACGTCCCACACCACAAATGGGTGTAAAATACCATATCTTGAAAAGCGTACATTACAGAGAATCACGCTGTGCTGAGGGAAGCATCAGAAGCTTTCGGAAAATTTCCTGCTATTGGCGGCTAGATATTGCGGTGGTTGCCTCTAATGGTTCCTATTCATGACGCCACAGTACTTTGAGGGTACTTCTGAAAGCGCGACCAGAAGATCACTGTGATATATCAGTACACTGCAAGCGTTCATTACTATCAGTGTCTTTGTCTTTGCAGACCCCCTTTATCTCATAATCTAGCTGACCTCCATAAGCGTTCCGGATCCGAAACGCTTTTATATTTAGTCAACTTTGTTCAAAGAACGAATGAAAAGTGAAAAAGAAATCGATAAAGCTTCCTTTATCAAAAACGCGGGTGAAAAGTGCGTGAGCATGACCATAGCCTCCTTTGCATGACGTCTATTTTTCTGGTGGATAAGGAATTGTCTTACTTAGACGGCTTCATATAAGACTGCCGATTCGTTGTCGGTTTATGGCCTGTTATCGGTATGGAAAACAACAGTCTGGCTGAGTGAATTTTTTTTTCAATAAATTCCGTTGTAAGTGGAGCCTGTCCTTGTACTATAGGAAACAATATGAGCGTGAATGCGCCTCCGCGTGTCGCCGCTACCTGAGGCGCCGCCCTGCGGCGCCGTTGTGAAGTTTTGCGCATGCGTGTAAAAGTCATGTCGCTGCTCTCGCTTTGACGGTTAACCCCCGTCTGTGATCTGCTATGCGCGCTGGCGGCCGCTCGCGCTGTCGTCTGCTGTGCGACTAGTGTATTTCCGTCGCAACTCAGACAAATGACTTAACATGACTCAGGATTTTTCTGTGCGATAACGCAGTGCCCACATTTGATACGTGATAAGTAGCTGACTTCTTTCATTGGGTCGAGATACCGCAATAAGATGCAAATAGATTCAAGACAAAATATCTACAAAGCTTAGCGTTCAACTACGGTGAGGCCGGAAAAGATTCAGTTGAGTGAAAAATGGCTTGAGTTCATGACGACGAACGGGTCAACATAGTTGAGCTGTCCCTTCGAGACTACTCTCAGAGGGCTATCTCCAGCACGGCTGGAAGACCGCTGAAAACAGTGAACAGAATAATACAAGCATATAGGGACGACGAGAGAAGAATTAAAGATGCACCCCCGCCCGCGTCGACCACGCGCAACAACAGCCGCAGAGGACCACCATATCGTCGCGGCGATTTCCATGGACCCGTTCCAGTCGGCATGAAACATTAAGGAGCAGGGTGTTGGAACGAAATGTTTTTCGTTCCGCTTTCATTTTCGTTCCATACAAAAAAGTTCCGTTCCGTTTCCTCTCCGGAACGAAAAAATAATGCTCCGTAACGGTTCGTAACGGTTTCTTCCTATAAAAAAAAAAAAAAATCGCAGCAAAAATTAAAAGGAACGTAACGTTTATTTTTACACAAAAATAGATAATTCAGGTGCTCTAGAGGAATCCGCGGAAACGACATTGCTTCTGAGATCATGTTCATTGCCTTGAGAATGAGATCATGATCAAGGCACCGAGCATGATCTCAGAAGCAGCACGTCATCAAGTGTGCTCGGTGAAAGGCAAGACCTCTGGTCCGATAAAATAAATTTCAGCGCCGAGAAGGCCCTGAAGGCCCATAGGGATGAAGAAGTACATTTTGCAACAGAGTCTCAGACTGCCGTATCCGTAGAAAAACAAAAGATGGACTTCTACAACGCCGGGTCACAAACTTCCCGCGCTTGCCGTGATCTGTTGTCTGTCTGTGTCGTCCGAAGAAAGCATGGAGGGAGAGGGCGCAAGAGCCAAGGAGAGCATTGCGAGCGTGTGGAGGCGTCGCGCCACCGCGCTCTCACTGGTGGGAAGCAATGGTGCCTTGCGTCATGTTTTTTGTTTCTCGTAGTAGTTTTTGTCTTTGTTTTTGCTATGCTTGTTCGCCCGGAGTTTAGACGCGGGGGCGATGCTTGTTTTCTCTTTAATTATGGTACAAACCAACGGCAGTCTCTTCGCTGCGTGAAACGAACTACTGAAATACCTGATATTTTCCCTTGAACCGAAAACCGATAAGAAAATTTTTCGGTTTCACTCCGGAACAAAATAATAAATAACGTTTCGATTACGTTTCCGTTCCGCCAAAAAATATAGTTTTTTTCGTTTTTCGTTTTTGGTTTTCGTTTTGTTCCGATACCCTGTTAAGGAGGCTCTCGATCTTGACGTCAGCGAAATAACGATCCGACGAAGGCTTGCTGAGGTGGGGCTGAGAAGCCGAGTGTCCGCCCAGAAGCCTCTGCTCACCGACACAAACAAGGCTCAACGGTACCGATTTGCGCAATACCACCAAGAGTGGACAGTCGACTAGTAGAGGACTATCGTCTTTTCTGACGAGTCAACATTCACGACCATGTGGGACCAGAGGCTGCGAGTATGGCGGCCGGACTGCCATCGGTATAAAACACTACCTTTCTTTTTATTAGAACTGGTCTTTTGTAACGCGCAATCAATTTTATAAAAGTGAAACTGTTAAATATTTTTGTTACGCAGCTATGACCCTCAGTTCGTCCAACATGTCGCAGCCAGTTGTTGGACGATGCTCAACATCTGGGGGGCGCTGTCCAAAAACGGACTTGGGCCACTCTTCGGGATGGAGGGGAGCTTGACGTCGCAGATTTACTGTGAAGTAATCGACTATGTCATGTTCCCCTACGTCCTAAGCGGTCCCTTTCCCGATGGCGACTTTACCTTTCAGCACCACCTGTCGCCCGTTCACAGCTCTGGGATGGTTCGTCGCCTCCTTCAGGAACGCTGCGTCACCGAGCTGCCCTGGCCCCCCAAGGGGCCAGACCTCAACATCATAGAGAATGTCTGAGGGCGCATGAAGGCAGCCGTGGCGCGGCGTCCTCTTCACAGGGCCAAAACTGACGAATTGTGGCGCTTCGTCCTGGAAGAATGGGAAAAGCTGCGGAACGAGCCGAATTTTGTTTCCGCTCTGTTCAGATCCCTATCTTCCAGGACAAGAGCCGTCGTCGATGCTCGAGGCGAGATGACGTCACACTAATGCTCTATTGTTATTTGTTTATGGTTTTGTTTAATTTGATTGCCGGGAGAAGTAAAAATGCAACCTCCTACCGATATTTCTGTGCCAGCCAGCGTTGGTTCTTTCAAGATGGGTTAGCGTAAGTCTTCAATAATTCTCCCTTTTTTTAAAAAAAAAACGAGTTTTGGTCGTGTTCAGAAAGGACACAGTATTAGCACTCTCGTATTAAGCCTGTCGAGCTCTTGCCCGACGGCATAACAGATGTTTTCACGTGTTAGGGCCACGTGTTCAAAGAATAAAAGCATCGTGTTTCACTGAAGTCTTTCGTGCAAATCAACAAAGTTAAAGCTGCTCAGGGCAAACACGGTTTGCGTAGGAAGCGCGAGTGTCCGCCGGAGCACGCAGTGTTGTGCGGCAGACGACACCACGAGCGGCCGCCAGCGTACACGGGAGTCGTACAGCGAACGACAGCACGAGCGGCCGCCAGCGCACCCATAGCAGGCGACAAACGGGGGTAAAAACTCAAAGCGAGAACGGCGACAGGGTTTTTACATAGAGTTATTATCGCGTACGCTACAGGTTCACCTGGTGCTAGTGTGCTGCAAATTGAAGCAGACAGCAACCAGTCTGGAATTGACTTCCGGTAATGCATTTCTATGGGAAAAAGCGAGTGTGTTTTCTCCCTCTGCTCGATTATAAGGGCTAATATCAAAAATACTTCGTACGTACTAGGCACATTGGAACATTTCTCAGTCACGCACACAAAATAATTGGTCACTTGCGGCGTTTTTATTTTAAATTCGTGGCCTGAAAAACGGTGCTAAAACCGCTTCGTACGTGTATTTATGTGCACTGTCGGACACTGTTAGCGCGAACACGGCGTCGGTGCTTTCTAGCATCGGGGATATACGTGCCAAACAAACGAAGGACATCTGGAAAACCAAAAGAGACGGCAAGAACTTCGCAGTGACACTGGATAAGACTCTCCTTGTGCATGCAGACGATCAAAATAAATTGAAAGGCACGTAATATAGTCCGATTACTGCTTTATTCTTTCTACTCATGTGCGAAGATGCTTGTCCTGGGTTCAAGGCATCACCTGCACGCTCCAAATTTTTCAAGATATGGAGAAGCCAGAGAACAGGTGCCCGATAAAAGCTGCCCGACATAGGAAATAATAAGAAGACATACCTTTTGTGGCCAACGTACTTTATTTTTTATGTTCAAATGTTTTTTAACCGATCGTAAAGATGCGCACGACGGAGTCATTTTCATATAATGGCAGGACGGGCATATAAGCAATATATAAGCGCCACCGGAATGCTAGCGAAGCTTGAACACACTCTGCATTCGTTTCGATTGTTATTTCGCTTAGAATCGTCTCTCGTTTTTACATACCTGCCGTGGAACTGAGGTTTGGGCCTGAAATATAGCGAAGCTTAACATCGTTCTGTAGTAAAGAAAAATGCTGTAATTAAAGCAATTACACTTTTAAAATATTAATAAATGTACATAATATCCGGTACAACAGAAATAATAAAAGTTATTCATGTTATTTTCCGGCGAAGAGAGAAATTTCACACGCGTTTTCCCATAGGGATGCACAGGAGCACTGCAAAAGTAGACTGGTTGCTGTCTGCTTCAATTTGCCTCCCGGAAGTCGCATAGACACTAGCGCCAGTTGAACCTCTAGCGTACATTATAATAACTGTATGGGTTTTTACACGCATTCGCAAAACTTCACAACGGCGCCGCAAGGCGGCGCGTCAGGTAGAGGCGACAAGCGGAGGCGCGTTCACGCTCATATTGTTTCCGGTAGTACGTGATTCTAGTTTTGTCCGTGTTTCAGTTCGGTCTTGTAACATTTTACATGACACGAATCAACTACACCCAACCGAACCTTTATTGCAAGTATATATTTTTTGCAGATTTCTTGAAAAGTGTTTTAGCTTTCCTTGAAAGGGACAATGCAATGGAAAGAAAGTGTTTTTGTTTTTTTTAAGAAAATGAGTACGACCCGAATTTTCGTATTTTTTACACTAAAACAATTAGCGCAGCATTTGGATTGTTAGACGCAAGTTAGGTGGAAGTCACGGCCCGCTCTAGGCCCCGCCCACAAATAAGTTACCTAGCTCATTACTACTGGATTGGCTTGGATGTTCGGCTCAACACGCTAACAACCCTGTTGTCTCCCTTTCCCGACATCCGTCGAATGTAGTCTGGTGTCTGACAACGCCTGCTAGTCGTGCGAGGAGACGCGCGGCAGAGTCCGGCATCGTCTGTTATTTCACCACCGTCAATCGTCGTCTGCCATGATCGTAGAACGAGGACATGGGGGCTGCCCGTCGGTGACCACTTTCGCCAGCGTCTATCTGCTATTCCGCCCCCGTCTACAAACTTTTTCAAAGATCGCAAGACTCGACCGTGAAAGCTGCGTTCTATCGTTCCATCATACGCAAGCGAGGGTCGAACCGAAGCGTTTGTCAGCGTCTGTCTATTGGCGGTAAAAATCGACCTAAAGTACTAAAGAAAGACCCAAAATAAATTTGCGCTAATTTTAACATTTATGTTCTTACTGTTCTCGCATGGCGTCCGCCAGCAAGGTGAGATAGCCCCATGAAGAAGAATTCAAATGCGACCTAAAATTATTTGTTTTGGCAGGCCAGATGCACTACAAACCTTTTGAGCTACTTGCCTTTCGAAGCAAAATGATGGGAACACACCATGACTAACTTGATACGAGCCGAAGACCTAATCGCCCCCAGCCGAATGGCTCGCAAATTCTCACCTGTGCAGGTATCTTCTCGGCACTGAAACCATGGTTGCAATCACAACGGCTGCCCAGTTCACATAGCAGTGGGGCCGCTTTTAGGGAAACCAACATCTTTATTCAGCATGAACACGCGCAAAGGAAGAATCAAGCCAGATCGATCAACATAGTTGGTGCGGGCCTTAGGCCAGTCCCGCTGCGAAAAGAGTCATCTGCACAGCGCTTCCTAAGGCACGTAACTGCGACAGTTGTTTGCTGCAAACTACGTCGGTTGGGGAGGTCTTCTTTTAAACTCCTTTGTCAACTCAAAACGACACGCGCTCATTCAAATTGACGAGCTGAACGAGCTTCGCTCGTTCAGTACTCTACAGACGCCGGCAGCCATGCTTGCTAACGTTTCAAACCAAAGCGGGTGGAAGCAATTTCAGGATACATTCGAAAGCAATAATGCCTCGATCTTGATTAGTTGTTTCTCAAACGTAAAAAAAATACTCGAGTAACTACTATTGTGGCATGAAGCTGCAAATTTAGAACCAACCTTTCACAAGTCAATCATCTCTCCAGCCAATGAGAGATGTAAGCACCTTCTAAGCACGGGGCAGGGCTTAATTTGAGGGCTGCAACATCTAACTTCTGCACCCAAAATTCAATACGCCCAGCGGGTAAACATTGCTCGGAACTAATTTCTTTTACGTGGTAAATTTTTATTTCAATATACCTGTCCCTTTAAAACAAGAAGAAAAAAAAGTTTACCATGGGCAGTGCCCCGCAAAGGTTCACCTCAAGAATCTTAAGGCTCCATTCACACCGCTCGGAGTTATACGTCACAGAAAAGACACGGTGTTTGCTGTAGACATGACAAATGAGTTACCTGTGGACAATGTTCGAAGAATGTTTCTTCATACAGTTTTCGTATGACCAACCTACCACGACCCCCATTACGAGAAAGAGACGCACCAAACAAAGTGTATGTAGACTGTCACTTGTATGAAGTTTTAGCAGTGTGTCCGCTGCTTACCCGTACGGAAATTATATATCTGGGGCATATTTGGCCTCGTCAAACATTATATGACTATATACGGCCTATGTATACAGCCTTATCTGGCGTATATACAGACTTATCTGGCGAGTATACAGCCTGTTCTGGCTAATATACAGCCTTATCTGGCGAATATACAGACTTATCTAGAATATATACAGCCTTATTTGACGTATATACTTTATCTGGCATATATACAGCCTGATATGGCGGCCGGTTTTCAAAATATAGAAAAGTTAAAAAACCAAGCTATAAAAAAGTGCTTTGTTAGCAAACTGTAAATGACTCATTGTTCGCGAGCTGAATATTAGGACAAATGATCCCAAACTTCACTTTTGGCAAGCTTAATATTTTACTTTCACGAGAATTTCATTGTAACTTAATTATTTCGAAGTGTTAACATTAGAACCTTTGCTAAACCCCCAAGCGCTCTGGCCTGTATTCGAGGAAATCGTGGGATCTGTCATTTCATCTGGATGACATGCCGCTATTTTACATTATTATTATTCTTGTGCAGCTTCGAAGGGGCTGATATTAAGTTAGAAACGCTAAAAATGCTAGAAACAGCCCCGCTAACTGCTAAATCGTGGTTTTAGTTGTTGTGATTTCTCGGCTTTTTAAACGATTTTTGCCAAAACAACAATCACGACAATGATAATATTGTAAGAGATGTCTGCACTTCCCCCAGGTTAAAAGGTGGATCGCATGCACAGTATCATAAACGGTGGCATAGACGAGAAGTTTTAAAATTTGATATGACAGGTCATTGGGCTTTATAGAACGCTTGTCTAAGGTGAGTTCGAATTACGCTCAAATCTGTGTAATCATGGAATTGGTCGAAATTCCCGATGACAAGGGAGCCGAAGGAGCACAGTTACATGATTCTTCGAGTGCGGGCAGGGACACTTCGGGGATTGAGCAAATCGTCTATTTTAGCGAATAAAAAGATATGAAGTGCTGATTTCAGGCTTGCGTCCTTTTGATATGCCTGGACAGATTTGAAATTTACATACTTAGCCAGATCTGGGATTTCCACACCTGTCCATGAATATCACACTATACCTGGCATATATATCATATTAGGTTATATGTGGCCAATTTTTGATATATGCCAGATCTGAAATCTTGACATCTGGCCAGATATATTTGTTTCGTAAGGATAGGGAAGTCAGCAACTCCGGGTTTTCCATAATTGTATTCTATTATGAATTTCTTTTACAAACGCAATCCTTGTGCCAGCTTTGTTTTTTCTTTTAATTTTAGTTAATACGACTTTTCCCGACACAACCATTACGCACTGTTCATACAGTACGCTGACGCGACTCATTAAACGCCAATTTACAGCCGCTCCACGGTCTCTTTCCGCAAAGAATAACGATTTTCTGATCGAAGATACGCCAGCAAGAACCGACTGCCAGCACGTAGTCCGGGTTTGTCCCGCGGAGCTATAGTGAATCACTTTATCTACCACCCAATTAAAAAAAAAAAAAAAAGTTTCATTCTTTGCATCATCCATGTATTCATACGACACCGCTGGACGGTTCCTGTCCATCCGCCACGTGGCGTTATCTTCATGTGGGAGGGGTCCATCGTGGGTAAGGGGGATGAAGTGCTCCACAAATGGTATATCCTACATTAGCTTCTGAAGGGCACACAGTACCAAAGTTTCCTTGTTACGCTGTGTTCTACGTCTACGTCCTCATGCCAGGCTCGACCGAGAAAATGAAACCTGTTTTTTCGTCCCCCATAAATAGACTACTCACTACAAAAAACTTAAAACTCCGTTCAGATATGACTCCAGCGGCGGGGACATTATTAGAGAGTTTGTTAAGATGACGTTACTGGGTCATAACGTAGAATAGAGAGACAAAATATATCCCAGCCGCCGTCCACCTTAGCCCCATTTCGTCAAAACAATTTTGTCGGTCCCTCAGTTATTTCAGTAGAACAAATTTGCCAGCAAAAAACACAATGTTACTTTTTTTTTATTGCTGAGTATATTGTTTAACTAAAATGAATGTCACAGGCGCCGAGAGTTTTATTTCCTGTTTCGATAAAATTAGGCTTGGGACGCTACCGACGAAGTCTCAGCTTTCTGCAATGTGTTCTTCTGTTTGTTTTTTTTATATGTGGGTCGATACACTGGATTTAGTTCTCGATCAAACCCAATGCATTGCAGGAACGAAAACAACAAAGAGGTTAATTTTGGCTTCCAAGAGAGGTAGATAGAGAAAAAAAAAACATTTCGTGGACTGCTTTTAACTACGTAAACGTGGACGAAAAAAAAACTATTCCTGGAGTTTCCACAGCCATTTTTGACCAGTTTATGAGGTGGGACTGCTACTGAGAACGGAAATCCCTAGTTGTTGCTTGATATGTGTATGCCGATTTCGTATTATCGCTGGAAGATGCGGGTTTGGGCATTTCATGGAATTGAACAGCAGCTAGGGCGCGCAATAAGTAGCAAACGACATTTTTGGCGCGCAATTTTTTGTGTGATTTTGGTAATAACTGCAATGTTGACAAAGTGGCACAGTTTTTTTAATGCTTATAACTGATGTAATAAAGTAATCTGCAACATTGACTACAATCAAGCTGCGTTTGATTTTGGGGCCAAAAAATAGCAGACTACTGCGCATATTCCTGTGGTTCAGAGGCTGTCAGCTCGTCGTGTCCGAAACCTTTGCCATTTTATTTCCAACCGGATTGAAACACTAAAAGCTATGCGGCATTCGTGCGCGGCTCCTAACTGTACTAACAGGTACAAGAAGGACTCGGCGATAACGTTCCACGGGTAAGCTTTCCACTAACTCTCAAATTATTGTGGTCAACTCTTTCCAACTGCGTTGCGATCTTTACGAACCTTAGCCCGCATTTCGGCATAATTAAGTCGCATCATTATAATACAGTTAAATATGTGATAGGCAAGCAAGCGCAATCATTGGATATAAACTTGCAGTTTTGGGCACATTCATGTAGGACAACCGCACGTATCTGAAAGTTGCTCTGTGGTTGAAGCACATTATCTCAATTACTCGAAATTGGGTTTGAAACATTTCAAATTACCTGCTCGTCATACTTGCAACAAATGTTTCAGAAACTTCCAATATTAGTGGCATATAAAAGAGGCAGAAGGGGTAGTTTAGAATAAGCATATTTTTCTACAATGAAATGCACACAAAAAATAATTAGAAATGCACAAATACGTATTTGCTTTATTGAAAGACAGCATTGTTTCGGTGTTTTGACAGTCCGACCTCGTTGTCTGTCGCAGGTTTCCACTGAGACATCCAGAACTCCTCCAGGCATGGCTGCAGAAAATGGAATGCATACACTGGACTCCCACCAAGTTTTCTAAGCTGTGTTCAGAGCACATCCAAAATGACTGCTTCCACAGGCTTGTTCGCAAGACTAACCTCAAACAAGGAGCAGTGCCCACACTGCTCACCCTTCGAGCGGTCAGACCTCAACAACACCCCCGAACTGACTTTCCCTCCACCTCCCAAGTGGTCCGATCTCAACGGTACCCCCAGACTGACTTTTCTCTCCACAAGCCCCGTCCACAGCAGATTCTCAAGCAGCGTCAAGCAGCCCTGAAGCTCCATCCTCACGGCCGGCCACCTGCTCTGGCGACCACAGCTACACAGTTGTGTCTCCACGACGGGACTGGATGCTTCTAGCTGCCAGCAAGCGCAAGCTGCAAAAAGCCAAGAAGATCCTAAGACAAGCAAACAGAAAGGCAAACCGGAAAGGAATGAACATAAAAAAACTCAATGCATTACTGAAGAAACTCAGGGCACAGCTACCTCAACAGCGGTAGCCATCCTGGACAACATCTTCAGTAGCACATTGCGAGACATTGTGGTGAAAAAAAAACAGGAAAAGCAAACAACAGCTACTCGGAAGATGTGCGCAAGTTCGCCTTGACACTGCATTTCTATTCGGCTAAAGCATACAAATTTCTGCGCAAACACGTGAAACTGCCTCACCCCAGCGCACTTCGGAAATGGGCAGCCGTGATTGGTGCCAAGCCGGGCTTCACAAAGGAGTGCTCCGAAAAAGTTTCCCACGAAGCTCAGAAAGGACCTCTCCTCATCAGCCTGATGGTAGATGAGATTAGTATAAAGAAACAAGCGGACTGGGACGGCAAGGAAGTTGTAGGCTACTGCGACCTGGGCCATAGCATCCTCAAAGACAACTGCATTACATATGTGAAGCACGCGCTTGTTTTCCTGGCAGTTGCCGTCAACCGCAACTGGAAGCTACCTCTGGGATATGCCCTGATTGATGGACTCGACGGCACTGTTCGGTCCAATTTGGTCCAGCAGTACCTGATAAAATAGAAGGAGGCTGGTGCCGACTGCATCTCTGTGACGTGCGACGGCACAAGCTGCAATCTATCCATGCTCTCAGCGCTTGGCGTAAGCCTGGCGGAACCAAGAATGAAGAGCTGGTTCCCTCACCCCTCCGACGCGTCAAGAAGGGTGTATGCAGTCTTAGACGCATGCCACATGTTGAAGCTCATGAGAAACCTGCTGGCTGCAAAGGAGCTCATCAGGGATGGTGCGGGTAGGACTGTTGCCTGGCATTACATAATGAGTTTGGATCGCCTCCAACAAAAGGAAGGCCTCCACGCCGGGAACTAACTTCGGAGGCGGCACATCGATTTCCACCAAGAGAAAATGAAGGTGTCGTTGGCGGCAGAGACGTTAAGCCACTCCGTCAGCTGCGCCTTGTTGTTCTGCAAGGAAAAGCAGATCCCCGGTTTTGAGGGTGCGGAGGCCACTGCCGAGTTTGTAGCAGTAGTGGACGACACCTTTGACCTCACCGATTCCTGCCACGCTCTCGCTCTTGGCAGCAAGGCCCCCATTCGCGTCGACAACAAGGACACAATCTTGACAGGGATTGACAAAGCCTCGCGCTACCTCAGAGGCCTAAAGGATACCACGGGCAGACCCCTCATCCAAGGTCCAAGAAAGACCGCCATTCTTGGATTTCTGTTGGCCCTCCAGTCCCTCAAGGGTCTAGCTGAAGACCTCGTTTGGAGAAGCAGTCCTTTGCTCAAGTGCCTGCTGACACGCAAGCTAAGTCAAGACCACCTCGAATTGTTCTTTGCAACAATCAGGAACAGAACGGGCAACAACAACAATCCTACGGCCCTCGAGTTTCGCTCGGCGTACAGGAAGTGCCTCATCGCGAATGTGCTGCCCTCGAGCCGTGGCAACTGTCAGGTCGACGGCACGGAGACGCTTCTTTTGAGCTCGTCGGACAAGCGCCAGCAAGACCCGACAGCTTGCACAAGCCAGGACGACGCCGACGCCACGTGGGTTGTAGGATACAAGCCTCTCTCGGAGTTTGCCGAGAGCATTGTACAATTTACGGGCAATGTGGCCGTTCACTTTGCAAAAGACGCAAAATGCCCGGACTGTGCAAGGATTGCACTTCTCACCACTGACAAATGTGACCTGGTGCGTGTCAAGGACAAGGGCGGTCTCCACAGTCCATCTCCAGACATCCTGCATCTCTGCACCACTGCCGAGAAGGTGCTTCGCAGAAGCTTCGACACAGTGGCCTAGGGGGGCGCGGAACTGGCTTCTCAGGCAGCAAACCGAGACATTGAGTATTGCCTCCTTGTCGCCATCCTTCAAGAGGTTCGACCACCTGTTTGTTGCACAAACAATTGACAATCAATATCACTTCTCTGTCATGCTCAAGAAGATGCTGGCACACTACTTTCAGCTGAGGATTCACCACATGTGCCGGGAGCAAAGTGCCGACGAAAGGGGAATGCCCGTCCGGCAATACTTCAACAAACTCGTGCTCTTTCGTGGACAATAGCTAAACCTGTGCTATATTTGCCATCTGAGCCTGGCTTCTGTTTGCAAAACACCATTTATGAAGATTTGGTGCCACATATCAAAAGACTTGGCTTCTCACGACAAGAATCGTCCAGTTTCTTTCCAACCACCGACTTTTTTTCATTTTGTTTATTTATTTTAAGTATCCTAAGAGCCCTAGGGTTAGGGTATTGCATAATGGAGTGATTTAATAAAATGTTGAGGTTAATATGTCACTAAAGGAGTCAATGTCTTGGAGGGAAACGGTGGCTTCAGACAGGCCATTAAAGTCGACAAGCCTGTTGAGAGAAACAGTGATCAATGCGAGGGAATATCCGATGCGGTGGCATGATGAATAAATCATGCAGGAATCAAAACCTATGAAGGAGACAAAGTTTACTAATATGCCTACATGAACACAGGGGAGTTTATAAAAAAAAAACTGTATTTAAGTTCAGTGATGCTACCAAACCTAAAATGTAGAATAAAGCGAGTACTTGCCCGATTCTGAACAAAATCCGGATTGGACAGGGGCGGATTTAGAGGGGGGGTCCGGATGTCGTGACCCCCCTCTTGATTACTGCACGCGTAAAATTTAGGGCGTGAAACGAGGGAGAGGGGGAGGGGGTTACCAAACATATGGTACGCTGACCAACACCTGACCCCCCCCCCCCCCCCTCAGGAAAGTCCTGCATCCGCCCCTGGGATTGGATGAGAGCTATTTAACATGTGGCTCCCACGCCGAGGGCGCACATTCTAGTTTTGGTAGCACTATTTCAACATAAGCAAGGCAGTTGACAGATTAAAAAACCAGACGGAGGTTACGGCATAAGAAATCAAGGATGCGCTTTGAATTAGAAAACAGGGCATTCCAGAGAAGGTAGCGAGAGAAATGTACAAGACATTCACAGTGCGAGACAGATTCCATGTCAAGGTTATATATAGTATGGTGTCCGTAGCGTGTTTCCGACCGATGTGTTTAGCGTCCTATGCTGCCCATACATCAAAAGTGGTCCCAAAGTGGCAACAAATGACGTCACAGAAGCCAAAGTGTCATGCTGTTGCATGCCGTGATCCTGGCTGTTGGTCGTAGAAATGCTAACGAAAAGGCTGCGAGTAGAACAACCGAACACGAGTGTCGCTGTCGTCACGGCGTCCCAACTTCTAGCTGCCAAAACTTCCGTGGACTGCAACACTGAAGAGCGACCAGCAGCAAAACAGGCGTCCGTCACGCCCACCCCCGCTGCTGTGACACTGCCAGGGTTGCGGCCGGCAACAGCATGACACTTCTATGACGTCACCGAGAGAAAATCGAGGGTCCACTTTTTCAGCATCGGTAAACACACCAGTCGGAGACGCATTGCAGGCAGCATGCTAATGGAGTAAGCAGTGTACAAATGTCGGCAGATATTGTGATGTGTAACCAACCATTACTTAGGTCTACATAACTTTCAAAGTTAAATTAAGTTTTTCGCGGTTGATATGCCTCTGTAAATGACACAGACATAAGAAAAAAAGAAAAACACTAAAAGACAAGAATAGGGCAAGTTTTTTTTTTTTTCTTAAAAATCACAAAAGGCAGCAATGGTTCAACTAGATGTATTTCTGGTACGCCAGAAGCTGCGGGAATGCCTCTGGAGTGACATATATGTGAGGATGCTTTAGATCCATGCCAGTGTAGAGAAAGTGCGGAGACTTTTGTTAGTAGTCGCTTCTGAAAGACGTCACTGAAAGCTGAAGGCACTATATTGGACAGGGACAGCAGTCCCTGCAGACTATTTTCTCTCACGATCTAATTGACCGCTCGAACAAGAGCACAATAGTCAAAGAAGATGCTGACAGAGCCCCGAAAGAAAGACATAAAAAGAGAAGCAAGCATGTTTCGTGAAGCGCAGAAGTGCTTTGCTGCAATGGCACCCGACCTAGGTGAGTATGATGCCTTCAGCGTACTCAGGAGGCTACTCAATAGCCACCAAAGATGGGTCACCCTTGAGAAGGTGGATGGTCAGCATGCGTCGCTTCGGTGTTCAGCCGTCCGTGCCATGTCACGACCTGCCTCCACCTTGTCGACCATAGCAGACAGACAAAAAGACAGCACGTGACCGTCCCCGGAACAGCTGTGCTTGGTGAAAGACACTGTAACAACAGAGTTACAATCCAGCATTATGCTGTCTCGGCTGCTCTGTGCCAGAAAACAAAAAACTGTGAGCCCCTTGTTATTTTCCTGCACTGACACCAGCAGTGGTTGAGGGACTGCACTTGTGTGTGCGGATGCCCAGTCCTTCTATAACAAGACGGCGCAACAGCTGTGGCACTTGCTAGTATCCCGGAAAAAGCTGCATTCGAAAAAAAGAGTCATAAAGTGGTTTCAGGTGTAACCGTTCACAAGCTTCGACGCGAGCGAGTAAGCACTGTCTTGAGAACTTTGACCAGCGAAATTGGTTTCCTTCAACTATTCTCAGCCGTGTTGACACCTACAGACGTCTACCGACGCCTTTCAAGCAGAGAACGCTGTGTCTAAAGGTAGTTTGGACGTAACCGGAAGCATTTCTTAGATACGTTAACACACTCGGCCGGTTTCTTCAAAGGTACGTCGGACGGATCCGGCGATCAGGTATGTCAAAAGTATGCGCGGTACAGTTCTTATATACGAAGACAGCGCCTGGTGTGCGCCGAGGGCTCAGGACCCCGAGGACCATGCTTATAAATCACAGCGCGAACTTACGGTACCAGTGCCGTTCCCCACGGGCACGGCAACCTATAGCAACCTAATATGGGTCGGACGTAAAAGAAAATCGGCCGGGTAAGTCTGACGTGATCAACCGTATCCTCGAGCCTTGCGCCAGTCACGCGAAACCACCAAAACCTCTCACGCATTCCTTCTCGGCTTCAAATCGCAGACACTCCATATGCCCTGCGTACCTATCCTTAAGAGCAATGAACATTCCGCAGGTCGAGTGCAGAGAGAATGCAAAACTTTCATGCGAGATATCCACGCAATGTTTCACATGTACGACCAATTCTATCGGATCGGTGCCCATACCTGGTCAGATCTTGTGCGATACGTGCATACCCGGCTCTATTTGTTCATCGTCTGCCTAGCCAAACATAGCACGCATGAAGAATTTCCAATCTCCCACAGCACGATCATCGCGGTTCAATGCGACTCGCACCGCCGTTGCCGCCGTCGCCGCACCAGCCGCCCCCGACCAGTTCGCACACGCTCGCGCTCGGCTCGACTCGGCTCCAATCCAGGCGGCCGTGTCGCCGTGTTCCAAAATTTACTCCATCTCACTCTTGGATAAAGGTCTTGTACCCGTTCCGTTGAAAAACCTACCCGCGTCCACCTGTCTTGTCACGTGACTTGATTCGCCGGATTAACCCGGATCCATTTGAGTAAGATTGGAACACATCCCCAGAAAGCCCATCTGCTGACCGTGATCTGGCCAATCTGATCTGACCCACCTCTGGGCGCAGCCATCTTTAAGTCACGTGATCACTAATGTGGCAAACAGGCAAGATGGCGGCGATCGGGGGGGGGGGGGGGGGGGGCTACCATTTCCGCTGCAGGCAGTGGGTTCCGGTTTACCGCTCTAAGGTAATACTCAAGCTCGTTGCTCTCAACCAATCTAGTTTCTCTGCTCAATGTAGTCGGAATTTGATGACAGTAAAGGTCCTTCACACCTCAAACGACACTTTAATGCCCTCTTAATTATTTCGAACGACCGCTCACGCAATATACCACTTTAAAAAAAAATGTCGATGTAATATTTTTATTTTGTCACATCGAGACATTAGTGGATGAACAGTCATAGATGGGCGATCTGAGTAGTATGCTCAGGATCACGGCTCCTCAGCCAAGCAGCTATCTTCTGGAGACTCTGAAAGATGGCTGTCGTTGCGTCGCGGTCATCGCCGAAGCCACCGCACGACGCCCCGTGCTCCCACCCATCGGTTCGACGCTCGCAGCAAATCTGTTCCCAGGCAGTCCGACAAAGCCTCCTGGTCTGAACGCGGCACTCTGACCGCCGAAGTTCCCAAGAGCGTTCCGATAGTTCCCTTTGTGTTCGGCGTCGTCCTCGAAGCTTCCGGGTCGGTTAAACGCCCGGTTCTTGGGAAGGTAGGCTTCTGTATGGATTCTAGGTTCAGGATACGGTGTCGGTATCGCGCTCGGGTAGCCCCTTCCGCCGGGCCGCTGTGAGACGCCGAGCGAGGACCTCGACGGGCCCGCACTCCATCCGTAATGATTCTGGAAGCCTGCTTGGTGGATACGCCGCTGCTGGTTGTACGCGTTTCCGGCGTCGAAGGTGAGTCGGAGTCTGCCGCTGAATCCGACGGGACCTACCCTCTGGCTCCATGTTTGTTCAACTTGAGAGTGACAGCAGATAGAAAAGAGCGAGTGCAGCAGCACCGCGGTCAGGGTTTGTAGACTGGGCGCGCGCATTGTGAGCACGACCATGTATCTTTATATGGATTCGCTGAAGTCGCTCTTGCTTCGGGGAAAACGGCGGAACGATGCAGAGCCTCTTATCGTTCGAACGAAAGGGAATTAAAAAACCAAAAAAAAAAGCGGCATGTCGGGCTTTTGGTAAGAGGCGGTCGTACCGCCTGTTCGGCGAGGATGTGCGCCGTTTAAGAGGCGTTGAACGAGAGCGCGGTGGACGCCCCTTGAACTGGTTTAAAAAAAAGGAAACGGCCTCGAGGTGAAGATTCCTGAAGAGTCCTCTTGACTCCTCCTCGAACGTGTTGGAGAGAGAAATGTGGCGAGGCGAAGTGCGAAGGGTTTGCCTCCAGGTAGCCTATTGAGAAAAAATTGTGAATTCCGTCAACAGGGCACATGAGGCGCCCAAATTGGTCTATTTTAACGCCCCATTTGTGCCAGCGGAGCGAGCTTTCGCGCTGCTTTTTTTTTTTTTTTTTTGGGGGGGGGGGGGGGCACTGCAAATAATCACACACAAATACAAAAGGATTAACACGCTCGTCACTCAATGAGCGAATTTCGCTCCACAAATCAGAGTTCTCGTAATCCGAGCTGGTAGTGACTCTTTTGGAGGTTCGTTATAAACACGCAATAAAGGTAGCTCAGCCTTTAGATTGTTTCATGTTTTGTTTAGTGCACTGGACATCTTTAATACATTTCAGGCATATGACAAATTCGACAGTTTTAAGTGAATTTTGAGACACCCTTAAAATTAAAATTACCTCGAATCTAGAAGCGAATAAAACTTTGGTTGCGCGCATTAGAGGTGTCTCGTATTTTCATTTTAAAACCATGATGGACGAGTAGCGAACTTGAGCACCGACTGTCAAAAATTTATGGCAGCCGCAGAGGTTGCGTGTTTCATTCCTCAGAAACATTATATCATAATGTCTATAGCGGTCTTGCGTCACCCTTTTCTCGTCTCTCTTCTGCTAAGATACCTGTGTCGTACCTCTAATACGTGCAGGAATCCTCGGCAGACAGCAACTGCTGATGAAGGGCAGAACTTCTTTTTTTAGCTGCCGAGGTAGTTGCTCAAAGATGATCTATAGTCTGCCTACCTACGCATGGTGTTCTATTCGTCACGGACACTATTTCTTGACTTTGTAGTGGTCATGCACTGTTTTCCTTGTTTTTGTTTTTTTCTCTTTTGCGCGGACACCTGTGCTAGATTAGGAAGGGGTTTCTGAAATGGGCAGGTATATGCAACAGAAGGCTCTTGCTGAACAGGGGCAAGTTTGTCTCTGCGGCGAGGGAGGTATTGCTTGTACCAGCTGTTTGGCGGAACCTTCACGCTCTAAGTTATACTGTGGGTATGAGCAGGCCTGTCTTGGACTTATTTAGTATACAGGAAAGATCCTAGTGAAAAAGACAATATCTTCCCGAGGGGAACCATGGGTGATGCGGAGCATCGCGGATCGTTCGGGTTCCGCCGCTCGCTTCGTACGTTTACTTTGAACTTGACGGTCCCGAACCTCAGGTTCTGCAGCTCGACGTTCACGAACCAACGCGGCTTCCCGTTCTCGAAGGTCGGGTTCCGCCGCTCGCTTCGTACGTTTACGTTGAACTTCACAGTCACGAACCTCAAGCTCTGCTGCTCGACGTTCTCGAACCGCCGCTGCTTCACGTTGTCGTAGTTCAGCATCCGCCGCTCGACGTTGACGAATGGACGCCGCTTCTCGTTGCCGTAGTTCAGGGTCTGCCGCTCGATTCAAGCGTTTGCGCTCAGCGTCGCGTGCCATTCGCTGCGCAGCTTTGTCTTCAGTGGACGTAGCGTTGCTGTTAGTTTGTGGGGTGGTGTTGACGCTTGCTTGCGCCAACCCACCAACTGACGGGACTGTTGCTTCCATCACACTTCATCGGAAGAACGGAGTGAAGTGGAGTCAACAGCGGTGAACTGAACGCGCGCAGTGCACTACCGCTGCTTATATTCACACTTGAAGGAGAGGAGACTAGAGGAGGAGAGTTGCGCATGCGCGCGCGGTGTGAATAGAAGCGAACGCACGCGAAGTGCACGCAGCTGGTAGAGAGAGAGAGAGCGGAGAGAGCAACGCGCAGCTGTTGGAGAGAGGGAAAGAGGAGAGTTGCGCATGCGTAGTGTGAGTGCGGACTACGATGCCGCGGGACATAGACCCGAGCAAGAGATGCTCGGCATCTAAAAGCCATGTGTATGAGAAATTTCTTGTGTCCAATAAACACATATGAATCATACAATATATCTAAGAACATATAAGAAGCATATAAGATTGACATATGAACTATATATGATATATAAGAACATAAAAGAACCATATAGGGAACTTATAAGAAACTTCTCACAAGCTTCTTATATGGAATAAATATGTTCTTATATATCTTAAATAGTTCTTATGGGGATCTTATATGGCTCTTATACATTCTTATATCTTGTATGATTCATGCGTATATTGGACAAAGAAATTTTTCATACAAATGAGATTTTTCAGTAGGAGAACCTATGGTTATTTGTTTCTCTTGAGTTGCAGGCACTATCTGGATAGTTCTACAGTGCCAAGGGAGGGACCATGAAATAATTGTGATATATAATAAAGAGTCTAATGAATAATTATTGTTTTTCATCATAAATGCTAGCTACGCTCGAGAAAACGTTTTAGCTTTTAACTGTTTTCTAAGAGCATTTTAGCTTTCAGATCTTGCTCTTATATGGCGTTAACCTGCTCCAGTCGCCCTCATGATGTATTCCATAAAACCTGCCCGATCAGTCTGCTTCACGAAATGCCGACGGCTGTCTCTGCGGGTTTATTCCACGGGAGAGTTTGTAAGTGCCTGATATTTTTCTGTCTGCACTCCCTTAAAAAAAGGCCTGGGCGTGGGATAAACTTTTTAACCCGATTAATCGCCGCCTTTTAATCGAATAATTACTCGATTAATCGGTCACGTTCATTTTCATGCATACAAATTCTAAGAAGTAAAAACATTTTATTTTGTTTTGATCTTGTGTAGTATGCGATGAACATCACAATATAAAATTTCGGTTCTGAATCAAGCATGATGTGTATTTGAGACAGGTTCAAAGACTTTCACACTCACAGATCATTATCTCAGCTGCATGAGCCAAAGAACTTCGATAGTATGCTCCGGCAAGCGCGACCTCCTTTCATTGTTCACAATATTCTCTGCTGCGCTAAACGGAAACTCGCACGAAAGTGGCCGGCTTCCCTGGTGGTCGCTACGACGAGAAAATCCCTCGAGAGAGAGAACAAGAGCTGAGCGACAGAACCAACCGCGGACGAACTGCGCCGCCTCCTTCAATTCTGTCTCAGCATCACGTACTTCGCATTCAAAGGCGTAACGGATCAGCGTAACCACGATGGGTGCATCCACCACCGTCCCCATGGTAAACCTGACGATGGAATTTATCGAACAAAAAACACTGCAGTCTTTCAAACGAGCCTCAGATTATTCGTACGTGGACGACTGCTTCAGCATTCTAGAGAAGTCCGAAGTGAACCAGTTTCTGACGCAACTTGCCTCCATCAAGGCCACCATTCAATTTACCGTGGAGCGTGAATAGGGCACCTTACCGTTTCTCGATACACCGGTGAAACGGTAGGGAGATCTGACATTTACATACCGGAAGCCGACTCACACTGCATGGACGCTACCTTCATTTTGACACTTACCACCCTAGATGTCACAAAGAGTCGGCCGTTCAGACGCTCCTTTCGAGAGCGAAAAGCACATGCGCATCCGAGGCTGACAAATGAACAAAAGCAAACCATCAGTTTTATTAACCGCATCGCCCACCACCAAGGTCGTGCTCATCGACTCCTACAACCACAAGAAGGCTCCCAGTATCACCCTAAGAGACGCATAGTCGTCCGCTACATACGAAGTGCTAGCGAAGCACTGGCACGGGTTTTGGTAAACAAAGGAGAATACAGATGGCGCATAAGCATGTTTCCACTCTTGGACGCCGTATGCCAGGGCCAAAAGATACCCCCCCCCCCCCAAAGAAAGAACACGGGGCGTCACCTACAACATTTCCTCCATGCATTTCCCCGCCACCTACATCGGCGAAACAAAATGAATCTTCGCAAGAACCGGTCAGCATTAAAACGACGCGCGCAAATTCAACTACGTGAGCAGCGCTGTTGCTGAGCATTGCGGTGTCAAATATCACCGTATACTGACATCGAAAAAAACATGCATCCTCGCAATTGAGACATACCCTCGGCTAAGACTTTCAGTAGAATCATGGGATATTCAGACCACAGAGTTATTCCAATAAACGCTAAAGGCTTAGCTGGCGCATGTGTCTACGGGACTTCGGTTGCAAATTGAAGCAGGCAGCAACCCGTCTACTTTTCCAGTCTTCTTGTGTATTCTTCTGGAAGAACGTACGTGATATTTTTCTCTTCGCCAGGGAATAATTGATATCAGCGCAGTTCCTTTACCCGTAACGCGTACAATGTAGCTGTATTCACATTATAAAAGTGTAATTTATTTAGTTAATGCTTTTTGTTTATTACTGAGCGATATTTAAGTTAGCAAACATTGAGGTCCAGCTCTATGTTGTACAGCATGCACTCTCAAGAAAAAAGGGTGTCAAAAGGTGTATCGTTACACCCTTTGTCCCATATAATGCACCCCCAAACTTCAATTCGACGTACAGCGCCCTACAGTCAAACAGACGGCCCGAAATATTACGATGGGCTTGATAGCCGTGAGGTACAACATTTTCAATAGCTAAAGTACGTATCAAACACCACATAAAGAAAACACAGAGTTTTTACAGTACGGCCAACAAAACCCCGATTATTTTTTCTGTAGTCAATAAAATGTACATTAGCTATTTTAATAAGTTGTACCACACGGCTATCAAGCCCCTCGCAAAATATAGGGCCGCCTGTTCGACTGTAGGGCGCAGTACGTCGAATTGAAGTTTGGGGTGTATTATATGGGACAAAGGGTGTAACGATACACCTTTTGACACCCTTTTTTCTTGAGAGTGTGATATATCAATACAAGCTAACAATTCAAGCAAAAAGGACAATTAAGAAGTGCGTAGGGTTTATTCAAGCTGTAATTATTTTAATTATTTCGGCACACTTTGCTACCAATCTAGTGTGTGTTCTTCGTTCCGTAACCCTATGCTTTGTTCTTCTCGTCTGTTTTGGTTGTTTGGTTTGACATATTAGCATCCTCTTCGTGTTTTGTCAAGCTGATTCACTCTGTGTGCTTCATAGCAATGACTATATGCGTAAATACGCTCCCTATAATAGCGGTCTCCAAAGCCAACACGTATTATACACACTTAACTTTTTTACACCCTTTAAGGGTGCTACAGCACCCTTTCGGGGTGCTGCAAGGGGTTTGCACCCTTCACTTAGCCGTCCAGCACCCTTTTTTCTGCAGGGTTAGCACCCCTCACAACGAGCGCGAGGGTGCCTGGGCGCGAGCACCCTTCCGATACATTGCGAGGGGTGCTGAGTGCTGGAAGGGTGTTAGAAGGGTGCTCAATTAGTCGCGCAAGGGCGTTCTTTATTTTTAAATTAGCATAAGTTTTAAAAAAAAGGAGGCGACAGATATGTGGAGGCCGTCTTCAGCGCATATAAGTGGGCTCAGCGTACATTAGATGAATTGATAAACGACCCAGTATATGTTGACTAATTAATTACCACAATATGTTAAGTTTTATTAGTTTAATGGGCCATATTGCAATTGCACCTTCAGATGAACTCATTCTTAAAGTCTAACTCATTTGAAACAATGCGTGAAAATGCAACAAGTTTTGAGATAGTCATCGGCCTTTCCATACAATTAAAAAACAAGCTTCTGACGTGGTGCTGATATATGTGACGTAGTCGTTTCTGTCTCACCGTCATTCCCTTAGCGAAAACGAGCGTAATAAAACTATATTCGACATACTTCTAGTCTACTGCAAAGCAGGGAGTGGTAATAGAATATTACAAAAAGTAGAGTAGTAGTATATGGCATGCGGGAGCCGTTCCATGATCCAAGTATACTTGCCAAGTGTGTTTAGATCATATAACTACTAGCCTACTCAAAGTATGCTCTGAACAACCATAGACACTTCAAGTATAATTTAGGCGCGCCATTAGTAATATATAGGATTATAGAAGTAGTGCATTCGCGGTAAACACGGAAGCGTCTTCAACACACTTTCAAAGCGCGAGGCATCTATACACTCCTGATCTTGTTCCACTTAGGTTCCAGTCAAGTTTTGCATAAGGCTGGCGTTCAACTAATTTTGACCAAGTCCTAGCAAATTTTTAGCGGATTAAACGGTTTTAAGTGGAACGCTTTTTTTTTGTATAACTGATTTTTTTTTTTTTTTTTAGATTGAGCACGTGCATTTAGAGCAGGCTGATCACCTGTTTCGCCTAAATTTGTTTCAGTTACTAAAAACTTGTTCCACTTAAACTCTTCGCAGTCCTTTTTAAATTAATATGCGAGTTTGTTTTACCGATGTGGTGAATTGCAGAGAAACACGCCAAAAAAAAGGAAGCGTTCGTTTTTCAAAATTTACCACTTTGTTAAAGACTGGAAATCATGCACGAGCCCCTCCTTTGTCTAAAAAAGTAATCTTGAGTTTTCCACTTTAAGTGCAAAAGTTCTCAATTGAAAATCGCTTACGTTGTATGTCGCCTGCTATACGGGTGTAAATGGTCGTCATACCATGAAATATATATATATATATATATATATATATATATATATATATATATATAAACGTGACATCCGACTCACTTTATTTACATCACACAATCGTAATCTTCGAAAGCGTGCCGCTTCGGCATACGCGAAGAGACCGCGCGTCTCTACGGCACAGGCATAAGCTTAGGCAAGAAATCGTGCTGCTCGCTCTTGTAACGTTTTTCTCGCTCCCGCTTTACGAGACGAATCGCTGGCGACCGGCTGTTGAGGCCACACGGCAGAACTAGCATGACCTGTGATTGCTTGAACTGCTGTCAAACTGCATCCTGGCTCCGCCGTTTTTTGGCTTTCGGCGGGTTCCTGAAAACTTGGATTCTTTGATTCATTGGATTAAGTACGGTTCATTCATCTGCACATATATATATATATATATATATATATATATATATATATATATATATATATATTATATTATCTGGATGTAGCAGAATTTGAACTGTACATACTGTAATTGAACTGATCATATTGGTAATCGAACTGCTGAAATGGCGACATTCAAGGCGTCGGACTTCTCGAGGTACGTTCGAAGCGCGATATTTAGAAGAGTCACGGATGTTCGCCCTATTCAAGGAAGCGACCGATTTGCATCTGTCTCAAATTACGACTGGCAAAAATAAAGCTCAATCAATCCATCAATCAATCAATCAACTAGTGTTTACAGCAGAGTAAAGGAAGAACCACTGGACTTCGCCCTGAGATATTTCAATAAAATAATAATAATAAAATCATTTAGTGTTTATATTACAGTGTCCAGGGACATCCAATTAGTCTTCTCCCTGGCGTAGTTCAACAGAACGCAGAAACAGATATGCTTGCGCGCGCGCAGACACACACATAAACGCGCGCACGCAAACATGCACACGTGCAAACGGACGCAGACGCACGCACAAGCATAGACGCACGCACAAACAAGCACGCACAGACAAGCACGCGGCTGCATCCACACCCGCACACGAACACGGGAGCATGCACGCACACACGCACGGAAACGAATACAACGAACGAAACGTTGCTTGAGATAGTTTCGGTTTCGTATTGAAAAAGAAAACCTAAAGTTCAGATAAAACCTAAGATAGACTAAATTTTTGTTAATTTTTTACAACATTATAGTTCCATTATTAATAGTAATATAATACTAATTTCCTTAGTTGCGTTTGCAAACAAAAGAAGAGCCTTTTGAAAACTGCGGAAGACCATCGCAATTGCAATCAGCTTCCGTTTGGCAGCCGTTGGCAGTGAGCACTGGCCGTTGGGTTCCGCAGGCTTTGAGAATCTCTTCCTTTTTACGTTTTAGCCGTTTTAGCAGATATTTTAGATATCTTCCTTGCGAATACTGTCTTCTAGAATAGCAAGCGATGACTGAGAGCTGGGAGACGCTGCATCTTACCAACGCAAGTTGCGGACAGCCCTTGAACGACTACTGCTACGAGCGCCGGTGAGCGATATTTTTTGTTTCTGCGAAGTGCGCCGCTTTACTTTGTCGTGTACCATGTGCTTGCTAAGCTATGCTTGATTCTATCAATGCTTCTGGCCGGTGTTATTTCGTTATTTGAAAAAGGCATACCTTCAAAACCTATGGCGCGCTCCGCAGAGTGAGAAACATTCAAGTGCGGCGGAACCGAGAGACTTTTGGCGCCGTTCTACGACGTTCGTCCGACGACGCTTTTGCGGAGCGTTCAAGTGCAGTTTGACAGCAGTTCAAGCAATCACAGGTCATGCTAGTTCTGCCGTGTGGCCTCAACAGCCGGTCGCCAGCGATTCGTCTCGTAAAGCGGGAGCGAGAAAAACGTTACAAGAGCGAGCAGCACGATTTCTTGCCTAAGCTTATGCCTGTGCCGTAGAGACGCGCGGTCTCTTCGCGTATGCCGAAGCGGCACGCTTTCGAAGATTACGATTGTGTGATGTAAATAAAGTGAGTCGGATGTCACGTTTTTAGTGGCGGCGAAAGCCGCTACAAAAAGCAGAGCTGCTAGAAAAAGCAAAAGCATGAAAAAATTCGAAAAGAACCTGAATATTCGAGGGAAATGAAAAACTATCCCAACGTACCATCTCGCCCGGTTATTCTTTCTGTCAATGAATAATAGCCAATAGTAATAAATGAAATAAGCGCCAAGTTTTAATTGGTTATAAGTTTGTAATTAATGCAGTACAGCCTTCTCTGCTCTATTGCTTTTATGATATCAGGTAATGTGTAAATGTTCATAGCAACAATTTATGTCCGACCCATTATATTGTATGTTTTCTCGAAATGCTCGAAGTTGTATGAAAAATGCTCATCAGAAATTAGGCCGCACCACTGAATGTACAATAGCTTGTGACTTTTATTTATGTTCTCAGCAAAAGAAAAAGATGCATCCAAAAGGGTCAATTATGGAGGTTCCTCACTGTTCGAGCTTTTTTCAGTTACACGCAAAACGTGGGTGTCTACATCTAAAAGAGTGAAACTGACATTTCCCGCAGGGCTGGCAGGCTTGACTCAGTTTGGCTGTCAGCTTGCAACCTATGGGAACCTAAGGAACTGCACTACAAGAGTGAGAGTGATGCCCACCCTGCACTTCCTCAACGATAACCAAGGGGGAGCTGCCCCCACAGTGAATGAACTGGCAGGTGGGTCGTTATACTGAGCCCCTATACAGATGATACCATACAAAAGATCCTTAAAATTTTATTTTTATTAAACCCAAAGAATGGGAATCGCACAGACAAGAAGGAAAATATGAGTTCAAATATTCTTCACTATTGCTTTTTAATATTTGTCTACCAACTGGTCCAATTATCAGTACAAGCCAACAAAAGTATGCTGCTATTTTTTACTCTGCTGTAACACTGTGCTTACTGTTGAATCTTACAGTGGTGAACAAACAAAAAAATGGGCGCAAGCAGGTACGTAGCCAAACTTTCGATTCCGCAGCGCCCATGACAATGCTGTATGAGGGGGATGGGGGAGAGGAGGCTCCAGGAAAATTGAAGACTTGGGGGGGGGGGGGGGGGGCGGGGGGCGCAGAAAGGGCCCCCTCCCGTCCCCTTTATACGTAACTGGTGCAAGCCATCACATATATTTACTGCTAAGCAATTTAATCTAAATAGTCAAGGAGGCACGGAGAAGTGGGGTAGTTTCAAAGAGGTCATTTGATAGATGTCCCGCTAGAGAAAACCTGGCATACTTCCTCAAACATAATATTTCCTGTTTAGTACTGGCAAGCCAACCATGCCACAACAGCTCCCACATTTGGATCCTTTGAAGGGCGCTGTTTGCCTGTTTGTATTGCCTGTTTGTATTGAATTTTATTGTCTTCAACTATGCAATCGATGATTTTCACAGCATCCAGTAGACCTAGTTTTACAAGGACTGTGTAAAGCCAAGACCCAGGGAGCTTATTTCATTGCTATTCACAGTTGAGAACTGCTATCAAGATCGCACCGAGGGCATGCCACGTCTAGTGCGCAGCTTTGGGCATGCTGTGCCTCCGGTTTGGTCAAGGAAGGCATTTATGCTTTACTTGTGTGCATCGTGGTCAATAAAAGGTGAAGAAAGGCTGTCGAAAGCTATACTTTCTCATCTTTCCAGTGAGAAGTGGAAAGGAATACAGGTATAGGCTCTGTATTGCTCCCATAGAGGATCAATATAATTTAAAATAAATGAATAAAAGGTTTTGTTGGTAGCTTATGTAGCGATCACACTATTATTTGTTGCACTCTATTTCAACCACATCCAATTTAGGACATCACCGTTCCTGCTTCGGCTGCTGGTGAGGACGAGACAAGCCTGGCAGCCCATGAGAAGTGGCTCAAAAACGAAGTGAAAAAGCCTCATCCCGATGAAAACCAGACCAAAGAAAGGATAGATCTGACAGCAAGGCTGGTGAAGTTAACCACTTTGAGGATGGACGAAGTGAAAGAAAAGTATCCTTACTTAATGGTCTTTAACCCATATATGCCTAGTGTCCTATATGTAGGACGCTAAAAAATTTTCAAATATCTCGAAAATATTTTTGTAAAAAAGCAAGCGCCCCCTCGCGGGTATTTCTGAGGCCCTACACCTTCTCGCGTGCAAGTCTTGGTTAGCGTGGGAGCGCACCTCGCCACGTGCTTGCAATCTCAAATTTCTCGTTCCGCGTGAGCTTCGACGAACGCCATGCCGAGGAAAAAAACGTATTTATTATAAATTCAAATGGTTTTTGATGTTGTCGAGATTTTTGTCAGTTATTTCTGAGTTATTGAATATGCTCTGAAAACAATATCATCGTGATATATGCAAACGTTTTTTGTTCGCGGTCTGTCAAATAACGGTGTCCTATATGTAGGACGCTAGGCAGATCGGGGGTCATCGTTGTGTCACTTTGGAACGCGCGATGCGCTGCCTGCGTAGCGTTGAGGTAACCTAATAAAAGACATATGGACGTACAATAGAAACAAATGAAAAGTAGTACTCGAGGCTCCCACGATTACAGAGTCGACGCCGAATTTGAAATTATCGTATGTCGCTGGAAGGACAACAGCACAGTGACCGTCGTCTCAAATGCTCACGGCATCGAACCAACGCAAATGGTAAAAAGATATTCAAGAGATAACAGGTCCAAAGTCATAGTGGAGCAGCCATTCTTGATTTCGAGATACAATAGCAACATGGGAGGAGTTGATAGACTAGACCAAAATATTTCCAAGTACCGCACAGGCATTAGAGGAAAGAAGTGGTATTCTTCACTCCTGACGTATCTGGTTGATGCATGTGTGAATAATGCATTCCAATTATACAGAATGGCAACGGACAAAGCAGAACTCCTCACATTTCGAAGGACGATAGCGATGTCATAGATGAAGAAGTATGGCTCCAACCCATTGCGTGGAAAAAGCCGGCAATCTATACTGGAAGCCCAAAGCCGATTTGACCGCATTGACCACACAGTGATCCCTCAAGGCAAGGAAACAAGGTGTGCTCATTGCCATGGAAAGACCACCACATAGTGTGAAAAATGCGACATCGGAGACCATATCAAATGCTTCAAAATGTACCATTCAAATGAGTAGTACATGTGCCTAGTGTCCTATATGTAGGGCAGCTACAAAAACACAGTTCGAAAAATTGTTTTTTTTAATAAAAAGTTGATTCCGCTTTCTGAGGTCCCAGAAGCAAATATTACGGGAAAATAAATTACTTTTCTTAATTTCCCCAAGTTCAGGCACATATGGGTTAAGCGAGTAAGTCGCCACTTCCGTTCCTTTCCCTTTTTTTTTGTACCGTGACGTCAAAATGGGTTAGTCTAGAAATGCGCTTTGCAAGCATATTGTACAATCTGAACTTTACTTCTTTATGCTCGTCTCGTCTGTCAGCGTTTACTGGCCCTTTGTTTCATTCTCTTGTATTTGGGTGGTTTCATTTGAAATCAAACACGCTTGTCGGGGTGCGTTTTTCGATTTTTATTTAAAAATTATATGTGATTGCCCCGTTTCTGAAAAGAACAAAACCGCGTTTCAATATTTTTTCAAAAAATATTTTGTTTCACAAAAACATATTGAGCGGAGCAGGATGAAAATCTGTTTTTTACTCCGTGATTTTTCTACCCAGTTCTGTACGCTGGTATGAATGGAAAGCATACAAAACTCGCAGTAATTATTCGTGCTCTTGTATGTTCTTTCGACTATTTTTTAGTTTAAAGGGGCGGTGCAACGATTTTGTTATTAAAAGAATTTGCATCTCGTCATTTTGACGCTGTTTATCGTGTCCCGGAGGATAGAGAAAGCACCTCCTTCATTAAAAATATCTCGATTCCGCTGCATAATCGCAAAGCCAAAGTCGAGCTTTTTCCCCCACCTGCAGCCCCAAGTGGCAGCCGAAGGAACTACGGCGAAAAGATTACGTGACCTCGCTCGGCTCTAAGCTGCAGCATAACGCCCGCTAATCTTAGCAGAGAGAGGAAGAGGAAGCGTCTCCGAGATAGCACACGGGAACCTACACGGCAATCCGAATGAGGTCACTAGGAGGGGCAGCGGGTGTGACCCTGAATGCTGGGAGTGAGTTGAGGGGTGCCCGAAATGCCAATATTATCTTTTTTTTTTTTTTTACCCAACAATTAGGACATGCAGGCGAAATCGGTTTTCTGTTTTTTGCTTCAGAAGTGTCAGAGGGCAACTTCCAGAAATCTTTGACCGAAGTCCGGAAATTGTTGCACCCCTACTTAAAGAAAAATGCTTTGGCATTTTTGCCCTTTGTGCCCTGGCTTTAGACATCGAATAATGGAACATCCACTGCTCCGCTAACGGTCGGACCAAGGAATGTCAGTTCCCATCATTACAAAATTAAGAAAATACAATATGTATCCCAGCACGAGTGTTCTCAACCAAACTTAATTTACCCGCTGCATTTGAACACAAAAATAAGCAGTATAGTCTTTGCAGGAAAGCCAACTTGCCGAAACTGCGTTTGGCCGTTCCGAGAAAGTGGGAGCGATTTCCATCACTTTTAGAGAAGATGCAGCAAAAAACGGGGGAAATCGCATCAAGCCAATGGAAAGTTCATATGATCGGCAGCAATTATAAAAAAAAATTGAATGAAATAAAAAATGACCTTTTTCGATAAAGTGAGTTCAAAATATTGGTTAATTTCATTTTCGACGATATTTCAAATGTTATATAAAACATTTAGTGATAATAAAATAAACTAAACTTATGCAAGTCGATAGCCCCTGTATAGGACTACACCCGCATAGTATTTTGTATGCGATAAATATAATAACTCATAAGTTATAAGGCTCTGAAGATGCCACCGGATCGACAGAGAGACAATATTTGGAATTTTTTTAGCTCAATAAACAAAAATGCCAAACTATTTTTTTAACTAAAACCTAGTCGAGAGAGCATACAAGAGCACAAAAAATTACTGAGTTTTGTATGCTTCCCGTATTCATACTAGCGTACAGAACGGGGTAGAAAAATCACGGAGTAAAAAACAAATTTTCACCCTACTCCACTGAGTATTTTTTGTGATACAAAATATTTTTTCAAAAAGTTTTCAAAAGCGGTTTTGTTATTTCCAGGAATGGGGCAATCACATATGTTTTTAAATAAACATCGAAAGACCCACCCTGACAAGCGTGTTAGATTTCAAATGAAACCACCCATATAGCATTTGTACAGATATTTTTTTGCAACAAGTTATGCGTAACCACAGCAATACTTAAAAACACAAGCTAGCTGTCGTGATTCATGGTAATAAAAGCCAGAGTCCCTTTTTGTGTCCCTCAGACTTGGGTATTTGTTACCATAAATTTATGCTTCATTTTTCTATTTTATAACGACAAAAGCTGTAGGACATAAAAAAGTACTGCCATTTCTCTGCCTTATACGCTTTTCTGTATGAGTGCAAAACATATTTTCAGACCAAGTTTGCTCATAAGAACAGTGCCATCCGATTCATCAGTCTTGGTAGTGACACTGACTCAAGGACATCACCTTTTCAACAAGCATTCTGTTAAAATCATAATTATAGGACCCAGAGCTTCACAGTGTATATATTTTTCAGTGCAAACATACCTCATAGAACCACTAAAGCAGGTGCCAATATCAGTGGAAACAGCAAGTATACTAAACCATAACGACTTTATGACTTTGTTGCAAGTAATAAGTGATTCTGCCTTGGTCGCCTGTAGTTTTAATTTCATGGCGTGCAGGGAGTTCTAGAGCTACAAAAACAAAGGAGTTTTGCTATTCTTTTGTTTGTGTGCAGTTGAAGAAAGTCGGTCAGTGGCACACAACGTTTCCATTATAGAGCATGCTAGGTCTGTCTACTGTGACCATGTGCAGTTGTCCTCAATATGAGATAGAACACTCTGAATCATTTGATCGCCCCTACCTCCCCCTTGAAGCGACTTCAACGAGAATAAGAGTTAGTTCAGGCATTAGCGTTTGATTGTGCTGTCCGCCTGTGCCGAGATCTTTACACGGCTTGCCATGGCCACCTTAGCAACGAGCCAATGGGGAGGCGACGTGTAGTGCAACGCGACGCGACACGACACAGTGAGGTCGATGCAAACGTGTGAAGGCGCCTTAAAAGTTAGCGATTGTGCAGGAGAGAAAAACTCTCCGTGACCTTCATTCGTGTTGGCATCCGTTAGAGCAGCTGGTGATCATGATCGAACGAAAGTGCGTGTTCACCCTCCAATGGGTGACCAATGGGGACAACTGTACATATCACAGTAGACTTGCAAAAAGAAACTTCCTGTGTATTTGCCCTTTCAGGTTATGCACTCAGTGATGTGATTGCTGCGCCAATTGCGCCAAACTGCGCCAAGGGCCTAACCCTGCTACATCCTGCTACATTCCGCCGAAATTTGGGTAATCTGCGCCAAGCCTGCGCCAAAGGACCAATTTCGGTCGTCTTTCAAAACCGAAACTAAACTGAGTACCGTAATTGAGCATGCGTGAGCTAGGTGGCGCAAGCGACCGCCCGACAGAAAGTATGCTGCATCAATCGTCCATCCGGTCTCGCATGGTTTTTCCCGCCGTTCCTCATTTCGCGCTCTCGTGGGTCTCGTCTCGCATCCTCTTGAAATATTTTAACGATAGATGCAGGCGTATATGGACGCCCCGACGCTAGCTTGCCGAGTACCAGCCTTGCCGTCGTGTTGTAAAACGAAACCACGTTTTTGCGCATTGGGAGTTACTTGTGATCTGAAGCACTCGCTTCTGAAAGAAACGGCCGTGGCACAACTATTTTTGGTCTCTGCCTACCAGTCACCGTGGTTATGACGTCGGGTGTTCCCGTCCACACATTGCTGCAGATATGGCGCTTTCTAAAATGACACGTAAGGACCGCTGCAGGATAATCAGCAATCCTGTCCTTGTTTAAATAAACGCTACTCCAAAAATCCCTTTAGCTCGAAGACTGTTGTGTCGAAGTACTGTTTACCTAGGTTTCTCTCGGTGGGATTTCTTTTGAGAGGGACCCCGGTATGTGAAAAGTCTGTCGCAAACGAAAGTTTAAGACAAATTAGCTAAAGCAAAAAAAAAAAAAAAAAAAAAGCAATGTCTGCACGCTGAACCCACACAGCCCGCTTGTTTATCTTGAGTTCAGTTGTTGCACAAAGCGCTCCAAGAACTTTTTGACCCTGACTCGCGATGTCTTGCATTGATGCGCTCATGTTTTTTTTGTTTTTTTATTAGCTTTATTGTCCTTGTTTTGTTTGCGCTTTTTAACCCTTTAAATTAGCTTGTGCCTCGCATACTGGCCTGCCAAGCACGCGCCGCTGGACTGTTTTTCTTTTTTTTTATGCTGGATTGTTACATTTTGCATACAATTTTGGGGACCAGATGGCGACTGAGCGGAGTGGCAGAGTTTCGGTTTCGATCGAACAGCAGTCTCCGTTTGCATAACGAAGCGCGTGCAACTGCAAGCTACCGAAGTTGCCCTCACGTGCATGCGAACATGATTGCACGACAGAGGCACCAGCCGGGACGCTTGCAATCCATTGCTTTACATTTGCTTGCTTCTGACGAAAATCTGGCATGTCGGGAACCAGTAAAACGGTGTGTGACGTTTTGGAATAGCTCGGCAACGCCTACAGCACTGTACACTTGTGGGATGTCTCAACGTCTCTTTGGAGACATTGAAAGTGGACATTCATTACTTGCCCAAAGCTAAGCGAGGCTTGCAGCAGCCTTGCAGAAAGTTTCAACAAGCAAAAGGAAAAGCACCCACCAGTCGTACTGCACCTTTTTTATGTGTACAGTTTCGTATTGTATTGCAGTAGTTACGTGTTTCATCAGTTGGATACTGCTTCAATTTATTATATTATATAACTAGTGAAGTTTATGCTTTCATATTTACTGCTAAGCTCGTCATTTTCAAATAAATTTAATATGTGCAATTTGGTTCTTATTTATCTATAGTGGCTACATATATATATTTGTCATTTAACTGAAGCATCGCAAAATATGTTGTGTCATTGACATTTCAGTTAACAACTTGAATGACTCCCAGGTCGTCTAACTTGACCATAATTTGCTTATTGTGGCGAGCAAGTGCCCTTCCTCTGTCCAGCACTTAAAAGAAATATTTTTTATTTTTATTAAAATATCTGCTCCAAAAGCCACTTTTTGCTGCTTTGAAACACTGTTTTGGCTGCTCCAAAAGCCACTTTTGCTGCTCCAAAACACTGTTCTGGCTGCTCCAAAACACTGTTCTGGCTGCTCCAAAGGCCATTTTTGCTGCTCCAAAACACTATTTTGGCTGCTCCAAAAGGTGCTCCAAAACGGCTTAGGCCAATCACATCACTGTGCACTGCATATGGGTGTGCAATACCCTAGTTTTCATACACTTGGTGCCCTCCACGGTGCCAAGTGCATGAGAACTGCAGAGAATTTCCACTAACCTTATGCTGGAACAGTGCTACTATTTTTCAGACATCTTGGCAGTAGCGGCTACAATGATCGTGGGTCACAATGTCAAGAAAATCATGCCACTGTCACATCTGTTTGTTGGATCAAAAGGTAAGCTCTCAACAATCCTTCTTAGCATAGGTTGCAGAATGTAACCTAGCATTTTTGTGAATTCCCTTGTGCACAATCTTTCTAAGCAACTGTTTAGGCAACATTGGTGCACATATGCAATTGCGAATGTATCCATCTACTTAAAGCTCTCGTTTTCTTTTTTTTAACGGCAGCAAGCCTGTGGTACATTACAAACTAGCACCTTTCTTGCACAACAGTGCAAGAAAGGTGCTAGTTTGTGGGCATGGCAGCACAACACTGAGCATGACGGCTAAACTGTTCTTCCTGATCACGCAGCTGTTGCTGATACTCGCTGGACGCGATCCTGCATCTGGCCCGTGTTCAACTTCACAAGTGCGGCGTCAAGACCTTGCGTCAGCATTCTTCTATCACCAGGATGTGCCCGGACCACGTGGCTTCGTGACGTCACCTTCATTCCCGATACCAGCGCCTTCGCCTACAAAAGCCTCGCTCCCACAAGATCTCGCCAGTGGGCATGGCAGCACAACACGGAGCATGACGGCTAAACTGTTCTTCCTGATCACGCAGGTTAGTATAACGTATATGGATTACGATGAATTCAGAAGTAACGATGTCTGTCTCATATTGCTGCCATGCCCCGGCACATTCCTGTATCCTCGCGGATTGTGTTCATTCAGTGCAGTTGTTGTTACTCTTATCGGGGACGTTGAAACTAACTCCGGCCCAAATACGGAAGCCATACAGGAGATCCTAAAAAGTCAGAAGGACGTTGCCAAGAACATAAAGGAGATGCGGAAGGAACAACTAAGCCTAAAGGAGTCGTTTAATGGCATTAACAAGCGGCTATCTACTATCGAAGCGACCATTGACGAGGTCAGAGGCACGGCAAAATCTTTTGAAAATTACGAAACTAAAATGTCTAAGTTATCTAGCACCGTTTCCCACTTGACGTCAGCAATTTCACAAATGGAAAAGAAGGTTGATGACCTTGAAAACCGTAGCCGACGCAATAATGTAATTGTTTACGGTATACCCGAAGACCCCCGGGAGAACCCTGTTTAACTAAAGCAAAATGTTTGCACTGACGTTTTCGATGGCATGCTGGATGTAACCGTTACCTCCATTGAAAGGATACACAGACTGGGTTACAGTAGGGGGACTAAGCCACGGCCTGTCCGCCTGAACCTTCGTGATTTCAATGAAAAAATGAGTATCTTCAAAAATGCTCGGAAACTAAAAAAATACCGGAATTTCTGTTTCCGATGGCTACTCCAAGCCAGTCCGGCTACTTCGCAAACAGTTATGGGACAGCGCAGCCCAGAACAGGGAACAGGGAGATAAAGTCACCCTTCTATATAATAAAATGAAGATTAACGGTCTTATTTATGAATGGAACGCTGCAAACGATACCAGAGTTTGTGTTTCTAGACCAAACAAAACACGAGAGTCTGATGAAGGTAATTTGTCACCGTGACATGACGATTTTTGTTCAAACAAGTTAAAACTGATAAATGTAAACGCTAGAAGTCTTGTAAATAAAGTTGTTGATCTTGAATGCGCGCTACATGACTATGATCCTGATGTTGTCACCGTGACGAAGACATGGTTACACGAGGCAATCGCAAATTCCGAGATAATTCCTCCTTCATGTAGCATACTTCGGAATGACCGAAAATCTCGTGTCGGTGGCGTTGCCATAATCTTAAAAAATCATTTAAATTTTGTAGTACTTGATGAAGTTTCTGAAGTTGAGTCACTGTGGCTAAAATTAACTAGTTTTACTCCTGCAATCGTTATAGGTGTCGTTTACCGACCTCCGAATGCATATCCGTCCTTTCTTGAAGTGCTTACGGATTTTGTTCACAAAATTAAACAAAAACATCCGCTCTTTTTGACGGCTGGCGATTTTAATTTGCCTTCAGTTGATTGGGAATCACTCAGTAGCAATTCCACGAACCGTCCCAATACTTCCCTAGTAATTGACATAGCGTTCAATAATAATCTACTTCAAATTGTAAATGGCCCTACATGTATTACTGCGTCCTCTAATTCCACACTCGACCTTGTGTTCATATCCGACGCGATTGCGGCACGGAACTATGAGTGCAACGTAGTTGAAGGTATTTCTGATCATCTGATGGTGGTGGTTGAAATTTCAACTTCTGGAACTAAACAATCACGATGTAAACAGAATCACAAGCTTATTTTTAATTCCTCTAAAGCTGAGGATGAGTCCATTATTGACGCGCTGGAACTTTCCCTTGACACGTTTTTAAATGTGTTCGGACGGTTGCTCTATTGACCTTCTTTACGGCTTTTTTAAGGAGGTTGTGCTTGAATGTTTACGCCGTTTTGTTCCGATGAGCACTAAAGTTGCACGCAAGCATAACCCGTGGATAACTCGTGAAATTCTGCACTTAAAACGGAGAATTAATCGTGTTAGGAAGTGCAACAAATTTTTACCTATCTCTGAAATGAGAAGACAACTTAAAGCAATGATTCGCCTCGCCAAGTTTCGATTCAATAGTGTCACTCTGCAAACATTTTTGAAAGAATCGCCTGATAAATTCTGGAGGGCATTATCGCCGGCCCGAAAAAAGATTTCCACGCTTTTCGTTTCAGACAATCTGGTAGAAGATGATAGCGCTATCGCAGATGGTTTTAACGAATATTTTGCGTCTGTCTTCACTACGGATAACGGCAGCGCGCCTTGTTTGGATCAGCTGTCCACTTTATCAACGTTACCTGATATCATTATCTCTATAGAAGGAATATTCTCAGCTCTGCTTAATCTTCCAGCCAAGAAAGCAATTGGTGCTGACGGTATTCCAAATTCATTTTTGATTCGCTACGCTGAGTGGTGCTCGAAATATCTTTACCTTATTTTTCAAAGGTCTTTAACAGAATCTGTCATTCCTGCTGAGTGGAAATATGCAAAAGTAATTCCCGTTCATAAAACTGGCTCCCTGCTACTTCCGGTAAACTATAGGCCTCTTTCATTACTTCCTTACTGTTCGAAACTGCTAGAACATCTTGTTTTTAAACACCTCGCAAGTTACTTAGAAAAAGATGTTTTTTTCTTTTCAAATCAACATGGTTTCCGTCATGGCCTTTCTACTACGACTCAGTTACTTGAAACAGTCCATGATTTCGCAAATCTCCTGAATCGATCCAAACAAATTGACGTCATATTTCTAGATCTTTCTAAAGCTTTTGATAGAGTATCACATAGTAAACTTCTCCTTAAACTTAAATCAATTGTTCAAAACGAAGGTATCTTTCGCTGGCTCGAGAACTACTTACAGGACAGAAAGCAGTATGTACAGATCAACTCGAGTGAATCATCATTAGTCCCTGTTTTATCGGGTGTTCCGCAAGGGTCGGTCCTGGGGCCATTACTGTTCTCAATTTTTATGAACGATTTAACCGCTAATATTCCAGTACGTGTTCGACTGTTTGCAGACGATGTGGTTTTATTTACAGAAGTCAATGAAATAAGTGACCAGATTCTATTAAACACCTGCTTGTCCAATATGGCGCACTGGTGCGACTCGTGGCAGATGTCATTGAATGTCAAGAAGTGTGTTCGAATGCATATAACTTGTAAATTAAGTCATCTTTCTTTCGATTATTCCATTAATAGTACTTCACTAGCCGAAGTTACTTGGGTGTCATTATATCGAATGACCTACGCTGGAACACTCATATCATGTCTACTGCCCGCAAAGCACAATCCAAGTTATGGTACTTAACATGAAATTTAAAACATGCCTCTTCCGACGTTAAATTGACAGCCTATAAAACTTTCATATTACCCATCCTAGAATACGCTTCGGTGGTTTGGGATCCGTTTACAAGTACCAACATAAACGTCCTCGAAAATGTTCAAAGAAAACGTTTACGCTTCATTCGTAATGAATTCCAGCGAAAATATCCCGTCTCTGAACTGTACGCCCTTTCTGGAGTGAACTTACTAAAGCATAGACGCATGTTTACGAGAATAAAGTTTCTATTTGATTTATTAAACAACCGGTTCAGAATCGATATCTCTAAATATATTTCACCCGCACCTCAAGATTATCCCATGCGAAGTTATCATTGCAAAACGCTCAAAGAATTCAACTGTCGGATTAATGCATTTAAGTACTCTTTTTTCCCAAGGACTGTTCACGACTGGAACTCCCTGCCAGGCGATATAATAACAGCATCACCAGAGTCCTCCTTCTTTAATAAACTCCGAGATTTTTGTGATTCTTGTATCTGATGCTCATTTATTAATTTTTTTGCGATGAATATAGTCTTTGTATAACGCTGTTTGTGTGTTTTTGGATCAGCTAGAAGGAATATCCTTGTGCTTGTTACCTGCTGTTTTTTTTTAATATTATTGTTTTTGTGTACCCATATGTTGTAAACCACTCCTACCACGTCTCCTGAAATAGGAGACAGTAGTAATAATAAATAAAGAAATAAAAAACAGATAGAGCCATGTTCCATGTTTGTACCTAGTTTTGCCTCCATCAAGATCTGAGTTGAGCAAAGTTATGCAGTTCGGGGTGATGTTTAGGAGTCGCATGGTCTCGGGGGAGCCAATAAGGCGCTGATGGCACTGCTTCACAATTTTGACTACAACTTCGACAAGCAAGCTTTCTATTCACTGCACGGCACACTTTTCTAGAAACGTACAAAATCCAGTGGCTGTCTTTTATGACACACTGAAGGTTGGGAATATCACGGCCAAAAGTAGTTTCCACAAGATTTCTAACTACCTAAAGCAAAATATATTTGCCCATCTGTGCATGAGAGGGGAAGCAATTGCAGATAAGGTCACACAAAGGGAACCTGGGATCCTGTTGACTGATTCTGGCTTTTTTGCAATGACCAAGCCTACGCAACGTTTACGTCTCCGTGTGGAACCAGACTTCTGGTTAGCATTGTCGGAATTTCCCGAATCGCAGGGATAATGCAGGTGTCCCTGTTAAACTGATGATCTTGCATATCTTTCAGGGCTAAGAAAGCAGGATTTACTGCCACTTGTCTAGGTTCATTCTGTACAAGCTTAATCAGGCCTGCAGGGGGTGGGGGCATAGATCAAGCAACTATAGCAAATAACACTGGACCAGCTCGCTGATAGACAGTGATATGTTAGCTGTGATGATTTAGAGAAGACTATCAGACATGTTTCCTGCATTAAATTGCACTGATTTTGTTTGCCAACTCAGGAGCAAGACATCCTGGCAACACCGTGCATCGTGTACTCTGGCAATGACGCCGAGGGGGCTGGCTTTTTGCACCTCGCTGTCGATAGGCAGCAGTTTCTGACCGTGAAGAATGCAGAGGAGGGCATTGGTGCCATCATGGCGGCATACTGACTTTTTACTATAAAGTATTCGACAAAGGCAGCAAACGCAGTTGTTGTACTAGAACAATTGTTGGTCGGCCTCAGCAGCACTGCCCCGAGGCCAAATTCCTGAAACAGGTCGCAAGAGAGTGAAATCAACGAGGCCGACAAACAACCGTTCTATATATATAGTACCAAAGGGATACTGAACTGAGGATTGGATGGCACGAAACAAGGCAGGAGTACTAGATGGGATGCTGCAAACCTTAGAACATAACTCATATGACGATATCTTGTACGGATGGCTGTATTTTTGAAACTATGAGCATGATTGAACAAAGCTTGCGGCATCTGTATTCTCCTCCTTCTTTCACCTCTTCGCCGCACTATTCGGGCAGTTGAGGTCATTCGCAGGCGAGGGGGCAAAGTCACGAAGAGAAAAAGCGAGAACCTTCTGGGAGAGTCGATCGTGACGTCACACGCCTTGCTCAATTACGCCTTTCTTTTCCGAAAATATAGCCATCCAGTTGAGATACATCTGCATGTGTGATGTTTTGGGGTCTGTAGCATCCCACTGTGTGCTTCTGGTGCCTTGTTTTGTTAAGTAAAATTTCAGTACAGCACCCCTTTAACTTTTAACTTTCTAACTCTAAACTACAAGAAATGTGCCATATATTCCGGACTATAGTGCACAAACTATACATGTCTAAAGGTTGATATTTTACACCAAACGGTCTATGTACAGGTGTGGACTTTACAAGAATTTTGTTTAAAGATTGTTTATTATTACAAAACTGGTTTGGCCAGATTGATGTGTTTTGGATATTTTACACTGGGATAAAGTAATCAAGACAAGCTTTTACCGTCAGTCTGCTTTCCAGGCTTTCAATACCTCGTATCTGACATGTTGTTTGCTTGGGAGCCCGCAAGCAACCAACTTGGCTCAAGCTTAATCTCGAGGAGCTCTCCTATTGGCTGGCGAGCGGGTCACAGAAAATCCCCTGAAATCCATCCGCAGGTATACCTTTTGTGGAGTTCTCCAGCCTCAAGTTTTCCCTGAAGACTATACACCGAGTGTGGACTCTCTGAGCAAATACTTTTTTTAGCCGAAATTTACCCTTGCGAATTATCCAACGTGGACTATGGTCTGGAAAAGATGGTAGCTTGTTTTAAAGTTTTAACCCCTAAACTAAAAGAAGTGTAGCTTGATTTCTATTCAACCTTAGGGTCCTAAATTAAAGTCGCATTTGCGGTGGAACAAAAAGTATACACTCAAAACGGAAGGCATCTAGATTGCTCTTCTGTTCTACGTATTCATTTTATCAAGAACCATTGTGATGTACTGAGGTAATTTGTATTTATTTTTGTTTTTTCTTATAATTTTTGGTATCATCTTAAGCTGTGATATTTAACAACAATATATTTGGTTATTTGTATGGAGGACATACGTGGTTATTTTGTTGTGCTAACCTAATAGTTCAATAAATGATTATTCATTTAGTTTGGCTTTTATTGACTCAATCTTTTTCTGGATTTTTACTAGCATCTAGGCCTATATTTGTTGTGATATTTATTAGAATACCTCAAGTATTGTATTTTGATATGTGTGTGGAGAACGTACATACCTCATTATTCTTTTTGTGCTCACGTAATAGCTCAATAAATAGTTATTATTTAAGTTTTCCTTACAGTTCTTTTCTTGTTTTATAACAACTTTTACTTACTTGCAGCTTTGTCAGATGTTGTTTGTATGCAGCTGATGCCACTCGTCATGCCTTGGGAAAAAGTGTAAAGGTACTACGGCATACCAAGTATGACAACTCGTTACCACTTCATATGCAAGGCAATTGACCAACGAGCCAGAGCAGGATGCAAGGACCAAGTGTCATGATTGAACAAGCTAAGCTCCTTGTTATTTATGTTTGTACCATACACTTTCTAACATTGCATAGTTTGCACGAGCAAGTGCTCATTATGCATGTGGTGCATATCACACTTCAGTGTTGGCAGTGACAATTGGACACTTTTAATGACACATTGAGATTGGTGCCAGACTCCTTTAATATGATGGTTGAGAATATCTCCCACTAATCCATTCATTGGGAAAACTTTGAGCTGGGCGGGCTCGCGCCGCTGCCAGCTGTGCTCAGCTGGCAGCGGTAGGAACGGCCTTTTATCGTTTATCGGCTCCGGCCAACTGCAGTTTATTTGTTACGAAAGTGTGCGGTACGGCACGAGGAACCAGCCGATACCAACATCGCGCAAGTGGTATGTGAATTTTCGCCTCTTTTGGGACTTCGAAAATTCGAGGCGAGCAAGCGTTGCTAGGCCTTAGGCTCAGCGCACGAGTACGGCCACCGGGGCGATCGCCCCCGGTGTTAGGCCTACCCGACGAGTACGAATAAGATGGCGTCGCCACCGACGATGGAGGTGTGCGAGAGCCCGGCAACCAAAGGCCTGCAGGCAACGATAGTCGGCAACGATGAAGGGAAGATGTACGTTCAAGTAGGAGCCCACGACGCGACACCCGGCGAGTCGAGCGGATGGACCACGACGAGTAGAAGAATGCGCAAGGCCAAGGAGCTGCAAGGTGAGAGACCATCTTTAACCGCGGAACGGCAGTCGAGACCCAAGGAGAGAGTTAACTTTGTAAAGCCAGTTACCGAGAATATCAAGAAAGCAGCCCGTATGCCGGCGGCTATCCCCAGAGACGACCATAAGATCGTGATTAGGCCCAGGGGCGGCCTGAACGTAGCTCGAATCGAGACGCCGGTCGTCACGGACGCCATTATGGCGGCCGCGGGGACGGCGAAAGAATACCAGGGCGAAGACATGGTGTGCATCAATGCGGCGCAGAACATCTTAGTCGTGAGCACGCCGAGCGAGCAGAGAGCCGAAATTTACACTAAGATCAGGACCGTCGAATTCGGCAACATGGAATTTGAGGTTTCCGCCTACCGAACCGCGCCCGAAAGGACGGCGAAGGGAATCATCAGAGGTATCGCAATTGACGACTCGCCCGAAGACATAAATGAGGCGGTCGTGGCAAAGTATAACCCAACGGCGCTAGAGGCGCACAGGATTGGAAATTCTACAGCGGTCATCGTCCTCTTTGAAGGACAGAGAGTGCCCCGATACGTAATATACCGAGCGGCACTGCTCAAGTGCAGGCTTTACAGGAAACATCATGAAGTGTGTAGATGTTGCGGAAAAGTCGGACACCGCATCGACGTATGTCCAACCCCGGAGACCAGAGTACGCTTCGCGTGCGGGGAGGCCAACCCCGACGCGGACCACGAGAAGGCATGCAAGCCAAGTTGCAAGCTATGTGGAGGAGCGCATCCGACGGCAGATAGAATTTGCAAGAACAAGTTCAAGGTCCCCTTCGTCGTCACGAAAAGACAATGGGAGCGCCGAGAGGAACGCGAACAGCAACAGCTCCAGAAGACAAGACCACCAATGACGTCATCAGACTTTCCACAGCTGCCGAGCAGGGAGAAAAGCGAGTGCAGCGAAAGCCAACGGCGCACCGACAGCCGCGAAAGACACAAGAGCCAGCAAAAACACCTGCCGCCGTCGCAGCAGGAAGACGGGAAGCTTAAGTGGTTGGCTGCAGTTAAGGGAAGCAAGTCGAAAGAAACGCCCCGCAGCAAGCAGCAGCCACCATGCCACCACCATAACACCGGAGAACCGCCCGTGACAAGGCGAGAAATATACGACATGATCAACGAAAACAACGAAAGGCTACTACAGAAGATGGAAGAGAAGATGGACGCAAGGATCGACAAACTACTAGAAGCAATAAGGGGGAGTCAAGCGCCACTGTCACTGCCGACCCCGCAACAGGAGCAAGAGGTGGAGCAGATACCCCGCCCATCCTCGAAGAAGAAAACCCCAGCAAAGCCACCTAAGAGGAAGGAGGAACCAGCCATCGCCGAAAAGGAGGCTACCAAAAGCAGCATCGAAAGTGACGAGGAACAGCCAAAGGAGCCCAGCAACAAAAAGAGGATTATCGAGAATACCAAAGAGAGAAAGCTCATGGCCAGGCTCGACCGCATGGACAAAGAGCGGGAACAAATTGCACATTCGATGAAGGAAAAATTCAACAAGGTAGAGATGACGCTGGGAGAAATACAAAGAGGAATGCTACAACTACAAACGCAGATGCAAACGTTCCTGCAGAGTATGGAAGCCAAGATGCAGACATTCGTGCAGAACGCCCAAACCCAGATCACCACCCAAATACAGCAATTATGAACCCAACAGCGAAATCGAACGCCAAGCCAGACAAAAGGGCAGTAACAGACCAGCAGCCGGTCAGGGACCTCCTGATTTGGCAGTGGAATTGTAACGGCTATCACAATAAGAGGGCAACGCTAACACGGCACCTACAGGGAATGGAGAGGAAACCGGACGTCATTATGATTCAGGAAACACTATGCACTGACACACCCCAACTTCAAGGATACAGAGCACACGCCAAGGCGGCCAAGCCCCTAAACAAAAAAAAAGAAAAAGTTTGGAATACGCAAACCAACAGGCGGGGTGTGCACATTCGTCCGCAAGGGCATCGTATTCCTCGAGCACGAGCTGACCACCGGCGGCTGGACCGATAGCAGCGCGGTGGAGGTGATCGTTGGGAAGAAGAGGAAAACCAGCGTGCTCGCGGTCAACGTGTACAGCAGCCCCAGACATAGAGAGCAAAAGTTCCGCACGCTCATGCAAAGGGCACTGCGTGCGACGAAGAAAGGCACGATCGTAATAGGGGGTGACTTTAACGCACCACACTACGACTGGGGATACGATAAGACAACCGAAAAGGGGAGAGACCTACTGCAAGACGCCACGGACGCGGGGCTAACGCTAATCACGAACCCGGAGACCCCCACAAGAACGGGTACTTCGGTCGCCAGGGACACCACCCCGGACCTGACGTTCGTCGAAATAAATGGGAACGACACCGCAACGTGGAAAAACACCAAACACGACTTCGGCAGCGACCACATGGTCATAGAGATCCGGATCCCGCTGGGGAACGGTGCAAGCCAAGAGAAACGAACACACAGATACACGAACTGGGAGGAGTTTCGGCGTCAGCTCCCAAGCCAGCATGGTAACATTGAAGATATAGAAGCGTGGTCGAAGGCGATAGTAGAAACGACCGAGGAGGTGACGACAGAGATAGAAACGGACAAAGACATACACGAAATGGACGGCAGATTGGCCCACCTCATCGAGGCGAAGACTGCCCTCAAGAGAAGGTGGAACCAACAACGAACAAACAGAAGGCTCCGCAAAAAGATCGCGGAAATCAACAGGGAAATAGAGAAACACAGCAAGGAGCTCGGCCGGCAGCAGTGGGAGCAAACGTGCAGAGAGGCGGACGGCCAACTCCATCTGGGCAAGACGTGGCGACTGCTCCGGCACCTCCTCGACGACACCCAGACCAAGGGAGAACAACAGTACAAGCTCAGCAGAATTATACACAAGGCGGTAGCGGAGCACGGGGAACCGGAGGTGAAGAGGAGACTCGACGCCAAATACCTCCCGGTTTCCCCAAAGGAAAAGCACCCAGAATACCAGGGGGCAGAGAACATCGAGGTTGACCAAGACATCGAGGAATGGGAGGTCCGAAATGCGATGCAAGACCTGAACAGGCGTTCGGCGTCGGGCCCGGACCGCGTCAGCAACAAAGCGCTCAGAAACTTGAACGACGCGGCCGTGACGGCACTGACGGCGTACTTCAATAAATGCTGGAGGGCCGGCAAGCTACCACGCCAGTGGAAGGAAGCCAAAACCATCCTCATTCTGAAACCAGGCAAGTCGCCCGACATCGAGAATCTACGCCCAATATCCTTAACATCGTGCGTGGGTAAACTGCTAGAGCACATCTTAATGACCAGATGGCAACAGTACCTCGAAGAGGCAGAGCTCTACCCGGATTCTCTCGTCGGCTTTCGATGCAAGCTTGGAACGCAAGACGCCATGCTCCAACTCAAGAAGGAGATAGTAGACTACGAAACTCACACCAGCGACAACAGGGCAATACTGGGCCTGGACCTGCAGAGCGCCTTCGACAAAGTCCGGCACTCTGCGATCCTCGCCCAAGTGTCGCACCTGAACATGGGACAGAGATCTTACAATTACATTCGGGATTTCCTGACCGACCGCACGACTCACATCTGCGCCGGGGATCTCCAACTACCAGAGAAAACGCTCGGCAGCGAGGGGACACCACAAGGCGCGGTAATCTCTCCGCTGCTCTTCAACTTGGTCATGATCGAAGTCGCCAACCGGCTGCGGAGCGTCGATGGGGTACGCCACACGGTTTATGCCGACGATGTGACGCTGTGGGTCACCGGCGGCAGCGACGGCCACATAGAGAATACACTACAAGAAGCAGTAAAAACGATAGAGGACCAACTGAAGGGATGGGGGCTGGTGTGTTCCCCCGCAAAGTCGGAGCTGATGGTGAACACAAGGGGGGCACATCATCCCCGAGGTAGCCAAGATTAGAGTGCTGGGCATGATCATCGAACGCAGCAAAGTCAACGGGGCAACGGTCTCCAAGCTCGAAGCTAAGACCGGCACGGCACTGCGTCTCATACGCCGCGTCGCCAATAGAAGAAGCGGGATGAAGGAAGCAAGGCTCGTCAGACTGATTCAAGCCTTCGTGATGAGCCATATCACCTACGTCGCCGCCTTCCATAATTGGCGGCAGTGCGAGCGGAAGAAGATCGACGCGATGATCCGCAAAGCTTACAAATCAGCATTAGGACTCCTAGGATGCACGAGCACGCAGAAGCTCGAAGCCCTGGGACTCCACAATAGCCTGGAAGAGATCGCCGAGGCACAGCAGACGGCGCAGCTCACCAGACTGTCGGGAACCAGGACCGGCAGATCTATCCTTAAACAACTAGGCATCGGAGCCAAGGAAGACGACCACCGGATGCAGGAGCAGATACCGCGGGAGCTGGGCAAGCACATCGTCGTGAGCCCAATCCCGCGGAACATGACTCCCACATTCCATCAAGAAAGAAGAGAGGCGAGAGCCAAGGCGCTGATCGCGCTACACGCCGGCGATGAGGGAGCCGTGTTCGTGGACGCGGCCAGTTACAAGAACATCGGCGACGCCTTCAGCGTCAGCGTGATCGGAGCCAAAACGGGTGAGATCAGGATGGCGGCCAGCGTGCGGACCACTGTGCCCAGCCAGGCAGAAGAAGTGGCGGTAGCCCTCGCCATCGCGGACCCCAGAACGAAGACGGTGTTGTGCGACTCGCGAACGGCAGTGCGCAACTTTGCGAAACAGCGAGTGTGCAGTGCGGCAGCGCGCATCCTGCGAAAGGCCGAAGTCAACGGAGCCATCACCAGTGCGGTGATAAAGTGGTTTCCCGCCCACGCGGGCGCGGAAGTGGCGGGCTCGCTGGGGCTCACCAACCACAACGAGACGGCCAACTCCGTGGCGCGTGGACTCGCCGGCCGCGCCCCGGTAACGGCCGCCGCCGACGTGGTGGATCGCCCCGAGAAGGACACCATGGACGCTTAGAACGAGGTAACCCTGTGGTACCGGTTAGCCAGAAGAACGATGGCCCTGCCCCACCCCCGTCTGACGCGGGAGGAGGCGGTGGTATTCCGCCAGTTACAGACTAACTCCGTGATAACCCCAGTGTTAGCAAAGCACCTGTGGCCGGAGGTATACGTAACAGACTTATGCAGACTGTGCGGGAAGGAAAGGGCCACGTTGGCCCACATCCTGGAAGACTGCGAATGCGCGAACGCGGACAACAGTGCAGACGTTCTCCCGCCCCTCATGGAGGAGGCGAAGAGATCCGAAGACTACGACATCCAACACACGGCCGTCCAGCAGATCCTAGCGGCACTCGAGAAGCAGCGACCGGACGGGATGGAAGCAGAAAGGGTGAACCCGAGTACGCTGAAGCCCGCCGCGAGCGGCTCTCCCCGCTAAGAAGACGTCCGGCCACGTCGCCCCAAGAACCCACCTGAGAGGGTGGGATGATAGGGATTACTGCAGGAGACCCATTAAAGTTGCTCTCTCTCTCTCTCTCTCTCTCTCTTTGAACTGTTTTGTGGAAGTATGCAAATATTAAGACCATCGAGAACTTAATAAATTCAGAAGCTTTAGGCATGGAACAAATTTTGTGATATTTTTATTTTCCTTCCAAAATTTGGGGGAAGTAAAACTTAAATCAGGCAAGATTTCTGTAACTTCCCTTTGCACATAAGTTAAGCTTCACATTAAAATATTACCCTTTCTGTCATGCACATCTTGTCTTCATTATCTAAAAGTGCATCTAATGCACAGCTGCTTCAAGTAGCATGTGTGCCGATGCATTGCACACATATCACATAATGAATCCAGTTTCTGTAACAAGGTCCTATGCTGGCACTGTACCTTTTGCATCTATCCTTATTTCTTCAGTTATCTGCTCTGCATACTTAGTGGTTTTCTGGTTGCCATACCTGGTATACTGAACCCAGTTTGACAGGTGCTGAGATACAGGGTGATTCATTCTCATCGAGACAGATTTTTGTAAAATAAAACTTCTGTTTTATGCAAATTATCTTTTTACAGTTGAGTTATACTCGTCCTTGCAGGCACTTTGTACAGGCAAGATGGCAGCTAAAAGTGGACTTATTACCTAAAATCAATGAATTAGCTTTTTAGTTACTGGTTACATGGCACCAGCACATATTCTGAAAATGGAGGCAGTCACCTTCTTATACCAGCTTATTTTTCGTGCAATGACCACTAACCTCAGAAAACACGGTTGAGAAAGATTGTTGCACACAAAACGGGTTGTGGGATACAATACTTTCTGGACCACTGCAATACCGCTGCCTTTGGTGAAATGATATGTTCTCTCTCTTTTTGGTCTGTCTGTTGATTATAGGATTTCTAAAACAATTGACTGGTTTAAGGAGGAGATTTCGCAACAGCTGTCAACCAGTAAATGAAAACGTTAATGAACTAATTTTAGAGAATGGTCCACTTTTAGCGCCACCCTGCCCGTACGAAGTGTCGGCTTGGCGAAGTGCTCATATGTAACGAGATCATCTGTGTAAATAAGATAAGTTTTGTTTTTACAAAAGTCTATTTCGATTAGAATGAATCACCCTCGAGCACCCTTGGTTTGGGGTGCATTGCACCGTGCACCCTATACTACAAACACCCTATAGAGGGTGCTTTGGCACAGAGGTGCTCGTTTGCACCCTCAAAGGGTGCTCGTCCTGGGACAAGTGCTTTACACCCCTAAGGGGTGTAAGAAAGTTTAGTGTGTACATGCGTATAGCGTTATTTTAGCGCACTGTTCGACGCCACGCATTCCAAAGAAAACCCCTCCAAAATTGACAACACGCACAGTGTTGTCAATTTTCTCTAGGTATGCTGTTTTGTAGTCAGCTGGTTTCGGAAACTTGCGCCGTCTGTAAGCATCTCTCACAGCCGAGTTGCTTAAATGGAAGTCATCAGAAATATAAGTTACACGTTGCAGCAACCAACGTTTATAGATAAACGTTGGCTTCGACTGCCCCACTCGCATTCACCCATAACGTCGAACAGAAAGGCGCTAGTGTCGGTTTGAGGTCACTACTTTTCTAAAATATCTATAGCGACAGCATCAGTCTGCACTCGGTGCATTTCGCAAGTTGGTTCGGGGCCGGTTGTACGTGTAGCACTCCGCGGGTGCGATGCAGTAGGACCCTCACAGTGCAAGTCTGGATCGCGGATCGGGAACCCGTCGGTGGCATCACAGGCGGCCATCGCTTGACAACAGGCAGTGCACGCAAGGGAGACTCGCACAAAAGTAGGAACATTAAAGCTTGTACGCGGTGCTCGAAGGCGAGTGTTTTATGAAGTGCTGCGACCATTTTATCGGCTGCTTGGAGATAAAATAGACATTCGTCAAGTGTTCCAACGTCGATTTAAAAAAATGGGCCGGAGCACCACCGACTCTACAACGTCGCTTGCTTCGGTTGCTAAATAAATGACACGTTCAGCGACTGAACGGCACTCTCCAAATTTTAGTTTGTCACGAAACCCCTCACAGCAGTTTAAAAAAAAAAAGCTTCCACCAGAAGTACTATGTACAAGCAGTTAAAACGATGCGAATGTCCCCAGTAAAGGCCTTTTAACTTATCGTTTGCGAAGCTCTGGTGACTTCGAGATCACGAATGACTCCACAATAACTCTCCGTAACCCTTGTTTCACTAAACACATCACACTTTACGCCCAACAAAGTCGCCCTCGACCCTCAACAACATAACATTTAGTTTAAAAAGATTGGTATTCTAACACGTTTGATCTTTTTGCCCACAGTATTTACTGTTATTTGCGGAAAACACGATAGAAGTTTCATGGTCGAGAGCAACCTACTAAGGTATTGAAATTGGGTTTTCCCGTTTCTCCCATAGCGTGCATTTGGTCGTGTCAAGCGATGACTGCCGGCGGTGCGACTAGTGATTCAAAACTATCGATAAATTGACTATCGATAGTTTTTCCAAAACTATCGATCGTGCCGCAGAACTATCAATAGTCAGCTATTGATAGTTTTTCGATAGTCAACTATTAATAGTACTATCCATAGTTTTTCGATAGTTGACTATCGATAGTGCTATCGACAGTCGAGTATCGATAGTACAATTTGGATAGTTTTTTGTTTTACTATGGATACTCAGATTTCTCGCGATCGATAGTTCTATCCATAGTTTCGCACCACTATGGTAAGTGCTTGGGATAGCTAGTGTCCTATTTGAAAAATAAAGCGAGAAAAAGACAAGAGGGATCGACGCAAACTACTAGTTTCGCAAAACTATCAATAGTAAAGCGTCGACAGTACTATCAACAGGTTTACGATAGCAGACTATCGATAGTTTTTCGATAGTCGACTATCGATAGTACTATCCATAGTTTTTTACTATCGATAGTCAGATTTCTGGCGACTATCGATAGTTTTGCGTTACTAGGTGCCACTCGACTATATAGCAATGCAGGCCTCTATCCGCGATCCAGCCTACTAAGAGATCAGTGGTGCCAGTACTATTAGACACAACTCGTTTCTTTGCATTCAATTTTCGCAACTACAACGTAAACAGCACCACACTGCCAAATCTCGAGCAATGCCAGTCATCTGCAGCGTCTGCAGCTACACTGGGAAGTACCAAAGCGCCATCAAGTAGGACAGATTCGATGAGACTTTCAGTGATTTCAGTTTCGTTTTCGAGTTCGTCGCCTTGGAGGCGCAGGCATGTAAACGTTTTTCAGACAATATTTTCAGTGGAATTTGAGTCGACTGAATTTTGCTGGTACCCTCTGACGCAAGATGTGGCAGTAGTTCGATCACTGCAAATATTGACAAATGTCGTCCGCTATCGTTGCAACGGCCAGATAGACTCGAAAGAAAATGGCATCGCAGTCTGCTCCGCCAACTTCACCGGCTCTTTCAATATTTAGAACATTAAAATCGCGCCTGTCGTCCATATAATTGGACATTCTGATTGGCCTTATGGAGCACCACCCGCAATTCGCGAGAGCCTGCACCGAGCTCACCGCTCAGTTCACCAGAGATGGGCGAACTCTGTGGTGGGCCAAGCTTGTGCGACGCCTAAACAGCCAGGGGCCGGCGAACAAAACTCGGGCGGCGTGGCAGCAGTTTTGGAGTGCGAAACTTAGAGTAGCAAAGTGCAAGGCAGGTATTCTGAGTGAGGACTGGAGGGGCACGGCAGGAGGGCCACCCCGAGGTTCGTTTCCGACTCCAGAGGAGGAGCGAATTATCGGAATCATCGGTGTGGACACGGCCCAAGGTTGCAACGGGCCAGTGCTGGGACTGGAAGTGAGGTCACACCATTTATTCACATGCCGACCTTTATGGTGCGTTGATTAGCAGTGGGGAAACCACCCCCAAATACTGCTGCCCTTGTGCATGGTGAAACAAAACCTTGCTAAAATGCCCTCGAGTATATCACCATCTTGCTGTCATGTAGAGGGTCGTAGTAAATTAGTATGCTAATTCTGAGCCTGACTGCATATATCAAGAAAGGTTCTTAAGGTAGTGGGATACGTGGGTCGGCAGTTGGCGGGCCAATAGTTTGCAAGTTCTAGCCACTAATAGAGTTGCCGAAAGTATTTCAGCCACCGGCCGAAGATGCTCTTCAAACTGGGCCATCAACCTCGACGGCATTCGGAGACCATCCGAGTGAACTCAATAAGCCGGATGACGAGGCTGGAGGCAAGTGTTTCTTTCAATGAGAAGGTGCTATGAGAAGGTGTTACTGCTCTTAAAAACCAGTTAGAATGGGAACCACTATGCTCAAAAAGACGACGACTGCGCTTGAAGTTTCTTCATGCAATATATCATGACCGTACGGGTATTAGTAAACCGAAGTTCATTCAACCACCTCACTTCATTTCTCGAAGATTGGAGCACTCCAAGAAAATAAGAAGATACACAGCCCGAACCAACATTTCTAAATATTCCTTTTTTCCTAATACCATAAAAAAGTGGAATGAACTGTCTGACGAAACTGTTTCCATCGTGTCTGACGATGGAAACAGTTTCGTTTTACGACAGACTGCCGCGTGATGGTTGGGCAGGCTGTCACGACTGAAGAGAATATAATATCTCCCCTACGTTTACCTTCTCTTGTGGAAAATGTGCCGGGTTCTGTGGGTAGCGCTGTCTTGCCCTGTTTCGCGATTTTTCTTTTTTATATATAGGTTCTTTTTTCTATTGTGGTTCATGTGAGTGGAGGGGCTCGTGCCTCTTTTTGTGACACTCAAACATTTTTTTTTGTCTCGTGTTTGGCTGATTTTGTGTAAGTGTATATTCACCTGTGAGCTTGTGTTTCTGCTTATTTGTACATTGTATACACAAGTACAAAGTCATCTTATACGCAAATGTACTATAACCCCCCCCCCCCCCCCACTGCAATAATGCCTCTGGCGCTGCGGGGTAAACTGAAATAAATAAATAAATAAATTATATATACAATCTGCAAATCTGAGGTTGTCTCACAGCTTAATTTTTATTGGAAAACTTGATATGGTTAATCCGATAATAATTTTCATTAACCAGGGTTTCCCGGCCCAACTCGACGCCCAGTATGTGGTGCCGGTCGTCTCCGCTATCACCCCACCCGGTTCAGAGAGGAGTCAGGCGAGCTCCTCGTAGAGTCCCAGGCCGACCTTGCGACCCAGGTCACACGGCTCGTTCAAGCGGTTCACCAGCAGGTCCAAATATTAACAAAGCAAATGCATTCACTAAACCAGAGACGTGTAACTTGCACGCAGCGAGTTCACTCAAGAATCAAGATCATGCATCATTGGACGCACATCTTTATAAAGTGCAGAGGCAGTCCATAATACAGGAATTACTCTTGTGTAATCATTGCTTGAAAGAAATTGAAGCAGTGAACAACCATAAAAAGCAAACATTTAGTGGGTACTCACTATATTACGCATCCAGTGTAGTAGGTTGGTCGTATTTATGACACATTGCAACCCACGTAGTACACATCCGGCGTAAACCCTTACGATCGATGTAGCAAACTCATCTCCTTTCTATCAGCTAACTAACTGAAATCACTTATTTTATCGGGCAGATATCATTCAATTTCGGCCAGCTTACTCTTTGGTTTCATTAACCTGGTCCTTTGACTACATAATTTTGTCACAGGTAAATTAAATATCAAGCTGCGATACATTCACTATTTATGATCTTATTACCACAAAGCGGAAATCAGCATATTTGTGATACGCTGTGCAAAGTGGCAGTGGACAAGCAGGACATATATAATATTAGTTTCCAATTACATGTGCAACTTTAGCTGGGAAATTAGCCATCTGCAATAGTTTCAAACAAAGGGGAAGCAAGATATTTATGCAGACTTTGCATTAGATGTGACGGTGATGTGTGCATTTTGCTAGAAGTAAACATTTCAGAATTTGTCTCGCCCTAATCTATACAGTAATGTGAGTGATACTTAGTGATACATGATGCATTGCTTTGTAAACATCTACTAAAAAAACATAAGGTGTTGCTCGACCCAAGTTGAGTGACAAGGTCCTTGCTGCCGATCCTGCAACTTTGAAGGGAGTACGAGTAGGTCAATGCTGAGTATGTGGACGATGAGCATTTCGCCGATAAGTATGTCCACGCAGAACAAAACCCTCCTACCAGTTGACGCAGCTGAACATCGCCACCGATCGATGCAGTCGAGAGCCTACAAGTGGGAGACTTCAACAATGACATTCCTCTCGACAACCTAGAAGCAAATGGCAATGGCAGCCGGAACAATACAACATCCGCGATCGACAGCAACCTACCAGACGAAACTCCAGCTGCAGTCACCGCCCTTGTGCCCCCAAACCCCGTTATACCAACGAAGCCACCCTGCTTCTTTGTGGGCGTCACACAACAAACAGGATCGCGATATGAATTAGAACCACGGGACTCTGACCTGCGCGGTGCTCGGAGTAAATACCTCGCGGGTGATAACTTAAGTTCAGACGGCAACATTTTCGATAGGGAGGATGGTGGAATGGTGCGTCCGAACTGAGAAGGATGAAGTACGGTGGCTGAATGAAGAAAAGTCTCTGGCCCGTTACAAATGTTACAAAAAGCACAATATTATGCAGTGAAGAAAAGCTGTGTATGAAGGTGGGAATAAAACCATCATATATTGCACTCTGTAGAATGATTTAATGAAGTTAACCAAACGTTAACCAAAAATTGACACCTCGCTCGGCGCGACGTCAGCGTCGCGAGAGTCCAATTAGCGCGTTTTGCGAACTTCGGGCCCAACTTTGTGTTCGACGAGTTTAGTTACCTTGAAGTCAAATTTGGACTGGTTGCTCTCTGCTTCACAATGCAACACACTATCGCCACATGAACCTCTAGCGCTTATTGTTAATATCTTCATTATTCAGGCCACACCAGATAACATCAACAGGCACGTGCCTTGTCAATTTACCCACGATATACACCCAAGGAGGGGGGTCGGTGGCCGAGTGGTCTACCTCACACCAGATTGGAGCACGTGGAACGAAAGCTCGCGCTGTAAAAACCAGGATCCTCGGTACAATCCCCACCCCTGCCTATCTGATCTGGATGAGCATCGTACCGGCGTGCGGCCGTGTATCACTACTGCGCGGTGCACGTTAAAGACCCCAGGCTAGCGGTTGTACTGCACTGGCTAAATTGTTCATTTAGAGCGGAGACACCAGACGGCCACAGAGGCAGGCTAACTCCCGGCTGTATAAACATACACACAACAATTTTACACCAACGGACAATGCTGCACTTGACAAATCGGTCCTTCGTTCATAGGGTAAAACATCGGTTGGAACGAAACGTGGTTAGGATTCTGTCACGGACTGGCACTGTGGTGTAGGTATAGTTGCATTTCCCTGGTAAATCTGTACCTGAGATCGACGGCGATCGAAGTGGATAGGCACACTTCTGCACAGAAACAATGTGTTTGCATCGGGTTGTTGTTGGCTACCCTTTTGTAAGAAATTTATCTTGGTGTTTTGGATGGACGGGTACATTCGAAATTGCAGTCGTTTTCGCCTGGATGCGCGATGGTAAGAAGGTATGTTGATAAAAACTTTATTTGCGTTTTTAACGGTTTTTGATAAAACCGTTAAAAAGTTGAGTTAAATGGAAACATATCTGCAGCTCTATATGTAACCTCAGGAGTACCGCAGGGCTGTCTTGTGACCATTATTGTTTTTCTATATATAAATTATATAGCTACGCACACTGATGATCCAATAAAACTAAAACGTTTTGCAGATGATTGCCTTCTTTACTCTTTGATAAACAATACCAATGATCAATTAGCCCTCAACAGGAACCTGGAAAATTTAAGGCAATGGTATGAGGACTGGCAAATGCATATAAATTTTCGTAAGTCCGACATATATTTATAAAACAAACAAGAAGTTCTGAAAATTTGTTGTAACATAGGCAATGTTAATTTGAGTATTGTAAACAGTTTGAACTACCTTGGTGTGGTCATCTCACACGATTTGCAATGGCGCACCCATATAGATAATGTCTACTCTTCTGCCTATCGAAGTTTGTGCTTCCTTAAACGAAAGTTAAAAAATGGAAATAGTAACGCCAAAATCACAGCTTATAAGTTAATGAGTACGCCATCGTTGTATGGAGTCAAAACAAAAAAGTAGACATTAATAAACTAGAAAAAATTCAAAGGCAGACTGCACGTTTCATTCTTGATAAATACAAACGACCAGACTCTGTGTCTGAAATGCTTAACCAGTGTGGACTTAATCATTCGAGACTAGACCGAGAATAGCGCGGCTGAAACTCTTATTCGCGGTGTATAACAAACATTGAACCTTAACCATATTTGAAAGAGACACATAAGCTATCGCGCAAATTAAATCACAATAAAACAATCCAACCGCATAATAGTAGGAGAGAATTTTTTTTTTCATATTTATTCTTTGTACAAACGATTAGAGGGGAACCAACTCCCAGATTATGTTATTAACTCTGCAAATACGTCCCAGTTCGAGTCCTCTTTAGAGAAGACATTTATCCAGCAAAAAATAAAAAAAAGTCACTTTTACTTCTTTTTTTTTCAGTTCACAAAATGTAGCGATATGTTCATGTTGTCTTTAATTAAAATTGTATAACGGTCTTCTTCCATTATGTACATATGTATTCAGTTCAAATTTTGATATGACTGTATATAAATTGTAGTTACCACTCGTGTAACAGCCTTCAAGTGAAGGCTGGCAGTATTGTTAAATAAATAAAATAAAGTCTTGTCACCGACTATAGTAAATGAACGGTTATGAATGGGCAAGCTCAGTTGTACTCTTGTACTCACGGCACCTCAACGGGAAGACCATCGTTCGTAGTTTCTGAAAAATGGCAACCGTCTCTTCGCAGTCGGTACCGAAACAGCCGCCCGACGCACCGCGCTCTCACTCATCGTCCCAACGCCCAGGACAATCCTATTCCCCTGCAGCCCGATGACGCCTCCAGATCTGACCGTAGCGCGCTGTCCGGCGAAGTTCCTGAGCGCGTTGCGATAGTTCCCTTCGTATTCAGCAACATCCTTGAGGTCTCGTGGCTGGATCGAAGACCCAAGGCGCGAAGCAAGCCTGTTCCCAGGCAGTCCAACGAAGCCTCCGGATCTGAACGCAGTGCCCGGTCCGGCAAAGCCCCCGACTGAATTCCGGTAGTTCCATTTGTTTGCAGAATCGTCATGAACTTTTCCTGGCTCGATAGATGGCCTGACGCCCAGAGAAATCCCGTTCCTTTGCAACCCAACGAAGCCTCTGGATCTTACAGCAGCGCCCAGTCCGATGAAGTCCCCGAGCTCGTAGCGATAGTTCTTTTTGTCCTCAGCATCATAACGGAGGTTTCGTGGCTTGGTAGACGGCCCGACGCTCACAGCAAGCCTATTTCGAGGAAGTCCGACAAAGCCTCCAGGTCTAAACGGACCGCCAGTTCCGGCGACGTCACTGAGCGCATTGCGGTAGTTCCCTTTCTCTTCGGCATTTTGAAGGGTTCGTTGCTTGATAGATGGCCCGACGCCCACAGCAAGCCTGTTCCGAGGAGGTCCGACAAAGCCTCCGGGTCTAAACACACCGCCCGGTGCGGCAAAGTCCCCGAGCGCATTGCGATAGTTCCCTTCGTCTTGGGCGTCGTCTTCACAGTTCTGCGGCTCGCTTAACGGTCGGGTCTTGGAAACGTAGGAGTCCGGATAGATGCTAGGCTCCTGCTTGGATGTTGGTACCACGTTGCCGTAGCCGGTCGCATCGGGCCGCTGCAAGAAGCCTTGTGGGGACTGCGACAGGACAACACTCCATCCGTAACGATTCTGGAAGCGTCCCCGGTTGTCACGCCACTGCCGGTTATGCGGGCTACCGGTGTCGACGGAGCCGGTGTCGAAGTCGTATCGGAGCCTGCCGCGGGATTCGATGAAGTCGACCCCCCGGTTTCGTGTAATTTGAGAGTGGCACAAGATGAAAAACAGACACTTTAGCAGCACCGTTGCCTGGAGCCGTAACGTGGGTATGCGCATTCTCAGCACGGCGACGTATGTTTTTGTAGGCGAGGGCAAAGTCGCTCTTGCTTCGGGGAGGACGGTGAAAAGCTGCAGTGCGTCTTGTCGCTCGAACGAGGCAGAACATCAACAAACAAAAGACAAAATGGCGCTTTTAAAAATAAAAAAAAGCGGTTGGTATCACCCGTTGGCGAGGACGTGCGTCGTCCAAGTGGCTTTGAACGAGTGCGTAGAACACGCCCCCCTAACAGGTTTCCAAGAGGCGAAATGAAACGACGTCGAGGCGAAGCTTCCTGATGTCCTCTCCTCCTCGCTTGCGTTGGAGAGGGAAAAGGGTAGCGAGGGGAACTGCGGAGGGCTTGTCTCGGCAACAGGTGCGAACGGCTTGTTCGGTACTCCATACCAGTAATGATATTATTGTAATGCATTACCTTACGCAATAATGTTTATCATTAGATTAGCTTTATGATGAAGTAAGCATAAAATTAACTTCATTAATTTTTAAGGTAATAAAACTTCTTGTAAACATTTCTATTCTTCTAACACCTCCCGGTTAACGCGTACTTATACTTTGTTTCAACTTGCGTGCGGGCGCACTCAACGCTACGAGCTCTTAGATCAATAAAAAATTGGTGTGTTATATTTGCTTCAACGGGCAACTTGGCTCTCAGCGGAAGATGAGCAGATGAGCAATCTAGCCAGTGCGGTACAACCGTTAGCCCGGAGTATTTAACGAGCACCACGCAGTAGTGGTACACGACCGCACGCCGGTACGATGCTCATCCAGATCGAAACGGGCGGGGGTGGGGATCGAACCCAGCTTTCCTGGGTTCTGAAGGGCGAACTTTCGCTCCACGCGCTCCGGGCTGTTGTGCGCTAGTCCAATCGGCCACCGTAAAAAACACCCTCAAAAGCGCAAGTGACAGGGCCTTCCATGTACATGAATGGTTTGGCGGTTATAGAATACGCTCAGAAACATTAAGAACGCCATGTTGGAGCCCTTTTCACGTTGTTTGATTAGTACCATCAGCACGTAGCAACAACTGCGTACAGCCCACGGAGTAAGATATATATAAGTGAAGATACATAGACCCGTGAACGCTGTGACGCGAGTCACCAGATAAAGTCCTATAACCCTTTTGCTAACATACACAAGTATCAAAAACAATGCTGGTAAAGGACGCGTGTCGACTTATTGTGTGTAATAAATATTCAGAGTAAACAATCTGGTGACATCACTTGCAACGAGAGCGGAGAGAGGACTTTATCTGGCCTTACCTTCGTGGAGCGGTGGCCACACCCATCTCTTTCTCTCTCGGCCTGTCTGTCTGTCTGTCTATCTATATATGTATATATATATATGTGTGCGTGTGTGAGTGTGTGTATATATACCTAAAGTTACGGCGAAAAAAGCCACACAAGAAAAAAGACTGAAGTGCTGGAAAGAAATGGCCTTTGTTTAAAAAAAAACAATTAAAATTATAAAGCAGAACGCTAGATTCGCGGAGAGTACACTTACAAACGACAGAACAAAAATAATTTGGCTTGTGTGGACTGGATATTTATACAGCGTGTAGTTGGTCAGCCATCTTTACAGTTGCGACGAGTCACTCGCTATAGATGAGTAATTTAGACAGTGTAGTTCAAAAATAAATTGTGTAAAAGTCACATTCATACACTTGTTCCCGAACCAGTTTCTTGTCACTTTAAGTCTAAGGAACATAACGGTTTTCTAGTTTTAGTTTTATTGTACTTCAGTGTAGCTATAAAACCTCCAGAGACCGTCAAAATAAGAGAACACAATTCATTTATAAATTTTATACTCTAGAACCGAAGGGCCCTAACATACCTAAAGGAACAGTCTTTTTTTTCCTTGATATTTAAAATAGACATTCTAATTGGCGTTGCACTGTCCTTTTCTCTTCTTTCTTCTCGTTTGATCGTTTAATACGCTACGAGCGAATATTTTATGAAATGATCGACATATTATGAAACCAGGCTAACTAACCACATGACCAAAGACTGCTTTTACCTAAAAATTCCACTTATTTTTATTTTGCTTTTTTACAATTTAAAAAGGTTTCGCCTTTTTTGTTATTTAGTATGAATCAATTAAATGACAAATTTATTTAGTAATTATTTTTCACGTATCTTTTTTTACGTGAGGTATTTAACAGGTGAAAAAAAATTAATTGAGGTTTATTATTGATTGAAGAAGAACCTACAAGATTCCAAAACACGCCACAGAAGACCTTTTTTTTTAGGCAATTTTCTGGTTTGATTTTGGTATATATATATATATATATAAGCTAAAATACTTAGTGATCCGGGAAAAGGGGGAAGGGGGGGGGGGGGGGGCTCTCTTTAAATAGCTCCTCGGAATTAAAAGAACTGAAATTCAAACAAGCGAGAATCGGAACAACCAAGGAAGAATACAAGTTGAAGGAAGGTGGAGAAAAGCAAAAGCAAGACAAGGAAGACGAAACTTTCATTTAATTTAGTAACAACCGGACTATGCCTGCTCAGTGCCCTGCGGCTGAGGTCTCACTGGCCATAATTTCTCTCATTATATTTCTCATTTTAAAACAATGAATGTTTTTAGTTGGTACCTTTGTCATTTTCATTTGTTTTAAAATGGCTTTAAGTATACACTGCTAACGAGGAAGCAGATAGGGGTAACTTTATATTTTATATTTTTTTTTTATAATATAAACTTAAAAATCTGCTGCTAGATGTCGTGAGGTAATGACAGGTGTGGTGACTGCTCCATGATTAACTTCGGTAGGCAGCAATACCTCGAATGTCGGGGTGAATGTTGCGAAGGGGTTCGCTGGAAATTGTGTAACTAAAACCATGCAGGATTCCAGCGTACTCACGATTAGCGGACGAAGAAAATACAAATGCGAATCATGCACTCAAGGGCAAGGTACAATAACCGCCACGCCCCCTTCTTGAAAAGGAAGTTGCCGGCCACTAAAAACAAAGAGAGGTTTTCGACGCTCAAAATGGCGGCCAGGTTCTCGGCTTGGTGGAAGGTGAAACTATTCCTCACGAAAGTTGGCAAGCAAACAGCGGTGGCGTCGTCTCAGGGGGAGGTAATTGCGGCGATACGTGATCAGAGTAACAAACTACGAGCTAATGCGAGCAAAACGTTGGAAGCTATAAACCAGCTCCGTGCTGCGAATAATAAATCCTGTTCCGTGCCCCCAAGAAAAAAACACAAAAAATTAAACCAAGCTACGTTCTTCGGCGTCATACAAACGTTCTTCGGGAAGAGGAAGGTTGACCACCACTTTCCAACGTACTGCGACTCCAGGAAAGGGTACTAGCACAGTTTTGAACCTCGAACCTCTTTGATTCCAGGACGAGAGGAATCAACTGAGCAAACCGACCGAGCTACTACGCATAAAACTGACGATGGCTACGCGGGGACCACGAGAGCCGGGAAATGCAAGCCGTCGACAATTTCAAGGGTTCAACGCCCGCGAAATTTATTGTTTGTGGCTCACCTTCTCCCAGAAAAATCATTTGAAAATGTGTGTGGACCGCTGACTTCAGTAAATAATGTAACCCTGCTATGAATATACAAGGATAAGAAGTAGGTGTGACACTGATTCGTCTTTCCACATTGCGGTGGAGCCTAGATGAGGCCATATTGCATGTCACCAGCAATTCTAAACTCCGACCTGAAGGCTCTGTCCATTAGCCGCTCTACGGTCCACTAAGGAGAGCGTGCATTTTTCATTAAAATTAACGAACAGTATGAGAATGGCAGTAAACAATGCGCGAAAACCCTCCCTATATTTGTTCGTAAAATATATAAAAATGGCGTGATGCTGACTTTCGCGGCGCCGAGCATTTTCCGCCGAGTTTGCAGTTTACCGCGATGACTGAGCTTACAAAAGTTGCGACCCAATAGATGGAGCTGGCGTGCCCATTGCGATCCGGAGCTATTTAGAAAAAATTTCGCAGGCCTGACAAGAAAACCTACGTGGAAACTGTGTGGACTGCAGTTAGTGTTAACGGGCAAACGAGTGTTATCTCAGGAAATTACCATTTCCCTCCAAACTGTGACATTTCGTTTGTGTACTAACGACTATTTGAAACCGATAAAATTCTCAAAAGTTACGTTTTTTATTATTAGAAATGTTGATGCTTTCTAGAAAGATCTCGCAACTTGGAAATCAAAAATGAACTTGACGAACTTGAACGGAAATTCGAGAATGTTCTTTCGAAAATGGCACTTCTCAAGCGACGTTCCGATGACGCAGAGTGTCAGTCTCGTCGGTCCAACTTGCTTCTCTTTGGTCTGGACGACGTGGCTAGGGAAACATGGGCCGAATCTGAAAAGCTGGATTGGATGTGTGCTCAAATAAGCTTAACATAAAAATTGACCCTAGCACAATCGAGCGGGCACACCGGATTGGGAAGTTTGCGACCACCAAAAAAAAGGCCCATAGGATACGGTGCTGCGGTCCTGCTAAAAGAGAAAAAAGAATGGGTATTTGCATCAGCGAGGATTATCCGAAAAATGTTAAACTTGCAAGAAAACGGCTACATGAACCTTGCTCGTACTAAGGAGGGGCGTTACGAAATTCGTGTCGATAAATTGTATATAGACCATTCCATTTAAAGCTCTCAGGGCAGCGCCATTTCGTTCGACCGCAGCGCCCGACTCTGCTAGCAGACGACAAACCGGGAGGTTGCCGTTCTCCATTTTTGGGCTGTACCAGCGGGCTGTACCGAACATGAAACTCTCGCGCGTGGCTGCCGTTGTGAAGTGGTTCGCGTTTTAGAATATTTTTGGCTACTCCAAAATCATCCTATACCGTCCTGTTGTTTTATACCAGTAAATGATCAACTAGCGGATCTTTGTTCCGTTGTTTCAATAGGAGGTGAGTAAGACGGCAGTACTGCCCTCAAAAACTGCGTCTTTTGCGTCAGGAGAACACATTATTTATTATTCCAGACTTCCACTCATGGCCGCTAAAGGCCAACACCAGTACGAACTTTCTGCAGTAAAAAAGCTACAGCACCCGGATTTACTTCTCGCCGGAAAAACCGGCCACTCGGACAGTTTTCCCACTTCTTTTCCTTATTTGCACGCAGGTAACAGCGCAATCGCAATGGTTAGCCTTTTATCGAGCATTACCATTAAACAATACCTCTCAAAACAAAATTCGCGCATCTGCGTTTGAAATCTCCAAAATGATGCGATTTTAAACCGAGTTTCAGCACCAGCCGGATATTAGGTACAGCCCACTCGGCGGAGCGGACGACCCGCGGGGTGAGAGGGAGAGGACATGTATCTCTCTCCGCTCTTCCTAGTGAAACAGTCTAAAGGCGAAAAGCATTCTTCTTTATTATCACACAAACGAAATATATGAAGCCACCTCCTAACCAATTAGAGATATCTCAAATGTTTCTACCCCGACTAAAGAAAAACGCCGGTAAACACACGTGCGGCTCCCTTTTGCAAACGAAATTCCAGTGTTTTTAGCTAACTTAAGAAGCATAATCCGTAACCGCTATGGCCTGTCAATAGCTATTGACGCATCATCAAGCGACTGTTGTTTTGACACAAAACCTGGCTTTCAGGTGTTGTCGTGATAGTGAGATTTTTTACTCTAATAAATGCTACAACTTTTATCGGTGCGACAGAACAGATAGGCGTTGGGGAAGTGTCCTTATCGCTGTGAATGAAGTCATTTAATGTTATCGCGTAAATATTGTTTCCTTGTTTAAATTTTTTTTTTGCGTACGCCTGCAATGGGCTTACAAAAATATTATTTTGTGCGCTTGTTACCGCCCTCCCAAATGTTTGTTCAGATTTGCATTATGGTTTAAGTATGATATGTTCAAGCTTTTCTCTAGCACCTATATTTTTACTAGGTGATTTTAATCTTCTAGTCAAGTGGTCTGGACTGTATCCTGTTTTATCTTGCAGTTCTACAGAACACTCTGATTTCCTCAGTTTTTGTACTATTTTTTTTGTTACACAATGTGTCACTGAGCTTATTCGGATAACTTATAAAACCGCAAATGTGTTAGACCTTACTCTTACAACTCACTCGAATCTCGCTTCTTCAACTTATTTGCCTGGCATTAGAGAACACGCTATTTTGAATTTCCACCTGCTTACTGCAACATGTGTTTCAAGTGAATATACGAAATACATTCTAGCTTATAGCAAAGCAAACTTTGACGCAATAAATAATGAGTTGGCTTGCTTTCTTGACGAATTTCTGTCTCCGGTTTCAGAACGTACGGTAGGGACTAACTGGAACACATTTACATTTCCTGTGATTTCAGATAAAGCTTTAGATAAGTGGAAACCATGATTTTAAACCACAATATGGCCAAGTGTCGTTACTCTGAAGCGTAGCTTATTTAGGGGCACTAGGCAGGACGACTTGCTTGAGCGACTGAGTTGAAGAGGAGAAAGACGACGAAGGCCAAGCGAAAGACGACGAAAACAAAACAAAAAGGACAAAACATACAATGGGCGACTTGCTGTTTCTAAAAAACGCACAAACACCAAAAACATTTCCTTCAAGCAGTGTCCGCGGCACTGGGCGACGTGGCGACTGTCGACCGGCGCCGCAGTGTCGCGCTCGTCGTGGCTTCGCCTCGTGGCCCCTCCTGCAGGTCTCGCCACAGCGAAACAAAAGCGCCAACAGCCGTCAACTTTTTGGTTTTATTTTGATGTTTATGTTCCCTTTCTTCCTCCTTAAGGAATATTGCAAAAAGAAATACACACTCACACAAAGAAAGCGCTTATAGTCTTTTGGCATACCAAGATATATTTCGTTTCACTGCGATGGACACAATGACCTACACAAGCAAATCCATAGTTTCTGTAGCTCGTCTCGGGACTTCGCGGTCCCCGCGTCACTCCGCAAAACCGGAAGCCCACACGGCACCCTCCGAGTTATAAATTGGCTCCGTCGGCTCGTGGCGCACGCTGCGGTCCATGGTAAGGTGAAAAAAAAAAAAAAAAGTATAGAAGTGTGGCATACAATATACATCTTTTTTTTTTAGCTGTCTCGATGTCGTTTGTTTAATCAAAACTGAGCCACTGAGGCTACCGTCCCGAATATTTCTTTGGCTTGGCGCCGTGGTCCGCAAGGCGCGGCTCTCATTTGATTGCACCAAACCGTCTCCATGAACCGGTAACCGCAACATAAAATTGGGATTCCGTTCCGGTTCGGTTTCAAAATCAAATGTTTAAATTGGGATACAGCTTTGTTCCGGTTCAGTTTAAAAAAACGGTTTTGCTCCCGTGTTCGGTTTGGGTTCGGTTTGACGCGCTGGGTAAAAAAAGCTACATGCTAATCCAGCATGATTACAACAGTCGTGTTGTCGTGCCTCTCGCGGGGCCAGGAACGACAGCCTTTCCGCGTACAACGTTTATGTTTTGGTCGCTTCACTGGAGGCGGGCTGTTTTCATCCTCGAAGGTGCATAAGCCAGGGAGACAATAAAGTCGCTAGTCACCTCCAGCACAATGATGCTGCTCCAAGAGCCACTTACCATGCGCTAGCAAAGTGCGCAGTCAGCCCGTAGGCCCTAATCGGCAAAGCTCGCATAAGAACCTAGCCCGTTCAGTTCCCACTTCAGGATAAAAGGTACCTAGTTCCGATTATAATGCAATTAAATGCAAAGGTGCAAGCAAGCTGGACAAGAATGACGAAAATAATCCCTGGCGAAGGGGAACAAGAGGGACATAGGACAAACACAAATCTCCAAACACAGCTAGGTGACTTGTGAGCGAAAGAAAAATCCGCCTGGTCCTGGTATCGAACCGGTTTGCTCTACTGACGTCTAAACCCTGGTTAGCTCAGTTGGTAGGGCGTTCCACCTGTAATGGAGAAGTTCCGGGCTCGATACCCGGACCGGACGGATTTTTTCGGTCACGCACCAGTCACCAAGCTGTGTTTGGAGGTTTGTGTTTGTCCTATGTCCCTCTTGTTCCACTTCACCAGGGATTATTTTCGTCATTGGTTTCTAGTTCCATTCCATTCCTCCCAGCGCTGCCGGCATTAGAGTCCATTTCGATTCTGGTGTCGCAAAAATGCAAAATGATTCCGAAATCATACCGATTCCGGAGTGGCGACTCCGCAACACTGCTTCACTGGAACACCGATGTGATTGGACCGCCAAAATTCCCTTTTGGAGAAGCAAAATTTTCTTATGAAGCACGAGTACATATTTTCTATTCATTTTACTCTGAATCTTATGTTGAGATGCAACTAGTCGCCTGCCTAGCTCACATTCACTCTGTGCCTTTTTTGGCTAGGTTACCATTCCTTCAAAAGGAGGGTTTGGTTTAATCAACAACTCAATTACTAACTCTTTTGTGTGCCTAGAAACACGAAACACGGAACAAAGCAACAAGAATGTTACAACAAGAGTTATCCTGTTCGTTTAACGAGCTACCCTCCAGCAGCCGTTTTTGAAACACAGGCTAATTGGTGAAGGACAGAACTCGAACATCTCTAATTCTTAGTGAATGAAAACATATATTTTAATGAATGACTGTCATCATTCCCTTGCCCCGTGGAATAAGGTAGAAGAAAAAGGGAAACAGTCCTGGAGGCCCGCTTTAGGCGAGGAGTGAGTCTAGGACCGTTTTCGGTGTTGTGGAGGCACTGCAGGGTGAGTTCAGATGCGTTGACTCATAGGTCAGGGGTGGAACTCATGAAATGTACTTGGGAGCAGCCACGGGAGGAGCTGAAACACCTCTTTTGGGGCAGGTTGGGAGCAGCTAAGACTACATTCTGGAGCAGTCTAGGAGCAGCTCAGATCAGTTTTTATTGCACTTCAGCTTGTGTCTTAGACAAGCACAGGAGCAATTTCAATTGTGCTTAGCAGCACAGAAGAACATGAGTGGTTAGGGACCTATGCAGATGGAATAACAGTGTAACAGATGCGAAACCTTGAAATTTTGTGAGCCTTAATGGGAATCAAAAAGAAATTACCCTATGTTTCTGGAGATAGCGTCCTTGATATTTTCTGAGTGGCTTTCAGATGCTCAAGATGTAAACCAGCACTGCTTATCGCACAACCCACACGTGCTCGACATAGTAATTATATGTGCGAACCACGTGACGTGCGTAAGCAGGACGCGCAGTTGCACGGAGGAACAGGGCAACAAATTTTGAGTTTATCCTATTTTGCAACTCGATATCGAAGCAGCAGACTGCGATTAACAAATGTATCGCAATTGAAGCGATAAGCAGGAGCAAGGTTAAAGTACGCCGAGCAGATCTGCCGCTCATTTAAGAGCTGCTGGCCGGCAAGGTTTCGGATCGGACCGCGTTTCAGCTCTATCAAATCACGATTTATTTTGCGCGAATGAGGTTCCAACTTCTAACGATGAAGTACTAAAAGGAATATTTTGCTCATTTGCTTTTAACTGGATGACGTCCGGATCCCGCGCCGCAGAGCCTCAGGCAATCTGACGCTCAACGACTCGACCTCATCTCGGCCGACTTGTTTAACCGCTTATGGTTGAAGAAAAACAATCCAGTCGCAGGTGGTGTAGCGCTTAGAATCCGAGATTTTTCGCGCGCTACTGACTGGGGATACACAGGGGGAATAAACAGAACAAATGATTGCAAGGCCGACCAGGCTAAACGCCCTCATTGTTGCCAATCGAGTCGACAAAAACCGAAACCAAGACAAAAAAAAAAGTTTTTTGGCGCACGTTTTGCGATTTGGCGCATAATGGCGCGAGGTATTGGCTGTGGCGCAGTTTCTGCAACATGGCGCAGGATCAGGGTGGCGAGTTCCGCTTATAATAAGCGGATTTGGGCTTCTTTTTTCACCGAGTCGCTGGTAGATTTTTCCAGTCGCTTGTCGCGTTTTTTGGCTTATTCGCGTTTTTCCCGCAAGTATTGCTATAATTTTATTGTACGTCAAGGGGGGCACATTGACAGCGCGTTTGTCGTCAAAAACGCGAAAAACAGCAGGACCGCTTGGCGCCGTGGTTAGGTGGCGCAAGCTACCGTCCGTCACAAAGTACAAAACAGTTACTATACATTCATAAATGTTTTGGCGCCTTGCCCACCTTGCATGTCGGCAGTCGCGGTCGTCGTGTCTAGTTGCCATTGTGTTTTGCGCAAAATGGCTTCGAAGTGGTCGAAGTATGGCAAAAGATATTGTAAAGAGTGGGAAAAGGAAACACAGCTTAAGTACTGGCTGCGACCAGTCACTGGAGACGATAAAAAAGCAGCGTGCAAGTACTGCAAGTGCGAGATCCGCACTCATCACGCCAACCTCGTTCAGCACATGGCAACCGGAAAACACGTGAGGAACTCTCGGCCACTTTCCAGTGCACGTTTGACTACCATGGGCTTCACCAAGTCGTCGCCTCCAAGAACGATACCAGAACTGGAGCTCAAGCTGGCATGCTACTCAGCGTGCCATGGCACTAATTGGCGGATAGTGGCATGGCACGCTGATTTCATATTTGAGCGAGTTCGCCTTCGTATTTGAGCCAGCTTTCTTTCTCATTCTATTACTAATAAACTTATTTCAAGAATGTGTACATTTATTGAACTTCTGCTTGTTTGTGGCTTCTTCACAAAGGTCACGCCGCTTTTTTTGGGCTTGGTTGGGGACGACTATTTGCTTATTCGCTCGGCCGCATCTGGCCACCCTGCGCAGGATGGCGCAGAAACATGCGTCTGGCGCAAAATGGCGCAAATGGCGCAGCCGTTCCACCCCTGGTAGGTTTTCCTGTCTTCGGGTAGCTGAGGTCACGTGGGGTCCCAATGCTCATGTAGCACTGGGCATTCCCAAAGAAGGTGCCGAGCGTCGCAGTTGGAGCTTCAAGCCCTTTTGGGATACACAGAGTGCCGCGACCCTCTTCGGGTTTCTTCTCCAAGAGTGCTCGTTTGGCTGGGGTGATAGCGGCGCCGGTCCGTATCCTCCGGAGTCGAGTGGCCGCGCACCTGCTGTAGCCAGGGTCCACAAGGACCCTGGCAACGATTGCAAAACGATTGAGGGATTTTCTGGAAAGATCTGCCTTCGAGCTCATTCAACCCCTCTAACGAAAACAGGATTTGGGTCCCTTGTGATTTCAGCTCCGTTCCTGAACGACGTGAGATCAGTATCGTGGGACAACGCTATTTTACCCCCCCCCCCCTTTCAAAAGCCGGCCTCAGCTTGTTGGTAGTGCCGTACTTCACTCATCATGTGGTTTCCCTGACTTTGCAACAGTACATTTAGAAGTCGATGGGAGAAAACCTGTAGATATTTCCTTCTCAAAGGCGCCTCGTTTAAACGGACCTACCATCTTTTCATTGCGGCGTTGCAGTCTGCTCTTAGAAAACAGACTCAAAGGAAACATGCGACAAGAACCTACTACTGTTCTCGACGACTTGTCAGACCCATAGAAGAGAGGGATGTATCCGAGCCCGATATGAAGAAACTAAAGTCGATCAGCACTAATATCACATGGTGTAAACAAGAGGTCAGGCATGCAGCCCGGTTAGCTCTATCAAGGCATGTCCCGAGAATTTCGACCTTTAGAGACGTTGATCCTCTCAAGAGGTAGAGAGAAGAGTTCATCTCTGGCATCCACCAGATCAAACCTGATTTTTCTCAGAGGCCAACTACATCCCATCCGACTCTGTGGACTCCGAGTTGACCGATCCTTGACCAACAGTTCTAGAGTAGGTCAGCTACAAACTGGTGCCCACTACAAGCTAAGAGAGCTTATTCAGGGAATCGAACCTCCCCACGTTTTCATCTCCGGTGGCGCCGGTTCAGGCAGAATGACAGCAGCCCTCAATCGCTGCTTCCCAAACTCGGTTGGAGTGTCAGTAGTCTCATGAACTAACAGGACCAGGAGGCGCTGGGGCCGCCCTTTGCCATTTCATATATGAATCCTTGGTTTCGGGAAAGCCGCTTGAACCTCAGCCCCTTTAGGAAAGACCCCTCAGACCTATCGAAAAAAGTAACTTGGATTTACATCACTAAGTGGTAAGTTTAAATATAAGACCATACTCGAATCAAATAGTGTTACATGAAAAATAATATTAGAATAAATTAATGCAACTGCGAAATTTAATGTTTTGCTAAAATTCTGAAGGTTGGAATAACACCAACCTTGTTAATTCGGTCAAGAAAAACTTTTTATTTAGATATGAGCGTGGATGGCAGTTCTCGCATATATTGTTACAACGCGAAATGACTATCTGGGTGCTAACTAAACCCTTTAAAATATCTGGCTGAGGTTGTGGATACGATTCAATTCAATTTTTATTTCAAAGCAGGTCATAAAAAAGAGTAGGCTCACAAAATCAGCATTCTGCTTGTATGTGGGACGATGCGATCAAATGAAATACATGTTATTAACAACAAAAAAAAAACGCTCTGCGGAAAAAAAGTAATACTTCGTAACAATAAAAGAAGCTCAAAATTAGAAACAAAAAAAAATAAAGGAGCAAATTAGGGAATGAAACATAGGCACTCATAACCAAGTCTACTCATGCAACATTGAATTTTTTTTAATTTTTACAACGGTCATGCTACGAAATCTACAACTCAGATGTTCGACACCATTTTTTTTTCAATGCCCAAGTGAATGTTAGATTCATAACAGACTCTGGAAGTTCGTTAAATAAAGAAGGAATGTAATGATTTCTGTTTCTTTCCATGCAGTATGTATTTTTTCGGAGCTACGTACCTTGCAGTTCGTCTCAAATTTCTATATTTATTTACGGCAGTTGAGTAGGAATTACTCAAATAGCTATTTGTTACTACTACGTATGCAAAAAAGCTTTTCAAAAACAGAATGCCCGACTCCTTAGCTTTCTCTTGAGTTTCCAATACTTGATATAAAGTTCCATATCATGTTGTTTACCATGTGTTTAGTATCATATCTATCGCTCTTGCTTTATATTCTGAACAATGACCATACAGTGTAATACCGTACCATAATGCAGCTTCCGCAAAGATTTAAACACAAGCTATGTTATCTTCAAGCTGCACATACTCTTTAGTTGATACAAATACACTGATATGACTCGTAGTTTTTTACAACCGATTCCATTTGCGCATTCCACAGCATGTGTTCGTCAGCAAAGACGACTAAATATTTAACTGAACTATCGTATGCTAAATGTTTACAGCTACAATCCATACACTGTACCGATTGCAATAAAATGTTTGGATATATTCCAATCTGTTTGTGCGGATTTCGAAAACACATCAGTTTTGTTTTTGCAACATTCACAGAAATAAAATTCACAGCAAACCATGTAACTCTCATATCAATGTCTCTGAAAAACAGAAATTGTTTCATCATACTTGTCACGTAGTAAAACTGCATGCATGCATGTGATAACACTACGATGCATTCACCAACCCACATTTCGTGAAGCAAATGATAATACCATTCCAGGTAATGCTGATTTCTGTGGATTGTTTGAAATATGTATATCCGCTCTGCGCGCGATTTTTCAGAAAGTAAGCAGAGGTGTTCTTAATTTGATAACGGAAGGCACTCAAGAAAAATATATCTTTCCTTGTACTGGTTTTTCGTCACTTGACGTAATGTAATGAAAATTTTCTCACAGGATTCATGCAATATGTGCTTCTGTTTGTTTCCACAATAGTGTGGTGTCATTATACGTTCATGGAACAGAGAATATACTACTTTTTGTTATCCAGCACTTCCTATGTATTGCAAGCTGGTCTTTTACAGTATTCGGACGTTGAGATAAATCATTGGCTGTGGAACAATCCACTTAATTTATGTGACGGTGCCAGACTGAATCACCGACTTCTATTTTATAGGATACTGGTCTGTTTCACCACTTGACCTCGCCATTCACCGATCTTTGGTTACTTCTGTAATCCCTATTAAAAACAAATTTTCCCTGTTGAAATGCACACCCAGCTCAAAATTTCCATTACAATCCAATTGCAATTTCCCGTTGGTACAATCGGCACGGAATGAAACCCGAACGCCGGAACGCGTGGCTGATGGATGGATGGATGAATACGGCTGAGCCCTTTGGATCGGGCGGTAGCTTACGCCACCTAGCCATTTTGTTTTACCATTTAAGCTTAGAATATTTAAATGTGAAATCTATATTCACTCCGCAGTGCAAAGAAAGTGAGGCTATGAAACCCCCTTGCCATCAGTGGATAAGAAAATACCTAGTTTTCTCTCGATTTCTGCCACCATTCACTTAATCTTTGCTTGGTAATCTCTACAGTCTTGAAATCCACTCTCCCTTCGCTGTCTCTAAAACCCAATGACTTTATTAAATCTATGTTGTCTTCGGTAGGCATAGGGTGAAGCCCTTTACAGTAGAGTATCAAGTGCTCAGCCGTCTCGTCCTCCTCTCCACAAGCAGTGCACACTGTATCAATTTCCTGGTACCAGGTGGAGCAGCCATCGAGACAGGCTGCTCCACCTGGTGGGCCCCTGAGAACTAATTAAAATGCGCCCGGGGTGCGAGGGTGCGGGTCCTACTAAGATATGCTCGACCCTCGCGCGGCGCGTCTGGGACTTCCGCGTTTCGCCGGTGGCGCGCTGTAAGCGCCGTCACTCAGGGTGTTTTCGTCTCGCCGCACTGTCGTCCGGTCGACACCTGCGGCTTGCGCGCGGCGCGAGAAGGTCGATGCTTGGAACAGCACCAAGCTCCCTGCGCGCGCGCCAGCAAAGCACGCCCATGGTGTCTTCTCTTCCTGACGTGCGCAGTTTTATTGTTTGTTATACGTACCGTAATTTTATCATCAGCAGCACTTATAGCAAAACAGCGCGACATACGAGACAGAAGAACAAGTTGGGACACATGACGAGCGCTGACTCCCAACAGAAGGTTGCTACTAGATATATTTAGTATATAATACATGAACACATCCATACGTCCACTCCCAGAGCTCGTCCATTAACCTCCCTTGTTTCTCAGGCTCGTATGCCTCGCTGCGAATGCCATAATGCAGGTCTCGCAACTCGCGCACTCAGCAAACATTTTCGTTAATTGTAGCAACCTGAGCCTTGAAGAATACGCCACTCTGTGCAGATTCTGGTCCGATCTGTCCAGCGCTCCCATTAATTATCGCCTTTAGGTATCAGATGTCCAGTCGTATCTGTTCAGGGCTATCATTAATCATTGCTTTGTGTATCGCAAGGGCAAAATGAAAGTTGAAACATTTCGTGCACAGAAGACCCGTAGTGCTCAATGACGTGTCACCGGAACTACGCGGAGGCTCCGGTGAAAAACGTGGCATACGCGGTTTTTGAGAAATAGTGAAACGTCATAGACGTGAAATAAACGTTGTTTATTGTCACAGCCATACTCTTTTCGAAAAAAAAAATTAAAAATGCTGAAACAAACCGTGACGCGGATGCCTCGGTTCTGATAAGCGATGCGCATGATTTCGTGCGAGGTTCAGTCGATTCTTATAAGCGTGGAATTGCTCGCTGAAGCTCTCTTTGGTAACCACCGATATGCCAGGCGTATCAATTCCGGAGCAGAATGAATTCATCACCCTGTCTGAGCAGGGCCTATCGCAAAGAGCTATAGCCAGGTTAAGCGGCCGCCCAGTGTCGACTGTCAATAGGATTTTGCACGCGTTCCATTACGAATAGCGTATCGAAAACCTTCCGCGTGGCTCAACATCAAAGGTGACGACGGACGATGAAGATCGAATGATCGTGGCTGCTGCAGTAGACGACCCAACACTGACGGCTAGAGAAATATGCAATGAACTGGGCCTCAGAGTCAGCGTTTCGACAATACGTGAGCGGTTGCACGAAGCTGGCCTGCGCAGCCGCGTGCCTGCTAGAAAGCCGATGCTTTCGGCTGACAACAGGCACAAGCGGCTGCTGTTCGCTCAAGAACATTCATCGTGGACAATGCAGACTAGCAGAACGTAGTGTTCACCTTGAATCTGCATTCACGCCGCGCTGGGACAAGCACCAGCGGCTCTGGCGAGCCGACCGGACCAGGTAAGTGTTTGGCTAATCATCGAAGAGTTGCACAATTTTGTTGAGAATGCTAGGCGATTGATTTTTCAGTTTACTCTGTCTTAAAAGCGGAGAATCCCGCACGTGCTTTTATTTTAGATGTTTGACAAACACAATTACTACTGAGCATCAGTTTTCCCGAAAGTATTAGCGCTGGGCGCGCTACTTCATATAGCTTATGCCATATAGAACATTCAACTTAGACAAGCGCTGACGAAATAATTTACAAATTTTTCAGGTTCAACCCGGTCAATTTCCAGCGCGTCGCCAGTAGCGGCCGCTGCTCTGTGAGCGTGTGGGGCGCGCTCTTCAACGACGGACTGGGTCCCCTGGTGCGCCTTGATGGCCGCTTCAACGCCGCCGCTTAGATGGACGTCGTCGAGACCGTTCTACTGCCGTACGTTATGGACGGCCCGTTCAGCGACGGCTACTTCTTCCTCCAGCAAGACCGCAGCCCAATCCACATGGAACAGTCTGTGACAGAGATGTTGGAAGACCGGGGGTAATGGTTCTTGAATGGCCCTCCCAAGGAGCAGACATGAACATCATTGAAAATGTCTGGGGAGCCATGAAGATTGGTTGGTTGTTTAGGTTTTTGTGGCGCAAAAGCATCTAAGGCTATAGAGCGCCAAGAACTACTCTATTTAATACTAAGAATTAGAGAGAAGAAAGGGGCTTCAGTAGCCGGTGGTTAAATAAAAACATGTGTATGAAATACAAAACGTCAAACGATGGCCATGAGGTACTGATTAAGATACTTATAGTCGGTGTAGAATGCCGATGGAGTCCAAAAATTTAAAAACACTTTTATATGCCATAGGAGGCTCATCACTTAAAATCAGTACTGGGTGAGGTGGCACATGTTCTTTATAAAAAGGAGAAAAATGAATAAGACGCTCTCTGTCATACACAGGACACTGAATGAGAATATGTAAAATGCTTACGACTTCGTCACAATGTTCGCACAAGGGGGCTTCATCCCCGCGCAAAAGGTAGTCATGGGTCAGGTGCGTGTTACCGATTTGCTGTCGGCACAGGACAACCTCGAAGAAACGTTCTCTGTGCCGTGCGCTCTTCCATTCACCTAGTAGCGGTTTTACATCATGTAGCTTGTTATATATTGCTGCATTCCATTCATCTTGCCAGCATCGTCTCATGGATTTCTTCACTGATGAGCGGTAGTCTGTATGAGCGATTTTTGAGAAATCAATTGATCTTTGGATGCAAGTGTCCGCCAAACGGTCAGCGTTTTCGTTCCCTCGGACGCCAATGTGACTCGGAACCTAACAAAAAACTATCCTCAAATGATATTTTAATGCAAGAATTATTTCGTTCTGAAGTGCTATAATAAGAGGGTTTTTTGTGACTTTTGAAAAGGTGAGTGATCTTAACGCACTGAGGGAGTCGCAGTGAACTACTGCGAAGGGAACCCTATTTTCAATATTATGTTCTGCTGCAAGAAGGAGAGCATACAGTTCGGCAGTAAGTATTCTTGCCGGGTTATTAATCCTTCTAACCTCTTCAACAGAGGGTCCCACCAGTGAACAGCCGACATAAAAGTCTGTCTTTGTGCCATCAGTGTAGAAGCTGTTGAAACGATAGTAATTAATTTGCAGTTCAGAAAATTCTTGTTTGAACACCTCAGATGGTGTTTCCCTTTTATTAAATTGTGTCAGTGAGAGGTCACAGTCAATGAGGACGTGTTCCCAGGGGGCAATCTTGTTGAGATACTGGGCTACGCTGAGTTTCGTATCAAGGCTTATTGACTCTGCTATTTTCTTATTTCTTACTGAAAGTGGGGAAATGGTGTTCGGCTTGTTCTTGAACGTCCTTTCAAAGAGAGGCCGCTCAATAGCCTCCCTAGATAGATGTTCTGCAACCGAACAGATCCTCAACGAGTCCATAAGGCTCAAAGTTGCCTTTCTTTTTTCCAGAGAAAATTCATTTGCTTCAACATAGAGACTATGAATTGGAGACGTACGGAAGGCTCCCGAGGCAAGCCGTATGCCTGCGTGGTGAACAGGATCTAACATTTTCAGGGCAGACACCCTTGCCGATCCATAAACAATGCATCCATAGTCAAGGCGAGACCGAACAAGTGAGCGGTAGATGCGCAACACGCACAAGCGGTCAGATCCCCATGACTTGTGAGACAGAACCTTCAGGACGTTTAATGCCTTTTGGCTACTCTCCTTCAATTTCTTTATATGACAGATGAAGGTCAATTTTCGGTCAAACAAAAGGCCTTAAAACTTATGAGTCGTTTTGTTCTGGACTGGTTGGCTATAAATGGTCAACGATGGTTCCAGTATGACTCTGTGCTTCCGTGAAAAAGTAACACAAGCTGTCTTTTCAGTACAAAATTTGAATCCATTTCTGTCTGCCCAATTAACCACGTTAATAATTGCCAGCTGCACCCGACGTTCACAAATGGAAAAATTACAAGACAACACAGAAATCTGAATGTCATCTACATACAAAGAATACTGGGCCGATTTCGGAATAACACAGGCGAGAGCCTGTGTTATTCCGATGCCAGCGCTTTGGTCATGGGTCGCGCAGCTGTCGGGGGAAGGACACGTGCGCTAAGTGTGAGAGCCACGATCCTGTGGCCGACATTTGTGCAAATGAGGTTTGCTGCGCAAACTGCAAAGGTCCCCATCCAGCATACTCTCGCACCTGCCCCTTGTGGCAGAGGGAGGAAGAGATTTTGACGTTAAGAGCCAAAGAGAAAATATCCTACCACGAGGCGAAACAAAGGTTGTCCTTCATCTCGAAGGGCTCATAATCTGACGCGGTGCGCAGGGGCCCTGCACCGCACATGGAACTGAAACCACTTTAGATGCTCGCAGGCCTTCCAAAGTTTCATCCTCACTGGTCGAAAGAAGGTCATCTTCCGAGATGACCCCACAAACCGTGTTCAGCATTCTGTGCTTACTCACTGTGACCGGCAGATCACCAAGGGATGTCATTTTCAACAGCGTCGAGCTCTGCGACTTCCTTACCATCTCAACGAGTAGGTCTCCGGAATGGAGTTTCTTTGCTTTGTATTCTGCACCAATGTTATTGTCTAGGATCTCTGCAACTACAAAAGGCGACAGTTTGGCAAGAGGTTGGTCTTGGTTTTCAGAGTGTTTGACCGAGAATCTCGGGAATGTTTCGTTGTCAGGATCTTTGGCAATGACAGAGTTCAGGACACTGCATCTTAGAGGCGCGTCCAGAACCGGGGGTTTTGGTTTGAGAGCGAGCCATGAAAGGCGAGAGGAAATTTGGAATCCGCGGTGCACCACCCACCACCGAGCCCAACAAGGGGTTATGTAACGCACCATAACAAAAAGGGCTTTGCTGGAAACGTTACTTTAACGGTGCTGCCGGGAAACTATACCCAAGTGTGGGTCAAGACAGAGGTCCATTGCCACCCAAGGTTGTTAGCCCTAGCCGCCAAAGAGGAGTGAAGAAGGAGTAAGAGAAATGAGAGAGAAGTAGAAGAAAGAAGGAAAGGGTAAAAGTGAAAGATCGGAGGGGATAGTAGAAGAAAAGGCGACTAGACTGAATCATCCTGGCCGGGCCTTACCAGGACTCCCGGGTATGAGAAGCGGGGGCCGAAGTCCATTTTGGCAGCGGCAGCAGCGTGTCGACGCAGGCTAAACATTTCAACCGCAAACTTGCAGGCGCTGACGGGGAGATTTCAACTGGAAAGACGTACGATCGGGAACGCTGCCAATTGTCAACAGCAAGCAAATCGGCCGCAAGCAGCAACAGCCCTCGTCATAAGCACGTGCCGAAATCGTCACCGATACCAGCGACGCCCATTTACTACAAGAGGACAGGCACGACATCGCCGGACCATTTGGCAGCGGCAGCAACGTGTCGACGCAGGCTAAACATTTCAACCGCAAACTTGCAGGCGCTGACGGGGAGATTTTAACTGGAAAGACGTACGATCGGGAACGCTGCCAATTGTCACCAGCAAGGAGATCGGCCGCAAGCAGCAACAGCCCTCGTCATAAGCACGTGCCGAAATCGTCACCGATACCACCGACGCCCATTTACTACAAGAGGACAGGCACGACATCGCCGGACCATTTGGCAGCGGCAGCAGCGTGTCGACGCAGGCTAAACATTTCAACCGCAAACTTGCAGGTTAGTTTTTAACATCATTTGTAACCACTCTTGATTTTACAACGCTGCTGCTGCTGCCTTCACTTGTGTTTATGCCCTTGTTTATTTGTATGCGACTTGTTTAAGCATGAGCGGTAATGAAAGTGATGTTTGCCCACGGTGTAACAACAATTGTAGCGATGGGGGAGCCTTGTCTTGTGGGGCGTGTGACTACTTCCACCATTTTGGCGATTGCTCAGGAGTCGCGGAATCTACTTTCAAGACGAAAGGAGTCATGGAGGAAGGCGTGGAACTGTCCGACATGCAGGGCAGTGAAGGCAAGGGGTAGCCAGAGTGGTAGATCGAAGAAAGAGTCAGATGATAACGTTGCAAGCATACTTGTAGGTATCAACGAAAAACTAGAAAAGCTAATGACGCTCAAGAACACTGTAGAAAGTATTGAGCAATCTGTACAATTAATGTCGGACCAATACGACGAACTTCTCGTCCACGTGCGTCATCAGGACAAGGAGATAAGCCAAATAAAAAAAAGAGTTGATGCTTTTGAAAGGCGAGAACAATCCGGTGGGGCCCACCAGCTTATGCAGGACGTTAATGAGCTTGAATGGCAGAGCAGAAAATTAAATCTCGAGTTTCATGGAATTCCCGTATCTGAAAATGAAGATCTTCTCTCGAAGGTCAATGACGTGGCCTCAAAAATAAATGTTCCGGAACTTAGCGTGACTGACGTTGTTTCGATACACAGGCTGCCTGCAGCCAGAGATAAGGTGCCGGGTATCATTGTTCGTTTTGCAAGGCAATCAGTGAAAGATGCATTTCTTGCAAAGAAAAGTGAACTGAACAGGTTGAAGATTTATTGCTTTATTCTGGAAAATTTAACAAAGCGAAACAAAGTTATACTCACGGCAACCAAGGACTGGGCTCGAAATCATGATTACAAATATGTCTGGCACAAGAATGGAAGGATATATATTCGACAGAAAGACGGAGAAAGAGCCATCATTGTGCGAAGTGAAAGTGACCTGGATAAGATTGTGTAAATTCTGCTGACACCTGTCAGTATATCAGTTAAACCCCGATCATGGCAACTCCGGTTTACATTGTGCGATCAGATTTTGAGAGTGTATGTGGAAGAGAATATGCTGAATCATTAAAATTCTTTCACATAAATACACAATCCGTGAAAAACAAGATAACCGAGCTTGAAGTGCTTTTTAGTGAATTCAAGTTGTCGTTCGACGTGATTATGTTAACCGAGACTTGGTATGTCGAAGATAATCATATGTTTAATCTACCGTTATACAACAATTTTGTTCTAAATCGAACCTCCGGTCGGGGCGGTGGTGTGTCTTTGATGGTAAAACAGAGTTTTTCATGCGAAATACTGTCTAATTACTCGTGTGTAAACCAAGATTATGAAATTCTGTCTTTGTGCATAAATCGAAATGTGGTAGCCGTTGTGTATCGGCCTCCACAAGGGAAACTTCAAACCTTTTTTGATTTTCTTGAGTCAATTTTGAGTTTTGCAAATGAAAATAAATACAACTTGATTATGGGCGGCGATTTTAATATTAACATGCTTGCAGACACCCCTGCGAAAAGAAACCTGGAACAGCTTTTACAACAATTTGGATGTGTAAACGTGATCCCCTCACCTACCCGAATTACTCCTACATGTTCTACATTACTTGATTTGTTTATAACTAACCTACACACGTCTCATTTTTTGGCAGGAGTAATAAGTACAGACATAAGCGACCACCATGGTATCTATTTTTGTTTAAGAAAAAACACGTTGAACGGGAAAGGAGCTGAGTCAGTATATTTTCAAGATATTTCATTGAACAACTTAAACACCTTCAGGCAAAAAGTGCTCTCCCTTGATTGGAGTGACATATTTGAAGAAACAGACGCAGATCGTGCCTATAATTATTCATTATTATTTTTTTCAATGTTTTTTTCAATGTTTTTTATCATTGTTTTATTTTTATTGGTGATACATCACATGGGCTGAATTTTTTATGTTCTTTTGTTCGTGACACCGCAAATAAATATTGCGAGTTTGCGTTCAATAAACTCAGTTGTAAGTCAGCGCTACGTCCGTGTCACTTCTTTGTCTGGTCCTCGTCTTTCCGCGCTGTTTTTAATTTCCGAAGTATGTACCAACTCGCCCAAGCCTCAACTTTAGCACTATAATATATTTTAGAGCGCAGCTCTTAGGGGCCCGTTTCCGGCTTGAGCGGCGTCGCCGTCGCCGTCGGCGTAACCGCGCGGAGCATCATGGGAAATGTCCCATAATGCACCGCGCGAGCCCCCCCACCGGGGTCACGTGACCTCGTGGGGGGGTCACGTGACCCCCCTGAGGTCACGTGACTCCCCTGAGGTCACGTGACCCCCTCCTCAAGGTCACGTGACCCCCCGAGGTCACGTGACCCCCGCCGATGTCGCGTGACCCCCCGATGACGTCATCGTCACTGATGACGTCACCGGCATCCACATCGTCATCGTCATCATCACTGATGACGTCACCAGCATCCACATCGTCATCGTCATCATCACTGATGACGTCACCGGCGTCCGCATCGTCATCGTCATCATCACTGATGACGTCACCGACATCCGCATCGTCATCGTCATCATTACTGATGACGTCACCGGCATCCACATCGTCATCGTCATCATCACTGATGACGTGACCGGCATCCCCATCGTCATCGTCATCATCACTGATGACGTCACCGGCATCCACATCGTCATCATCACTGATGACGTCACCGGCATCCACATCGTCATCGTCATCATCATTGATGACGTCACCGGCATCCGCATCGTCATCGTCATCATCACTGATGACGTCACCGGCATCCTCATCGTCATCATCACTGATGTCACCGGCATTCACATCGTCATCGTCATCATCACTGATGACGTCATCAGTGACGTCACTGATGTCGTCACCGGCATCCGCATCGTCATCATCACTGATGACGTCATCAGCGACGTCACTGATGACGTCACCGACATTCGCATCGTCATCGTCATCATCACTGGTGAAGCCATCAGTGACGTCACTAATGACGTCATCGGTACCCGCATCGTCATCGTCACGGATGACGTCATCAGTGACGTCAGTGATGACATCATCGGCATTGGGGGTCACGTGACCCCCAAGGTCACGTGACCCCCCCCCCTGGTTAGTTTACTCCCCCCCCCCCGTGCCCTTCCCTCCCCCTCAAGAGCTGCGCTCTAATTCGGCGTTACAGGGAGTTGTAAGCGGCTTTCATTTTTTAGCTAAGTTTCAAAAACTGTATAGTGAATGCCTTCCCTATAGGCTTCTCCGGTTGTCAAAAAAAAAATCCGGAAACCTTGGATCACCCCAGAGTTGCTGGACAAAATTTAAAAAAAAATATAGATTATATGAAAAGTTCTTGAAAACGCGTGATCGTGATTTCCTCAAAACGTTCAAACAATATCGCAACAAGCTAACAAAAGAGATTAGAAGTGCAAAAGCAAACTATTTTGGCGACATTTTCTCCAAGTGCGCAAATAAGGCGGATGCAACGTGGAGAAAATTGAACACAGTACTGAATCGCTCGTGTAAACCAAAACCAATCGCGAAAATTTGTCTGAACAATCAAGAATTGAGGGGAAGCTGCTTAGCTAATGAATTTAAAAACTTCTTTGTCAACCTCGACAGAGGCAATTTTGACAGTGATGCTTTAAATTATATGTCAGGACCAAATAATAAGTCTTTTCCTAAGCCCTGTAATAGAAACTGAAGTGACATCTGTATTTCTAGGACTAAATAACAGTGGAAGCTGCGATGCAGATGGTATCAAAATTAAGCCCGTAAAGTATATTTTAGATTTAATATCGCCATATCTAGCTTATATTTTTAACCTTTGCCTACTTGAAGGCGTATCTCCTAAAAAAATGCAAATAGCAAGAGTCACCGTCTTGTATAAAAAAGGGAACAAAAACGATATGGGGAACTATCGGCCTATATCAATATTGCCTGTTTTTTCGAAGGGACTAGAAAAGATTATTTTATCTAGAATGTCTAATTTCTGCGATAAGCATTCTATACTGAATGACGCGCAATTCGGGTTCAGAAAACATCGGTCAACAGAACTCGCCCTTTTAGAACAGAAAAAAATTCATCCTAAATTGTTTTGAAAACAAAACATTATCACTTGCAATTTTTGTCGATTTTACAAAAGCCTTCCATTATTTGAATCATGATTTACTATTAAAAAAGCTGGAAATTTATGGTTTTCGTGGAAACGGTTTAGCGCTGCTAACATCGTATCTAGGGAGTCGAAAGCAATTTGTACAACTTGATGGTCACTCCTCCGATATAAAACCAATTTTATCAGGTGTACCGCAAGGGAGTATCCTGGGTCCGTTTTTATTTAACATATACTTGAACGATATAGTAAACATCGATAACGTCGCAAAATTTGTTATTTTTGCAGATGATACTACATTGTTGTTTTCCGAAAAAAGTCCCTCTGAACTAATTTCCCGAGCAAATGCTACCCTTGTAAAATTGGAAAGATGGACTCTGAGTAACGCGCTAAAAATAAATACAAGTAAAACTAAAGCTGTCCTATTTCGCCCAAAAAACAAAAATATACGCGTTTATGAAGATATTAATTTGTTTGATTCAAAAATAGAATTAGTCAGCGCCTTCAAAACCCTTGGAGAAGTTTTTACGGAACGCATGACTTGGGAAGAACATACAAATTACATCGTATCAAAATTATAGAGTATCATAGGTTTAACTTATATTCATCGCCAAATTTCACCTACTAGAGTGAAACTTCTCGTACATAACACATTATTTTATTCGCATATAAATTATTGTCATCTAGTATGGGGAAACACGACCCTCCAAAATTTGCAGAAGATTTATTTACTGCGGAAGAAAATGCTAAGAAATATCGATAACGTTCCGTGTGATCATCCTTCTGCACCGCTTTTTGAAAAACATGGCATAGTGAACATTCATAATATGTATGCATTTCGTTTAAGTATAACAAAATTGCTCAATTTCTGTAATAATTGCGACATACAACTAGAATCTACATCAAAAAAAGATCTGAAGTTTTTCTTTTCTAACACGAGTGTGAAGTTGTGAGTATCGCAATGTTATGGTTGTGAAATGTTTAAAGAGAATCTCATAAAAAAAAAAGCTTGTTGGTATGATTTATACAAAGTGTTTCTGCCCGATGTGCTGTACTGGCTGCTTTATTTTTATTTTCTACATTGTATAATTAATTTATAACCTATAAACAGGAAGCAAAAAACAACATGAATTTTCTTACTCAATTAGCTTGTTTATGTAAAAAAACAATCACATATCCCACACGTAGCATCGACATATGGAACATTTATGCGTGTAAAACGAGTTATGGAGAACAAATGATGCAACGCAAACTCCCGAAATTGCTCAATTTCTGTAATAATTGCGACATACAACTAGAATCTACATCAAAAAAAGATCTGAAGTTTTTCTTTTCTAACACGAGTGTGAAGTTGTGAGTATCGCAATGTTATGGTTGTGAAATGTTTAAAGAGAATCTCATAAAAAAAAAAAAGCTTGTTGGTATGATTTATACAAAGTGTTTCTGCCCGATGTGCTGTACTGGCTGCTTTATTTTTATTTTCTACATTGTATAATTTCTGGGGAGTAGGGAGCTCGTCAAGCTGATTCATTCAGCTTTTTTTCCCCAACCTCCCACATCGCCCGGATGAAAAATAAAGGCATTATTAAGTGGTGTATTGCCTCACACGGGGGGCCCCGAAGGGTCCAAACCTACCCCGGGCTCAGCTCAACCACCAGGATGCCCTTTTCCCCAGACACGGGAAAGCCACGCACAGCCGGACGTGGGCGGGCGAACCCGCACGGATCGGGCTCCGTGGAGGCGCCACTCTCCAAACACCTGCTTTCACAGGTGGCCCCTCCGGGGGCCCATGAAGAAGAGCCTTTCCCACCGGCCTCTCCATCGGCGATCGGCGGACGACTTGTGGGCTGCGGTCGAAGCTGAGTGGTAGCGGCTGCGCGCTTCGGACCTGGTAACCAGCCTCCATGAAAGTATGCCTCTTCGAATGGCTTCCGTCCTAGCTGTTGGAGGCGACTTCACGAAGACCTAGGAGATCCGCTGCACGATCCTGTTTATCGTGGATAATGGGCGGCCGCTGAAAACGACTATAGCTCTTTGCAATATGTCTGTTCGGACAGGGTCATTTGTTTAGCCGGCCCAGGCTGGAGCTGCTGCTGCGGCGCCAAGGCATCCGCGTCGCGGTCTGTTGCAGCATTTTTTTTTTCAGAAAGAGTACAGTTGTGCCAATAAACAAATTTTGTTTCGCGTCTATGACGTCTCACTATTTCTGAGAAACCGCGTGAGCCACGTGGTTCTGTCTCGTATGTCAGACTGTTTTGCTATAAGTACTGTTAATTACAAAATTACGATACGTATAACAAACAATAAAAACTGCGCACGCCAGGAGGAGAAGACTCCATAAGCGTGCTCCGCTGGCGCCCGCGCAAGCAGCTTGCTGCTGCTCCTAGCATCAACCTTCTCGCGCCGCGCGCAAGCCGCAGGTGTCGACCGCGCGGCAGTGCGGCGACACGAAAACACCGAGTGACGTAGAGTTCCTGTATAGCTACCTACGGTAGCAGAGTTGCGCATTCAGCCTCGGCGCGTGGCCGTAGCGCCGGCTTTCCCACATGAGCTGGATGCTTTGCTCCTCACGTGACTAAATTTGGCGAATAGCGGCGCCGCGCGCGCCGCCGCGCACGGAAAACAGGAGAGGAGGAAAAGGAGGCGGAAAGCAGGGAAACATACGCCACGGCAAGAGAAACGTCGGCGGAGCGACCGTAAAGGTGGCTTTCCTGCACGCCACCGGATGCTTTGCTCCTCACGTGATGGATCTCGGCGAATAGCGGCGTGGCGGCGCGGGGAAAACAAATGCGCAACTCTGGCTCCCGTAGGGAGCTTATACAGGAACTCTAGAGTGACGGCGCTTACAGCGCGCCACCGACGAAACGCGGAAGTCCCAGACGCGCCGCGCGAGGGTCGAGCACACCCGCACCCTCGAACCCCGGGAGCATATTCATTAGTTCTCAGGGGCCAACCAGGTGGAGCAGCCTGTCTCGATGGCCACGCGTTCCGGCGTTCGGGTCTCATTCCGTGCCGATTGTACCAGTTAGGTTTTCGGAGAACCAATTCGTCGTTACCGTGGGAACCAACACAAGGTGTCTACCAAATTTTTTTTTAAAGATTTTTTGACGTTTCCAAATTTTCCCCGACTTCTTGAATATAATTCCCTGACCCACAACTACCGACACCAGAACAAAATATATTATAGATAGACACTATTCACAATGCAAAATATTTTAAGTGAGATAAAGCAACTACCTTCACTTTCGAAGATGTTAAGAATACAGCATTGACCAGGGTTTACTGTTTCATGGAGTTTGGTCCCAGTACCTGATCAGTACATCCATTACTTCTCTCTGAGTTACTTTGTTCAGTGACTCATCAAAAGCAACCACCAGATATGGCACGCTAGAGGGGCTTGCTATACTTTGTTTCAGCTACCGTCTGACCACAGCCGAAGGCTGAGGGACGGTTCGCAACTTCGAGAAGAGCATTCCTACGCACCACAAAGTAGTCCGCAAACGATTTTTTTTTAGATAACTGTTTAGTACGTAAACATTGCACAATATTCCAGATGCATGTTGCTGAAAATTATTTGCAACTACGGAAATTAAATATCTAAAGTTTATGTTTTTATTAATAAATGTAAATGCATGTGGTTTGGTGAAAACACGTACACCCGCTGGCAACACGACTGCAGCGCTCAGTTTTTCTGCGTGATTTCGTTCCCGTAATCACCGAATCATGTGCTTCGCTGCTTTCCCCACCGAGTCGCTCCAAAACGTCCTTTCGCAAAGGCATGTTTGGATGTCAGGCTCGAGAGACCGTCGTGATGAATGTCTACTTTCATATTCGGCAGTAGACTCCGGCCGCGCCGTACCGCAAATGCGTCGTAAACAAGAAAAGCGTCTGGGCCACTAGAATTCACCGATACTCGTGGCGAAATCAGGGCACCCCTTTAGCTGCCGATTATATTGAACGCCCAGACGCTGGAGGAAAGGACTGCGCCTCGAGGCCTGGTATATCCAGACAATACAAAGAAACATCAACGGCCGGGTCATCGGGCACCTTGCAATGTGCACTTATATCTCGAAACTATGCCGAAATGCCGAACAGGTGGGAAGCTCGGACACAAACGCCAGCGGCCAGCCTACGAACTGTCATCCCATCTGACTAAATTTCAGCACGTGAAAGGGCACTTTTAAAACCTGTAGCAGACGATACCGTTGATATAGCCGTAGCAGACGAAATACTCGGCGAGCGCGGGCGGCGCAGACAACCAGCGGCGCAGCGGAGTGATACAAAAGTGCAGGCGAGACCTCGTGACCTATTGCCGGAGTGTGATTGGCTCCGGCCACACGTAGCTTTGGCTGCGCTCGGACGAAAGCTGTAACCATTTAGCGCTCTCTGGGCGGCACCATTTTGTTCGACCGCAGCGCCCTCTCCAGACATCCGGGAAGTTCAGCGGGTTCGGCCAACACCACCCCTCCGCACGCGTCATCAAAGTCAGATCGATCGAGGCGTGAGATTGGGCACGAGTGTGCGTCAGTGTTCGGCTGGGGCTCGTGTCCAATTAGCGCGTCGAAGGTCGGGCTCGGGCCCAATAGCCGAGTTAGCGCGATCCGACTCTGATGACGTTTCATAGAGGGAGAGGAGACCATGCGGAGGCCTTCTGTCTAGGTGGTGCTGGTTCGGCGGGGTAAAACGAGAGAGAGAGGGCACGCGCCCGACTCCGCTAGGAGACGACAAACCGGGAGGTTGCCGTTCTCCATCTTTGGGCTGTATCGGCGGGCTCTACCAAACATCGAACTCTCGCTCGTGGCTGCCGTTGTGAAGTGGTTCGCGTTCTTAGAACTAGCATATCTTTTTTCCGTTACTTAAATAGCAGTTGAGTCAGCCGGCAGTACTACCCTCAGCTACTGCTTGTATTGCGGCAGGAGAGCACGTTTTATTTATTATTTCAGACATCCACTCATGCTCGCTGAAGGCCTACACCAGTACGAACTTGTGTATAGTAAAAAAGGTACAGCAACCGGATTTACTTTTCGCCAAAGAGACCGGCCAATCTGACACAGTTTTCCCTGTTTTTTTTTATTTTTTTTTATTGCACGCAGGTAACAGCGCAATGGGACCCCGTGAGTCTTTTTATCTAGCATATTACACAACAACTGGCATACCAAAATCTGCGCATCTGCGCTTGAAAGTTCCGAAATGACGCGATTTTAAACAGAGTTTGCACGCTAGCCGGGCGCTAGCTACAGCCCACTCGGCGGAGCGGACGTCATGCGGGGTGAGAGGGGGAGTGCATTTTTTTCTCTTTTACCCTCTCTGCTGACCCTAATGGAACGGTCTATAGCAATTTCTCTTGAAAGTATGGGCCGATACCATGACATATGGTATATTCCACTTTGCCTTTTCCAAACTGCATTTTTCTGGCGGTCTTACAAATGGGAAACACCAACGGTAACAGCGAGGCAGACGCTGCCGCTGAACGGAAAGATCCATGAGTAATTATAGTGTTCAAGCACCACATGATCTCGGCCTTTCGACTTCCTTCTTCAATAAAAAGCCACCCACCGACGCCTTCACAGAGGGGCTAAGAGCTTCCGTGGCGGTGGTTAGACGCATTGCCGGAGCCCTACAAGCACTATCGCTACCTTCGGACAAAACGCCCGTAGCTGTCACGGAAGGCGAGTTCACATTTCTCGCAGTCTTGAAAAATACAATTGGGCTCTGGGAAACGCTTTGCAGATATTTCATAGCAGCTTAATGTTTCTAACCCTCAACACGAGTGGTAATCGCCCTATTCCCCATGTTGCTCAGGGAGAACTTCTTGCAGCACATTGTGCAGTGAGCACTTTTTGGATCATTTGGAACGGGCCGAATCCAACTTGCGTTCGTGGATACGTCCGAGTTTGCCGAGTTGAGTTTGAAGGAGCACTTCCTCGACTGCGACATAGTCACCTTCACATACCTCCACTTCCAGAAAATAACACAACCGAAAGCCCAATCCAAAGCCACAAACGCACGTGGCAGAGCTCGTAGAGTGCAGGCGTCCAGTTGCGTTTATGGGGAAGTGCGAAAACACCATATCAGACAAACGAATGGATCGCTAGACGCGCGCCTCTCAGAGGGTAGACGAAAGGAACGACGGCTGTTCTCTTCTGAGTGAGTGGTGACTCGCGACACCTAGTATCGATTAGATTAAGGGGTCCAAACAGGACACTACAAAACGCACGACTCCGACAAATCGTGCAAATTGAAGCGGACGCGCCCGCTTCAAGCTCGCTTCAATTTTCACGATTTGTCGGAGTCGTGCGTTTTGTAGCGTCCTGTTTGGACACCCCTTTAGCTGTTCCTCCTCGTACTATAGAGCAACACCACCTGACTAGAGTCGCAAACTAAACAAATGGCCGCTGCAACTCTGCTTCACTAGTAACTGGGAGTAACTCTTTAGCCGCCATACTTTAGCGGTGCTACTCTAAATTGTAGCTTATTTAGTGGCTTTAGAGTGTACTAAAAGAACGACGAGCCGCCAGCTTCACACATGCTCTCGTGTGAAGCGCAGCGCGTGGAAAGTTGGCGTGGCGGCGCTGCGGCCGTACCCGCCTTTCTGCGGCCATCAGGTTGGGCGGGTCGCGTCGCGCCTATTGGGTCGCGACGCCGCACTCGACTGCGCTCGTGGCTATGCCTGCCCGTGCCTGCCGCTTCTAGCATAAGCGGGCGAGCATGGGATAAATTCCCCGACTCCGCAATGTTTTTGGAAATTTCCCTGACAATTCCCCGACTTTTCCGGACAATTCCCCGACCGGACAATTCCCGGTCGGTAACACCAGTGTTGCGGAGTTGCCACTCCGGAGTTGCAATGACTCCGGAATCATTTTGCATTTTCGCTGCCCCGGAATGGAATGGGAATGGAATGGCAGCAACGTTGAGTGGAATGGAATGGGAATGGAATCGGATGCCTTTTGCCCGGAATGGGAATGGAATGGGCCCCCGGTCAATTTTTGTTTTCATTTTTTTAAGGTTTACGGTTACGTAACAGTCAGCGAGTCAGTTGCTCAGAAATAAAATGAGCGGGAAACTGCTAGCCCGCGTGGAGCCCTAACAGACTTATACGCAAAACATTTAATACAAAATACAAGCGTCAAAGCAAAGGGCAGAGAGCGGAGGATTGGGGGGGGGGGGGGGGGGGGCGGCAATGGCGCCTTTTACGGACGCGCAGGCGGCGGTCTTCACTGGCGTTACATGAGAGCGAAACAAGAAACCAATCAACAAGCAAAAGAAACGAAGGGAGAAGCAAAGGAGGAAATTGCCATGCACGGATCCTCGTCGTACTTCTTCCTTTGAACCGCGAAATGTGGGTTTGCTTGGGCATTAAAACAAAGCAAGATTCACTTCTCTTCTTGCGGTTTCCTCCGAAGCTTGTTTTTTTCATATATATAAACTGCAATTTTACGAGTAAGTACTTGATCTTTTTTCCGGTGCTTGTTTCTGTGTTGTATGTTTTACATTCAAGTGGGTTAGGGTTACAAGCAAGGTAGCGGATTCCCGCTCGTTTCCTTTGACTTTAGTCGCTGCATACTTTGTTTCACCTTGCGATGGACCGCTGCGGAAGCTACGAGTCAGCCCAGGCAATCCAGCACCACGAGCGGGACTACACGCACGGCGCGTTGCTGCGCCCCAGGGTCACGCGACACTCAGTCGCGTTACCCTGGACCACGGTGCCCTAGACAGTCGCTTCCAGTAGCGTACTATACTCCGTGTTACCTTATGATTGTTGTATCGCAGCGAAGGCTACAAGCGCGAGCCGATAGCGTTGACAGCTGCACGAGAGCTTGTGCCGTTGAGATGTGCCCTAGAGCAAGGAGCTCGCGCTTTTACCTTTCTGGCGGTACATCATAAGGTGAAATAAAGTATAGCCGTGTTTTTGTGAAGGTATTTGAAGAATAAGGTAATATAGCCTATTTCTGCGCCACGCACGAACTGGATATTTTTATGGTCTTATCAAACAAACACGCAGGCCGCGTAAGTCCTAAAAGTAGAATGCAAAAAAAAGGTTAAAAAAAAAAGAAAAAAATTAGTGGATTTAAGTTGTATTGTTTGTTGCGAGCCACGTGGTCGCGAGACAGATGTTAAACAAGCATCGACATATCAAGGTTTTTTTTTTCGATGTTTGCAGTACAAGGTGAACAAACACTGTGCCACTAGCGCTCGGCTTAATAAAATCGGTACATTTTTTAGGCATTTAGCTTCTTTTTTTTTGTTTGGCCATTGGTTATGCGTTTAATAATGTCAGCTTTATGATGCTGATGCCGGCAACACAATGTAGCTGTCAAGTGCCAATTTTTACGTTTAGGAAGAGATGAATGGAATGGAACGATTCAGCCATTCCAGGAGTGGGAATGGGCCCAGTGTCCCCATTCCTAGGAGTTGAAAGGAATTGAATTGTCGACAACTCTAATTCGCCGGAATGGAATGAGAATGGAATGGGGGTGCCCATTCCGCAACACTGGTAGACACCCTGTTACAGGAACCATTTGTAACGTGTTCAGGTTCTAACTGGAACAATCATTCAAATTAGTGAGACCCATTGGCCAGTGTGCTCCAAATTGCAACCCACTAAAACCAATTGGTACTAATTAAAACCTGTGGAAATACCAATTAGATGGTATGGAATTTCAAGCTTGGCAGATTCTCCTTCGATAGTTCAGGAGACAATTATTTCGACTTTGAATCTGTTGCTGCACTGGGTCGCCTTGAATGAGTAACACACGAGTTCGAACTTCTTGGCCCATGAACATTTTTTAATAGATTTCTTCAGTCACTGTGCCAGCTGACACGATAATTGAGGAGAACTGTTGCCAAGCACTTGTTTAGGCTACCCTAGCCTTTGATAGCTTTCAGGATGTTTTACGGCATCTAGACCGTCTTTTCTGGAGCTAAGAATCTGTGTTGCACTCTATTCGCCCTGGGAAACTTTGGAAACTCAAATGATGCAAATTGAGGGCCATTATCACCGACGATCCTGACAGGCAAAGCATTTCTGGAGAAGACGGCTATAACCTCAATGGTAATAGTGTGGCTGCCGTTCTGTGGAAAAGAAGCTCCGTCCCAAATTAAGACACTTATTGCGCGGTGCAACAGTGCTGGTTTGCAGGTTCTGGCTGTCACGAGTGACATGGGTAGTAGTAACCGTGCACTGAAGTAGCGTTTCAACATCTACGCTGGCAGGTACAGCAGAGCAATAAATAAGGTTCCCCACCCGCAACAGCCTGGAGAGCAACTTGCTTTTTTAGCTGACATTCGCCACCTGATCAAGAACTTGAACGGGCACCTTGACGCCTTGCCCGCCAACAATCTCAAGTGCCCCACTGTGTCCCTTGACTCCGTTTGCCAGCTGGTGAGGTTCCATAAGAACCTTATGTTCCAGCTGGCCAGTTAACTTCACCCTGAGCTTCTGGGCTGAAATCTTTTTTAGAAAATAAAGGTTAACACTTGACCTGGCTTTGCCTTGCTATTGTATCGAAAATGAACACCTTGTTATGCGTGTTGTTGTTTTGTTCAACAAAGCTTTTACTTTAAACTCTGCATTGTGCTATCTGCAGGTAACGGCTCTTTTCCAAGCAGTATTTAATCTTTAGCGGGGCCTGGTGCCTTCTCTGGGGATTATCACCTCACTACTAAGTTACTGTTGGCCTGAAAATATTTAATGTGGTCACGGAGAACATCATACATCTCTCAAATACATCTCTCTATCCAAACATCTCTCATATGCCATCTGAAGAAGTTCTGCATGTGAAATTTGATTTATTTATTCAAACACGTCACATCCGTGGCACCTGATTGCATAGATATATATATACCACTCTGTGAAGACAACAAGTAGCAGTTCAAGACTCCTGCAATAGTTGAAATTAAAACACAAAAGTGTGTCAATTGATGCTACTATGCCATGCATTTTACAACCAAATACTCACTGTATAGACCACTTGTAGTATATAATTCGTTCCTTTTTAGCAGTGCAGACTCTATAATAAATTGTTTTTACTTAAATATACACGTTTGCAAGTACGCCCTCAGGGCGCCACCATCCTGCTCGCTTGGTGAGCGCTTGGACGCGGCTGCGCATGCCCCTCCATGTTACTAAATGTGGATGCACACAGACAAGAGAGGTTACATTGCTTTATTATCATAAGCCTTGTAAACAGACTATGGCTGCTGTAGCATAGAGCTTTATAGATCTGCAATATAAGGCATGTTAGAAAACAGCTGGGGCACCACTCTCTTAAATGCTTTCAACAAAATGTGTGAGTGGATCTTAGATGAAAGTTTATGTTTTCAGCACCTATAGGTTATCTAGGTGATAGCAGTGATTTATTGCTGCGCAGGACAGGTGCAGGTGTTTATCAAAGAAACGCGCCTTTAAAGGAAACCTTTTCTAAAACATTAGCAGCATTGAGATGCCTCCCTCTATCTTCCATTTTTTTTTTTAGAAAATTTGTTTTAGGGAAAATGAGTCCTTACCAGGGTTGGGCAGAAATACTCAAAAATATATTTGGAGATACAAATACTGGGATACTTTAAAATAGTGGCTAAAATACTGATACTGAAATATATCTAAAAGTGTATCGCGATACATATCGGAGATACATTTTAAATAGAGGCAAAAAGTATTTGGAAATACAAATACAGGAATACATTTTAGGGAGGGCAGAATTAAATACAAATACCGAAATACTGATACTGAGATACATTTTTCAAATTCATTTGAGACCGAATTAGATGAAGCTCGGAGTTGGAAGTGGAAGTTTTTGATCCTGAAATTACTTTCCTGTAGGCTTGGCACTTTGCCTTGATGGTAGTGATTTCGGACGAGGAGGAGTCTTCAATGGGCTCAAAAAACGTTCACCGTGGTCCCTTCCCTGATATCCTGTCTGTCTGACGAGGGATGCGAAAAGACTTCGACCTCTAAATGAATTCTATGTCATTCTAAATCCCATCAAAACGTCACCACTCCCTGTCAAATAATGACGCCCCTGTCAACATTGATCACATGACGTCACGGTCGAATGAACTGGTATTCTTTATCTGTAAGTGTGGCCTAGAACATAAAACTTTAACACGCTACTGTATGAAAGGACAATATATACTTTCGTTGTTGGTTACCTCGTTTAAGATCGTGCAGGATTTTTGAGAATGGTGGACCACCTGAAGCATCCTGGAACGCAGGCCTTATCTTCTGTTACGATTGAAAAAAAAAACGATACGTTGGCATCCCTGTTGTAAAGGTCCTTCCAGCTGACCCTCCGTCACCGACGCATGAATTGCAGTTATCAAGTTTCGCCTTGCATACTCCCAATAGAGACCTCGTGGATTGCGACCTGATATAGACCTTTGTCCGGAAGTGCTCTTTTTAGCCTCGACCGCAAGGAGCAAAAGCGAACAATAATCTCGAACCCAGACGCTCACGGGGAGGGGGGGCTGCGTCGGCCTGCACCGCCGCTTCCCGTTGAAGGCTTCTTCGCTGGTGTGCCGACTGCAGTTTCGCCGGCATCGGTCCTGTTTACCGCGGTATGTGAGTATAGTGCCCGTAATGTGAGAGCCGTGTGTCCATACGCCACTTTGCCGCTGTTGGTTTCCATCTAGCCGAGCCAGAAAACATCTCGCGACGAGTTGACCGCGCCGCGAGTGACGAAGAAGCAAACATGGCGACGGTTTGTGCGATTGCTTTGGTGGCTCCGGTGTTGAGTGTCTTCAACGTCCTCGTGAAAAGATTCCCCTGCCCTTCGAAGTTATCGCAGGCACCACGAGTGGCACGAAAGATGTGGAATCATCGTCTCAACTACAAATAAGCAGGCCTGCACGAGCAACAACGAAGCCGAGCAGGCGCTCGGCACAGTTGTGTCGTCAGATGTTCTACAACGCCGAGATATTTTCATTTATCATTTGGAATGGCTTCAAGAGTGGGAAATTAATCTATTTCGCAGATTGTTAACGCCGAGGTGAGTGCCCTCCGTTGCAGTGCCGTTGTCGCGCAAAGTGCAGAGAAAACCCGGTGGCGATGGCGGCGGTGCTCTTTGATCGCTTTGATCTTGCGCCGTCGGGTTCATGGAGTCCGGAGTAAACGTACGTACGTGCGTCTGCTGGATCGGTGTTTTGGACTGCCACGAAACTCTTTGTCGCGGGCATTTACCTTGTGAAGCTTAGTAGCTCATTACATTTCGTCGTCGACTGCGCTCATTTGACTACGACGGACGAGCCTGCGTGATGTGAATTTCACTGTCTAAGATCCTTGGTGTGCTATAACGAGGGCTAATAAAATATCACCGCGAACTTCTGAACAAACGAGTCGAAGTTTCGTCTGTTATCATAACTGATCGCCTGTCACAATATTAATCAGTAGCGTTCCTAGACTCCGTCCCCACAGGCACCCTGCTTCGTTTCCCGATAGTTAGTGTCTCCTGGTACCTCGTAGAATTCCAGCTCCCACTTCAAGTAAGTACCATCCTTTAGAACTGGCAATTAATAGTTTCGAACCCAGACGCTCGCAGCGTGTGTGTGTGTGTGTGTGTGGGGGGGGGGGGGGGGGTGGACGCGTGCTAACACACTCGGAGCCCTCGTTTTCGCCGCTTCGCGGCGGCAGACAAGGCGGCACATTACAAAAGAAAGCTAATCCGAGCTGTCTATGGAACTAGACCCATGCGCTAGTCCTTCGATGAAACGTCGTGGTCTCGTTTTCATTCGCTAAAACGGCGTTTGATCAAGTGAACGCCTCCCACTTATTTCGGCTCGGCAGAGCCGCGCTGCCGCAGAAAGGCAAGCAGATCGCGAAAATCAGTCTCAAACGTGCCACGAATGTAATGTCGTATACGAGAAGCCGACAATCAAGCATTTGAAAGCTACAAGAAAGTGGCAGCGAGATATTTACTCCGCAATGAACCCGGACTGAAACGGGGATGTCAAGGGTCAGCAGACACCGAGAACATTTAAGACAAGAAAGGTTTTCTCTTGTTTTCTCGATCGAGATGGGTTCTCGAATGTTCACGACATCTTATCTGTTGAAGAACGGGCCGCGGAGGCTTCTGGTGAAGACATCTTTCACTATGTGCCGGTGCATTCGGACAGCCTGCCGCATCCAGCTCCCCAAAGCAACGCCGCCAACGCAGCCCCCCCCTCCTGCCTGCCAGTTCTCTCCGCGTGGTGGCGCGAGCGTAGATAAACATGGCGGCGCCCTGGAATTGGCGCGGACACTGGTCTATTGCCGGCAGAGGTGCGAACTCTCCGCGCACGCTCGAGACGAGTCACAGGTGTACGAAGTCTGGGTCGGCACAGCGAAGCCACGTCTGACCGCCTTCCTGGGTTTCGGATCACCAGAGGAGCGGGTCACTTTCACGTCGGCTGATGACGTACCCTTGAGCCGTGCAATATTACGGGCGCAGCCGCAGACGCATTCGAATATCTGTTGAACTTCACTGCGCGAGTTATCCTATTTCAAGTCAACCACCGCCAGGCTCGTGCTGCAACGGACTGTGACTCAGCTTTGCCGGATGGGTACACTGTGTACGCTAAGGCAAGAGAGACGGTTAGCAGCGGGCTTTGGATGCCCCCAAACAATGACTCAAGAAACCCCTACCTAAGTACCTACGGCACAGGATGCTGTGACTCCACTCCTGGCACGCCACCTGGTTCAAGTCCCCGACTGCGCAACAGTTCTCAGAAGAGAGAAGGACGCATAGAAAAATAGTTTGGAGAATCGGAAGGAACCTTGGTCAGCATGGTAACAATGCCCCAGCATCTCCTTGATCCTGGTGCCCTCAAAATTAAAAAAAAAGAGCGTTCGAATTTTTTTTTTTTTGGCGTGTGTGTGTAGGGGGGGGGGGGTAGTTCTCAAGAATAGTAACGCAGTGATGTGATTGGCCAAAGCCATTTTGGAGCACCTTTTGGAGCAGCCAAAACAGTGTTTTGGAGCAGCAAATGTGGACTTTGGAGCAGCAAAAGTGGCCTTTGGAGCAGCAAAAACAATGTTTTAGAGCAGCAAAAGTGGCTTTTGGAGCAGATATTCGTAAAAAAATAAAAATATTTGTTTCAGGTGCTGGACAAACGAACGGTACTTTGCTCGCCGAAATAAACGAATTATGGTTAAGTTCGACCACCTAGGAGTCTTTCAAGGTGTAACTGAAATGTCAATGACATGACACATTTTGCAATGCTTCAGTTAAATTATACATATATATCTACCCACCACGGATAGATAAGAACCAAACTTCACTTATTAAAATTTATTTGAAAACCAAACTTCACATATTAAAATTTATTTGAAAATGACCAGCTTAGTAGTAAATATCACAGCATTAGGTTGACTAGTGATATAATATAATAAATGGAAGCAGTCTCCGACTGATGAAACACATAGCTACTGCAGTGCAATGCGAAATTGCACACAAGAAAAAGGTGCATTACAACTAGCGGGTACTTTTTCCTTTGCGAAAGTTTCTGCAAAGCTGCTGCAAGCTTGGCTTTGGCTTAGGCTAGTAATCAATGTCCACTTTCAATGTCTACAAAGAGACATTGAGACATCTCACAAGTGTACAGTGCTGTACGTGTTGCCGAGCAAATCTGAAAAACCGCTTGCCACCTTTTTACTGATTCCCAACGTGCCAGATTTTTGTCAAAACTAAACGCAGCGTCCCGGCTGGTGCTTCTGTCGTGCAATCATGTTTGCATGCACATGAAGTCAACTTCAGCAGGCATGGCAGGAATGCAGCAGCACGTGCTTCGTCGCGCGAGCGGAGACGGCTGTTCGATCGAAACCGAAACCATACCTTTCCGCTCTGTCGATTGATTGATTTTGGGTTTTAATGGCGCAGCGGCTGCTAAGGCCATAGTGCGCCAGAACAATGGTAGAAGAAAAAACTGCGGTGCTATTTAAAGGTGAGGCATAATATGAGAGTTTAAAATCTTTCATAAAATGTGAACAATACAAAGAAAATCCACTTAGATGTGCTGTAATAGGCCAATGCTGTTTAGGAAGTTAAAAACTTGGTTATGAGGAACAAGAGGCTCCTCTCCCAGCAAAAGGGCTGGGTGGAATGGGATCTGTTCTCTAAAAAACCGTGAAAAGTTGGTGCGACGCTCTTCATGATATTTCGGACATTGAATGAGAATGTGCAAGACGGAGAGTGTTTCACCACATTCTTCACACATTGGAGCATCCTCTGCTCGCAGAAGGAAGCCATGTGTGAGTTGAGTGTGACCAATTCTCAGGCGACATAGAACAACTTCATAAAAACGCTTGTTATGTCGGCAACTGGCCCACTCGGAAAGAACAGGTTTCACGGAATGGAGTTTATTATGGACTTCAGTGTCCCATTCCTCCTGCCATTTCTTTTTAATCCACTTTTTCAATGAGATATGGGATGGATGGAGGTAACCTCTGTGTCCATGTTCTGACATGTTCTAGCAGCCTTATCGGCCTCCTCATTTCCGCCTATACCGACGTGGCTAGGGACCCAACAGAAATTAACGGTGATGTTGGAGTTTGTGGCAGCTACAATCTTGTTACGTATTTGCAGAATAAAAGCATCTTTTGATCGATCTAGGGATGCAAGTGCACGGAGTGCACTGAGAGAATCTGAGAAAATTAAGGCGGCCTTGATATTCCTTTTGATGATAGTATCCACAACTACCAGTAGGGCATATAACTCTGCAGAAAAGATGGTGGCTTGGTTGCTGAGCCGCGTTACAATATTGCATGACGGCCCGACTACAGCAGATCCAACACTGCTGCTCCCCTTCGTTCCATCCGTGTAGAACTGTACAAAGTTTTTGTAGTTTTCGGAGATTTGTAAGAACTCTTGCCTGAGATCTTCTGCTGGTACCTTCTTCTTGTCATACTTGAAAAGAGAAAAATTAATCGGAATAGATGTGATGTTCCAGGGTGCAACGGGGCTGGGCAACGCTGCTACCGGACTCGATAAGTCTATTGCAAAATTCTTGGCCTCAGATTTAAGGCGCAGAGGAAAGGGAGGTACAACAGAGGGTTTGTTCTGGTACGTTCTTTCATACCGCGTGTCCAGAAACACTTCGAGTGCAGGATGTCGAGGCATGGAGCAAACTCTTAAGTGATATTGAAGGCCCAAGAACAGACGTCTTTTTCCAAGAGAGCATTCATTAGATTCAGCGTAGAGACTGGGGACTGGAGAGGTCCGGAAAGCCCCCGTTGCAAGTCGTAGTCCAAGGTGGTGGACAGGATCCAAGACCTGAAGAAGAGACGGCCGTGCCGAGCCGTACACCATGCAACCATAATCTAATTTCGATCGAACAAGGCACTGATACAAACGCAGCAGGCACCTTCTGTCACTACCCCAGGACTTGTGAGAAAGAACTTTTAAAATATTCAATGCTAGCAGGCATTTCATTTTTAGTTGCAAGATGTGACTACGGAAGCTAAGTTTCTTATCAAAAATAACCCCTAAAAATTTATGCTCAGGACGTACGTTTAGGGTCTGACCTCCCAAAGTTAGAGTGGGTTCTATAATGATACCCCTTCGAAGAGAAAACAGAACACAGACTGTTTTCTCTGCTGAGAAACGGAAACCATTCTCATCTGCCCAACGTGTCATTCCATTAATACCTAGTTGAACTTGGCGTTCACAAATAGCTGAATTACACGAAGAGCAGGAAATTTGCACATCATCAACATAAAGTGCATAGGAGAGAGATCGGAGAAGAACCTGTCTAAGAGAGTTCATTTTGATCAGAAACAGAATAACACTCAGCACTGACCCTTGGGGAACACCATTCTCTTGGACAAACGTTTCAGAAAGTGTCGTGCCCAACCTCACTTGGAACGAGCGCTCATCGAGGAAGCTTTTGATAAGAGCTAGCATTTTCCCCCGAATTCCAGCTGAAACTAAATCACTTAAAATTCCGTACCGCCATGTGGTATCATATGTTTTCTCAATATCGAAAAACACCGATAAACAATGTTGTCTGTTAACCCTCTTTCGTTTATTGTATCTCCGGGGATACAGACTTAAAACGCACAAATAAAAATCACTGTAAATATATACTCCCTCAAATGGGCAATGTATCTCATGGGACACATCCTCCGCGGCGGCCGAGACACCTAGCGCCACCACCCGGAGCCTACAGCAAGTGTTTCTTCATGAGTGACAGAACATGGCGTCAACCAGTGCTGGCGTCCACGTGTCCACGGCAAGTACTACTTTGTACTCTAAACGTTGAAACGGTAATCAAAATTTAACGTTGCGATTTTAAACGAAAGTGTGCAAAGACTTTGGTGATGTATTTTTAATCGAATACCCCGATCCAGTTATGCAAAGCAAGGTGATAATCTGTGTGTATCTCACAGGATACACTGCACGTTTGGGGTATTCGTTCCACTGTTTTGTATACGTTTTTCCAATGTTTTTTTTTAATTTTTGTTTTGTGCAGGAGCTAACTGCAAGGACATTTTATGGTTCACGATTGAGAAAGAGAGCCACAGTGATCCCTCCTGAAGGTGGAATATCCGACGTCGACTCATCAAGCGATGATGAAACGGACACGGACAATGATGACACCAGCTTCAAGGCAAGGAGTAGAAGCTTGGAAGTAGAAGAATCCCTCTCGGAAGAGGAAGCTGAATTGCCAAAGAACGCCGCCTCGTCGAAACAAGCTGACAAGTACAAATGGAGAAAGACAAGTTTCGACCACGACTTCCGCGCTCCAAAACCGCAGTTTGAGCTTGCACCGGAAGATCTCACTCCACTGCAGTATTTTCAGATGCATTTTGGCGATGAGTTCATTGAGAAGGTGGTTTACGAGACAAATCTGTATTCCACTCAACAGACCGGAAGCTCAATCAACACGAACGTTGCAGAGTTAAGGTCCTTCATCGGAATTCTTCTTATGATGGGCGTCATCGGGATGCCTTCGTTTGAAGACTACTGGGCCAATCAAACAAGATGTGACAAGATCGCCAATGTGATGCCTGTAAAACGGTTCAAGAAGCTCCGAAGGTTCATTTATTTTATTGATAACCTCCAGCCAGTTGAAACTGACAGAGCCTACAAGATAAAACCTGTGCTTGAGCACATTCGGAGCAAATGCAAGGCCACAGAGTGCGAAAATCTCTTCTCCATTGATGAGATGATGATCCCGTACAAGGGTAAAAAAGCGGGGAACCTGAGGCAGTACCTCCCCAAAAAACCTAAAAAGGGGGGCTTCAAACTGTTTGTACGTGCGGGTGTTTCTGGGATGGTTCATGACTTCATTCTGTACACCGGCGCAACGACATTCGAAGGTATCAGACTTGCAGAAGAGGATGAGGCGCTTGGTCTCGGCGCAAAGGTTGTGTTGCACTTGTGCGAGAGCATTTCTCGTCCAAATGAGAGCATCGTCTACTTTGATAATTTCTTCACCTCGCTGGAACTGATCTCACGACTGAAAGAAAGGTATTCTTTACACAGTCTCGGCACCATTCGAAGCAACAGGCTTCAAGGCTGCTCCCAAAAGGATGACAAGTCACTGCTGAAGGATGGAAGAGGCAGCTTTGACTACAAGGTGGACAATGTGGCAGGACTTGCAGTCGTGAAATGGGCTGACAACAAGACTGTAATACTTGCAAGCTCCTGTGTCTCACAAGACCCAGTGGAAACAGCGAACAGGTTCGACAAGAAGGAGCGTCAAAAGATTCCAGTTTCTTGCCCACAAATTGTGAAACAGTACAACATTCACATGGGCGGTGTTGACCTTGCAGACATGTACGCAGCGCTTTATCGCACCCCTTTCCGCACAAAGCAATGGTACTTAGGCATCTTCAGCCAGCTTCTCGATATATCCGTGAACAACGATTGGCTACTACACCGACGACAGTCAAACCTCACTGGCGTGAAGGCAATGCGACTGAAACAATTTCGACTAGCTGTTTCAGAAGCTTTGATGCATGCAAGCCCCCCGAAAAGAGGGAGACCTTCTTCCACCCTCGATGAAGAACCTGCGGCGCAGCGCCCAAGATTGCAGACCACGGCAGCACCTGTCACCGATGTCTGCTACGACGGTGTGGGTCACCTACCAACACTGGAAGGCAAAGGTCGCTGCAGGTACTGCCCAAGCGGCCAAACATCAATTGCCTGTGAAAATTGCAAAGTTAGGCTTTGCATAGTGACGGGAAAGTCTCCAAGAAACTGCTTCAGGTTGTACCACAAGAAGGAATTCTTGTTTCAAATATTCAACATTTTGTTATCCCGTAACGGGCAGTGTGCACTGGGAGATACATATCCTATCTCTTAAATGTGAAATAAAATGCCACAAAAAAAAATGTTTTGGTGCTTCAATTGGTTCCTTAAGGGGGGATATGGCCTGGGAGGGTCAACTTTTTAACCCTTTATTCAAATCAATTGAAATTTGCAGGGTAAATTGAACACTGTGAGAAAGGATAACCTGCCAAGTTTCAGCATTATAGACCAATTTTCTGACATACTAATTTCCTCAAATTCCAGATTTAAAGGGACCTCGTTAGGAAATGTATCGTTGAAAAAATATAACTGGAATTTAAGAAATTCTTGCTTTAATGTGAAGTACAATGCACATGCTGCAAGTTAAGGTAAAAATCAATTATAAAAGCTGCAATTCTAAGGGAAAAAACACACCTAACAACAGAAACAATAATTTTAAAATTTTTTGTGTTTCAGAAATACTTTGTTTTTATAATGAAGGAGTGAGTTTATTAAAATAAAAAATACCTTATCTTGTTCCCCACAAAATTCCAGCCCAGGAGGACTCTAAAGAAAGTCTTTCCATATTGAAAGTGTCAAATGATACATTTCCTAAGGTGACAATTCGTGCCAAAAAGTGAAACTGAGAAAAATGCATTTGAAGTTTCAACTTGAGGTTTCTTTATTTTCGATGGGTCCCAGGAGCTTAGAATCCTCCTGGAGCATAGGTGGCACCCTCGCCATCCAGGCTGCGCTGTTCCCGGACAATAGCTTCCAGCTTGCGTCGCTTGTGGGCCATCTTTGACGTGTCGAGTGCCCTGACCTTCGCCTTGGAAATCTTGCCCAGAGTTGCCTTGGAGGCATGCTTCGCCTGGTGGCTTCCAGGAGCAATGTTCATCTCCTTGAGTACCCTTTCAAAACCTCTAGGACCGAGATTAAACTCAAGCACGGCTAAAGCAACAGCCGTCTCCACAGTTTGCAGCGAGGCAAATTCTGTTTTGGGACAGCGCTTCCAGATGAGGGCATTGAAGCTCTCGTTTGCATTCTGCGTTTTCATGCGGGAGCATCGAATGAGCAATTCCCGCTGCGTCAGCCTGTTGTAGATCGGAACAATCTCCTTGGCGACATCCTTCGGGAAGGCTGGTCGGTGGGGTCGTGGTGCTGAAGGCCTGCCTGCTGCCTCCAGAGCCTTGTGGCGGTTATAGTGACACCATGAATCCTCGCTCTGTGGACAGGCATTGTGACGGGGCTCCTGGTCTGTGGAATAGCTATGCAGGAGGCTGGCGAAGACAGCTTTCTGCATCTTGGGGACGTCGGGAGCGTTGTCCTTTATAGCGCATGCATAGTAGCTTGTCAGCTTCTTCATCACCACATTAGTGAGTTTTCCTTTTCCGCCGAGCCCTTTTTTAGTCTTCTTGAGCTTTTCCATGCCTGCATACATTCGCTTGGCCACATGGTTCACACAGTCTTCTTTGTGTATTTCTTTGTCGTACAGTTCGAGACCAGCTACGTGCGTAAACGCCTTGCTGTCGCCGTCGCACAGGACAGTGACATATTGCATGTTATGCCTCTCGACAGACCGACTGAAGATGGTTGCTGCAGCTTGTACCTCCATAGCATTTGATGAACCCTCATAGTTCTTTTGGCAGGTCTTCCGATGCGTGTCTGCCCACTCCTCGAAGCCTTCGGTACCTTCCTTGGGGCCCAGCTGGCACCCATGACAGTACTTGCTTTGCACTGCGAAGTCGATCACAAAGCCGGTCTCTAGCTCAATTGCGACACCGACTCCGAACTGTGACGTGTGTCCACGTTTGTGCCACGTTCCGTCGTAGCTGATGCACACATCCAGAAGATCGCTCTCGGCGCTCGTGCCCTCCGTTGCCTGCGCTTTTCTGACAGCTCGCGCAGCCTCCTCCATTACTTGGGTCGCCGCCAGCATCGCGGCATCGTGCACTTTTCCCGCAACCTTCTGATAGGACTTCACGTGCATTGGGGGCGGAGCATTTAGTCCCCCAAAGAGATTCGAGAGCTTCGTAAAGCTAATTCCGCAGTCTCTCCCGACGACTCCAAGTCGCATCACGAGTTCGTTCTGTCGCGACTTGCCAATCGGTGGCGAGTGCGGTGCCGCGACGATGTCTCCGCAGGACGAGCATCGAACAACAAACAGAAGATCGGCACCAGTTCCTCTTTCTTGCAAGCTGAGCTCCCCTCCATGGCACTTTGGACACAGTAGAGCGTCGATTAGTCCTTGCACGGCCGACACATTAATTAGGCGATAACCATCCAGAGGCTCTTCAGTGGGAGCGTCCGCCATCTCCGCGTCGTCCTCTTCGCACTTGAGCAGTTCGAGCTTTCTCTCGAACGTTGTCAGCAGGCACTCCACAGAGACCGGAACATCCTCAGCATTTGACGTTGAAGCTATAGACTCCGACGCGTGAGGGCTAGTTGAGCCAGACAAACTCGAAGCTCGCGACGACAGGGATGGTGACGGCAGTGGCAGCGGGTCGGCACTTTTTCGGGGGCGTCCTCTTGTCAAGCCTCTTCGTTTTCGAGATCGTGAACCTCGGCCAAAGCTACCGCGAGTGCTCGCTTTCGTGGCAGGCATTCCTCGGTAGAAAAACCAACGCAAACAAAGGTAAAACGAAAGAGCGGCCGGAGCGGCGGAGTAGCGATACGATCAGGAGCGGAGCTAGCTGACGAAAGCGAACAAACCGAAAAAACGAACTGTGACGTCACCACCGCGGCCAATCGCGAGGCCTGTTTCGGTTTTCAACCAATGAAATCAAGCGTAGCATATTAGGAGCGTCTTTTTTCTGTTTTTTCTGCTTCGATGTTTGGGCTCTCCCAGACCACAAAAACCCTCTAACGCAGAAAGCTTTTCACGGCAAAAACTAGAAGAAATGGCGCTTCCAACGAGGGTAAAATGATTCGCCCGCGTCGAACGAGCGCGGAGTAGGCTTAGTTTGAAAACGCCGCATTTTGCCGTGGCCTCGCTCAGCGGGGCATCGCGCGTGCTCGCGACCGGGCTGAAAATATTTTTTTGTGAAATAAATCCTGCATATTTCTAAATGAAACTTCTTGACACTATGCTTCGAAAGTTAATGAACCGAAAATAAACTTTTTTTAGAAACGTATTTTTTCGAAAAAAATCGGAATTTCGAGGCCGTATCCCCCCTTAAGGAAATACTGATTGTGATATAATTTTAGTTCCATTTTTGTATGACTGCCCGAATAAGGGTTAACAAAGGCATCCCTGACTGTTTTTTCTAGGCGAACAAGGTGATCAACAGTTGATCGCCCTGTCCGATACCCACATTGAAATTTGTCGAAGAAGTTTTCCTGTTCTAAAAAATACACCAATCTGGAGGTCACCATTCGTTCAAACGTTTTTCCCAGAGAACTGGTTAGTGCGATTGGTCTGTAGCTGGAGGGTAATGATGGATCCTTTCCAGACTTTAGCAAAGGAATCACAATTGCCCTTTTCCAGAGAATGGGATAAGCTCCACTGCTCCATATAGAGTTAAAAAACAACAGGATGGTATCTAATGTTGCAGGATGTAAATGCTGAAGCATACTGTAATGAATAAGGTCTGGCCCTGGGGACGAGTTCCTTCCCTTGTCAAGGGCAATCATTAGTTCCACAAGGGTAAATGGTTGATTATAAGCCTCGTTAGAACCACCGGTACATTTTATTGGTACTTTTTCTTTGGCAGCCTTGTATTTTAGAAATGTGTCTGAATAATGCTCAGATCCCGAGACAGACATGAAGTGTTCCCCAAGAATATTTGCCTGCTGTTCTAGTGCGGGAACACGACTACCATCTAGTGTAAAGAGAGGGATAGTAAATGCACGGTAATCCCCTCTAATTCTATGGACCCTGTCCCATACGACTTTTACACCTGTGGAACTGTTGACTGAGGACGTATACGACATCCAGGTGGTTTTTTTTGATTGGCGCCTTACACAGCGGGCCTTAGCACGTAGCTTTTTAAAATTAATGACATTTTCAACTGTTGGGTAACGGCGCACTATTGTCCATGCACAGTTTTGCCGCTTACGAGCTAGGCTACACTCCTCATTCCACCAAGGCTTTGGTTTTGATGGTAAGCGTCCTGTCGTTTTTGGAATAGAGCGCTGTGCTGCTTGGACAATTACATTAGTCAGGACTTCACAGGCTTCATTGTCATCTAAGCTAACTAATGTATCTGGATGCAACTCTGACTCCTTTTTAAAAGTGGCCCAGTCAGCCTTTTCTAACTTCCAACGTGGAGTTCGAGTTTGTAATGACTTAAAAGAGACTGTGCTTTTTAAAACAATGGGAAAGTGATCGCTACCATAGGGATTCTGATCTACACTCCATGAAAAGTCAGGCAGCAACGAGGCACTACCAATGGAGAGGTCGATGGAGGTCGATGATAAGGATGAGGTGCTAAAATAAGTTGACGTACCAGTATTAAAAAGACAAAGGCTTCGAGAAGTTAAAACTGATTCGATTATTTTCCCACGAACATCAGTTCGATTCCCACCCCAAAGGGTATTGTGGGCATTAAAATCCCCCATCAAAAGAAAGGGCTTTGGAAGTTGATCTAAAAGAGAGTGAAGTTCTGCACTGGTGAGGGTGATAAATATAGTGAACAAACAGAAATGTTTGTTCACATTTCTGTTTGTTGCTTGTGAGGGTGATAAATATAGTGAACAAACAGAAATGGCTTTATGTACTAGAACACGCACTGCCACTGCTTCTAAAGGAGTGTGTAAGGGTGTGGCCGTACAAGCAGCCAGCCTTGGAACCACTATCGCTACTCCTCCAGATGAAATGGTAGCATTTGGGCGGTCCTTCCGGAAGACAGTAAAATTTCGGAGGAAGTTGGTATGTGTTTCCTGTAAACACAGGGCTGCAGGTTTGTGTTTCTGCAGAAGATAGTCAACGTCGTCAAGATTAGTAAGCAATCCCCTGCAATTCCATTGAAGAAATGTTGCAGTCATGTGTTAGAGATTGTTACTTTGGAGGTATTATTTGTTTTTTACTTTTATGGCGGGCCTTGGGAGCCTGCCACTCCATGTCTTCTGTGTCAGACGCATGAGAGGAGGCCTGGGTATTCTCATCCATAGCTTCCGACTCCTGTGGTGAGACCTTTCCGGAAGGTGTGGAAAGACTCTGGCCACGAGGTGCCAGGCGTCGGCCTCGACCACCTCCAGCCAAAGAGGCGGTGGAGGTGCCAGGCAGGGAAGTGCCGGAGACTTCCTCTTCCTGTCCTTTGGGTGTTGGAGTGGCACAGGAACCATGCCGCTCCTTGGATGTGGATTTCCTCTCCTGAGGGCGTGGGCCCCTCTCCCTTGAAGGGGATCGCGGGCTACGGCCAGGCTTGGCCGTTGCCGACCCATCATGTGAGGGGGATGCCGTCTGTGCCCCCTCGCCACTAACTGGGACAGACTGCTGCCCCGTGAGAGCGGGAGCGGTGGTGGTCTGGCTGGAGGAGGCAGTAGATCCCCCAGCCGTTACTGCACGCCCGGGCAGCTGAATTTTCAGCTTGGGCGTGGGGGACTGCTGTGGCTTCCGGTAGTCCAAAAAGGACGTTTGGGTAGCCACTGCAACCTTCAGTGGTGCATGTCCCCGCTGCACCACCCGCGCATAGCCGCCCTTCCGCAAGAAAGCGAAACGGCGACGTGCCTCTTGGTATGTTAAGTTTTCTTTTACTTTTAGTGTCAGAACTTCTTTTTCATCTTTCCATACCCTACATGATCTGGAGTACGCTGGGTGGGCCTCATTGCAGTTTGCACACCGTGCACTGTTTGTGCAAAAATCCGTCTTGTGGTCGGTTTTGCTGCATTTTGCACATGTGGCTTTCCCACGGCAATTCTGGGAACCATGTCCATATTTCTGACACTGAAAACATCTCCGGGGGTTAGGGAGATATGGTCGAACCCTACAGTGGAGGTATCCAGCCTTGACGGCTTCAGGAAGTTTGGTGGCTTCAAAGGTTAGAACTATGTGCTTTGTTCTTAATTCCTGCCCGTCTCGTCGCATGCAGATACGCCTTGCGGCCACGACCCCTTGGTCAGAGAGACCTTCAGCAATTTCGTCGTCAGTTGACTCTAAAAGGTCATCCTCAGAGATAACTCCCTGAATCGTATTCAGTGTGCGATGTGGCGTGACTGACACCTTATGGTCGGATACCGCACTCAGTGCAAGGAGGGCCGCACTCTGTTCGCTGGTCTCAATTTCCACCAGAAGGTCGCCAGTAGACATTTTTTTGGCTTTGAAGCTTTTGCCCACAACACTTTCGAGTACTTTCGCAACGAGGAAGGGCGATAATTTTGATAACTGCTTTTCACCTTCGGAATGAATCACCAAAAACTTTGGGTACTTGGATTGGTTACCTGGAGTCTTGTCTGAGATTAAAACTTCGGTGCGGACTCTTTTGGGAGGCCGATCAAGTTGGTTTTGCTTGGAACCCATAAAGATGGGGAGGTTTTCAGAAACCGTGGCGCACCGCCCACCACCGAGCCCAACAAGGGGGTAGGTAGCACCCCATAGCAAGTATAGCTTGGCTGGGTATGCTACTCTACCAGTGCTACCCAGTAACTATAACCAAGTGTGGTTCAAGAAAGTTATCTGTCGCCACCCAAGGTTAGCCCTTGCCGCCTAAGAAGGTGAAAAAGGAAGGAAGAGAGTGTAGAGGGAAAGAAAAAGGAGGTGGAAGGAAAAGTGAAAGTAGGAAGAACAGGGTAGAAGAGGCGACTGACTGAATCATCCTGGTCGGGCCAAGCCAGGACACCCGTCTACGAGAAGCAGGGGCCGAAGCGGTGTATTGCCTCGCCCGGGAGGCCCCGAAGGGTCCAAACATACCCCGGGCTTAGCTCAACCACCAGGGTCCCCTTTTCCCCGGACACGTGTACGCCACGCACAGCCAGACGTGGGTGGGCGAACCCACATGGCTCGGGGTTCGTAGTGACGCCACTCACCAAGCACCTACAAAAGTAGGTGCCCCCTGCGTGCGGGTATGGTGGCCCACGTGGCTGGGGTCCGTGGTGACGCTACTCACCAAGCACCTAGCACCTAAGGTGCAGGCGCCCCCTGCGGGGCTCGGGGTCCGTGGAGACGCCACTCTCCAAACACCTGCTTTCACAGGTGCCCCCTGCGGGGTTCCGCTCTGTCGCCAACTGGGTTCCAAAAATGTATGCAAAATGTAACTGCCCAGCATGCGGAATAAAGTCCAGCGGCGCGTGCTTGCAAGGCCGGCAGGCGAGGCGAAGCTAAACACACAGAAAAAAAAGAACCTGAGCGCATCGATGCAGAACATAGCGAGTCAGGTTCAAAACGCTCTTGGAGCGCTTTGTGCAACGACTGAACTCGAGACAAACAAGCGCGCTGTACGGGTTCAGCGAGCAGATATTGCCGTCTTTGTTTTAGCTCACTTCTCTTTACCAACTTTCTTTCGCGACAGATTTTTCATGTACCGGAGTCCCTCTCGAAAGAAAGATAACCAAGAGAAACCTACGTAATCAATACTTCCACATAGCAGTCTTAGAATTAAAAAGGGATTTTTGTAGTAGCGTATGTTTTAAACAAGAACAGGAATGTTGATGAACATGCGGCGGTCCTTATGTTTCAGTTTAGGAAGCTCCATATCTGTAGCGACGTGCCGACTGGCCGGCAGGGACCAAATAGTTTTCCCACGGCCGTTGATTTCAGAAGCGAGTGCTTCAGCTCGAAAAGTAACTCCCGCCGCGCAAAAACGTAATTTCGTTTCACAGCGTGATGACATGGCTCGTACCCAGCACGTTAGCGTCGGAGCGTCCGCGCACTCTCGCATGTATCGTAAAAAAAAATAAAAATAAAAAAAAAACGCGAGACGAGATTCACGAAATGACGAGAGCGCGAAAGAGACGGCGGGAAACATGCGAGACCGGATGGACGATTGATGTAACTAAAGCAAGGGTGCAGGCGAGCTGGTTCAATACTGACATTGGAGTTTTATGCCTGTCCTACTCCCTTCTTTTCCCCGGCTCCAGGGTTACGATGCCACGATTGATGCAAGGTACTTTGTGTCGGATGTCGGGCGGCCGCTTGCGCCACCTAGCTCACGCATGCTCAATTACGGTACTCAATTTAGTTTCGTTTTTGAAAGGCGACCAAAACTGGTCCTTTGGCGCAGGCTTGGCGCAGATTACTCATATTTTGGCCAAATGTAGCAGGATGTAGCAGGGTTAACCCCATGGCGCAGTTTGGCGCAATTGGCGCAGCAATCACATCACTGGTAACGAAATACATTTCGCCCTGATTGTATCGCGATACAAAGGAACATTCAAACTGTATTTCGATACAGAAATACAAATACTGGTAAAACAATTGTATCGCGATACAGAAATACAGATAGGAAATGTATTGCTGAAATACTATTGCGATACATTTGTATCGCGATACTGCCCAACCCTGGTCCTGACAACTGTTACTTGTCACAGCAGTTTATTGGCAGTCTCTGCTTTAGTATAGTAGCTGTGAAACAGTGTCTGCTGTTTGCAGCAGGTGCAAACAGCAAATATTAGGAGACCTGACAGAAGCAACACATTGGACAACATCAATGGAAGTTTAGTTTGTCATCAATTACTCTTCACATAGTACATCTGCTAAGGAGGGGTTACATTTTTTTCATAGGCTCAGCTGAGTTTACAAAACTTTTCATGCACATAAGAGACTAAACAATTATGTTTATTCTGTTGTATTTTTCTGGGTCAGCGCTGCCCGGCAGGTCCTCAGCCACTCCACAGCCACTGCTCTTCGCTTCCTGATGAAGAACCATAGTTAGAGCCAGGACTTCCATTACGCAGCCTGGGTTTTCGAGCAGGTGAAAAGCATGAGCAGAAGGCACTCGGTCATTGCTATCAAAAAGCATAACCTGGCGATCTTCACAATCACCATCGAGTTCCTGATCATATTCCACTACTTTCTTTGCCAGCCGAAAATAGAAAATGGAGCATTCCAGCCCGAACAGCCAGGGGTGGTGCTCTCGACAAAATTGGTACTGAATCTGCAGAAGATGCATGCTTATCGACAGGCACTCGTTTTCTTTTGCTTTGACGTCCCGGTTCACCCACGACTGCCTGGAAAACTTGTTTTCAGTAGTGCGACAGGAAAATCTAACCAACTCTCTTGGAGTGCAGAATGGCCCCAAATTGATAACGTTTTAAAAATACCTCGAGGCCTGCAGGGCAGGCTCGTACGTACTAGATGACACCTCTTTCTACCTGACTTGGTATACTTCACTTCCACTGTCAACTAAATGCAGTGACGTTTTGCTTGAGGAAATCGAGCATGGCATGTCCGAACTCCAGGAGAATAGCTTTGTCTTTAACCGCGGATATGTTGTACACACAGTGATCAAGAACAATGTAACGTGCAACATCTGTCCTGCCACTGTTGAGTTGACCACAGCACCTGCACAGGCTCAATAACTATGCCCCCGATGTGCAGACCTACCCCTTTGAGGCTGCAAGCATCCTGTCTGCGAAGTAAGAGAGCGTACTTCAGAATTTCACGCAGGACTAAATCTGCAGCAGGCATCATGGACAGAACCTGTCGGCAAGGATGACCGCAGAGTACCAATGCGTTCAGCTGCCCGAGTGACATCAAACTTAAACTGAACAGGCGCTTCTGCCATGTATGGCTACAACTTTTCCTACGGGGGAAAAATCGCAAGGCTGCAGCTACGGCAGCTGAGAACACGGAATTCGCAAGTAAGTTAATGGCAGCGCCTCGCAGGATTAATTATTATCTTAGTAGTGTCTCAGTAATATCAGCAGCCCTTTCCTCGCTGTCGTCAACGTTCCCTGCTTTTCATTTATTCTGTTTAGGATGGTGCTCCTTCTAGTATTGTTTCTGCCTTTAGCTTTTTTTTTCTGCCTGCTATGCATGTCTGTAATTCACTGCTTTTTAATGTTCTACATGTTAGTCTATATGCCACTTCTCTATAGTGAGCTCCTTTTACCCTGCTGTAATCATATTAATTTGGCTCCAGGTAGGCACTTTCAATCTTTACGTGTACTGCCGCTGCGTGGTTTTCTACTTGTCGTGAACAAAGTTGCCGCCACTTTGTCTATTGCACCTATGCATTTAATCCTATGCCTAAACCGCCTCCTTAAAAGCAGGAGTTTTTTTTTTCATTCTGCTGTTCCGTTTGCTTTCCTCTTTCTTTTTGCACATCTTGAATTCTGCACACCATCTATGTATCTACATGGTTTTCTATCTTGTCTCTTAATAAAAATACTCCAGACATTTTTACTTTTGATTCTTTCGTGCATGTAAGCCATTGCCATGCAAAACTTCTAGGCTTCTGTGAGCCTGTACTTTTGCCACCAGACCTTTCTGTTGAGCTAGCTGTTGGCCTAATTTAACCCTCCAGTTTTGGAGTTTCTTTCAGAGGTACGACACCCGCGTTTGCTCCAATGGTCATTGCTCAAGGCTGTTAGGTTTGTTTCTTGTTATTTCATTATACACTATAACCTCGCTGATCCAGATCCGGTTACTGCAGATATTCGGTCATAACATACGGATTTGTGGTTTGTTTGGTCACTTCGATTATTAGTTATTATAACATATATTCGCAGATAATGGACTATATAAGAAACTAAGTGAGTAGTCCACCATTACATTATAGCAGACTTTTGAGAGCATCCATTATTTCGGACATTATGCGCCTTTGGTTAAGTAGCGATTGCATTTATTTTGCGAAAGTTATTGTCATTGCGTTCTGCGCCTCGCGAGCGTCGTATAACCCAGAGCGCACAGTACAGCTCAATGGAATATTGCTACCTTTCAAAGTTCAAAAGTTTAAAAAAGCCAGTTCTTTTCTCATATTCATCCTTATGTCCTAATTCTGACTGGTTACACTAAATTCCACTCATAATCCAGTTCAAAGACTGCAGTAACGGCACCTGCATTCAGCCCATGCCTTTAACAACAGACAAGAACCTTCATCACTATCAACCTCTGGGTAGGCTTTCCATTTACACGTGCGGTATGAAGGTACCTTTAATATAGGTCCCTATTCTAAAGGGAGATCGAGTTCGTAATCACACGGTGCACAAAGTTCCCTTTCGCTAACGGAGCCATAAGAATAAACGGAGCTTTTTAAGCAGACCTCCCTTTACAGCCACAGGGAGTAGCCTGGGACCCATAAATTGCAAATAAAAAGTCTAGCATATACACTTCTCCTTTGTTTATTGCATTCTGATGAAAAGAATATTTGCAAGGCAAAAATTATAAAGGTGAGCACAAACCAGATGAGAAATGGTTGATTGATTGATTGATTGATTAGGGGCTTTCTGGCGCAACAGCGACGTGGCCATACTGCACCAAACTTAAATATTTATGCAAAGCAGAGGTGTTATTTAATGTAGAAGTAAAAAGTCAGATACTCTGACAGAAGACAAAATACTGAGAAGAAAATAATTACCTGTGGTGATCACATACTATAGAAAGTGCATGTTGGAAAAGCTAGAACTTATGCAAAAAACCTGTTTTCTCAAGGAACATAACAACACGTTCAAAAGGAATAATCGGCTGCTCGCTAAGCACTAGTGCAGGATGAAATGGAATACAATACATCGCGAATTCTGGAAAACAGGAGCGTCTTTCTTGTGCAAGGGCAGAGCAGAGACCAAGAATAGGCCAGACCGTCACAATCTTACCACAGTGTTCGCAAAAAGGTGGATCTGCCCCATGCAACAAGTAAGCATGGGTGGCCAAGCCTCAAGCGACACAGCAATATCTCACGAGACCGGGTTTTATGGGAAGAGCTCTCCCATATCCCTAAAACAGGCTTGATGGAGTGCAGCTTATTGTCATGATGATGGTTGGGGGTTTAATGGCGCAAGAGCAACTTAGGCCATATTGCGCCAAAACAAAACAATTGCTGCCCTAAAAATAGGTTTCAGGTCTTGATGTGGTAGCTGCAAACGTGTTTCCTGCAAGTTTTTGGAAGAGGCCGCAAGCCTGTCAGCCTTCTTATTGCCACTGAGCCCAACGTGGCTGGGTAACCAGCAAAATATGATGTCATGCCCCTTTTGTAGGCCCTTATTTATTTTTGCACGCACAAGCTGGACGAGATTATGCTTTGAATCCTTTACAGAGCTGAATGCAGTTATAACACTTTGAGAATCAACAAACACGACGGCCTTCATTGTATGGCTTTCTATAATATAGTCCACTGTTGTTAATACACTTTGAAGTTCTGCAGTGAATATACTAGCAACACTGTTCAACCGCTGAACGCTCGTAAATGATTCAGAGTACACAGCAGATCCAACAAAAGAGGAGGTCTTTGCCCCGTCGGTATAAAACTGTGAATAATCTCTGTATTTTTTTAGTACCTCATGAAACTCCTGCTGGAGGATTATTGAAGAAATGTTGTGTTTGTTGAACCTGGTGAAACACCAATCACAGCTGATTGGCAGCAGGTCCCAAGGCGCAACAGTGTCGGTCCTTTCGAGTAAGCTTATGTCATTCAGTTCGAGACAAAGAGATTGACGGATGTCCTCAAGACGAAGACTGAGCGGCCGTACAATACTAGGCTTATTTTGAAAAATAAGGGAAGAACTAGAGTCATGCACACAGCGGTATGTTGGATGGTCAGGGTCGGACAGGACTTTGTAGGTGTAAATCAAGCTAATGTATTGCCGTCTTTTTTTCCAGCGACATCTGATTTGTCTCTACATATAAAATGAGGACTGGTGATGTCCGAAAAGCCCCTGTGGCAAGTCGAAGGCCAAGGTGGTGAACAGAATCCAACATCTTGAGTGCCGATGACCTTGCCGATCCGTAAACTACTGCTCCGTAATCAAGGCGGGACCTGACGAGGGAGTTATACAGGTGCAGCAGACACTTCCTGTCAGATCCCCATGACCTGTGTGACAAGACTAAGGATATTAGCAGCCCTTAGGCATTTAAGTTTCAGCTGTTTCAAATGTGAAATAAAATTTAGCTTCCTATCAAAAATGAGTCCAAAGAACTTGTGTTCATTTCGGATACTTATGGGAGTTCTATTGATCTCTAATGATGGATCCAGCGTTATTCCACGTTTTAGAGAGAATGGTACGCACACGGTCTTCTCAGGTGAGAACCAAAAACCATTTTCGTCGGCCCACTTACTCATTTTATTTATTGCGAGCTGCAGCTGGCGTTCACAGCTGGAGAGATTGCAAGAAGAAACTGATATGTGAACGTCATCAACGTAAAAGGAGGAAGACACGGTACATGGTATTACCTTCGAACCATCATGACAAATAATGTAACTCTCAAACCCCCCCCCCCCCCCTTGTGGCACACCACTCTCCTGAATAGAAAGGTCTGAATATGTGGCACCTAATCTAACTTTGAATGTTCGGTCAGACAGAAAGCTTTTTATAACACAAAGCATGCGACCATGTAAACCACATGCGAACAGGTCCCTAAGTATTCCATACCGCCATGCCGTGTCGTACGCCTTCTCCAAGTCAAAGAAGACTGACACGCAGTGCTGCCTGTTTACAAAAGCGTTACGTGTAGTCGTTTCCAGGCGCACTAGGTGGTCAACAGTTGACCGCCCTCCACGAAAACCACACTGGTTCCGATCGAAGAAACCCTGCATTTCAAGAAAATACACCAGTCTCCTATTAATCATCCGCTCAAATATTTTGCCAAGACTGCTCGTAAGTCCAATAGGGCGGTAGCTGGATGGAACTGACGAGTCTTTACCAGGTTTCAACAGTGGGATAACATGGGCCTGCTTCCAGGCTTGGGGAAAGCATGCTTGCGTCCACAGATGATTAAAAAACCAGAGCAAAGTTTCCAGAGATTTTGGGGCCAGCTGACGAATCATCTCGTAATGAATCCTGTCAGGGCCAGGGGCCGACTGCCTCTTCAGACTAAGAGCCAACCTAAGTTTGTGCATTGTATAAGGCTTGTTGTATCCGGCAGTATTTCCTCCAGACATACTGATACGATGGCATTCTGCACGAGACTTAAATTGTCTAAATTCTGCCCGGTAGTTATCGGAGCTAGAAACATTGTGGAACTGCTCTCCAAGTATATTAGCCACATCTCTAAGCGAGATTGTAGGAGAATGGAAAAGAGGAATCACAAAAGCATGATAATCACCCTTGATTTCGCGGTATCGATCCCACACTTCCTTGGACGAGACAAAACTGTTGACAGAAGAGACATATTTCATCCAAGTTCCTCGTTTAGCTCGTTTCCTCGTCCATCGAGCTTTTGCTTTTCTCCTTTTGAACTCAATTCTATTGAGAGGAGTAGGGTACCGTCTGAACATATCCCAGGCTTTATGCTGTTCTTTTCTTGTAGATGCACAGTCTTTGTTCCCCCATGGCTTACACCTCTTCGGCATGTTTTCAGAAGTCTGCGGAATAGCCTCAAAAGCTGCACTTAGAATATGTTCGGTGACATATAATGTGGCATCTTCTGGAGACAAACTTGCCAGGAGTGAGGCATTCAGCGTTGCCTTTAATTTAAAAAGCCCCCAATCTGCCTTTTCTAACTTCCATCTAGGAACGCGCTTAAAAATGGTAGGAAGTGCGACATTACTTTTTAAAATGACCGGAAAGTGGTCGCTCCCAAAAGGGTTCTTTAAAACGTTCCAAGAAAAACAAGGAAACAATGAGGGTGATGAAATAGACAGGTCGATGGATGTGAAAGAGTTATGAGGTGCACTGTAAAATGTTGGTTCTTTGTTATTTAAAAGACACAAACCTGAAGACAGTAAAAGACGCTCTATAATCTTGCCACGAGAATCAAGTCGGTCACTGCCCCACATAGGATTGTGAGCATTAAAATCGCCTAGAATTAAAAAGGGTTCTGGCAGTTGATCAATAAGACCTTCGAGTTCATGAATATGAAGTGTAACTTGTGGGGGAAGATATAATGACACAATGGTAATGAGCCGGTCAACTAAAACACAAGTTGCCATAGCTTCAAGTGGTGTACGAAGAGGGACCTCAGCACATGCTACTCCTCTCCGCACAACCACAGCAACACCACCAGAAGAATGGGCTGACAAACGATCTTTCCTAAAAACACGGTGACGGCGTAAAATATCAGTGTGAGTGTTCTTCAGATGAGTTTTCTGCAAACAGAGAGCAATAGGCTGCAGCTCGTCCAGAAAATAATGAACGTCATCTATGTTTTGTAGTAGACCCCGGCAGTTCCACTGCAGGAAGCCAACAGGACCCATCTGTTTGCTGGCTTAAGATGTAGTTGAAATGTGGAGTTCGTAGCTGTGACCAAATGGACAAAGGTTAGCTTGGGTTGGTTGGGGCAGTGACACGTGGAGGTTTTTTCTTCTGATCCCCTTTTTCAGGGGCAGATTTTGTGCCTCCCTTGGCAGGTGGAGGTGGTTCTGTCAGGTCGACAGATACCTCCATGGCCTCCTCCTCCCGCTGGGAAGTGGAAGGAGTGGGTCCCTCACTGCCGTGAGAGGGAGTGGTGTCTAGCACCACTCGAAGCTTCGGGCCAAGACGATGAGGCATCGTCCTGGCACGTGGAAGTTTTGGCGGGGCCGCCGGGGTCTGGGAACCCACAGGAGCCTCGCTGGGGGTTGGGGGGCTCGAGGACTGTACTGAGTGCCCACCGATGCCTTGAGTGGCGGCGCAGCCCCCCTGGCTGCCGCCTCGGCATAAGTCCCTCCTTGGAGGAAGGAAAATCGTTTCCTTGCCTCAGGGTAAGTCAGGTTCCCTTTTATCTTTAAAGCTAAAATCTTCTTTTCTTCTTGGAACTTCGGACAGGCTCGGGAGTAGGTGGGGTGGGAACCAGAGCAGTTGATACACTTGAGAAGTGTACTTTCGCATGTGTCGGCTGGATGGTCTGTGCCTCCACATTTAGCACACGTTGTTTTTCCACGGCAGGATACCGAGCTGTGGCCAAATCTTTGGCACTTGAAGCATCGCCTTGGGTTAGGTATATAAGGGCGCACCTTGCAGTGGAGATAGCCTGCTTTAATGCTCTCAGGCAGTACAGTGGATGCAAAAGTGAGGACCAGGTGTTTTGAGGGTCTCTCCTGTCCATCCCTGCGTATTGAGATTCGTCGCACAGCGACCACTCCCTGCCCGGAAAGGCCCTCCAAGATTTCGTCCTCGCTAGATTCTAGAAGGTCCTCCTCTGAAATGACGCCCTGGCAGCTGTTCAAGGTGCAATGTGGAGTGACAGATACTTTATAATCCGAGATCTTGTTTAAATCTAAGAGAACCACACTCTGAACTCCGTTTTGTACTTCAACAAGCAGGTCACCAGATGCTAATTTCTTTGCTTTCAAGTTTTGACCAATTAAGTTTTCTAGTCTTTGAAATAAGAAAGGGTGAAAGCTTGGCAAGTGGTTTTCCATTTTGTTCCGAATGCATTACCAGAAAGCGGCTGAAGCTATTCTGGGCTGTAGCTGATGAGTCTTTGGTAACTACTTCGGTCCGGACCCTTTTCAAGGTCCGATCGGGGGAGGTTTTTTGCTTACAACCCATATGAAGGGCAAAAACTTCGGCATTCGTAGCGCACCACCCACCGCGGAGTCCAACAAGGGGATAGGTAACATCTCATAACAGGTCTGGCTTGTCTGAGTATGCTACTCTACCAGTGCTACTAGGAAGCTATAACCAAGTGTGGATCAAGAGAGAGTTCTGTCGCCACCCAAGGTTAGCCCTTGCCGCCAAAGAAGGTGAAAACGAAGAATAGGAGAAAGGAGGAAAGAGAAAGAAAAGAGGGGATAGTAGAAGAAATGGCGACAGACTGCATCATCCTGGTCGGGCCAAGCCAGGACACCCGTCTACGAGAAGCGGGGGCCAAAGTGGTGTGTTGCCTCACCCAGGGGGCCCCGAAGGGTCCAAACCTACCCCGGGTTCAGCTCAACCACCAGGATGCCCTTTTCCCCGGACACGGGCTCGCCACGCACAGTTAGACGTGGGTGGGTCTTAGCCACTTTTTACTCAAGGTCTGTGATGTTGCCAATGTGGCTGGGGTCCGTGGTGACGCTACTCACCAAGCACCTAGCACACAAGGTGCAGGCGCCCCCTGCGGGGCTCGGGGTCCGTGGAGACGCCACTCTCCAAACACCTGGTTTCACAGGTGCCCCCTGCGGGGAGATGAGAAATGGTATCGACAACTTTATACTCACGACAACGGGCAGCAGCGGTGGCACGAACGCAATGGCGGCTGCACCAGCTTTTCATGCTTTGAGTAGCAACGACGAGTCGTCCGCTTCGTCTGCCCAGAGCATTTTTGTGACCATGATTTCGCCTGGTGAACCAGTGAACTTGGATGCCAGCACTAGCGGCACCAGTGGGAAAGGCCCTCGAGTTCACTGGTCCAAGGCGGAAACATGGTCGCTAATCCAGGACAACATCGGCGAACTCCGGCGACAAAGGACGAACGCCGGAGTGTACAAGACAATCCGCCTCGGTCTCGAGAGGCTGTCTATCGAGAAGACCCGGAAGCAAGTAAGCGATAAGATTGACAACCTTAAGCAAACATACAGGTGAGCCAGTTTTGAGGTTGCTGCTCACCTGTGCCCGCTCGTCGACTCTCGGAGCGCGCTCGCCGAGCTTAAACTTGACGAAATGCAGCATTTGATGTCGCTACGGCAAATAGTAAATAAATTCATGTTTTAATTAATAGTAAATAAATTCATTGTTTTAATTAGCACGACCTAATTTAGCGGTAATGTTCTAGTGTGTTGCTTCAGTGTCTATGAGGCAAAATGCTGACCTATGGGTCCACAGTTGGTGGGTTAAAATCTCGGCCTGGGGTGCCTATATGTTTCCGCCGCGGAAACATGTAGGCACCCTATCTCGGCCGAGGTGACCACGATTGAACGCGGAAGGCTCTTGGCTTCACCTCAACAGATCCCCAGCTTTTAGTCCTCCTCTGGGATGTACTAGATGTCCTTCGTGGGTTTGGCACGCAGGCCACCTTTTTTACTGTTTCCATTGACAACCTCTAAAACAGAAAAAAAAATGCAATTCACAGAACATGACAAGAAGGCCCCTTGGTTCACCTGTTCCAATTCTAGATGCAGCCAAAATACACTGCCAACCCCCTTTTTCGTTAAAACTGTATTTTCCACACAATATTTTGGTCCACGTTTGTGCATGGCTGGATTCCCAGGTGAAAATTTGGAACTGATTCCAGCTGGAAATGAAACTGGAACCAGTTGAACCCAGCTGGAAATTAATAGTTCCAGCTGGAATGATACTGGATCCATATAGACCATGACCAGTTCCAGCTGGAATGGCACTGGATCCATCTAGACTGGGACCACTTCCAGCTGGAATGGCACTGGATCCATCTAGACTGGGACCAGCTCCAGCTGGAACAGCACTGAATGCATCTGGACTGGGACCAGTTCCAGCTGGAATAGCACTGGGTCCAGCTGGGCTGCATTAATCCCAGCTGGACTGGGTGCAGTCCATCTCTGGATCCAGTTGGATCTCCAATTGGGGGTGGCAAGTCCAGCTGGACTAGGTGTTTCATGTCCACTGGATAGAAATATTATCCCACATTTGCATTGGGGACTAAAGTCAGGCACTCTAGTCCTCTCACTCAAAAGATAAGAGCTTTTGATATCCTGAAAACTAATACAGTATAGACCACTTACAACGTAACCGTTTATAGTGCAGGACCGGGTATAACGCGGTTTTTTTAAATTACCGGTTCACCTCCCATAGAACTCCATGTAATTACATACCGCTTAAAACGCAGGCGCGCGAAGGGAAATACCGGTTATAGTGTGATTTTTGGCACAGCCCGCCGACCGCGCTGACGACCAGAGCAGCGAGCTCGCTTCCCTGTGCGACACTAGACAACGGCGCGAGCCACAAGCTGCACTCGCGGGGCAAGGAGGTTGCTAGAAAACGCGGGGAGAAGCGAAGAGAGAGGCTTCAGTTGCCATAGCGACGGAGGGACGCACACACGAGTCGTTCACGTGCGTGCGTCCCTCCGCTGCGTTGGAAACAAAAAAACAAACAACCGCAACGACAGACCAAACGCAGGTCGAGAAGTGTTCGCGCGCGTTGCATGCCGGTCTGCCGGTCGCGAGCCGGCTGCTTCTATTCCGCAAACATGGCGTCGGTTGTGATCGTCGTCGTAGACGGCATGCATCTCACCGTTCTGCGTAAAAGCGCTATCCTTGACGGTGAATTTTTGTTGTGTGTCGCTATGATAACCCAGCACGTACTAGAAGAGAAGATTTACCTACTCGTGCGGCGATGTCGTGGCGGCGCTCTCAAGACGGCAGAAACGCCCGTGTCGTCGTGTTTGTTTACTTCCACTACAGTGGTGATTTCTAAGCGTTTGTGTCCTCAAACATCGCCCGGATTTCTTATTTGGCGCATTTCATGCGTGTGCTAAAGTTCAAGGTATTACTGGCGCGTACCGTATGAAGGATGCGAATTTTCAAGCGTTTTCATCTCCGGAGAAAAGTGATTAGGGTTAGCAATCCTGAACGCTCGCAACGTCCGTCCACAACCCACGACGCCGTTAAAAGGCTGCGCCAGGCAAATGCCGCTCATTTCTTTCAAAATGTGTGACACACTTGTGACAGAACTGTACTAGTCTGGTGAAATAAAGACTTTCCTCAAACTAAGGTTTATTTTTCATCTAACATAAAATAAATTCTTTTGGAAAGGTAAGTTGTCTCATGGCATGTATTTTGGCCTAAAAAATTGATGTTTTGGTTATAGTGCGGTACCGCTTATAGTGAGGATTTTCGCGACTCCCGAGACATACGTTATATGCGGTCTACACTGTACTCAGAGCACTAGTGGTCTCAATGTTTAAACAGGTATTGCCAGAGGCATCATTCTGCGCTGGGCAAATGCAACCAGTATGCGCTCTCAGACATAAAACAAATGCATGTAGGAAGCAGGTGATATGGAAAAGAATAATGCAGAAGGAAAACCTAAACAACTTGTCAGAGGGAAGCAGGAAGGAGGGGGCTACAAAGAAGATTAGTACCAGAAATGTGTGCTCTCCTCCATTTAATTTTATTTGGAATGTACTATCTCGCGGCAAGTGGCCATGAACCGGAAAAATGCTTGCAGATCGCTTTCTTGTGCAAGTAGCTTTCATGTGTCATGAGGGTTACTAACAAATGAATGACCCATGAAGTCATACTCTGCAAATCAAAACAATTCAGGCAGAAAACAGACACATGAGATAAACATATATGCAGGTAAAATTATTTATTGAATTCAGAGAAATAGCAGAAATGTAAACTGAAGCAGCCGAAACAAGTCTCCCTTAAAAAATCTTTCAGGTTCATTTTCATACATTGCAATGAGTTGACAAAAGGTAGCATGGGTTTGTGCAACAGGTGGTTGCACAACCACTTGTTGCACAAAGCACTGACAGACAGCACCTACCGCTTGAGACAATCCACATCCATGCAACCGCAAGCAAAACAATTGTTATGACGGCCTCACGTAAGGTTTAAGACCACTCATACCTGTTAACAAGATCGCAGAAAAACGCTCTTTGTTCAAGCTGCATGAATATGCATGGCATCATAGTCACGTCAACTTTGTACAGTTTATACTGGGGTCGCTTGGCTGCAGCCTTGATGTGCAGGGTACCTTGGAGGCAGCTCACATAATAGACATGCGAAGAAATAAACAGCTCAGATGTCAGTTAATTCTCCACCAGCAACCTCAATGATGTGGTCTATCTTAGCGTATGTGCCATCTGCTAGTCTGATACCTCTGCAGTCTGTTTTTGTCTGCCTCTCATAGCTGCTACTGTGGAAGGAAACATTATGAATTGACATTCTGTCATACTCTGCAACTGTGGCAGGTCCAGTGTGTGCAACAGAATCAAGAACAAACTTCTTCAGAGATTCACCCACAGATTTTGGCTTTCCCAATGGCAGTGGCAAATTCCTCAGTGATCCATGGCGTGCTGTTTTTTCTAGAAATACAGCTGAGAGTGACGTGACCTGCCAGTCTTATATGCAGTAATGCTGTCCTTCAGCATCAACCGTGACATGATTTGAATGGGGACACCGTTTGCAGAAGTTGCTAGCTTGAGAAGCCTACCCATGTTGGTCTCGAAAGAGAAACAGGAATGAGCCCAGAGCAGGCCAAACATTACAACACACTTCGGCAAGTGAAGGAGCTGATGTATGTTGTAAGTCATCTGCTGTTGTGTGTAAAGAAACTGCATCTTTACAACAAATTCTACTAAGCACCCAGTGCTCCTATCCACGTCTTCCTGCGTCACTTAGTGTTTTAGCAAGCTGAAGATGCCTGTCACGAGTAGGCACACGTGCTCCAAGAGACACTCAGGCAGGATTCCTTGTAAGCAAGGCACACTGAAATACAACAGCCAGTGTTGCCACTCTGCAGCTTTCCAATATTTTTAAGTGTTAATGACCTTGGAAGTCTGGTGAAGATTTGTGGCGGTCTAATGCTGCAGAGTCGGCCGTCAACTAGAGCTATGGTTCCTGGTTCGCCAATGTAGTACGACTCTCCAGGAGTTGCGAGCCATAGCTCGGTCAGCTGCTTTGCAACCCCAAGCAGTACACAATGCATAAAGACGGGACTAAACGACCATACAATGTCAAATCCTTTGACGTTGACTAAGGGAGACAACCCCCTTGCTCCCTGTATGCGAGTTCCTAGCTCAGAGGCAGCCGCCATGTCTTTGATCATGCCCTCGTGTGTTCTTTCCTGTGATGGCCCGCCATCCACCGGGTACTTTACAGTCCCTACAACAAACAAGAAATTTTTATAAATTGTGATGTCACTTATTGTCATATTAAAAGAAAACTAAAACACTTCTTGAAAAAAAAGTGAGAAGTGAATTATGGCGTATTTTTATCCAGTGAACCTGAATGTTCCATTCGGTTTCCTGGAAGACGTAACTAAACATGAGAAAACACGAAAAACCTCCGACCAGTCGTGACGTCATGCTAAGATGTGTCGCTCATGTGGGCAGGGCGTGCAACTGCAAGCTTGCAAGGTATATTCCCCCACACTGATACCAGTCGTGACGTCTCTGACCTTAATTGTTGTGTGGATATTTAGACAGCGTGTAGTTGGTTAGCCATTTCAAAGTTGTGACAAATCACTCGAAGTAGATGAGAAATTTAGCCAGTGCGGTACAACCGCTAGCCTGGGATCTTTAACATGCACCACGCAGTAGTGGTACACGACCACACGCCGGTATGATGCTCATCCAGATCGAAACGGGCAGGGGTGGGGATTGAACCCAGGATCCTGGGTTCTGCAGTGCGAGCTTTCGCTCCACGTTTTCCTAGCTGGTGTGCGCTAGCCCAATCGGGCACTGATCCCCCGTCTCTGACCTTTCTGAAAGAAAAAAAAACAAGAGTATGCGTGCCTAGCTTCGATAGGCTCTGAAAATGCGCGAGAACATATTTCGAAAACTCCTAGTATGACGTCACGCATCTAAGAGAAGGGGCTTCAGTGGTACTATGAAAATTAATTTCTGCAGCCACCGTGCACCAAAAAGAAAAATAATTTCAATATTTGGGATCCTGGAGGCTCAATCAAGACAATTTAAGCGTTTTTTCCCTCAAATACAGAACCACTTCAGTTTTCCTTCAAGCATGAGATGCTATTAGGTCCAAAACTGTGCGTCTGTATGGAAAATATTTTTAACTTTTTGGTTCCACTCATCTTGCCTTTCTCTACATAGTACTTCTGTGCGCCCGAAGGGCATTTCATAGTCATCTACATTTCACACAGGCATCTCTCAAAAGTGTTTACCTTCAAGATAGCGTAGTGTGCAGGTTTGTAATACTTTATTAGGGAAGTTCATAACCAAGTGAAAGGTTGTATTAAACTCCAATTAATCATGCTAAGTTGGCTGTGTAATAATAAATGTCAACAATTACACTGCAAAGACCTCTAGACACTGAGGTAAGACAGCATTTCCTATTCTCAATATTAAGGTGGCGATGCAGGCGAGTGGTTCATGACTAAAGAAATTAGGAATGGTGCACAAAAAGACGAGGACAGTGAGAGTAGAGCACAGGATGAGAGCTGAAAAACAGCTAAAACAAGAAAAACACCACAAAGCGAACCAACGCCTTAACGTAACGCCGTAATAGTTACAACGCGTGTTGGCTTTGGGGTGTTTTTCTCGTTTGAGCTGTTTTTAATAAAACTTCACGTGATAGTTGGTGCTCGTCCTTTGCTCTACTCTCGTTGTCCTCGCCTTTTTGCGCACTGTACTTAATTTCTTATCTCAATAAGTGGTCTTAGCAGTGGTGTCACGAGGGTCAGTAGCCCGCCGCGACCTCCCCCCCCCCCCCCCCCCCCTTTGTGACGCGACTGGGTCTTAGTACATGTGAACAGCACCCGCTAAGTACTAGGAGTGTTCACTCCGATCAAAATATGATCCAGACACTTGCCTCCAACGCAGACTCCAGGGTGGTAACACCAGTTGCATCCAAAGTATCCGTTGTACTGGGTCGACTCCTGCAGAGCAGCCCTCGCAGGAGCGTCAGCACAACAGCAAATGCAGAACACCTGTATGTGTTGATAAGTATGTTACCATTATAACACTGTGAAAGTCATTGTTTCAGTAAGATTTGAATGCAATTGGCAGGGCAGTAATATAGCTCCTTACCTTTGAATGAACTACTTCATCCTCAGTCTTCCAGTTAATTCCGCCATTGTTCAGAGTTTGCAGTCCATCGGCAAAAGCTTGGAGCAGCATGGTCATGTTGGGCTTGGTTACGCCATACCAAAGTACTGGCATCAGCACATTGTTAAAACGGAGCAGTGGTGGCAGCTCGTTGATACTAAGTTGAACGGGCCAAATGGAATATTTGGAGGATTTAAACATGGGGCTGCCATCCGAGTTGACAGTCACTGTGAAGTCCATGTCTGCCATACCCAAATCTTGTCTTTTCTTGCGATACAGTGCCCCATCAGTTATGTCATTCATGGACACGTTCGGAGGTTCTGATGCAATTTTGTTCAGGTTTGTATGGAAAGCTGAACTGATTTTCTTGCTGGCAAGAAGTGATGCTAGCTGCTTCTCTACTGGCATGCTTACGAAAAAACAGCCATCTTTGACGAGTTGTGGTCCTCTGTAATGCTGCTCGCAGGTGGAGCACTTGACATTTACATTCTTCCTTTTGGAAAGTTCTCCAGAACATTTCGCAACGATCGTCAAGCAGTGAGGGCAGTAGAAGTGAAATGTAATTTCTGACATACTTATTCCACAAAACTTCTGAAACAAATACTTGCTTTCGGGAAAAGCCTTAGCTTGCACAAGTTTGTTGACTAGCTTAAGCAACTGCTCTGAATCCGAGTATGACAGGCCTATTGTCAACGCATAGTCCATGACCATCATGAAGGCATCCCCCAGGGTTAAGGGGCCAGAAGGAATGAAGGGAACGCTGAACTGTTCTTGGTTTTTGCGAAACCATTCTCCTAGATCCTCAAAAACATGGTCTTCATCTGGATCATCTTGTGCATCCACAGGATGATTCGCAGAGGCTTCGTCCAGAGTAGCCGAATCGTCTAAGTTCTCCTGTGGCTCAGGTGTCAAAGGTGCCGTCGATGGTATGTCACGCGCTGGAGGAACACTATCATCCAGTGATGCTCGATTTTCCGTGGAAACTTCAGTCGTGTTGTGAGAATCTCGTAGCAAACGAGACAGGGTAGATCTTGGAATTTTGCCGCCATTAGTCTCCAATAAATCTTGCGTTTCACTGCCTGTTTAGGAGCATTCATTTCGGAAAACTGCCCTGCATCAGCGGCGTTGGCAAACATCATTTCATAAAACTGCCCCGTATTAGCGGAGTTGACAAACGCAAACGTTTTCGTACTACACTCCCACCGCCATCACTGTTCCGTCATGCGTTGATCTGGGGGTTATTCTGCCTCCGATTAGAGTCACTGGAGGCAGAGGGGGTGGACTCTGATCTTGAGAGGAGAGCCTCCTCATCAGATCTCGATCCACCATCGTCCATGGGCTCGTCTGCAGCTGCCGGCAGCTGGCCCTTGGAGGTCGACTGCCTTGGCACTTCCCCAGGCTTCCTCTGGGGAGCAGAGGTGTGCGGAGGCAGTCCCCTGCCCCGAGAGGTCGAAGCAGCTGGTTGAGCAGGAGACGTCATCTCCTGTTCTGGGGTGGATTATTATGATTGGGGTTTAATGGCGCAAGAGCGACTGTGGCCATATTGCGCCAAGAAAGTTAACTTAAAAAGCCTAGCATGCAGCTATGTCTAAACTTAATTGTCTACCTATATCAGGTGCAAAAAGCCAATTGCATGTAGGAAAATTAAAACGCGAGCCAATGGTACCAAGGGTCTATCACCAAGCAAAAAATAAGGATGAAATGGAAGGTGGTTTCTGAAAATTTCAGGAAAATATCTTCGACGTTGATGATCAAGAAATCTACAATTCCAAAGGATGTGAAGGACAGTTAAAACTTTCCCACACTTTTCACAGAGCTTTATATCTTCACCGCAGAGCAAGTGCAGGTGCGTCAATCGAGAATGACCAATTCTCAAGCGGCACAAAAGGACTTCCGAACGGCGGTCCTTATGGAAGGAACTCTCCCATACTTCTAAGTTGGGCTTAATAATGTGGAGTTTGCTATCGATCTGCGTGTCCCAATCCAGCTGCCATAACTTAATAATTGACTTGTTTAAGGCTGGCTTGAGGTCTTGGTGTGGCAGGCCAAAAGACGTTTCCGTGTAGTTTTTCGCAGAAAGTGCAAGGGAGTCTGCATTCTCGTTACCAGGAATGCCCACATGACTGGGCACCCAGCAGAATTTTATAAGTTGTCCTAGATGGAAAGCTTTGTTTATCTGAAAGCGAACCTGCTGCACAAGAGCATTCTTGCTGTCTGCTAAAAATGAAATAGCTAAGAGAACACTTTTGGAATCAACAAACAGAACTGCTTTGTTAATGTTATTTTCTAGAATATATTCAACAGCAATCAGGATACCATACAATTCGGCAGTAAAAATAGTTGCTAGAGGGTTCAGTTGCCTAACTTCGCTGAAAGTGAGAGAATAAACTGCACAGCCTACGCAATTCAATGTTTTCGAGCCATCACTGTAAAAGTGGAGATAGTCACTATATTTCTGCTCTAGCTCTGCGAACTCCCGCAAGAGAACAAAAGGAGGAACAACCTTTTTGTTGTACCTTGAAAGGGACCAATCACAATAGATTGGCACCAAGTCCCAAGGAGCGACCCTATAGGCCTGTCTCAAGAAGGGAGGCTCATCAGAAGAAAGGTGCAGCGACCTTGCCATGCTCTCAGCCCGAAGGCTCAAGGGCCGAACAATACTAGGCTTATTCTCAAAAAGGCGCAGTGATGCAGAGGTCTGCAGAGCGGAGAATGAAGGGTGGTACGGGTCACTATAAACTTTGTAGGCCTAACAGAGACTAAGGTATTGTCTGCGTCGCTCAAGCGACATCTGATGCCTTTCAGCATACAGACTCAGCACAGGCGACGTGCGAAAAGCACCCGTGGCTAGACGCAGCCCCAAGTGATGGATTGGGTCTAACATCTTCAAAGCAGACCCAGGCGAAAATTTCTAACTGGGACCAGTTGGCACCTTAACTGGTTTCAACTGGGACTAACTGGTCCCAACTGGGAAGCAACTGGGACTAAATGGTCCCAACTGGGAATCAACTGGGACCAATAGGAGTCCAACTGGGGCCAGCTGAGGGGCCAACTGGTTTGAACCATTCCCAGTTGGGAGTCAACTGGTTTGAACCATTCCCAGTTGGGAGTCAACTGGTTTGACTCCCAGTTGGGAATGGAGTGCACTGGAACCAGTTAGGAAAGTAACTGGTTGGAGCGATTCCCAGTCGGACCTCAAATGCCTTTCCCGTTCCCAGTTCACACTGGGCAACAATTTGGACAAGTTGGGGGTGTATTGACCTTTGCTAATGAAGAAAACTAAAATCACTAATATTTTTAGATTTATACAAATAGGGAATTTTTAATTACTGGGAATTATATATTTATAAAAATAATATAAAAATTTTAACTAACTAAATAATTTTTTAATTGGAAAATATAATTAGTGACAAAATGTGTTCACCTAAATGAACATTTAGTGCATTATTAAAATATATTAAAACATTTATTTAAATACCTACAGTATTTTTTTTCTTTTAATAAATAAATTTATCTTTTGACTAATCAGAGCTAGCCGGCCGCCGTGGCACGCGGGTGCGGATTAGTGGTACTCGCTGTCGACAGATGGCGCTGCCTATACTGACGCCAGAGTCGGACGGACGCGGTAGAGAAGGGTCGCTATCGCCCAAGTTGGCGTCGTTATGAAAATGTCAAAACTACAGTTGCGCTTCTTTGGACCTAACTGTACACACGCCATGGTGGCGGCGGTAAACTTCGAGGATGGAAAGATGCAGTTCAGCGATCGGAGGGCACCCAGGAAAGACCGGACGGAAGAGAACACGCCGCGAAGAGCACAATGGCGAAAATGGCGGGAGCTCTACCTCGAAAATGTTCGACTGTTGTGACAGAGATTGCAAGGTGGGAGCGCTACCACATCTTATCAGGACTTCACCTGCGCAACGCAGGATCATGGGTGAGCACCTTTCTTCACGCGATGGGAAGAGAAGCTGAGGACGTCTTCACTACGAGACGCCAGCGGCCGATCTTCCTTCATCTCATGAATACCACCTCTGAAAAAGCGATTCAGTCGTCGCAAGCAAGTGGCTAAACCCGGAGCGTGTACGTCATCGAACCTATTTAGTTTCATTCTCCAAGTTTTTGACAATAAAGTCTTGTCAACGTTCCATTTTGTGCCGTGTTTCATTGTTGCTGGAGTTGGTACCAACTCCAACTGGGACCAGTTGTAACTGGGACCAATTCCAGCTGGGACCAACTCCAACTGGGAATTGTTCCATAAACCAGTTGCAACTGGGACCCATTGGTCCCAGTTGGACGACTCCAACTGGGACTAGTTGTAACTGGGATTTGTTCCATAAACCAGTTGCAACTGGGACCAACTGGTCCCAGTTGAAAATTTTCGCCTGGGGATGGTCGTGCCGACGCATATACCGGTGCACCGTAATCCAACCGGGACCGCACTAGAGAGTTATAAATTCGCAGCAGACATCGTCTGTCAGACCCCCAAGTAGTGTGTGACAGCACCTTAAGAATACTGGAAGATCGTAGGCATTTTTGTTTCAGCTCTTTCAAGTGGGGTACGAATGTGAGCTTTTTGTCGAATATCACGCCTAGAAACTTGTGCGCCTCCTTAACAGTAATGGTAAGGTTATTCAGATGCAAGGTAGGATTCGGTGACAACCCTCGACGCAGCGAAAAAGGAACGCATACGGTTTTGTCGGGGGAGAAACTAAACCCATTTTCAGCTGCCCACTTGCTCATTCTGTTGATTGTCAGTTGCAGTTGACGTTCGCAACTATGTAGATTACAAGAAACTGAAATTTGCACATCATCCACATACAGAGAATAAGACACTGTCAATGGTATCACCTTAGCCAGGCTATTGATTTTAACAACAAAAAGTGTGACACTCAGCACCCCTCCCTGAGGGACACCATTTTCTTGAAAAAAAACACGTCCGATAAGGTGGAGCCCAGGCGTACTTGGAAGGTACGTCCCATTAAAAAGTTTTGTATACATCGCAACATGCGACCCTGAACACCGTAAGCATAGAGATCCCGTAGGATCCCATAGCGCCAGGTCGTGTCGTACGCCTTCTGCAGATCAAAGAACACAGAGAGACAGAACTGGCGGTGTACAAATGCCTCCCGAATAGAGGTTTCAAGGCGGACTAAGTGGTCAAGCGTGGAACGTCCAGCTCGAAATCCACATTGATTAATGTCAAGCACATTCTCAGTCTCCAGGAAATGAACGAGACGTCGATTAATCATTCTTTCGTAGGTTTTTCCCAAGCAGCTTGTAAGTGCAATGGTACGGTAGCTAGTTGGTTGAGAAGAATCCTTACCAGGCTTCAGAAGAGCGATTACATGTGCTCTTTTCCAAACCTCGGGGAATGCAGAGCAGTGCCACAATGAGTTATAAAAGGTCAGCAAACTGTCTAGACAATCAGGTGACAGGTGCCTCAGCATCTCATAATGAATATTGTCTGGTCCAGGAGCAGACTGTTTCTTTACACTGAGAGCCACTTCGAGCTCAGAGAGTGTAAAAGGCCTGTTGTATGGAGCGTCACGAGCCCCAGACAGAATGATTGGTTGTTTCTCTGATGTCGCGCTGAACTTTTTAAATGCTTCACTGCAGTTGCGTAAACTAGAAACGTCTTGGAAATGTTCCGCAAGAACATTCGCTTGATCTTTCAGGGACGCTGAAGATGATGCAGGGAAAAGTGGAATTCTGAAGGGTAAGAAGTCACCCCTCATTTTTCTAAGGCGATCCCACGCTTCTTTTGCAGGTACAAAGCTACTTAAGGACGTCAAATACTTCCTCCAGGAGCTTCCCTTCGCCTGGCGCCTTGTCCAGCGAGCTTTAGCTCTTCTTTTCTTAAACTCAAGTAAGTTCCTAGAAGTTAGATATCTACAAAAGATGCACCAAGCTTTGTTCTGAGACTTTCGTGTTGTTTTACAACCAGCATTCCACCAAGGCTTGCATCTTTTAGGAAGACGACCAGACGTTTGAGGAATACTCCGTGTGGCAGCGCTTATTATAACCTCTGTGACATACAGTGTTGCTTCATCTGGGTTCATGTTCAAGATTATAAAAGAATCGATTAGTGCCTCCAATTGAAAGATGGACCAATCTGCCTTGTCTAGCTTCCACCGAGGCATTCGCGTTAAAAGAGTCTGAAGAGAGACAGTACTCTCTAAAACGATAGGGAAGTGATCGCTCCCAAAAGGATTATTAAAAACCTTCCATGAAAAGCATAGAAGTAATGAAGGTGAAGTAATAGAAAGGTCAATAGATGTAAATGAGTTGTGAGCAGAACTAGAAAAAGTAGGTTCTTTCCCCTTAAAAATACACAAGTTAGATGATAATAAAAACCGCTCGATTACTCGGCCTCGAGAATCAAGGCGAGTACTGCCCCACATAGGGTGATGGGCATTAAAATCTCCTAAAATTAGGAAGGGTTGAGGGAGTTGCCCTACAAGCCCTTGGAGTTCGTGAAGTTGCAATGGAACATCTGGTGGCAAATAAATCGACACAATTGTTATGAGGCGGTCTAAAAGAAGGCGTACCGCTACAGCTTCGAGCGGTGTGCAAAGAGGAACCTCCGCGCAGGCAACCCCACTCTGCACGACCACTGCTACCCCACCAGAACTGGAGTTCGAACGGTCTTTGCGGAACACTTGATGATGTCGCAAAATTTGTGTATGATGTGTTTGAAGATGAGTTTCTTGTAAAGAAAGGGCAATTAGCCGAAGCTCATCCATAAAATAATTAACATCATCGATGTTGGGTAAAAGACCTCGACAGTTCCATTGCATAAAATGCAAGTTTCTCATTTAAGTAAAAAAGTAAACGAATAAATTACTAAAAAGGAAAGAAAAAGAAAATTAATGCTGCGATTAAAGAGGTAAATTGGTATAATCTATTTGGGAGCAGTCACAGGTTTCTTCCCTTTCGATTTACGGTTTGGGGTTTGCCACTCCATGTCTTCATGGTCAGACGCAGGAGTAGCTGGATCAGTAGCCTCGTCCATCGCCTCCACCTCCTCGGACGAGACTTTTCCTGGAGGTTTGGGTAGGTCCGCAGCATGGGGTGGATGACCCCGCCCACGACCAACCCCCACTGAAGAGGCAGGGGAGATACTGGGCGTGATATTGCCCGAGTCCCTCTGTTCCTGCCCCGTAGATTCTGAAGAGGCAGCCCGATGCTGCCCTTTGGATGAGGAGGACCTCTCCAGCGAGTTTTGGCGAGAGTGCCGCTCCTCACCAGAGGAAGTCCTCAAACCACGGACAGGCATTGCCTGCCAATTCTGACTCCGGGAGGCAGCTGGTGTGCTTCCCCCCGAAGCTGGAGGTTTCTTGGGTGAGGAAGTCCTCTTCTGAGAGGAGCGAGGGGCTCGCTCGCTCTCTTCCAAGGACGACCTGCGAGGTGTGGGCAATGGAGTCACCTCCATTGCCTCAATGGCACCCGAGCCTTTGGAATGACCGGGTGCCTCGGCTGCCTTGGCAGCCGAGAGGGAATGCCCAGAAAGAGAAAGCTTCAACCTGGGCATGGAGGACAGGAGTGGTTTACCAGGGTTCCCAAGGGACACCTGGGTTGCCACTGATACCTTGGACGGCGCAGGTCCCCTGCTGGACACCGCCTCGGCAAAAGAGCCCCTCTGGAAAGCGGAAAGGCGACGTTTTGCATCTTGGTAGATTATGTTCTCTTTAACCTTAAGTGCAAGGATTTCTTTTTCCTTTTTGAAGAGCTCACATGATCTGGAGTAGGCAGGATGGTTGCCACTGCAATTGGCACATTTGTTTTCAGCTTTACAGCCTTCAGCAGTATGGTCCCTGCCTCCACACCTGGCGCATGTCTCACGACCGCGGCAAGTGCGCGATCCGTGACCGTACCGCTGGCACCGAAAGCAGAGGAGTGGATTTGGAACGTAAGGTCGCACCTTGCAATTAATGTAGCCTGCCTTTATAGATGGAGGCAAAGTGTGCCTCTCGAAGGTCAAAACGACGTGTTTAGTGGGTCGTTCCTCATCATCTCGACGGATTGTGATGCGCTTTGCAGCAACAACTCCTTGGGATTGCAGACCTTCTACAATTTCTTCCTCGGTGCTGTCTATCAAATCGTCTTCCGAGATCACACCGCGGATGGTGTTCAGTGTACGATGAGCTGACACTGTCACTTTGAAGTCTTGGATCATTTGGAGATTTGCCAAAGCGGTAGCTTGGTATTTCTCGTAAACCTCCACAAGAAGGTCACCCGAGAAGAGCTTTTTGGCTTCATACTTTGCTCCTAGCGTGCCTTGAAGCACTTTGGCAACAAGGAACGGAGACAGTTTTGAAAGTGGTTTGGATGCGTCGTCAGAGTGAAGAACAAAAAATCTTGTAAAATGGTCATTTACGTTTTCCTTGGAAAGAAATGTTGGTAGAGCTTCGGTGCGGGTACTTTTCAGGGCCCGATCGTTTGGTTTAGTTTTGGAGCCCATATAGATGGGAAAGGAAGTTCAGTGCCCGGGTGCACCGCCCACCACGGAGCCCAACAAGGGGGCAGGTAATGTGCCATAGCAAGATGGGCTTGGCTGACAAAATTACTCTACCAGTGCTGCCCGGGCACTATACCCTAGTGTGGTTGCAGGGACAGAACCTGTTTCCACTCAAGGTTGGCCCTTGCCGCCTAAGAAGGTGAAAAGGGAAGGAAGAGAGTGTAGAAGAAAAGAGAAAGAGGTGGGAGGAAAAGTGAAAGAAAGAAGAGGGTAGAAGAGGCGACTGGCTGAATCATCCTGGTCGGGCCAAGCCAGGACACCCGTCTACGAGAAGCAGGGGTCGAAGCGGTGTATTGCCTTGCCCGGGGGGCCCCGAAGGGTCCAAACATACCCCGGGTTTAGCTCAACCACCAGGGTCCCCTTTTCCCCGGACACGGGTTAAGCCACACACAGCCAGACGTGGGTGGGCGAACCCACATGGCTCGGGGTTCGTAGTGACGCCACTCACCAAGCACCTACCAAACAAAGTAGGTGCCCCCACCGTGTGGGTATGGTGGCCCACCTGGCTGGGGTCCGTGGTGGCGCTGCTCACCAAGCACCTAGCACCTAAGGTGCAGGCGCCCCCTGCGGGGCTCGGGGTCCGTGGAGACGCCACTCTCCAAACACCTGCTTTCACAGGTGCCCCCTGCGGGGGTTCTGGGGTGGATGCTGGCAAAGCAGCATTCACCTTGCGGTTCGGAGGCGGTGCCACTGGCGCCGTTCTCGGGGGTTTAGAGGGGGACCGTGACGGGAGATGCAGGTCGTCTGGAGACGTCTGCGTTCCCATCGAAACCACTGGCCGCGCTGGTCCCCTGCGCACGGCCTCGGCATAAGACCCTTTCGATACAAAAGCAAAACGCTTCTCCTCAGTGTAGCTGATGTTTTCTGTAACTTTTAATGTAAGAACTTCTTTCTCATCTTTCCACACAGGGCAAGATCGAGAATATGTCGGGTGGTTGCCACTACAGTTCGCACAATGAGGCTCATTATCGCATACATCTGCAACAGAGTGGTTGAATCGAAAGTCAAAATGATATGTTTTGTCTTCCGTTCCACACCATCAAGGCGGATAGGGATCCGTCGTGCATCTATAACTCCTTGACTAGAGAGGCCCTCAATTATCTCTGGCTCAGGTGAGTCAAGCAAGTCATCCTCAGAAATGACCCCTTGACAACTGTTCAGTTTGCGGTGAGGACTGACGCTTACTTTGTAGTCGGAGACAAGGTTTAGTTTAAAGGGACCATGAAATGACTTTTTTACTTTTTCCAGATAACTTTTACATTAAACCGTCAATGTTCACTGAATGCCAAACAGGCATCCGTTTGCGTCTCGGTTTATTAACTTCTACACAAAAAATTAATGAAATATCGACTTTTTCTTGACCGCAAAACAAGCCGTGACGTACGCTGCTTCCGGAACCGGAAGTTCTCTCGGCAGTTGGAGATGGGAGCGTTAGCGGCGACGAGTTGGGGTGTGCCGGTAGGTTTTACTGCGCCGATGTCACCGACGTATTTTCTGAATCGGCGCCTCTCATCGCCGCATCGCAGCTGAGCGAAATTCAATGAGATACGTTGCGCTACAGCGACAGCATGGGACTAGTCCCATACGCCGTTATGCCTGTTGGGAAGTGCAGCGAGTCTTCCGGTGAAGACTCCAGGAGTTAACCCAACTGTCATTGTGGGTAAAAGGCGGCCAGTGTCAGTCGTTTGCAAAGCGACGTAGATGGAAACGAATTGCCGCGGCGTTTTTCGCGGTCTCGGAGATGCAGGAGCGAGCCGACGTTAAAAAAGATACGTTTGAACTACGAGTGTCAGCAAGAGCCACGTAAATACCTGTTCACACTCGGAGCGGACGCGCGCGTTTGATGGAAGTGCTGTATTCGCGCTGTTGGTAAGCGCTTCGGGACCGATCTTTTACGATTGCAACTCGATACTGACGCGACACTCGGCAAAGAAAGGTTAGACCGGTATTGCGCGTATACCTCCCACGAACTGTTACAGCTCGACAGTGACGTGCAGTCTGTCAGAATAAAAATGGCATACCAATAACAAAGTGTACATACCGTGTTACGAAGGTAATCCATACAGCGTTTATTTCAGCTCTATATCACACAAAACAAGAAGAGAGAATTGACGAGGGTCCCTTTTCGACGAGTGTTCGTCAACCCTGCCTCGGAAAACAAGGGGAAGAGATTGACCTCACCTCTTAACCTAAAATTGAGGTCAGCGATCAAACTATAATACGGGAAGGGTTCACAAGGGTAGCGCGGGCATATTCCATTCAGCACGCCAGCCGGTCGTAGGCAGACAGACGGTCTTGCGACGAAGCAACGCTGCGCCGAGTCGGAGTGCCTGCTAGGCCTATATCCTGAGAGCGTCGTAGGAGCGGGATTCGCGGCTGTTGTCGCTCTTCTCGGGTGTTTGTGGATCCAGCGTTCTTGTTCGTCGTGGTCTGTTTTAAGTACATTTTTTTCTTGCTGCTTGAAGTCGGCACGCGCGAGATGAAGACGTAGAAAAATAAACGTTCAGTCAGTCAGAGTTCTGAGAGGAAGGAAACCAAAGGAAATAACAGTTCTGAACTCTGCCCTGCCCTACTGCGCACGCGCAGTGGTTGCTTCGTTTACCACACGATAGATGGCGCTTGGCTCTCAGCATTATCAAATTTGGCAATTTTCGCCACACATCTCTAATTATGCTACAAAATGTGGATCTGAATATTATTTAACAAAACTTTTAGGAAACATTCGCCGGCTATTTATTGTTTACGATCGCGGTGCTGGTGAGGTAGGCTCTCACCCAATAGGCGACCTGGATTTGGCTGACGTGCTCCATTTCCGCGGATGCATCGTAGTGAACAGGCGAAGGAAGGAAGGCGCAAAAGAGTCCAGTTTTCTTTTAAAAGTTCTATAGCAAATAATTTTTTTTTGGCTCCCTAGTTGTGTTTTTGTGTTTCTTTTCACACCTTTTACGACGTGCGGTGGATGAAATTCGATTTTAAAATCATTTCATGGTCCCTTTAAGAAGGGCATCACTTTGCTGCTTTGTGTTGACCTCGACAAGGAGATCATCAGATCCCATCTTCTTTGCATTGTAATTGGCACCAATAACACCCTCAAGAACTTTGGAGACCAGAAAAGAAGAAAGTTTGCCAAGTAGGCTTGTCACCTTCCGAGTGCATAACAAGGAACTTTGGGAATTTCTGCAGTACAAAAGATTGTTTCGTCGTGTTCAGTGCCTCGGTGCGGCCCCTTTTGGGGGCCGATCAAAAGGTTTAACTTTGGAACCCATATGAAGGGGGAGGGTTTTCGGAAACTGTGGTGCACCGCCCACCACCGAGCCCAACAAGGGAATAGGTAACGCTCCATAACAAGAATGGCTTGGCTGAAGACGTTACTCTGTTAGTGCTGCCCAGTCTCTATAACCAAGAGTGGTTCTGGACAAAGTGTCCGTCGCCACCCAAGGTTAGCCCTTGCCGCCAAAGGAGTGGAAAAGGAAAGAAGAGAAATGAGAAGAGTGAAAAGGAGGAGAAGACAAGGGTGAAAGTGGAGAGGGGATAGTAGAAGTGGCGACTAGACTGAATCATCCTGGCCGGGCCTTACCAGGATTCCCGTCTACGAGAAGCAGGGGCCGAAGTGGTGTATTGCCTCACCCGGGGAGCCCCGAAGGGTCCAAACCTACTTCGGGCTCGACTCAACCACCAGGGTGCCCTTTTCCCCGGACACGGGAAAGCCACGCACAGAGATACGTGGGCGGGCGAACCCGCATGGCTCGGGGTCCGTGGAGATGCCACTCTCCAAAAACCTGCTTTCACAAGTGCCCCCTGCGGGAACTCGTAAAGATGCACGACGGGGTCATTTATATATAGTGAGAGGACAGGCATATTAGCGATATATAAGCACCAACGGAATGCTGGCGAACTTTGAACACACTCTACATTCCTTTCGATCGTTATCTTGCTTAGAATCGTCGCTCGTTTCTACATGCCTGCCATTAAACAGAGGTTTGGCCCTGAAATATAGCGAAGTTTAACATCGTTCAGTGGTAAAAAAAAAATGCTGTGACTAAAGCAATTACTCTTTCACAATTTTAATAAAGGTACATACTATTTGGTACAACCGAAATAAAAAGTTATTCATGTTATTCTCCGGCGAAAAGTCAAAATTCACGCGCGTTTTCCTATAGGAATACACAGGAAAACTGAAAAAGTAGACTGCACGCTGTCTGCTTCAATTTGCAACCAGAAGTCCCGTAGACACTAGCGCCAGCTGAGCCTCTAGCGTTTATTATAATAACTCTATGGTCTCATCTTAGCATAGACTAACCGCAGAGGCTGTGCTAGGCCGAGAGGGTATCCTTAACTGGTGCTAGTGCTGCACGAGCGCTCGCGCAGCCGCCGAGGTGTTGCTTTTTCCACGTGCGGCCAACAATAGTCCATGCTAAGGTGATATGAAGTATAAAGCTCGCGAGATTACCACTTTGTGAAAAAAGCCGATGCACGGAACTTTAAACTGCACTATACCCATACTTTGAAGCACGAGCTTCATTTTGCTGAACCCTGGTCAACATCCTTTTTTGTTTTCCAGGGGACCTATGTTGGACAAATGTTTCGTGTCTCCTAAAAGAAACGGAAGTGACGACATCGCGTCTGATTGGTTGAGGCTCGAATGACGAAAGTTCCCTATAAAAATGTGCGCGGAGACGGAAAACCGCCCCTACCGGAAGTGACAACACTTTGACGTTTCGTTTCCTCGGTGTTTCGTCTGAAAAGGGAACGAGTGTGTCGGTGTTTTCTTCGCCTCTTCGCAATGGGAAACACGGCGTCTCGGAGGCAGAGCGACAGTTTTCCTATTGTGGAACTTTTTTTTCTCCGGAAAGGCTTTACCGGCAGCACCGCAATGCCTTTGAACTACCAAAGAAAGCTTTTCGGAGGCAGTATTGTCTCACCAAGAATGTGGTCCGTTGGTTGTGCAACGAACTGCGCGAGGAGCCAGAGTTGAGGAGGCTGCGACGTTCGTGGACGGTGATGACTGTGCAACAGCAAGTGTTGTGCGCACTTCACTTTTACGCCACGGGGAGTTTTCAGGCCATGGTGGCGAGCGACGAGCACAGAGCGAGGGATCAGGCTACAGTCAGCATCGTTGTGCGGGCTGTGTTCCTCGCTATTGTGCAGTGTCTGGGGATCCGGCGCGGCTGGATCGACTTTCCCCAGACAATCGGCAATCGGCGGGAGGGACGACGTCGAGAGGGGCTTCCAACGGCTCGGCAGGATACCCGGCGTCATCGGTTACGTCGACGGGACGATGATCGCCATCGTCGGCCCGTCAGAGAACGACCCCACCGTCACGAAGGCGGCGTATTGGTGCCGCAAGCAATACTACGCTCTCAACGTGATGGTGATAAGTACGATCACATATATACTGTGTCTCACCTTAGCATGAACAAACTGAGAAGACTGCAAGCGCTAACGGCTTGACTGGAGCACTCGCTGCACGAGCACTAGTGCAGCTGCCAGGGCTTTATTCAAAGCAGCTAGCTCGCACTTTTAGCTATAGGTTCTGAATGGGTTTGAAAAAGAGCGTAATGCTAATGCAGTGTGGATATGCCATTTTATAAATTAGAGTTATGGGTTGTTGGTGCTCGTTCATCCTCCGCACAAGCATTTGCTCGACGGACGGAGGGAGGGTTGTTTTCATGTCGTGTTAAGCTTTTAAGCAATAGTTCCTGTCTTGCATGACAAAGTGTAAACTCTCCTTTGAAGAAAAATCTTTGCCTAAACTATTGCGTGGATCAAAAGTAGTGGCTATTTATCATATAATTTTAATCTTTGTAACAGAGACAGTCCTCTGTCTGTGTCCTTCATCCAGTCCGTCGTTTTTTTTTTGTTTGTTTTTTTGCGCTCAGCGCTCTGTCTGTATCCTCCTTCATAAAGTCTGTCATTTTTTGTGCTGTTTTAATATTTTAAGTCTGTAAACCACGTAATTTATGGTGGTGTGTTTGTCAGCATGTAAATAGTGTTTGACAGGGCCCCATGACCATGAGTGCAATCAACTGTTTGTCGATTCAGTTCAACTGCCGAGTCATGAGCATCGACCCACGGTATCCTGGGCCGCTGCACGACTCCTTCGCGTGGTGCTACTCGTGGCTTCGGAGCAACTTCAAGCAAGGCCGGCTGATAGACGACGGCAGGTTTCTGCTCGGTAAGCATGCTCCATTTGTTGGTACTGTACATGATGGCTGCATCACTTATAAGCTACAATATTGCACATACTGTTCCGAACATGGATAAATGGCATGCGCCCTAGCCATACCTGTGACACGTCTCCTTGGAAACACTCTGACGCAGCTGTCAAGTACAGGGAGGAAAGGTTGCAAACATGCGCCTTTCTGTGCTTAGTTGTCAACAATTTGAAAGGGATACTACAACGAAATTTCGGAGCTTATTTTTTGGTCTATACGTGTTCAGAAGAGCAGTATCACATCGGACACTTCAATATCTTGCTAAAAAAGAAACAAAAAGGCATTAAAAAATTAGGCGATTAGGAAAGAGCACCTTCTAGATGTCGCAAAAGCCGTTTGTAATGCCCGTCTAGGAACCTTGACAGGTAGTGACGATAACTGTCTCGCCTAGAACTATACATGCTTTGAACCTGACGTCATCTTGACAGCTCAACAGCCAGCAGAACAGACAAGAGGAGGGAGGAACTCCACACTCAACGGGACTCTCTTTTGTGAGTCCCAAGATTATAAACGTTTAACCCGTCACTCACAATTATACAAAACTAGCCTTGGGGTGTGTTGTGGTGGCCTGATCACTGGCATGCTTTGACCGCTTTTGTTGCTTGAACAGCTAGGGCATCCTGACGATGTCTGCCTCACCGCAGCTTTGCTCATCCCAAGAGAAACTACATCACAATTGCACCGGCTGCTCTCCAAGGGCTTGCCAGTGTGGCCTGTTTATAACGAAAAATATAGCCATAAGGCTCAAAAGACAAATGTGCGATTATCATTTACGGGTATTGTGGATCATGTTCAGCCTATTTCTGTACACGACAGGTACATTTCAAATTTTGTTGAAGTATTATTTTAAAGAGAACAAATAGCATTGATATATCTTTCCTTCTTTGATTGTGCAGGTGACAGCGGCTATGCCTTGGAGCCTTGGCTCAACACCCGTCCCTGGTATCCACGTGACCTCCACCGCATGCGGCCGGTTTAATAAGGCACATTCTTTGATGAGGTCCGTTGTGGAGCAGTGCATCGGGCTGTTGAAAAGCAGATTGCAGACACAGGCTCTGTATTATCATCCCACAACAGCCACCGTCAATTAAATTGGCATGTGCAGCGCTCCACATTATCTGCCTTTCATCGAAGGAGCCAGAACCGGAGCCAGACACTGACCCTGATGAGCCAGGGTTGGAGTCTGGGCCGAGCTCGGACGGTTCTGAGTCTAGCACGGAGGGGTCAGCAGCGGATGACGAGAGGCTGGCTCCTGCCCACCCTCAAGTCAGCCTCTCGGACAGGGGGAGGGCTCTGAGGCAGCACCTTGTTGCCCAGTTCCAAACCTGCCACAGCCGTGCCGCCCCGGAGCCCCACGCAAGCCACGGTGGCAGTCGCGCCCACCAGGGACACCACCAGCGCCAAGGAGTCCGTCGCCACAACGGAGGTACCGCCCATCAGGGACACCGTCGGCGACAGGGAGCCCCTCATCGTCCTCGCCACGGTGGCAGTCCTGCACACCAGGGGCGCCACCGGCGACAGCGAACCCTTCGTCGTCCTCACCACGACTGACGCCCTCGCCACCAGAGAAACCCTCGCCGTGGCAGTATGTACTGCACTTGTTGTTCCACACACAGTCATGGCCGTCCATAAGCTCCACAGTGTCAACTCCAATGCCTTGCGCAGTTCGTCACACAACCACCATGCTACCTTTACGGACATGTGGTACTGCCTCCGAAGAGCTATTCGGTGCATCACGGTTATGTTGATAGAGCCTTTGTTTTAATTTGTAAGCAGGGTGCATAAAATGTGTGGGACAATAACAGAAGGTTTTGCAGAATTATAAGCTAGCCCTTGCAGGAGACTGAGAACTCAATGAGGCTACTGGTGAGACCCATTTTTCTTTTTTTTTACTACAATATATTGTTTGTATAGGGGTTTGGACATCAATTCATTTTCTCTACACTTCCATTGCCCTGCTCCATTTTACAATCTATTATGGCTACCACAGAGCCAGGTGTATTACTCGATAATCACAGATTGGATTTGTGTCAACTTGAATGTATAAAGAAGAAAACAAGTACCTAGTTTATTTTTGAAAGTGCTTTCTCTTTTTATAACAATGCCGTAACATGTAAAATAAACATGTTTGAAAACACAGGTTGCAATGCTTTCTTTAAAGTGAAATTGAGCATGAACTAGTAAACACCGTATAAATTCTTTGTCATTATCAAGGATATATCACAGATATTATTTCACACTTCACTTAATTCAGCACACTGCCATTTCGTTTATGTTTTGTCACACATGGAAGCATGACAGATTCCATAGCTGAGGCATGTTGAGATCAACAATGATATAAGAAAACGAACAAACAAAAATAAAAAAAAAACACAGGGACACAGACGAAAGGAAACACAACAAGACGCACTCTCAATTGGAGTTAAATTCAACTTCAGTTGAGAGTGCACCTTGTCCTGTTTCCCTTCGTCTGTGTCCCTGAGTTTTTCTTCAGCGCTTTTTTTGTTTGCCATGAACCGACTGGCCCAAATCTCGACTTCATTGCGATATAAAAAAAAATGGCAAACCCAGAGCCCAGTTTCAGCCGGAAGAAAACTACAAGTATAAAATTCCCATGGCACAAGCCACTTGACACCTTTGATGAATTGATTGATTTGATTGATTTGAGTTTTATGGCTCGAGAGCTACCAGGGTCAAAATGCACTAAGTGCATAAACTATTGCAGAAACAAGGGTTGAAGAAACAGAGCTATAGTAGCTGATGATCTAATAAGACTATGAACATGAATCGTGTATCACATAAATATGAGTTCTGGGTATAAAAAATTACTATGTCTATGAATTTTAAGATTACACACTGACCATAACCTACAACATTTTAAAGTTTCTACAATGGGAGTGAAATATTTTATGAATAAAAGTTACAACCGGTGTATGTAGCCAGTTACTTCCAGAAATTCTAAAACGCGTCAAAAAAGGGACTAGAGGTTTATCGCCAAGGGAGGCTGGGTGAAACGGGAGATGACATCTAAAAAGCTCTGGAAAACATGCCCGCCGCTGTTCATGTAGGTGCCTGCAATTCCACAAGATGTGTAATACAGTCACTACTTTGCCGCAGTGCTCACACTGTGGAGCATCTTCACCACAAAGCAAATGCAGATGTGTCAAGCGCGAGTGGCCAATTCTCAATCGGGACATCAAAACTTCATGGAAACGATTCTTGTGATGGGAGCTCTCCCACACCTCAAAACAAGGTTTGATAATGTGTAGTTTATTGTCAATTTCCCTATCCCATTCTGACTGCCATGCCTTAGTAATTGCTCTTCTCAAAGCTGGCTTAAAATCTTCATATGGCAGTTTAAGGGATATTTTATTCTTATCCTTGATAGAGGCGGCTAGCTCATCTGCCCTTTTATTACCGATAATTCCTACATGGCTCGGTACACAGCAGAGTTTAATATCGAGTCCAAATAGGAGAGCACGGTGCAGCTTTACACGCACTTGTTGTGTAAGCCAGTTTTTTGTGTCGGTAAGGGAGCAAACTGAGAGCAGGGCACTCTGGGAGTCAACAAACAAAATAGCTTTCATCACGTGATTCTCTAAGATATGTTCAAGGGCCATGATTATACCATAAAGCTCAGCAGTAAAAATACTTGCAATGCTATCGATACGTCTTGCTTTCTTGTACTGTGGTGAAAACACTGCAGAACCTACCTAGGATGAGGTTTTGGCACCATCAGTAGAAAATTGTTTGTAATCTTGATATTTCTCCAGCAATGCTAAAAAATCCTGCTGAATCACGAGAGGTTCGACAGATTTCTCATGAAATTTGGCCAGTGACTAGTCGCATGAAACTTTTACAACACTCCAGGGAGGAATGCTCTCGACCCTTGTAATCATGCTATTCTCAAAGAATGTAAGCTGCAGGGAGGTTGAAATACTTTCAAGCCGAAAGCTTAATGGTCGCACAATGCTTGGCTTGTTTTCAAGAAGTCGTAAGAGAGAAGTCTGTACACAGCCAAAGACGGGACGTGCAGGGTCAGATTTAACCTGCTTCGCTGGGGTAGTAAGGGCGCGGGTAGCTGGTGCTAATCCAAAGTGATAAAAAGCATCTCTTAGGTCGAACTTGAAAAAAGGGTTTCGCGGGGAGGGGATAAGCTTTTAAGGCTGTCGGAAGGGGGGGAAGGCGAAACTTGGGGCTCGGAAGCGAGGCCGTAAGGTGCGAGCAGTCAAGAACGAACCGAGATGCGGTAGACGTTTTAGGTACGAGTTGAATTGGGGACAAAAAAGGGCCGCGAATTGTTTCCTCGATGATCCCTGCAGAGAGCATCGACGCCACCGCTAACCGGAGCACAGGAAGTTGGTCCGGGTAAGGGGGGCGGGCGTTGCACACGGAGGGCTTTCGGGCGAAGAAATGAGGCGCTGCCGGGTTAAACGGAGGGTGGTAACTAAAAGTTTCTGCGAGGGTATCCCACCTGACATTAGGGATGGGCTCGCTGGGCCGTACAGGTGGGTAGGGCGGCAAAAGCGGGAAGGCTGCTGGCCGCTGGCTGTCGTCGTCTGTCCTCGTTGACCTCGTCTGGCGGGTGGCGGGGTTGGTGACGTTGGAGCCACTGAAGTATGCGGAGAGCCGCATCCGCCAAACTGTCGTCCTCTGGTAAGTCCGCGGCCACCTCAGAGTCGGTTGTCGAGTCCGAAGCGGAGGAGGCCGAGGGCGAGGGCGACGCCAGCCGGGGGAAGGCCCCAGTCGGACCGGTAAGGTCCATGGTAGGCGCAGCAGGAAGGGAAGGCCATTCCGCTGGGTCTGGTGGACTGGGGAAGCTGGGAACACCAGCCTCCCGTAGTGTTTGGGCGAGGAGGTCCTCTGGAAGGAGGACATCTTGTAGGAGTCCCAGGGTAGGAACTCCGCCGACAACGACGGCCACGGTTTGGGCGTCTCCTACGACTACGTCGAGTGGACGGGGAAGGCCCTCTCGAGGGCATCGACTGCGTCAAGGATATCGACTGCTTCGCTGGGGTACTGGTCTGGTGACAACCCAGCGACTGACCCGAAGGGGCGCGGCAACCTAATTTACAGGCTCCGGCCCCCTGGCGGCGACCCCGCCCGTCCCCATGGGGGGAAGGCGGGGGAAGGCGAAAAAATTATACATACGTCACGGTTTTGACCGTGACGTATGTATAATTCAAAGAAGCACCGACAGGCGGGCGCCCCTTTGAAAACAAATCATGCTCGCGTAGAGATATTTAGCGGCTATAGAATAGCTCGTGGGTACTTATTTCTAGGCCAACTTGTCGGCGTCAGTCGGTACAGGCGCTGGAGGCCTCTTGAAAATGCTGGGAGATGTCGGCTTGACGAGCCCCACACTCTCCCCTTGTGGCAGATGGTAAATAAACCAAGAACAATATTTGTCGACAGGCAATTGATTGAATAGGCTAATCGGTAGTAGGATGACTCGACAAAGGGTAATTCATCAAAAATTCCAACTCGTTGACAATTGTCTGTGAGGCCATTCAGTTTCCACATTGCACACATCTTCTGTGTTAGAACACATACACACGTTAGGCATTTTCATATAAGCAAGTTTCGGGCACCGGATATTTTTGAAACGCTGTTTCACCGAATTTCGCATCTCCCGGTTCGTCGAATTTTGATATGAAATCATAATAGAATTATTATACTTGTCACTTCTTCAATTAGAATTGGTTACAGATAATTATAAAATAAAAGTAGACTTTCGCAAAAACTATGTCGATTACAGGCTATGTCAACGTAGCCGAACAGTAAAAAAAATCTTATGAGGGTGTTTTGGTTAGGGTTCAGGAAAGAAAAAGGCGATTCTTCAAATGAGCACTGGTCACACAGGCCGACTGGAAACATAATTAAAATAAAAGCACCGACTTCACACAAAAGGAAAAAACAATTTCATTAGACGTTTCGCCTCCCATGCGGGAGGCATCTTCAGTAGTTACACAAGAATGCCCGTGTAAGCTTCGTGAAGAGGGCAGCGGTTTTTGTCACACATGAATGTGTCCCTGCGAACAAACCACGATTCTAAGAGTTTTCAGGACCCCCATCTGTCCTCCCTCGCCGAGGTCGTCGTGGCCGGGAAGTCAAAGAATGCCCCATTGTCCACGCATAGTACAGCAGTTCAGATTTCAGTCGGGTCGCGTGGGATGCGCACGTGACATCACGCTCGTGTTTACAAAGCAAATGGAAAGTTCAACCTCAAGTCAACGCTATTTATCAAGAATGTCCGTATGAGCTTCGTGGAGAGGGCCGCGGCTTTTCTTACACACGGATGTGTCTCTGAGAACAAACCACGATTTTAGGAGATTTTCGGGACCCCCATCTTTGTCATAGGGAGACTCGTTTATCGGACTGTTCGTCGCAGCGAGAGTGCAGGGAAGGATAATAATTCAAACCCGATATCGTGCAAAAGAAAAGAATATTAAAAAAAAAAGAAAAAAACGTAGCGGAAACTTCGATTTTTCTTCTTGTGGACAGGACATTGTAGGTGAACGTGGCTTCCTTGTTTGATTCGCCAAAGTAGCAACAAAGCGGCATTTTACGATCGAGCGAGCACCGTCGGAAACACTGCTCAAAATAATTTTATGGGGAGCTTCACGGCTTTCCACTGCGACATAAACACGTGGATAGAAAAGCAAATATTGACAACAATAAATGTCGAATATTTTTGGCACGCTCACACCTGCTTTTTCTTCATAATTTGATGACTCATATGCTGATTTTGGTTGCGGAACCATACTTCTGACCGGCAATTTTATTGCGTACGCAAAGCTTTTGCATGCAATCTACTAAAATTAATTATTTTGGGGTGTCCAAGTTGAAGTGGTGCGTGTTAGTTTTTGATCTCTGTCCGAATGATACGAAGTTTCACGTTTTCACCCTGTGAGTGAAGTGAGTTGGTGAGTGCTAGCATCGAAGGCTTACTTCGAACTCTAATTTGGAAATAATGTCTCTGTTGCTGCATCGAGGACAAAGATATATATGCTCTTATCACTGTAGCAAAAGAATGTGGCAGGATTTGTGCTCTTGCTATGATCGTGTACCATTGTAGTCGACGTCATTCCAGCACGGCGTATCGTTTTCGTATTCTGTTCAGCCCTGCGAACCACACTTAGGAAAAAAATAAAAGTTTGCACCTTGTTTGTTCAATTTTTGTTATACTGCGGAAACACATTGCACCCCGTGTTTTTGAAGGCACGGTAGACGGTGGTGACGGTGAGGTGGCCGACCCCCATGACCGCCGGCGTCTCGCTCGACCTCCTCGGAGGACAGGTCGTTTTTACTGGTGACTGGTGCATACGTGGAGCAACTCTGCGCGCATTGCGTTCTTCATCTCTGAGAACGTAATACATGACTCGGCTCTATCTCGTCATTGCTCCAAAATGACAAGTGGAATTCGCAGCTGTAGTCGGTGACAGGTCAAGAACGAAGTGGAAGCTTCTCCCACCCTGTTCCACTTCAGCTGAGCGAACGGTGGAGAGGAGGTCGCCCCCTCTTCAGCGTTCGCGAATGGCAAATTTTAGTTTATTAGGCCACTAACTGTCAATTTACGCTCATTCCTTTACATCCGCCGCAGCCAATAATGTTATACCGTAGGAATACCAAAAGTATCATTTCTTTCAGAAAAAAAAAACAAACATAATAATAAAACGCTCGGTATATCACAGCTTTGACAACGCTTCACGTGTGTGAGGTTCGATGACCGACAGAGAACCACCGCTGGCCGTGCTCCCAAAGCGGGGAAGTGCAATTTATGGAGACCGATCATCTCATCAGAAATGTGCAGACAATCCAGGAAGAGTATTCTCGCAACATTATTATCAAATTTGACGGAGTTCCTTCGAACACTAAAGAGTTGTCAAGAGTGAAGATTATAAAGGAGAATAACAGCAGGAATCTATTGTCTGTTTACTGAAAACAAAACAAGCATCAGAAAAACGCATTTGGGCGGCCGGGGCGGCCAGAAGCACGGACTGCGCGCACCCAGCGTGAAACCAGCGAATGAGAGGGCACTCCTATCAATCTGTTTTTAGAGCCACGGTATGCCGGCTGCCGGCCAAATGTCCACTTTAAGTCTATCATGGCTTTCGACACGTAAGTACACGCTCGAGAATTTTCAACAATATCACGCGAGCGCGGACCGGCCGTAGATCAGTGCATCGTCACGGCGCAAAGTAGCGATATCAACGACAGTACGCGCGTGCGCAGAAGAAACGCGCCAAAGTCGGCGTCGGCTGCTAAGCTGTTTCCCCAATCACGACCCACCCCTGGCGCGACGCCCACCGCTTGCTCCGCCCCATAAACAGGGGACCTAGTAATCAAAGCTACACACACGGTACGCAAACACGAACGGCAGCCAGTAGGAAGGACACCGACACGGGCTTAGTCAGCGAACGAAAAGACAGACACAAACTTCACGCTAGGCAAACAGAGCAGGGGCAGTTACAAGGATAAGAGGCGTGCACAGACGGAGGTAAGCAGTGCACAATAAATACGCGAAAACTCGCAGCAACCGAAGAACCACGCAGCAAACACGTACGTGCACACGCACCAGAAGCACGTGCGTCACGCTGCGTATCTACGCGGAACTGGCGATTTTGAAATTTCGGTAATTTGAAACTTCGATATTGATTGCGTGAACGATTTATTCACCAGACTGAACCGGTGGAGCCTCGCAAAAAAAATTAGTTGACAATATGAAAGCGATTGAAACTCTTCCTAAAAGCTATATTAGCAGAAAGTACCATGTTATAAAGGACCTCTAGAGTTTCGACCAAGTTTTCCAGCACGTTATTTTGCAAGAAACGCAAGAAGCCAAGTGTACAACCAGTTTCCGGAGCTGGCAACCACAGCTGGAATCAGCGCCATCCTCGGCAGTTTCCTGAACCTCGCGTAGTCACATTTCAGCCACCGCCACATAGAGGGCGCAACCAGACATCCAATTTATATTTTCTGTATTTTTTTAATAATTAGGCACGATTAGCGAAAATGTGGGCTAATAATGAGGACCTGTGACACTAATCTCCATTTGATACTAAACACATCGGCCTAAATGTGTGCCAAAAGGGGTCAAAATACTCGGTTTTGACTATCAACAAATTCGTGATTTCGGCTATATTCAAACGTTTTTTATGAAAAATCAAAGGTGAAATTTAGAAAAAGGGCCTCTGTTGACAAAGCAGAATATGTTTTTCTTTGCGGATCTACAAATTTATTCAAAAGTGCCAATCCCTAAGCTCTGTACCACTGTACTACCACTGTACTACCAAATGAAGTTTGCCAAAATTAACTGTTTTTGTCACTTTTCACGTGAGCATTCCGAAAAAAGTTTAGGCCATATTACAATGAAATTTAGCGTAGCTTTTTCGACCATAGTCGCAAACATATGTGAAAAGTTTCAAATAAAATGACCGAGTAGGCGGCCAAAAATTTGCGACTGAATGTGCTTCAGCGAGGTAAATTTTTTAAAGTAAATATCTGTCAAAATAAAATGAAAAACGAAAAAAGGGCATGTGTTGACAATGAACGCACTATTCTATAACATTCTAAAATTTGAAAGAAATTGCTCCAATTGTGCACCCTGCACCACTGTACTACGAAACCATGTTTTGCCGAAAAGGCCAATGTTCGCGGGTGCCCACTGAATTAGCGTTTTGCACTAGGAAAACAAATCCTAGACCAGAGGGAGATGATGTTGTACAGTGCAAGATGATATATAACACATAATTTTAGCAAGCTTGAACACGCCACAATCGCATTTCGAAAACGTGCAGAAAGCGTCATATGTCATGGCCGCCGTGGGACCGCAGCCTTAAAGGAACTGACTACCTGCACCAGTTATAGATCCTCCGCATAGTAATTCCTTCCTTTTACTATAGTGTCTTTTAATTATTTCTTTGGCGCAGCATGGCCTATGTTGCTTTTTGCGCCATTAAACACCTAATAATCAATCAATCACGTGTTTTATTGAAATGAACAACTGATTTTGTAGCGGTTCCAGAAAATATTAGATCGAGTAAACTCACATAAAAGGTTAGAACAACATGCGGGACACGGATGAGCGCCTAGTTCAAATCACTGTCGCTGGTGACGGCTCAAGAAACGGGAGGATGTGGCCTGTCATGCTAACTCTTCTTGCGTCATGATTGGTTCCTCGGCATTCTCATCGGCTAATGCGGCTATCTCATTGGCTGCGGAGCGATAATAAAAGGTTCCCGACTTGCAGTACCCTGCGTTTCTTAAATTGTCAGTGACTATGGTTCAAACTACATGAACAACGGGAGCAGGCAACGCTTGACCGCGGCCCAGAGGGAGGAACTCTATACATTTATGTTCGAGAACCCCTCTCTGGAACTGGTACTGGCGTCATCATACGCACGTATTTTGACGCTGGTGGGCGTGGACTCGGCCCTGGGTGCTCCTGGGTTTTCCGTCCCGGCTTTTGAGTACGAGGCCGAGGTGAGTGCACACTTGAACATAACATACTATTGCACATGTAGCAGTTTAATCCCAATAGGGAGGAAAATATCCGTGCAGTGTTTTATTATCAGTGAGCTAAGATGTATACCACAGTGAAATGTGATAAATTTGAACGTAAATATATGCATCAAAGGTGCTGGCATTTTTTATAATTCAGCAAATCGGAGGACAGATTAATTCATCCACATAAAGGCAAAATCTAAAACAAAAGCACTTACGACAAAAAACACTATATTTATTGCAGTAATACAGGAGTTTCTAAGGCCAAAACAAGTGTAGTTTTTGTGTAGTCCTTTTTCTCGTTTTTGTGGTTGTTGTAACCCTCAGTTGTATGGTGTGCACACTGTCGTAAGATTCCATTTCTGTATCACAGAGGTACATTTTCACAAAAACAGGGGAAGTGCAACCTATCGAGCTGCCACTAGACACATTTTGGGAGTCAATCCTTGACATGAATGGCACTACCTCTGAAACAGTCTAATTTTGTTTTCCCTGAGTGGAATGCAGCCTCAAAAACCCACTCTCAATATCTAGAAAATGCAGACAAGCCCTGTGTGCTGACTAGAACTTGTAAATTCCCTTCTAGGGGAGACCCGCAGGTGCCCAGGCAGGTCACAGGGAGCCGAGCCGGTGCCCTCCACCTCACGGGGTGAGTTCTCTTATGAAGACAACTAGGATTGTGTGATATGACAGAAGCATTCTTTGTTTCCTGGCAGATGTGAGACCACCTGCAAGGCCCCGGGTGCAGCCCACGGCGCCTCGTGCCACCCCCCGAATGTCATGGCAGGAGCGGCATGAAGAGGCTGCCATGCAGGCTGTCGCCAATCAAACTCTCCAGCTGCAGCAGAACGAGACGAGGGACGTGCAGGACGTGGAGTTCCAAGGCCAGGTATTGGCTCAAACATAGAGCTCCGAAACATGACTAAATAGGTAAGAGTTTAACAAAGATGCCACTGTGAAAGTGGGACTGCAGCAGAGTGCAATGGAGATCCACAAAAGCATAATGCGAACCGAACTGTGACATATGCAAGGTTTTCACGCCCTCTGGGCATCTAGAAATATTGTCACGGGTGGTGACCAAACAAAAAACAGGAAATAAACAGAAAGAAATAAACGTTTAATGTGGCGAACTTGTGCCAAAAAAATAAACGAGTACAAAAGATAATAACAGAGCGTCGCGGGCGTCGAAGTCGGCGTAGCAACAGAGTCGAACGCTGGTGCGAAACTGACTGCGGCTCGCCACGCGGAGCCCCTTATGTACATGCGTGATCTTCGGGAATAATCGGCGTAGAAACTTCGACGCGTAGAACATTCGGGCCTGGAACAAGCAACATGATTCTCGAATTCTCCAGAACACGAAGTTACAGGAATAAACAAAAGACACGTCGCTCCCAGGATTCGAATCCTAGCTTTTCGCGTGGGAGCCAGGCGCGATAACCATTAGGCCACGCGCGCGCTGCCTACTTGGCCAGCGCGCGCGGCATTACTCCCCCCTTTAAGAAGTGCATCGCCCCGATGCAGCACAAAACAAAACAAAGCAAACAAAAAGACCGGTAAACTAAAGAGTCATTTGGAATACGTAAGGTCCACTGTCCTATCGAGCGTAGTACGGCTTCATGCGCACGACGTGGACGACTTCTGGTCGTGGAAGGCGGCGTGATGAAGTCCGTGTTCCATCGGGCATCACCTCGTAGTTCAGCTCGCCGAGACGACGAAGTACCTTGTATGGTCCAAAGTACCGTTTCAGCAGTTTCTCACTGAGGCCGCGGCGACGGATGGGCGTCCACACCCACACCCTGTCTCCGGGCTGGAAGTGAACGTCCCTGCGACGAAAATTGTAGCGGCCCGCGTCGACGCGTTGCTGGTCTTGAATCATGAGTCGGGCGAGCTGGCGGACTTCTTCGGCGCGTTGAGCAACCGCCTGGGCGTCGTCGCTCTCATTGTCAGATGGCTCATGGGGCAGCATTGCGTCCAGCATGGTCGTTACCTTCCGACCATGTACCAGCTGGAAAGGGGTGAATCCAGTGGTCTCCTGAACCGCCGTATTGTAGGCGAACGTGACGTAGGGCAACACCTCGTCCCACGTCTTGTGCTCTACGTCGACGTACATAGAGATCATATCGGCGATTGTCTTGTTGAGTCGCTCGGTCAGTCCGTTGGTCTGCGGGTGGTATGCAGTGGTTCGACGATGGCCGGTGCCACTGAGACGAAGGATCTCTTGCGTCAGCTGGGCCATGAACGAAGATCCGCGATCTGTAATCAGAACTTCGGGAGCGCCGTGCCGGAGGACGATGGACTCGATGAAAAACTTGGCGACTTCCACAGCAGTCCCTGAAGAAAGAGCTTTCGTTTCGGCGTACCGCGTGAGATAATCTGTGGCGACAATGATCCAGCGGTTCCCCGACGTCGAAGGCGGAAAAGGACCAAGTAGATCCATTCCGATCTGCTGGAAGGGTGTAGTTGGAGGAGAAATGGGCTGCAGAAGTCCGGCCGGCCTCGTCGGCGGTTTCTTGCGTCGCTGGCACTCGTGGCATGATCGTGTGTATAGGTGGACGGTCTTGGGGAGCTTCGGCCAGTAATACTTTTCACGAATACGGGCCAGTGTCCGGCTGTAACCAAGGTGTCCGGATGTCGGGTCGTCGTGGCAGGCTTGGAAGATCTCCTCTCGAAGGTCACTCGGGATTACCAGCAACCAAGGTGTGTTGTTGTTGCCGAAGTTCTCTTTGTAGAGTACACCTTGTCGGATAGCGAAGGTCGGCAGTACTCGTGAGAAGACACGTGGCGCGGTACTCCTGCCCCCTTCCAGGTGCTCGATTAATGCGCGCAGCTCAGGATCGTCCCGTTGACGTCGTGCCATATCGTCGGTGTTCACTGCTCCTAGAAAGCACTCGTCGTCATTGTCGTCGCTGCAGCCGGAAGGGGTTTCGACGGGGGCTCTGGACAGGCAGTCGGCGTCGCTGTGCTTGCGGCCTGACTTATAGACCACTGTCATGTTGAACTCTTGTAGTCGAAGACTCCATCGAGCGAGGCGTCCTGACGGGTCCTTCAGCTTCGCAAGCCAGCAGAGCGAGTGGTGGTCCGTGACTACACGGAACGGGCTGCCGTACAAGTACGGACGAAACTTCATTATTGCCCAGACGACCGCAAGGCATTCTTTCTCAGTTGTGGAGTAATTTTTCTCCGCCTTGGACAATGTCCGACTTGCGTAGGCGATGACTCGCTCGATGCCTTCTTGCACTTGGACTAGTACTGCGCCCAGTCCCGCGTTACTTGCGTCCGTGTGAATTTCTGTTTCCGCATCCTGGTCGAAATGTCCAAGCACAGGAGGAGTCTGGAGTCGTCGTTTCAGTTCGTCGAATGCCTGCTGTTCCTCCTCGGCCCATTCGAACTTCTTGGCGTCCTTCGTGAGATTCGTAAGTGGTGCGGAAATCCTTGCGAAATCCCGAACGAAGCGTCGATAATAGGCACAAAGTCCAAGGAATCTTCGCACGGCCTTCTTATCTGTCGGCGCTGGAAATGCCGCGACGGCGCGAGTCTTCTCGGGGTCTGGGCGGACGCCTTCGTTACTAACCACGTGGCCAAGGAACTTCAGTTCGTCATAGGCGAACCGGCACTTTGACGGCTTGAGTGTGAGTCCGGCGGTCTGAATGGCTTGAAGAACAGCTCGGAGTCGTCTCAAGTGCTCGTCGAAGTCAGCTGAAAATACTACGACGTCGTCAAGGTAGACGAGACAACTCTGCCACTTCAGCCCTGCCAGTACGGTGTCCATGACACGCTGGAAAGTAGCTGGCGCCGTGCATAGTCCGAAGGGCATCACCTTGAACTCGTACAGTCCATCCGGCATGACGAAGGCTGTCTTTTCTCGGTCCCGTTCGTCGACCTCGATTTGCCAGTAGCCGCTCTTCAGGTCCATCGATGAAAAGTATCGAGAGTGGCGCAGCCGATCTAGAGTGTCGTCGATGCGGGGGAGTGGTTAGACGTCTTTCTTCGTAACCGTGTTGAGCTGCCGGTAATCCACGCAGAACCGAAGAGTTCCGTCCTTCTTCTTAACCAGCACGACTGGAGAGGCCCATGGACTGCTTGAAGGTTGGATTATGTCGTCATTCAGCATCTCTTGAACTTGCTGATGGATCACCTCCCTTTCCTTAGCGGAGACTCTGTACGGCGATCGATGCACAGGGCGCGCGTCGTCCTCAGTAACGATGCGGTGCTTGGCAACCGCGGTCTGGCGCACCTTCGACGACGTCGCAAAGCAGTCGCGGTATTCGGCGAGGAGGTTAACCAGCTGACGCCGTTTAGGTTCCGGAAGCTTAGGGTCAATGTCGAGCTGCGCTGGCGACGTACTGTCTTGCTGGGGCGGCGAGGATTCGTCAGTGATCGCAGTGATTTCGGCGGGGTTTCGGAGTTTCTCGACGTGGCCCACGGCTGCACCTTTCGTGAGGTGTTGCGTTTCGTTTCGGAAGTTCGTCATGAGGGCCACAGTCCGCCCATCCTGAAGTTCAGCTACTCCCCTTGCGACGCCTATGCCTCTTCCCAGGAGCAATTGGAGGCTTCCCTCGAGAAGAACTTCGCCACAGGAAGCTTCATCGATCCCGACAAGTACGAAAACACTCGACCGCGGTGGTAGGTTTACGTGGTTTGCGAGGACTCGGACCGTGGGTGACGTCGCTTCGGGTTCCTCCGCTGGTGGAGCAGGTTTTCGTAGCGTCAGCCGGTTTGTTCCGAGGTCGATGACGGCGCCATACTCGCAGAGAAAGTCCATTCCGAGGATAACGTCCCTCGAACAGTCTTGCAGAACGACGAACTTGACAGGGCACGTTTCACCGTGGATCTCGACACGAGCAGTGCATCTCCCGACTGGTGTGATGAGATGTCCTCCGGCGGTTCGTATTTGGGGTCCTTCCCACGGCGTCATGACTTTTCGAAGGCGGCGGGAGAGCCTCCCACTCAAGACTGAGTAGTCTGCTCCGGTGTCCACGAGTGCCGATGCGTCGTGACCGTCGATGACGACGTTTAGGTTGTTGGACACCGTTGCAGGGGCGTCGTAGCGATGCGTGGCGTCGGGAGAGTGGGAGCGCTCCGGCGTTTTTGGAGGCTCTTTACGTCGGTCGTCTTCGGCAACTCCACCTCCAGGGGTTGCCGCGCCTAGTTTCCCCGGCGAGGAGCGAGGGGCGACAGGCTTTCACGTCGGAGTCGGTGCATCGGCGAAGCTGGACGTCGTGGCGATGGCGACCGGAACTCTCGGCGGGACGCAGGCTCGGGGGACTGTGGTCGTCGCAGGTACTCGTCGATCTCCCGAGGGCGTTCACCACACCGGGGGCGCGGGTCGTTTGGGTGGAATCCGCGCAGCCCGAGTCGTCGGTATGGGCATCGGCGGTACACATGGTCGGCTTCCCCGCAGTGGTAGCAGAGCGGGCGTCGGTCGGCCGTTCGCCACACGTCGGTCTTCCTCGACGAGGGTTGCTCCGGGCGAACGTCATGGACTTGTCCTTCCTGGCGTCGAGGATACTGTGGCATCTGAGGGTCTCGTCGGGGTGGCACCGTGGTCTGGCGGTTAGCTTGCGGCGATCTTCGGGCCATGGCGGCGTAGCTCAAAATAGGCTCCTCTGGCGTCGTCGTTTTGATCGGAATCTCAGGTTGCAAGGCTCGGTGGACTTCCTCTCGGACGACCTCGGCGAGCGACAGGGAGGACGAGCGATCCGTAGCGGGGAGCATCTTGCGGATTTCTTCCCGGACGACTTCACGGATGATGTCACGGATGCCTGGGAGGTCGCTACCAAGGTCGTATCCGGATGTCGCCAGAGTAGTCACGCCAGGGTGCCGCTCGTAGTGTCTGGCGCGTGCTAGTAGCGCACGTTCCATATTCGTCGCCTCCGTGACGAACCCGTCGACAGTTGTCGGAGGATTGCGAATGAGACCTCCGAATATCTCGCTTTTGACACCCCTCATCAGGTGTCGCAGCTTCTTCTCCTCTGTAGCCTGAGGATCGGCGCGGGCGCTCAGGCGAAGAACATCCTCAACGAAGCTGGTGATGCTTTCATTCGGACCTTGGGTCCTTGTTCGAAGGATGTCTTCGGCCCTCACGCGTCGGTGTTAACTGGTAAACGTATCCACTAGCTCTTGCTTGCACACCTCCCACGAGGTTAAAGAAGCCTCGTGGTTCTTCAGCCAGTACCTTGCAGTACCTTCCAGCGAGAAGTAAAGGTTCTGCAAGCAGTGCTCAGCTGACCACCCGTTATGTCGGGCCACACCTTCATAATGTTGCAGCCAGTCCTCGATGTCCTCGTGGGTGTCTCCGTGGAAAGGCGTCGGAGTTTTGGGTGCGACGGGCAGGTATACGACGCTGGCGGTGGACGGGTTCTGGGACGACTGGCTGTCCATCGTTGGCCTCGTTGGCTGCTTAGTCTTGGGCGGTAGAGGTCCGAATTCCGGGTGTAGACCTTGGGTGCGACGACTGAACCGGATCTCGGAAGTGCTTTCGTCGGTTCTTCGTGGGCTAGGCGTCGGACTTGCACTGTGGGCCCTCGGAGGGGTACGCGGCAGGGGCATGCGGTACCCCGCACCTCCACCAAATGTCACGGGTGGTGACCAAACAAAAAACAGGAAATAAACAGAAAGAAATAAACGTTTAATGTGGCGAACTTGTGCCAAAAAAATAAACGAGTACAAAAGATAATAACAGAGCGTCGCGGGCGTCGAAGTCGGCGTAGCAACAGAGTCGAACGCTGGTGCGAAACTGACTGCGGCTCGCCACGCGGAGCCCCTTATGTACATGCGTGATCTTCGGGAATAATCGGCGTAGAAACTTTGACGCGTAGAACATTCGGGCCTGGAACAAGCAACATGATTCTCGAATTCTCCAGAACACGAAGTTACAGGAATAAACAAAAGACACGTCGCTCCGAGGATTCGAACCCTAGCTTTTCGCGTGGGAGCCAGGCGCGATAACCATTAGGCCAAGCGCGCGCTGCCTACTTGGCCAGCGCGCGCGGCAATATGTTGTTGCTGCGCATTGAATATGCCCCGCCTTTCCAGCTCCTGCGTACCATCGAAACTCTCAGCCACCGCATGGAGGCTGTTGCGGAGGCGAACCAGGAGCAAGCTCGCGCCGCACAGGCGGTGGCACTGGAACTTCAAAGCACGACCCGCGTGCTCGTCGAGGTTGCTCTGCTGCTGACTGCCGAGATAAGTCGAGCCCAGCGAAGCCAAAACCTGCCGAGCCCTGCCCAGTCACCCCTCCAGCCCAGCCTAGTCCAGCCTTGCCGAGCCCCGCCCCACCGAGCCCAGCACCGCCGAGCCCAGCACCGCCGAGCCCAGCACCGCCAAGCCCAGCACCGCCGAGCCCAGCACCGCCGAGCCTAATTCCGCCGAGTCCAGCCACGTATAAATTTAGTTTAATGGACAACTATTTTATGTGCCGAATCGGTATTCATTTTTTTTTTCTTTTGTTCTCCAGGTGGAGACAAAAAATATGTTCTTTTGTGCCACTGGTATGTGGTGTGTGTTAAAGGGACACTGACACCCCCCAAAATTTGTTTTCCATCTTTTGCCAGGCGCTTCATTATGGTGTCGGAGGACTACCCAATTAATATATTGCAACAGAGTAGCGTATTTGTTTTAATAAAGCCAAAAGACGCAACTGCTCGAAACCGAAACTGAAACCCGACGGAGGTCGGAGAAGTGGAGAGAAGGGAGTGAGTGGCGGAAGTCACGTGGCTACACCCGACCGTGATTTTTTTTTTCTCCTCTTCGTAGCAGACGACACGACATGCGCCGTGCGATGCGGCGTGCGGGAACTGCTTGCCGTGCGATTCTTTTGCAGTTATGTTTGTTCCGCTCGTCGTTCTGTACTCCAAGATGAGTTGTTTTGTACATTGAGGAGTTGGAGGATGAGTAGTAAGTGCCCGTGGTGAATTTTCATGATCGGCTCCGAAAAGAATACACCCAAGATGTTGCGTGAAGAGCTGGCTCACATGTCCTGCGTTCGAAAAAAAAAGGGGCATTGTGCGACAGAGTTTCCGAAAGATCAGCGGAATTGTGATCAAAGGCTGGCTGCAATTCCTGTAGAACATATACGGGCACCTCGGAAAGCGGACGCTACCTGATTTATATGCTCCTTGCATTTTGTGGAAAGTGATTACATTGAGTTCGCAGGTGTCAAAACGGAAATCTCGTACCATTTAATTCAGCGAAGTGTCGTCCACAACATTTGTTTGTTATTTTTCTGTGGGTTTCTTCAGTGATAATTGTAAAAAAAAAAAAAAAAGGATATGAAAACATAAAAAAAATGTTTGAAAAAAAAAAAAAAACAAGTTTTACGGGGGATCGAACCCGGTTCTACCGCGTTTGAAGCGGACGTCTTTCCCACTGAGCTACTGGGGCATCTCTCTGGTGGTGAATCTCTTTCATTAGTAATAATTCAGCCAATAAACTGTAAGTTGGAAAGTTTGCTGCCGATTTTCCTCTAGCAAAAGCACACCCGGGTCGAAGTCGGGAAGCACCACGCATTGGCGACATTCGCACCTAGTAAAGCAATCGTACGCGTGCATATTCAACTCGAAGTAGCCACGTCGTGCTTGTCTAAATCGTCGTGAAGTAGACACGCGAGCGATGTCTTTAGCCACGAGAAGGGAGCGACGGCTCGGCGACGTCGTGGTGCAAATCGGCTTGGTGGTCGGGCGTGTCGTACGGGATGAATACCAATTCTTTTGATCAGTCTCAAATTTCTCTTTTAAAGGTAGACAGAATTCGCCGGTACCGCGATCGACAGTTCTGAAATAGAGGTCCCACGCCCGTCGTCCGCTGCCATCGCCGTCCCCGCGAGTCCCACGACACGCGAAACGACGAACACACAGAATGCTTCCGGTTGTCTGTGGAACTTTTTTTTTCAATCAACGTATTTGCAGCTTTTTAGAAGCCACAAAAAATGGGTTTCATATTTTTTTCTATTTTTAATACTGAGTGTGTGCCTTCAGTGACCCACGACTTTGATTAAATTTGGTGGTCGCATCGATACCTTAGAAAACGACCCGTGACCGCGAAAAAGAGAGTGAGCGAGATTCGAACCGGCCAGTTCTTGATCGGCGGTTTTCGGGCGGAAAGAAACCGAATTTCGAGCCGCAAATTCTGTTCTGGGTAGTTGAGCTCTCATATGTAACGTACAACTAAAAACCTCGGCGAGCATAAATACCCTGTCAGTGTCCCTTTAATGGACAAGTTCTTTTGCGCACTGGGCTCGCCATACAGTAAACAATACTATGAGTGAGCCATTGCTTAAAGGAAGGCTCATGTTCTGCTGTCTAAATATCTTTACAACAATGTTGACATTACGGGAAAGTCCGTCCATGCTTTTCAGTTCATATTTTGTTTACAAAGAACTTTGCCTTCTGGATTTGTTTATTGGAGTCACTATAACCAGTGAAGCAAGTTAGTAATATGCGCTTGGCAACAGGCATGACAGATATAGGTTGTATTCGTGAAGCGGTGCATGCTGGGACCAGCGCCATCTTGCCGTCCTCGGGAGCAGACAGTCGCACAGTCGCGTACGGACAACCGCATCCTACCTTTTCAAACTTCAGGCGAAGCCGCAGCCGCGCTTTCTGCCTCGGGTATGGTGTCGTGTGTGGTGGTAGGTTGCCACAACAAGACGCAATCGTCAAAGAAGAAGAAAGAGTGCAAGGTCGCAGACGCTCGGTTCTTTAAAATACCGAAGGTACGGACTCGTGAATGCGACACGACGCGAACACTGTCCGCGAGGAGACAGCGAGAATGGTTGAAACGCATCAACAGAAAAGACCTGGACGCTGACCTCGACAAGTACAAGGTGTGCTCACGCCACTTCGTCTCGGGTGAGTGTCGGCATAGTTTGTTTTTCTCTGACATTAACTTCCTGGAGCTTTTCGAATCAGTGGGCTAGGCCTACTTGCAGCGCAAGTTCGATCGAAGTTAGTTGGTTCAGTCATTCTAAAGGATCTTAAAAACACTCGAATGCGAGCTTTCTGTCGCAGGAGCGGGAGAAACAGGATTTAGATAACTATTTTACATTCATGAGCACGATTTTCTGTTTTTATTTTTGCCTTGCAGCAATCTTTAAGGGGTGCCACTGCTCCGGCGGAAAATCGGACAGCTGTTCCGTGTTCTCCCCTTTAGACGTCTTTTGATCGATTCTTTACATTGTGCAGGGGCAGCGGCCGATCTTTTTGACGGCTGCAACCCTGACTGGGCACCTAGCCAACATTTGGGTTATGCATCCACGCTCGACGGCCCGCACTCAGGTCGCTACGTACGGCTGAGTCGTCGTCGGCATCAAAAACGGACCGCCCCCAGTCAAGGTAGGGACATCTTTCACATGCTTTTTCCTGCCTGTCCAGAGAGTGTCTAAATTTATTAAATATTTGTTAGGTCTCTCTAGTCATGCTTCTGTGGCTTCACCTTCGCCTGTTGGTGAGACCTGTGCAAGTCCTGGTGGTGAAGAAATGTCGAGCACACTTCAAGGTACGTCATCATTTCCTTTTCTTTTTTAACATTTCCAGTTATTTGGTTATGGTGTACTTTGCATGTGTCAATAAGTATTTTGTGGAATATGTGTGATGATTTCCATTCTCTTACACGCAGACAAATCATGCCAAACCAACTTGGCAGGGTCAGATGTACAGTCACTCGAGGACAAGGTTTCCCGCCTCACCGAGGAGCTTGATCAAACGAAGAAAACCCTCGAGGGCACACAGTTCACGGAGGAGGCTCTTCAGGGGCACGATGAGAAGGTGTCATTTTACACGGGGCTGCCTTCTTTCCTTGCTCTTTTGACCATTTTTAAGCAGGTAGCTGGCCATGTAGCACACTCGGGCCAAAATGTTCTGGGACAGTTCGAAGAAATGATGGTGTGTTTGGTTCGACTCCGGCTGAATGCTCCCGAGCAAGACCTAGCGTACCGATTTGGTGTGTCGCAGCCAGCCATCTCGAGAGTGTGGAGGAAGTGGCTGAATGGATTTTTTTATCGCTTGAATCCACTGATTCAATGGCCAACCAAAGAAGAAGTTGTGAAAACTATGTCTATGGCCTTCATTGAAAACTTCGGCTCAAAGGTTAGAGTGATTCTTGACTGTTTTGAGGTTTATATTGACAGACCAACATCTCTTGTTGTACGAGCTGCTACATGGTCTCATTACAAGCACCATAATACGGTGAAGTTTTTGATAGGAATATGCCCTCAGGGAAGCGTCACCTTTCTGTCGAAAGCGTATGGTGGACGCGCCAGTGACAAAAGTATTACTGAGCACAGTGGCGTACTGCACCTTCTTGAGTTTGGAGATGTGGTGCTTGCAGATCGAGGGTTTTTGATCAGTGAAAGTGTCGGGTCTGTGTTGTGCGACGCTACACATTCCCCCCTTTACGAAAGGAAGAGAACAACTGTGCAGCATAGAAGTAGAATCTACCCGCGAGTTGGCAAACGTTCGTATTCATTTTGAGCGCGTGATCGGATTGGTTCGGAACAAGTATACAATACTCAGGGGCACTCTCCCAAATGAAATGCTGCGAGCAGACGCAGATGGTAGTACACCAATTGACAAAATTGCTGTTGTGTGCTGTGCCCTTGCAAATCTGTGCAGTTCGGTTGTCCCACGGGACTAGTTGTACTCCATGCTAACACAACTGTCTGAAGAAATAAAACTTTCAGTTGCTGTGTGACATCGTTATACATGTTGTTTTTATTTCCGACCGAGTTTATGGCAGGCAAAACAATGTCCCTTCCTCTCTGTGCACATACTACTTGTGCTTCTTCGTACGCCTTTTTGGACATGCCTTACAAAACCATTGTTTTGCTCTCGGTGCTGCTTTGAGTCCCACGCACGAAAAGTGGAACCACTTCACAGCACAGTTCTCTCCATCGCATGCAATCATTTTGCCCTCATCGGGGCCCTTGCACACACAGTAAGTTGTCTGATCGTCGTCTGTTGCTGGCACCCCCTGAGCTGGTCGCTGGTTTTCTTTCTGTCTGGTAAACCAGTGAGCAACCAGTTCGGGAAGCAGCACCTCAGTGAAGAATTTCTTGCTTGCTGCTACTTTCGAAGCGATGAACTGGTTATTCCTGGCAATTCGTTCGACGGTGATTTCACGCTCATTCCAGAGGACGAAATCTGCATGGGGAACGTTGCAGGCCAACATCTGAGCTTGTACTTGATAAAAGTAATCGTGAGATTCCTTCAGGACTGGTGCTTTGTCGACCTCGATCACCGGGCCCCTTGGGTCCTTGTAGAGATCCGCCAAACTGGTGTCCCGCACCGTCCAGGGACATTTCACCTCAACCACCGCTGGTCCGCAGCAGCTGCACTCCACTAACAAGTCGGGAGTTGCTGCAAGGAACAGGTGTTCCTTGACGATAAATAGTCCGGCTTCCTTAAAGATGGCATCTTCGTGTGCAGCTTTAAACAAGGACTTGTACTTCGCAAGAGCTTTTCGCTCATTTCTTCTGCCATACTCTACCGCGGGGACGCGGAGTACTTGCTTCGAAGGATAACAAATCTTATTGACGAGACTTGCAGCGGGCTTTTCAAGGTTTGTGTGGCAAACAGCACCAAGTACAGACGCTGTCACCCTTCCTGTCCTGTACAAAGACCAGAGCCGTGACGCTGACTGGCCTCTTGTTCTTTTTTCGACAGCCGCACACACACTGTCACTGACAGATAGCCTTTCAGCAAGTTCGTTGCAGTGCCTGGTCAGCTCGGGCCAGGTAAGCCCTGTCGTCGTCTGGTCGTACAGAAGTCGCAGGTCTGCACCGTTCGCCTGCTTTGCAATGGGCACATACAAATAGCTGTACTTGGGGTTCGTAGCAGCGACACAGGGACGATGGCCTGATGCCAGGAGGGTGTCAAAGAAGGCACCCCACTCCTCCTCACTGGGAGCTGGTGCATGTTGAACACGAGGTGGCTGTCTTTGTTGCGAACTGGAACCACCAGACTCGTCGAGGCGACGCTTCTTCATTGAAGATGATGAAAAGTCCAGACTGCTGATGGGACAGGCAGCCAACTTCTGCACATGGGGGGGCAACCAAGTGTTGACGTCATCCGTGCAAGATCTCTCATTCCGCAGCCGAACCCCCACTTCCAGGTAGAACAACAGGGCAGCGATGTGAGAGCAGGCCTCCCCTGTTCCTGCCATGCATGTGCAATGGGCAGCGGTCACCTCTCCGTCCTGTTTCACCAGAAGCCAGACCTTCAAAGGCGTGCTGGAAAGGCTTTGAGAGTGGTTTACCTGCATGCATAAAAAGTGCTTTGGTTAGATTCGCACATACTACGCGACAAAACAAAAAAAAAAACGATTGCATTCCTCACATCCGCCCACGCTGCACGCATGACGAAGTGAATTTCGGGCATTAAAACAAAAAAGATCCTTGTTTTAGACAGATCCAGACTGTCTGGTTTTGGCGACAATGTCGCACGCTGTTAAAAAATTTCGCCAGTGCAGCGCGACCGCTAGCCTGGAGTCTTTACTAGGTGCACCACGCAGTAGCGATGCACGACTGCACACCGGTACGATGTTTGGGTCCTGCAGCACGAGCTTTCCACATGCTCCGATCTAAGACGCGCTAGGCCACCATCATCTCCTTCGCGCTATCACTATCACTGGCTACTACACGCTCCTGAAACAGACCGTTTCGCCGTTTCAAACGAAATTAAGCGAAGATACGCGTCCGCAAAAACATGAAAAGTTAGGCTCACCTTCGAGACGATGATCACGCTGTCCGCGTTCGCTGCTTTCATTGCCGGCTCCTGGACCCATCCGCTCGTAAGGTAATTATGGGCGTCTAATGATTTGTACGCTTTTAGCTGCTTGCGCGTCACGAAACTTGTCTTGAGGATCAGGTAGTTGTGTATGTCACCCATTTCTACCTGCGGCCATAGGTTGCTGTTCCGGACTAAGTCCATCGGCGGCAGCGCGAACGGATCCGCGCCGCACATTTTAACCTTCTCCTCGTAACGTGTGCGTTCCCGTCCGCTTAAACTTAGGCCGTATAAACCCAGCGGTGGACAACCACTTGAAGAAGACATCTTCACGTTAGCGGGCGAGCAAACACCATAAATACGTCGCACTGCAACGGTGCGTGCGTAACGCGTCCGTCACCTGTCGCTGGGCGCTACGGGAGTGCGCGCGCGGCTGTCTGCTCTCGAGGACGGCAAGATGGCGCTGGTCCCAGCATGCACCGCTTCCCGAATACAACCTATATGCTAAAACTAGCAATTATTTTTTTTTAGGAGAGCAATATGAAGTGTGTGCTTTTTCATCAAAGGTCCCCCGCAGGGGGCACCTGTGACAGCAGGTGTTTGGAGAGTGGCGTCTCCAAGGACCCCGAGCCCTGCAGGGGGCACCTGCACCTTAGGTGCTAGGTGCTTGGTGAGTGGCGTCACTACGAACCCCGAGCCATGTGGGTTCGCCCACCCACGTCTGGCTGTGCGTGGCATACCCGTGTTCGGGGAAAAGGGGACCCTGGTGGTTGAGCTGAGCCCGGGGTATATTTGGACCCTTCGGGGCCCCCCGGACGAGGCAATACACTGCTTCGGCGCCTGCTTCTCGTAGACAGTTGTCCTGGCTTGGCTCGACCAGGATGATTCAGCCAGTTGCCTCTTCTACCCTCTTCCTTCCTTCTTTCACTTTTCCTTCCACCTCTTTCCCTTTTCTTCTACACTCTCTTCCTTCCTTTTTCACCTTGTTAGGCGGCAAGGGCCAACCGTGAGAGGAAACAGGTCCTGTCCCTGCAACCACACTAGGGTATAGTGCCCGGGCAGCACTGGTAGAGTAATTGTGTCAGCCAAGCCCATCTTGCTATGGCACATTACCTACCCCCTTGTTGGGCTCCTTGTTGGGCTCCATGGTGGGCGGTGCAGCTGGGCACTGGACCTTTCTCCCATTTATATGGGTTCTCGAGCAAAAAAAAAACCTTTTGATCGGGCCCCGAAAAGGGACCGCACCAAAGCACTACGAATAAAAAAACCAACATACACATTTTCAAAGTTCCCCAAGTTTCTTGTCATGCACTAGTCTGAGGATGAAAAACCGCTAAACAAGTTCTCCCCTTTCCTCCTCTCAAAAGTTCTCTAAGAAGTGATTGGGAAGAACTACAATGGAAAAAGGTGGCATCTGGTGATCTCCTAGTGGAGATACACAATAAGCAACAGTGATTCACTATTAGCACTAAACAGCGTGACTGATTACAGTCACTGTCACACCTCATAGAACACTTAATAGAATTCAGGGGGTGATCTCAGAAGACGACCTGCTCGAGAGTACAGAAACCGAAGTAGTTGATGATGATGATTGGGGTTTAATGGCGCAAGAGCGACTACGGCCATATTGCGCCAAGAAAGTTAATTTAAGGAGCTTTGCATTTACATCTAACTTTACTTATCTATATCAAGTGCAAAAGGCCAATTGCATGTAGGAAACTTAAAACGCGAGCAAATGGTACCAAAGGTCTATCACCAAGCAAAAAATAAGGATGAAATGGAAGGTGGTTTCTGAAAAGTTCTGCAAAATATCTTCGACGTTGATGATCCAAAAATCTACAATTCCACAGGATGTGAAAGACAGTTAACATTTTCCCACACTTTTCACAGAGCTTTACATCTTCACCGCAGAGCAAGTGCAGGTGAGTCAATCGAGAATGACCAATTCTCAAGCGGCATAAAAGAACTTCCGAACGGCGGTCCTTATGGGAGGAACTCTCCCACACTTCTAAGTTGGGCTTAATAATGTGAAGTTTGTTATCTATCTGTGTGTCCCAATCCTGTTGCCATAACTTAATAATTGACTTGTTTAAGGCTGGCTTGAGGTCTTGGTGCGGCAGGCCAAAAGACGTTTCCGTGTAATTTTTTGCAGAAAGAGCAAGATGGTCTGCATTCTCGTTACCGGGAATGCCCACATGACTGGGCACCCAGCAGAAGTTTATAAATTGTCCTAGATGGAAAGCTTTGTTTATCTGAAAACGAACCTGTTGCACAAGAGCGTTCTTGCTGTCTGCTAAAGATGAAATAGCTAAGAGAACACTTTGGGAATCAACAAACAGAACTGCTTTGTTAATGTTATTTTCTAGAATATATTCAATAGCCATCAGGATACCATACAGTTCAGCAGTAAAGATAGTTGCTAGAGGGTTGAGTTGCCTCACTTCACTGAAAGCGAGAGAATAAACTGCACAGCCTACGCAATTCAATGTTTTCGAGCCATCAGTGTAAAAGTGGAGATAGTCACTATATTTCAGCTCTAGCTCTGCGAACTCCCGCAAGAGAACAAGACGAGGAGCAACCTTTTTGCTGTACTTCGAAAGTGACCAATCACAAGAGATTGGCACCAAATCCCAAGGAGCAACCCTATAGGCCTGTCTCAACAAAGGAGGCTCATCAAAACAAAGGTGCAGCGACCTTGCCATGCTCTCAGCCCGAAGGCTCAAGGGCCGAACAATACTGGGCTTATTCTCAAAAAGGCGCAATGATGCAGAGGTCTGCAGAGCAGAGAATGCAGGGTGGTGTGGATCACTATGAACTTTGTAGGCATAGCAGAGACTAAGATATTGTCTGCGTCGCTCAAGGGACATCTGATGTGTTTCAGCATACAGACTCGGCACGGGCGACGTGCGAAAAGCACCTGTGGCTAGACGCAGGCCAAGGTGATGGATTGGGTCTAACATCTTCAAAGCAGATGGTCGTGCCGACGCATATACCGGTGCACCATAATCCAACCGGGACCGCACTAGAGAGTTATAAATTCGCAGCAGACATCGTCTGTCAGACCCCCAAGTTGTGTGCGACAGCACTTTAAGAATATTGGAAGATCGTAGGCATTTTCGTTTTAGTTCTTTCAAATGGGGTACGAATGTGAGCTTCTTGTCGAATATCACGCCTAGAAACTTGTGCGCCTCCTTAACAGTAATGGTAACGTTATTCAGATGCAAGGTAGGATCCGGTGACAACCCTCGACGCAGCGAAAAAAGAACACATACGGTTTTGTCGGGGGAGAAGCGAAACCCGTTTTCGGCTGCCCACTTGCTCATCCTGTTGATTGTCAGTTGCAGTTGACGTTCACAACTATGCAGATTGCAAGAAGAAACTGAAATTTGCACATCATCCACATACAAAGAATAAGATACTGTCGGTGGTATCACCTGAGCCAGGCTATTGATTTTAACTGCAAAAAGTGTGACACTAAGCACCCCTCCCTGAGGGACACCACTTTCTTGAGAAAACACATCTGATAAGGTGGAGCCCAGACGGACTTGGAAAGTACGTCCCATTAAGAAGTTTTGTATACATCGCAACATGCGACCCCGAACACCGTAAGCATAGAGATCCCGCAGGATCCCATAGCGCCACGTTGTATCGTACGCCTTTTGCAGATCAAAAAATACAGAGAGACAGACCTGGCGGTGTACAAACGCCTCACGAATAGATTTTTCAAGGCGGACTAAGTGGTCCAGGGTGGAACGTCCAGCTCTAAAACCACACTGATTAATGTCAAGCACATTCTCACTCTCCAAGAAATGAATGAGACGTCGGTTAATCATTCTTTCGTAGGTTTTTCCCAAGCAACTTGTGAGAGCAATGGGTCGGTAGCTAGTTGGTTGAGAAGCATCTTTGCCAGGCTTCAGAAGAGCGATTACATGAGCTCTTTTCCAAACCTCGGGAAATGCAGAGCGATGCCACAATGAGTTATAAAAGGTCAACAAACTGCCTAGAGAATCAGGTGACAGGTGCCTTAACATCTCATAATGAACATTATCTGGTCCAGGAGCAGACTGTTTCTTTACACTAAGAGCCACTTTGAGCTCAGAGAGTGTAAAAGGCCTGTTGTACGGAGTGTCACGAGCACCAGACAAAATGATTGGTTGTTTCTCTGCTGTCGAACTGAACTTTTTAAAGGCTTCACTGCAGTTGCGTAAACTAGAAACATCCTGAAAATGTTTCCCAAGAACATTCGCTTGATCTTTCAGAGATGTTGAAGATGATGCAGGGAAGAGAGGAGTTCTGAAAGGTAAGTAGTCGCCCCTAACCTTTCTAAGCCGATCCCACGCTTCTTTTGTAGATACAAAACTACTCAAGGACGTCAAATACTTTCTCCAGGAGCTTCCCTTCGCCTGGCGTCTTGTCCAGCGAGCTTTAGCTCTCGTTTTCTTAAACTCAAGTAAGTTGCTAGAAGTTGGATATCTACGAAAGATGCACCAAGCTTTGTTCTGGGACTTTCGTGTTGTTTTACAGTCATCATTCCACCATGGCTTGCATCTCTTAGGAAGACGACCAGACGTTTGAGGGATACTCCGTGTGGCAGCATGTATTATAACCTCTGTGACATACAGCATTGCTTCATCTGGATTCATGTTTGAGATTATAGAAGAATCAATCAGTGCCTCTAATTGAAAAATGGACCAATCTGCCTTATCTAGTTTCCATCGGGGCATTCGTGTTAACAGAGTCGGAAGAGAGACAGTACTCTCTAAAACAATCGGGAAGTGATCGCTCCCAAAGGGATTATTAAAAACCTTCCATGAAAAGCATGGAAGTAATGAAGGTGAAGTAATAGAAAGGTCAATAGATGTAAATGAGTTGTGAGCAGAACTAAAAAAAGTAGGCTCTCTCCCGTTAAAAATACACAAGTTAGATGATAATAAAAACCGCTCAATTACTCGGCCTCGAGAATCGAGGCGAGTACTGCCCCACATGGGGTGATGGGCATTAAAATCTCCTAAAATTAAGAAGGGTTGAGGAAGCTGTCCTACAAGACCCTGAAGTTCGTGAAGTTGCAATGGAACGTTTGGTGGTAAATAAATGGACACAATTGTAATGAGGCGGTCTAAAAGAAGGCGTACCGTTACAGCTTCGAGCGGTGTGCAGAGAGGGACCTCAGAGCAGGCAACCCCGCTCTGCACGACCACTGCTACGCCACCAGAACTGGAACTCAGACGATCTTTGCGGAACACTTGATAACGTCGTAAAATCTGTGTATGATGTGTTTGAAGATGAGTTTCTTGTAAAGAGAGGGCAATAGGCCGAAGATAATCCATAAAATAGTTAACGTCATCAATATTGGGTAAAAGACCACGACAGTTCCACTGCATAAAATGCAAATTCTTCATTTATCTAAAAAGGTGAAGTGTAAAATTAAAAAGAGAGAGGCAATGAAGAAATTGAGAGTATGAAATTAATGGTTATTTGGGAGGGACCACTGGCTTTTTCCCTTTGGACTTCAAAGTCTGCCACTCCATGTCACCCTCGTCGGATGCAGGAGTGGGTGACTCAGCGGTATCATCCATAGCCTCTATTTCTGGAGGCGAGCCTTTACCTGAAGGTTTTGGCTGGCTCGTGCGGGGTGGCTTGCCCCGGCCACGACCAGCCGAAGAGGCACCGGAGGTGCTGGGCAGAGTGTCTTTCAACTCTGCCTCCTCCGGCCCCTTGGGTACTGGGGGAGCGGCACGAGGGTTGTGCCGCTCTTTCGAAGAGGAGGTCCTCTCTGAGGAGGTCGGGCGGGAGTTTCGCCCCCTCTCCCCGGGAGAAGACCGCGAAGTGCGGACAGGTGCGGCATTTGCCGGCCTGTCTAGAACCAGCGAACCAGCATGTGCACTCCCTCCATGAAGAGGGGGGCACTGCTGCCCCGGCTGGGGGGTTGGGGCCCTGAGGGCTGCCTCCAGAACCTCAGGTGAGACCTGGGTAGCCCTAGACTCCGAGCGTGGCACAAGACCCCTCCGTGCCACGTCGGCGTACGATCCCTTCGACATGAAGGAATACCTTTTCTTCGCTTCGCTATAGCTGATATTTTCTTTGGCTTTAATGGCAATGATTTCCTTCTCTTGCTTCCATATGGGACAGCCACGATAGTAGGTAGGGTGTGGTCCATCGCAATTAACGCAGTGGGCCACATTCTCGCAATTGTCAGAGATGTGATCCTGACTGCCACACTTTGCACAAGTCGCCTTCCCTCGACAGCTGCGTGTTCCGTGACCAAAACGCTGGCAACGGAAACACCGCTGGGGGTTGGGGACAAAAGGGCGGATGTGGCAGTTCAGGTATCCAGCCTTGATTGTTTGTGGCAGTGTGTGTCGTTCAAATGTAAGGATGACGTGTTTTGAAGGGATTTCTTCACCATCTTTTTTGAACATAATCCGTTTTACGGCGACAACGCCGGCACCTTGGAGTCCCTCGAGGAGTTCTTCCTCACTAGTGTGAAGGAAGTCATCTTCAGAGAGGACTCCACGGATGGTGTTCAGTGTGCGGTGAGGGCTCACCGACACTTTCACATCAAGTATGGTGTTCAGCTTGAGAAGCGCTTCACTTTGCTTTTTATTATTTATCTCAACAAGGAGGTCTCCTGAGTGGAGTTTTTTAGCCTTGTAGGAAAACCCTACAAGGTGTTCAAGTACTTTGGCAACGACAAATGGTGAAAGCTTTGAAACAGGTTTCTGTTCATCGAGAGAATGAACAACGAAAAACTTCGTGAAGTTTTCTACCTCTGGTTCTTTTTCAATAGTCTTGTGTTCAGGGCAGCGCCTTTTAACGGCTTGCCCCGAACGGGGTTTGGAAGAGAGGGGCGCCATAAGAGGGCAAGGAGTGTTCGGAATCTGTGGCGCGCCGCCCACCACGGAGCCCAACGAGGGAATAGGTAACACCCCATAACAAATATGGCTTTGCTGGAAGCATTACTCTATTAGCGCTACCCAGAAACTATAACCAAGTGTGGATCTGGACAAGAGTATCTGTCACCACCCAAGGTTAGCCCTTGCCGCCAAAGGAGTTGAAAAAGGAAAGAAGGGAAATGAGAAGAGTGAAAAGAAGAAGAAGACAAGGGTGAAAGAAAGGAGGGGATAGTAGAAGTGGCGACTAGGCTGAATCATCCTGGTCGGGCCAAGCCAGGACTCCCGTCTACGGGAAGCGGGGGCCGAAGTGGTGTATTGCCTCGCCCGGGGGGCCCCGAAGGGTCCAAACCTACCCCGGGCTCGGCTCAACCACCAGGATGCCCTTTTCCCCGGACACGGGAAAGCCACGCACAGCCAGACGTGGGCGGGCAAACCCGCATGGCTCGGGGTCCGTGGAGACGCCACTCTCCAAACACCTGCTTTCACAGGTGCCCCCTGCGGGGAGAAACCGAAGTAGTTGAGGGCCTTTCTACACAGGGAGTAATTGCTGCTCGGCGTATTACCCTTCGCCGCGATGGTGTTGAATGCAAGACCAAACAGATCATTCTAACATTTGAGTCAACCACACTTCCTGAAGTTGCGAAGGCAGGATATCTCCAGTGCCGCGTCCGCCCCTATGTGCCAAACCCTCACCGGTGTTTTTTTTTAAGTGCCAGCGGTTTGGCCATGGGTCACGGAACTGCCGAGCAAGTGACACTTGCGCCAAGTGTTCTAGCAAGGAGTACGTCGCTGATGTATGCGAGAATGAGCCCGAGTGTGCTAACTGTAGCGGTAAGCACCCAGCATACTCCCGATCTTGCCCATTATAGAAACAAGAAAAAGAAATTCTCACCTTGAAGGTTACCGAAAATATTTCCTACGCTGATGCAAAGATGCGCTTCGCCTTTGTTTCCAAAGGTTCTTATGCCGAGGCTGTATGCAGGGGACCGGTACGGCCAATGGTTTCGACAAAACGCAGACGTCTACGGACGATCTGCGCCTCCCGTCGAGGTCTCCTTCGTCCTCGGGAGCGTTGCCAGTGGCAACGCTTCCGAATCGTAAGGTAGATGCTGCCTCCTCAGCATCCACCTCAGGGCAGGGGCTGACCCCCTCTGCTCCACCTGCCACTTTGACCCCTAAGGGTCGAGAGCTACCCCCTCACACCTCTGCTTCCCAGAGGAAGCCCGGGGAGCCACCGGAGCAGTTGACCTCTAAGGGTCAGCTGCCGGCGGCAACAGACGAGCCCGTGGATGAAAGTGGGCCCAGGTCCGAGGAGGATGCTCCCACTCAGGATCAGAGTCCTCCCTTTCTGTCGCCAGTGAGCCCACTTGGAGGCAGAAAGACCCTCCAAAAAAACAGAGCACGCCACATGTTAAGATAGATTTTAAACCTTAAAACCTCTCTTTTAAATTGCTATTCGTATATATACATTTTTCCTCTCTAGATGGCAAAGTATAGTATCATGCAATGGAATTGTCACGGCCTTTTTTCTAATATTGATGACATAAATTTTTTTCTCGATGAGCTTCGACCTGTGGCCATATGCCTGCAGGAGACTCATCTTAGGGACACGCATACCAAAGTTTTACGCCGCCATCAAGTTTTCAGAAAGGACCGTGCGTCATCTAGCAACTTCTCTGGTGGAGTGGCCGTTGTTGTCCAGAGCGCGCGGTCTAGCCTGTGCTCCAGTTCCTCTCACAACCTCGCTGGAGGTAGTGGCAGTCCGTGTGCTTCTTGACCGCCTTATTACATTGGTTTCAATCTACCTACCACCAAATATTTCACTGCATCTGCAGGACCTCCAAGAACTCGTTAGCCAGCTTCCCCAACCTTTTTTAATTTTAGGAGATTTTAATGCGCACCACCCCATGTGGGGCAGTGCCTGCCAGGACTCTCGTGGTGGGGTTACTGAACGATTTTTGTCATCATCTGGGCTTTGCCTTTTAAATGGAAGTGATCCAACTTTTTTTAGTGCATCTCATAATACTTTCACCTCCATAGATTTGTCTCTTTCATCACCATCCTTACTTCCATGCTTTTCATGGAAGGTTTTAGACAATCCCTTTGGAAGTGACCATTTTCCTGTGATTTTAAAAAGTAAGGCATCACTCCCTTCTCTTCGAACCAGCATCCCCAGGTGGAAGTTGGATAAGGCGGACTGGGCTCTTTTTGCGTTGGAAGCGGTACCTGACTCTACCGTATTTACTGACCGAATCATAAATGTAGCATCTATTTCCACAAATATCAGGGAATCTTCCGAAGCGGCGCAAACTTTGGTAGACCAAGGAGTGTACTGCCACACGTAGGTCTCAGAACAAGGCCTGGGGCACTTTTTGTCGCTACCCAAGTACTAGGAACAAGATTGAATTTAAAAAAAGTAAAGCAAAGGCTCGTTGGACAAGGAGGCAAGCCAAGAGGAGTTCGTGGATGAAGTACGTTTCCAAAGTAAACAGTTTTGTTACTACAAAAGTGGTGTGGGACCGAATGAGAATATTCGGGGCAATTATCTTTCTTTTAGGATACCTCTTTTACCCTCAGCTGTGCCCACGTGTTAAAGGGCCAGGCAAATTGTCTTGCAAATTATTTTCAAGAAGTCTAGTTCATCCAGTTACACTGCCAAATTTCAGAAATTCAGGGCTATGGTGGAAAAGCAGCCAATTGGTATGTCTGGATCAGATGCTCTAGAATATAACCAGCCTTTCACATTGTGTCCCCGCAGGGGGCACCTGTGAAAGCAGGTGTTTGGAGAGTGGCGTCTCCACGGACCCCGAGCTCCGCAGGAGGCGCCTGCACCTTAGGTGCTAGGTGCTTGGTGAGTAGCGTCACCACGGACCCCAGCCACTTTGGCGACACCACAGACCCTGAGCAAAAAGTGGCTAAGACCCACCCACGTCTGGCTGTGCGTGGCGAGCCCGTGTCCAGGGAAAAGGGCATCCTGGTGGTTGAGCTGAGCCCGGGGTAGGTTTGGACCCTTCGGGGCCCCCCGGGCGAGGCAACACACCACTTTGGCCCCTGCTTCCTGTAGACGGGTGTCCTGGCTTGGCCCGACCAGGATGATTCAGTCAGTCGTCAAATCTTCTACTATCCCCTCTTATCTTTCTCTTTTCTCTGCTCTTCTTTCTTTCATATTCACCATCTTTGGCGGCAAGGGCTAACCTTGGGTGGCAATAGACCCCTTGTCTAGACCCGCACTAGGTTATAGTGTCTTGGTAGCACTGATAGCTTAATGTCGTCAGCAAAACCTTTATTGCTATGGCGCATTACCTATCCCCATGTTGGGCTCCGTGGTGGGTGGTGCGCTACAGACGCCGAACGCCTCCCCATTTATTATGGGTTCCAAACACAACCAAAAACCTGATCGGGCCCTGGAAAGGGCCCGCACCGAAGTCCTTTACCATCCCGCAAAGTCCCCTGAGCTTTTTAAATTTCCGAAGTTTCTTGTCCTCCATTCTGAGGCGGAAAAGCCACTTGCCAAGCTTTCTCCCTTTTTGTTTCTAAAGTCCTTGAAGGTGTCATTGGTACGAACTTCAATGCCAAAAAGATGGCGTCGGGCGACCTTCTGGTCGAGATAAACACAAAACAACAAAGTGACGCTCTTCTCGCTTTGAACTCCGTTTCAGATTACAAGGTTAGCGTGACTCCACACCGCAAGCTGAACACCATTCAGGGAGTCATCTCTGAGAACGACTTGCTCGAAACATCTGAGGAAGAGCTCGTTGAGGGCCTCGCCAGCCAAGGGGTTGTAGGTGCACGCCGCATCACCCGCCGCCGAGATGGTGTCGAACGAAAAACAAGACATATTATCTTGACATTCGATTCCACCACACTACCAGAGACCATAAAGGCAGGATACCCCCAGTGCCGAGTCCGACCCTATGTGCCGAACCCTCAGCGGTGCTTTAAGTGCCAGCGGTTCGGCCATGGTTCAAGGAACTGTCGAGGAAGGGACACCTGTGCAAAGTGCTCCAGCAAGGAGCACGCCACAGATGCGTGCGATAATGAGCCTCATTGTGCAAACTGCAATGGCAACCACCCGGCATACTCCCGATCATGTCCTATGTGGAAAGATGAGAAAGAAGTCCTTAAACTAAAAGTTACTGAAAACATCAGCTACGTGAAAGCAAAGAAGCGTTTTGCCTTTGTCTCAAAAGGCTCTTATGCCGAGGCCGTGCGCAGGGGACCAGCACGGCCAATGGTTTCGATGGGAACGCAGACGTCTCCGGACGATTTGCATCTCCCATCACGGTCCCCCTCCAAACCCCCGAGAGCGGTGCCAGGGGCACCGCCCCCGAACCGCAAGGTGAGTGCTGCCTTGCCAGCATCCACCCCAGAACAGGGGACGATGTCTCCTGCTCAACCGGCCGCTTCGACCTCTCGGGGCCGGGGCCTACCTCCCCACACCTCTGCTCCCCAGAGGAAGCCTGGGGAGGTGCCAAGGCAGTCGACCTCCAGGGTCCAGCTGCCGGCAGCTGCAGACGAGCCCATGGACGAGGGTGGGTCGAGATCTGATGAGGAGGCTCTCCTCTCAAGATCAGAGTCCACCCCTTCTGCCTCCGGTGACTCTAATCAGAAGCAGAACCCCTCTAAAAAACAAAGTGCACCGCGTGTGAAAATAGATTTTAAACCCTAAGGAACATAGCTTTTTAATATAATTTTTATGTTATACTTATTGTGTTTTAAATGGTTAAAAATATAGGGATTATGCAGTGGAATTGTCGCGGCCTTTTACGTAACATAGATGACATCAATTTATTTTTTGATGAGCTCCGCCCTGTTGCTATTTGCCTACAGGAGACTTACCTAACTGACTCGCACAGAAAGGTTTTGCGTCATCATCAAGTTTTTAGAAAGGACCGCCATTCCTCAAGCCCTTCGGGTGGTGTAGCAGTGGTGGTTTAGAGTGGAGTGGCATGTGCCAAAGTTCCATTACAAACTTCACTTGAGGCAGTTGCAGTTCGCATCCTTCGTGACCGCCTCATCACTCTAGTGTCACTCTACTTGCCACCTAATGTTCCGCTTCATCTTCACGAACTCCAAGCACTCATCAACCAACTCCCCAAACCTTTTTTAATCCTTGGTGATTTTAATGCCCACCATCCTTTGTGGGGAAGCTCTACTCAGGACTCCCGAGGTGGAGTTGTTGAACGACTTTTATTATCAACTGGAATCTGCTTACTGAATAAGAAAAAACCTACAATTTTTAGTGCTGCCCACAACACTTTTACATCAATCGACCTCCCACTATCATCACCATCTCTCCTTCCATGCTTTTCATGGAACGTTTTCGACAACCCTTTTGGCAGCGACCATCTACCCATAATTTTAGAGAGCGTTTTACCAATTTCATCGATACCAACTCGACTCCCGCGATGGAAGTTGGAAAAGGCCGACTGGTCTATTTTTGGTTTAGAAGCAGCACTTGATCCCTCCTTGTTTCTTCATATGACTCCCGAGGATGCGACGCTTTACGTTACAGAATGCATTATAAATGCTGCTTCCGCTTCAATTCCACAGACTCCAGGAAATCTTCCCCGGAGGTGCAAGCCCTGGTGGAATGAGGAATGTACTTCCCTTCGGAAAAGCCAGAACAAGGCGTGGGGAACTTTTCGGCGATATCCAACTTTCCTTAACTTGATCGAGTTTAGAAAAAAAAAGAGCACAAGCTCGATGGACGCGAAAACGGGCAAAGTGGGCTTCTCGCACAAAGTATGTTTCATCCTTAAATAGTTTTGTCACGGCTAAAGAAGTATGGGATCGTCTCAAAAAAATTCGCGGGCAGTACCATGCTTTCAGGATTCCACTTTTTCCTTCGATCTCAGCATCTCTAACAGGGCAAGCAGACTTCCTCGCAGAACATTTTCAGCGTGTTTGTAGCTCTTCCAATTACAGTACGGAGTTTGTAAAGTTCCGGTCTACCGCTGAAAAAGAGAAATTCACTATGTCAGGCTTTAACTCTGTTGCATACAACAAACCATTCAGAATGTGTGAACTCGAAGTTGCTCTCAGCTTAAAAAAAGCAGTCTGCACCTGGGCCAGACAGAGTTCACTACGAGATGCTCAAACACCTCTCTCATGAATCCTTGTACCACCTGCTATCCTTTTTCAATTACCTTTGAGAAGCTGCTGCTTTTCCACATACTTGGAGATGTGCCCACGTTATACCTTTGCTGAAGCCTGGAAAAGATCCCTCTCTAGCTACAAGCTACCGCCCCATAGCACTTACAAGCTGCTTGGGGAAAACTTATGAAAGGCTTATAAACCGCCGCCTTATGTTTTTTTTGGAGGAGAAAAACTTTTTCGATACTAACCAGTGTGGCTTTCGGGCTGGACAGTCGACTATGGACCATCTGGTCCGACTTGAGACCGTCATACGCGAGGCCTTTGTTCACCGGCAGCATTGTGTGTCCGTGTTTTTTGATTTAGAGAAGGCATACGACACTACATGGAGGTATGGTATCCTTCGAGATCTTTACAACTGTGGAGTGCGTGGCCGCATGCTCCGTTGCATACAAAGCTATTTAAGTGAACGTTCATTTCAAGTTCGATTAGGCTCGACTTTATCCAGTATCTTCTTACAAGAAAATGGTGTCCCCCAGGGCGGAGTTTTAAGTGCCACTTTATTTGCAGTTAAGATAAACAGTCTAGCTCAAGTTATAGCGTCATCCGTTTCTTACTCTCTTTACGTGGACGATGTGCAAATATCTTTTTCGTCATGCAACCTCTCTAGTTGTGAACGGCAATTGCAGCTCACGATAAATAGGATGAGCAGGTGGGCAAATGAAAATGGTTTTAAATTCTCCCCAGAGAAAACTGTGTGTGTGTGCCCTTCTCCCTGCGACAAGGTCTATCTTTGGATCCATTCTTACAATTGAATAACACAAAAATATCGGTGAAGCACGAACATAAATTTTTAGGCATGATCTTTGATAAAAAGCTTACAGTTAGGTCTCAATTAAAGGAAATAAAGCAGAAGTGCTTGCAATCCTCTAACATCCTTAAGGTGCTGTCACATGTACCTTGGGGGTCTGACAGGCGATGCCTCCTACGGTTGTACAATGCTTTAGTTCGGTCACGCCTGGATTATGGAGCAATCGTTTATGGTTCAGCACGACCTTCCACACTAAGGATGTTGGATCCGGTTCATCACCTTGGGCTCCGGCTTGCCCCTGGGGCATTTCGCACATCACCCGTAATAAGCTTGTATGTGGACACACATCAAATGTCTCTTGGAAAACGGCGACAGTACTTGAGCCTGTGTTATTATTACAAAGTCCTCTCGGATCCGAAAAATACTGCTTATAGTATTTTACACACCCCTCAGTTCTGTAAATTGTTTGAAAACAAGCCAACAATTGTGCGCCCCCTAGGCTTTCGAGTTCAAAGTATCTGTAACTCTCTCAACCTCCCTGTCCCTTACACAAGTGGTGTTAACTTGCTAAAATCTATAGAGAGAATTGCCCCTTGGAACGAGCTACCCGTATGTTGTGACAGGTTTCTCACCAAATACAGTAAGAAAACCGTTGCTCCAGTTTCTTCAGGAAGAGTTTATATCTTTACAAGAAAGGATATCTAGAGGTTGCAACGAGTACTATACCGATGGGTCGAAATCTTTAAGTCACGTTGGTTGTGCAGTTTATTCTAGTAACTTTGAAAGAGCTGTACAGCTTGACTCAATGGCAAGCATCTTCACCACAGAGCTCTATGGTATTTAATTAGCCATTGAGCATATTCTGGACAACAATGTATTGAACGCAGTCATTTTTGTCGATTCGCAGAGTGTCTTATCTGCTATTTCTTCCAGAGTTTCTACAAAGAATATACTTACACAACATGTTCGTATTAAAGTAAACAGAGCTCTTCACCTTGGATGCACTATCAAATTTTGCTGGGTACCAAGTCACGTAGGAATCGTAGGAAATGAGAATGCAGATCGCCTGGCTGTATCCGCCACAGACTCAATAGTATGTTTTGGCCTGCCCTACCAGGATTTTAAACCACTTCTAAAGAAATCTCTTTTAAAGACTTGGCAGCTGGAATAGGACACTGAAACCAACAACAAGCTCCACGTGATTAAACCCATGATAGGCATCTGGGAAAGTTCATTCCACAAGAACCGCCACCTTGAGGTTCTGCTTTGCCGCTTGAGAATTGGCCATTCACGTTTGACGCATACATACCTTCTAAGTGGCGAAGATGTTGCAGTTTGTGCCCATTGTGGGGAATTACTTACAGTTTTACACATTCTATGGGAATGTAGGTTTTATCATCAACTGCGCGTATCATGTTTTCCTGAACTCTTTAGAAACCATCTTCCCTTTCATCCTATGTTTTTACTTGGAGACAATGCCTTAGTACCCCTCAGACGAGTTTTTGATTTTATTAACAAAACTGGATATCTACACCAGTCATAAAAAGTTTCTCTAGCCTAGCATCTGTTTCATTCTATCTTTAAGACACATTTTGTTTGGTGCATTATGGCCACCGTTGCCGCTGCACCATTAAAATCTTAATCCTAACCTAATCACATTGTGGAAACATGAGGTGGCCTTTGCAACAAAAAAGGAATGTGCACCTGGACCTGACAGAATTAAATATGAAATGTTGCGGGCACTTGTCCCGTGAATCCCTAGGACATCTGTTGATTTTTTTAACCATTTGTGGGGAGTTTCTGTTTTTCTTAAGTCCTGGAAACGTGCGCATATAATTCCCTTGCTGAAACCCGGTAAAGATTTTTCACTGCCTACAAGTTATCGTCCCATTGCGCTGACCAGTTGTCTCGGGAAAACGTACGATAGGCGACTAGTGCACTTTTTGAAGGCCGAAAAAATTGTAGATACGAATCAATGTAAATTTAGAATGGGTCGCTCTACCTTAGATCATCTTGTTCGCCTGCAACCTTCCATACGTGAAGCTTTTGTACATCGACAGCACTGTGTCGGTATTCTTCGACCTAGAGAAGGCTTATGACACTACTTGGCGTTATGGGATTCTCAAGGACTTGCACATGTATGGCATCCGTGGCCGAATGCTGCGTTGCATACAAGATTTTCTTAGGCCCGCTTCAGACAGGGCAACTTTTCCAGCAATTTTGAGGTTGCTGGCGGGTTGATCCCTAGCTTTCCCTATATCGACGCGAATTGCTGAGATAGGGTCCGGCTCAAACAAGCGAGCAAATCGCAGCAATTAGAAGGCCTTGTTGTTGTTTGCGGGTTTTTTGGCACAACAGCAACGGAGGCCATACTGCGCTAGACTAAATTAACTAATGAAACTCCTATGGTTACCTCATTACAAAAAGATGATCCTGAAAATAACTGGGACTAGATCTGGTGTATAAGGCCAGTACTAGTAATATATGATAAAACTCGATCAAGAGGAACGAGAGGGTGCTTTCCCAGCAAAAGGGCGGGATGAAATGGAATACAAAATCTAAAAAACTCAGGAAAATGAGCGCGTCGTTCAGTGTCAAATTCCGGGCAGATCCATAAAATATGATGAATAGTAAGATTGTCTCCACAGTGCTCACAAACTGGTGGATCCTCCCCATAAAGGAGATATCTGTGTGTAAGGAAGGAGTGCCCGATTCGAAGCTGGCACGATACAACTTCGTGAAAGCGGTTCTTAAGTGAGGAGCTCTCCCAAGACCCAAGGACTGGTTTGCTTACATGGAGCTTGCTATTAGACTCCATGGCCCACTCTGCCTGCCATAGACGAAAAAGTGACGACTTAATTAATGACTTGATATCCTGATAGGGAAAGCTAGATTGATATCGAGAGCAGTTACCTGAAGATGCAGCGAGCCTGTCTGCCTCCTCATTACCCTTTATTCCCACATGACCCGGAACAGAGCAGAATTTTATATTGTGACCTTTACGTAAAGCTCCATTAAGTTTACTTCGTATCTGTTCCACAAGCATATTCTTAGTGGCTTTTAGAGAGCAAATTGCAGGAATGGCACTTTGAGAGTCCACAAATATTACGGCCCGTCTAGTTTTAGTCTTCAGAATATAATCCAATGCAAAAGACACGCATACAAACTAAGTACAGGCGATGTCCGAAAAGCACCTGTTGCCAAACGCAAGCCATGATGATGTACAGGATCCAACATCTTGAGAGCAGATGGGCGAGCCGATCCGTACATCACGGCGCCATAATCAAGACGAGATCGCACAAGCGCGGTGTACAAATGCAAGACATTTCCGATCCGACCCCCATGATTTATGAGCCAAAACTTTCAGAAGGTTTGTGGAACAAAGGTAAATTTCCAAGAGAAATTTCAGGTGGGGAATGAAGGCAAGTTTTTTGTCAAATATGACACCAAGAAACCTGTGCTCCTTCCTAACAGGAATTAGAGTACCGTTTAGTTCCAAAACTGGGTCTAAGGAGAGCCCGCGACGTAGGGAAAAAGGCACACAGACTGTCTTTGCAACAGAGAACTTGAAACCATTTTCGTCTGCCCACTTACAAAGTTTGTTTATAGCCAGTTGTAACTGCCGCTCACAACTAGAAAGATTGCAAGAAGATGAGGAGATCTGTACATCGTCAGCATAAAGAGAGTAGGAAATAGGCAGAGGTAGCATTCGTGTGAGAGAATTCATTTTCAGTACAAACAAAGTGACGCTCAAAATGCCTCCCTGTGGGACTCCGTTTTTTTTAACAAAAGGTTTAGACAGGGTGCTGCCAAGCCGGACTTGAAAGGTTCTGTTTGTTAGAAAGTTGTTAATGCATTGCAACATCCTACCACGGATATTGCAAGCATACAAGTCTTTCAGGATACCATATCTCCAAGTGGTAACATACGCCTTGTCTAAGACAAAAAATACTGCAACACAGTGCTGCTTGTTCACAAATGCCTCGCGTATAATGGTTTCCAGGCGAACCAAATTATCGAGAGTAGATCGACCTCGGCGAAACCCGCACTGATTTTTGTCAAGGACCTTTTGCCTTTCTAATATGTATACTAACCGCCTATTTATAAGCCTTTCAAATGTTTTCCCAACACAGCTTGTCAGAGCAATGGGACGGTAACTTGATGGTAGTGAAGGGTCTTTCTGTGGCTTTAGGAGCGGGATGACATGAGCATGCTTCCAAGCATGGGAAAGCAGGCTTTTTCCCACAATAAATTGAAGAACAAGAGAAGACTCTTCAGGGACTCAGGAGAAAGGCGACGAAGCATTTCATAATGAACTGCGTTGGGCCCTGAAGCACAAACCCTCATTATGTCAAGTGCCATTTCAAGCTCACACTGCGTAAAAGGCTGGTTATAAGGCTCAGTCTCCTCCAGACATGGAGATATTTTGCCGCTCTGCACGAGATTTAAATCTACTGAACGAATCACTGTAGTTTGCCGAGCTGGATGTGTTATAAAAATGTTCACCAAGGATGTTGGCGATGTCAACTAAAGATAAAGAAGGGGCATCAAAAGTAGGAATTGCAAAGCACCTATAGTCTCCATTTATTTTCCTGTACCTATACCAAACCTCCTTGGCTGGCACAAACCTATTTAAAGAAACATACTTCATCCAGGATTTCCATTTTGACTGCTTCCTGGCCCAACGGGCTTTAGCTCTCCGCTGCCTGAACTCTGCGAGATTACATGATGTGGGGTATCTGCAAAGTTTGCCCCAAGCCCTGTCTTGATCCGCTAAGGTTGTGGCACACTCCTTGTTCCACAATGGTTTGCATTTTTTTGGCAAATTACCAGAGGTTCGTGGAATAGACACCTCAGCAGCATTTAGTATCTGCTCAGTAATATACAGTGTAGCATCTTCAGGTTACATAGAAGAAAGCAGAGAAGGGTCCAAGGTGGAATGTAACCCAAAAAGTGTCCAGTCAGCTTTATCTAACTTCCACCGAGGGATACGTTTTAAAAGTCAGGGCAACTGAACAACACTGTCTAAAACAATCGGAAAGTGATCACTGCCAAAAAGGTTGTTGAGAAAATTCCATGTAAAGCAAGGAAACAATGAGGGGGATGAAATCGACAAATCTATGGATGTAAATGTGGTGTGAGCTGCACTAAAAAATGTTAGCTCTCTCCCATTAAGAAGGCATAGTCGAGATGCCAACAAAAACGTTCAACTACACCTCCACGAAAGTCTTGACGAATACTACCCCATAGGGGATGATGGGCATTAGAATCGCCTAGAATCATAAAGGGTTGTGAGAGCTGACCTACAAGACCCTGCAATTCACCAAGATGTAATGGAGTGTTAGGTGGTAAATAAAGTGATACTACAGTTATGAGGCGGTCTAAAAGAAGGCGCACTGCCACGGCTTCAAGTGGTGTGCAGAGCGGGACTTCAGAGCAGGCGACCCCACCTTGTACAACCACTGCCACGCCACCAGAGGGAGTAAGACAATCTTTTCTAAAGACACGGTGACGTCTTAAACTATGAGAAGAGCGATCATGAAGATGAGTTTCCTGAAGAGCAAGAGCTATTGGCCGAAGCTCATTCATGAAATGATTTATATCATCAATATTTCTTAAAAGGCCGCAACAATTCCATTGCATAAAATTTACTTTTGACATTTATAAAATTTGTTTATATCGGAAAGTGTAAATCAATAAAACTCGGTAGTAAAAAGATTAAAAACTCGGGAGAGAGACCACTTGGATTACTTCGGCGCAGTAACAGGTTTTTTGTTCTTCCCTGCACGGGTCTGCGTCTGCCACTCCATGCTATCCGGGTCAGAAGCAGGAGCAGCCGAGCCGTCCAACTCCATGGACAAGTCTGCCTCTTGAGTCGTGTCGCTGGTGTTGGCCAGCGTTGTCTTCCGGCTTGGATCAGGGGGGTCAGGCCCCGGCCGCGACCAGCCGAAGAGGCAGCGGAGGTGCTGGGCAGAGTCTTTCAACTCTGCCTGCTCCGGCCCTTTGAGTACAGGGAGAGCAGCACGAGAGTTGTGCTGCTCTTTGGAGGAGGCCCTTTCCAGTGAGTTGGAACGAGGGTGTCGCTCCTTTCCACCGGGGGAAGGCTTCGCGGTCAGGACGGGCATTGGCATTGCCTGCCTGTCCTGAGACTTGGGGGCTGCTGATGTGCTCCCTCCAGAAGGTGGGGAAAGCTGCTGCCCCTGCGGGGGGGGATGGGGCCCTAAAGGCCACTGCCAGGGCTTCAGGCGAGACCTGGGTGGCCTTCGATTCCGTTCGCGGTGGAGGGCCCCTGCGCACTGCGGCGAATGCAAGAAGAGCTCCAGAATGCCCCGAATGTGCCGAAGAGTGTACTAACCAAGGATGTTACTGCAAGCAGCAGAGCTCGAGTGGATGCTTTACGGGAGGGGCTGGCCACAGCATCAATCTGCCACTTATTTCGCACATGGATGTATAGAGTCTGTAAAAAGACTGGCGATATATCCCAGACTACACAATGTCGGCGATCTGCTTGATCAAGTGCTGAGGTTGAACAGTTTTCAATCTGCTTGCATGAAAAGGGGTCCGGAGACCGAAGGGGCAGCCAAAGTTAAGCACCTAAAAGTACTAACTGAGCATGGGCAGCGTGACAGGATAGACAACTACACTTTGGTGTTTTTGTTGTTGCCATGGTCAATAAGTTTGTTTTTATCAATGTTTCTCATATATATATGTCACATTTCCCCCTTGTCATTCCCCCCTCATGTAATGCATCAAGAGATGCTTTTGAAGTCAATGTATGAAATGGAACGTGGGTTTTATGTGAAAGATGCCCTCCCCATAATGTTCTGACAGCATAGTCCTGTATCAATGCCAGTGCTGCTCAAGCAGAACTCTGTTAGAGCTAAATGAAATGCCCAAATGTAGTGCGCAACTCTTTTCATAAAAACAGAAATGACCCCATATCAAGCTACTACACCAAGACACAGATCGATGTGCGAGTCACAGGCACGGACAGCTGTCTACAAGTCGGAAGAGGTCTGGAAGCTGGTAAACACGAACTTCAGCTGAAAATATTTCTATGAATGTGTCGAGGCAGTCTGCTTCATTTACTTGAAGTACCTGTTTCGTGCTCTGAAAAAAGTGTGATGATAGAGACTATGTTTTTGTGTGAACTTCCCCGATTTCGAGGCATTAAACAAGAATGTTTCCCATTTGCTTATGCTTGCAAGTAACAGTGCTGTCAAAAGTGCAACAGGTAGTTGAATAAAAAAAAATATGTACACAACATGAGAAACAATGGTACCTATATAAGTGTTTAGTACGCCCTTTCATTTGCTGGACAAGAAATGACATTGAAAGTGAAAATTTGAGAGAAGTCTCTCTGGTTGGAATGCTACAATAAATGAAGACATAACACAAACCCAATCGGCAAATAAGGAAGCTATGTTTTGGAACCAACTCACTTCCTTTGCGAGGGGGTCAACTGCAGCTCTGGCCATCCAGGTGCAGCATTTTTTGTGTTCTATGTGTGGAGGCCATGCAGGGCCAGAAGAAGGTTTGTGCGAACTCTCTCGTGCCAGAACAACAAGTGACTTTTATTCTGTCGAAAATAACACACGAAGCCGCCCCCGCGGTGGCACAGGGTTGCCTGCGGCAATCACGTACGCGAGGGTTATGCCCTCTACATCTCCCCCCTCAAAATCACACTAAAGGTCCAACTTCCTGGGACGCACCACCCGTCGGCCACACCTGGTTCTTTGTACAGGTGAGGTATCCAAGTCAGGTTCGTTGCGCCGGAAGTTGTGGCTCGTAGGCAAAGGTGGTTGCAGTGATGTGATTGACCTAAGCCATTTTGGAGCACCTTTCGGAGCAGCCAGAACAGTGTTTTGGAGCAGCAAATGTGTCATTTGGAGCAACGAAAACAGTGTTTTGGAGCAGCAAAAGTGGCTTTTGGAGCAAATATTCTTAGAAAAATAAAAATATTTGTTTTAAGTGCTGTGCAAACAAAGGTCACTTTGTGTTGTGTTCTGATGTGACGTGTTGCGACGGAACTCGCGGTTTCTGTTTTTACTGCTGAGACATCCTACAAGTGTACAGTGCTGTAGGCATTGCCGGGCAATTCCGAAAAACCTCTTGCCACCGTTTTGCTGGTTCCCGACGCGCCAGATTTTCGTCAAAAGTAAGCAAACGTAAAACAATGGATTGCAAGCGTCCCAGCCGGTGCCTCTGTAATGTTCGCATGCACGTGAGGGCAACTCAGGCAGGCTTGCAGTTGCGCGTGCTTCGTCGCGCGAGCGGACACAACGGCTGCTCGATTCAAACCACGATGTAAGATACACTCTTTAGGTGAGTACACAGCGGGGCTGAACGCGCGGCGCGAGAAATCAGATAGTGTTCGTTCGACGGGCATCCGAAAGGCTGCATTATTCCGCGGCCACCGTGCCCGCGGCTGACAGTGTCGCCGGCGGCCAAACGGCGAAACTGCGAGAGGGCGAAAAATATTATCTCGTTGCCGTGACACCCCGGTACACCGTGGTCTTTCTGCACGAGCGACAACCTCGCTGGAGCTCTGTGCGTGGAGCATGAGGCGGCACGAGCCGTCTTTGCCGTGCCCGCGGGTCGAGGAGTCATCTGCCGGCGCCGCTTTAAACCATAGTGAGAGAAAGAGAGAGAGTGAAAAGCGAACTTTATCTGCACTGCGCGAGGAGCGCGCTGTCCTCACCTGAAGAGTATTATCTTACACCGTGATCTAAACCGACACCACGCAACTCCGCTTTGTTGCCAACTGATTCCCAATATTGTATGTAAAATGTAACTGTCGAGCATACGAGAAAAAAACAGTCCAGCGGCGTGTGCTTGCCCGGCCGGCAAACAAGGTACAAGCTAAACACACAAAAAAAGGACCTGAGCGCATCGGTGCAAGACGTCGTGAGCCAGGGTCAAAAAGTTCTTGGAGCCCTTTGCACAACGACTGAACTCGAGACAAACAAGCGCGCTGTGCGGGTTCACCGTGCAGACATTGCCTTCTTTGCTTTAGCTAAATTTTCTTTACCAACTTTCTTTTGCGGCAGATATTTCACGGACAGGGGTAGCTCTCGAAAGAAAGCCCACCGAGAGAAACCTAGTGTGACGATTCGTTCTGGTCGTCAAGAGAAAAGAGCTCCGAACTCAGTGAGTGAGTGAGAATACGTTTATTTCAGAAAGGGGACAGCGGATACCTTGACGAAAGTCATCTTATCCGGTGGGGGATGTAGAGGGTAGGGGTTGGGATGTTGGGAAAAAGGGAAGTGGTTATATATATTGGGCTAGCCCCGCCTTCTTGACAAAGTCAAGAAGGATGTCGAGGATTAGCTTCCTGTCTGGAGGACCTCTGTTGGGGGTAACCCAGTCTTCGTAGTTTTGTGGTGTGAGTTTGGCGGCAAGTCTTGAGATCGCTTCCTGTCGTTTTCTTGCTGTCGCTTGACAGTCCCAGATAAGGTGTCTACAGGTAGCCGGTACATGGCATTCTGTGCAGTTAGGGTCAGGGCCCGGGTCGTCTTCTGATGTTGGTTTGTAAAAACGCTTTCGTAGAACTGGTGTAATGGCCGTGTTGGTAGCGAGGCGCCGGAGGCACACCCGCTCCCACCATGAGTATTTTGATGGGAGCGGGTGTTCCTCCGTTGGCAGTAGAACAGTCAACCTCGCTTTCCGCTCTTGTCTTGCGAGTGTCTTTATTTCATCGGGATCCTCCGAACTCAGGAAAGACACGTCAACCTCCGAGATTCCATGCAGAACTTATTTTTCTTTATTATTTTAATCTCCTTTTCTCGCGCTCGCGCGCGCGGCACCGGAGCTCGCACGAGCCGCACGAGTCGTCTTTTGCGGCTCGTCACATGCCGGGGTTTTAGAAACTGTCGACCCGACAGTGCGCTTTCATGAGACAAAAACAAAACAATATTAAACAAATACCGCGCTCTGAGATATGCAAGAGAGTGAATGAATATGTACATACAAAATGCTAAATGAGAAGACACGCTATAAACAAGTGCACACACTATAAATTCCAAAAGTTCAGTCATCGGGTAGAGGCACTTCAATTCTCGGAAAGGAGTAGACACTGTCATCAGTGACCGCTTTGATCGTTCTGTATTCGACGCACATTCGTGTTGATCCGTCCTTTTTTGTGACTAAAACCAAGGGGGTGCCCACGGGCTGCGCGAAGGTTGCACAATCTTGGCATCGACGAGATCCTTGATCATCGCTTTGACGACATCACGCTGCGCCGGCGACAGTCGACGTGGTCTCTGGGAGATAGGTCTCGCATTACCTGTCGGAATAGAGTGCTGCTCAAGCCGACAATTTCCAACGTCACTGCAGGTTCGCGTGAAGCAAGCCATGTTTTTCGCAAGAAGCTCTTGAACTTTTTGAAGCTCTTCAGGTGCCAGCGTTGAACCAATGTTGAACGTGACACCCTCAAACCCTCAATCGATAGAAGTTTATGTTAAGGGCCGACAATTTCCAAAGCATTTGGGCGATCCAGGTCCTCCAACGAAAGCAGGCTTGAGCAACTTAAGATGGACGCAGTTTCGTCGTCGCTAAGCTCGATCTCTTAGACACTTGCGACCCTCCTAGCGACTCCGACAGTAGCATCAGAGGGTAGAGCCACTGGTCGAGACGACGGGTTGGCCAGGAGTACGTAGAACGTGCTCTCGGTCTTATCCATAACCATGGGTTCATCTAGAAGGCAGTGGTGGTCGTAGAGCAATTTTGTGCCGCTCAACTCTATCTTTGTTGATTATCCTCGGACAGGATTCCTCAGGCGTGCTTGAACAAACTTTCGGGACCGCGGAGGTATCAGCTGCTCCGTAACCAAGATGACCTTATGACATGTCGTAGGCGGAGGAATCGAGAAGCTATTTGCACCCCAATCGATCATAGCCTTGGATGCTGTCAGGAAATCGTCACCAAGGAGCAACTTTTCTTCCTCCAGATGTGGGACCACGATGAATGCCTGGTTCAGCGTCTGTCCGTCAGCTGTCACTGTGGCAGTCACTTCGCCGAGGTTCGTGAGGAATTGACCACTTGCACCATGGAGACAGATGGAAGAAGGTTGAATCAGAAGGTGCAACTGGTTGGCGATGGAAACGTTGATGAGACTTGTCATTGCCCCTGAATCCAAGAAAGCTGTTAGAGGTTGTCCGTCCAGTTGAACCTTTATGGTTTCGGTACCCACTGCTGCGCCACATGGGATGCGCCGAACTAATGATGACCTCTCGCAGGCGTCAGAGGCATCAGCGTGTCGCTTCCCTGCGTCGGTGCTGCAGTGGAGTCGAAGCGCTGTTGCCAATCCAAAAAATCTGGTGTGAGCTCCTGCCGACACCGCGTGACGAAGTGGCCGCTCGTCTTACAATTGAGGCACAGCGAACGAACTTCCGAGTGACGAAACGAAGAACGCCGAAAATTCTGCGAAGTTTTTGACGGGCGTTGAGGCGACACGTGCTGTTTCTCTTGCTTCTCGCGTGAAGAAAGAGGCTGCTGACAATGGCCATCGTCCGCTTTCTGACGAGGCGGCGACCGGTACTGCTTCAAGATCGGGGAGGAGGACGCTTTCTTGGTTACCTTCGCAGCCTGTGCTGGCTCTGCATCTACCGTCAATGCCGGTGTCTTTAGTTGGCTGAAGACTACCTGGTCGAAGCGGAGGAATGAGTCCAGCAACTCATCTAACGAAGCAAAGAGTCTATCGAAGTAGTGCTTTCGTGGTTTGTCAGACAGTGTTGTCAGGATAACCCTGCGTTTCTCCGCCTCCGTCTCTGGGTAGTTGTACTCGTCGATGAGCTCCAGTTTGCGGAAGGCGAAGTCTGTGCAGGACTCTCCCGAATGCTGACTTGCGCCGAACATCTCCTGTTTCGCTTCAACTTCGTTGTCCAGGTTGTAACGCCGACGGAAAGCGGTCCTCATTTGCTCCCACGTCGTTACCTTGGTTGTCTTCAGGTGGTACCTCACCCACATGAAGTCCTTAGATGGTAGCTTGGATACAATCAATGGGATGGCCTCACTTGGTGCGACTTTAAACGTCTGGAACCAGAAATCCATCTGGTGAAACCAGGCGATGACGTCCTTGCCTAGCTGAGGAACCGAGCTGACAACCACGTTGGTCAGCGACTTTGTCGGCCGGTCTGGCGTGACTGCAGTATCTGCGGCTGACTCAGCTGTAACAGCTGTAACAGGAGCTTTTTTCTTGGGTGCCTTGGGCCTCCTTTCTTGGCGGACTCGCTCTTGGAAAGGTCTTCGATAGAGATTGCACTGCACAGCGATTCTGCCGACGAAGTTCTCCTCATCTTTGCCTCGAGCTGATCAAGACGATCCACGACAGGGGCCAGCAGTCCGCAGATCAAATTCTCTGTTGCTTGTAGCTGTCTGTTGGTGGCGTCATCGCAAGGGCGCGATATGTCCTCCAGCCAGTCGATCGGTTGCGCAGAGGTCGCGTTCTTGAGCTCGGCTAGCTGTAGGCGTAGCTGCTCCACCTCGGCTTTCAGGATCTCCGTGTCGTTGACGACTGATTGGTATGCGGCGTCCTTGGCGTCGTCATCCGGCCTTCGGAAGGCTTCGATGGAACGTTCCGCCATCTTGGAGTTACCTTGAAACCTTGGCCGTCCAGGCGACAGTGGTGTGTGGAGAACTGGTCGAAGTGAGCGCCGTCCCCACATAGGTTGTTAGCGTGATTTTCTGAAGACCCGGGTCCCCGTTCGGGCGCCATATGTGACGATTCGTTCTGGTCGTCAAGAGAAAAGGGCTCCGAGCTCAGGAAAGACACGTCAACCTCCGAGATTCCATGCAGAACTTATTTTTATTTATTATTTTGATCTCCTCTCGCGCTCGCGCGCGCGGCACCGGAGCTCGCACGAGCCGCACGAGTCGTCTTTTGCAGCTCGTCACACCTAGTTAATCAATACTTCGACACAACAGTCTTTGAGTTAAAGTGGGACTTGTTTAGTAACGTAAGATTAAAGCAAGAAAAGGAATGTTGATGAACATGCTGCGGTACTTAGTTTCATTTTAGAAAGCGCCATATCTGCAGCGACGTGGGGACGGCAAGACCCAACGTCGCGCGACCACAGTGACTTAAAGGCAGGGACCAAATATAGTTTTCTCACGGCCGTTGCTTTCAGGAGTGCTTCAGCTCACAAAGTAACTCTTGGCGCGCCAAAACGTGTCGTTTCACAGCACGGCATGGCTGTACCCCGCATGCTAGCGTCGGAGCGTCCGCACACACCCGCGTCTATTGTTGAAAATGTTTAAAAAAAAGACGCAAGACGAGACACGACGAGAACGTGAGACGGCGGAAAAGCCATGCAAGACTGGATGGACAATTGATGCAGGGTACTTTGTGTCGGGCGGCCGCTTGTGCCACATAACCCACGCATGCTCAATTACGGTACTCAGTTTAGTTTAGGTATTGAAAGGCGACCGAAATTGGTTTTTTGGCGCAGGTTTGGCGCAGATTATTCATATTTCGGCAAAATGTAGCAGGATGTAGCAGGATTAGTCCCTTGGCGCAGTTTGGCGCAATTGGCGCAGCAATCACATCACTGTGGCTGCCGAGGTTGGGCCGATCCTTGAGCTGCAGGTGCCACCAACTCTTGAGGAGGAACCAGTCCTTGAGGAAGAGCCAGTCCTTGAGATACAGGTGTAGGTGGCTGCCGAGGGGAAGCCCGTTCCTGCGCAGCAGGTGCCGCTGGTTCTTGAGAAGGAGCCAGACCTTGAGCCTCTTCTCTCGCAGTTGGGTCTTCACTGCCTGTCCTGAAAGGCACCAAGTTTCTCCGGTTGCGCTGCCAGATTGCTCCATCTGTTTCCACCACGTACGACCTGGGACGTTGCACTGGAGTGAGGACAGTAGCCTTTACCCGTTCCGGACGAACCCAGACGCGGGTACCGTCTTCCAGCGGCGAGAGGCTTCTAGCCCGATGGCGGCGATCAAAGTCGGTGACTTGCCGACGTTTGAGCTTCGCGGCCTTCGTGGCCACCTCCTCCTGCGGCTTGCTACTTGGCACTAACAGTCTCCCCTCCTTGGGAAGTCTGGTGCGGAGTCGGCGCCCCATCAACAATTGTGCCGGACTGAAACCTGAGGGTCCAGGGGTATCTCGGTAGTTGAGCAAAGCCAGGCACAGATCGTACGCCTCGCGTAGCAAGTTCTTCACCGTGCGCACCATGCGCTCTGCCTCCCCATTGGACTGTGGGAAGTTGGGGCTGCTTGTCTGGTGTACGATTCCGTACGATGCCATGAACCGAGCGAACTCGTGGGACTGGAAGGGTGGTCTGTTGTCTGAACGCAGAGTGGAGGGGATGCCATGACGAGCGAAAATGCTCTTGAGCACTTGGATGACATGCCCAGCTGTTGCAGAGTTGAGCGAGACCACTTCCGGATAACTGGAATAGTAGTCGACCACGAGGAGGTAAGTCTGTAGGTTCAGGTGAAACAAGTCAGCGCCCAGAAAGTCCCAAGGTAGGCTTGGAAGCTGCGTGCTCCGAAGTGGCTTTGCTGGATTGTCTCGGTACGACGTGCACTGTTCACATTGTGCCACGAGTGCTGCTATATCAGCGTTGGTACTTGGCCACCATACTGATTCCCGGGCCCAAGCCTTGCATCTGTTAATGCCTTGGTGACCTTCATGAATCAAAGTCAGCGCTGTCGCACGTTGCACTGCTGGTACCACAATGCGAGTGCCTGTCAGGAGTGAACCATCACAAACCGAAAGTTCGTCCAACACGCTTGCATACTTCGTCAGGTGAAGCGGTAACTTTGACTTTGGAGGGAACCCGTTGTGGCACATCGACGCGAGTGCACGACACTCCCCGTCCCTTGCTTGAGCAGTTCGAAGGTCCTCCAGCTGTAGAGATGCTGATTCCGATGAGGTCTGAAGGACTTCCGCAGGAAACACTTCGATTGTGTCTACAGGACGAGACGAATCGGCAGGTTCCGTTGGCACACGAGACAGGGTGTTTGCTGTTGCGAGAAGCTTCCCAGGGACATATGACATTGTGAACTGGTACCGCATCACCTTCAGTCGAAGGCGCTGGATACGTGGAGGTACCACGTCCAGGTCCATCTTGCCAAACAGCGAGACCAGAGGCAGGTGATCTGTCTCTACGTCGAAGGCCAACCCACGGAGAAACTCGTCGAACCGTTGAATAGCCCATACAGCTGCCAGGGCTTCCTTCTCCGTTTGGCTATAACGTAATTCAGTCGCTGTAAGGGACCTCGACGCAAAAGCAACCGGTCTTCTTTCGCCGGAAGGCTGAGTTTGTAGAAGGACTGCCCCAAGCCAAATGAACTGGCATCCGCTGAGACGACTGTTGGGTACGCCGTATGATACTTCGCCATACAGCGGTCCAAGACGAGCATCAGCTTGAGCTTGGTGAATGCTGTTTCTCGTTCGTGGGACCAGTTCCACGCAGCATTCTTGCTGAGGAGCGCTCGGATAGGAGCTGCAACGTCCGAAACGTGCGGAAGGAAACGCCCGAGGTGGTTCACCATGCCAAGGAGGCGTCTTGCACCTGCAATGTCAGTTGGCACACTCATCTCCTTGATCGCTTGGAGCTTGCTTGGGTCAGGACGGATGCCCCTTGCAGATACAGGCGAAGCTCGTTAATTCGACTCCAGTTATTTCGATCATTGCGTTAATTCGATCCTTCCGTTTAGCACCGTCAGAAATGTACAGGCTTCAATAGGTAGAAAACCCCGGCATTTCGATCTGTTAAATATCCCCAACCCGATAATTCGTCCCGGGAGCCAGCATCTTCGTAACCGGGAAATATTTTTTAAGCTAACACTATAAGTTTAAAGGTTAAAACGGCGCCTCAGAACACAACACGCGTCCCTACCCATATTGGCAAACAGCCGTTGCAGCGAGCCCGCGCCTGATTGCGACACCTCCACAGACGCGCGATGCCCGTCGGCGCCCCCGACGCCTCGAGCCGGGGCGCGCTCCGCGAAAGAGCGCCCGCACAGACAGGCGCCCTTTCGCCGGCGCAGGAGAAAGGGCCGATTTGATTAGTCGAGATAAGACCCAGTCAGAGCGCACCGGCCCGATCACGTGGGGAGGCGCGCGGAAGGAGACGGGAGCAACGAGAGGGAAATGAGTGAGCGATGAAGTGAGAAAGAACGTCAAGAGGATGGAGAAAGAGACTGGAGAAAAATGAGAGAGCGATGAAGAGGGACCGTGCTGTCACGCGGTTTCTGGTTTCTGTTCTTTGGAATGCGCGGCGTTTAACGCTCATACCGGAAAATGTCGAAAGAAAAGCGAGGAAAGTACTCTTCGAATGATTTAAAAACAAAAGTTCACATACTCAACGAATTTAGGGAGGGAAAATTGTCCAGAAAAGAAATTGCCGAAAAGTATGACCTCAAAAAAAGCACGCTTGCTACCTACATTAGGAATGTAGGTAGGAATTTGTGAATTCAAGAAAACGCCTTCGCAGTGCAGCCCATCCAGAACTCGAAGAAGCCGTTTACAAATGGGTGACAGAAGTAAGAACGCACAACCTTCCGATGACTGGAGACATGATTCGCACAAAGGCTCAACAGTTCAGCGAACGTTTGGGCATCGAGGGATTCCGTGCTTCCGAGGGATGGCTCGCAAGATTCAGGGAGAGGCACTCTTTTATTTTTAAGCACGTGTGTGGTGATAGAGCCGATGTGGATGAAGATTTGTGTGAAAACTGGAAGACGTCGGAGCTCGCACGTATTCTTGCGGAGTATGCGCCCGAGGACATATTCAATTGCGACGAAACGGCGTTGTTTTTCAAAGCTCTCCCCGACAAAACGATAACGTTCAAAGGGGATCCTTGCACTGGGGGAAAACGCAGTAAAGAGCGGGTGACCGTGCTCGCGGCAGCCAACATGACAGGCACGGAACGTCTGCCTCTTTTGGTGATCGGGAAATCCAAGACGCCACGATGCTTTCGGAACATCCCGCGGCTTCCAACGGACTACCGTTTCAACAAAAAAGCGTTGATGACACGTGAGATCTTTCAAGATTGGATTCAAAAATTTAAACGCCAGTTCGCGTCCAAGGGGCGCAAGGTCGTGTAAGTAGCGGACAACTGCAGTGCGCACACAAAAATGCCAGAGCTGTCTATGATCCGCCTGATTTTCCTTCCACCCGCAACCACCTCACTCTTGCAACCAATGGATCAAGGAATAATCAAACACCTGAAAGGCTTGTACCGCAAGCATCTCATGGCAAGAATATTGCTTTGTCTGGACCAGGGTAAGCGCTATGAAGTCACTCTGTTGGCGGCGATTCATATGCTTGTTAAAGCTTGGACGGACATGAGAAGCCAGGTCATCGCGAACTGCTTTCGTCACTGTGGTTTCTCGTGTGATGGAAATACCGCGAGTTCGACGACTGCATTGGGTACTACGTCTACATCGGCAACTGCATCGGCTACAACATCAGCAACCACAATTGAAGATGAAAACTTTGACGAAGAGTGCAGTGCTCCAATGTCCGCTCTACCCGAAAACGTTAGTTTCGATGATTACGTTGCGATAGATGCTTGTGTGCGGTCATTGACTGACGGCGAAATCATCGCATCGGTTCAGCGTCCCGAGGGTCAGGAGGACGCCAGCTGCGAGAGTGACGCTGAAGAGCCGCCGCCACGCCCATCTCCTGCCGAAGCATCCGCTGCGCTCGATGTACTTGCGAACTTCGCAACGTTTGAAGACACCGACGGGACGATGTGGCAGCACATTGAGGATATGCGGAAATTTGTTTTTGCGAAGCGTCTGACGGGAATGCGGCAGCAGAAAATATCGGCGTTTTTTTCTAAATAAAACTCCGTCGTCACGGTTGGCTTTTCGCCGCTTCTCGTGACGTACGTCGTTACTCGTTTTTGATCGATAATCGATAATTCGACTCTTCGATAATTCGATCTATTTTCGAGGAACCGTCAGAGTCGAATTAACGAGCTTCGACTGTACCATCACCCCCAGGAAGGAAACCTCGCTCTGGCGGAAGCAGCACTTCCTCTCGTTCAAAGTGGTGCCTGCGCGGGATAGTCGCATCAGGACTTGCTGCAGGCGGGAGTCGTGTTCTTCGAGAGTGCGTCCGAAGACGAGTATGTCGTCTATCATGCACACAGTGCCTTCCAGGCCTTCCAAAATCCTGGACATCTGCTTCTGGAAAAATTCAGGCGCAGAGGTGATGCCGAAGGGCATCCGACGAAAGCAGTAGCGTCCGAAAGGTGTGATAAACGTGGTGAGTTCTTGCGATTCTTCCGCCAACTTCACCTGGTAGAAGCCTGATTTAGCGTCCAACTTTGAGAACACCGCTGCGTCTCCCAGCAGGCCCAGGACCTGGTTGACCGTGGGAAGGATGTGGCATTCTCGCAGGACCACCCGGTTTAACTTCGTAAGGTCCACGCACAGCCTGTGGCCCCCAGTGGCTTTGGGGACGACCACCAGTTTGGCGCACCATGGTGTTGGCGTGTCAACTGGGCGAATGACACCTCCTTGTTCCATCTTCTGCAGTTCCTTGCGGACGACTTCCCGCAACGGAATGGGGATGCGCCTTGCCACGATAAGAGAAAATGGAACAGCGTCTGGCTGGAGGCGGATCTTGTATTCTTCAGAGAGAGATCCGAGGCCATTAAACAGCTTGTCACAAGTCTGAGAAGTGACTTTGACGGTAGGAGGGTCCTTTTCTTTCGATGAGACGCCGTCGACGAATTTGACGACTTGAAGTGCCTGAATGGCTGGAAAGCCCAAAAGAGGCACGGAGAGGGATTTTACCACATATAGTCTTTGCTGGGTTGACTTGCCTCTCCACAGCAAAGTGGCCATGAAGGACCCAAGAACGTTGAGTGGCCGTTGCCCTGGCCCGAAGTGAGTGTCGTCCACCTTGTCGAGGGACAGCGGCAGGTTGGGGAAGGTGTTCGAGACGGCTGAAACTTCGGCTCCCGAGTCAGCCTTGAACACTTTCGTGTAGTTGTTGACAGTTACTTCCACGAACTTGCCTTGGTCGGAGTTGCGAAGGGCATAAAAACCCAGCTCTGCCACCTGGGTCGACCGTTTCTTCCGGGAACGGCAGACGTCCGCGAAATGGCCTTTTTTCTTGCAGTGGTTGCACAACGAGTTCCGGGCGGGGCATTCCGAGCGAGCGTAAAGCGCGGCCGCAGTAGCCGCACGAGCTAGAGCTTGAGGTGCACTTGTCGCGTGCAGAACTGTACTTGACGCGTCCCGCTTGTGGCTGCCAAGACTTGGCAGCGTCGAGGCTCACCGGTCGAGACTGCGTGTCGTGGCCTGCGAGCTCGTCTCTATGCTTTTGGGCGTCTTCTGCTTGTCTCGCCTGCACCCATGCTTCTTTGAGGGTTAACTTGGGGTTGCGGCAGAGCTGGTCGGCGAGGCGAGCGTCGCGTAAGCCTACGATGAAGCGGTCGCGGACAGGGCCTTCACGACCTCGGGTGACGGGTAGTTGCATCTCTTGCAGAGCTTGCGGAGTTCCGCATAGTAGCTGTCCACCGTTTCCCCCAGCTGCTGGACTCGCCGGTGAAACTGCGCCGACTCGTACACCTCGTTGAGGGGGTGAACGAAATGGGCCGTAAACTTCTCTACGACCACGTTGTAGTCCGTAGGAGCGTCGCCGAGGCCGAACGTCGCAAGAAGAGGACGAGCTTCCGGCCCCTATACCTCGGTCGGACGATCGATTTGCACGTCAGAAGCGCTTCGGACCTCCACCAGAGTTTCCTCTGGCCTCATCCTGCCCGGGCATAGTTCACCATCTTTCGGGTGCCAACGTGTGCGCTCTAGCGCCGCCCCCACGAGGTGAGCGTGTGGGGCGGGCCGTTGCTGCTCCCTTCATCGGAACCCTCGGCGGCCCAGGATCGCAACTTGGCACGGCACGAGGCCACGCCTTCACGTTTCATTGCGCCTCTGGGTTTCGAGGGACCCATTGACTCGCGCACATGTTAGACTCCTTGGTCAGTGTTACAAGACGGGTCGGGTGGGTTACCGACCTACTCGCCGCCAACCATGACGACCCTCAGCGAAAAGAACCCGCCTCGCCGGTTCCGAGCCCAACACCGAACGTCAGGCGAATACCTGGCGTAAGGCAGGGGACCCGTTGACCCAGCCGGGTTTCCCGCTCCGCATCCGGAGGGCATCGTTTCGGGCCTCCCCGAAGGGAGTAGCCCATGAGGCCTGGGCAGGGACTCGACGCCAAGCTGATCGCCCAGTCGATGGCCGGCAAGGGGGTGAGCTCGCTCCACAAGGAGAGGGCGAAGGCCGGAGCCCACATGGACCGGCTGACGCTCGTAGTGATTGGCCTGATGAGGGGTGCAAACCTGGACAAGGTCCGGAAAGGAATGAAGGAGGTGAACCGGGCCAGTTGTTGTTGTTTGCGGGTTTTATGGCGCAACAGCAACGGAGGCCATACTGCGCCAGACTAAATTAACTGATGAAACTCCTATAGTTACTTCATTACAAAAAGATGATCCTGAAAAAACTGGGATTAGATCTGGTGTATAAGGCCAGTACTAGTAATATATGATAAAACTCGATCAAGAGGAACGAGAGGGTGCTTTCCCAGCAAAAGAGCGGGATGAAATGGAATACAAAATCTAAAAAACTCAGGAAAATGAGCGCGTCGTTCAGTGTCGAATTCCGGGCAGATCCACAAAATATGAAGAATAGTAAGATTGTCTCCACAGTGCTCACAAACTGGTGGATCCTCCCCACAAAGGAGATATCTGTGTGTAAGGAAGGAGTGCCCGATTCGAAGCCGGCACAATACAACTTCGTGAAAGCGGTTCTTAAGTGAGGAGCTCGCCCAAGACCCAAGGACTGGTTTGCTTACATGGAGCTTGTTATTAGTCTCCATGGCCCACTCTGTCTGCCACAAACTAAAAAGTGATGACTTAATTAATGATTTGATATCCTGATAGGGCAAGCTTGTTTGATATTTAGAGAAGTTACCTGAAGATGCAGCGAGCCTGTCTGCCTCCTCATTACCCTTTATACCCATATGACTCGGAACCCAGCAGAATTTTATATTGTGACCCTTACGTAAAGCTCCGTTAAGTTTACTTCGCACCTGTTCCACAAGCATATTCTTAGTGGCTTTTAGAGAGCATATTGCAGTAATAGCACTTTGAGAGTCCACAAATATTACGGCCCGTCTAGTTTTAGTCTTCAGAATATAATCCAATGCAAAAGACACAGCATAGATTTCAGCAGTAAATATACTCGCAAATTTCTCTAGACGTTTAACTTTTACAAAACGACCTGAATGCACGGCACACCCGACAAACGATGAAGTCTTGGCACCGTCCGTGTAAAAGTGAGCATAATCTTTATATTTCTCTTCCAGGTCTAGGAATTCCTGCTGAATCACAAGAGCAGATATGCTATTCTTATTAAACTTAGTTAAAGTCCAGTCGCAAAAAACACGCACTACATTCCAGGGCAAAACGCGGGCTGTGTTCTGAATTAGGTTAAGTTCGTCCAGATGAAGTTGAAGTGAGGAACAAAATTGCTCTATACGAAAACTTAAGGGTCTCACAATGCTTGGCTTATTTTCAAAGAGACGGAAGAATTGAGATCTTTGTACGGAATGATACGTTGGGTGATCAGGGTTTGCTAGGATCTTAGACGCGTAGGTTAGGCTGAGGTATTGACGTCTTTTAGACAGCGACATCTCATTTGATTCCGCATACAAACTAAGTACAGGCGATGTCCGAAAAGCACCTGTTGCCAAACGCAAGCCAAGATGATGTACAGGATCCAACATCCTGAGAGCAGATTGGCGAGCTGATCCGTACACCACGGCGCCATAATCGAGACGAGATCGCACAAGCACGGCGTACAAATGCAACAGACATTTCCGATCCGACCCCCATGATTTATGAGCCAAAACTTTCAGAAGGTTTGTGGAACGAAGGCAAATTTCCTTGAGAAATCTCAGGTGGGGAATGAAGGTAAGTTTTTGTCAAATATAACACCAAGAAACCTGTGCTCCTTCCTAACAGGGATCAGAGTACCGTTTAGTTCCAAAGCTGGGTCTAAGGAAAGTCCGCGACGTAGGGAAAAAGGCACACAGACTGTCTTTGCAACAGAGAACTTGAAGCCATTTTCGTCCGCCCACTTACAAAGTTTGTTTATAGCCAGTTGTAACTGCCGCTCACAACTAGAAAGATTGCAAGAAGATGAGGAGATCTGTATATCGTCGGCATAAAGAGAGTAGGAAATAGACCGAGGTAGCATTTGTGCGAGAGAATTCATTTTCAGTATAAACAAAGTGACGCTCAAAATGCCCCCCTGTGGGACTCCGTTTTCTTGAACAAAAGGTTTAGAAAGGGTGCTGCCAAGCCGGACTTGAAAGGTTCTGTTTGTTAAAAAGTTCTTAATGCATTGCAACATCCTACCACGGATATTGCAAGCATACAAGTCTTTCAGGATACCATATCTCCAAGTAGTATCATATGCCTTGTCTAAGTCAAAAAACACTGCAACAGAGTGCTGCTTGTTCACAAATGCTTCGCGTATAACGGTTTCCAGGCGAACCAAATTATCGAGAGTAGATCGACCTCGGCGAAACCCGCACTGATATTTGTCAAGAACCTTTTGCCTTTCTAATATGTATATTAACCGCCTGTTTATAAGCCTTTCAAATGTTTTCCCGACACAGCTCGTCAGAGCAATGGGACGGTAACTTGATGGTAGTGAAGGGTCTTTCTGTGGCTTTAGGAGCGGGATGACATGTGCATGCTTCCAGGCATGGGGAAAGCAGGCTTTTTCCCACAATAAATTGAAGAACAAGAGAAGACTTTTCAGGCATTCAGGAGAAAGGCGACGAAGCATTTCATAATGAACTGCGTCGGGCCCTGGAGCAGAAACCCTCGTTATGTCAAGTGCCATTTCAAGTTCACACTGCGTGAAAGGCTGGTTATAAGGCTCAGAGTATCCTCCAGACATGGAGATATTTTGCCGCTCTGCACGAGATTTAAATCTACTGAACGAATCACTGTAGTTTGCCGAGCTGGATATGCTATAAAAATGTTCACCAAGGATGTTGCCGATGTCAACTAAAGATGAAGAAGGGGGATCAAAAGTAGGAATTGTATAGCACCTAGTCTCCATTTATTCTCCTGTATCTATCCCAAACCTCCTTGGCTGGCACAAAACTATTTATAGAAGAAACATACTTCATCCAGGATTTCCATTTTGACTGTTTCCTGGTCCAACGGGCTTTAGCTTTCCGCTGCCTGAACTCTGCGAGGTTATGTGATGTGGGATATCTGCGAAATTTGCCCCAAGCCCTGTTTTGATCCGTTAAGGTTGTGGCACACACCTTGTTCCACCATGGTTTGCATTTTTTTGGCACATTACCAGAGGTTCGTGGAATAGACACCTCAGCAGCATTTAGTATCTGCTCAGTAATATACAGTGTAGCATCTTCGGGTGACATAGAAGAAAGCAGAGAAGGGTCCAAGGTGGAATGTAAGCCAAAAAGTGACCAGTCAGCTTTATCTAACTTCCACCTAGGGATACGTTTCAAAAGTGAGGGCAGCTGAACAACGCTCTTTAAAACAATCGGAAAGTGATCACTGCCAAAAGGGTTGTTAAGAACATTCCAAGTAAAGCAAGGAAACAATGAGGGTGATGAAATCGACAGATCTATGGATGTAAATGTGGTCTGAGCTGCACTGAAAAATGTTGGCTCTCTCCCATTAAGAAGGCATAGCCCAGATGCCAATAAAAAACGTTCAACTACACCTCCACGAGAGTCTTGACGGATACTACCCCAAAGGGGGTGATGGGCATTAAAATCGCCTAGAATGATAAAGGGTTGTGGCAGCTGATCTACAAGACCCTGCAATTCACTAAGATGAAATGGAGTATTAGGTGGTAAATAAAGTGATACTACAGTTATGAGGCGGTCTAAAAGAAGGCGCACTGCCACAGCTTCAAGTGGTGTGCAGAGCGGGACCTCAGAGCAGGCGACCCCACCTTGTACAACCACTGCCACGCCACCAGAGGCAGTATCACTAAGACGGTCTTTCCTAAAGACCCGGTGACGTCTTAAAATATGAGGAGAGCGATCATGGAGATGAGTTTCCTGAAGAGCAAGAGCTATCGGCCGAAGCTCATCCATGAAATGATTTATATCATCAATATTTCTTAAAAGGCCGCGACAGTTCCATTGCATAAAATTTACTTTTGCCATTTATAAAATTTGTTTAAAATCGGAAAATGTAAATCAATAAAACTTTGTAGTAAAAATATTAAAACTAGGGAGAGAGACAACTTGGATTACTTCGGCGCAGTTACCGGTTTTTTGTTCTTCCCAGCACGGGTCTGCGTCTGCCACTCCATACTATTTGGGTCAGAAGCAGGAGCAGCCAAATCGTCTAACTCCATGGACAAGTCTGCCTCTTGAGTCGTGTCGCTGGTGTTAGCCAGTGTTTTCTTCCGACTTTGATCACGGGGAGCCAGGCCCCGGCCGCGACCAGCGGAAGAGGCAGCGGAGGTGCTGGGCAGAGCGTCTTTCAACTCTGCCTGCTCCGGCCCCTTGGATACTGGGAGAGCAGCACGAGAGTTGTGCCGCTCTTTGGAGGAGGCCCTCTCCAGTGAGTTGGGGCGGGAGTGTCGCTCCTTCTCACTGGGGGAGGGCGACGAAGTAAGGACTGGCAATGGCGTTGCCTGCCTGTCCTTAGACTTGGGGGCAGCTGGTGTACTCCCTCCACAAAGTGGGGGGAGCTGCTGCCCCTGCGGGGGGGTTGGGGCCCGAAGGGCCACTGCCAGGGCTTCAGGCGAGACCTGGGTGGCCTTCGATTCCGTTCGCGGTTGAGGGCCCCTGCGCACTGCGTCGGAGTACGTGCCTTTTGAAAGAAAGGAGAATCTTTGCTTAGCTTCTGGATATGAAATGTTTTCTTTGGCTCTCAGGGTAAGGATTTCTTTCTCTTGTCGCCACAAGGGGCAAGAGCGAGAGTAGGCAGGGTGAGGACCCTTGCAGTTGGCACAGGAAATGGCATCTTCACAGATGTCGGCTTGATGGTCGTGGCTACCACACTTTGCGCAAGTCTCTCCCTCGACAGCTGCGCGATCCGTGGCCAAAGCGCTGGCAACGGAAGCACCGCTGGGGGTTGGGGACATAGGGGCGGATGCGGCAATTAAGGTATCCTGCCTTGATGGTTTCTGGCAGTGTGTGTCGTTCAAATGTAAGAATGACGTGTTTGGAAGGGATTTCCTCACCATTTTTTCGGAATATAATGCGCTTAACAGCAACAACACCAACACCTTGGAGTCCCTCGAGGAGTTCTTCCTCACTAGTGTGCAAGAAGTCGTCCTCGGAGAGGACCCCACGGATGGTGTTGAGCGTGCGGTGAGGGCTAACTGACACTTTGACATCAAGAAAACTAGTCAACTTCAGGATCGCTTCACTTTGTTTTTTGGTGGTTACCTCCACTAAGAGGTCTCCGGAGTGCTGCTTTTTAGCCTTGTAGGAGAACCCGACAAGGCTTTCCAGTACTTTGGCAACAACAAAAGGCGACAGCTTTGCAACAGGTTTATGTTCATCGAGCGAATGAACAATGAAAAACTTTGTAAATGTTTCGATTTCAGGATCTTTGTCAGTGGTCTTGGGTTCAAGACAACGCCTTTTAAAGGCTTGCCCTGAACGGGGTTTAGAGGGGTGGGGCGCCATAGGAGGGCAAAAGGTGTTCAGAATCCGCGGTGCACCGCCCACCACCGAGCCCAACAAGGGGTTAGGTAACGCACCATAACAAGAAGGGCTTGGCTGGAGACGTTACGCTAACAGTGCTGCCGGGAAACTATACCCAAGTGTGGGTCAAGACAGAGGTCCATTGCCACCCAAGGTTAGCCCTTGCCGCCAAAGAGGGGTGAAAAAGGAGTAAGATAAGTGAGAGAGAAGTAAAGGAAACAGGAAAGGTAAAAGTGAGAGATCAGAGGGGATAGTAGAAGAAATGGCGACTAGACTGAATCATCCTGGCCGGGCCTTACCAGGACTCCCGTCTATGAGAAGCGGGGGCCGAAGTGGTGTATTGCCTCACCCGGGGGGCCCCGAAGGGTCCAAACCTGCCCCGGGCTCAGCTCAACCACCAGGATTCCCTTTTCCCCAGACACGGGAAAGCCACGCACAGCCAGACGTGGGCGGGCGAACCCGCATGGCTCGGGGTCCGTGGAGACGCCACTCTCCAAACACCTGCTTTCACAGGTACCCCCTGCGGGGGTGAACCGGGCCAGGTCTGACGTCCTCGTCAAACACTACGGGCTGCAGTCGAAGCCAGTGGACTCCCAGGCCATCACTCTGCCGAGGGTCATTGTGACCTTCCCAGGCCTGGCCATGCACGTGCTCAAGGTCATGGAGCTTGGACCTGTGCGGCACGCCACCATGACCGGCCTGGTCAAGAACTACCCTCGGCAGATGATGTTCTCGGCCTTCCCCTCCCTCATCCCCCGAGACCTCCCCGAGGTGACGGAGGTTCTCCTGTACCAACACCAGGTCAGCCTGGTGATCAACGCGGACTACGCCAAGTGGGACGTCCAGAAGCAGCAGACCTCGCTTGAGGGGTTCGCCAGGGCTGCTATGGACAGCTCCTATGTCACCCAGAGGCAGCGGGTCCTGCGCTTGATCGAGGAGGGCTGGCTGGTGGTGGAGAAGGAGAAGGTCGTGCTCAGCACTGACATCGCTGGAGCCGTCACCGCCGCCGCCGCTCTGTACCGGACCAGAAAATTGTCCTTTTAAGGACTAAGTGAAACCTGGTCTTGTGGTCCGGTCCAGGGCGAGGGTGTGTGTTCCACCTACAAAGAACACCTACTCCTAAAGGCCATGGAGTTAGTATGGCAGTGAGACACCTATGATGATGATGATTAGGAGTTTATTGGCGCAGCAGCAACGAGGGCCATAATGCGCCAAACTTAACGTATTTCGAGCATATTATAACAAAAGTTTACTTTGAGGCTACATATTTACAAATGGTATAAATATCCAGTTTGTTTTAAAAAGTCTAAGACACGGCTGAATGGAACTAGAGGTTTATCACCAAGCAAAAAAGAGGGATGAAATGGGAGATGATCCCTAAAAAGTTCGAGAAAACATGATTGACGGAGTGGTTGATAGGACAAACAATGCCACAAAATGTGCAACACGATCAGAAGCTCTCCACAATGTTCACATAGTGCAACATCCTCACCACGAAGCAGATACTGATGTGTCACGCGGGAGTGACCTATTCTTAGACGGCAGAGAACAACCTCCATACGACGTTCCCTGTTGTAAGAGCTCTCCCAAACGCCCAGAACGGGCTTGAGAATGTGAAGTTTGTTGTTGCTCTCTGTATCCCATTCCAGCTGCCATTTGAGAAAAATAGATTTCCTCAGAAGTGGTTTCAAATCTTGGTAAGGTAAGCAATTGAATGTTATAGACGAGCCTCCGGCAGACACGGCCAATTTATCCGCCTCTTCATTGCCCAAAATCCAAACGTGGCTTGGCACCCAGCAAAACTTAATGTCCCGACCGTGCCGCAGGACGCTTTTGATTTTACCTTGTAGATGTAGTGCAAGGCGGTTCTTTGTGGGTATCAGGAAGGACACAGCCAATAAGGCACTTTGTGAGTCGAGAAAAATTACAGCTTTCAGTATACTATTGTCGAGTATATGTTCGACCGCTAGTAAAATAGCATAAAGCTCTGCGGTGAAAATGCTTGCCCTACAGTCAACTTGTGTGACTTTGCTGTAGGAGGCGGAATAGAAAGCACACCCTACAAAAGATGACGATTTGGACCCATCTGTATAAAACTCCAGGTAATCTGCATAATTTTGTTGCAAGGAGAGGAACTCCTGCCGGAGGATTTGTGGCGAAATGACCCTCTTACTGTATTTTGCGAGTGACCAGTCACAGAAAATCAGCAGAACATCCCAAGGAGCAACCCTACGGGTGTTTTTAAGCAGGGGAATCTCATGAAGGGGGATATTAAGGGATTGACAAGTACTTTGCAAACGGAGGCTTAATGGTCTAACAATGCTCGGCTTGTTTTCGAAAAGCTGTGAACTTTTGCAAGTATGAAGGGCACTGTAGGAGAGTTGTTTTGTATTTGAAAATACTTTGTAAGCATAAGAGACGCTGAGGTACTGCCTCCGTTTCTCGAGAGACATTTGATGCGTATCAACATACAAACTCTTCACAGGAGATGTGCGAAATGCACCTGTGGAAAAACATAGTCCAAGGTGGTGTATTGGGTCAAGCATCTTAAGAGCAGATGGCCGCGCTGACCCATATACTGCTGCACCATAGTCGAGGCGGGATCGAACTAAGGAGTTATACAGTTGCAGGAGACAGCGCCTATCAGAACCCCACAACATGTGCGACAGCACCTTTAGGATGCTTGATGACATCAAGCATTTCCGTTTTAAAGTTTTCAGATGGGGCACAAAGGTAAGTTTATTGTCAAAAATCACACCCGAAAATTTGTGTTCTTGCTGGACTGATATTTCAATGCTATGAAGATGCAAGCAAGGATCAAGGGACAATCCCCGGCGTAATGAAAAAGGTACGCAGACTGTTTTTTCAGGCGAAAATTTGAAGCCATTTTGGTCTGCCCACTTACACATTCTATTGATTTTAAGTTGCAACTGTCATTCACAACTGGAGAGGTTACAGGAAGACACAGAGCTTTGCACATCATCCACACAGAGAAAGTAAGTTACTGATGATGGCATAACCTTAGCTAGACTGTTAATCTTTACAGCAAAGAGGGTAACGCTCAGCACTCCTCCTTGAGGAACACCATTTTCTTGAGAGAAAACATCTGACAGTGTGGAGCCCAATCGGACTTGAAAAGTTCTTTCGCAGAGAAAGCTCTCTATGCACTGAAGCATGCGGCCACGTACACCGCAGTGACACTTGGCGCAAGTGTCAGCTCCCCTACAGCTCCGTGACCCATGGCCGAACCGTTGGCACTTGAAGCACCTCTGAGGGTTTGGCACATAGGGCCGTACACGGCACCGTAGGTAGCCAGCCTTCAGAGTTTCTGGTAGTGTGGTCAAATCAAAGGTCAGAATGACGTGTTTGGTTTTCCGTTCAACACCGTCTCGGTGGATGGTGATGCGGCACACAGCTACCACCCCTTGGCTAGAGAGGCCCTCAACGATCTCTGCCTCAGATGTTTCAAGTAAGTCATCCTCGGAGATGACTCCCTGTACAGTGTTCAGCTTGCCATGAGGTGTTACACTGACCTTGTAATCTGCGACGGAGTTCAAAGCTAGGAGAGCTTCACTATTAGTATTAGTTTCGACAAGAAGGTCACCTGATGCCATCTTTTTGGCATTAAAATTTGTTCCAATAATACCTTCAAGCACCTTCGATACGAGAATGGGGGATAATTTTGCAAGTGGCTTTTCGTCCTCTGAGTGAAGTACTAGAAACTTTGGGAATTTTATAAATTCAATACGCTGTGCAGGATGGTCTTTTACTTCGGTGCAGACACTTTTCAGGGCCTGATCAGTGTTTTTTTGTTTGGAGCCCATATAGATGGGAAGGGAAGTTCAGTGCCCGGGTGCACCGCCCACCACGGAGCCCAACAAGGGGGTAGGTAATGTGCCATAGCAAGAAGGGCTTGGCTGACACAATTACACTACCAGTGCTGCCCGGGCACTATACCCTAGTGTGGTTGCAGGGACAGGACCTGTTTCCACTCAAGGTTGGCCCTTGCCACCTAAGAAGGTGAAAAAGGAAGGAAGAGAGTGTAGAAGAAAAGAAAAAGAGGTGGAAGGAAAAGTGAAAGAAGGAAGGAGAGGGTAGAAGAGGCGACTGACTGAATCATCCTGGTCGGGCCAAGCCAGGACACCCGTCTACGAGAAGCAGGGGTCGAAGCGGTGTATTGCTTTGCCCGGGGGGCCCAAAGGGTCCAAACATACCCCTGGCTCAGCTCAACCACCAGGGTCCCCTTTTCCCCGGACACGGGTTAAGCCACGCACAGCCAGACGTGGGCGGGCGAACCCACAAGGCTCGGGGTTCTTAGTGACGCCACTCCCCAAGCACCTACTAAAGTAGGTGCACCCTGCGTGCGGGTATGGTGGCCCACGTGGCTGGGGTCCGTGGTGACGCTACTCACCAAGAACCTAGCACGTAAGGTGCAGGCGCCCCCTGCGGGGCTCGGGGTACGTGGAGACGCCACTCTCCAAACACCTGCTTTCACAGGTGCCCCCTGCGGGGACCAGTAGTGAACATGAGATCTTGGAAGGCCTCCGGGCATCTAGAGTAGTGGCGGTCAAACGCATTATGACGAGGCGTGATGGTGCAGAGGTGAGAACTAAACACCTTATCCTGACATTTGAACGTCACATGCTTCCTGCACTCGTCTAAGCTGGCTACTTGAATTGTTGTGTCAGACCGTACGTCCCGAACCCACAGCGATGCTTCCGTTGCCAGCGTTTTGGTCACGGGTCGCGCAGCTGTCGGGGGAGGGAGACGTGTGCAAAGTGTGGGAGCCACGGCCATGTGGTCGACGTCTGCGAAGATTCAGTTGCCTGCGCGAACTATAAGGGTCCTCACCCTGCTTACTCTCGGTCCTGTCTGCTGTGGCGACAAGAAAAGGAGATCCTTACCTTACGAGCCAAAGAGAACTTATCGTACCCTGAAGCAAAACAAAGGCTTTCCTTCATTTCCAAAGGTACCTACTCCGACGCAGTGCGCAGGGGCCCTGCACCACGTACGGAGTCCAGGGCCACTCAGTTCTCTCTTGAGGACTTGGCAGGCTCCTCTCGGGCCCCGAAACAATTTGCGGGGAAGCAGGGTGCCCCAGGTAACGCTGGGAGCACACAGACTCCCCAGTCGATTCAGGCACGACCTCCGGCTGACCGGCAGCCTTGTGCCAGTGGCTCTTCTCAAGATGGAGAGCGAGGCCGTCGTTCTAATCCCTCGGAGGCGGCCCGCCTTGTTACGAAGCAACAGGGCCCACCTGCTGCTCCATCAATGTTAAAAGACGTTGAAAGTGTGAATGTAGGAGGGTCTCGGCCTGGTACGTCGAAGACCTTCGGCGGGGTCTGGCCGTGGCCGGAAACTCGTGGTCCAGGTCTTCGACCACGTCGGAACTGGCAAACCTGCGTCCAAGGTTCAGGATGCAGTGGGAGCTGTTGGCATTGCCGACTCGTCAGCTCGTTCCTCGGATCAGGAGGACATGGAATGGCAAACTGCTAAATCAAAACAAAAAGGAAAAAATCCGGTGGTTCCTCCTTAGTGTGCAGCACATGTAGAATTGCTTTAATTCATTTATGAAATCTTTTATCCTTTAAAATGGGCTCTGTAATTCTTCAGTGGAACTGCCGTGGCTTATTCACTAACCTTGCAGATGTTGAGTTTCTTTTAGAAGAGTATAAGGCATCTGCCTTATGCTTGCAGGAAACACACTTGAATACATCTCACACTAACTTTCTGAGACGCTCCAGTGTGTTTCGTAAAGACCGCCCTAGCACGTCCATTTCTTGTGGCGGCGTTGCGGTGGTGCTTCCAAAACATATTCCATGTTCAGAGGTTCCGCTTCAGACGCCACTCGAAGCTATCGCTGTTCGTCTCTTGTTGCATAAAGCCATAACTGTATGTTCAGTGTATTTTCCACCTTTGCTTCCTCTGAAGCGACAAGATCTCGACTCTCTTTTAAGCCAGCTTCCAGAGCCTTTCTTTTACTCGGTGATTTTAACGCACATAGTACCCTCTGGGGAAGTGATCATACAGATACATGTGGAAAGATAATCAAATCCATATTATTTTCACAGTCATTATGCATTTTTAATACTGGCCATCCTACATATTTTAGTCCTTCATCCTTGTCATCTACATGCATCGATCTTTATATTGGCAGTGCAAATCTGCTACCCGATTCTTCATGGACTGTTGATTAGAATCCCCATGGAAGTGACCACTTCACCATTATTTTAAAATGTAACGACACTCCACAGTCCTCACCTAGGCACCATCCACGCTGGAAGTTTGAAAAAGCAGACTGGAGCCTTTTTAAGCAGTCGTCACTCCTGGCCTGTTCTTGCCTCGATCAGCTTTCGATTGATGAGCTCAGCCATCTTTCAACATCCCATATTCTCACTGCAGCGTCACTCTCAATCCCTCGGTCATCTGGACAGCTCCCTAGACAACCGAAGCCATGGTGGAATGAAGACTGTAAAGAGAGTCGCAAACAGCAAAACAAAGCTTGGAGTGTTCCAAGACGTTATCCAACTCGGGATAACCTGATATCTTTCCGAAAAATGAAAGCTCGTGCTAGGTACATTCGTCAGAAAGCGAAACGCGAGAGCTGGCAAAAATATGCGTCCTCTATCAATAGTAGTACTTCTTCCAAGGAAGTATGGGACAGGATTCATAAAGTAAATGGCTCATATCATGCTTTCACAATTCCACTTCTTTCCAGAAATGGAAAATGCCCAAGCAATCTTGAAAAACAGGGCAACATCCTTGGCAAGTATTTTGAATTCATTTCCAGCTCGCAGCATTACTCGCCTGCTTTTCTGCAACATAAAAGGAAAGCTGAAAGTATGGTACTGAAAACATCCGGTGGTGAACGCGAAGCTTATAATGCCCCCTTTACTTTACACGAACTGAACATAGTGCTCCAAAACTCTAAGTCATCGGCTCCTGGTCCAGATGGTATTCATTATTATATGCTTCAACGTCTCCATCCTTCCACACTTGATATTGTTTTATACCTTTTTAATTGTATTTGGTTCGAGGGCTACTTTCCATAGGACTGGAGAATGGCAACAATAATACCCATACTCAAGCCCGGTAAGGATCCATCCTGTGCGGTTAGTTATAGGCCTATCACTTTGACTAGCTCCTTTGGAAAGACTCCTGAACAAATAATTAATAGAAGATTAATGTATTTCCTTGAATTAAATAGACATCTAGATGTGAACCAATGCGGCTATCGTTCGTCTCGGTCCACTCTTGACCATTTAGTACGGCTGGAGACAGTCGTGCGTGAGGCCTTCGTTCATAGACAACATTGCCTATCTGTATTTTTTGACCTCGAAAAAGCCTACGATACAGTCTGGCGTTTTGGTACACTGAGGGACTTGTATGATAGGGTATCCGTGGTCGAATGCTTCGTACCATTGAGAGCTACCTCAGCAGGCGCACCTTTCGTGTTCAGATAGGAACAGCTTTATCTAAAGTGTTTGTCCAGGAAAATGGCGTTCCTCAGGGAGGCGTTCTTAGTGTCACTTTGTTTATTGTCAAAATGAACTCCCTTGCATTGGCTATCCCCCCATCGGTGCAATATTCACTCTATGTAGACGACCTTCAAATCTCTGTGTCGTCTTGCAACCTGTCACTGTGTGAGCGACGAATTCAGCTATCAATAAGCTATCAACCTGGGCCAATCAAAACGGGTTTAAGTTTTCCTCAGATAAAACAGTTTGTGTGTGCTTTTCTCGGAAACGCGGACTACTTCCAGAACCTGTTCTTGCACTAAACGATTACACAGTTTCTGTGAAGCCTGAGCACAAGTTTCTGGGTCTTACATTTGACAGCAAACTAACCTTTGGTGCCCATATTAAGAATTTAAGATTAAAAGCTCACAAATCACTTCGGTAATATTCTTAAAGTCCTGTCCCACCGATCCTGGGGCTCTGACCGGACGTGCTTTTTGAGGATATATCGCTCGATAGTGCGATCACGACTGGACTATGGCAGTATTGTTTACGGTTCCGCTAGGCCTTCCATTCTAAAAATGCTCGACCCTATTCATCATCTTGGGTTGCGATTGGCGACGGGTGCCTTTCGCAAGTCTCCTGTGCCAAGTCTGTATGCAGAGGCCAACGAGCAGTCTCTTGAGAAGAGAAGATTTTCACTGGGCTTTATGTATTCCCTGAGAGTCAGGTCCATCTCTGATCACCCTGCGCGAATGGCTGTGGAAGACATGCGCTCTGAAAGGGTGTTTCAAAACAAAGCCACAATTGTGCCTCCCTTCTCTTTGAGATTGAAAAGTGCCAGTGAGAACATGGGACTCGATTGGAGGCCCCCGGTAGTGCAGTCTACTGTTGCGGGAGCACCTTGGGAGCACCTTGTCATTGTGACCTTTCACTCACGCGATACAAGAAAGCTGATACTCCTAATGGTGTGTTTCTTCAGGAATTCTTAGCACTGCAAAGTCAGTATTCCGAATATGTAAGCTTCTACACAGATAGTACAAAGACAGAATCTGCTGCTGCGTGTTCCATGATTGGCCCAACAGTTCAACTTGTAAGGTGAATCAACTCCTCTGCTTCTATTTTTACAGCAGAGCTCTATGGTGTGCTTCTTACCATACGCTTCATACTTGATAAAAAGCTCTCTCGCTCCATCGTATACACCGACTCCCTCAGTGCATTGCATGCACTGTCTTCACTAACACCCCTCAAGCACTTCCTGCTCCTTGAACTACGAAATAAGGTTGTTGCTGCCTCAAGACAGAGATACGAAATTGTATTTTGCTGGATTCCCAGCCATGTGGGCATTCCGGGCAATGAGGCAGCAGATCGCGCAGCAAGTACTTGTGTAAAGCGAACAGTTGACCTCCACAGCATTCCTTATGCAGACTACAAAGGCCTTTTCAGGCGTCACGTTAAGTGCAAATGGCAGGCTGAATGGGACCAAGAAATCGGCAACAAGTTGCACATGCTCAAACCTCTTTTCGCGAATGGCAGAGTGCACGCCACCAGGAACGCTTTTTTGAGGTTGTCCTTTGCCGGCTCAGGATTGGTCACACTCATCTGACTCATGGCTACCTCCTTCGTGGGGAAGATGCCCCCACTTGTGAGCAGTGTGACAATGCCTTAAAGGGGCACTGACACATCAAAATCATATTTTATTTTACTATCCGAAACGATTGAAAACGATGCCTGGACATTACCCTCAAAATTTGAAACTTGGGAATTCAGTATTTTTGAATCAAAAAAAAAAAATTCCAAATGCCGAATTTGAAGTTTCCGCGCGGTCCGCGCCAGTGCAGTGAGTCAAATTTTGCGGTCTCCTGCGACTTGACTTTCTTTCGGACCTCCGCTCCACGCTGTGAAGCTAAGCGCCGTTGCTACCGCGGCCCGAAGCGAGGAGGAGGCGAGCAGGCGGGATAGAAGGGCGCCGGCGCGGGAAAAAAACCGGTTTCGTCCCCGACTCGCCAATAATCCTCTGCTCGAGCGCCGCCAAGTTTTCTGAGGGAGCATACAAATCCAGGAAGCGACATCACACCGAAATCTTATTTTCGGTATTTCAAAAAGAAAGGCCGTAGTGCGCTCGCAATTACGTTAAAAAACATGTTTTACGATTGCCGTTATTAAATGTTATAGAAAGGTCGCCTACAAAGCTTCTAAATTTCCTGATTTTTGACGTCACCAATCAAAAGAAGCAAGGAGGTGAGCGCGGGAAGTATAAACGCCAAAAATAAAAAGGCGCTTTCGCGATGCGGTTTACGTCACCAATCAAAAGAAGCAAGGAGGTGAGCGCGGGAAGTATAAACGCCAAAAATAAAAAGGCGCTTTCGCGATGCGGTTTTTTTTGCGTGTTTATGACTACAACTTGCATCGTTTCAGCCTTCTTCATATTCTAGTTGAATGTCCTGCTTATCATGAAGAACAGCTTTTGTATTTTTCGCAGCTGTACCAAGAACAAGTCCCACTACACCCAGCTCTGCTCTTAAGTGATGATTCTCTTGTGACACATACTAATGTTGGGTGATTTCAGATAAGATCGACCAAAGGATGACTAGTCGACATTTTCAAATCAACTGATGTTTTTATATGTTATTGTCTAGTGTCTGGTATGAACGAATCCAAACTTAGTTTTGACTAGAAAAAATACTTGGGGACAGGAAAAATCGTAAGGCATGAGGTGGTGGACAGTTGCATTAACGCGCACCGATGGAGGGGGCCCGTTTGAGAGTGAATAACTAAAGCGATGATGATGATGATGATGATTGGGGTTTTATGGCGCAAGGGCAACTAAGGCCATATTGCGCCAAACAAAGGTTTTTCCAAAGGGCTTAGAGGTGTAATCTAAAAGAACCGCAAGCTACAGCTGGTGTAAAAGGCCAGTGTTATGAAGGAACTTTAAAACTCTATCGAATGATATAAATGGTTGATCGCCAAGCAGAAAATATGGATGAAAGGGAAGGTGATCTCGAAAGAGTTCTGGAAAACATGATCGGCGCTCCTGGTTTAAAGCTTTGCAATGCCACAGGATGTGCAAAACAGTCATAGCTTTCCCACAGTTGTCGCAAAGTTTAACATCCTCACCACAGAGCAGGGGTAAATGAGTCAAACGGGTATGACCAATTCTTAAGCGGCAAAGGAGAACCTCAACCCGACGGACTTTATGGAACGAACTCTCCCATACTCCCAGTTGGGGCTTGATATTGTGAAGCTTGTTCTCTTTTTCCAAATCCCAATCCAACTGCCATGAGTTGATAATCGATTTCAGTATGATCGGTTTCAGGTCTTGGTGTGGCAGGCCAAGAGGCAGTTTGGGGCATTCCTTTGCAGAGGCAGCAAGCAAGTCTGCCTTCTCATTGCCAGAAATGCCCACGTGGCTCGGGACCCAGCAGAATTTGATCTGGTGTCCTAGATGAAGTGCTCGGTTTAGTCGTACCCGAAGACATTGCACGAGAAGGTTTTTGCTGTTTGCTAAGGACGAAACGGCTAGAAGAACACTCTGGGAGTCGACAAACAGAACTGCTTTCATAATATTGTTCTCTAATAAGTATTCAACAGCCATTAAAATACCGTACAATTCAGCAGTAAAAATATTTGCACAAGTGTGGAGTTGTCGAACTTTCCTGAAGGTAGTGGAGTAAACCGCACACCCCACGAAGGTTGATGTTTTTGATCCGTCAGTGTAAAAGTGTGAGTAGTCCTTGTATTTCTGTTCCAATTCGGCGAACTCCCGCTGAAGAACGAGTGGAGAAGTAGCTCTCTTTCTGTACTTGGCCAGTGACCAGTCACAAGAGATTGGCAAAAGGTCCCAAGGCGCAACTCTCTCATTGCTCCTCAGCAAAGCAGCTTCACTAAAGGAGAGATGGAGCGATGTTGCCATGCTCTGCACTCTGAAACTCAGGGGCCGAACAATGCTCGGCTTGTTTTCATAGAGTCGGAACAATGTAGAAGGTTGAAGGGCGTCGAAAGTGGGATGTTGAGGATAGCTGTATATCTTGTAAGCATAACAAAGACTCAAATATTGCCTTCGTCTTTCCAAGGACATTTGATGTGTATCAGCATACAAGCTAAGTACAGGTGATGTTCGAAACGCTCCCGTGGCAAGTCTGAGCCCCAGATGATGGATGGGGTCCAACGTTTTTAGGGCAGACGGACGCGCCGAACCATAAACAATTGCGCCATAGTCCAGGCGGGACCGCACCAAGGAGTTATAAAGTCGCAAGAGGCACCGTCTGTCAGACCCCCAGGACGTATGCGACAGGACTTTGAGGATGTTTGATGAACGTAGGCATTTACGTTTCAACTCTTTCAAGTGGGGTATAAAAGTGAGTTTTTTATCAAATATTATTCCTAAAAACTTGTGTTCTTCCTTTACAGATATAGCAACGTCATTCAAGTGCAACACTGGATCTGGAGACAGGCCACGGCGGAGTGAAAAGGGAACACAGATTGTCTTTTCGGGAGAGAACCTGAAGCCATTTTGATCAGCCCACCTGCTCATCTTATTGATAGTGAGCTGCAATTGCCGTTCACAGCTGGACAGGTTACAAGAGGAAAATGATATCTGCACATCGTCAACATACATTGAATAGGATACAGATGGTGGTATAACCTTAGCCAGACTATTAATCTTCACGGCAAAAAGTGTAACGCTTAGTACTCCACCCTGAGGGACGCCGTTCTCCTGGAGAAAGACATCCGAAAGGATGGAGCCCAAACGCACTCTGAAGGTCCAACCCGTCAAGAAACTTTGAATGCAGTGAAGCATGCGACCTCGGACACCATACGAGTACAAGTCTCGAAGGATTCCATATCTCCAAGTCGTGTCGTAAGCCTTTTGTAGGTCAAAGAAGACAGAAACACAATGCTGGCGATGGACAAATGCTTCCCGAATAGAAGTTTCCAGGCGGACGAGGTGGTCAACCGTGGAGCGGCCCGCTCGGAAGCCGCACTGATTCCTATCAAACACACCCTCTGCCTCTAAAAAGTGGACAAGACGGCGATTAATAAGTCTCTCATAGGTCTTGCCCAGGCAGCTTGTCAATGCAATCGGGCGATAGCTCGTCGGTAAGGAGGGGTCTTTGCTGGGTTTTAGTAGAGGAATTATGTGTGCCATTTTCCAGCAGTCAGGAAAACAAGCAGCATCCCACAATAAATTAAAAAAGGTGAGCAAACTGTTTAAAGATTCAGGCGATAGTCTCCTTAGCATCTCGTATTGAATCCTATCCGGCCCAGCTGCAGATTCTTTTTTGACACCAAGAGCCAACTCAAGCTCACACCGTGTAAATGGCTTGTTATAAGGAACACCCTGGGCACCAGAAAAAGAAATAGCTTGTTTTTCTGCTGTTGCTCTAAACCTCTTAAAGGATTCACTGTAGTTGGCTGAGTTAGAGACTTCCTGGAAGTGTTCACCAAGAACATTTGCTTGCTCCTTAAGGGATGTTGCTGATGGAAAAAGGGGTATCCTGAAAGACCAATAGTCTCCCCTGATCTTCCGAAGACGATCCCACACTTCCTTTGATGAAACAAAACTACTCAGAGATGTGACATACTTTTTCCAAGAACTGCCTTTAGCTTGCCTTCGCGCCCAGCGAGCTTTGGCTCTGCTTTTCTTGAATTCAAGCAGATTCTGTGGAGTGGGATATCGTCTAAAGATGCACCATGCCTTGTTTTGCGATTTTCGGGTTGTGGTGCAGTCATTGTTCCACCACGGCTTGCACTTTTTGGGGAGTCGTCCAGAAGTCTGGGGAATGCTATGTGATGCGGAATCTATAATCGCTTCAGTAACGTACAGCGTGGCATCTTCGGGGCTCATATTTACAAGAACAGATGAATCAATAAAAGCCTCCAAACAAAAAAGAGACCAATCAGCCTTTTCCAATTTCCACCTTGGAAGTCGTGTCGGAATAGAAGGAATTGGCATCGTGCTTTCTAAAACAATAGGGAAATGATCACTCCCAAAAGGGTTATTTAAAACCTTCCATGAAAAGCATGGAAGTAAAATTGGTGATGATATAGAAAGGTCAATAGATGTAAATGATTGATGAGCTGCACTAAAAAATGTAGGTTCCCTTCCATTAAAAAGACACAACCCAGATGATAATAAAAACCGCTCTACGACACCTCCACGTGAATCCTGGCGAGCACTACCCCACAAAGGGTGGTGGGCATTAAAATCGCCTAAAATTAAAAAAGGATGAGGTAATTGTTTTACCAGTGACTCAAGTTCACTGATATGCAGTGGAGAGTTAGGTGGCAGATAAAGAGAAACTACCGTGATCAAACGGTGAACAAGAAGGCGCACCGCTACAGCCTCTAACGGCGTAGAAAGGGGGACCTCAGAGCAAGCAACACCACTCTGCACCACCAGTGCCACTCCTCCCGACGTATTTGGGGAGAGTCTATCTTTCCTAAAAACTTGGTGCCGACGTAAAATTTGTGTATGAGTGTCATTTAAATGTGTTTCTTGCAGGCTGAGGGCGATTGGTCTCAACTCGTCCATAAAATAATTTACATCATCTATATTTCTGATAAGGCCACGGCAGTTCCACTGCATAAAATGGAAATTGGTCATTGTTTAAAAAATGAGATTAAAATATGAATAAAGAAGAAACACTGGGCGAATAACTGAAAGTTCTAAAGCTGCTGCATGTGGCATAAATTAATTTACAATCTCACGTTGGAGGGATCACAGGTTTTTTGCTTTTGTGTTTACTTTTAGAAGTCTGCCACTCCATGTCGTCTTGGTCAGACGCAGGAGTGGAGACTTCACACTCATCCATGGCCTCAGTTTCCTGAGGCGAGGCTTTTCCTTCAAGGTTCTTTAGGTTTGGGGAACGGGGCGCCATGCGCCGTCCACGACCAGACCCAGCCAAAGGGGCAGACGAGGTGCTGGGCGAAGTGTCGCCCAAGTCCACCCGTTCCTGTCCCCTAGGCGCTGCAGGTGCGGCACGAGAGCCATGCCGCTCCTTCGATGATGCTCTCTCCAGGGAGTGTGGGCGAGAGTGTCGACCCTTCTCCCTGGAAGGAGATCGCGGAGGAGGGACGGTTGCGGCAGCCACCGGCCCCTCCTGGGTTTGGGAAACAGTCTGAGAAGACCCAGGCTGTTGCCCTGTTGGAGCGCGAGGGTTCGCACTCTGGCTTGGAGGGTCCGTAGACCGCCCAGCCGAGATTGCACGCCCCGGAAGCTGAATCTTCAGCTGGGGCGTGGGGGACTGCCGTGGCTTCCCATAGTCCAGGAAGGACGTCTGGGTTGCCACTGCAACCTTCAGTGGTGCAGGTCCCCGCTGCACCACTTGGGCGTAGCCGCCTTTCTGCACGAATGCGAAGCGACGGCGTGCTTCAGGGAAAGAAAGGTTTTCCTTAACTTTCAAGGTGAGGATCTCTTTCTCGTCTTTCCATTTCTTGCATGATCTAGAATATGCTGGGTGAGGTTCTGAGCAGTTTACACAGTGTGGGTCGTTAGAACATGCATCAGCTTCATGGTCGGTTTTGCTACACTTCGCACAGGTGGCCTTTCCACGGCAGCTCTGAGAGCCATGGCCAAATCTCTGGCACTTGAAGCATCTACGGGGGTTTGGCACATAAGGCCGAACCCTGCAACGCAGGTACCCAGCCCTCACAGCTTCAGGAAGGACGGTCGATTGGAAGGTGAGAATGTGTTTTGTTTTCAGCTCGTTCCCGTCACGACGAATGGTAATACGCCTTGCAGCTGTGACACCTTGTTCAGAGAGGCCTTCAACGATTTCACTTTCAGAGCTGTCAAGGAGGTCATCCTCGGAAATAACTCCTTGGATGCTGTTTAACGTTCGGTGAGGACAGACAGAGACGTCATAACCAGAAATAGATGTTAAACCTAGTAGTGCAGTACTTTGCTGATTCGTTTCCACCTCAACAAGTAAATCGCCGGAGCTCATTTTCTTTGCCTTGTAGTTTTTCCCGATTGCACCTTCAAGTACTTTTGCAACTGAGAATGGGGACATCTGTGAGAGCTGTTTATCGCCTCCAGAATGAATGACTAGAAACTTGGAGAATCTTGGAGGAAGGTCAGGTGTCTTTGCAGTGATGGCTTCGGTGCGGACCCTTTTCAGGGCCCGATCAGAGGTTTTTTGTCTAGAACCCATAAAGATGGGAGAGAAGTTCAGTGCCCGGGTGCACCGCCCACCACGGAGCCCAACGAGGGGGTAGGTAATGTGCCATAACAAGAAAGGCTTGGCTGACACAATTACTCTACCAGTGCTGCCCGGGCACTATAACCGAGTGTGGATGCAGGGACAGGACCTGTTTCCACTCAAGGTTAGCCCTTGCCGCCTAAGAAGGTGAAAAAGGAAGGAAGAGAGTGCAGAAGAAAAGAGAAAGAGGTGGGAGGAAAAGTGAAAGAAGGAATAAGAGGGTAGAAGAGGCGACTGACTGAATCATCCTGGTCGGGCCAAGCCAGGACACCCGTCTACGAGAAGCAGGGGTCGAAGCAGTGTATTGCCTCGCCCGGGGGGCCCCGAAGGGTCCAAACATACCCCGGGCTCAGCTCAACCACCAGGGTCCCCTTTTCCCCGGACACGGGTACGCCACGCACAGCCAGACGTGGGTGGGCGAACCCACATGGCTCGGGGTTCGTAGTGACGCCACTCACCAAGCACCTACTAAAGTAGGTGCCCCCTGCGTGCGGGTATGGTGGCCCACGTGGCTGGGGTCCGTGGTGACGCTACTCACCAAGCATCTAGCACCTAAGGTGCAGGTGCCCCCTGCGGGGCTCGGGGTCCGTGGAGACGCCACTCTCCAAACACCTGCTTTCACAGGTGCCCCCTGCGGGGATAACTAAAGCGATAACATTAGGAGAACTCTAATACGTTTTAGGCGCAAACTATGGGTATAGCTTGCTTGTAATATAAAGTAATCATATTTATTTAAAATTTATTTATTTTTCTAAAAATTGACAAACATGCCTGCTCGAACGACAAATGGCAAACTTTGGAGGTCTGTATCTCATGAAATAATTTAATCATTATGATATAATTTGCAGATATTATTCTACTAATATATAGCTAATATTTAAAAAATAACTAAGGTATCTGTGTGATACAATAGTTAGGATATATTTAGTCAAACATGGAAAAAAAATCAAACAAAGAAAAATTCCGATGGGAATAAAAAAAAAAACACCACCCTCGATTTTTTTTTAAATTTAGGTAACCTGTTATACTCTATTTCGGCATTCATTTCCATTAAAAACATGTTGCATCATTTTATTGAGAAAGAAGATACAACTCCCCAAAGTAGGGTCCTTTTTCAAAGCCTACACTTAGCAGTGTTTTATACAAGAACTGACTCTGAGTTCCAGTTTCATGAAACCAACACACATCTTTTATATATTTTTATTCAGATGAGGCCAATGATAACTAAAGAAATCGTTCACACACTTAAATTAAGGAGAAACTACTGTGTACAAAGAGGTATCATATTACGGACTAGTGATCCGAGAAAAGATCATGCAGCCATCGGCCACTAGGAACTTTGTTTACTTTATTCTCCTGCGACACTATATGCTATTCCCTCTTCCGCTCTACCTTCATCTCTCTCTCTCTCTCTCTCATATATATCCCTGATATATATCCAGAACAAAAACATGTTCAAGCATTCCCTTTCTGCGTGGTAGTGTTCTGTGGCTAGCAAAAATAATTTCCTCGCTAAGCTCACGATTATGGCAAAATAGTTGCCGGAAACCGCAGACGACACTCGTCGCTAGTTCTGGCAAAACGGCAGATACAATCTTTTTTTCGCATTTCCCCACTCGCTGTCAAGGACAAGGGGGTTCGCTTCAGCCAGCAAAACATGGCCGCCGACGCCTGTTTACTGAGCAGTCATGCCTGTCGCCATCTCACTCGCTGGCGTCACGGGCGATAATATCAGGCACAAAGGGGCACACCAACCGGCAGCATTATCCCCAAATACTCGAGCCTCGTGTAAATACATAGAGTGTAAACGCTGTCGCCATGTTATCGTAGTAAGACCGCCCCCCCCCCCCCCTCCCCCAACGGGGGACTGCAGTACGCGACGGCGTACTAACACAACGGCGACGATATCGACATCGCGGGCTCCGAATTTTCCCATAGTTCTACTCCACGGGCATTTTTCGGAACGCTTGATATTGTGTACGCCCGCCTGGAAGGATTTCAGGCGCGTAGTTAAGATAAGGCGGTTCTCCGCGGCAAAAGAAAGCAATTTCACAAAAGCTTAAAAGCGGCGGCGACGCGTGTGCGGTGAACGCTTGTAGTTTTGGTGTAGACAGGGTGTGTGTGTTCTCGTTGTTGACACCAGCCGGCGATAAGGCACTGCAGGCGGTAGCTCAGTACAGCAAGGGCTAATCCGAGTGACCATCAACGTAACCCCACCGCCAACCCCTCGCGAACCGGTCGCCGACATGGCTCAGGCTGTGTCATGAACCACGTGGTAGAAGCTCGGGTGCTTTCATATCAGCGCGTGGAGGGACGACAGTGCGATTCCGGAAAGTCTTTTTCGAAGGCCGCTGACCACAATTTTTTGTCTGGAGACTTTTCCTCTTTCTTCCTTTGACGTGGATCAAGCTTTGCCGACAGCCTCAGTTGTGACCTCTCTTTTCAAATGTATGTTTGCAGTGAGTGAGCTCCTCAGCCTCGGACTTGTCACTTGTGCACCCAGTAGTTCTTTCACTTGGCAATTATATGCCATCAGTTGGGGTTTAATTTCTATTATTTATGTATACATTATGAAGACGTCCTGGAGCTCCGAACGAGTGTTTTGTGCAGATTACTTTTGCAAACACAAAAAGACTATACCAAAGCAGCGGAATTTTCGAAATGTTGGCGAGTTGGACCTAAACTCGTTGAAGCAAATTCTTCCGCCTGACTGTTCCACCAAAGTGAGTGCGACGGACTACCTGTGCTACCATTGCTTCATGCACATCACTAAGGAGATCTCGATGCGAAGCTCAGAGCAGTGCCCTGACATATTTGTGCCAGCTGAAGAAGCAATTGAAGATCTAAATCGCAGCATACTACCTACAGATGTGTCGCCGCTGAGACAACCAAGCGTCGTAAGAAGTCGGGACAGGCCTGCCTATGTCAAGAGAAAGCAGACAGAACTGGAGCAGGTTGCTGTCAAGAATATACGCTCAAGGCTACGTATTGCGTATGACAGGGACGCATTATCGGGGTCGTCCGAACCAACATGCTCCACATGCACTGAGTGGGTGGACAACTTTCGGCAGGCCTTTGAAACCGCCACCTCTCTCCGGGAACGTTGTCAACTGCTTACACTCCTGCCGTCAACACTGACGAAGAATGAGGTTCAAAAGATGATTCCATAGGCATCAATGTACCTCATCAGTAAATCCCGAAAACTCAAGGAAAAGCATGGCGTGTGGTATGAGCCGGATCCTTACACGAGATGCAAGGTGAGCCCTGAGAACCTGTCTGCTGCCCTAGAGTACTTCACGAAAGACGAGCTACAATGTTCGCGCCAAAGTCCCAACCAGAAGGACGTCATCTCTGTCATGCTCAACGGAGAGAAAACGTTCGTGCCAAAGCGCTTCATGACACGCTCAATACGAGAGGCCTTCCGTATATACAAAGACAAGCATCCCAATTCCGGCGTTGGGCTAACGAAATTTTATTCGTTGCGCCCTAGATGGGTCCAATGTATTCCACACCAGGAAGTGTGTGTTTGTGTGCGCTGCGCCAATTATTATCTTTGTATTGCCGCTCTAGAGAACGTTACAGGCTCAACATTCAACACTGGTGAAATGAACTCGGCATTTCTGTGCGACCCAGCAACAGAACTGTGCCTTCAAGGAGACTGTGATCACTGCCCAAAAGGCCAGTTTCTTACACTCCAGGAACTTGATATCCCGGAGGATGAAGAGATTGTGCTTGCAACATGGGAGTCCGGCGACCTTGTGAAAAAAACTTTGGAACCCGAGACTTTCCTAAAAGTCATCCAAGTGACGGTTGGAGGTTGGGTACTTCACAACCATATCCGGCAAGGTAAAGCGATCTACGATGAAAAATAGTGCATGAAACGCGGGAGCATTGTCTTTCATTTTGACTTTGCTGAAAACTGAACCATCGTGCTTCCTGACGAAGTGCAAGCATATCACTGGAAAAAAAAACAAGTTTCGATATTTACATATGTAGTGACGACATGAAAATCTACAAACAGCTTTGCCATCATCAGTGAGGACCTGTGTCACGACGCCGCTCACGCTTGCTTGGCTCTAGAAAAAGTGAAGGAGTGGGTTGAAGACAACGTTGCGGTATACTCGTACGTGACGTACGTAAGTGACGGCGCCGCCAGTCATTTCAAGAATCGCTACCAGCTTCACCAATTTGCAAAGGACGATTGCCCACAAGCCCAGTGGTTATTTTCTGCATCTGGACATGGGAAAAATGCATGTGACGGAGTTGGCGGACTCGTGAAGCAGCAGGCCACGCTGAACAACCTGAGAGAACGTTCAGTAAGCGCAATTCAGACGGCCAGGACAATGGTGAGCGTTCTATCAAAGAAACTGAAAGGCGTGCATCTTGTATATCTGGACGAAAATGAGGTTGTTCGGTATCGTGAACAAAAAAAAGAAGAGTGGCTGACGGTGCGCGCCTTCCCTGGCATTCAGTCTTGGCACGCGTGGCGGCTCAGCAAGTCATCAACAGAAGGGACCTGTGACGTATATGTAGCACGGACAGTCGGATCTGCTTGGAAGCAACTTTATTAAATGGGTACAGCGAGGAAAACCTTAGCGTAAAGTGCCGAATTTGATTTCCCAAGGACTGCTCATTTTGAATGCAGGGACATCTTATTTATCACATTTTTCTTCACGGGGTATTTAACCTACTGTTTTTGTTGGTGGTTACTAATAATTTTTCTCTGATCACTATAAAAAAAATCCCAAAATGTTATCCTCGAGCAGGATAAAATATATCGGCTTGCCACGATTCATTCATACACCGAGAGCATCGAAGCTGCTCCAGTTAGGCACTATGGCATCCGTCACCTGAAATTGTTTGTAATCGTAAATACACAGCCAACCTAAATATCTTACTATTATATCTTTGTTTTTGTGTATGGAAGTAAAGTTATTTATTTTACTCTAGATGTAAAATATACCGGAAGGTACAACTTCACACTGCATCATCTTTTCTCAAATCATTAGTCTCTAATATGATACCACTTTGTACGCTTATGTAAAATGCTGTATACAGTTTCTCCTCCCTTTTACTGTGACCGATCGCTATTTTTATCAATGACCTCATCTGAATAAATGTATATAAAAGATTTGTGCAAGTTTCATGAAACTGGAACTCAGAGTCACTTCTTGTATAGGACACTCCTAAGTGAAGGCTTTGAAAAAGGACCCTACTTTGGGGAGTTGTTTCTTCTTTCACAGTGCAATGATGCAACATGTTTTTAATAGAAATGAATGCCGAAATAGAGTATAACAGGGTACCCAAATTTAAAAAAAATCGAAGGTGGTGTTTTTTTTTTATTCGCATTGGAATTTTTCTTTGTTTGATTTTTTCCCATGTTTGCCTAAATATATTGTAACTATTGTGTCACTCAGATACCTTATTTATTTTTTCAATAATAGCCATATATTAGTAAAATAATGTCTGCAAGTTAATGATTAAATTATTTCATGAGATACAGATTTCCAAAGTTTGCCACTTGTCGTTCGAGCAGGCATGTTTGGCAATTTTTAGAAAACTAAATAAATTTTTAATAAATATTATTACTTTATATTACAAGCAAGTTGTACCCATAGTTTGTTTGTAAAAAGTTTTAAAATTCTCCTAATTTTATTGTTTTAATTATTCACTTTCAAACTTGCCCCCTCCATCAGTGCGCGTTATTGCAACTGTCCACCTCTCCCTGCCTTACGATTTTTCTTGTCTCCAAATTTTTTTTCTGGTCAAAACTAAGTGTGGATTCGTTTATACCAGACACTAGACAATGTCATATAAAAACATCAGTTGATTTAAAAATGTCGACCAGCCACCCTTTGGTCGATCTTATCTGAAATCACCCTGTTTTCAAATTTTTAGATAGTATCGGCCTTCTACACCGATTGTAGTTTTCTTAACCTACAGATCATGCCCATCACCCTTTTACCTTTTGGTACCCCATTACCATCTTTTATCTAATCACTGGCTACTAAAGCCTCTTTTTTCTCTCCAAACCTTTTCCAGCAATAGTCTCGTTTTTGGCGCTCTATGGCCTTAGTAGCTTTTGCACCATAAACACCAAATCAACCAACCAACCAACCAACTCTTCACCGTTGTGCATCCTGTGCATACAATGAATGTCCAGTTAAGGGGGGACGCAGGTCCTAAAATTGCAAAAAATCGCAAAAAAGTTCATTTTTAAAAAATCCCGTATTTGGGTGCCTTACATATCCAGGCACCTCTCTCCGAAATATTATAGCGTAATTCAAACTCAAAGCATAAAAAAAACGATAATTATGTCACGCGGAACGCGCCCAAAATCTTCCCGAAAGAGGAAACCGACGTCGAAATGCGCGCCCTCCGCGCTCCACCGGTGCGCGCCCATTCACAGCCATTTTGGTCTTGTTCGAAAGCTTGCTTCTTTCTCTACATTTTTGGGCGCGTATTCTGTGCTTTCCACCCGGGGAAAGCACAGAATACCGCGTTTCCCCGGAAAAAGAAACCGAGCTAGCGATTGGCTAAGGAGCAAGGGCCGCAGCGAGCGCTGTCGCTATTGGCCGAAGCGCATGCCTCCTCTCTTGAAATATCTCATTCTCCTCTCCCTCCTCTCCTTCCTCGCGGCGCGGAAGGAGCCGAGAGCAGTCGAGCAACGCAGTTGAGATCGTCGTTTGCCGTCTGCTAGCGGTTGCGTTTTGGCTTCAAGCACGTTATTTCTCGGCGTCCGCCTGCTTCGTTTAGCTCGACGTCTTTAGGAGACATCGTTAGCGATCGCGATGCCTAGCGTGAAGCGTTCAACGCAGCGTGCGTACGGCAAGCGGAAGCGTCGGGCGTGGAACAAGAGGACTTTGCTCGCATCGCCAGCTGCGTTGCTTGAGACGTACATGCGGCAAGTTCAGCTGCCAGCAGCTACATCGTTTTCCGAGATGCCCACCCCTGATGTGAGCAATGAAGTAGAGGACGGCGTTGGCCCTGGTCCGTCACGGCTCGACTCGCATTTCTACATGGAAAGCGAAACTGCCCAACGTGCGGCACGGGCTGACGAGTTGAAAGAGGATTTGGCCGCGAAGTCTGCCACGCAACGGAAGTTCGATCTCCTCAATGTCTCTGTCGAGGATGAAGAGACAGATTCCGGCACGCAGTTCGTGATCGTCGATTTGAACGTGCTGAACATGTTCTTCGCGAGCACCAAATGTGGGCAGTGCGGATTGGCCGTGCCTTCGCTCGAGAAAGCCAAGGAGAAAGAGTACGGGCTGGCTGTGAAGTTGGTGCTGACGTGCCCGTCGTGCGGCTTCAGCGAGAAGCATTTTTCGTCGCCCAGAACTCAAAAGAGGCACGGATTACGCCATTTGAGCTCAACATGAGAGCTGTGAAAGGGATCCAGTCCATTGGAAAAGGGTCCACTGCGCTCTCCGACTTCTGCGCGGCCTTGAACGTTTCTCACAGAGGCCTTCACCATAAGACGTTCCAGCACCACTTGCCGACAGTGATGCAAATCTGTGAGCTGTCAGCAGCAGCTTGTGAAGCAGGAAGTGTTGAAGCTGTGAGGACCCTTTATGCAGACTTTCTAAACCTTCCGAACAACATTGACGTCATGCACCTGGAAGACGCGGGGTCGCACGTCTCACATTGGTGTGGGCTGCATCATGGAGCTATACACTGGCCTGGTGATCGACAACATCGTCCTCTGCAACCTCTGCTTGGGATGTTCACTTGGCCCAAAGCCCGAAGAGGAAAGCTACAGTGCGTGGTTGGCCGAGCACAAGCCAGACTGCAAAAAGAACATAGACTGCAAGTCGGGGCGAATGGAGGTGGAGGCAGCACTCATCATGTTCAGGAGGTCCTTTGAGAAGCATGGTCTGCGCTACACAACGGTCCTCTCTGACGGAGACAGCAGGACGCATCATGCTCTGACAGATGAAGCTGTCTACGGGTTTGTGGATATTGAAAAGAAGGACTGCCTCAACCACGTCCACAAACGGATGGGATCAGCCTTGCGGACGCTTGTTCACAAAAAGGCTCAAGGCGAGGTGCTTGGAGGAAGGGGCAGGCTGACACAAGAAAGGATAAAAGATAACCAACTACTATGCTTATGCCCTTCGGAGCCACAGCCACGACGTACCTGCGATGCAGAAAGCTGTGCAAGCCACCGTTCGCCACATGTCGTCCACCGACGAGTCTCCCGACCACGACCTCTGCCCTGAGGGAGCCAGCTCATGGTGTTTTTACAACAGAGCAGTTGCCAAAAACGAGCAACCCAGTGGCCACAAGAACGCCCTCCCAGGCTTTGATCAAGAAGCACTGGAACCAGTGTTTGCCAGGCTTAGCGACAAGGACTTGCTCCAGCGGTGCAGTGATGGCAAGACGCAGAACCCGAGTGAAAGCCTGCACTCCGTCATCTGGGCGCAGGTCTCGAAGAACACCCAAGCATCGCTGTACAGTGTACAGAGGGCTGTTGCTGAAGCTGTGAGCGTCTTCAACCAGGGAGTGAGGAAGACAAACGAAAGCGTGGCTAGCAGCCTGGGCTACACGGCTGGCACTGCCCTCGTCAGGAGGAGCACCGAGAAGGACAGTCGAAGGCTGCACAAGGCCAACAAAGAGTTCTCTGATGCTGAAAGCATGAAGAGACTCTCCACAAGGCACAGGGCAGGCACAGACCAGGATTATAGTCCTGGGCTTCTCTGAGAATCGGGCACGCCCATTGCCCATTCACAAACTGGTGTTTTGAAGACGCCCCCTAAAACAGCCCTTAGGGCTAACCAATTGTTGCGTATCGGGCTGTTTTTCCTACCCGTGTCTCTCCCTTAGTATGAAATTCAAGCCTAGGGCATTCCACCCATCTAAAGCTTCAATGTTGTTACTTTTGCATACTCGAACTTCAAAGTCTATTTTCTCAGCTTTGTTCTTTTCAGCATTTTCTCCGGCCAAAAAGGCTTTTTGATTCACTAGCGCTCAACCGATTTTCATAAACTTGGTACTATTTTTTTTTTGGAATGAACTAGACTGCAAGCTAAAGCTATTTTTATTATGATATTTTTTGGCACATAGAACTGGCGGTTCATTATTAGCCATTGTTGTAGCCTCTATTGTATGTCTTCTGTTCACTTCAATTTTTTTACTTGATTGTACGGTGCTATAGAAATAAAAATAGCTTTAGCTTGTATGGCTGTTGTTGATTACGGGCTTTATAGCACAAAGCTACTATGGCCATACTGCGCCAAGCTTGTTTAGTTCGGACATACTCAGGACTTTTTTATACAAATTATCGAAAAGAGGTTCATATGACAAGGTTAAAAGTCATAGAGTTAAAATTACAACTCTAGTAGGAAGCCAGTTTTTCTTAAGTAATTTATGACACGATCAAATGGTACTATAGGAGTCTCCCCAATTAGCAGCGCTGGGTGAAAAGGAATCTGGTGTGAAAAAAACTCGGGGAAATGTGTATGTCGTTCTTGCTCAAGCCCTGGGCACAGCCACAAAATGTGTAAAATTGTTAAACGCTCCCCACATTCATCACACAGGGGTGGGTCTTCCCCCCTGAGCAGATGTTTGAGGGTGAGGAAGGAATGTCCAATTCTAAGACGACACAAAAGAACTTCAATACGGCGGGTTTTGTGGGATGCACTCTCCTACATACCAAGAGCTGGTTTAATCCTGTGAAGTTTGTTTTCGCATTCCAGACTCCGCTCCGATTGCCATAGCTGGAGAACTGATGATTTTAATAAGGGCTTCATGTCCTGAAATCGAATCTGTGAGGTGGTTGGCAGTAGGTGCTTAGAGCTTGTGGCCAATTCGTCTGCTCTTTCATTACCTAGGATCCCCACATGGCTAGGCACCCAGCAGAATTTTATGTCTCGGCCAAGACGCAGACCACATTGTACCTTAGATCGGACAAGTTGTGCCAGTCTATTTTTACTTCCCTTTATTGAGCAAAATGTGGTGAGCACACTTTGAGAGTCTACGAATAAAATAGATTTCATTGTCTTGCTGATGAGGATATGTTCCAAGGCCATCAACACTGCATAGAGCTCTGCCATGTAAATACTTGCACATTTCTTGAGACGCTGAACCTTACTGAATCCTTCACAGTAAACTGCTGATCCTACAAAATGCAATGATTTGGCACCATCGGTATAAAATTGGGAGTAGTTACCATACTTCTTCTGCACCTCAAGAAATTCTTGCTGAATCACCACTGGGGGGACGTTATGTTTATTAAATCTAGTAAAATACCAATCGCAAAAGATGGGCAACATACTCCACGGAGCTTCATTTTCACCCTTCTGCAAAAGGTCAGTCTCGTCAAGGGTGAGGTCAAGAGATGTACAAATGTCTTCAAGGCGAAGACTTAAAGGGCCTCTGAAAAGAAAAAAAAAGTATTTTTAAACAGTCTGGTTGGGACACGCGTGTCAAAAAATAAATTTTACGCGAAAAAAAAAATTTTTTTAGAGCAATTTTGGCTGCGCCAGACGCAATTTAGTCGATAGTCACCTCCTTTCCACTAGTTTTCACTCTCGGCATTTCGGGTGCGTGGAGGAGAGGTACTCCCCGCCTCCCCCGCCTCTTCGTAGTGGATCGGCTTGGCTGCTTGGCTGGCTTGGCTGCGCCCCGTACGAGAGCCATTGCTACTTCCTGTATCTGCCGGTCGCACGCCGTACCACGTCGTACCGTGAATGTACCGTGGTCACCGTGGTGCCGTGATCGTCCAGACAAGACAGTACATAGTCGTCGCAATGGACCCTGACCTGAAGTGTCGGTTGCTTCAACGCTGCCAGGAACTGGGCCTTCGCCCGTACGAGGACACGCCTCGCCAGCCGGAAGGCGTCCGCGCCGATCGCCGCGAGACAACGGCGCGCGAAGAATCTGCCGCGGAAGGCGGCGATGCGGGTGCCTCGACGAGCTCGTCCGAGCCGCACGACCCTTCAAGCCGCCGCGAGGACACGCAGTGGTAACCAATATTTTTTTATTAAACGATGAGTGCGGTGTCGCGTGCCTTCACTAATCAGCCACTAACTGTCCCCTTGGGTACCGTAACTGGCGAGGGTGGCGATAAATGTGTTATGCTGGTATTGACTGGCACAATATTGTATGCTACAAGGTGCAGTTGCGGCCCCTGCGTTGTGATGCCCACGACGCGAGAGTGCCTGTGCTGTCAAGAGGTCAGCCAGGTCACCGCCAAGGCCGGCAACAAGTGCATCACGCGCCACAAAGACTTTTTTGGTGCCATCCTGAATCCCGTCGTCCTCCAGATTGCTTATGGCATGAGGGCAATGGAGCTGCACGACGGCGAACTCCTCCGGCAGAGAACGGCCCACAAGAAGGTTGAATATGCAGAATGTAGGCCTGCATGAATGTTTTTATCTGCAAGTTCTGCCTAGTCTAATCTGCTGGTTGATATTCAGTTGACTAATTCTCCCCAAGATCGAGTAATTTTGTGACAATTTTATGCATGCATACTTCTCTTCCTTCCAACAGGAAATACAGGTATATGGCATACCGTCAGTTTTCCAGGTGGATATGGCAGCGGCTTGGCAAAGGCAACAGGAAAGTCCTGCCCTCCTGTGTCATCCAAGCCATCCGAACTGCCTATCCGTCTGAAGTATATCGGGGGTTTGCGTATCCCGCTCTGTAAACGTATACAGAGCACAAGCTCTTCTGCTTCATGCACACAGGGAGTTATAATGTCAGTGCACCGAGAACTTGTTGGCTTATTGAAGAAAATAGTGGGTAGACCTCTAAGCATCTAGCATTGAGGTCTACCCACTGTTCTTTCTGACGAAGCCAATCTGAGCTCGGCGCCGTCCTCACGTCACCGCAACTCATGCCCAAGAAGCAGGCGACTTTCTTTTCACGTTGGTTCCGTTAGGATCTACTGGACGACCTATTCCTACTGGACCATAACCCAATACACCGAATACAGATAAAAACCTTTATTGTAATTTTCGCTAGGGCTAGCCACAGTTAATTTTTAAACTTTTACTGCACTAGCAAGTCATCAAACCCCCATGAAGGTTTGCCTCCCCCCTAAGCACGATTCATAGACCGCATTTCCCCCTCCACTAAGCCCGCAACAAAGAAGCTGCTACTGCGCCTGCATGCCATCGGTGTCTTCCGCTGGACTTGTACTCCAGTCATGTTACTGTACCTTCAGAGTGAACTGGTGTATTTTACGCAACAGGAATGCAGTGTTGCTGTGCTGAGGCCTATAGAAATAAAAGAAGTTGCAAGCTGATCGTTTTGTGACGTATTCTTTATTATCAAAATGAAAATGTTTTACATATATGCTGGGGAAGGGGTGTTTAGTATATAAAAAGGGAGGTTGATTTAGTAAAGCCTCAGAATATTGGCCTCTGCCTTGTAGGCTCCATTGCATAGTGGTCTATTGTTTTATCACTGGCACTGGGAGGGTTGTTTTTTTTTTGGCGGGGGGGGATGTTGGGGATGTGAGAACATGCATAGTACAGACACCCGGTATTAAGTAAGCCGGCGGCATTGCTTCCGTCGCCTATTGTTAAGTGCCATCTAGCGGTCGTTGGGGAGAAATCCTCAAGAAGCAGTGGCACCCAGCTGCGCAGCTGCGAATGTGCCTGTCGTTATAATGGCGGGTTTTAAGACAGTTAAAAGTGCACAAAGCTTCTTACGATGTGCTAACCTAACCAAGGGGAAATTCCTCTACGATTTCGGTGACGTCTACGGTGTGAAGGAGGTACATTACGACAGGCAAATCTATGTTTCGGCACGGTGTGCTCCACAAACAAAGCTCAAAAAGGTAACTTGAATGAGCTAATGAACTAACGTGACGACATTTATTGTATTTGAATCAGCTTGCCGAGGACAGAACAATCGTCGCCGCAAAATGCGACTGCCAAGCTGGCGTCGCTGGCAAGTGCAAACATGCTGCCGCCGTGGCCGTGTACTTGGAGGAGGATATCGCAACATTGGAGACAAGCCACACAAGAATCTGGGGCATTCCTTTATCAAAGAAAACATACCCGAAGCTTTCTAGACTAGCCTTGAACTCCCGGAAAGGTATGTCTTCGTACCGCTCTGCATGAATCAAATTTTAGGTGCGCTTGTGTAAGCATTTCCTTTTTTTTTTTTGCAATGCTGATGTTCAAATACAGATAAGCATTTTAATTTTGCTCAAATACCCTGATGCAGGCGCGTCACTTTCTGTGCGTGCAATGATGTGCACCAAGAAAGAAAGTTCTTACCGAATTTGAATTGTCCTCTCAATGACAAGTTGCAGGCTGAAACGGGGTGTCCAGACAACGAAGAACCTACTGGGCGGCCATTCTCACCAGATGTCCTCTAAATGTATGACTGGCCATTGAGGGGTTTCGGAGTCGAAGCTTTGCCATATCATTCGACTCTGGGAAGACTACTCAGGAAGAGGTGTTTCTTGACTGGTAACCTGGGGTGCACGATTGACACTGTTAATCTCCTAGAACATGTATAAACTTACTGCTGCTTCAGCTGCTAGATGAATTTCATTTTTCAAGCGGTCTATTGTTTTCTTTAGATTTTGACACTGAAAACACACATTTTTTAAGGTGCAAAGAAATGCGTCATGGCTGCTGGCAAGCTGAAGTCCCTTGCAGCACTCCAGGACTGGGTGCAGCCCATCGTGAAGCACCTCTACTGTTGTGCAGAGTCGAGCGAAGAAGCACCAGACGAGATCTTGCCCAAGTGGACATCTCTGGTGGGACATGTGGCAGGTATTCACAACCATGCCAATCCCATCTACCCCAGATGCCAGCATGGAGACCTGGGAAGGAAGAAGTAGCTTCCAGAGGGTAAGGGAACCTCATAACACAATGCAGGTTCTAATATGGGAGTGTTTCATTCAGAGATATATATTATGAGGTAAAGAGGATGACAGTGTTGGTCCCCATGTTTATCTGGTCAAACAGAACTTCAAATTACTTGTGCATCTATAAGAGTCTGAATTAGATATAGGTTGACTGATGGCTAAACTCTTGCAGTAATAGTAGCTTTTAGTGTCTGGAACAGTCGTCTTCAAAATGAGCATGAACAGGCCGCTGTCGACCAATTGGCACTGCCAGCTCTAGCTAGTGGCGCTTTAAGGATCACGGCGAGAGTAAGCGCCTGCGCAGAAAGAACAGATGCGCTGTTACGAGAACGCACTCTACCCATTTTTTCATGTCACTCTGGATAAAGCGAGGTGTGCCGCTCCATATATTTATAAAAATAGAGTGGACAGTGTGGATGCGACCTGACACGCGTGCTCTTTTCTTTTGATCTCGCTTTGTGTGTTATATTTTCGTGAACAAGGAAGTGATAATCATCTTTCCATTAGAAGGCGTGCAGGTGTTTATGAATAGCTATTGCACTGTATAACGCGTCTTAATAATATCAAATTGAAGACCCATTAATAACGCCCCCGTTCCGTGCTTCGTTGTCAAACAGATATTTCTTCTACAATCAAGAGCGATTTGGATCATGCCAAAACGCGCAAGCCACACAGCGCAATTTGTCGTTTGAAAGCGCAGCCCGTGGCAGATTGGCTATTGCAACCAGCATTTGCAACTATCAGTAAAATGAAACAGACGTTCTGCGTGCGGTTTTATAATTCCGCAACGGGGTGACACACGCTATTGCAACAGCGTGTCAGTTTTTACTGCAAAGGTGCTTACTCTCGCAGCGATTTGTGCAAGCGCCACGAGCTGGAGCTGGCAGTACCAACAGGGCAACAGTGGCCCGTTCACGCTCATTTTGAAGACGACTGTACCTTTGCTGTAGTAAATATCACTAATCACAGGGATTACCGAGTTATTGTGTAGTCATTTTAAGTGTGTTTTGTGATTTCCCTTTATTCTTCCTATCGGATTCTTCTTTTTTTGGAAGTTATAGATTGTTGCATTTACCTTAATCAAACTACTAGTTTTTGACTTTACTCTTATTTGTCCTAATATTACTGTTGTAGGGACAACATTCATAACAAAGCACCTCTAATCGAATTGTGTATTTCATACAGGACTTCCAGCACATGACAAGCTGAAGAGCATTGCGCTCTCAAAGCCACTACTCAAGGACATACGGCACCTGTCGACTTCAAGACAGACATACTCTACGGAGTGCTTCCATAGCACATTGATTCAGTTAACTCCGAAATCGACGCACTTTGGATATCGGAGCATGATGGCAAGGTATACAAACCCATCATCTTTTTCCTTACGAATGCCTTTACTTTCCAGAACGCACGTGGCAGCACTACATTTTAACGAAAAATGGCAGCAAGCCACAAGCCACCACAAAAGGGCATCAAAATGTGGCTGCTGAAGTGCCCCAAGCAAACCAAGAGAGCAGTTGTCGCTCCCACAAAGGGGCCCTGCACGTACCGCGAGCATGCCCAGAGAGTAGAAGTGTTGGCTGCTAACATGTAGCCCCAATTTCAGTCTATGTCCGCAAGCTACTGGAGGAGCCCCTCAGCTTGAACTCTCACTACATATCCTACAGGGTATTAGGAGAGGCACACACCACAGAGACTCCCCCAACTCTGCCGAGTGGATATGAACAACCTGACAAGGAGACCCTCATCGTGAGCCAAAAGGCATGGTTCAACTGCTAAGAGGACAATTTACAGCGGTGGTCCAATAGACGCTATACTAATTTACCCAAGCATCAAGGTGCATGCAAAGAATGTAGGTCCACGTGCTCGCATCTGTTGCAGTTATTTTTTTAAAGCAACAATCTAAATAAAGTGGGGCGTTTAACAAGTGTTCATCGTTGCATTATTTTTGTTATTTACTTCTAATATTTGCTATACGCCAAGCAAGTGCGTGTACCTACACTTGCCGCATGCCCATTCATGCTTCTGAAATTAGGAAATCGTCAATGTGCAATTTTTGATAGAGTTCTATTTGCCTAGGCCTCACTGTGCCGAAAGGGACAAATTAGCCAAAATTTCGCTATACTGTACCAAAAAGAATGTGTTGATCCAGGAATGGTTTGTTTTTGTAATAAGTTGCAATTCACCTAAATTTCCGCAGAGCATTGTGCTACAGCTTTGTGCTGGCGTAATTCGCTGCTGTTGTGCCGTCGTATCTGTGCCACCATCCCGAGCAGAGTCCAGAGAGTGTTCACTGCCACTCCCGATTCCACTCCCGTGCTTGATCCATGCTCCACCTACAACAAGCCTCGTCTGTACGCCCTAGCCTAAATTGGCTTTCTTTGGACGAGGCTAATCCAGACTTTTGTTTTACTGCGTTGCACTCCAGAGCTACCGTGAAACTTCTGCTTGGTAGGCTGAGCTATTGTTCTATTGGTTAGCACGTTTCATACAAAGCACGGATATCTCGGTGACTCGCGCATTCATGTACCATTCCAAGACCGTACAACACAGACCAGGTCTGGCAACTGGGAGCAGTCACAGTACTGATGACATATTCTTGTGACGTACGATAGCACAATCCTCTGGAAAGGTTCCTAGTAACAGCTGACGGTCTAAAATGCTATTTTCCGTGGCTGGGAAGTTGATTTTGACCATAGTGTATCGGGTAAAAGCAATAGCAAGGGCCTGCTTTGCATATATTTTGCAGCAATAAAAACCCGGGTCCGCGAGGATGCTATAGGTAAGCATGAACCGGCTCTAAAATAATATTATTTTATAATCTTTCATTTGTGTAGCAACAGAATCTCAACCATTTGCATGGTATGACTGCACTGTCTAATGAACAACAGTCTCTTTAGGGAGGTGGAAGACATTTTTTGCTATTTCTGCAGATGTCTCAGAAACTAACAGAAGGTTGGAATGGGAAAAGATGATGCTGACATGTCCCATTTTTCTTGAATTTACAGCACAAGTTTGGAGAAATCCCCGTACCAAGCACGAAGCTGGAACTGCTGAGGGGGAAAGGTGCCTCACTACACACTTAAGAACTTGCAGTGGTGGTTTTTGGCAGCGAGGCCCTCAAGGACAGCTGCCTTACAGGGTCAGGCAGCAAGGCGGCTCTGCGGAAAGCTGCATCAGACGATGCTGTCTGTCAGTATAGTCCCCTCCCCCCTAAATCTCACCTTCGAGAGGATGGCATAGAAAAGTTAGAAGGACTTGCTATAAAGTTCTTTTTACATAGTCGAACTACAATCTGTTAGCAATCTTTGTTTAGTGTGAATTTGTACATATCGACAAAAGTGTAGGGTACTTGGTTAATCATAATTACATTGTGAGTATAGTCTTTTCTTTTTTTCAGTTCAAGCAATAAACAAGTTCCACGGCAAGGACAAGACCAGAGTACGGAGGTACTTGTCGAGAAACTGCAACAATGAATCGTCAAAAAAGAAAGAGACTGTCTAATAACTTCACATTTCTTTTTTTAGGCAGACGGTGATATATTTAAAAGTGTGTCTTTTGTCTTATATATACACATTTGAAGTCCATTCATGAGCTGTTAATATTTTTATGTTCCATACTAAAAGTTGCACTATCGATTCTTCATTGTGAGCATTGGCAGAGAACTTTGTCTATGAGAGTGCGCCAGAGCTACAATTCTCAGTAGAAAGACCGGCAAATGACTGCCTACAGTTTTTAGATATCCAGCTAAAAACTGCCTCCAGTTTGTGTTTGCAGAATGGCAAAACAGAAGTCAAACTGCTCCTGCCTTTCAAAAGTTGCCACTCGAAAAATGTCAAGGCTGGCGTAGTCAGGAATTTAGTAGATAATGCACCTAAAAAATATTGTTCGCATTCCATTGGTTCAGCGCTCCAACGCCTTTTTAACCGTTTCAGCGTGGCAGGTTTTCCCGAGGATTATGTGTTCAGGCAGTTGTTGTACTGGGTTAATAGGAGACGGAAATGTCAAAAGGTTCTTGAATCTGCCAAGCGTGTTGTTCTCCCTTTCTTCCATCACATTTTTCATAGTATAAAAACGGCCGGCAACCGCTACGGCATTAGCACTGCCCTCAAAAATGATTTCAAACTAAGTCGGTTGACCCCATTCAACTCGGCCAGAGCTGGATGTACCGAAAAACATTAAAAAAAAAGATATTGATTTTGTGTCGTGCATAGTATACAAGATTCTTTTTGCCTGTGGGTTACGTTACATTGGACAAACGAAGCGGTGTTTGAATGATTGTTTAACTGAACACAAACGTTGTATTACAAACAGAGATCAGAATCCAGAAATGTCAAATCATGTATTGGAATGTAACAATTGTGTACCTCTATGGAATTCCACATCGGTTGTGTTGATCGAGAGAGAGGATCATAAACGATTGGTAAAAGAGTCCCTCACTATTATTAGTCACGGGAATGCAGTAAACAGGTCGTCTTTTAATTTGGACACGGAGTCGAAAAGATTTCTACAAATACGATTCTTTGGAGGTCACCTTTATATGATGACATGATGAACAGAACAGAACACCTTTATATCTGTGTAGGATGTTGTTTGTTTGAGTTTAAATACACCCCTGCCCCCTTTGTTTCGGATGTGACAAATGTCAGAGGTTGTTCGCTGTAGAATTTTGATTTGCACGAGATGGCGCTACTTGACATTTCCTTTTTAAAGTAGCCATCTCGTGCATCCATGTAAAAAAATAAAAAGGACAGCACACGACGGCATGAGCCACGCGTGATCTGCGGCCTCATCGGCCAGTGTTCGCCCCGCTCCTGAATCCGTTGGTTGTCCTTTCTTCTCGCTCCGGCGACCGTCCAGGTCTGCTCGGGGCATGTAGTTTCCCGGCTACGTCGAACGTGAGTCACCGGCGCTTGCGTCCAATGTAGCCAGGCTTTAGAGCACCGCCGCGTCGGCGCAGAATATAACATATTGGCGACGAGGATGGGATATTTGTTTTAATATGTAGCATTTCCTCTTTTGTAACCCGGGATTCGGGAGGGGGCTTCACTCCGCGTCGCGGGTCAGTGGTTGAGGAAACCGGCGCGTAACTGTATTCATGAAATGTATTCCTTTTTGTTCCGGGTGAACGGTAGTCATAGTTTGCGGGAAGGCCGCGTTTGATGAGTTTCGGGGGGAGGCATTAGGCCTAGGTTTTCAGTACGTTCCATTTTCATTGTGAGATGACTTCGTCATCTTCGTCTTCGAGCGGCCCAACGGCGTTCCCTTCGCCGGCCGTCTTTTTGGCAGTGCCCGGTCCGCCGATAGTAGCTTGGCCGGCATGGAAGCGTGCTTTTCTGACTTTTCTTGACGCGTCGGCGTTGCATCTCGTAGAACCGTTCCGGAAAAAAGCCATCCTGTTTTCGCTGTTGGGCACTGAGGGCCAGCGCATCGTGGATGCATTTCAGCTGTACGAGACGGTTGCGGTGGAGGGGACTGACGAGTTCCAGGTTTTTCTGGAGGCAGTCGAGAAGCATTTTGAGTTTTCGGGTAGTATCTCGCTTGAACGCCAGAAGCTGCGCAGCTTGTTCCAACGTCCTGGCCAGTCGGTAACTGAGTTTCTTGCCGTGTTGCGCCATCAGGCTTCGTATTGTGCTCTGGGGAATGCGCTTGATGAAAGACTTTGCGAGGTTTTCTTAGAAGGCCTGGAGTCCAGACGCGTTCAGGATCGCGTTCTGCAGGAGTGCGAGGGCAGCGAGCTGCCAACGCTGTCGCGGGCTATCCAGATCGCTCGCCAGTACGAGCAGAGAGCGAAGACGGCCGCAAGTTTTCGGCGGCGAGAGTCGCAAGTCCCGGTCGCGGCAGAAGTCCAGCGTGTCCAGATCGAGGAACGTCAAACGGCAGCAACACAAGACGGCGGCCAAGCGTCGTCTTCTTCCATCGAGCATGGGCAAGATGGCTACAGCGGCTACCCTCCCTGGCCTCAACCTGGCTACCCCCCGTCGCAGCTTGGACCCAGGATGCCTTGGGCTCCGGTGGCCTCCGGTCACGTGCCCCGTTTTCCGGCGAGGGTGTTCCAGCCTCAGCGTGGGCGTGAGCCCGCTCCGCCTCGGAAGGGTGGGATCGGAGCAGACGACGCCTGCTACTTCTGTGGACGCCGCCGTCATGATCGGGCGGTTTGCCCGGCGTCTCAAGCGACATGCTTCTTATGTGGAAAGTGGGGACACTTTGCAGTGGCGTGTCAGAGTCGTCGCCCGCCGGTGGCTGCCTTCACCTACGATCGGCGACAGGCATCGTTCCCGGTTCGAGGCCGTGGTACTCGGCGGACCTTCGCCGACAGACAGTTCAGAGGGGACCGGCCCGGCCGGGTGAACGTGGTCGGCCAGTCGCTGTCTCCTGAGGAGCTGCCAAGCGTCAGGCTGACGGAGGAACCTGTGGTCGTCGGGACGGCCGAGCGACGAGAAGGCGGCAGCATGCGTCGTGACGCCTTCATGGCCGAGATCACGGTAAATGGGACCCCTCTTCGTCTTCTTGTTGATACCGGTGCATGTGTGTCGATCCTAAATGAATGCATGTTTAACGAAGTTAACAAGCAGCGGAGGATAAAGTTACAACCGCCGTCGACGCCTCTCGTCCACTATTTGCAAGAGACCATTCCGGTACTTGGATGTTTTGTGGGACAAGTAATTTTTAAGAACCGCTGGACAACGTTGGAGTTTTACGTAACCAAGACTGGACGTTCGTTACTCGGCATCGACGCGGTCCGTGAGTTGCAACTGGTGTTGAATGGCGCTAAACATGAGTGTTTGTATGCGAATGCAGCTTACGGAGGAGGAGCACCACAGCGGGATGTGAGGCCCACGCCCAACCCGCAGCGACGACCGTTCACCGCGTCGTCCTGTCAAGCATCGCAAGTCCCTGGTTCTCGACCAGCGGCAAGTTCCAGACCTTCATTTGCGGAGAACCCGTCTCCTGCTTCATCGGTCTCTGAAGAGACCACACCTAAAGTCTTCGAGGACGAGTCAAGTCCGCAACGTCATCCTGAGAGTCAAGAGCTCCACAGTCCTGAGAGTCACGGACTACACGGTCCACAAGATCATCCGGGGAGTCAAGTGCCCCAAGGTATGCAGCGTCATCCAGAGAAATCCAGTCCGTCGACGAGCCTTGTTGGTGGTTCCTCGAAGCGAGACGCATCCAAGTTGCCACCTGGCTTCGAAGATTTTGAACATCTTTTTAGCCCGGGGTTGGGTCTGCTGAAGAATCACTCGCACAAGGTCAAGGTGCGGCACACAGTTCCACCAGTCCAATCAAAGCTCCGTCGCCTCCCAATGACCCTAAGGGATTGGGTTTCCGAAGAAATTTTCAAGCTGGAGCGAGAGGGCGTAATTGAACGTGTCGAAGCCTCCGAGTGGGTGTCACCTATTGTTGTCGTCCGCAAGCCCGATGGCAACATCCGTATGTGTGTGGACCTACGAGCTCCGAACCAGGCCGTTGTCATTGATTCATTTCCACTTCCTTGCATCAATGAACTGTTGAACTCTCTACGGGGAGCGGCGATCTTCTCCAAGCTGGATTTGGCGTCCGCCTACCATCAAGTCCGTCTCGACCCGGTGAGTCGTGACCTCACGTCTTTCATTACCCACGAGGGGTTATTTCGCTTTAAGAGAGTTTGCTTCGGGCTGGCATCCGCACCCGCAGCTTTCCAGCAACTCATGTCCTAAATCCTAAGGGATTGTCCAGGCGTTCAGTTCTATCTGGACGATATCATCGTTTATGGATCCACTTTGAAGGAGCACGATGAGAATCTTCGTCGTGTCTTGTCTCGAATTTCCCAAGCGGGAATGAAGCTAAACCGTAAAGGTGTTTTTCAAGTACAGGCGCTCTCATTTTTGGGACACCATCTTTCCGTGAAAGGTTTAGCACCCCTGTCATCCAAGGTAGATGCGGTCCTAAATTTTGCAACTCCCTCTGATGCAGTGAAGTTAAGAGCATTTTTAGGGCTGGTAGAGTACTACAGCAAGTTCATCCCTCATTGTTCCACGGTCGTCGAACCGATGCGTCGTCTCCTACGTAAAGGAGTTCGTTTCAGCTGGTCTCCGGAAGTCGAGGCCAGTTTTCAGAAAGTGAAGACTTCCATCCAAGAAGCTCCAATTTTGGCCATGTTTGACCCGACGTTGCCTATCGTCGTGGCCACAGATGCTTCTCAGTACGGTCTCGGTGCTGTTTTGCAGCAGCAGTATGGTAGCCAGCGTCGTCCTGTAGCCTTCGCATCTCGCTCGCTAACTGATGCAGAGCGAAGGTATTCCACGGGCGAGAAGGAAGCTCTCGCATGTCTTTGGGCGTGTGAAAAGTGGCACGTGTATCTGTGGGGAAGGTCTTTTGTCATTCGTACTGACCATCAGGCGTTGGTCGCGTTGCTGTCCAACAAAGGTTCCAGAATCCGTCCTCTAAGGATCACTCGTTGGTCCGCCCGACTTCTGAATTACAATTTCAAAATGGAGTTTCAGAAGGGCGCCACCAACGTCGTTGCTGACGCGTTTTCACGGTTGCCAGTGTCCGACACTGAGAAGGGCATGAGATTCGACGAGGAAGTTGTTTCCGTCGTAATGGTTCCTTTGTCGAAAGGCGGTTTTCAACAGGCTACGGCCAATGACATAGTTCTTCCTTCAGTCATCCGCTATACTACCTCGGTTTGGCCTGAAGATAGTAAAACCAATCCAGATCTCCGGCCTTACTATCACGTCAGAGACCAACTGTCGCTGTACGACGGTATTTTGTACAAGGGAGAAAAACTTGTCGTCCCTGTCGAGTTTCGAGATCGGATCGTGGAAGTAGCACACGAAGTTCATCAGGGGATCACAAGAACCACAAGTGTGATCCGGGAACACTACTGGTGGCCGTTGATGAATGAACACATAAAGAACAAGATCCAGAACTGCACGGTGTGCCATGCTACCGACAAACCAGTGAAGGCTGCACCGGCTCCCTTGCCGCCCATCCAGTTTCCAAGTCAGCCCTGGGAAAAGCTAGGAATCGACATCGTGGGCCCGGTTGATCGTGCGCCGGCCAGTCAAAGGTTTTTTTTGGTACTCATAGATTACCACTCCAAGTGGCCAGAAGTCCAAGCCACGTCTTCTGTGACTTCTGCGACTGTCATCAGCTTTTTGAAGAACGTTTTTTCACGCGAGGGACTGCCCTGCGAGATTGTGTCAGATAATGGAGTACAGTTTACCTCCCATGAATTTCAAGATTTCTTGCGTCAACATGGCATCAAACATAGGAGAACGTCATTATACCACCCCCAAAGTAACGGGCAGGTGGAAAGATTTAACCGAGTCCTGAAGACGTGCCTTCAGTTAGCTGTTGTACAAGGTCGTCCACTTCCAGATGCCGTCCGAGACCACCTGGAAGCGTACCGACGTACGGTACATCCTGCAACAGGATTTGCACCATCCTTTCTCCTTCATGGACGAAATCATCGGTCTAGACTAGACGTACAAGGCATGCCGACTAGGACGGTACCTGACGATCTCTTGGAACGTCGAGCTCAGCTACAAGGAAGAGTACAGCGCTATCAACAAAACATGAAAGATTATTCTGACCATCGTAGAGCGGTACGACACCCTCAGTTTCATCCTGAGCAGGCTGTTCGTGTATTCAAGCCCACCCATCATAACAAGTTGCGGAGTACATATACAGAACCACAACAGATACATGCACAGTTAGCACCTGCTACATATCAACTCGCTGACGGTAGGAAATGGAACGCAGCGAAGCTTGCAAAGTCCATACAGCTACCTCCAGCACAAGTTCCTGACTACGGTTGGGATGATGATGATGACGAAGATGACTTGTATATACCTCCTGCAATTCCAGTGGTTCCTGTACTGACCCCTGTCCGTGGAAGCACTTCAACGTCCCAAGTACCAATTGTCTTTTCCTGCCCGGAGGGTTCCTGTGACCCCACAGCGTCTAGTCTCTTGGGGAGACCCGGTTCATCTGCTGCACCCATGGCAGGTGCACCTCGCCATGCAGCGCTGGGTTCTCCCAAGGAGCCAGATCTGTTTGCTGCGGCAAAGTTTACAGTTCCGGTTGCTATGGCCGAGTCTCCTGCTCCGGGTGCGGTACCGGGGCCTGTACCGGGGCCTGTTCCTGGAACTGTTCTTGGAGCTGTCCCTGGGCCTGCCTCTGTTCCTGGGGGCCCTGCTCCTGTTTCCGAGGGGAATCTCGGGTCGGCTGTACCCGACATGATCGGGATCTCTGCACCTGAGCTCTGCCCTGCTTCCGTGGCAGACGCTGGACAGTCTGTGGAGCCTGACAGGCTTGTCAGGCCTGTTCCTGAGGCTGCGGTCAGGCCTCTCCCTGAGCCTGTACTCAGGCCTGTTCCTGAGGCCAAGATCAGGCCTCTCCGTGAGCCTGGTCCCGGTCCTGTTCCGGCGGTCAGGCCTCTTCCTGGGCCCGTGGTTGTTGCTGCTCCGTACGCTGTGCCAGGGTCATCACCAGAGTCCGTGGTTGCAGAGCAACTACCTGTCTCCGATCTGGCAGTTTGCCCAGACACACGGGCAGAACTGCTCGTTTTGCCGTCGCCAGAAACGAGTACACCTCTGGAGTCTTCGGGAACGAGTACGCCATCTATGCCTCCACTTGAGGACTCAGTGGAAGAACTCACGACCGAGTTCCACACACCACCCACGATCTCCGAGCCATCTACAGCTCCTCTACCGCCAGCGAGGCAAGGTCGGCCAATACGCCAAAGAAGACTTCCGCTGAAGTTCAAAGACTATATTCTTGCACTTGGCGATGATAGTTTTCAGTCAGATTCGGAGTACAGTGACTAAGACTTTTGTAGTTATGTTTTCGTAAAAGGTCATTTTTGGTATAAACTTTAGGTAGATATAGAACGTTAAAAGCATATCACTGTTATAGCAAAACCTTGGCCAAGGTAAAAATGTCCATGACAAACACAATATTCTAAACAATAACCAAACTAACAAACTAACAGTCAACACTACAATGTGTCATGGACATTAAAAATGGAAATAGAAAATACAAATCATAGTAATACAAATGTACTCAAATAGGTATTGTTGGATATTTCATTTTCCTCCCAGGAGGAGGAGAGATGAGAGTGCTCTAAGTGGAAATACGACTCTTGGAATGAAATTTTGATCGTCACGTGACTAGTATGATGCAACCTGAACTTTCAGTGAAAACCCGTTTTGTTCGGATGACTTGTTTAGGATTTTGTTGAATTTTCCGTGTCGTGCACACAAAGAACGTCTATGAACAATCTTTTGCGAATTTCATATTTTTTTGTGTTTCAACGAACAATTTCAAAACCAATATTTCCAGTGAAATAACGCATTTTTCGGGTGGTGAAGTGTTTTGATTTTCATTATTTTTTTCACATAACGAATGTATAACGTAAGTCTTCCTCCCACAATTTTCTTTTTTTTTAAGGGAGGGAGAATGTAGTATTTTGATTTGCACGAGATGGCGCTACTTGACATTTCCTTTTTAAAGTAGCCATCTCGTGCATTCATGTAAAAGAATAAAAAGGACAGCACGCGACGGCATGAGCCGCGCGTGATCTGCGGCCTCATCGGCCAGTGTTCGCCCCGCTCCTGAATCCGTTGGTTGTCCTTTCTTCTCGCTCCGGCGACCGTCCAGGTCCGCTCGGGGCATGTAGTTTCCCGGCTACGTCGAACGTGAGTCACCGGCGCTTGCGTCCAATGTAGCCAGGCTTTAGAGCACCGCCGCGTCGGCGCAGAATATAACATTCGCCTTCGTCCATGTTCGGTATTTCCTCTGATGGGGGTCACCTTCCCACAGCCCTTTCTTTTTTGATGTGTATCAGGACCTTACCGAGGTGGGATAAGAGATCTTCCCCCTCCCCCCTTTTGTTTGCGATAGAACAGTACCGGTGTGCAATTGGTCAATTTCCTTCCTCTCTTGTGCGTTTGGGAAAGAGAAGTTCAACCTCCCCTCCCCCATTTTCCTTCCTTTTGGTTTTCGGGGCACTTGTACCTTATAAAACCATGATATTCTGTCCAATAAATTTCAGCTGTGTTTGGGACTTTGTGTTGTGTTGTCCTTCTTTTCCCCCCAGACTCGGGGTTTTGTCTATAATGTTAAACCATCACCAGCTTGTTTGCGCCCTCACTTTTTGTGCATGGTTCTTTGGGTGATATAACTTGCCTTTTTTTTTTCTTTTTTTCCTTTTACAACTATGTGTAGTATTTCCATTTTTTCATTTAAGTCACTCGCCACAGTAACTAGATGGCGCCACGAACTGCCACAGCAACCTCCGTAGCCAGGTGGCGCTACTGTTCACCCATTGGGCCTGTGCGCCCAGGTGAATGTCCCTTGCCGCAGTTGGCCCCCGCGTTGTTTCCCCCTGAATAAATCAGTACGTGTTTGGACCCTGACGGTGATCGACATCTTCTCTTCCGGGGCGTTCCCGCCTTGGGCTCGCCGGTGCTCGCCCCGCTCCGGCATGTGAGACTGCATCTTTTCAGCAGGCCGCCTCGGCCCTGCTTCTTCTCCTTTCTTTTAATTTTGTTTCGGCTCTCCGAATCACAACATTTTTGGCGAACAAGGATGGGATTTTCTTTTTTTGGTTTCTGATCCGGAGCCCGCTGCATAAGGCTTAACCCTGCAGCCGCTGTTTCACAAAGTTCACAAAGTTCGACACGAATGTTGTCTTCTCGTGCCGCATGCGTCTTAAACAACTCTGTCAACAAGTGAACAACAACCGGATTCCGATTGGCTGCACTGTCAAACACGAAAAGAAATTCATTCCATGCAAAGAGAAGAAAGTTTACTCCATCCCCTTGAGCTGTGGCCATCAATACATAGGACAGACTGGCAGATGCACCAATCACAGACTCCGCGAACATCACAACGAAGTTTCTAAGGCCTCTCCAGATTCTTATCATCCCATAGTCATACATGCCCGTTCGTGTTTGCGTTGTCATCCCCTCTTTGATGACACAAAAATCCTTGGGGGGCATGACAGCAGATTCGGCAGGGAAATCATAGAATCATTCGCCATGACCACAGCAGAAAACAACATGTCAAACCCTTCCCTCCTGCTGACGAAAACTGAGGTTGAATTTTTAAAATCCGAAATAACCCTACCACCCCGACTTGCACTTCGCGTGTTTTATCTTTCCTTCTCTCCCCTTCTCTCCTCTACTCCTACTGGGTATAGTCGGCTGCTCGCTGTTGAAAGTTTACTCGTCTGTTGCTAGTTGAAAGATGTGGTTGTGTTAGCGCCCTATTTTAATAGTTTATTCTTTCTTCATCCATGTTTCACTTCCTTTATCTGCGTGACGCCACGTCTTTTTTCCCGCGCAAGGTGTGCCCGGATTGGGCCCCGCCAACCTCTCGTTCCCATTCAATTCTTTCCCCAAAGTTACGTTTCGCCGGATTGGGCCCCGGTGGGAGTCATTTTTTGCACATTTTTGTGGAAAATTTTTTTACTTATGTTTTTCAAGCGGCGTCGTGCCGTTGGGTTCCGAGGCAAAGCCTTGAGGGGGCTCGCGTCCTACACTGGGTTCGGCCTGACAGGAGTGGTCTGGGCTCCTTACGGATACTCTCCCGAGCGGGATTTCGACTTTGTTCTCGGGCGTCACGTCCGGATTGTACTCCGTGCAGCCAGATTGCGTGTATAACAAACGCTTTTATACATATACATAGTTATATCTTTTGCGACGTGTATGTTTAGGTGCGCACATGTACAATCTTCGCAAAACTTTTGTAGGGTGAGAGACCCGTGAAACGCTCATACAACCCCGACGTAGTTAGGGTAGAGCGACTGCCGGCCGTTTTGTAGAATGGAAGACACCAGCAGAGGGACTCAAAGCAGCACTGCTGCGAAGTCTAACAGGTTGAACGGACGCGAAGGTTGCGCGTTGAGGACACGCGTTGAGCTTAGACGAGGCTTGGCCAAGAATAGTGTAGGAAGAAGGCGCGGTCACCCGTGAGGATAAAAGTGTTTGAGGCTCATTTTCCCCGACTGGGTTCGATTTTTGACAATATCCCTGACAAAACCTAGATTTTTCCTGGTAATCAAAATTTCCCTCACTATTCCCGGTTTTCCCGGTCGCTAGACACCCTGTATTAAGTAAGCCGGCGGCATTGCTTCCGTCGCCTATCGTTAAGTGCCATCTAGCGGTCGTTGGGGAGAAATCCTCAAGAAGCAGTGGCACCCAGCTGCGCAGCCGCGAATGTGCCTGTCGTTATAATGGCAGGTTTTAAGACAGTTAAAAGTGCACAAAGCTTCTTACGAGGTGGTAACCTAACCAAGGGGAAATTCCTCTACGCTTTCAGTGACGTCTACGGTGTGAAGGAGGTACATTACGACAGGCAAATCTATGTTTCGGCATGGTGTACTCCACAAACAAAGCTCAAAAAGATAACTTGAATGAGCTAATGAACTAACATAACGACATTTATTGTATTTGAATAACCTTGCCGAGGACAGAACAATCGTCGCCGCAAAATGTGACTGCCAAGCTGGCGTCGCTGGCAAGTGCCAACATGCTGCTGCCGTGGCCGTGTACTCGGAGGAGGATGCCGCAACATTGGAGACAAGCCACACAAGAATCTTGGGCATCCCTTTATCAAAGAAAACATACCCAAAGTTTTCTCGACTAGCCTTAAACTCCCGGAAAGGTATGTTTTGGTACAGCACTGCATGAATTAAATTTTAGGTGCACTTGTGTAAGCATTTCCTCCTTTTTTTTGCGACGCTGATGTTCAAAGGGACACTGACAGGGTATTTATGCTCGCCGAGGTTTTTAGTTGTACCTGACATATGAGAGCTCAACTACCCAGAACAGAATTTGCGGCTCGAAATTCGGTTTCTTTCCGCCCGAAAACCGCCGATCAAGAACTGGCCGGTTCGAGTCTCGCTCACTCTCTTTCTCGCGGTCACGGGCCGTTTTCTAAGGTATCGATGCGACCACCAAATTTAATCAAAGTCGTGGGCAGTCTTGGGCAGTAACTAGTTACTAGTAACGCGTTACCGGTAACTAGTTACTTTTTTCGGTAACTTTTAACTGTAACGCGTTACTCTTTAATACTGGTAACTTGTAACTGTAACACTGTTACTTTTTTATTGGGTAACTGTAACTGTTTAGGCCGTTACAGTTACTTTTTACTATAAAATTAAAATTCCTGGCTGACAAAAAAAAAAAGAAATTGAACAAACAAAAAAAATTGCCTCGTTTTGCCCACGACGGACCATAGACGAGACGGACGAGCGAGCACGAAACCGGGAGATTAAGGAAGCGGCGCCTGCGGTGGTAGGGGAGGCAAACAATGTCTGTTTCACCGACTTTGGCTCAATCTTCTTCTGTGGGGACCGTCTGCGGGTGTCGGTGGTCATGCGACATGTCTCCGAGTATTCCGTCTGGGCTGTGTCTGCCCTTCCCCCTCTCCCTTCCTCTTTGTCAGATATGTCCGCGCTGTACGTCGCTTTTACACCCAGCCGGTCGCCGCTCCCTCTTCGCTATGAGTTTCCAAGGAAGCCGTCCCCATATTAGGCGGAAAGTCGGCGCTTGTTTAACTTATTCTTTCTCTTCGGAACCGCTCGAGTAAATTGCCTTTCCCGCTGACAGCCCCAAGAAATACTCCAATAGACGTTTTGTTGTGGATTCTCTGCAGTGCTCCAGCTGAAGCGATTACCCGGAAAACACGTGTTTTTAAGAGAGAGAAATTGCTGTTTTGAGGCGCGTGTGCGGACTGATCTTCCAGAGTTGGCGTTTGAGACAGAGGCGCCGCGGTGGTCGTCGTACACACGTAGAGCACGTAGAGTTCTTGAAGACAAGGACTTGGCCCTTGCAGCGGCGGTACACCCCAAGTTCAAGCTATCCTGGATCATGGAAAACGAGCGGAAAGCTGCAACTGTACGGCTGCTCGAGGAAGAATGTCGTGCGCTGGAGGAGCACTGCAGTGAGGACGCAACAGGCAAAGAGGATGGCGACGAAGACGATTTTTTTTTCCACTTGCCTCAAGCATTACCATCATCAACGGAGGTGCAACAGTGGGTGAGCGACCCCGCGACCGATCTGACCGGGCTCTCAAGGTTCCCCATGATAAAGAGGATCTTCATCAGGCTCAACACGGGGATTCCGTCAAGCGCGCCGGCTGAACGCCTGTTCAGCAAAGGACGCGATGTGTTCGCCATCAAGAGAGGGAAGCTCTCCGATGACAATTTTGAAAAACAGTTGATATTAAGTTATAACAAATATTGCAAATAAGTTATAATCGTTAAAATTCTGAAACGACGAATGACACAAAAAAGAAGCACCCTTCGGTTTTAATGTTTTCTAATTTCTCAGCAGTTCATCTTTCTTCTCACTACAGTGTAACAAATAAAATATTTTTTTTGGTTTATGGTTTCTTGTGTCCAATTTTCGTACTGTAACGAGAAAGTAACGGCGTTACTCTTTCTGCGGTAACTGTAACTGTAACACGTTACTTTTTTAATCCGATAACTGTAACTGTAACAGAGTTACTTTTTCCCCCTAGGTAACTGTAACTGTAACACTGTTACTTTTTACTGGTAACGTGCCCATGACTGGTCGTGGGTCACTGAAGGCACACACTCAATATTAAAAATAGAAAAAAATATGAAACCCATTTTTTGTGGCTTCTAAGAAGCTGCAAATACGTTGATTGAAAAAAAAGTTCCACAGACAACCGGAAGCATTCTGTGCGTGCGTCGTTTCGCGTATCGTGGGACTCGCAGGGACGGCGATGGCAGCGGACGACGGGCGTGGGACCTCTATTTCAGAACTGTCGTTCGCGGTACCGGCGAATTTTGCTTGCCTTTAAAAGAGAAATTTGGGACTGGTCAAAAGAATTGGTATTCATCCCGTACGACACGCCCGACCACCAAGCCGATTTGCACGAAGACGTCGCCGAGCCGTCGCTCCCTTCTTGTGGCTGAAGACATCGCTCGCGCAAACGTCAAGCGCGACGTGTCTACTTCGAGTTGAATATGCACGCGTACGATTTCTTTACTAGGTGAGAATGTCGCCAATGCGTGGTGCATCCCGACTTCGACCCGGGAGTGCTTTTGCTAGAGGAAAATCGGCAGCAAACTTTCCAACTTACAGTTTATCGGCTGAATTATTACTAAGGAAAGCGATACCCAAGTTTCGATGTGCCCCAGTAGCGCAGTGGGGAAGACGTTCCCATCACACGCGGTAGGACCGGGTTCGATCCCCCGTCAAACTTTTTTTTTTTTTTTTTCAAATATTCTCTGATGTTTACATTTCTTTTTTTTTTTTTACAATTATTACTGAAGAAACAAAAAAAAAAACAATATAAGAAAAAAATGTTGTGGACGACACGTCGCTGAATTAAATGGCATGAGATTTCCTTTTTGACACCTGCGAACTCAATGTCCACAAAATGCAAGGAGCATATAAATCAGGTAGCGTCCGCTTTCCGAGGTGCCCGTAAATGGTCTACAGGAATTGCAGCCAGCCATTGGTCCCGATCCCGTTGATCTTTCGGAAGCTCTGTCGCACAATGCCACTTCTGTTTCGGACGCGGGACATGTGAGCCAGCTCTTCACGCAACATCTTGGGTGTATTCTTTTCGGAGCCGATCAAAATTCACCACGGGCACTCACTACTCATCTCCAACTCCTCAATGTACAAAACAACTCATCTTAGAGTACAGAACAACGAGCGGAACATACATAACTGCAAAAGAATCCCACGGCGAACAGCAGTTCCCATACGCCGCATGTCGTCTGCTACCGGGAAGGAGAAAAAAAAACAAAAAAAAACACACGGTCGGGTGTAGCCACGTGACTTCCGCCACACACTCTCTTCTCTCCACTTCTCCGACCTCCGTCGGGTTTCGGTTTCGGTTTCGAGCAGTTGCGTCTTTTGGCTTTATTAAAAAAATACGCTACTCTGTTGCAAAATATTGATTGGGTAGTCCTCCGACACCATAATGAAGCGCCTGGCAAAAAATTTTAAAAAAAATTTGGGGGGTGTCAGTGTCCCTTCAAATACAGATAAGCATTTTAATTTTGCTTAAATACACTGTTGCAGGCGCCTCACTTTCCGTACGTGCAGTGATGTGCACCAAGAAAGAAAGTTCTTACCGAATTTAAATTGTCCCCTCAATGACAAGTTGCAGGCTGAAATGGAGTCTCTAGACGACGAAGAACCTACTTGGCTGCCATTCTCACCAGATGTCCTCCAATTGTATGACTGGCCATTGAGAAGTTTCGGAATCGAAGCTTTGCCATATCATTCGACTCTGGGAAGCCTACTCAGAAAGAAGAGGTGTTTCTTGACTGGTAAGCTGGGGTGCACGATTGACACTGTTAATCTATTTCATTTTTCAAGCGGTCTATTGTTTTCTTTAGATTTTGACGCTGAAAACACACATTTTTTAAGGTGTAAAGAAACGCGTCATGGCTGCTGGCAAGCTGAAGTCCCTTGCAGCACTCCAGGACTGGGTGCAGCCCATCGTGAAGCACCTCTACTGGCATGCAGAGTGGAGCGAAGAAGCACCAGATGAAATCCTGCCCAAGTGGACATCTCTGGTGGGACATGTGGCAGGTATTCAAACCATGCCAATTCCATCTACCCCAGATGCCAGCATAGAGACCTTGGGAGGAAGAAGTGGCTTCCAGAGAGTAAGGGAACCTCATAACACAATGCAGGTTCTAATATGGGAGTGTTTCATTCAGAGATATATATTACGAGGTAAAGAGGACGACAGTGTTGGTCACCATGTTTATCTGGTCAAACAGAACTTCAAATTACTTGTGCATCTATAAGAGTCTGAACTAGATATAGGTTGACTGATGGCTAAACTCTTGCAGTAATAGTAGCTTTTAGTGTCTGGTACAGTCGTCTTCAAAATGAGCATGAACAGGCCGCCGTCGACCGATTGGCACTGCCAGCTCTAGCTAGTGGCGCTTTAAGGATCACGGCCAGAGTAAGCGCCTGCGCAGAAAGAACAGATGCGCTGTTACAAGAACACACTCTACCCACTTTTTCATGTCACTTTGAATAAAGCGAGGTGTGCCGCTCCATATATTTATCAAAATAGAGTGGACAGTGTGGATGCGACCTGGCACGCGCACTCTTTTCTTTTGATCCCGATCCCGATCACTCTTTTGACCGGCGGGAAGAAGGAGCGGGTTCGCGGTGACCTTACTTCGGCGGAGACAGACTTTGACCTAACACTCCGCGGTTACATTAACAAACTCTTATTTTGTTATCTCCATCGTTTTCTTTTCCAACGGATACACGACCACTTTGGGGTCGCTCACGGAGGTAAACAAAAAGAAGTGTCTTTCCCTCCTTTGTTTTACTTTGTCACGGACGTCCTCGAACCGTAAGGTCCGCGGCCGCGTCATTCGGGTAGGATGAGTGTTCGCGGATCGCAAAGTCCGCGCTGGGGTATTTGAAGGGGTGGGCGATGACTCGGTGTTTTTTCGGAAATCGATATTGGCCCAAAAAATGGGGTGGGCGATGGCTCGGGGATGGGCGATGACTCGGGATATTACAGTACTAGTTTTTGACTTTACTCTTATTTGTCCTAATATTACTGTTGTAGGGACAACATTCATAACAAAGCACCTCTAATCAAATTGTGTATTTCATACAGGACTTCCAGCACATGACAAGCTGAAGAGCATTGCGCTCTCAAAGCCACTACTCAAGGACATACAACACCTGTTGACTTCGGGACAGACATACTCTACGGAGTGCTTCCATAGCACATTGATTCAGTTCGCTCCGAAATCGACGCACTTCGGATATCAGAGCATGATAGCAAGGTATACAAGCCCATCTCCTTTTTCCTTACGAATGCTGACTGAAACCTTTACTTTCCAGAACGCACGTGGCAGCACTACATTTTAACGAAAATGGCAGCAAGCCACAAACCACCACAAAAGAGGGCATCAAAATGTGGCTGCTGAAGTGCCCCAAGCAAACCAAGCGAGCAGTTGTCGCTCCCACAAAGGGGCCCTGCACGTACGGCGAGCATGCCCAGAGTAGAAGTGTTGGCAGCTAACATATAGCCCCAATTTCAGTCTATGTCTGCAAGCTACTGGAGGAGCCCCTCAGCTTGAACCCTCACTACACATCCTACAGGGTATCAGGAGAGGCACACACCACAGACTCCCCAACTCTGTCGAGTGGATATGAACAACCTGACAAGGAGACCCTCATCTTGAGCCACCAGGCATTGTTCAACTGCTAAAAGGACAATTTACAGTGGTGGTCCAATAGACGCTATACTAATTTACCCAAGCATCAAGGTGCATGCAAAGAATATAGGTCCATGTGCTGGCATCTGTTGCAGTTATTTTTTTTTAAAGCAACAGTCTAAATCAAGTGGGACGTTTCACAAGTGTTCATCGTTGCATTATTTTTGTTATTTACTTCTAATATTTGCTATACGCCAAGCAAGTGCGTGTACCTACACTTGCCGCATGCCCATTCGTGCTTCTGAAATTAGCAAATCGTCAATGTGCCATTTTGATAAACTCCTATTTGCCTAGGCCTCACAGCGCCGAAAGGGACAAATTAGCCAAAATTTTGCTATAATGTACCAAAAAGAACATGTTGATCCAGGAATGGATTGTATTTGTAATAAGTCGCGTTTCACCTAAAGTTCCGCAGAGCATTGCGCTACAGCTTTGTGCTGGCGTAATTCACTGCTGTTGTGCCGTCGTATCAGTGCCACCATCCCGAGCAGAGTTCAGAGTTTTCACTGCCACTCCCGATTCCACTCCCGTGCTTGATCCATGCTCCACCTACAACAAGCCTCGTCTGTACGCCCTAGCCTAAATTGGCTTTCATTGGACGAGGCTAATCCAGACTTTTGTTTTACTGCGTTGCGCTCCAGAGTGTGGGAACCCGTCCGGCCGCGCCACCTTAGAGCCCCGTCTTCCTTGCATCTCCCTTCCCCTTTGCCCGTTCTTCCCGCGCCCTGCCAAGGCCGAGCCGCCCGCTCCGTGCTCACCCGGATCCCTGGACGGGGGCGCGTCACCGTACGGCGCGTAATTTCCACTCGGGGATCGTGCGCGGCCCGTGGCAGGTGCGTGGGTGTTCACGTGGACGGGTCGTGGGGGGCACGTGATTGGTGGGGGCGAGGATACAAAAAGGGAAGCGGGACAAGGGGGGCCCTTTTCGGAACCTGCGGACCGGATGGTGCGAGTGTGTGCGTGACGACGAGGACGAGGACGAGAGGACAAGGACAGGACGCTGACCACCAACGAGTGAGTTTCAGTAAAGTGTTCTCAAAGCGCACACTGTGTGAGTGACTTCTTGGGGAGCGAGCAAGGCACGTCCCGATCGGGCGTCGATTAGGTAGCGACCCACAAGAGCTACCGTGAAATTTCTGCTTGGTGGGCTGAGCTATTTTTCTATTGGTTAGCACGTTGCATACAAAGCACGGATATCTCGGTGACTCGCATTCATGTACCATTCCAAGACCCTACAACACAGACCAGGTCCGGCAACTGGGAGCAGTCACAGTACTGATGACATTGTTGTGACGTACGATAGCACAATCCTCTGGAAAGGTTCCTAGTAACAGCTGTCCCTCTAAAATGTTATTTTCCGTGGCTGGGAAGTTGATTTTGACCATAGTGTATCGGGTAAAAGCAATAGCGAGGGCCTGCTTTGCATATTTTTTGCAGCAATAAAAACCCGGGTGGCCGAGGATGCTATAGGTAAGCATGAACCAACTCTAAAATATTATTATTTTATAATCTTTCATTTGTGTAGCAACAGAATCCCAACCATTTGCATGGTATCACTGCACTGTCTAATGGACAACAGTTTCTTTAGGGAGGTGGAAGACAATTTTTGCTATTTCTGCAGATGTCTCAGAAACTAACAGAAGGTTGGAATGGGAAAAGATGATGCTGACATGTCCCATTTTTCTTGAATTTACAGCACAAGTTTGGAGACATCCTCGTACCAAGCATGAAGCTGGAACTGCTGAGGGGGAAAGGTGCCTCACTACACACTCAAGAACTTGCAGTGTTGGTTTTCAGCAGCGAGGCCCTTAAGGATAGCTGCCTCACAGGGTCAGGCAGCAAGGCGGCTCTGCGGAAAGCTACGCCGGACGACGCTGTCTGTCAGTATAGTCCCCTCCCCCCTAAATCTCATTCCCAAAAGGATGCCATAGTAAAGTTGGAAGACTTTCTATAAAGTTTTTTTATCAAGTCCAAGTAGAGTATGTTAGCAATCGTTGTTTAGTGTGAATTCGTACATGATCGACAAAAGTGTAGAGTACTTGATTAATCATAATTACATTCTTTTTTCAGTTCACATGGAGCGGGGTTTGAACGAACACAAACATATTAGAAACAAAGATCAATATTCAGAAATGTCAAAACATGTGTTGGAATGTAACAATTGAGTACCTCATCGAATTCCACATCGATTGTGTTGATCGAGAGAGAGGATCATAAACGCTTGGTAAAAGAGGTTCGAGTTCTGGGAGTAAAAAAAAAACACAAAATATCAATATTGTAATTTTTTTTTTTTTTTCAATGTAGATGTTCTTAACAAGCTATTTTCGGAATATTAAAGAGTTCTAATAAGTATTTATTACGATATAAGACTTCAAAGTCAAGTACATTGTTGTTTTTGCTCACAAAATGTTTTCAAGAACATTCAAATTCAACACCACGCCAATCAAGAACCACGCCGCGTAGCGCGGCCAGTTTAGTCTTGTTTGAAAGCCCCACTTTCGCGGTTTACATTTTTTAGCGGAGTTAAGTTTGTCAGTCCGGCTTGCAGTGGTAATCTGAACGAAACAAAAATAAGAATACTCGCACACCACTGCGGCTTTTGAGTCACGTGTGGTGAATCCTCTCCTCCGATTGGACGCGACAATAATTCGGCTGCTAGACAAAAGCGAAACGTATCGCCAACTTGGACGCATCTTTGTACCTGCTTGCGCATCGCTGCGTATCGCTGCTACGATGGCTGGTGGTCATCGGAACTTTCAAAGTGCTCATCCCTTCGGCAAGAAAAAATGTCGGCCTCGGCCACGCAAAGTTTTGTCAGATCCACCTGCAGCGGAGGCGAATGACACGACGAGCAACGCGAGCACGCCCACGGACGATGTGATCGCGCATGTGATACTCACAGCCAAAGTGAAGCATGTGGACACTCCGCTTCTTTCCGACACCCAAAAAGCAGAGATCGAGTCTCGCGCGAAGAATACAGAGCAGAAGCTTTCTCAAATGTCCACCACTCAAGGGAAGCAGTCTCTTTTGGGAGAAAAAACAGAAGATGCTGAGACGACGGCAACGGGAACATCGTTCACTGTGCGAAACCTTTCTGTTTTGAACGAGCTGCTTCGGCATGTGTAATACAAACTCTGCGGCAGCTCGGTGAACATTTTGAAAGGAGGTTGAGAATATGGAATTGCCGTGAAAGTGATCTTGAATTGCGATGCATGCGGAGAAGTGGATACTACTTGGAGTTCGCTGAGAGTAGACAAGGGTCCAAGTGCAATCCGTTCGAGCTGAACGTGTTTGCGACTCGTGCTGTTCTCAGTACAGGGAACGGACAGACACTAAGTACTCAATGACTTTTTCGCCGCCCTGAACATTTTTAAGCGAGGCATGAACACGAAGACGTACCAGAACTACGTTAAAAACAAGCTCAACCGTGCCGCTCGGAGGGCTGCCGCACACATAATCGGCAAGTGCGTGGACACGGTGAAAGCACTATACTCCGATTTGGACTTCGGAAATCCCGGAAATATAGCAGTCTCCTTCGATGGGTCGTGGCTGGCTAGGGGCCACTCATGACACATCTGTGTGGGAACTGTGATGGAGCTATTCACAGGCTTTGTGCTCGATTTTGTCGTGCTTTCAAACTTTTGCTTGGGTTGTGAGCTTGGCCCAAAAGAAGGTGACCCTGGTCATGAACAGTGGCGAGCTAGCCACAGGTGCCGAATGAGCAGCTCAAGTAAGCCTGGTCAGATGGAAGTCGAAGCTGCCGCAGTCCTCTTCAATCGTTCGTGGAACAAGCATCGACTCCGCTACACCACCATGTTGAGCGATGGTGATAGCCGGGCTTTCAACAACCTCCAAGCGAACAAAGTGTATGGTTTTGTGCCCATTGAAAAAGAGGAGTGCGTAAATCATGTGAGCAAGCGAATAGGTACTGCTCTCCGAAACCTTGTCCAAAAACAGAAGGGAGAGGGCAGGCCAAGCCTTGGTGGCAAAGGAAGGCTAACGGGCAAGCTCATCACAAGGCTCACTATGTGTTATGGCTGGGCATTGAAGGGACACCCGGGCGACATCGATGGAATGCAGAACGCTGTTCTGGCTACGTACAACCATGTGACATCCACCGACGCCCAGCCAAACCACTCACTCTGCCCTAAGGGACAAAACTCCTGGTGCAAGCAGAACAAGGCTGCGGCAAAAAAGCAGCCTGCACCCAAGCATCGCTACAACCTGCCACAATATGTCGCAGAAGCCTTGCTTCCAGAGTACATGCGTCTCTGCACGAAGTGAAGTCCCTACATGCTTGGATTCGACTAATTCAATATCGCGTGAAGTTATCCTGCAATCCTATAGGCACATTCACACATACAAACCGTTTTGAAGAAAGTAACAGTCAAGCACCTGTTTGAAGAATGTCGCACCGTTCGGGGGACAGCACGTATACGCCGTGAATCCCTATGCGGTGCGCCAAATGAACTAAAGAATTCCAAGCGCATTTGGTGGTTGCTAATGGTCATACGATTTGTTATATGTTTGCTTTCTTCCCGACTGAGTAAGCCCAGATAATTTCAGAACCACCATTCAGACACAGATCTTGGGCGTCCGTAAAGGCTCATCCAAAAAGGCTTTACGAGGAGTAGGGGATGCTTGTTAGGGACTTTGTCGTAGCTGGCCAATCTCGGCGTTTGCAAAAACTTGATCTCCAATCGGCATAAAATTTTAGTGGGAGATATATGATGACACGAGGAGGACATCATAGCAACTTTTGTGCAGTAGTGAGTGTGAATTTAATGCGTTTCCTTAAAAGTTCATGTGCCAACATTGGGCTCAACTGAGAGTATCCTGTAAGGATGCGGCTTGTTTTCTGGTCGATGAAGTAACACGAAGCGGACGTTTGGGAAGCAAATTATGTGTAATGCTCAAAGTGACCAAATTTCAATTGTGGCTCACTGGTACTAGACAGGATTATTGAAAGTGAGCTCAAAGATACAATCGTGGGGTGACGGGACTAAGTCATGTCTTAATACGTTTGCATACGCAGGCACAATATCTGGCATGTCGGAAACCAAGAAAAGTGGCCCGGTCTTCCTTCTATATCGCTCGAGAATGCTTAGATTATTGTACATTCGTGGGAAGTCGGACAATCGAAAATGCAAGCAGCGCATTCACTCACGGCGTGATATCATGAATTGAAGCTCCTCACTCGAAACCGAAACTGAGAGGCCAACTAGTTCCCAGAGTGTACTGCGTGGCATTTCGCCACGCAGTTCTTTCTTTCCAATGTCCTGTTCCGATTTTTCTGACACTCTTAACATGACAGCTTTCAAATCAACCTTATTTTTGGCGAATTCAATAGGGTTTTTGCCTATCTGCCTTGCCTGGCACGCCGCCGTGTGCGCACCAATTTAAGTGCAAATAAATCACTCACTCACTCACTCACTCATTAATTATTATCTTGATTTTAGTTTCCGCAAAAAGAAATATCTTTTTTATGTATGTGTTTGTACTGTGGTTGTACATCGTGGGGTTTCGTCGTAAATGTTCTACACGATATCTTTTCTGGAAAATAGTCTTCATACTTAAAGGACACATGCAAAGGAAAAAAACATTTTTTTTAAACGGCTTAGATGGAAAAAAGACGCCATAAAACAATTTTACAACGAAGAAAAAAAATTTTTAGAGCTAAATTTACGGCGCAAAACGAATTTGTAGTTGGCGCCCGCGGGCACCGCGGAAAAGTGGTCTGTATTTATCACGTGACTGGTCTTTATTTATCACGTGGTGCTTGCGTTCTTTCGGAAGCTTCCTATGGCCTCTAACAGTAACTTATTCATCTTTGTTTGAAGTAAAACAAAAAACTAAGATGAATAAGTAACTTTTAGAGCCCAAAGGAAACTCCTAAAAAAGCGCAAGCAGACGTGATAGACCTGTGCGCCGGTCAGACGACGGCGGCGGCGCCCCGAAGCAGACGAACTTGTGCGGCGGCGGCGACGGCAGCGTGGAGAAACGCGTTGAAGCGGCGTTCGCACAACGCTCAGCGTGCGGCGGCGACGCAGCGCGGCGGCGCGCGGGCCTACCACGTGACCAGCGGCGGCTCCTGCGAGCGCCAACTACAAATTCGTATAGCGCCGTAAATATAGCTCTAAACATTTTTTTTCTTCGTTGTAAAATCGTTTTATGACATCCTTTTTCCATCTAAGCTGGCTAACAAAAATGTTTTTTTCCTTTGCATGTGTCCTTTAATGTTCACTGTTATACCATTTTTATGTCGAAGTGCAATCTACCTAATATACCGATATAGCCCTGCCACAACCGGGAGCATATTATATGAACATAGGGATGGGCTAACTTTCGGTGTTGAAAGGTTAATTCAACTTTAGCCATTAAACAATAAAAAATCATGCTACAGATCAGGATGGGCTGTCGTTTGGGGATCGGTCATCTCTCTGCATATTACGGTAGATACATACCTCCGGTACTTTTCATATGATTACTGTATTTTAGGTACATCTTAGACGCAATTTTTTACAACTCTGGTGGTGTCCAACCAGACATGCAAAGAGCAAAAACACTTCCTTACTTGTACAATGTCATCAGGCTACTTGCCTTGCGCACTGGTGTATGTGACACAGCTGGAACAGGTTTTATTCGATCACACCTCATAAAAGCACGAAAATATATTTCCAAGACTGATAATGAGGCAGTTCAAGCAGACGTGCAATTGAAACCAGAGTTCTGTTTCACAGTACGAAGCACTCAGCCTTTGTGAACATAGCACGAACGTTTGCAGACTGCTCCGAGTGTAAAATCAAGTTAAATTGATTTTTCACAGGTGCTCGGTATGCAGAAGAGACTTTTTCCCCGGAGCCGCATACTCAACTTAAGTCTTAGGATCACCACAATGAGGTTCAACTTAATCTTATTCCTGAGCTAAAACAATGCACTCAAAATTGGCTTTCAAAATGAGAAGAGATAGTGACAACAAAAATCAATTCCTTTTTTGAAAACAGAATTTTACTAGACAATCCCCTTAAATGGCTAGCAATGGTGAGAGTAGTTTGAACTGGTACTTTTCGTATTGACTCTTTGCAGATCATGTATGCAGACAGCCAGGACAAGCTTACCCAAGCTGTCAAGGACCTCCAGGAGACCGGCCAACAACGGTACATTGCACGTGTGGAGGCATTCTTGCAGCAGCAGGAGTGGGTGCTCTTGTTCCATGCCGAGTTGACAACACGTGGGCACAATATAAACAACTCCGCCGAGGCAACCATACGGATCCTAAAAGACATTGTCCTGTCATGCACAAAGGCGTTCAATGCCATGGCCCTTGTGGAGTCTGTTGCTGAGGTTTGGGAGGCATATACTTCAGGGCAAGGATCCTGAGGCACACCAAACCGTGTCCCAGCACACCAACTCCTGTACAACAACATCCTCAAGAAAATGCCCGAAAAAGCTGCAGAAGCGATCACTCCACTTAGGGACAGTTGCTACTCGGTGCCGAGCTTTAAGAATGGTGACGCCTACGACGTCTGTGCAGACATTGGCATGTGCACATGGCCAGCGGGAAATGCAGGTGCTTTTTGCAAACATCAGGCACTAGTAGACAAGTGTTTTGGAGGGACTTTTCCAAATTGCCCTGCACTCACAACTGATGACCGCCATGAGCTTTGGGAGGCTTGCCCTTCGGAAAGACTGCCCTGGAAAGAAATTCTTCGCGGACTTCGGCGATTCCAGCAAAGTGCCTGCTACAAGTGCCAGCGAGCTTCAGGAGCCGGTCGCTGCCTCAAAGAGAAATCGCTGCCCCAAAGGGAAATGTCTGGAGCCTGTCCAAGCCATGAAGAGGAGCCACAAGCCTCGTCATCAGTGCTGCTGTTTGAAACGGTGTCCTCCACCTCGGGCCTCCAGCACCAAAACACAGAGGTTTGTGCCAGATTACAAAGCTCCATGGCGCAACACATCTCGTGTGGGTGATCACAGAGTGAGGAACACGCTAAAGGGCATTCATTAGTGCATCAGGTCAGATAAACCCCCCTCCATTTCCTTTCTTCCCTGTAAAAAAGCACATTTCTAGATCGCACGATTATAGTACAGCCTCATTGATGTTTTTCGCGGGAGCGTGGGAAAGAACTTCTCATGCAAGAGAAGAGAAATATTGAATATTTTGGGGAAAATTTGAATGTTTGCCTTCGCATTGTCTTTCTCATCTATTTTCGCAGTGCCCATTCTCGATTAAGAGAAACCAAATGGCATACTGGGAAGAGTAAAGGCCAGTATAAAAAAGTGTACTTGGGTTGCTTATCTTGAAAAATTGGCGGAATGCCCCTTTACGTCTGGCACCAAATTGGGTCCCTACGCCCTGAAGTGAATAGCATGAAGCATGAACGCTTTCATCACAAATTGCATGAAGTGATTGTCGACAAGGTCATAGCCACGGTTCAAGGGTTGTTACAGATGCACCAATTGTGCCATAATGATACATACACAATTTTCTGCTCTGAAATCAAGGAATTGAGCAAACACACACATATTAAAGTACCTCAAAGCACTATGCCCGTTCACGGTGACACTACCTTTAGCGGGGCTTGGGATCTTGGTTGAAAACAGGCACTTGGCTGCCAATCACATGCAGGAGCTGCTCACACAGCTAACTAGAGTAATTTCCAAATGTGTGTGAGTCAGTCTCTTTTGAAAAAGAGTTTGAATGAAATCGGTTGGAATCCCTGAGCATTATCATACTTCTAACAATATAAAAAAAAGTAGCCCACAAAAAAAAAAGTGCATGTTTTCTTGTTGTAAGATTATTAGGTGGTTTTTTAGTCTGGAAATTCGAATATATATTAGCTGACACTTACTACATAATATAAGAACAGAAATAAGCTTCCTCAAAAACATCTGCAGTGCACCTTTAAAGACCATGAACAATCTTTCATTGAAGTGGTCGCATACTAGTGTGGAGTGCCGACGCTGGTTCGGGAACGGAAGAAGCAGATGGGCAAGAAGAACTAATGTCTCCCAATTCGTGCCCCTTCATTTTTAAAGGGAGTTTGTTCCTAAAATAAAACATCTCTGTGTGCACTTATCCATGTTTTAGTTATCTGCAGGACTGTTAGTTTAATCCTGTAATGTGAAGTTGTAATGAATACTTAACACTTCAAATATGTACAGTCAGCACGGAACGAAACCCGAACGCCGGAACGCGTGGCCATCGACACAGGCTGCTCCACCTGGGGACCCTTGAGAACTAATGAAAATGCGCCGGGCTGCGAGGGTGCGATTCTTACTAAGATGTAGTCGACCCTCGCACGACGCGTTTGGGACTTCCACGTTTCGTTGGTGGCGCACTGTAATCGCCGTCACTCAAGGTGCATTTGTGTCGTCGCATTGTCGCCCGGTCGACACCTGCGACGTTGTTCCTAGCATCGACCCGAGAAGGTCGATGCTAGGAACAACAGCAAGGTGCTTGCGCACGCACCAGCGGAGCACGTAGGTGTTTCCCCACCCAGATAAAAACAATCATTGAGAACCATTGGAATTTCAATTGGTACCAGTTGTTTCCAACTGGTTCCACTTGGAAATTCAATTGATGCTAACTGTAACAGTTGGATCCAATTGGCAGTAAGTAAAACAATTGGTTGTGCAAGTTGGTTCCAATTGGAAGTTCAATTGATGCCAATTGTAACTAGTTGGATCCATTTGGCATTAAGATGTACAATTGGTTATGCCAGTTGGGACGAAAATGTCCAGAGGCCGGATTTACGAAGCGAACTTACGCCAAAAAAGTGCGTAAGACAAATCCTGAGAAGAAATCGGTATTCACGAAACGAAATCGTCGCAGCTTTTGCGTAACTTACGCCAAAATCCTACGACAGCCTCCGAGGTGTCTTACGCACTTCTAAAGGTCGAAAATCAAACATTGCTGCCTACGTTGCCTGGCTGCTTTGGCGCGAAGAGCAGAGAAGTCTAAGGCGGGAGAGGTTGTTCCGGAGCCGCATAACAATTAGAGATGTGCCGGAGCATATCTTGGAGCGCTACCACCGCATGCCCAAAGAGGCGATACTTGGATTGCGCGATGCACTCGCCCCAAGCCTTCGCCGGCCGACGATGCGCAGCTGCGCACTACCGGTTGACGTTCAAGTCCAGCTGGCCCTCCGCTTCTATGCCAGCGGCAGCTTCCAGTCAGTCGTGGGCGATGTGGTCCATTTAAGCCAAGCCAGTGCATCACGAGTTGTGAACAGCGTGAGCCAGGCCATCGTCCTCATAGCCACGGAAGGAATTCGGTTCCCCACGACGCGGAGAGCGGCGCCGCTCACCTCGTTGGGTGAGTAGCACGGTTCACGCCCATTTAGCGAAAACATTGTCAATTTTGCAATTTTTACTACCTCTTTTAGGAATGCACTAAGTAATCGTTGTCAGTGTGTCGGCAGCGTATCGGCGGCGTGAATCGTCAGAAACGTCTGTACACATTGGGTAACAAAGATGGCGTCCGGCAAGGAGCACGTACGCACATGGCACATTGGCAGGCACGGCATTTGCAGCATGGTTACCGTAGAGATTCAAAAAGTTCTCTTGTTTTACTCCTGCGAGTGGTGAATAGTGCGGTGATCATTGTTCATTGGGCCTGCCACTTCGTTGGAGCGTGAAGGATGGATAGCAAACGGTTATGGGGTCAAGGCTGTCAAGGTAAAAACGCTTCTTTGTTTTTTTTCTTGGTACTCGCTGCATTGCAAATCGGCGAATTCGTAGTAATAAATAGGCCAAGACACCTTTACTTTTATGGTCAGTACAGGGTAGGAGCCTGCACGAATGAAACTTAACAGAAGAGAATTTCCCGAGCAGTCAGTTCGAAAGTCGCGAAAGGGCACGAAAGTTGTCGCAGTTAAATCAAATGCTAGTGCGAAAAAAAAAAAAAAAAGGTTTTAAGCATTTTTTATGTATACTATAGATTCCTGAAAGCACTGATTTGCCACAGATTTCGAGTTGCAACATGCCAAAAATTTGGGATGTTGCACCAAAGGCTAGGTTACGTATCTGGCGAAGTTTGAGCGCGCCACGATTTGTAGTTCACTTTTGCGGTGAGAAAAACACTATTCTCTTTTCTCAGAAAGACGCAGTACTTTGGAAACTTGTAATTGTAAAACTGAATGCCACTTCAGAGCAGGAGCTAAAATTTTTGCTGGAGAACTTTATTAAAATAGAGGACACCCAGGAACACCCAGAAATGTGTCTCTCAAACCTCTGTAATTATGCAGTATGTGTAACTACGTTGTAAACGCTGTAGCTATGCAGCATGTGTATAGTTATAGCTAGGGTGTGTACTTTCCGGTGTTTATTTGTGAGAAAAATCGGCGAATGTTCTTCAGTGCTTATTTATTTTCAAAACACCGGTGTATTTCGGTGGAACGTCTCACGACGAGGCTAAAATCGGTGAATATCGGTGAAAAAAATGCGATTGATCACAGACAGAAAGTTCCAATTTTATTCACATAGTTCATACACTTCTCTAGGAAGCAACTATTTCTAACACTTGCTTATTATAGTAAATGCAAGCATACTTTCATGCTTGCATCTACACGCAAAGAACGTGCTGCCGTCATGGCAGCACGTTCCTTGCGGTTCGCAACCCGCAATTATGAAAACGCACACTCCTGTACGACACGGACGTTGGCAGTGTCTTCCAGGAACCACAGCAACCTCTGAATACATGGCTTGCACCGACATCATTTGGCCAGACACAATGAGGAAAAGGCACGTTAGAGCCTACCCTCCACTGTGTTAATTTTTCCACAAAATGGGGCCATGAGAGACACAATAGTGGAAAGGCGTATGAGAGCTTAGCTTCCACTGCGTTAACTAGACGCTTTTGACCCCCAGAAAGGAGGGCGGACTGACGCCACCTGCAAGCCATGTATAAACACTGGAAGAATGCAGGATCCACGAGATAACACATTTGACGAACCTCTCCGGGAAAAGGGTTTCGCTAGGTCGGAAACTAGCAACGACCGGTGTTTTTCGGTTTTAACCAGGGTGAAAATATCCAACCACCGGTGTTTTTCGGTTTTAACCGATTTTATATTTTCGTCACCGACGGGTGTTTATGAGTGTTTTTTGGTTAAAACCGGAAAATGCACACCCTAGTTATAGCATATTAACTGCCTTAATACCTAGTCGTTGAGTATCGTAAGTATGGAATCGGACTTAGACAACATGGTCACAGTTCTTTTTTCTTTGCAACGTCAAAATACATGCTCCTAATTATCTTCTACCAGAATGTGCCCATCGATTATGGATGTACTGCGTATATTGCCGAATGCTCTCCTTTGAGCAAAATAGAATTTTAGTGGATCCATATTTCTGATCAGTCCGAAATGCCGCCTGCAAAGCCTTGTCGGGTGGCTTTGGCCGCCTTCTGCTGCAGCATCGAAGACTTGATTTCTAAATAAAGAAACAGTCATGTTTTATGAAGGGAAAATGTCGTTGTTCCTTACTGCAAGCTAAATATGAAGACTTATATAGATCATGTAATAATTTAACCTATATTGGTGCTCCTAGGAAAGCTGCAGAGGAAAAACTGGACCAGGAGGAAACTACCAAACCAGAGGGCAACGCCTGAACAACAGGACGACGGCCAAGCAAGAGGAGGCTGAATGAATGAATCTCTTAATTACAATAAAAATGTCAAAAATCGTCTACTAGAGTTTCATTGTCCAGTTATCACAAACAATTTCCCCAATTGGTTCCAATTGGCAATGCTCAATTGGGTATCAACAATTGGAACCAACTGGGATTTTTTCAATGAGGAGTCCGAAATCACAAATGGTTTTCCCAATTGGTTCCAATTGGCAATGCTCAACTGGGTTTCAACAATTGGAACCAATTGGGATTTTTTCAATCAGGAGTCCGAATCACAAATAGTTTTCCCCATTGGTTCCAATTGTCAGAAACCAATTGGACCCAATGGACATTTTTTACTGGGTCCTTAGTTCCAAACACTAAAATTAAAGTCAACTTTAGAGCGTTTCTTCTGTCCATCCATTACAGGCATCACAAACAAGCTGCGAGCAGCGAGCAAACACCCTCAAAACAAAGATCGAAAAATTGTATACAAAAAGGAACAAATCATGTGTACTGGCGGGCAGCGATTGAAAATGGTGATGGTCAAGTGGTGCTTGATAAAAGCACAAAATTAGCAAAAAAAATAAAGGCGCAAATTAGGACATGAAACGCAGGCACTCATAACCAAGTACATTCATGCAACATTGATACAAAAAATATGAAATTTTTACAGCGGTCAGGCTACGATATCTACAACTCAGATATTTGACACCATGTTTTTTGTTTTCTTTTCAATACCGTAGTGGATGTTACATTCATAAGGGACTCTGGAAGTTCGTTAAATAAAGGGGGAATGTAATGATTTCTGTTTCTTTCCATACAGTGTGTATAATTTCAGAATGACATACCCTTCAGTTTGTCTCAAATTTATATTTTTATTTAAGCAGTTTTGTAGGAATGACTAAAATAGTTATCTGTTACTGCTATGTATGCAAAAAGCTTTTAAAAACAAAATGCCCAACTCTTTAGTTTTCTCTTGAGTTTCCAAGACTTGATATGAAAATCCATACGATATGCTGTTTACCATATGTGTTTCAGTATTCTATCTATCACTCTTGCTTTATATTCTGAACAATGACCGCACAGTGTAATACCGTACCGTAATGCAGCTTCTGCCAAAAGACTTAAACACAAGTTATGTTATATTCAAGCTGCACACACTTTTGATTTTTTACAAATACACAGATATGTATTTTTTTTAACAACAGATTCCACTTGCGCATTCCACAGCATGTGTTCTTCAACAAAGATGCCTAAATATTGAACTATCGTATGCTAAAGGTTTACAGCTACAATCCAGACACTGTACCGAGTGCAAGAAAATATTTGGAGATATTACAATCTGTTTCTGCAGATTTCGAAAACACATCATTTTTGTTTTTGCGACATCCACAGAAATAAAATTTGCAGCAAACCATCTAGTTATCATATCAATTTCTCTTTGAAAAATAGAAATTGCTTCATCATACTTCTCATGTGGTAAAACTGCATGCATGCATCTGGTAAAACTATGACGCATCCACCAACCCACATTTGTGAAGTAAATTATAATATCATACCATATGATGCTGATTTGTGTGGATACATTGAAATATGTATCATCCACCCTGGCCGTGAATGTTCATAAAGTAAGCAAAGGTGTTCTTAATTTGATAACGGAAGGCACTCTAGAAAAGTATATCTTTCCTTGTACTGGTTTTTCGTCACTTACTTGAGGTAATGTAATGAAGATTTTCTCACAAAACACATACTCACATTACTGAGTAGGTATTTTGAAATATGTGCTTTTGTTTGTTTTTACAATAGTGTGGTGGCATTATCGGTTCATACAATAGAGAATATACCACTTTTTTATTATCCAGCACTTCCTACGTATTGCGAGCTAGACTTTTACAGTATTCAGACGTGGAGATGAATCATTGGCTCTGGAACCAAGCAGTTAATTTATATGACGGCGCCAGACTGAATCAGAAACTTGTATTTTATAGGATACTGGTCTGTTTTGCCACTTTAACTCATTATTCATCCATCTTTGGTTTCCTCTTTAATCCCTATTGTAAACAAATTTTCCTTGTTGGAATGCACATCCAGTTCAAAAATCCCATTAGAATCCAACTGCAATTCCCCGTTGGTACCAGTTAGGTTTTCGGACAAACAATTAATTGGTCACCGCCATTGGAGTCAACAGGAACCATCAGGAACCCGTTCAGGTTCTAACTGGAAAAATTATTCCAATTGGTGAGACCCATTGGTCAGTGTGCTCCAAATTTGAACCCACTACAACCAATTGGTTTCGATTAAAACCAGTCGAAAGTCCAATTACATGTAATAAAAATTTCTGGCTTTGCAAGTTCTCCCTCGATATATCAGGAGACTTCTTTTGACTTCGATTCTGTTGCAGCACTGGGTCGCTTTGAATGAGTGACAGACGAGTTCGAAGTTCTCAGCCCATGAACATTTTTGCATTGATTTCTTCAGTCACAATGTGAGTGACATGATAATTGAGGAGAACTGTTGTCAAACACTTGTTTAGGCTACTCTAGCCTTTGACAGCTTTCAGGATGTTTTTCGGCGACTAGACCATTTTTTCTGCAGATCCATTGGTTGCAGGGTGGTAAGGCGCTAAGAATCTGTGTTGCACTATATTCGCCCTGAGAAACTCTGCAAACTCACATGATGCAAATTGAGGGCCATTATCAGCGACGACCCTGATAAGCAGTGCATTTCTGGACATGGCTATAACTTCAATGTTATGCGTGGCTGTTGTTCTGTGGAAAAGAAGCTGCGTCCCAAGTCAAGACACTTATTGCGCGGTGCAACAGCGCTGGTTTGCAGGTTCTGGCTGTCACGAGTGACATGGGTAGTAGTAACCGCGCACTTAAGTAGCGCTTCGACATCTACGCTGGCAGGTACAGACGAGCAAAAAATAAGGTTCCCCACCCGCAACAGCCTGGACAGCAACTTGCTTTTATAGCTGACATTCCCCACCTCATCAAGAACTTGAACGGGCGACTTGACGTTGTGCCCGCCAACAATCTCAACTGCCCCATTGCCCCCGTTTGCCAACTGGTGAGGTTCAACAAGAGCCTAATGTTTCAGCTGGCCATTTGACTTCACCCTGAGCCTCTGAGCTAAAATCATTTTTAGAAAATAAAGGTTAACATTTGACGTGGTTTTGCCTTGCTATTGTATAGGAATCAAACACTTTGTTATGCTATGTTGTTGTTTTGTTCAACAAAACTTTTACTATAAACTCTGCATTGTGCTATCTGGGTATCGGCTCTCTTCCGAGCAGCATTTAATCTTTAACGGGGGCTGGTGCCTAAGTTACTGCTGGCCTGAAAACATTTACGTGGTCACGAAGCATATCATACATCTCTCAAATACTTCTCTCTATCGATACATCTCTCATATGCCATCTGAAGAGTTTTTGCAAATGAAATTTAATTTATTTCTTCAAATGCGTCTCATTCATAGCACCTGATGATTGTATAGCTGTATATATACCCCTCCGTGAAGACCACACAGTAGCAGTCAAAAACTCCTGTATTAATTGGAATTAACAAATAAAAGTGTGTTAATTTCAGTGCTATTGTGCCATGCATTTGACAACCAAATACTTGCTGTATAAACTGCTTGTAGTATAATTCATTCCTTTTTAGCAGTGCAAACTCTCTAATAAATGATTTATACTTAATATACCCGTTCGCAAGAACTCCCTCAGGGCGCCGCCATCCTGCTCGCTTGCCGCACGCTTCGACGCGGCTGCACATGTGACTCTCCGTTACTAAATGTGGAACACACCATAGAAGAGAGGTTACACTGCTTTATTAATAAAAGCCTTGTAAACATAAACTGTGACTGCTGTAGCAGAGAGCTTTGTAAATCTGCAAAAAAATGCATGTTGGAAAACAGCTGGGGCACCACTCCCTTAAATGCTTTCAACAAAATGTGGAAGTGGTTCTTAGACCACTCCCACATTTTTTTTTTTTTTTTTTTATATTTTCAGCACTAGCAGTTTATATTTTCAGCACTAGCAGTGATTTATTGCTAAGCAGGCCAGGTGCAGGTGTTCATCAGAAATTAAAGGAAAAGCTTTTCTAAAACAGTAGTTGTATTGAAATGCCCCCCTCTCTCTTCCATTTCTTTAAGAGAAAATTTGTTTTAGGGAAAATGACTCCTTACAACTGTTACTTGCAGCAGCAGTTTATGAGCAGTCTGTGCTTTAGTCAGTAGGTGTAAAACATTGTATGGTGTTTGCAGAAGGTGAATTCTTATATTTAATTGTATTCCCTTGCTATGGTTTTGCTTTAGTCAAAACCACAGGAACCTCATGTGGATAAATAGGTCTGCTGTTTCGGTCAAGATAGTCACTATCTTTTTCCATGCTTCTTCGCCAGAACGTTTTCATCATTTAGGAATTATAACTTCCTTCTTATGCTTGAAATTTACTCAACAAAATTTGTTCCTGAACCTAAGACAATATTTCACAAGAATGAACTGTATGCACAAGAATTACTATCTAAGAACATAATACTAGGAGGCCTGAAAGAAGCAGTACATTGGAAAACAACAATGGAAGTTCAGTTAGTCATCAATTACTCTTCACATATAACATCTGCTAAAAAAGGGGTTACAACCCTTTTTTCTTAAATAGATTTAGCTAAGTTTACAAAACTTTTTATGCACATGAGAAACCAAACAATTATGTTTACTCTGTTGTTTTTTCTGGGTCAGCGCTGTTCCGCAGGTCCTCAGCCACTCCACGGCCGCTGCTCTTCACTTTCCGATAAAGAACCACGGCTGGGGCCAGGACTTCGCTTCCGCAGCCTGGGTTTTCGAGCCGGCGAAAAGGTGGTTTGACCTCATGAGCAACAGGCACCCGGTCATTACTATCAACAAACATAACTTGACGATCTTCACAAGCGCCTTCGAGTTCCTGACCATATTTCATCACTTTCTTTACCGGCTGAAGATAGGAAATGGGACAATCCAGCCCGAACAGCCAGGGGTGGTGCTCTCGACAAATCGGTACTGAACCTGCAGAAGATACTCATCGACAGGCACTCCTTTTCTTTTGCTTTGACGTCCCGGTTCACCCAAGACTGCCTGGAAAACTTGTTTTCGGTAGTGCGACAGGACAATCCAATGCCAACTGCCTTGGGAGTGTAAAATGGCCCCGAATTGATAACTCTTTAGAAGTACCTCAAGGCTTGCAAGGCACACTCAAGGTCAGCTTGGTGAACGGTGACATCGTCGATGCCCCCTGGGGCTGCCCCGGCCCCCGACACCCCCTCCCCCCTGATGCCCGCCGCGAGACAAGACTTTCTCAGCCGGTGTAGCCTTCAGACAGGACGTGACCAGAAAGAGGATGGTGTAGCAGGTCGCCAGCGGGGCCAGGAGGCTCCATTCGGTCGGCATACTGACGGGCGGACACATCCCTCCCCTCGACCTTTTCCGCCCTAAGCCTGAGATGGGGCGAGGGTTCCTCAACCTCGTGTTTCGTGCGGAAAACTTCCGACCCGGGTTGGAGCGTAGCGGGCAGTCGCCCGGCTTGTCGCTGCCCTCACGGCTTGGGTTCTACAACACCCCTCCAGCAGGTGGGAAGCAGTACCAACCGCTTTCCCCACCAGTAGCAGACCAGGCGGGCAAGGACGAGACTGGGCTGCCAAGCTCCGAGCCGGCAGTCTAGTGCCTCCGTTTGCGGAGGACCTTGGCAGGGCGGCGACATGGTATGCCAATGAGGCGGCGGTCGCGGGAACTTAACCTTTTTTGGTGCCGTTGCCGCTGGCCAGTTCGGGGCTACTCTTATGATCCCGTGTTCCTCCTCTTCGTCTTCTACTGGCCATGGGGGAGTCTCTGCACCCCACCCACCTTCATAGAGGGGCTCTTTTGTGCCAGCACGACCCTCCTGCCCCCGGCCTGGTAGGATGAGCTCTCCGTCAGCGATGTGATTCGCATGGTTAGGACTTGCGTCCCCCCACGACCCGGGGGCAAGACGACCGTCCCCTCCAAGGACTATGTTGCGGCGCTCCTCCGTGACCTGGAGGATGACGGACTTGCTCAGCGGCTCTATCCCCCTTGCACCAAAGGTGATCTTGCCATCAGGAGCTTGAGAATGGTTGACTTCGTGACCCTCCCCCGTCCCCCGGCGTACTCAAGGCCCGGCTCGAGGCGCTCAAAGGGTTCGACTACATCTGTGCGGTAAACATTTTTGCGGCGGCCTTCCTCTTTGCCGACATGGAGTGGTGGGCCTTCTGGAACACTTCTGGTGCTTTTGGCGGCAATTCGGACCACTACCACTCCGTGACCCGGGAGGGGGGGGACATCACCAAAAAGTACCGCACCACCCTACCAGCAGACCAGCACATGGTACTTTACGAGAATGCCTGCCTCTTCGGAGCTTTGCTTCCCCCAGTGAAAGGCTGGGACCCGGTCGCGCAGGCTGCGGCCCTTGCCGGCGGAGGATTCTTGGACCATGGTGTGCCCCGGCTTCCCGGGTGGCATCAAGAGGCAGTTCTTGCCCGCATTTTGGACTTCCAACATTACAGTCGCGTCCACCATTCGACTACAGAGACCCTCGCAGCCTGGCTTGAAGCCGGGGACTGGGAACGGTTCGGCTCGGCCAGTTTCGGGAGGGTGTGTTATGAGGCCTCGACGTCAGAAGGCACGAAGCGAGGGCACTTCAAGGCGCAATAGAATCTCCTAATGGATGTGACGGATTTCGACGAACTCTACGAACGAGTGACCTCCTACGCATTGCAGGAGGATCGAGCCTTGATCAAATCAGAAATCGGAAAGATCCGCACCGTGGTGGCCTCCCCCCTGGAAACGTACCTCCAGATGAGTTGGATGTATGCTCTGGGAGGAGCTTCTACCTTTCTTGGCCTGGAAACATGCTTGAGGAGCCGCTCGCCCTGGAGCCTGCTCGGAATGAGTGTACCTACCGCCACCTCCAGCAGGGTTTTTTTTTCTTTGCCATATGACTTTGCGTCATTTCACCACCAGCCTACGAAGACGGAGATACAGCACTTCCAGACAGTGATAGACGATGTGGCCATCGCGGCGACAGGCCCTGACCAACATGCTGAGGCCACCGCCATACACTCCTTGATCCGGGCGGGTCACGAGGCAGCCACGCTCCACGCCCTAGCCGGGCTCGGCAGTGAGAATGTCTTCGCGGTGATGGGAGGCTTGATGTCCGGCCTTCGCACTGCCTCATCTGTCGGGTCTGGCTGGAACAGCGTACTGGGAACTGTGGCATTTGACTTTCTCGCCCAATTCGCCTGTGCAGACGTACTGGCATGTTCCACGATAGAAATCGGGGGGACGACACTAAGGTTGTCACCCCCCACTACCTTGATGCCCTGGGAGTTAAGCTCTTCTATGATGTCCTGGGGGCGATAGCCAACGACTCCTGGTTTGGGCTCTATCGCTCCAGAATCGAGTTCTTGCAGATCGAGATGAGCGACCGGGCGCGTGGCTACCCCATGCTCTCGGTCCCCAGGCTCACTCAAAGGCGGCCTTGGAACTCCACTCCTTGGCGAGAGGAAGCCGTCCTCTCCGATTTGGTCGATATATGCTCGGCCCTCCACCGTCGTTACCCCTTTCCCGCGGCAGTTGATGAGGTGGAGGGACACTTGCGCCAGCGGTGGTTCAATCGTCTTCACCTTGATCCTTGACTCGGTGACATCCCAATCAACTGTGGAGGCCTGGGACTTTCTCCTTGGGCGGGAACAATCGCGGTGAAGCAGTGGGCTTTGGCCCCCCTTGCACCGGTCCGGATCACGAACCGGACTGGATACCGCCAGGCGCAGGTCCGCAGGAGCTTCGCCGCACAACCTTGCCATCTTGGACGCGACAGCCAACCAGATCGCCACGACTCTCTTAACTGTGAAGTTGGCAGGAGACGATGTGCCGGCCCTTCTGCCCGAAATTCGGGATTGTTCACGAGCGGAACTGGCTCGGCGTGAGATCTCCGAGGTCAGCCTTACAGTTTTTAGACCTTCAATTAATCGAAGTAGGAGGTCTGCGGTGGAGCATGTCAGAAACACAAATTCAGCAATCTGTTCCGGTATAACAGCAGCTAAATTTCAGCACTGAAGCCAGCTGGCTTGCCCGGGTAACGTAAACAGACACAGCAACACTGTGGTCATCTGACTAGCTCACTGCCAACGTCCCGAACACAAACCAGGATAATGAGGACCTTCTCTTTCTTGACCAAGAAGTTTCTCGCACCTCCTATCTGAAACTCCCTACGAGATGGTCAAGCCGCGCTGTGGCTCCTAGAGCATGTATTTCGCGGGGAAGCTAAAGGCAAGTGAGAGCATTGCTTAAGCAGTGAGTACAGCTTCGAAATGTCTCCTGCAACCGGTTGCTTCATGAATCATGTAAATAGATAAAAGAATCTCTTTCGGCAACAGACCTTCCTATTTTCTTGTCGCGACCATGCCTCCAAGGCCACTGAGAGCGCAGAAAAATATTTATGTTCCTGGCTCCAATGATGGCCACACCACTGGTAATTCTAGTCTCGAAACAATTTTACTCAAAGGAGCACAGGAGGGTACTGCTTCACCTGTTCTGGTTCACTTCAGCCAAATAAATAACATAAAAATCACCAGGAGTGAAGAGGCAGGATTCTATAGTGTGCCATCAGAAATCTAAATGTCACTAGAAGTTCATGGCGTGTGTTGCTGCAACAAGATGGTGCCAGTTGTTCGACAGTGGCATCCACCCATGCGAACAGAAGTGCAGATCCCCGTGGATCAAAGTGTCTGTACACGGGTCACAAAAAGAAGGAGGACTTGATTGGAACTCCGAGCTGGCTTGAAGTCTCTTCCTTTGCTCAATGTTCCACTTTGGTCCCGGGCCACCGGCATCAGGCATCCACCGCACCATGCAATGTAAGCCTTTCAGTCTAAGCTCGTCTGTTTTCGCAGCCTTTGGAAAAAGCTCACTGTCTTACCGAACTTATTTTTGCATGGCTCTGTGTTCCTTGTTGCTGCACTCCTGTCCAGTATGTTAATTCTGTGAAGTATCTTGGTATCTTTTTTGATTTCGATTTATCATGGAATATGCATATGGCTTTTGTTGCAAACCGTCTCCGAAGTGTTTCATGCCAGCTTTAAAATTTAAAAATGTTTCTTCTGTTTGCAGTGAGAAAGTTGATAATGCATTCTCTGGCCTATAGTGTGCTCCGATACGGCATTACTCTCTTTTTTAATTGTTCCCTGCAATGGCACGATAGAATCGATGGTATCTTGAAGGGGATGTTGAAAAGTGTGTCTTACAATTTATCGCTATGTTCAAGTGACAATATCTTCGCCTTGCTTCAGTTACCTTGTTTTTATTCTCTCTTTTTGCAAACTGTCGTGCAGCACTACTTTTGGAACAGGGACTTTATCATTCAAAGAGTTGCACCACAAACAACAAAATGTAATACTCGCTTTGAAGTCCCATGTGTATATAGTCGCTATGGGGACAGCATTAGGGCATTTTATTTTCCGAAAATATTCAACGCATTACCTGACTCTATATTTATTTCCAAATCGAATTATCATACCTTAAAAAGCATGTCAAGAGACTGTTTAATGGAAGAAATAAGCATTCTAAATTTTGAGTACCAGTCGCTAATTTGTGTTGTATTTTTGCTGTGAAGAATGTGCTTCCACTGCCAGGTCGCGCCACACAAGCCCTAACCGGCTTCGGCAGACCTGACATTTTGTACTGGTGATTTTGATCAATAAAGACTATTATTATTATTATTATTATTAGTCAGTTTACAGGCCTTACGAGGCACTGTTCTTTCCATAGCTTTTCATGTCTCTTTCCACCCATTCATAGTGGCCATCCATTACTGCTACAATTTGGTAACGAGGTCTTTTCTTTTTCATTTTTCCATTTTTGCCCCACATGAGCTTCTAATCAGACTGTCCTGGAGATGAGCGGTGGCAGCACCGGCATGTATAGTTTTCTTCCTTTGTGTGACAGGTAATATTTTAGCGCTTGAAATGTGAGGTCCCTTCCGAATATTTGCATTTGCCACACCTTTTTGATATAAAATGTAGTATGTACTATCGCAAACAGAATGAGCTAAAACAGCACTCCAGCCTGTGCACAATACTACCCGAGCCGCCTGTCGCATCGCTCTGCGAACACGGTGCACCCTGAGGCAAAGATAAATTCTCATTTGCGCTTGCTGCACTTTTCCGGCCGCCTGTTAGCGAAAATATTAGTTGATCGAACCACCATCATAATGCGTGTTTCGTGCAGCCCAATGTTCACGTTTTCAGCTAACATGCATTTCAGTGCATTTAAAAGTGTTGCAGTGGAAAATGCGTTGTCACGCTCATACCTTTGCTATCCCACTCTGGCAGGTAGTTTCAGGATAAATGTTTTATTAAATGCATATTTATTCATTTTTCGATAGAATAATTGTAACTTTTTTTTACGGAAACAGTTCAGTGCCGTAAGCAGAGAGCGGTCATGGCAGAGGGGCAGTTTGGATATCGAACCATCCATTCTCACTCCCCAAAGTCTAGGCACTCCCTCCCACACCTCCACTTCTTTCCCCTTGGCCGCAACGCATTTGAAAGAAGCACAGGAAAGGGTGCAGCTTTGCCCTGTGCCAAAACAAGGGGGGGGGGGGGGGGGGGGGGGGGCTGTCGAGCTGGCAGATCCTTCCCAAAATATAATTCGGGATGCGCCACTGACACAGTAGTATTACTGCCGTGTTATAGTGCATTCGCCAATGTTCTCTGATGGCGGACGTTTCAGTCGCTGCGTTCTAGATAACAGAATTAACTAAAGTCCGTGACGGCTAAGAGCGAACGAAGGCTGGAGAGGAGGAAGCGGATGAGACGCTGGAGTGGGGAAGGGGAAACCTTCTCTCCTCTCTATAGTTACATCTGCTTTTTCCTCCCGGGCCTTCGTTTCCCTCGCCCTACATTCTTAGCCTGTCACTGCCTTCAAAGCATTAAGACTGCTGGCATGGGAATCTTTACCGTGCATCACACAGCAGTGATTCACTCTTGTTCATCAAACAATGCTCAATCGAATTAAAACAGCTAATGTAGGAAATCAAACGGAGGAGCCCTGGGTTCTACAGCGCAATCAAAACGGCGAGCAGGTGTTCCAAAGTGCGACTTTCGAGCATTGAAACGCATGGTGGAGCGCATCAATCAAAGTGCAACGTAGAGAACGCATAGGTAACATGCGATGACGAGGCAGCCAGCCGCGGGCCGCATCAGCCGAGGTCGAGGGTTAAGCAAAAACCGATAGGGGCATTGGGGGGTAAACAAACGCACGAGGTGCAGCAAAACCAGACGAACTTGCAGGCCGTATTGTCCCCTCGAAGAAAGAACCGTGGCATGACAAAGCACAAACTAATTGCAAAATTTTTTAAGACAAGTTCTGTAAAAACCCAACTTCTTTTGTGCTTTTTTTTTTTTTTACTTATTATTGGATAATTAGTCAAAAATTACGGGGCCCAAGTGCAGACTGCATTTGCTATTCATCAGAGACACGTCGCAACATGTCGAGAGTGCCGAGAGAAGAACGGCGACACATTGTGAAGCTGAGCTTGAAAGCATATTCGCAGAGGAGAATTGCAGACATGACGGGAAGGTCAATAGCAACTGTGAGCCTCAGCTCGAGGATGCACCACACAGAAGACATCCTCAGGTTACGACAAAGGAGGAGGACCTCCAGCTCGTCGCAGCCATAGCCAGCAAGCCCCTTCCAATCAGCTCGGGAGGTTCCCGACACCCTGGGGATCGAGGCGTCCGCCCGGACAGCACGCCGCAGATTTGATGAGTCAGGGCTGTCTAGTCGGACACCAGCCCAGAAACCACTCCTCAGCGAATCAAACATCATGGACAGGCTTCGATTAGCCGGGGTCCACGAGGACAGGACGCGGGACGACTGGGGCAGTCATCTTCTCAGACGAATCAACGTTCACGACGCAGTGGGACCAGGGTGTGCCGGCCAGCAAACTGCCGGTAAGAAAAGCTGAATCATGTTTCCAGACTTTGTTTTCCGTTAAGTGACAACTGTTGCCACAAAACTGACATATGGACCATGTGCTTTCTTAGCTACAGCCCGCAGTTCATCAAGGAGGTAGCCTCCAGCGGTCGCATCGCTGTGAAAATCTGGGGCGCCGTCTCTCGAGAAGGAATCGGGCCTCTTCAGGATTGAGGGCAGCTTTACTTCGGACAGTTATTGCACAATAAATGACCACGTCGTGCTGCCCTACGCCCTGGATGGCCCGTTTCCTAATGGGAAGTAGGTGTTCCAACATGTCCCGTCTCCAGCCCACACCTGCCGCAAGGTCCGCTCTCCTGGAGGAGTGCTGCGCGACGGAGCTGTCTCGGCCCCCAAAAGGAGCCGATCTGAATATTATCAAACACATTTGCGGGCGCGTCAAGGTAGCCATGTCATGGCCCCTCCACCGTGCCACTGCCGACGAATTGTGGGAAGTGGTGAGAGGTGAATGGGAGAGGTTTCGGGCCGAGCCAGACTTCATGGCCGCGCTCCATGATTCCTTACCAGAGAGGATGAGAGCTGTAGTTGCAGGTCAGGTGAGAATGATACAATATTAACTTCTTTAGTTAGTTTTAGTGCGCTTCAGGACCCCCTGAACCGGACTTGTGCCGATTGGAACAAAGCTTACTGCTATGGTTGCGACACACCGTTTGACGCCAATAACCAACGCATACTTTTGTGTGGTGCATCCTACATCCCGACCTTCTTGTATAGTGCAGTTCAACTTCCACACGCTGACTATTGACCTTTGTGTTTGACACTGTCCTCTGCGAATATTTTTTCGATGAAGTTTTAAGTTCCTTTTTCTGGCAAATATATGACTGTTTGTCACACTTTATTAAGACTAGGAATTTGTATATAAAAAAACACTGGTTTTTTGTCAGCAACTTGTTTTGGCTGAAACAAACACGTGGGCCCAGCAATAAAAATTATCTTTTCAAACCTTTTCATACCAATAAAGGTTACAAAACCTCCGCAATGACATGTATGGTTAGAGCTTCTTTTTAAACAGCTGTGCACAATGAAAAAGAAAAAAAAAAATAAATACCTTGGAGTCGGCCTAAATCTCGTATACAGATTTTGGCCTATATTTCGCGATGTCCTGCTTTGTGCATGCACTTGAAGAAAAACAACGTACAATGGCTTTTGATGAGACTTTAAAAAACGATAATCGTAGTTACAATTTAAGATACTTAACATTTTTTGTTCACCAGTCAGCATTTTTTCTATGTGATTCTATGTGATAGAATGAAGTAAATCAACTGCAAAAAAAAATTAAAGACGTACACTAAAAAAAATTAAAGACAGCACAAATGGCTAAGCAACTCGAGACTGAATATGTTTATATTAATGATTCTTGTCTGGGACAGAGGCACATGATGTCTGTTGTACTGCAGCACCGCTGCACACTTCCTTGCCACCCACGCAAACCGACTCTTCCGCCAATTTTCTGAAACTGCTCCGAACGACCGCCTTCGGCGGTAATTTATTGTACTAGCCAAATGTCTAGTCACCTAAGTAGTGACGCACCATGAATGGATTAACAAGATTCCCCTTGAGAACGGGCAGAGGAGCAGAACTATTTTTCCCCCGCTTTATTTGTTTTTGTTAAGACTTCTCTATATACTTCGTCCCTATCTACTGATTTCTGCACCCAAAAGTCGCAGCAAGAGGATGGGCGTTGGACGAGCTCCGCAAGCTAAGCACAATTTTTCTGATTTCAAGGCTAGCTAAAAGTGTGTTATTTTAGGTAATATTAGTTAAAGGTCTAGCAAATCTTTTCAAAGTAATTTTGTATTTCTAGAAGTATTTTTCTTTGAGTTCCGAGAGTTTTTCTTGGAGCGATCCCCAACCGGGAAAAGCAAAGATGGCTGCCTCTTAATTTTACGCACGAAAGACAGGTTTAAGCGTTTGCTCACGAAAACAAAGTTAATTTTCGTGTTCCACTTGTTTGTGCGAAGAGTGGGTTTCTCTTCGCTCTAGACTATACACTTTTATTTTTATAGCAGTCTTAAATTTTGAGGCAGTGGGGTGCTAGAGGGGGTGGGGAACAAGGAGAGCTTGAACTTCGCAGGCTAAATCCCATTTTGGGGGGGAATTTCTTCATTAGCTAGCCTTTCAATCTCGGTACCCCCGTTCTAGTCACAGCCTAGCACCACCCTTTTCAAATGGTGCGGATATGGTGCGATAGCCATACAATCTTTTTTGCCTCGCGCAATTTTTCCGCCAAACATGCCATTTGTCTTTCTTATTTTTAGTAGATTAGGGGTTGCACCTTGCATCACATGAATAAGGTTCATTTTCATGCTCTATGTGACAATGCGAACTCGTGTGCATCTTTTTTGTTTTTATAAGATGATTTCATTTTTATTTTTTTTGTTTTAAGAGACGAAAGGTAATTTACAAGTATTATTGAGCACGACAAGAAATTGACGAGGGTAGATTATGTCTGCAGTACAAAGGGACAGTTGTCAGCCTACAAATGGCATGACAACAGAAGTGAAACAATGTTGTGCGAGTGTTTGGACCCCTTCAAAATGGAATAAGTGAACCGTACTCCTCCCGGTGGAGCCAAGGTAGGCACGACGTGCCTTAAGTTAATCTTCCGACCACACAAGAAGAGAGGAGGAAGTTTATCAGTTTAGCACTTTAACCATAAAGGAAATAGGCATGTTTCACAAGAAATCGAAAGAGGCATTCCCTTGCTCAGGTGACAGTGGCGGCTAGTCTCATCAAGAGATAGACGACCGATTTCGATCTTGACGAATCGCCGTTCGTGTTCAACCCACCGGTGTAGCCTGCCAACGGTAGTTTCAGCTAGTTCTTAGCAAAATACCAAGCAGCATTACTCAGATGACAGCGGCAGTTACTCTGATCCAGAGATAAATGATTTAGACCTTGACAAATCGCTGTTCGCATTCCATCCACAGGCGTTGCCTGCCAACGGCAATGCAAACAACGGTAGCTTTGGCTGGGACCGGTAGAACCCAGAGAGGCATGACTAATGAGAATGTGTTTCCAAGTTCCATTTAGTCTCAAGTGACTTTGTACTGACCACCACTTACATGCAATATCCGCTGCTGCGGGGAATGACAACCTTCACCGTGGGATGAAGATGTGTATCGTGCGTAAGTGGCCGCAATGAATCCACATTGCACCAACAGTTGAATCCCACGATATGAGCTATTTAACTGCCCTGCCTCTGCAGAGATCTGCTTCACGCCCCCCACGTATGATGCAACACTCCAACATACCTGGAACATGATGACGCCACAGAGCTCACTTGTGCTACAGTCCAACTTTTCCCAGCTACAAGTCAACAAGCATTTTTTAAGGGCTGGCTGATATTTCCCCAGACGGTACACTTACTTTCGCCTCATAACCATTCACGGGGTCAATCTCCGACAAGAAGTGTGTTGAAAAGAGTGGGTTTCTAATGCTTTCTTTCGATGATGGAGACTCCATCATGGTGGATAAAGGATTTAAGATAGAAGACCTCCTAAAGAAACCCGAGGCTAAACTTCCCTCCTTTCCTTCGAAAGGGCCACTTCCCGAGTGAACTGAAGGGAGACGGAAAGAACTGCTTCACCACTTATCCATATGGAGCGACGTATCCGGAGGATCAAGAACTTTCAGAACTTTGATGGGCCCATTTCTATCTCAGTCGCTCCGGTTGAGAGCGAAATGAGGACAGTTTGTGTGATTCTCAGCAACTGCAAAATTGCAAGCTTCAACGATGAGCCTACTTAACCCTGTAATGCTTAAGGGGAGACACTGGCGTAATTATTAACTTTTGAACTCCTCGTCCGATTTTAATGAAATTTGGAGAGTGCATTTATGAGCAGATGCAGGGGCACTGTGCAAACTTTGACTTCTATAGGAGAATTATGTAAAAAGTTACATATTTGTGTATGAGGCTGTGGCACCTTTCCTTAGGAAATCTATCGTATGAAAATGAAATGTTAAACCACTGTTTTTATTGCTTGGATATGAAGTAGAGGGTATGTGGCTTTGGGCTATCTAATTTGTATGATTAAAATGTAAATATTTCGGAGAGAAATTCTGTCTCCAAAAATCATATGCACTTTCTTTGAATGCCATTTTGCCAAAATGTCTTTTTTTCTCAGTGATGACTTCAACTTAAAACAAAATGAAGTAGATAGCCCAATTCCCCAGTAAATTTCAGTTAAGAAACACTTTGAACGAGTCACCTGGATATGTTTACCATCAAACGATAGATTCCTTGCTACAAAGTTTGCAGCAAAAAAGTGAAACTGAGAAAAACGCATTCAAACATTGAGCACCTTTACTTTATTAGTTTGGCCCAGTCTGTGTCCACTAAAAGGCGCCGGCAGAGTAGGTCTCCCCTTCAGCTGCCTGGTCCCTCTGTGCCTTGGCGATTGCTGCCAGCTTCCTTTGCTTATGGGCCACTTTCGAAGAGTTGAGGGCCTTCTGCTTCGCCTTGGAGACCTTGGCTTGGAGGGCCTTGTCAGCGTGCTGAACCTGGTGGCTTCCGGGCTCGATTCCCATTTCATGAAGGGCCCTCTCAAAGCCCTTGGGGCCCAGGTTGAATTCCAGGACGGCAAGAGCCACGGCAGTTTCCACAGTTCTTCGAGAGGCGAAATCCGTCTTGGGACACCGCCTCCACACCAGAGCATTGAACGACTCGTTGTTGTTCTGCGTTCCCATCCTAGCACACCTCTCGAGTAGGTCCTGCCTTGAGAGTCTATTGTAGAGGGGCACCAACTCCTTTGCGATGTCTCTGGAGAAGGCAGGGCGGTGTGGCTGTGGCTTCGTCGGCTCTCCTGCTGCCTCCAGCGCTTTCTGGCGATTGAAGTGACACCAGGAATGTTCTCCATGAGGGCAGGCCTGATGCCGGGGCTCTTCATCGGTGGAGTAGCTGTGGAGGAGGCTGGCAAACACTGCCTTCTGCATGGCTGGAACGTCTGGGGCACTGGTCTTCAGTGCAGATGCATAGTAGCTGGTCAATTTCTTCATGACAAGGTTCGTTAGTTTGCCCCTTCCACCGAGACCTTTTTTTGTTTTCTTTAGGGCCTCCTTGCCAGCATACATTCTTTTGGCGACGTGGTTCACACAGTCTTCTTTCCTCATGCCCTTGTCGTAAAGATCAAGTCCCGCAACATGGTTGAAGGCTTTACTGTCCCCGTCGCACAGCACTGTCACATACTGCAGGTTGTGGAGTTGGACGGACCGACGGAAGATCTGTCTGCTGCTTGCAGCTCCATCGCATTTGCAGACCCAGCAAAGTTCTTCTGGCATACTGCCCTGTGATTCTCGGCCCAGTCTTCATGGCTGTCAGATCCCTGCGCAGGTCCAAGGCTACATCCATGGCAATAATTGCTCTGGACAGAATAGTCCAAAACTACCGTAATATCCCGAGTCATCGCCCATCCCCGAGCCATCGCCCACCCCACTTTTTGGGCCAATATCGATTTCCGAAAAAACACCGAGTCATCGCCCACCCCTTCAAATACCCCAGCGCGGACTCTGCGATCCGCGAACACTCATCCTGCCCGAATGACGCGGCCGCGGGCCTTACAGTTGGAGGGCGTCCGTGACAAAGTAAAACGAAGGAGGGAAAGACACTTCTTTTTGTTTACGCATTTCCTCCGTGAGCGACCCCAAAGTGGTCGTGTATCCGTGCGAAAAGAAAACGATGGAGATAACAAAATAAGAGCTTGTTAATGTAACCGCAGAGTGTTAGGTCAAAGTCTGTCTCCGCCGAAGTAAGGTTACCGCGAACCCGCTCCTTCTTCCCGCCCGTCGCGACCGCGGTTGTGCAATATTTTAGGCAAAGCAAACGCGTAAATAAAGCTTTGCTGGAACGCCCTACACAGACGTTTGCAGAGCGTCCCAACCCTGCATTGATAGCCCGCCGTGCACGGACGCACGTATGTACGCACCAAACAAGAAAGTTGCGCAAGAGCTTGCAATTGACAAGGCGCCCGACTTGGCCCCACGCCAAAGTATTTGCCAACGCGACCGCCGGCTTTCCCGCTTTCCCAGCATTGCTCTTGGTCGCTTCTTTGGTCCGCTCGCTCGCTCGTTGCGCCTGGTCGGTTTTTCTATTTTCTTGTAGACTTTTCTTTCTTTTTTTTACTAACTAGGAGAATATAGTGGTGACATTCTTTCACGGAACAAACGTTCGCGCTATATGCAGATCGGCAGTGTTTCTAGCGCGTATGCAAGCAACGGACTTCGCTATGGTAAAATATTCTTTCGTGAGCATTTTTTTCTATAAAACAATGAAACTAAATCGAGTTTTGAGTTTGAAATAATCCTTGTGCATCAGCGCTAGATACGCAGAGAAAAATAGGCGGTTTTTTCCGCTTTTTCAAGTGTTTGTGCTCACCCACCGAGACATGGCCCACCCCACTTTTTTAATGAATTTCACGCGGTAGGGGGGTGGGCGATGACTCGGGATATTACGGTAGTCCAGTCTCAAGCTCGATGGCAACTCCAACACCAAAGTGTGAAGTGTGCCCACGCTTATGCCAAGTGCTATCGTATGTCACACAAACGTCCATCAAATCACCGCTATCTGACTCGCGTGTTTCTCGTACAGCTTCTGCTGCCTTGCTCATTACGTTGCTGGCTGCTCTCACTGAGGCGTCGTGAACCTTTTCTCCCAGATCTTGATAAGATCGGAGATGCATGGGCGAAGGAGCATTGATACCGGCAAAAAAGTTCGTAAGCTTCGTGTATCCGATTCCACATTCACGAGACGCAAGAGAAATCCGTGCTGCCAATTCATTCTGCCGCGAGTGTCCGATGGTCGACGAGTGCGGCGTCCGAGCAACGTCCCCGCCGTCTGGGCAGACGACGACGAATTGCGCCTGAACTCCCTTGCCACTCTCGCTTAGCTGAAGGTCTGATCCACGGCACACCGGGCACAGAAGAGTGGACACCAGTGTCTCGATGGCAGATAAAGCAACCAGACGATAACCTTCGGTTGGGGCACCGTCGGGAGCAGCGGGAGCGTCCGTGGGATCCGCAGCGGGATCGCTCTCTTGCAGTAGCGAGATCTTGCACTCTATCGCCGTGAGCTCCTCCACAACCTCATAATCTTCAGGAAGAGACGAAGAAACGTCGGCTGGTTGTTCAGAGGTCAGGTCCTGAAGCGACGAACCGGGAGATGGTGACGCGCTCGGGAGCGAAGCAGCCGACGCGTCCGACGTGGTTCCGTTAGGGTTAGCGCATCGTACGCGTCCACCTGACGAGCCTCTTGGTTTCACAGAACGGCGGCGAGCTCCAAAGGCTTGGAGGGAATGCCGTTTAACGGCCGGCATCGCGGCGACGAGACCGTAGATAAAACGATAAAACTGTGAGAAATATATAACGAGCAAGCAAAAGAAGCGAACGTTCGGCCGAAGCAACGAGACGAAACAACAATTCGGGCGAGCGGATCACGTGGGGTGTCACGGGCCAATCCAGGCTTGAGTTTCGTTTTCAAGCCAATTATAGCCGACAACAAAAGGGCTCTGGCTTTGTTCATGCTTACTCTCGAACGAAGTTTACTATCGTCATAAAAGCCCGAAGAAACGACGCTTCCAACGAGGGTATCAACATCGTGGTAGGCCAAATGGGCGCGGAGCGGTCAGCATTTGAAAATGGCGAATATTGTCAACCGATCGCGCAACGGAACGACTCGGGGATAGGAGGCGCGTCGCCGACCTGTCGAAAATCTTTTATATCGGCTTAAATACTCGACGTACAGGCATGAAATTTTATGGAAGGGTGCATTATTAGTTTCTGAAATTAGTTATAACAAATTTGAAAAATGCACTTTTTAAAAAAAAATCAGGAATTGGAGCCCGTGTCCCCCCTTAACGTACCACATTTTACATGTTTCCTCCTGATCTTTTTATAACCGCATTTGGTGCCTCTCACCACCACCAAACCCCCCCCCCCCCCCCCCCCCAGTCTAGATTTTCCAAGAAGCACGGGGCTAGCATTGTTCCCTGTGGGTCGGGGCATGTTTACACTATACCCGTCTTGTGGTGCGAAGTATATTGGCCAGACAGGGCGCTGCGTTAATGACAGGTTACGCAAACACGAGAGATGTTGATGGGAGGAACAGGGAGTCGCAACACACGACTGCCGTTCACAATATGGCCTGCTCCTCATGTCGCCCTAGACAGCTTGCAGCCGAAGCCAGGAAAATTGTGAGGCAGCATCTGCTGCAACACGGTTCACCCAATGCCAACACCGTCGGTAGATTTAGGGTTTCAATTAGCTATAAATTTAGAAACAAAACAAAAAACATGTGACAGTAAATTAGGATATCTATTTAAGTAAGTTTCTCTATTTCAATTTTAAATTTATGAGAGTTATATAGGTTTCATGAATGTTTACAGAACTGTCCCGGTTGAAATGTGCAACGCCATGCAAGTGCAAAGCACTTGGCGGGAAGGCAGAAGAAAGATGAACGCTCCCGAAGCATCTAAGTGTAGGTGTCATTGTACTGTACGATATGTCATCTCGCCGCTCAATGTTCTCGGCGTACTTCGGCCATGCTCAACGGGCGTTTCCACAACCTCCTCGCATCCACCTCCATTTGTCGTGAATTGAAGTTTCTGAGTGCTAGTATTTCCCTCTTAGTGCATTGTTGATTTATTGTCACGCACATTTTTGTCGCGTCATATTTGGCATCCTACATGTTTGACCCGAGCTCAGCCTGCCAAGTGTTTTGGTTGCTGGGGATTCCATGTTGAAAAACCAAGTCAGCTCTTTCACATTGAAACCTAGCATATCTGTTGAAGTTCGGTCATTCAGCGGCAATAGGATCGAGCGGCTGTCCTTCACATTCGCCGACGCTTTGCCCAATTTTGACATATTGGTGGTGCACTTTAGCACTAACAACACCATTTGCCATTACGGGCATTGACCTGTCTCATGAGCTGGTGTGTCAGGTCCTGAAGGTCAACCCCAAGATCCAGATTGCCTTCTCGGCCATCCTTCTGAGGTAGACGAGCCTGCAGAAGAATGGTTGGTGGACAGTTAGTAGTGCCAAGGTTCTTCACAAGTAGAACACAAAGCTTAGAAGACCAACTTTTTATTTATTTTTTATTTTTTGCAAGAGCTATGTTGTAAGAAGGGTCATAGTTTTATCGACAGGACTGGCCAGGAGCAGCCAGTCCTGCCTATGTTACTTCCATCGCCATAAAGTTAAGGATGCAGACGCGCACGTCTTGCAACAGATGTGGTTTGAGTCCAGCATAAACAAACATGAAATACTTGTAGTGGCAATGTGGCCTTTTATTGGGTGTTGTCTAAAAATATATAATGCTAGTCTTAACTTGTAAAAGACCTCCAGCTGACATTTCGTGGTGAAACCACAAATTCCTGTCAATCCTGCATTATTGGCCACAAGGGGTACCTTGCAAGACACCAAGGGTTGACTTCGACTGCCTACTAAACAGGCTGCCTATTCCCTTAATATTTTATTGTGTCCGTGCAGCACTCGTTCTGTGGCCTAAACAGGTGAAAGGATCAACTGTGTACCTAAAATGCACACCAGTAGAATACCTGTACAGCATGTCTATCTTGGACAGTGAGCCGTCTGTCCAAACCACGTCACGCTGTACAGGTATTCGACATCTACGAAATGACAATATTCGGCGCATTTCCAAGTGAAGCAAAAGCTGCCCATAAGGGCGACTCAGTAAGCATGATAATCAACAATGCCCTGCGGTCCCACTCTGAGAGATATCACAGAATCTCCATGCTGTCCCGGTAAAAACAAAGGACAAGTTCGCAACAACATCTGTGCCACCTTAAGTCCTTTTGTGGCATGTCCTGACTTTCGGAAATGTAGAAGACAGTGGAGGACCATAGGGCAAGTTACCCAGAAACTATTGTGTTTGAAAAAGTGACACCCTACAACTTTGATTCTAATCTCAACTGCAAGTGTAAGGAGCATTCCTTGATACTTTGGTTGAACAGCAAGACTAAAGATCTGCGCATTGTCAGCTCGCACATCGCACTGGCCTACACATGCAGCGGTATGCTGAACAGTGCAGTTTCAAATATTCTGCGAAACCAGCTCTTTGGCTTACTCGCCAAGGACTTTGGAAAAGCTCACGACCAAGATAGATGCAGCGGCGACTTTGTTAAAGATGCAATAGACCTTATTCAGATTCGTGCACCACCTATCGCACACTGCGCCAACTTCTTCCCGTCGCCATCTTTGAGGCTACCATTAGAGTGGCTGAAGACCGAAAGAAATGCCGCACTACTGCTGTGTCCTGCTGTGTGTGCAACAGAGAAATAAGAGACCAACCAGAAAAAAAGTATGGACCGTAGCAAAATTGTTTTTCATCTAAATTACGGTTCTTGTTACTAACTGTAGAGGAACCGCAGCGTTTTGCTTACGATGTCCGAGTTACTCAAGAGCAGTTACACGAGTGCTGTACAGCTCTACCGCAAACTCAACACATCTCCTTGGTGTGTGGTGCCTCTGTACCACTCTTATATCACTGTATCATAACGAGCATACACGCTTTTGTCTAAAATTCGCTGCATGGGCACTCACGAGCCGAGGTTCATCTTGGCTAGCATCGCTCAACGTAGACAAGGCTTGCCCACTTTGGCTCTGTTAACACTACCTGATCTACGCCTCTGCGTTTGTTTCTGCAATGCTCTTTTTTCGGCCAAAAAAGGTCAATTTATACTGTATTTCTACACTACGCAAGAATAACCTCGTTTTGCAAGTGAGTTTTAATGCTACGAGCGAAGCCAATAATGTAAGTGCTCGCAACGTGTCCTGGAGGCCGGCCAGCACATGCACTCACGTGCAGGTTTTCGCCTTTCTGCTTCGCCTTGCACGTCTACCGAGACACAACCCACCCTTTGTGCAAATAAAGATTCGTATTATTATTAATAGACAAAAGTAGGGGTGCGGCGCATGGTTGCTGTAGTGCTCATGTAATTAGAGAACTAATCAACAGAGGGATTCCCAAGGGGTTTAAGCAGCATTACGAGAGTACAGGGGTGATTATTGACGCAGGTGAGATTGAAGTAGAGATACCAAGCTCGTTTTTCCTCCGGTCAGAGACATATTCCGTCTACAAGTCCACTAACACACTAAAGGGGCTAGTGGGCGTCTTGCCAGGCAGATACATAACATTTCTCTTGTCACTTTTTACTGTGTGTATCTCTAACAAAGAGTTAGTGCAGATGCCAACGATTTTGTTATGGCCGACAAAGGCTTTCAAACTGGTGACTTGCTCCAGCCTCTAGGAGTTCGACTGAACCTCCCACCATTTGTGAGTGGCGGACACCTCTTGAAAGAAGATGTTGCACACAGAGGAGATCGCATCTCTTCGAATCCACGTGGAACGACGAATACCAACGTACAAAATGTTCTCATATATGTGACAGCGCTCTTCCGATCAAGCTTGGTCTACCCACTAACCAAGTGTGGACCGTCTGTTGAACTTGTTGCAAGGTTCAAGTTGTGATCATGAAAGAGGAAGGAAGCCAGGACCATCTCTGATCTTAGAAACATTTTTGAAGCCAGGAAAGTACAGCTTACTTGGATGCACTTTTTTCGTCACGTTCTGGATAACAATATTTCTGAAGAATGTCGCACTGAATCGAACGTGCGTCCACAAGGCCTGGAAAAAGATGGATATAGAGCAGCAATATGCTGCACCAACAAAAAGCATTAAAATCTGACACGTCAAAACAGCAGAAACTTCAGCTTGATAGTGCGACTGACAAAACTTTGATCAGCACTGAGGTTTTGTTTGGCCGAACATAGCATAATACGGGGAGGGGTGCTCAGACTATTTATGAAGCCCGTGATGTCAAGAACCTACTGTGCCCCCTTCAGTCCCTATTTATGATCTGGTGTCGATAAAAATTTCATATTTTCTCATGTTTATGCTACAGTGGTATAGAACACGCAGAAAAAAATATAAGCACTGTAGAATGGATATTGTCCATTGCGTCTGCCATTATGGCAATTCGCGTTCTCTGTTACCAATACATTCGGATTCTCGTAAATTTTAGCACGGCCATGTAAATCACGACTCCCCAGAACAGCTTCATTTTTTTGTGGTGTTGTGCCCAGCTCAGTACCAGTCATTTGCAGGTAAAAGAGGTTAGAGCATAGGGCAAGAGTCGCAAAAATGCAGTCAGGTATGTAACTGCCGAAGCACTCGATGGGCTCAACTGGTGTTTGGTTGTTGGGGAAGACGTGACTACAAGCTACGTACCCTGGATCAAATTTTTCTTCACCCACTTAGTCCCTTTCTTGCGCTTTATCGTGACCTTCGTGGCATCTTCGTCTTCATCACACTCACTTGTTCGCGAGGCAGAAGCTGTTGAATCAGCATTTGACTAATCAAAATTGAATACCTAAAAAAAAATTTTGCATAATTTTTTTTTTTTTTTATTTTCCCAAAATTGTTTTTCCTTTTTGTAATGAGACCAAACCACCTGGACCAAGTCGTCGGACACCGTATTAGTTCACAGATGTGTTGAAGTTGGTCTGTGCGCACGCCCAGAGCACTGGAGTAAAATGGTTTCAGTGGACTTTGTGTCACCCGATGAGTTGTCTGCAGCGTTATCACAGTCGTCAAGATGAGCGGTGAATGATTGGTATCCTTTAATCTGCGAACATGTGTTAAACCGACATGATGTTTGTCAGCGAGGGTTGACATGTTTCTCTTCTGTGGACGGGAAGGATAAAGAATATCATTAACACGTATTGCTTAGCCTTCAGACTCTCGTGACTAACGGAATGATATGTAGTACTAAGGCGAATTTCTACCTTGTAAACTCTGTAGACTCTGTAAAAGTGCTCGAGTGACAATCGCACACATTATGTGGGACTGTACAAAGAGTCGGGAGGAGGCCAGCCGAGAAAAAGGGCTCCCACCCAAACTACAAGAAACCATCCGGAGTGAGAACTACGACACCCAACTCGAGGCCGTCCAGCAGGCCACGGCGCTCCTCGAGAGGCAACGCCCCTCGAGGCCGTTGTAAGCGACGTGAGGCCACGTCCTAGGTCCCTTGGGGCCGAAGCTGCAGGCACCAAATAAAGTTATTCTCTCTCTAGCTTGTAGACGATTCACCTTTTTGATGTCATGCTAGAGAGACCGCCAGTGACCAGTGAACTGGGTCCAATAAATTCACTTATTTCTCCTTTTCCTTTTATTTTGTTGATTTTTAGGTCGGGTTGCCCAACTTATCCACCAGTTTTTTTTTTTGTTTTTTTTTTAAATCATTTTCAAGTGCACAATTCATGTATTGCTGACGAAGAGCAAGGTGCTTCGTTACTAAGCCGCGCCCCTTGGCAGCATTGCAGGCTTTATTGATATATGCTGATATGAAGCTCCTTAATATTTCTGGAAGATCAACTGAGCATGTTAGTCACAGATGTTTGTTTCCTTTCTTTTCTTTTTTCTTTTACACGTAACGGAGAAGTAACCGCGACTCAGAATAAAATTTGGCAGCACTGAACCAACTATATGGTCCGCTAGCCCACCTTACCAATAAAATCACCACAGTATTGCATTCTTTTTTATTAGATGGAAAACAGACCGAAAACATTGATTACAGGAGTATATTGCACACAATGATTAACATATGGTATCAGAAACCAACACAGCCTTGTTTTCAGTTCCAGCAAAATGGCAGAAAAGCCACACTTTGGCAATTTTGTTAACATTCGTACATGGCATGCTTCACAGCTTCAGGTATTCTTTGGGGTTTGCATGTTTCGTGTTTCTTCGAAGATGGCCGTCAGCCAGTCTTTCTATACATAGTTTTCTTGCATTCACTAAATCAAGACGGTCAAGAAGCCGTTAGGCAGTTTCGGTTTGAAGGTACCATCCAGATCCAAATCCGGAACCCAGAGACAAGATGGCTGGACGTGACGGGTCTCAGAACAGCGCCTCCAAACGGTTCCTCACACGATGGATACTTTAGCATTATATAGTTTCGACGACGGATCCGTGGCTGTGGAGACAGTCAAGCTTATTAAGGACTACAATCCTGCGTGTCGTAATTCAAAATCGTGACCCAAGTACAAGGAGGGAGCACAAAAACAAAACTGGGTAAAGGTAGATTGGCCCAATGCCGACAAAGCCGGTCGGGCTACCAAAACCACGACCTTGCACCCAGCTCAGATTGTCCGTTTTGGAGGTATGTTATTCTGTTTTATAATTATTCTAAACCTTCTATGAGCAGGATGGGCTCGCTAGGTTTGGGTAGGCTGCTTTACATGCTGCTTTATAGGTCTATAGGCTGTCAAGTGTTTCAGGTGTTGAAATTAACTATATCTTGGACTTTGGTACCTTTTGTTTTGTCACTGTTCAGACTGCCGGGCCGAGCTTAAGGATCTGCTGGAGAAATTGGTCAACCAGAGGAACGCCAAAACAAAGAAGGACAGTGAGGTAAGCAAATTTTGGGGAACGGTATCTGTAGGCTTTACAATGTCCCATTGGATGTGCACGACTGGCTTGTCAGTCTTCTTTATTCTCACCTGTTTCCCCGTTTTCATTCCCCCCCTTGGGGGGAAGGGAGCACCTAGTTTTCATGGCAGCGATGGCCGCTTGCAGAAAGTGGTCGCCCTCCTTGGACAGGAAGTGGTCGTCAATGAGCTGCTGCTGCGTCTTCTTGCCCATGCCGTCCAGCAGGTAGTAGGTGCCCTTCAGCTCACCCTCCAGTGTGCGCAGAGTCAAGCTCACTTTCTCCTCAGTGTCGTGGTACTGGGCCTCCGTCAGGCCTGGGTTGAAAAGGTAGCCCGGCAACGAGCGTACACAGCGCACGCGGGTGGAGATGACGAACTGGCTGTCGGGGTACACGTTAATCAGGGGTACATGTTAACCAGGGGTACACGTTAACCAGGGGTACACGTTAACCGGGGTACAGGTTAACCAGTGCTGAAGTCTCCAAGTCCGTGGGCAAGTGCTTGTCTGTCGCCTTGAAGCCACCATGGCAGTCCTCGATCCCCGGGGAGAGTAACTCAGCGAACAGCGTGTACGATTTGGCACCCGGGTGCACAGGCCGACGTCGCTGTTGAGGTTCTCCACGCCGAACTGTATGATGTCGAGCAAGGTGGCTTTCATGGCAGTATTGAGAGTCTAGAGCTTTTCGAAGACATCTTTGGTGAGGTACCTCTTGAGCAGCAAATTGCAGCCCATAGCACCCTGGAGCTTTTTGAAGCCTGCACCCAGCTTGTCTAGCGTTGCCTGGACGACCATGTTGCTGCTTGAATTGTGATGACCACCGGAGTTCGACGGTAACCAGGCGCCGTACACGAACGGCACGACCGCACGCTTGAGAAGCGTCCTGCCTCCGGATATCATCTCAGCATTTCTTTTCACAGCCCTGATATAGTACCGAGTCGAGTCGGGAGGGTTGTAGCTTTGACCTTCGTGGCTGTAATGACACGGTTCCGGGTTCGTGATTGTCTGATTAGCGACGTTCAGTGCTACAATGTTGTCTTTCGGCCCGACGTTCCTTTTCGGCGGAACGGGCGGCGTGACTGGGTCGTGGGTCGTGGCAGGATAACGGAGGACCATACAATGGTGGTGAAACTCCGAACGGTAACTGACGTACGGTTTAAAGAACCTTTGAAAGGGCGCGAATTGGAGAGCTCGGGGCAGTGCGACGGCTGGCGGGAAGGACGGTGGAAGCAGACTCTGGCTTTCGGCGCACTGAGCTTCGACTGAAAAGTGCCGACTCTCGACACCTCCGCAGGAACGGGAGACGTTCACTGTGGTCCTGGTGTTAACGTCCACTCAGATGCGTGATCCACTCATGGCTACGGCATTGGCAGAGATGTGCTTGGCTGCTTGAGAAGGACTCTGCCGGCCGCTCCTCCCTCTGCGGCTCGTTACTCTCGTCTTGTTTTCCCGTTCCCAACAATACAGACCTCAAAAATATATGACGTATTGTGTCGGGCATGTGTTCCTATAGGGACGTCATTCATAGACATCTTCAGGCTGCTCACTGTAACAGCTGTTTATATAAAATTGCATTTTGCTTCCACTTTGCTGGGAGGGGTGTTGTATTGGTGGCCCAGTAAGAGGTTATACATGGTTAATGTTAGTGGGATAACACTGTGTATTGATTGTAGGTAACACCCCAGGAGGGCGTGTCTTGTCTTTTTCCTGCTGTAGCAGCCAACCGTCAGTGCAGACGCTCCTGGAGGAGCGTTACGTCAGACAGCTGTCATGGCCTCCAAAAGGCGCTGATATGAACATTATGAGCTGCACTGTCAGTACTAAACTGGTCTCTGACCAAACCTGGGCCCCGAGTCTAACAAGGGGCATTTGTCAAACAAAGTTAAATATTATGTGCATGTAATCATACTTTTATATACCTAGGCAAGGATAAGAAATGAATGCTAGGTTTTCAGTTGGCTACATCAAGAAGACTTTGAAACAGTCGCAATGTAAAGCAACTACAGGTAGGGCACTTCGAAGAGATAATATTTGTAATTCTGTCCACAGAATGTATGCAGGACAAAACGCCAGCTCAAGCGGAGGTTCCACTGTCAGCATGCCGAGCTGCAAAGGGAGTCAAGCAGATGCTGCAACATCATCATCGCATGCTGTGTTCTCCACAACCTCGCCAAGAGATTCCCCAGCGCAATGCCAGAGACTGCCATCCCCCCTGAGGTTTGCATGGATCTTGTGGCAGCCGGCCGTAAACTACATGTTTTTATTCGAGTGATTGCAACGCCAATGGCCAGGTAATGTCAATGTTTCATGTTATATGAAGGGTTGTGTTAACGCTGCGCATATCCTGCGAGTGTCTGCTTTGTCTCTACTTGTATGTGCATGTCTCATCAATATTTTAATGTTATGTGCACTATTCGGACAAATGAGAACGGTATTTCATAGATTTCTTGTTTTAGGCTCAATCACATATTTTCCGGATTGTCTGTCTTTCGTGTGGTAGTTGCAAACTCCTCAAAAACCTCACTGTGCTAAACACAATCATTTGTTAGTATTTGCAAAGGACACAAAAAAAGAAGATAAAACATGTTCTTCTGGTGAGACCGCACGTATATTTAATTATTTCTATACCCTATAGGTCCTCACAGGCATTACATAGGGGGAACAGTACAGTAATTTGAAGAACAAAAACCAAGCACCAACACACAAAAAAGAAAGATATAATGCATGCATACAAAAGATATTTCGACACATTCCGGCACTTTCACCAGTAATTGAAATTAATACTGTCGGCATACTATAAGAAAATAGAGATTGTCGACGGGTGAGTGGGGCTAGCCCATGCTCGTGATAAGCGAGGGGCAGAACAAGCCTGGACACCGTCAAAGGCGGTTGTCAATCCATGGATACCGATATTCTGGCGCCCAATCTGGGGCCCGAACCAACGACCCTGAGGTTGAGAGTCTCACGCTCTACGGGCTGAACTAGCCGGGCCTTTCGAGATGTCTTGTTGCCCTGGAATTGGTTGCTGTAACTGGGTCGATATTCGATGGCAGAGATTGTCTGTTCGTTGGGCTTCGAGCAGGGCTTCCCTGCTTACAAATGTACCCCATTAAAATTTCGCAATCATGACGGTGACGAGCTCCGCTTGTTCTGCTTGTTGGGGGAAGTGGAGCTCGGGGTAAGGCAACAGCCGCAATGTTTTGTATGCGAAGCCGATACTCAATCGAGAAATCATATTCCTGTAGCGTGAGGGCCCAACGAGCAAGACGTCCGAGGGATTTTTAGACCAAGTTAATGCTTGATGATCAGTCTGAATGGCAAAGGTAGCCCCATCAAGGTACATATAAATCTTTCTCAATCCAAACATTATTGCCAGATACTCCTTCTCGGTTGCAGTACAACTGCGCTAAACCCCGGTTTGTGTGTGGCTTGTAAATGCAACGGGACGCAATGCCCCATTATGTTCTTGTAACAGCACGGCCCCTATTCCATATTCACTGGCGTCCGTTTGTAGTACTAATGGTACATTAAGATTGGGAACTCTGAGAGGTGTGGCAACCACGATGGCTTGTGCCAATGTTTTAAAAGCTACTTCGTGGACTGAACTGCAATTCCATGTACACTCTTGATGTAATAGCTCATGAAGAGGATGGGCCGTGTCGGCACAGTTGGGGATAATGGTGCCAAAATCCTATCAGGCCAAGATACTGCTGCAAACTCTTTTTGTCTTGTGGCACAGAAAATGCCATTGAGACCTGTCTGTTTTTTCTGTTACTTCTGCTCTTCTAAAAAAACCCCAGTCTCAGGGTTTAACGACGAAATGGTTGACTTCCACCAGCTAGCCTGTACCTTGACTCTTTTCTCGCCATAATGGCACTTTATTTGCCCGAGATGTTCTACCCGACTTGACAAAAGTCGTATGTTCCCTGGGTTAATCGTTAGACTTGCAGCACTCATGTGCCAAAGAGAGGGGGAGTACTGTCAGCATACTATTAGAAGATAATGAAGACCGTCGCCGAGCGCACGGGGCTACCTTGTGCTCATAATGAACGAGGGGCAGAACGAGCCTCGACACCATCGAAGGTGGTTGTCGGTCCTTGGGTACCTATAATACATAGAAACATAGAAAAGGTACCAAAAGAACAGGTGCACAAAACAGAAGACGAAAATTTCAATTCAGCTTAGCCTACTCAACCAGCATTGTGTTTGCGACGGCAAAAGAAGACTCATTATCACTGATGGAGGAGGCTTCCCTTGCAAGGCTATTCCAATCAGAAATGGTACCAAGAGGCGAATTTTTGAACATGTTAGTTTGTGCACATATGGGGTAAATGTTAAAAAGGTGATCTAAACGGGGTGATATACGGTGAGCTGGCCGTAAGAAAACATCTCTGAAAGTTGAAGAGCTAGGGTAGAGTTTGTGAATAAATGATAGGCACACAAGATGCCTTCCGGTATAAAGGGGCGACAAGTTAAGGCGAGACGCGGGTCTTAAAATGGTAAAAAATCGCGAAATTTGGGGTTTTTCAAAAATCACATGTTTGGATAGAATATAGTCTGAAGTACCTGCCTGCGAAGTTTCAATGTCCTATTCGACGTCTAAGTATACAAAAAACGATAAATACGATGCCTCCGCGACGCTCAAATCGCGAATCCAACGCAAAAAAACAGTCAAACTGCGCGCCCGCGTCGCTTCACGACCGATTGTCGGATCGCGGCCATCTTGGTCTTGTTGGAGAGCTGGTTCTCTTCCCTACGTCCTCATCCCACTCACTATCGCGACAACCTTGAGAGCGTCCGCATTCCGCGGGTTTTCACGACCGGAATAACGATTGCTCATTGGCCCGCGCGCGTACGTCACGGGTACGTCGTGCCGCGCGCGCCTGTCATAGGCCAAGACGCGCCCCTTTCCACTTTTGCTCCTTTCCTCCTCTTGGCGCGCGCGCCTCCAGCAGCGCAAGGGGAGCGTGGAGAAGCGTCGTCTGCTTCGTTTTGGCCCGTCGCTTTGTTCGTTCCGCGGCCGAGTGCACGTTGTTTCGAAATTGTTTACGTTCGCGCGTTCGCGTCGGACATCGTTGGTTTCTCGCTACGAAGTTGCGGGAGTTTTATTTCGAGCGATCGAGATGCCGGGGGACTCTCGATTGAAAGAGAGTACGCGGCGGACGTTCGGGAGGAAGACGCGACGTGCGTGGAACAAGCGGAAGACATCACCTGCAAGTGCGCCGCTACGATCTGCGCCACTGCCGAACGCATTGGATCTGCCGGGACCATCGGCTAGCCTTCCCGTTGACGATGCTGCGGCCTCAAGCTCTGGTCCGGATGGCTCAAGTTTTGCCGGCACCACTCGCGTCGACTCTACCTACTACTCTACGGCCGAGCAAGCGCAGCGCGCCGAGCGATCGGAGCAAAGCAAGCGCGTTTTATCGGAGAAGTCGGCGACCCAGCGGAAGTTCGATCTGCTTGAAGTCAACGGATCATGCCAAACAAGCGATGCCGGGACCCAGTTTGTCATCGTCGACATGAAAGTCCTCAACGACCTCTTCGCGCACGGGAGGTGTGGAAGCTGCGGTGGGGATCTCTCACGCTCAGCAAGGCCGCGGACAAGGAGTACGGCTTGGCCGTCAAGCTTGTGCTCGTCTGCAGCACTTGCGACTTCCAGAAGAAGCAGTTCTCCTCTCCCAGGGTTGCTGGAACAGCAAAGATCACTCCCTTTGAAGTGAACATGAGGGCCATGAAGGGGATCCAGTCCATTGGCAAAGGAGTGACAGCCTTGGCAGACTTCTGTGCCTCCATGAACATTTCTCATCGGGGCCTGCACCACAAGACGTACCAGGGACACCTGAAAACGCTTGTGCGGGCATGTGAGAATGCAGCAACCGACAGTGAAGCCGCCAGTGTTGCTGTCGTCAAGGGGCTCTACACAGGCTTTATGAACCCCATTGGCAACATCGATGTCATCTTCGACGGATCATGGATGACCCGAGGACGCAGCTCCCACATTGGTGTAGGCTGCATTGTGGAGTTGTACTCTGGCCTCGTCATCGACCATGTTGTGTACTCCAACTTCTGCCTTGGATGTGCCTTGGGACCGGAGCCCGAGGACGATGGCTACAGCGACTGGTACGCAACCCACGACTGCCAGAGGAACATTGACTGCAATGCTGGCCGTATGGAGGTGGAGGCTGCGCTCACAATGTTCCAGAGGTCTCTGACCAAGCATGGTCTCCGCTACACCACCGTCCTTTCGGATGGGGACAGCCGGACATTCCATGCCTTGTCTGAAGCGAAGGTTTACGGCTTCATCAAGATAGAGAAGAAGGACTGCGTGAACCACGTCCACAAGCGGATGGGAGCTGCCTTGCGCAACGTTGTTGAGAAGAAGGCACAAGGCGAGTCACTTGGTGGGAGAGGAAAGCTGACTCAGGAAAAGATCAAGAAGATCACTAACTATTACGGCTATGCTCTCAGGAGCAACAGCCATGACGTTCCAGGGATGAAGAGGGCGGTGGAAGCCACACTCCTGCACATGACCTCCACAGACGGCGCCCCAGACCACAGCAAGTGCCCCGAGGAAGCGGAGTCCTGGTGCAAGTACAACAGGGCCTTGGCAAACAGTGAGCCTCCGCCGCCGCACAAGAATCCTCTTCCGGATTGTGTTCGGGCTGCACTGGAGCCAGTGTTTGAAAGGCTCAGCAATGAAGACCTGTTGGCACGGTGTAGTGAGGAAAAGACGCAGAATGCCAGTGAGAGCCTGCATTCGGTGATCTGGACGCAGACTTCAAAGAATGCGAATGCCTCCCTGGACAGCGTGAAGAGGGCTGCGGCTGAAGCTGTTGCTCTCTACAACCAGGGAAGGAGAGCGACCAACGAGTCCATTGCTGCAGGCCTGGGCTACGCCACCGGTGACTGCCTTGTCCGCCGAAGCATCGAAAAGGACAGTCTCCGTTTACGTAAAGCAAACGCGGTGCACCAGAGCAGCAGTAGCGTGAAGGAAAGGTTCTCCAAGCGACACCAGGCAGGAGCATCACGAGATTACAGCCCAGGACAGCTGTAATGGCTTTTTCCAGTGCCATGTGGAACAAAGGCCCTTTTCAGGGCCAAACAAAATTACGTTTAGAGCTTGAAACTCTTGCTCGCCTCTCCCGTTGTCCAAAGTTGTCGGCTCATCACTTTAGAAGCAATTTTTAGCCTATATCAGTAATTCTTCACCATTTTTGCAATCTTCTCAAAAACAAATTATTGCAATTTTTACAATGATTTGTTCAGAATGCACTACACTACATCTTGATAACTATTATTGCATAAGGATTTTCACATAATTTATTGTAGTCAACGTCGAAACAGGAAAATGTGATTTTATCAACATTTCACTCGTTCTTTACTTCTTTCATATTTTTTTCCTAATGTTCCCATAAATGGATTACATCATCTTTTATGTCAAGTTGTTCATGAAGATTTACACTACACCTTGGTGGCAATTATTATTTATCATTGTTCACACAATTTTCTATGTTCAATGTCAAAACTTTAACTTTGATTTTCTCATCTTCATGTTTTTTGTCAACGTGCTTAGCCTTACGGGGGTTTTCATGAGGTTTTTATCGTAGCATTTTGACACTTTTTATACCGTTTTATTCAGAAAGGACTGGACTGTGGAGTAAAGCTATTTTTTTGCAGTTTATAATGACAACGAAAATTTTATGATAAATAATGCGACCTCATTAGTGTCATAATTAGCATAATTAGTACATTTTTGTATTATAATGTAATTTCGTGAAAATATAAATAGCTTTATAATGCATGGCAGACCTTTAGCTATGCATCTACATCAATAAAAAAAAATATTTTTTGTTCGAAATGGCCTTAACGACCCGTAAGAAATTAACCAAATTAGGCAACACTATTTTTTATAACTTGAAAACTAATTGAGATAATTTGAAACTGATTTCATATTTGAAATGAGGAAGAAGGAACACATATGCACAGTGATTTTCTTTAGTATAGCTGCAAAAATAAAATAGTCCATTTTAGAACCAGTGTCTCGCCTTAAGCTTATGTTTTATATCAGTTACACTAGTAAACTGGGAATAGTCATGAACTATGAAATGAGCGACTTTGTTTTGTGATGATTCTATATTCTCTCCCAGATACGACTGGTGAGGATGCCAAATGATAGATGCATACTTTAGTTGGGATCTGACAAGAGCAGTATAAGCAACAAATTTTGTTTCTGTGTTTGCCTGGAAGAGAGTTTGAAAAAGCCAAGAGTTTTCAACGCTGTGTTAGTAATATTTTTGAATGTGAGTGTTTTAGGTTAGATCAGATGAAAGATAAACGCCAAGATATTTAAATGAAGACACATTTTCGAGAGGATCATTTCTGACTTTAAGCGTGTGTGTGTGGATCGGAATGAGGTTTTGTGGTGAATATTATAGCTTTTATTTTCTTTGTATATATTTTCATCAACCACCTGGCGCACGAGTTGGAGATTATATACAAGTCATCCCGTAAAATTTCATAATCCAGAGGACACGTAATTGGACGACAAAAGACGCAATCATTCGCGAACGGACGTGTGCAAGATTGGATGTTAGAATGAAGATCATAACCCCACCCCGCCTCCCTCCCGGTCACACGAGCACCTCCCCAAAAAAAGAAACTGAACGTGTTTTAAATCGAAAGACAGATTTTGGTTTGGTAGTCTTGTGCTACTGCTGCGTTACGTGCAGTTGGACTGCTTTTGACTTGGTTAGATTGAAAGTAGATAAAATTTTGTTTAATGCTCTGGACGACTAGCATCGCAAGTATCCGAGCAATTAACAGAGTTCAAGATTGAAGATCAAGTAGAAAATGCAATATGAATTGGGACAATGCGAATGACGTTTCACGTGCAAATGTCTCTTTGCGGATTGCCTTCTTCAAGTCTAGTAGTTTGAGCTTTGTCACTTGTTGAGAGTATTCCGTCATTAGCAGTGATTGGCTGCCAGAGTATTTCTGTAAATGCCCATGATTGTTTCTGGGATGTAGGTGACGACATTTTCATTTTCACTGCGCAGCACTTTATTTATAATTTTCAGTTGGATATATATTTTCAAAAAACGAGTAGCTCCACCCAAAGGCTATTTATTGGGTGTTTTCCTTTTAACTCGGGCATGGTGTCATGGTCAAATCATAATTTTAAACCAAAAAAATATGTTTGGGGAGTTGTTTTTTTTAATGTTATATTACTCTGCCACTAATGGGTCTGCTATTGTATTTCTCGCTATATTGACCCCCCCCCCCCCCCCCTTTTTACTGTGATGCCCTAACTGAGCCTTTAAGGTGGAAATAAATTATATAAAACCCATGGAATGAAAAACAATGGAACCGGCAAGCTTGTCAGATTTTTCATTTACAAGTTATTGATCACTGAAGCATCCAAAGCGAAAACGGATGTTTTTCCCATCTGTAGGAGATTACATGCTTGGCCGTTCGCTATTTTGTCATTTCTCAAACTACCGCACTAGGACTGTCCTGTGACAATTTCAAAATAGATTTAAATTTTTTTTTTTTTTTTGTAATTGTAGAACAACGTATCTTTGATAATTTTTTGCAATGTTTCGCAAGTTATGTGTCACCTATTAAAGATATTTTAACGACCTGGATATCACCAGAAATCTCAAACTGAGTGCCACAGTATGCAAGGGATGTCCCGTTGGCCATGGTGACTCTCCGGCGAGCGATTTAGTGAATCCGAGGTTCATCGGGTGGCGCATCCGACATTTTGTTTCAGCTCTCCGAGCTCAGGACGCACTTCGGTGACCCAAGACAAAGGACAAAGGCATCCAGCAAAGAGATACTCGGGATAATCTACACTAAGGTGTCCGAATTCAACGTGCGTCAGACCTACCGCCTCACCAGGTCAGGCTTCATTGTGGGCTCCGAGATGCAAGCGGACTGGCTCCACAGCATCCATGAGGTCATTGGCAAGGAGCTTGAGCAGAGTCAATGAACTGGGCAACGTGGTCTGGGTAGATGAGGCGTTGTTTCGTGGCCAGCGCAAAGTCACGCCTGCTGAACGGCAACAGCATTCCCAGGAGCCGTCCCAACAATTACAACGACCGCATAGATGGGCTATGGGTGCCCGCCCGCGATGATCTGCGAGAGGACCAAAGAACAAAGGATGTTTTACGTTCAGCGACATGATGCGCGCACCCCGGGCGACCGCCAAAACGTCGCCCCGAAGACCGCCGTTTTCAGCGACGAGTGGCGGGGCTACGTTTGCGTGGACAGTGTCCAAGACGGCAACGAGCCTATGGGGCTCAGGCACCCGACGGTAGACCCCTCGTGGCACTTTGTCGACCCCGTAAGAAATGTCAACACTCAGCTCATCGAGCAATCGGGGGAAAAATCGAAGCTCTACCTGCTCCGAAATGCAAGAGGCTGCAGCGGAAGGAGTGCGAGGATGCCAGCTGCCAAAAGGACTGCTGCAATGCTGCAGGCACACCTGAACTGGCTGCAGTGGAAGTCGACGGACGTCCCCATTCGCTCTAATTATCCCTCCCTCCTCCATGTCCTCGATGTTGTTGCTGAGCACTGCCCGATGCCTCTGAGAACTCGAAGGATGGGATGAAGTTTGTTTCTTTTGAGTTGGCTGCAACAATAAACATTTGAGAGATTTAACTAAGAAACCTCACAGGACCAATAAACCTGTGCTCTTCACACTGGGCCTACTTTTCATGTTTTCAAAAGCATACTACATTGATGGAAGGAAGCTATGGTGAGGGAGTTGAGGGAGGTGAGGGTGAGGGATGTATTTGCAAAGAACCCAAGGAGTGTGAATTCGACCGAGTAGTAACTAGAATCAGAGGTGCAAGGAGTTTGGAATTGAGCGTCAAATTGTTTTTGAGGGATCATAAGCTGGAAATGCTTTTACAAGCTGTAATCAGTGAAAATGGAACTTGGCAGAAAGTCGTATCGGGGTTCATTCAGAAGGGTTTGTCTTTTGTGCCGTTGGAAAGCACGTTATTGCTAAGGAACACTGCGGAACTAAGAGAAAATTTGAGGGATGTTGAGATCGAACTTGCATTCCTGTGTGGACGACCGAGTGAATGCCGATAGACGATAGACAGTTTGCGTGTGATCTGAACCCTTTTTGCACATTCGACCTGTCTGACCTGAAACCGAAGAAAGCGTTTCTCTCAGACCTCGGTTCAAGAGCATGGGAACAGACGCTGCCGTGGGTGTGTGTTGTCTACGGTGACTGCCTTCCACGGAGGCGTCTGCATTCCACAAGAACGCCAGACAGAATCTGATCCTGAACAGATAAGCAGTCTGTTGTGTCTGCATCTCCCGCATGGAAGACAATCCCCTACTAGACACCTTCAATTCAGAGAAGAACAACCGAGCATCTAGGCCGAGAGGACATTGCTGATATCAAGGCCAGCTTTGGAATGCGGCACTAACCGACCAGTGGCACGGCAGCTCCAGAATCCCGACTCACTATATACGGACCTGTCCGCTGCCCATTCTGTGTCCTCCATTTGCCATCATCCCATTACTTATACCGATATAATTAAACTAGTTTTCCGCCCTGTTACTTCATCTCCTGCCTCCAATTTAGACAACGAGACCTCGGAGATGGGGGAATGGACGTCAATATGAGCCCTAGGGCCTTCAGACGAGCAACACCAAACCCCACCCCCAACAGGGAACATCACCATGAGCGTCGGTTGGTTTTTTCAATGGACATAGAAAAACTTGTACTATTGCTTGGAGAAGAATCTCCTGATGAAACAGGTCAAAGACCACCTGGAGCTATATCTTGTAAAACTCCAGTCTAGGGCGAAAATTTCGGTTGAGTTTCTTGCGTATTTTAGACCATTATTTGCAATGAACGATGGTTCAGTACAGTAAAATCAAGTATCTACAAAAAGAGGGTGTATGTATTGGGCCAGCGGTGGCACCGATTTCGTTGGAGATTTACCTAAACAGGCTGGATTCCGGTGTGTTCAGGTTTCTAGGGGGGGACACTAGTGGGTTTTGTTCGACGATAATCAACAATATTTTGGTATGCACAGCAGAGGAAACGCTGGGAAGAGGTTTGAAAAGAACAGTCAGGGAGTCCGCACCAAAATTAGATATTACGCTAGAAAGAGAAAGATGAAAACCTGCAGTTCCTAGACTTGCAGATCCACGTGGCAAATGGTTTATGCTAGAAGTATGGGAAGCTTACGCCAAAGCCTATCCTACCACACTTGAGTTGCCACTCAAAGACGGTTAAATGTGGCATTAACAGATCATTAATCGACAACGCAATTGATGCTGCAATTGATGCGGCTAATGCCACGGCCCGAGCAGCTCTTTACCGGGACTCGTCTCCATGTCCAGTGGAACCCGCACCGGATATGCCTTACAACAAGTACTTGGCAACTCTGTGACAAGTAAGGAAAGAATTTCCTGCACCACATAAGTCTAAGCAAAAAAGAAGAGTGTATTTGGCGAAGGTTACAGACGGACACAGTCACTACACCGACAAAACTCCACACCTGGTACCCACAGCGCTTTTGTACAGCGAGCTGTCCCTTCTGCAGGGCACCTTGGGCCGACGTCCATCACCTGGCATGGGTGTGCAAGAAGATCCCTGGTCTGACCCCGTTGGAAGAGCCCAAAAAAGAAGAGTGGGAAGCAGGACTGCGCAGCGAGGAAGCCGAGGAGCAGAAGCTGCTTGTGGGAAGAGCCGGAGTAGTCATCGCTGCGATTGGAGCCCTGGACTAGGGGCATCCACCCTCTCTTCATATCACTTTTATCCCCTTTCTCTCATTCTTTATCAATAAACAATATTTTCAACAACAGCAACCATGTAAGCAAGGCAGTGAAGAATAAGATGGGTAGACTAAAGAATGCTGGGTTTTCGAGTGATTGCATAGTTGGACAGATTAGAAAGCTAGTTGCGAGACTAAGGAAAGTCCGGAACCCCAGGGGCAGGTCATCGGGCGGTCATCCCAAACCACCATGGCATCTTGCACAACCTAAAGGGGTGCGCAAACAAGTTTGTCGCCAACGTAGTGTTTGAGAGGTATTTTATATTGAACCGGCTGACCCCGTTCTTGAGAACACCCAACCAATGTAAAAAGGCGCACAGGTTAAAGTCCACAGTATGCGAGTTTGGTGTGGTGTACGAAATACAGATGGAGTGTGGTGTCAGTTATGTAGGCCAAACCAAAAGATGTGTGAACGATAGATTACCAGAGCATAAAAGAAGTGTAAAAAACAAAGATCCGAATACGGAAATAGCCAAACACCTGAATGAATACGCAGACTGCTCTCCAGCCTGGGGAAACGTGAAGATTTTAGGAAGAGAAAGCAACAACATGAAAAGATCAGTGAAAGACTATCAGGAGGTCTGCATCCGTCAGGCGTCCATGCACCTAAGTAAGGAAGCCGGAAGATTTCTGCGGCCGGCTGGTTTGGGAGACCCAGAGTGATTTTGGTGTGTTGCGGTATTTCAGTGATGTAATTGGCTTAAGCCATTTTGGAGCACATTTTGGAGCAGCGAAAACCTTGTTTTGGAGCAGCAAAAGTGGCATTAGGAGCAGCCAGAACAGTGTTTTGGAGCGGCAAAACTGGCTTTTGGAGCAGCCAAAAGAGTGTTTCGGAGCAGCAAAGGTGGCTTTTGGAGCTACTTTTAATTGCTGGACAAACGAAGGGCACTTTGTGCTGTGTTGTGACGAAACTCGCTGATTGTGTTTTTAGTGCCGAGACATCCCACAAGTGTACAGTGTTGTAGGCGTTGCCGAGCAATTCCGAAAAGAACGCTTGCCACCATTTTACTGGATCCTGACGTGCCAGATTTTCGTCAAAAGTAAGCAAACGTAAAACAACGGATTGCAAGCGTCATAAAGGCTGGTGCCTCTATGATGCAGTCATGTTCACATGCCCGTGAGGGCAACTTCAGCAGGCTTGGAGTGGCACGTGCTTCGTCGCTGGAGCGGAGACAACGGCTGTTCAATCGAAACCGAAAGAATGCCCCTCCCCTCCGTCGCCAACTGATTCCCAATAGTATGCTAAATGTAACTGTCCAGCAGACGGCAAAAAAAAGGGGTGGCCGCCCCCAGGGTGGTCGCCCCCAGGGTGTGCAGCCCGATGCTGTTGATTGTTCGGTAAATCAGTGCGGCTCAGATCGTCACTTGTGTCGGACGTGCCTTCTTTCCGGGGCTGTTCCCGCCTCCGGTTTTGCCGGCCACCGCCTCGTTGGCCCGTGAGATCCGTGAGATGAAGAAGAGCAGGGCCGCACGGGCTCTGCTCTTCTTCTACTATATTTTGTGGGGTTTTATTTATTTATTTTTTTTTTTTTTCAAATCACTACACTCAGCAATTTCAGTAGTATGCATGTGGAATTTTGTGAACGCTCTAGGGTAAGCGATGAAGACTAGGGGAAAATATTTCCGAGGATGCTTAACGTTTTGCGAATATTTATATATGTTTAATGTATGTGTGCTCATTTAAGCTATAATCAGTGCTCATCAAATAAAGTAGTTTGTAAAAATTTTACATACAGCTGTTTTTATTTTATTTTTCTGTTGCATGTATTGTCAACAGCGGAACTATCACTGCTTTTGTGCAAGTCCCAGCACCACTTGCAGTATACGCTCCATACAAACAGTGCGAAGGTGGTCGATGCGGCGAAAGTGGAAAAACAATGAAAGGAAGATACATTGGTGGATCTTTGGGAATGTGTTTAAACATGTTTGCTACGTCATCGTAACCGGCGCGTGCACTCATGCCGGCCCGGGTTGCAAGCAAACACAGACTGCTACGTCACTGCAACATCGCCTAGCGCGCGGGTGCTCGCACATGTCCACGAGACGACAGCCGGGGGGCAAAAAGGGCTAGGGCAGCTGATTAAAAACGTTCCACGTTAGCAGCCACTCCGAGGTTGTCAGTTGTCCTTTTCACGGTTACTTCAATGTTGGAGTGCTTTGTGTGCACAGAACTGAAGCTTAACTTTGTTTTATTTTAACGTGGCGACGATTACCATTCTCCTGCGTGCTGTGCTCGACCTACCTGTGCATTGGCTGTCCTGTTATCCACCTCCTATGGTCCACATCAGCCACAAGCATGCTGTCTAAACATTGTGTGCCCACCGGAAAGAATATCCAGTCTTCTGGAAGCAGGGCCCCTACTAGGGTTGCTTGTACCGTGGCTCGGACGTCGTCAGCACCCAAGAACCGCGTCCGCAAGCCTCACGTCGTTTGCTTGGTTCCTCCACTTTTCCAGCGACGGTTCCCCCAACCTTGGCCTCAGCCCTCATGACTTAGCCGGTGAAAAACAATCTACGACACTGCGGCGTCCTTGGAATGTGATTGGCACGATAAGTAGCTTTTAAACCCTCAGTACCCCCTTCAATGATAAGCTCTTCGATGCCAACGCTCTTACCTTCACAGTGTCCCGACCCTTCCAGTGGTCGTTCTACAGGCAACACTGCGAGACCCGAGCCTTCAGCATTGTTTTAACTCCCAGTGTGAATCTCAAAATGGGCACTTACTTGGTTCCGAATAAGCTGCTGCACCTTCGCTCACTCCCCAAAGACCTTGCAATTCCTTACACTCCGAAATACACCTTCTTAGGAATAGCCATCGACCAATTTCTTGTTTGGTCTGCTCATGTCAAATGCCTCAAAGCCCAACTCATCACTATAGTGTGTATAATTAAATTTATTAGTGGTATTAGATGGGGTTAATCTGTTTCATCACTTATGAGACTATACAACGCTCTTTTCATAGGCCTTTGATGTTTTAGTTTGCCAGTATTACATGGCATCTCATGCTCTAACATCAGGGAGCTAGAGTCCGCTCAAGCAAAGGCCCTTCGCGCGTGCCTCGGACTTCCCGCAGATACATCTAGCGTTAGAAGCATTGCGGAAGCCAGGGCCACCCCCCTCGCTGTCATCAGGACTTGGGAAACAATCCCACATCTGCAACATCGCACACGCCACGGGGCACATAATCTCGCCACAATGGGCTGCACGGGAATTTTCTAGTTTTGCTCAAGTTTTAAACATCCTCCGTGGTGAGCTACCTAGGGAATTTGAATCTTTAAGACAGTTTCCAACGCCACCACAGTTATATTCGGGATTCGAGATTTATCGGGACATACCAGGAATCGGCTCACAAAAAGTGTGCATCATCAACTCTTAAACAGCATGCTCTTCACATGAAACAAGAGCGCTATTCTAGCTACCGACATATATCTACCATTGCATCCACTACGTCAGTTAATGCAGGCCTAGGACGATACGTACCATATATAAGCTTTGCCCTTCAAGCACGACTAAGCCATGCTACATCTTCTACTGCGGCTGAACTAACCACTATTCAGGAGGCTCTACATATCATCATTCAAGAAACACCAACACCCTGGACAGCATTTACCAATTCGAAGTCAGCACTACAAGGTTTGTCCGGTTCAATCATAAAAAAACTCAAAATGCAAATCCTACAGCACATATGCCATCTTCATCATGAGGCAGCCTGCCCTGGACGTACAGTTTTCTTCCAATGGATTCCAAAGCATTGTGGAATCGCCGGTAATGAGTGTGTAGACGTGGCAGCCAAGAATTGAACACTTGAAGAATCTACAACCACTATTCCCTATTCAAGAGAGCAGATGCCAGACGATCGTCAAATCATCTCGGAGACACTACTGAATCTTCTCTCTGGTCTAATGCAAGATATCACTACAAGCGGCTTTATGACATCGACCCCCAACTCCAGTTTTGTCGGGGTCGGGCAGTATTGCAATAGTATTTTAGAAATAAGAGTATCTAGTTATTTTTTGCATTGCGATAAAATATTTTACTTGTATTTTGTATTTTTGTGTCGGAATATATTTTCAGGTGTACTCTTGGTATCGTGTTACTATTTGGGCCAATGTATTTTGTTAGAATTTTAAAGATTCTCGACCTCCACACAGAGGGTCAAGACCTAGTTTCGTCCGGGACGTTTCGTGTCTCTAACTGCACATGACTCCCTTCTTTATTCAGCAAAAGTTAAGAAATATTTTCCCACATTTTAGGCGGTCGACTATTCCAGTAGATTCCAAAAGTTAAAGGTGCCGTCGGCACGCCCAGCTAGCAAATAAAAGGATACCGGTTCCTTGAACTTCATTCAACGATGGCTTTATAAGGTCACTGCTGAAAAAGGCGTCCAGATTGGACGTAATCATAGTGACTTCTTGAGGATACTTTGGAAGACACAAAACTGATTTAGTTTTGTGTCTTTAGCCGAAATAAAACTATGCTCGAGCCACGGTGAAAAAAAAATTGTGTGCTTCCCTTTCTACTTCCAAAAATACAAGATGTTAATTCTCAGGTAAATAAATTTGATTTGAGTCTAATTCAGGCTCCAGCTTACAGTGAGTGGGCATTTCCTGATTTAAGAACAAAACCTCGTATTCTAAAACACCAAGGAGTACACCAGAGATTCAAAAATAATGTTTTTTATAACAATGTATTTCAATGTCTGTATTTCAGCTGCACAAAAATGTATTCCTGTTATTTGTATTTCCAAATACTTTTCTATTTTTCAAATGTATTTCTGATTCGCATCGCGATACATTTTCATAAATGTGGGTCAGTATCACTATTTTAGCCGTTTTTGCCACGCACCCCAATATTTGTATTTACGAATACTTTCGAGGGTATTTCTAACCCAACCCCAACGTCTCGACCGACAAACTCAAATCACTCCACCGCATACGCCTTCATGTCATGTACACCAACTAGTTCACATGATCGGCAGGACATCGCCCCCACTCTGCCAAACGGGCTCATCGCTTGAAGACGAACATCATCTCTAATGCGAGCGCACCATTCATGGCAAGGAACGAACTACCACGGTTCAAGTGACAAATCTTTCCAGACAAGCAGGTCTGTTCGATTCGCCTGAACTGGCTGAACTAGTTCAGCAGTGCAAGAACTGGCGCCTTCGATACAACCGGAAGTTGCACGACCGCTGCACTGGCGCGTTCGATTTGTCCTAGTTCTGAATGAGTTCAGTCCCAGTTCTGCAAATGCTTGCACCGACTCCGAAGCCAGTTCAGCGATTGCGCAGTAGCGGAAGACGAAAGCAGACGACTCTTCGCTCTCTTGCTCGCTGTGCTCGCTCATTTGGAGCATGTTTGTCATACATAATAACGTTGAAACTGAAGTATTTCCCCTCGTGGATAAAAACGAAGTACCCGTACTGGACGGAAGCGGGATGGCATATATAAGCAAGGGTAGGAATTAGCTCAAATATGACAATGTGAAAATCGTAAGAAGGCTGCGTAGGCTTGCTTACGCAGCCTTGCTTACGTTTTGTGAATGACTGGCTTACGCTAATCATTACTTGTTGATTCTGCGTCAATGTTTACTGTGTTCGCATTCTATTCTTTAAAATGGGGAACGACTTACGCTCATCTTAAGCTTCGAGACAGACACAAACCCAGCTGTCCAGCGGCCTGCATGTCCATCCACGGCGGACAGCTGAGGAGCGCCGTGAAAACTAAGTTTTTAACCCTCTTTCGTTTATTGTATCTCCGGGGATACAGCCTTAAAACGCACAAATAAAAATCACTGTAAATATATACTCCCTCAAATGGGCAATGTATCTCATGGAACACTTCCTCCGCGGCGGCCGAGAAACCTAGCGCCACCTCGTGGAGCATACAGCAAGTGTTTCTTCATGAGTGGCAGAACATGGCGTCAACCAGTGCTGGCGTCCACATGTCCACGGCAAGTACTAATTTGTACTCTAAACGTTGAAACGGTAATCAAAATCTAACGTTGCAATTTTAAACGAAAGTGTGCAAAGACTTTGGTGATGTATTTTTAATTGAATACCTCGATCCAATTATGCAAAGCAGGGTGATAATCCGTCTGTATCTCACAGGATACACTGCACGTTTGGGGTATTCGTTCCACTGTTTTGTATACGTTTTTCCAATGTTTTTTTTTTTTATTTTTGTTTTGTGCAGGAGCTAACTGCAAGGACATTTTATGGTTCAAGATTGAGAAAGAGAGCCACAGTGATCCCTCCTGAAGGTGGAATATCCGACGTCGACTCATCAATCGATGATGAAACGGACATGGACAATGATGACACCAGCTTCAAGGCAAGGGGTAGAAGCTTGGAAGTAGAAGAATCCCTCTCGGAAGACGAAGCTGAATTGCCAAAGAACGCCGCCTCGTCGAAACAAGGTGACAAGTACAAATGGAGAAAGACAAATTTCGACCCCGACTTCCGAGCTCCAGAACCGCAGTTTGAGCTTGCACCGGAAGATCTCACTCCACTGCAGTATTTTCAGATGTATTTTGGCGATGAGTTCATTGAGAAGGTGGTTTACGAGACAAATCTGTATTCCACTCAACAGACCGGAAGCTCAATCAACATGAACGTTGCAGAGTTAAGGTCCTTCATCGGAATTCTTCTTATGATGGGCGACATCGGGATGCCTTTGTTTGAAGACTACTGGGCCAATCAAACAAGATGTGACAAGATCGCCAATGTGATGCCTGTAAAACGGTTCAAGAAGCTCCGAAGGTTCATCCATTTTATTGATAACCTCCAGCCAGTTGAAACTGACAGAGCCTACAAGATAAAACCTGTGCTTGAGCACATTCGGAGCAAATGCAAGGCCACAGAGAGCGAAAATCTCTTTTCCATTGATGAGATGATGATCCCGTACAAGGGTAAAAAGGCGGGGACCTGAGGCAGTATCTCCCCAAAAAACCTCAAAAGTGGGGCTTCAAACTGTTTGTACGTGCGGGTGTTTCTGGGATGGTTCATGACTTCATTCTGTACACCGGCGCAACGACATTCGAAGGTATCAGACTTACAGAAGAGGATGAGGCGCTTGGTCTCGGCGCAAAGGTTGTGTTGCACTTGTGCGAGAGCATTTCTCGTCCAAATGAGAGCATTGTCTACTTTGATCATTTCTTCACCTCGCTGGAACTGATCTCACAACTGAAAGAAATGTATTCTTTGCACAGGCTCGGCACCATTCAAAGCAACAGGCTTCGAGGCTGCTCCCTAAAGGATGACAAGTCACTGCTGAAGGAGGGAAGAGGCAGCTTTGACTACAAGGTGGACAATGTGGCAGGACTTGCAATCGTGAAATGGGCTGACAACAAGACTAATACTTGCAAGCTCTTGTGTCTCACAAGACACAGTGGAAACAGCGAACAGGTCCGACAAGAAGGAGCGTCAAAAGATTCCAGTTTCTTGCCCACAAATTGTGAAACAGTACAACATTCACATGGGCGGTGTTGACCTTGCAGACATGTACGCAGCGCTTTATCGCACCCCATTCCGCACAAAGCGTTGGTACTTAGGCATCTTCAGCCAGCTTCTCGATATATCCGTGAACAATGCTTGGCTACTACACCAACGACAGTCAAACCTCACTGGCGTGAAGCCAATGCGACTGAAACAATTTCGACTAGCTATTTCAGAAGCTTTGATGCATGCAAGCTCCCCGAAAAGAGGGAGACCTCCTTCCACCCTCGATGAAGAAACTGCGGCGCAGCGCCTAAGAATGCAGACCACGGCAGCACCTGTCACCGATGTCCGCTACGACGGTGTGGGTCACCTAACAACACTGGAAGGCAAAGGTCGCTGCAGATACTGCCCAAGCGGCCAAACATCAATTGCCCGTGAAAAGTGCAAAGTTAGGCTTTGCATAGTGACGGGAAAGTCCCCAAGAAACTGCTTCAGGTTTTACCACAAGAAGTAATTCTTGTTTCAAAAATTCAACATTTTGTTATCCCCTAACAGGCAGTGTGCATTGGGAGATACATGTCCTATCTCCTAAATGTGAAATAAAATGCCACAAAAAATAATGTTTTGGTGCTTGAATTGGTTCCTTAAGGAAATACTGATTGTGATATAATTTTAGTTCCATTTTTGTATGACTGCTCGAATAAGGGTTATCAGCACTTGCAGAGAACTAAAGGAGCGTCTCAGAACAAAGGGAGGTTTCAAGTATGCCTTTGTCGGGATATTTTACAATACATGCTAATAGTAAACAATCGTGCTTAGGACCAAACGAGCCCTGCGGCAGCAGTCGGCAGACGCCGTCGTCGGAGAGTTCGGCAGCGTTATCACAGCTGAGCAGGCCAAGAACAAGTGGAAATCTTTAAAAAGATCCTACACGAACACCAAACAAAAAAATTTAAAAAAATGAGATCACTCTCAGGTGGATTTTAAAGACAATGAGTATACACATTCACTGACCCTTTATTTTGGTCATCGATTGTAAACGTGCCATTTCTGCAGTCTAGTGAGCTTCACAATATTCTCGTGAAGGAGCACCACATTGCATCAACCGTACTGTTGGCGCTGGGAAGGGTGGTTGAGAAGGGAGTCAGACCCAGTAAGTACTTGAAAGGCTTACAGGAAACGTAACACGATACTAAAAATTGTTTCAGCACCGAGGTTAAAACTTCCCGAGGGGCAGAGGCCCCTTGGGAAGGCTCAGCCCCCTAACCAGTGTGCTTCGACCGGCACATCGTTGCAAGAGGAAGAGGGAAACCACCCCGGGCTCGCTGCTCAATTTGTTCGCCGACACGGAGGCCAGTCGGAAACAGCGGCACAAGGGCAGGATGGCTCTGCTCGAGTGCCTCGTGACAGCAGTTAAAAAGCGCACCGGCAAAGTAGGCGCACTTCAGTTTGAATAGTGCTTGCAAGCACCCTGTACCTCTGAACTTGACTGATTGACTGTTTTTTATCTTTGAGTTTTAGTTTTTCGACTGGTGCACTACTTTGACGTACGAATAAATTCGTTGAAATTACCTTGTTGATTTTGTTTGCCTCTTCTGTAGTTCCCTGATTTACTCTTATCTTTTTTTTTAATTATCTCCGAGTTTTGCAGCATGTATTTTCTTTTTTACCGCCATATCATAGTTTTCTTCAGTTCTGTTGATTGTTATTCTGAAAATAACTTGGAAAACAATGTTACATTAGAGTATTACGATACTTCTCGGTTATTATAGAACAAAAAAAAACTCGGCGAAAAATAATGCATCACGTCGTCTGTGGCACTGACTGCCTGTCTGTGCCTACATGTGTGTTCTGCGATTCAAATGTAAATGTGATTGAAATAACAATGTATGCAGAAAGCAAGGAGCAAAAGTAACCCGCTGCTTTGTACAAAATTGGTTGTACAAAGCAGTGCCGCAGCGGGCCACCGCCCCGGGTGCCGCTGACCCTAGTGGCGCTACTGATCACGAGTCGTATGGTTGTCCCGGTTGCCTCAATCGACGTTGGCTGCGCCATGCCCGCAACCGACACAAATGTCTGAAACAGCAGCAAGACTTGCATCCAAAAGTGAAATGTGCAAAGCTTGATTTTCGCTTCACGCCATCTGAGGGAAAGCCCCTCGATGCGTTCGCATTTTAATCTTATCAAGGGACTTTAATCTGAAGTGCGTTGTGCTTGTTAATGCAGCCACCAGATGCTAAGCAGCTCGCACGGCGCAAGTGGCACCAGAATACCATGCTCGCCCACTACACGATGACACCTAATATTTCTTTTGCCAGATGGCGCAAGTTATCGCCCAACGCAATTTACGATTGTTTCCCTACATCCCCAGATCCCTCTTCCCCCCCGGTTTCTGTAATTCTACATCTCTGTCCCCGTGTCTCCCGAGTCTTCTTCTGAGCACGACATACCACATTGAGCAGCACTTTTTCTTTGTTTCCTAATGACTAGATTTTGTAGATTACGTTCGTTTTTGTATAGATTATTTCGTTTTGTGTAATTCTATTCCTCATCTGTGACCCCGTGTCTCCTTTTGAGCACGAGGTTCCATACTGAGCAGCTTTTCTTTGTTCTGTATTACCTAGATTTTGTAGATATAGGATTTATTTTTTTAGTACTTTCTTTTTTGTATCGATTAATTCGTGTTGTATAATTGTTTCATTGCTGCGACAACGCAACAAGCGCGACTTCGGCGATGTCCGGGCAGCCCGGGTAAGTGACCCCTTTGTTACTTGACTTTTGAGCATGGCTGAAGTTTTAATGCGGAATTACGCGATTGCGTACTGACAGATCAGAGAGCACAAGAGCTTGGAATGTCCTGAAGGCAAAGAACAATTACTGCCACCACTGTGCTGTCTCCCTCTTGTTCTTTCAACACGGAATCCAACTAATTGCTGGCCCACGAGTGCTGCAAGTTACAAATACAATCTTCAGAGTGAAGTGAAACAGTGCTTCAGAGGCACATAAACCTTCATATGCGACACACCTTCAGCATCATTTACATGATTTCGATGCTTGATCGGTATGCCCAAGTGTGCAAGGGCGGAAATGCAGCACTTTAGCATTCCAAGGCACGTTCTTTGATCCCGCCGCAAGACTTGCATTCAATGAGTTGTGACTTTTTTATGCCTAATGTGCTTTCATAAAGATTTCTATGTATACCAAAAGGCACCTATAACTGTTTACACAAGACTTAAAAAAAATTACTTCAGCGAATGACGGCTATTAAATTGATAACGCGTCTTCCAGCACACTGCCCAGTCTCTTGGGACACTACAACGAAATTTCGGTGCTTATTTCTTGATCTATTTCTGTTCAAGGGAGCTAGTATTACGTCAGACACACCAATCTCTTGTTGAAAAGGATATAAAAAGGAATTTTAAACGAATTAAACGATTAGCAAAGAGCACCTGGTGGTTGTCGCTAATGCTTCGTTTGTAATGCCCGTCTAGGAACCTTGCAGGTAGTGACGATAACTGCCTGGCCTCCGGCCGCCACGAGAGGAGAGGGGAAGGAGGAACTCTCCTCTCCCTGAGAATATGTTTGGTGTGTCCCAGAAGTCGCTATTGTCTCTCAACAAGATTATAAAGATTGGCCCGTCACTCAAAATTCATAGAAAAGCAGCCGCGAAGGTGGCTGGAACGACTAGGACATCCTCTCGCAACAGCCTCGCCGCAGCTTTGCTTGTCCCGAGACAAACTATGTCACGATTGCGGCGGAGGTCACGTGCTCGTGCCTTCTATTCCTGATGGCTGGACGTGGCTGGGTGTTGCTGGACTTAGCCGAATGGCCTGACGTGGCTTTTATTCCGGACGTGGCAGGTGCGCGAGCACCAGCCAACTCCGGCAATAGGAACAGCTGCAACGATTCCTGCGGAGGACTCCGTCCCTGGTCTTACTGCCAGACATAGACGGTGATCCTCGTGCAGCACCAGAGCCTCCACAACGCGGCGAACTCGCAGACACGACCAATGATGACGTGTCAGATACGTCAGACGACCAGACAGCCATTCGGGAGTGACCAAGGATCCCCCATTAATTGGTGCAACCATGAATATATGCAGATGAAACAGATCACATGACTTGTGATAACAAAAAATGGTAACCCGGCGCGTTATTACGATGACATGACAGATCTGTTTCTGTGCTCGATCTCACTGTGATGACTTTGAAATGCAAGTGCAGGGGCTTTGATTATTTTAGATGGTGTTGAGTTAGCCCATCGAACCTCACAGCAACATCAAAAACCTGACTGGTAATCAAGTGCAAGCGCTCTGGGAGCATAGTTACCATTGAAATTCCGTAGTCCATACTATATATCACATGGCGATAGAGCAGCGCTTTCATGTGCACGTCTTCCCTCACAGTTGGCATAGCACTGTCAGCACGGGGCTACGATGTTGTACAGGAACTTGGGCAACCTTTGCCCTCAGAACGTACGCAGCGACGTCACCTGAAACGGTACAAGTTTGTTCTGGGGTTGCTTCATGATAATATGAAGTCTCTTGCTTTGACAATTGATACTTGTTGCAGCCACATGCGTTATTGTTTCAATCGGCCCACTTACAATTTTTCTCTTTGCAGGTTAACATCATGTCACCAGACGAGCGTCACGATGCCCTGAAGCTTGACAAAATTCAACTCAAGCGCAGACTGGTCTATGATGCCTCAAGTGGCAAAGTGCTTGGGCCCCACACCCTTCCTCTAGCAGATGGAACGCTGCCAGCTCGCTGTTTGGCCACTCACGGGCTTGCGTTTATGCTTGGTGGAGTAAGTACACGCTAAAAACAAACTATCGCCAATCATTTGACTGGTGGCTCGTTTCATGCCAAGTCTGTGAGGGACTTTAGAATCGAGATTATAGAGGCTTGTGAAGCCATTTCCCTTAGAATAGATATCGTTGTCACTGATATGGGTGGCGGAAATTAGGGCCTTTGAAAATTGTTCGAAATAGTTGTTAAGCACAGCAAACCAAAAACCTCGTGTCCTCACCCATGTGACAGAACTAGGAAACTGTATTTCAAGGCAGAGGTTCCGCATCTCTTTAACAACTTTAGGAATCACTTGACGAAGGATCACAAAATCTGTGTGCACGAGGAAGTTGTCAAAAGACATGGTCTTCGGGAAATTAGGTGTCAATCGAGCCTATTAAAAAGCTTATGGAAATCGAGAGTAAAGCAGACCTGAAGCTGGCTCCCCATTTGAAACCTTTCTGCGTGGATCCTAACCACTACGATAAAATAAACGCACTGCATTGCGTTTACTGGAAAATGATGAAACACTGAAGTCGGCAGTAACACTGCGTGGTTTGTCGAAACTATGTTCATGTGGTTTTGCCTTATGACGTCAAGAACGACCAAACTGGTTCTCAGTCACTCTGATAATGTGCAGTATAGCAAGGCGGTTGGATTCCCTGAGGAGATTATTTAACTTTTTGAGCAACTCTCTATTGTTGATGTAGAAAATATTGCATGGAAGCCAGCACAGACTGGATTCATCCTCGCTACCACATCTGTCTTGGAGCTACAGAAGCTTTTCCTTGAAAGCTACGACTTCAAGTTTGTTTCCCTGAGTCGCTTTAGGCAAGATGCGCTCGAAAACTTGTTTTCAACTCTGCGGTGCAAAAACCCAGTGCCTCTTGTGATGGCGTTCAAAAGCACACTTTGTGCCGCTACGATGGCTCAGTTCCTACGCTCAAGCAGGGATAGCAGCTATGCCGAATATGACTGCTTCCTTCTGGCCGGCATAAAACAAAATGAAAAGACAACCAAAAAAAAAAAAAAAAGCAGTGCCTTAAGATTTTTTTTATTTAGAAAATCCAGAACAAGAATCTCTTGAGTATCTGGCAAGCTATGTTGTGGCACAGATTAAGAAAAAGAACTCGTGTGAAAGCTTTAGGGCAGCCATAACTGGAACAACTGGAGGGAACAATCTCACGTTGCCAAAGTTGTATAACAAGGAGAGCTTGACACTAGCAGTACAGAGCACGACACTGTTAGTGCAAACAAGCAATCACTTTTTTTTTCCCGTTTTTCTCTTTGAAACTAAGGGATGTCATCTAAGTTATCATTGCTATAGAAAGAGCTCGTTTAGTTTTATAATGTAAGCGATAACATTTCGTGCTCACTCATAATACTATTGAAAAGTAAAATGCGAAAACGTGCCAATGTCGTGTTCGCGCCAACAGTGTTGCAATGTGGACCTTAACCTGCAGTATTGCAGACTATAGAGACTGCGGAAGGGTATGTCGTGAAGTTTTGCTCGCGCGAGTATTTCATCTAGCTTCACTTTATATTTTTGCCTTCTTTGAGAGGTCTCTCCGTCTCCACGGGACTGGCTGTTGGATTCCACCGAAGTCGGGGGACCCCAAATGAGGGAGAACGTGAACGCTGTAACGCTACACTTAGTTTACAGAACCCCGCATTGGAAATGTTTTGTCCTGTGTATGTTTGCTTTTGGGATCTCTACTTCGGAAGTGGTTTTGCTCTGTGTATGTATAACTCTTCTGTCTACGAATGTGCCTTGCATTGTTTATGGCTGCTCTTGTGAGCTTCGTTTGGAATGTGTTCTGTCTGGTGTATGCGCTTGTTTTTGGAATATTCGTACTTGCTTCGAGCTCCGAGCCTTTTGATTGGTGCTAAGAAAACCTCTCTTGATTGGTCCTTCCCAAACTTTCTGATTGGTGGGCTGGAGGACCCCAGAATGCTGCTGAACTCAATATAAGAGGCCACCGAAGGGCCGTAAGGCACTTGGCGCCCGAATACCAAGCCTTGGACATCTCCCTGCCTCTGGAAAACCAACCTGAACGTCCGACCCCCTTCGGCTGTGGAGCCGTCCGCCCGCTAGCTCCCAAACTTGGGACCCCTTACGGCTGTGGAGGAGCTCGGCTCGCGCCCGCCTTTGTGTGGAACTTTGTTTGTCGAGTTTGGCTGTGGTGTGTGTGGTCAAGGAGGACAGCAGGGAAAGTTTCCCTAGGTTAGGATTATTCACCCCCAACATTTGCTGACGAATTGGTCGTATCCGTTGTAAAGATTTCATATCCTATGTCTTAAACAAACAGTTGTATTTGTTAGCATCAGGATCGTTCATCAACGGGGAGGAGGAGTCGTTATTTTCTATGTTACAGGCACGTCCGCAGCAACCAGGAAGCCCTTATCACAAATAAAGTCCAACTGGCAATCCATTATTCAAGAGGCCCTGCTGTTGGTGAATTGTTCCCCAACTTGTCAGAGAATTAGTGAAGTGCTGCTCGGGACTTTCTTGAGGAGAAGAATGCATGGGTCATTTCATCTCAACTCAGGCACAAATTTTGGGTCGTATTTTTAAATTTCTTTTTTTTTTTTTAATACATGTTCTTGGGCAATTTCTATAATAAAAGAAGACACAAACGGCGAGTTCGTCGGATTTTTTTTCCTCAAGTTATTGACCGTTGAAGCAGCCAAGGTGGAAACTGACGTTTTTCCAACCTATCGGGGGTGCCGTATTTCGCTCCATCCCTTTTCATTACTTTTTACGCTACATCAATATAACCTTTCAGGAACACTCTCGAGATATGCTTTTTTGTGCTAATTAAGCGTCAAGGTCATAGCATTCTTAATGTTGTTTTTTTTATTTGTCAAACCGCCTCTCTGCGACAATATTCGAAAAAGTTCAGCAAGCTGTGCTGTGTGACCTAATCAACAAACTTTTATGATGTTTGCATGACCTTAAAGCTCCAATTAAACTCTTTCTTTGGAGTATTACTTGTATATTCTGCAATAGATATATATTGTGCTACATGTGCCTGAAAAACGAATATTTTGAAAACTTGGCAAATTCGGAGTCGATTCTCTAGAAAAAAAAAAAAAAACATTTCTTTTATTTTTATTTACAGTTAGGTAATATAGCAGTCTAACAGGAACGACCAACAAATATTTTTTAATATATTGTTTGTATGGCCGCTATTAAGACACAAATCTCGTGCTAAGAGCGTTTTGAACGGGACTTCGCACAGGCGTTCTGCTGACAATAATTTTGGCCTAGGCAAGGTTTTCTATTTACCGTTAGCAGACACCTCAATATCCAACCATAAACATCAATGAAATTCGGAGTAGTGTACTTAAAAAAAAGTTTCTTAGAAGTCAGTATCCACAAGTGCGGGCACAGCGATTTCTTGCTCCCAATTAGGGAGAGCGCAGATCGTTAAAGAATTCCCCTGGGGCCTTTTGCTTTCGGCTTCGAGTTTGAAATACCCAACTTGATATGTAATCGTCATATTTTCTTATGTCGAACAGATATGTAGTGCATATAAATATGTACAATTTAGTATCTGACGTTTAGGAAGTACAGTTTATTTTGTGCACGTAAAGACTCGTAAAGTAACAAGCATTTCGTAGCATGTAAGCCCGATCGAAAAGACCATCAGGTTTTCCTGATGGACCATCAGAGTTTCTTGATGGTCCATCAGACTTTTCTGATGGTCCATCAGGTTTCCTGATGGGCCACAAAGAAGTCTGATGGGTCATCAGCCCACTCCTGAAGGACCATCAGCCCATTCCTGACGGACCATCTGACTTTCCTGATGGACCATTACTTCTTTGATGGCCCATCAGGCTTCCTGATGGACCATCAGGCCATTCCTGACGGACCATCCAACTGTATGCGTTTAGATGGTCGGTTAGAAGTTCCTGACGGCGCCTAATGGTCTGTTGGACACTCTTGATGGGCCGTCAGAGGTGGTCTAATGGTCATCAGGAGTTTTATGTTTCACTTCAGGTCCATCAAAAGCGTCTTATTTCCCAGCCGTCAGGACTTTCTTTGCGCACATTGTTTATCAAAAGTGCTTGATTAATTGTTGCTCGCGGTATTCTGACGGCGCCGTCAGAGGCGTATAATAACAATTGATATATGGGTCGCGACATATTTGCCAGTATGTGATGAGTCGCGGGCTCGTGAGGTGCTGACACAACTATGTCACGCGATTTGTCTTTACTCACTGAGCCCCGATTCACCGGCAACTGTGCGTTCGTCTGCAATCACACACCGTGGAAACCCGTACTTACGGTACGGTCCATCGTTTCGCGTATCCTTCATCTACGCCTTTCATTACCAACGGAAGGTCGACAAACTTTTCGTCGACACATTATTTTTTTACAGACACGGCACCCCCCGAGCCCCGCGACCATTGTGCGCATCGGACGGTCGCAGCGGCAATTAAGTTCAGCTTCAAACAGACCGCGCGGCCATTGCTTTGCTTTACTTTGCTGGAAAGTTAAATACTCGGCGGAATGCGCCACCGCCTCGCTGAATAAGCAGCCCAAAGTCAAGGAGGCTCCGCAACTTTGCACGCTACAAAATAGGTGATTTGAGGCTATGTCGCAAAAAAAAAGCTGTCGTTGAATCTTGCGTATGATATATGATAGGCCGCAGCCGCGTGGTCAATGGGTTGATGTGATTTTTTTATTAAGAAAAGGGCTTATATGTCTCATCGTTCAGACGACCTTCAAAGTTCTTAAGCGAAAACACGTCGAGTCGCGTAAGGTACTAAAACCGGCGACACGAAAGGTAGAAGAACCCACATTAATCAGTATTCAGCTGCACCAGAACCCTTTTGGACCAGGGCAGTTGTTAAAGAAGGAGCGTCGCAGGGGTTGTAGACTGAATTAAAAGTTTTCACCACCACCACCACCGCCCTCATAGATATAATAAAAATTAAAAAAAAAAAAAACACAAAAAAAAAAGTTTTTTTCCGCCTCCTTGGGGGGCGTCGAACCAGCGACATCCCGTTCCGCAAGCCGACGCGGTACCCCTCCGCCACGGGCGGAAGACTGCTGAGATTCGCGTAAATTATGAGTTACTCTTTAATGTATCGGCTACTGCCGACGCATCGGCTACTGCCGGCGCCAGTTTCTTTACACGCAGTATTGACACTTGAAAGATTTCTGTCAAAAATGTTCTCATTCAAGTTTACATGCAGTGTTCGACACTTGACGATCCGTTAATCTTAATGTATACTTTACATTTTGAAAAACGTTCGCCACTTATATCCGTACGAGCAACTGCGTCTTCAAAAGCTTCGAATCCAAATCCAAATCCAGTTGTTTCGTGCGCTTTGTTGCCTCGGCAGCCTCACCCTTCCTCGTGGAGTGTTTTTGAGGTTTTAGATATTTAGGTAGGTTTCACTCGACTTTGCGAGAACAGAAAAATAAGCGCCGTCCACAGGGCTTTACTTAAAAACTGTAATCCTTCGAATGTAGCCGACTTCGAGCGTAGAACGGCGTACAAGGTGTCTTGGGACAGCGACGCGAACACTCGAGGAGGCTATTACGACGCCGAGATCCTCAAACTGACGGGTGAGTGTGTATTTTTTACCATCCCAAAGTGCGACATACCCACAAGCAATCGCGGTTTTCTTTCTTTTTTATTGCGACTGTAATTAAAAGTGAATATTGTAGACTGTGCTTATATGAGGCACCAAGCTAGGCAGATGAACGCATGGGCTGACTAATACTTCAGTTGAACGTGTGGACTGAACTGCCTTGCACGTGACATCATATGGCACCCTACAAGCCGCCATTGCTTCTGTGCCTTAAGTCCGCGCTAATTTACTCGTACTCCACCGTTCCGAGTTTCACACTCTGAGCGCAGCAATTAAACGAAGCATAGCGTACAGTAACGCAACACACCGAAACTGTCGGCGAGCTGTATGAGCCACTTCCGACCGCATGTTTATGACGAACCCAGCATCTTGCGGATGTCAAAATTATTTTGAAGATAAATTAATTAAGGGCTCTGTAAAACGGTAAAGTAAAAGCAAAAAAAAAAAAAAAAATATACGGGGAGACGTTAGGAAATTTTCACGAATGTTTTAATATTTCTGAAAGGTTTGAAGACTCGCTTCGACCACAGATGCTGAATGTTACTTTGACCGATCTATTTATTGACCATGCATGCTGTTTAGATTCAAATGAAAGACAACATTCTTGAACTCGCTTGTCAAAACAGGAAACTCTTAAGCTTGTCAGATATCTTGGGTTTCCGTCTTCCAGCGCGAGGCGGAACCTGTCGATGTGCTACTCCAATACTGGCACACCACCATTCAATAAATAGCACATCAATTAGTTTTCAGGCGAAATGCATGGAGAAACCTTTTCCGCAACGTTTTCGCTTTCCAATCGAAGTATCTTTATTCGCAGGGCTGTGCATTCTACAAAGGACGGCGATCGGGACTGTCCTCTCATCCCGACAACGTTTCTGTCGCTGTACCATCATAACGCTACTGTTCGATAAGTAATTCGTTTTCAGGTGAGATTCAGAAACAAACCTTTTCCGTAATGCTAATTGCTGTCCTGGCTTTTAAATCAAATCATTTTACTCGCTGGGTTAAGCATTCTTCAACTGAAAAGAGGCAGCGATCCACTGCACTCCTCGTCTCGACGACTTTTCTGTCAGCGCGAAGAAGTCACTTGCACTTTGAGAAATACTCGGTGCAGGAAGAGCGCGCTCGAGTGTCAGTCCTCTGGTGGCGCTTCTGTCCATTTAATGAACAGAGCGCCAAACTCTTGCACTCCGCAGCACAAACTTAGGCGCACAATCGTGGCTGATTCGACGTCAATTCATGCGAGTCATATAATACATGGCTTGCATTGATGTTACATCAGTTGCCATTGCTTCCTAACCAATTTATTTATTCATGATCACAAATGTACAGTCGGGGACAAAAGACCCCAGGACGTGCGAGCTGCGGCTGAAACCCATTGCTCCGCCACCTGCCGGCGGGTCGCCTGGTTTCGAGATCACACAAAAGCGCATGTCATCCTACTCTGCCTGCAAACATGTGCGTTTCCCGCTCTTCTGCGGCACAGCACCTAACTAGGAATCGGACACGTGGTACTGCCTCGGAGATAGCGCTGGCGGCTGACGAGCGTCTGCTATACATTCCGAAACTCGAGATACCGCCTGGAGCATTGCGCCGCATTTCGCCGTGTCAGCGCACCTTGCTTTATAACCAGTTCAGCTTATCGCTTAATTGAGCTGCCGTGACTTCTTACTTCATAGGTGCCATGTCAGTAAGCGCTATCTCCGAAGTGGTACACCGCGCCTGATTCCGAGTTAAGCGCCGCGCCGTAGAAGAGCGGGAAAGCGCACATGCTGGCAGGCACAATAGGACGCACATGCGCTCTTCTGTGATCTTGAAACCAGGCGACCCGCCGGCAGTTATAGCCAGGGCCTGGAAAACATTCTATTGTCATGCTCACCTGATGCAACTAAGGGATTACATACCTGTTTCAAGCAAATGCCATGAAGCTTTGTAGGCCCATCAGCTTCGCAGATGCCCATGAAGATAGGAATTCATAGGTAGTGCTGTATTAAACTTAAAGGCCTAAATTTCATGCATGTAATTATTTTAGTGCATTTCGATGCATCTTGGAGTATACAGTACCACTCTGTGTCAACGACTGGTATGTGTGAAGCTGTTTCTCGCTTTTGTTTGTAACAGATCCATGTCGGACAAGGTGTGCACGTCAACCAGGAATCCGGACAACACGCGAACAGCAGAGTGCGACTCCATGTTTTGCAAGATCACTGCTGCTTCCATAGGGCCAGTGGAAGTGCTTTTGGAAAGGTCGGTGACCGGCACCCTCTACAACAAGGCAAAGGCAGCGAGGCAACAGAAGGCGTTTGCCCCACTCACTCAGCGAAAGGTGCAGGCTCTCTCATTAAGCAAACATTTTTGAAATCTTGACAGGAATCTCGAAGAGTCGCGTAAAATATTTCATGCTAAAGTCGTATCAATGATAGCGAAACAATTATATTTTGAAACACAAGGAATGCAAGAATGTGCATTTATTTAGGGCAGAAAATATCTTGTATGCAATTTGCACGATTCTAACACGCCCCCGATAGTAACACACGGTTATAATCAACCCACGAATGTTAAAAAAATGAATTAATGTTGATTCTACTGCGCAGATAAGATAATGGCGGCTGAACAACATACACTTCGTGGAAAACATTTTATCAAATGTACATACTCGGAAAGTGCCCACACTATGTGCTGTTGAAGCCCTACATCAAAAACTTGCAAGCGAAAATTCGGTTCCTTTGTCTTTCCAACCAAGCTCGCATGTCACCGTGGACCCAACCCGAAGACACCACCAACATCACTCGGTTTTCTGTTTTTGCCAACGGAGTTACTTTCTTTTTTAGAGGCAACCTTATAGTAAAATCGGTTTTGCTTTTCCAAGGCTGAAACACCATTCCACAAGATCGCAAAAACAAAAAAAGTGAATTTGGATTCAGATTGGATTGGATTTGAAACATGTGTTGATGGCAGTGTTGTACACGTTCCTCAAAAAAAGGAACGAAAGCTCGTTCCTCGTTCCTTCTGATTTTTGGAACGCGTTCCCGTTACAAGTTCCATCTGGGAGAAAGGAACTCGTTCCCGTTGCAGTTTAAAAAATGGAACGTATCGTTACATATACGTTACATTTGTATTTTTTGCTAATCACCATATTTAGATAAATCAAGCAGAGTTTTTTTGTTTTTTTTATCTATCCGATTAATGGTCAGCATACGAGTTTGTATGTCGTAATGGAAGGGCACCAGGAGAAGAAAACACGCGGAAGCAGGGTTTCATTTGTTGATATATTCATGTAAAACATCTCAGCTATTAACGATGTCCACGTTTGTAGTGAACAATTCAGACGAGCCAAATGTACTTTTACCCCAGATTGCACGAACGTTTTACAACAACCTCACACGCTTCAATTTAACAGAGTCCCGTGTTAGAACTTAACAACAGTTGCTTCTCGATGTTGCTGTCCGCAAGACAAGCGAGTTAACAGGAGGGTGGGGCTTTTGGAAAGCCAGTCTTGAAAATACTTCGTTGTGAATGTTGGGTTTGTTGTTCAGTGTGAAGGTGGAGGACAAGAGACGGAATGAAGGTTATTTTTTGTGTATGTTTTAAGGGAATATTGTGCAGGATACAAGGGTGAGTCCGATATCTGGAAATCTGTGATTTGTTGTAAATGTAGGTCTCGTTATTGAAGTTCAAAAATGGCTGGAGTCGGAATAAGATTTCTGTGTGTATGAGGATTCGTAAAACCAAACAAAGTAGCCGAGTTTAAAACAACCCTCTTTCTTTGTCTTTTCCTACGACTAAAAGTTTTGCTTTTTGTATAGCAGTTTCGGGCACTCAAAAAGTAGCAATGCCCACGAGCTCTCCTGCATCTGAAACTGTTAGCAATAGAGGACCACACAAAATAATCCATAAGATTAGTAGCCAAAAAGTTAGAGATCCTACACTTCGTAAAGATATTGTTTTTGTACTTTTATACTTTCCCTGTTTGAAATAAAATAAAAATTGCCCCACTGGACAAAAAAAGGAACGCCGTTACTCTTTCCGTTCCAGTAAAAATGTAACGCGTTCCCGTTCCAGTTCCAGCGATGCAAAATGGAACGGCGGCGTTCCTTCGTTACTCCTAAAAGGAACGCGTTCCAGGAACGCCGTTCCTTGGAACGCCGTTCCGTACAACACTGGTTGATGGTGATGGGGCTGGCCACTTTGCACAGTTTTTTTTTCGTATTTTGTTTAGTTTTGGTTTTTGGGTTCGATTGTAACACGCATGTAATTTTGAGCTCCAGTTTTTGGGTAGAGTGCGGCTGATCCCTGGCAGCAGCAGGCAATCAGCCGCCCGGAGCCTTGGGAGTTTACAGTCGCCGATCGTGGCCTCCTTGCCACCATCGGTTGTGGAGCACGCATTCAAACCGATTCAAACCAATCAGCCGTCGCAACGCGTAGAGGTATTCGAAACACCCAAAAATTTTCACGTCATATACAATGCGCTTCGGCCGGGGAATTGGCGAATTTGTTTTATTCTGAAATTCATACCAGTTAGTATCACCGAGATTTTACTCTAGTAGGTTGTCTGCTAACACCTGGAAGTGTGATGGGGGTACCCCCCAGAATGAGTGAAGCATAACAGATAATAACCGTAAATAATAATCGCACATTTGTATTTTGAACAGATGATTTTATTTTTCGTTCTAAGCAGCAAACTCGATGCGTCGTGCGCTATCCCGCAAAGCTGGCGTGGCGTAGACGTGTTACAACCTAGCCATTTGAAACACGTGGGGTTTACGCGGACCAACGCGGACTAAGCCGTCTAAGCGCCTATGTGTGAGATAAGTCATGTCAAAGTCATCGCGTTCAGGGCGAGATTATGCCAACAATTGAGTATACCTCCTAAGAGCGGCGCTACTCCAATGTGTAGTGCAGCTACATAGCGGTTTTTGCCATGTCACGACTACGTCCAAGATCCCCAACGTTGCTAGATTACCTCCCAACGAAGCTTCGGAGGCCTCCACCTGGTGCACATTGAAAGACTGTTTAATTACCTTCAAATTTAGTTTTCTTGTGCCTTTCCAGGAAAGTTTGTTGTTTTTGAGGTGATGCTGCAACATAGCCCACATCCAAGCTAGCAAATGAGTGCTGGAATTCCGTTTTCGTACCCCTTTAAGATCTGCTGTAAGCTACGTTCTGGCATTTGTGTAACTTCTTGTGGAGGTACGCTTCTTCGAAAAGCAACAACTAATGCCTAGAGGAAATTAATTTCGGCATTGGGAAAACTTGTTTGTTTTGCTTTGTTTGTCTACTTATTTTTTCTTAGTGGGGAGACACATGCATCAGATTAAACTTCAAAGCAGCATGTTGAAGTAAAAGAGAAATGGGCAACAATGCAGGAACAAACATTTCATTGTTTTGAACAGTCCACGCTACGAAGGGCATTCAATTCTATTGGCTATTAGTTTCAAAAAAGAAAGGCAACATAAACTGATCCTCTTAGTATTTGCATTTAATTTTCTTATGGTCATAATCTGCTTGCTGACATGTGTATTGCAGGTTTCAAATGCACCTTTCATGATGTATGCCAACTGTAGGGAAGTAAATGTTCTGAATTCATTTTAACCATCAATTTCTCTTCTTTCTTCAGGTGACTCCCAACCTAAGGATCACTTTGTTATGGAGATCTCCGATTGTTATATCAGATATGGGCATACTTATGACTACTGTCGTGAGTGCTCTAGAAAAAACATCACTTTATGCAATAAGTAAAGGAATAATGTCTTGGAGACTTTCAGAAGGTTAACTAAAAACGAGCATTGCTATAATATCCTGAAGGTAGCCTCACCCAAAATTGAAAAATTCGGTAAAAAATGTAAGGTAGTCTATCTTGTAGAGTGCTACCAAAAAGGGTTATAAATATTGTAGCCAGGCCATGAATGGAAGATCTTTCAAGGAATGTGAAAGATTGTTTTTATATAGAACTGCATTGTTTTTTCTGGTGTTCATGGTGCTATTTTTTAATTCTGTGGCCTGTCTAAGCTGTTACCACAGTGAGGGATGACAACCAAGTATAAGCAGTTTCCAATGTTCATTGTCTACTTATATACAGTTGTAGCTCCTATTTCTTACAAAGTCTCTAGCCTAGCAGTGAGATTTATAGACATGGGCTACCTGTTTTGTGCTTAGAAGAATCTAACAGAAGCCAGGGTGGGCTGTCTATTGGGAGTGGAACATGAATCAGGATACTGCAGTACTTATGTTTTTATGGTAATCTCTGAACACTGTAAATACTAAGAAACGTTGAAGGTTTGTTAGGTGCCAGCTGCCACTTAAATGCTTTCATTTGAGACTAATTTACCCTTGGTCTTCTTAAACTATGACCCTCCAGCCTGTATTTATGACATTCTATATTGTTTTAAGTCTGAGCACTGCAAAAAATTATTACCCTGAATTTTCGATATTCCAGGCTGCTTTTGGCTACACCTGAGGGAGAAGAGGTACCGCCAGGCTTAAAGGGCAGCCCGGCACCAGTGTAGTGTGCCATCAACTAGCTAGAAGGCGCAAGAAGTCATGGTGTGTGGCGCTGCAACTAGATGGCGCCACTTGTCCGAGAATTGACATACGCCCCTGCGAGCGGAAGTGTTGATCCCCGCGGATCTGAATGTTTGTATGCTGGTCACGATAATAAGACAGTCTTCACAAAAACTCAGAGCTGGTGTGACGTCTCTTCCTTTCGTCGGGGTTCCCGCCTTGGGCTCCGCACCTCGGCACCCCGCTGCCCACGCGCCGGCAATGTAAGCCTTTTCAGCATCTCTACAGGCCTTTCGGGGCGCTGTCTTTATCGTAGCTCTTCCTGTCTCTTTCCACCCATTAGTAATGGCCCCACGCGACCATCACATCTTGGCAACGAGGATGGGATACTACATTTTGGCGACGGGGTCTTTTCTTGCATTTTTTCCATTTTTGCCTTCGTGAGTTTTTTATGTGAGACTCCGTGCCGGAGATGAGTGGTGGCAGCACCGGCATGTATAGTTTTCTTTTGTGTGTTAGGAAATATTTGAACGTTCAAAATGTAAGGAGGTCCTTTTGAATATTCCCATCCACCACATCTTTTGCATATGTAGTACATGAAAATGCTGTCGATGCATAGCGACATTTAACGTTCCGTTTCGAGCGGCAATGGTCCATTTCGAACGCCAGTAGGGTTAGGCGTAACGCCATCCTTTGTTCTTTTTTTCGAACGCCGTAACGGCCGTTCGAATGGTTCTTTTCCTTTCACGCAAGTAGTGCACACCGCACGGAAGCATCGTTCTTAATTTTCCGAGACTCAGAGAAACTTTCTCGTTTCCATTTCGGTGGAATTTTTCGGATTTTCACCTTCGTTTTTAACTTTTGCCTCCCAACCATAGCCATAGTAGACGATAGCGTCGCTATGTTTCATGTTTATGTAGTACATCCCAAGTAAATTTAAAAGGCGCAGTGAATAGATATTTTGTCCATCAAATATGCGTATGCAGTGATGTGATTGGCCTAAGCCATTTTGGAGCACCTTTTGGAGCAGCCAAAACAGTGTTTTGGAGCAGCAAAAGTGGCCTTTGGAGCAGCCAAAACAGTGTTTTGGAGCAGCAAAAGTGGCTTTTGGAGCAACCAAAACAGCATTTCGGTGCAGAAAAGGTGGCTTCTGGAGCAGATATTCTTAGAAAAACAAATATATGTTTTAAGTGCTGGACAAACGAAGGGCACTTTGTGTTGTGATGTGTTCTGATGGGACGTGTTGTGACGGAACTCGCTGCTTTTGTTTTACAGCCAAGACATCCCACAAGTATACAGTGCTGTAAGCGTTGCCAAGCAAATGCAAATGCAAATGCAAAAAAAAAAAAAAAAAAAAAACCTTTGCCATTGTTTTATTGGTTGCTGACGTGCCAGAGTTTTATAAAAAGTAAGAAAACGTAAAACGATGGACTGCAAGCGTCCCGGCTGGTGCCTCTATCGTGCAATCATGTTCGCATGCAGGTGAGGGCAACTTCGGCAGGCTTGCAGTTGCACGTGCTTCGTCGCGCGAGCGGAGGCAACGGCTGTTCAATCGAAACCGAAACCATGCCACTCCGCTCCGTCGCTAACTGGTTCCCAAAATAGTATGCAAAATGTAATTGTCGAGCACACGAGAATAAACAGTCCAGCGGAAGGTGCTTGCCAAGCCGGCACCGATGTACCGGCTAAAAACACAGAAAAAAAAAGAACCTGGTTATATTCCTAACGAGCGTGTTGGTAAGATGTGCTAGATAACAGAAAGTATAAAACAGAGAGAGGACGAAAGACAGACCAGTACATTCTTTCCTGAGTGCATTGATATAAGACATCGCGAGCCAGAGTCAAAAAGTTCTTGAAACGCTTTGTGCAACAACTGAACTCGTGAAGAACAAGCGCGATGTGCGGGTTCAGTGTGCAGACATTGCCTTTTTTGCTTTAGCTCACTTCTCTTCATCAACTTTCTTTCGCGGCATATTTTTCACGTACCGGGGTCCCTCTCGAAAGAAAGCCCACCGAGAGAAACCTAAATAATCAATACTTCCCAAAGCAGCCTTAGAGTTAAATAGGGATTTTTGTAGCAGTGTATGATTTAAACAAGAACAAGAATGTCGATGCGTTTCAGTTTAGAAAGCGCCATATCTGCAGCGATGTGGGGACGGCAACACACAACGTCGCGCGACCACGGCGACTGTGGTCGTGCAAGCGCTCCAACTTACAAAGTGACCCTCGCCGCGCAAAAAGGTGGTTTTGATGGTTTTGTTTCACAGCATGACGGCATGTCCGGCACCCGGCACACTAAAGTCGGACCGTCCGCGCACGCCCGCGTCTATCGTTGATATATATATTTTTTTTTTTTAAACGCGAGAGGCGAGACGAGATGCTTCAGACGACAAGAGCGCGAAACGCGAGACGGCGGGAAAAACCACTGATCTCTATGACAATTGCTGGATCGCGCTTCCCCGCTTGTTCGCTGCAGCGCAAGTGAAGCCACCGGACTTCACTCGCTTGGGATACGATTTGCCGTTTTCGCTAGCCTTTGCTGCGGTTTTCCAGCGTGCTGTGGACACGCTTTCTACTCGTTCGTCGTCATTCGCCGAAGAAGTTTTTTGAAGACTCTGTGTATTGTTGAGACTTGCCGTTGTGAACACGTGGAAAATTTTACGAAAGTGCAGTGTCGCAGGAAAAAGGCACAACGCGTCGAAAGGAAGGGCTGGCGGCGTGTTCAAAGCTTCCTTGGCACGCCGAAGTGCCGTGTCTCTGCCTTCGCACGCTTGGATACCGACCAAGAACCGACGCCGTGTGTATGTGTTTAGCGAGTGCAATGTGCGTGAAGCTGTTCGTGCCTCTGGATCAGCGTCTTTTCCCCTCGCGGTTTAGGAACGAGCTTAATCCAGCGTCCACTAGCGACGGAAGATGGGGGGAAGGTACGTCTTTTTTTCGTCCTTAGACGATTTACACAATACCGTGCACAGCAGCTCCTCATCACTGATCAGTGCTGGCTTATTATCAACCTACTTAATTGCACTTGACGTTTGAGCGCGGCTCGCCTAATTGTAATTGGTCAACAGATTGCACACGACCATATCGGCCGCGCTTCAAAGATTTTCATTCTTGCCGTCTTGTACTTTTGCTTTCGAAAACCCCCCTGGCTCCACAACGTTGCCCTATTCGTGCTCCCACGGAATCTATTAGAGTAGATTTGGGACATAGCCATGGTTAATATAGTACGTAAGAACACGTACAGATCTCCCCCTTTTATTGATAGCAACTCACCGGAACAGCTGGACGATCCAGAACTCCGTGGCCGATATATATAAATGATCTAAAGGCTTCTACGCGCGACACACGTTCAGAACTTTGGCGCGGCGTCAATTCTTGACCGGTATCCAAGCGCGCAAACGCACAAAGATGCATCACTCGGCGTGCCAAGGAAGCTTTGATCACGCCGCGACACCGGCGACACTTGTTTTCGACGAGTTGTACCTTTTGATACGGCTTCACGCACATTGCACTCGCAAAACACATCCACACGGCGTCGATTCTTGGTCGGTATCCAAGCGCGCGAAGGCACAGAGACACGGCACTTTGGCGTGCCAAGGAAGCTTTGAACATGCCGCCAGACCCTTGCTTTTGACGAGTTGTGCCTTTTTCCTGCGACACTGCGCTTTCGTAAAATTTTCTTCGTGTTCACGACGGCAAGTCTCAACAATACACACGAGTCTCAAAAAACTTCCTCGGCGAATGACGACGAACGAGTAGAAAACGTGTCTACAGCACGCTGGAAAACCGCAGCAAAAGGCTAGCAAAACGGGAAATCGTATCCCAGCGGGGTTGCGTCCGGTGGCTTCACTTGCGGGAGCGGCAAGCGCGATCCAGCAATTGTCATTGAGATCAGTGGGAAAAACCGTGCAAGACCGGATAGACGATTGATGCAGGGTATGTAGTACGATGTGTCGGGAGGCCGCTTGCGCCACCTAGCTCACGCATGCTCAATTATAGTTCTCAGTATAGTTTCGGTTTTGGAAGGCGACCAAAATTGGCCCTTTGGCGCAGGCTTGGCGCAGATTACCCATATTTTGGCAAAATGTAGCAGGATGTAGCAGGGTTAGCCCCTTGGCGCAGTTTGGCGCAATTGGCGCAGCAATCACATCACTGCGTATGTAGCTATTGGCTTCACTCATTCATAAGTTCCAAAATGACAACGGCTTCTTTCCCGACACTTCCACCATTTCTTTCCACGTAAGGTGCCCCTGTGCAGCATTGGTTAAATTGGAAAGCGTCGTTTTTAAATTATTTCCCGACGTTTCCCGACGACGACGAGGGGGAACAACATCCAAACAACGACTTCACCGTCGGATCCCCGGAGGTCCTCCCTGAAGGACATGCGGACCGTCGCCCACGGAATTTCACCGCTGATGTTCAGGTGAATGGATTTACATTACCCTTACTCATTGATACTGGCCCTGAAGTGTCAATACTTTCCGAGAGCATGTTTAACAAGATCAACTCCAAGCAGCAAATCCGGCTAAGGAAACCGCGCGCACTCTTGTGCACTACCTCCGAGGGTCGATTCCAGTCATGGGATGTTTCCAGACCAAAGTCAGCTTCAAAGAACGCTCCGCCGACATTCTTTTTTACATCGTTCGCAATGGCCGATCGCTGCTTGGGACAGATGCCGTGCATGGACTGCGTCTAATTTTATCGGGCGCGCCACTCAAGTGCTTCCATGTCAATGCAGCTGATCCTCGCTCGGCCATCCCGGGACATGTAAAGTCGGCTGGAGTACCGCAGCCCCCATGTACGGTGGAGCCCAGTCCTCCACCGCGTCCTTCAAGTGCTCCCTGCAAGCACCCTTCATCATTGTCCTCTGTTCACGGCACTCAGCCATCCATATCGTCTGAATACTACTCCAGTAGAGGCGTCTTCGAGACCAGCCTTCAAGGGATCCGTCGACGTCGGGACCATCTTTGCAACCTTCATCGGTGAGCGATGCATCTAAGTTACCTTCTGGTTTTGAAAAATTTGAGGATCTCTTTTCTCCTGAGTTAGGGTTAGTTAAAAACCAAACTCACACAATCACTGTCCGGCACCATGTTCCGCCGGTACAGGCTAAACTTCGCCGCTTACCAATCACGTTGCGTGATGCCGTCAGTGCGGAAATTCAGAAGCTCGAGCGCCAAGGCGTTATCGAGCGCGTAAACGCGTCGGAATGGGTGTCCCCCATTGTAGTAGTTAAGAAGAAAGACGGTGGAATCCATACGTGTGTCGATCTGCGGGCGCCAAACCAGGCAGTCGTTATTGATTCTTTTCCGCTTCCGCACATTGAGGAGCTTTTGAACTCCCTCAGTGGAGCTTCCCATTTTTCTAAGTTAGACCTTGCGTCTGCTTATCACCAGGTCCGTCTCGACCCCAAGAGTCGCGACTTAACAGCATTCATTACCCATGAAGGGCTTTTTCGTTTCAAACGAGTTTGTTTCGGTCTGGCGTCTGCACCAGCGGCCTTTCAACAGGTCATGTCCAAGATATTAAAACATTGTCCAGGAGTCCAGTTTTATCTGGACGACGTCATTGTCTATGGCTCCTCCCAGAAGGAACATGATAGAAATCTCAGACAAGTCCTCAAATGTATTAGAGAGGCCGGCATGAAACTAAATAGAAAAGCCGTTTTCAATGTTTCTGAACTGTAATTCCTTGGTCATCGTCTGTCTGCGGAGGGTCTAGCACCCCTTCCGTCGAAGATAGACGCGGTCCTAAATTTTCCAGTTCCATCGGAACCTTCGCAGTTGGAGGCCTTCCTAGGTCTAGTAGAATATTACAGTAAGTTTGTCCCCCATTGTGCTACTCTTGTAGAACTCCTCCGAAGGCTTCTGCGTAAGGGCGCATCTTTTGTCTGGTCGACCGACGTAGAGGCCAGTTTTCAAAGTGTCAAGTCCTGCCTTCAGCAGGCTCCCATTCTTGCAATGTTCGATCCAAATCTTCCAGTTGTCGTCTCCACAGACGCGTCCAATTACGGACTAGGTGCTGTTCTCCAGCAGCAGCATGGGAAGCAACTAAAAACTGTTGCTTTCGCTTCCCGTTCTCCCTCCGAAGCAGAGCGGAAGTATTTAGCAGGAGAGAAAGAAGCTCTCGCAATCCTCTGGGCTTGCGAGAGATGGCACGTTTATCTTTGGGGTCGACATTTCGAAATTCAGACAGATCATCAAGCCCTTGTCGCACTAATGTCCACTCAAGGGACAGGTGTTCGTCCACGACGCATCAGTCGTTGGACTGTTAGACTTTTCAACTATAATTTCATAATGAAGTATCGTAAAGGCAGCGACAACGTAGTGGCCGACGCTCTGTCTCGCCTTCCGGTCCCAGATACCGAAGAAGGTACGTCTTTTGAAGAGGTTGTTTCAATTGTCTGTGCATGTCTCACACAGAAGGAGTTCAAGGAAGAAACTCTAAAAGACCCTGAATTACCAGTTATTACGACATACCTTTCAAACACATGGCCCTCAGAGGACAAGTTGCCTCCAGAATTCAAGCCGTATTTCGTTGTAAGAGACCAGCTCTCAGTCACCGATGCCTTGTTGTTCCAAGGAGAGAAAATAGTGGTTCCGTCCACTCTCCGTAATCAAGTGATTGATGTAGCTCACGAAACCCATCAAGGTAGCTCGCGCACCACCAGTATCATCAAGGAGCTTTACTGGTGGCCGCATTTAAGTCAACATGTCAGGACGAAAGTTCAGAACTGTTCGGTATGTCAGTCGACAGACAAGCCTGCAAAGGCATCTCCAGCACCTCTTCAACCAGTTGAATTTCCCAACCGTCCATGGGTAAAACTGGGCATGGATATAGTAGGTCCCTTTGAACGAGCCCGAGCTCAAGAGAGGTTTTTCATTACACTGATAGATTACCACAGTAAGTGGCCTGAAGTGGCACCAGCCCACAACGTCACGACTGCTACAGTCATAAAGTTCTTGAAGTCCATCTTTGACCGCAAAGGTTTGCCGCAGGAGATCACGACAGATAACGGCCCTCAATTCATTTCGAAGGAATTCAGCGATTTTTTGAAGATGCATGGCATCAAACATGTGAAGTCATCCCTTTACCATCCCCAAGCTAATGGACAGGTAGAGAGATTCCATAGGGTTCTTAAGTCTGTTATTCAGTTGGCTCTCGTACAACATCGTCCGCTTTCCGAAGCCATTACAGAATATCTCGGTGTATCAACGGCTATTTTCATTTTACTGCCCCTGTTGTGTAATTTTGTTTTAAGTCCAAACCATCCTTACTGTCATGCAGGTCCACAATACAATGGGACACATCAGTTACAGGTTTTTCTTGAAGAGCAGCTTTTCCAGCAGTGAAACTAGAGTCTTGTCATCTTCAGAAAGGTTTTCTAACAAAAGAAAAATAGTTCAATCTTCTTAACCGATATCAAGAAATGTGTCTTGATATTGTCGTTATATTGTTAATCTTTTGCCTTAGGTCTAAACCTGCATCATTGTATCAGCATTTCTGATACAATTAATTTTCTCACGAGATTGGTCATTTTTACTAAGTTGTCGTTATCAGTAAGTCATTCTGGAAATTCGGTTTATCGTCATCGTCAAATCAAGGACGATGCTGATCATCCACTTAATGGAACATGTCTAGGATTTTGCATCAATTACAACTGCTAGAGTCGTTCCTTTTCAATGTCTCTTTCAAGAGTGGCATTCGGTCAGAATGAGATAATGCCACATCTCTCTCATGTTTTAGAATTGTCCCTCAATTCTAAATAATGTTCCAGTCTATTGTGTCTCCATAAATTGCCAGGTATTGTGGTACATGTCAGACTTTGAGACCTGAGTAAACTCAATTCACCAAAGTCCTTAACCATTCAAAGTAAATGACATAATCTTTATACTTTGTCATCAAAGCATCTAAGGTAAATCACATCCAATAATCTTTTCACATGTATGTTTAGTAGAGCTGACTACAAAGGTAAAATGGTAATTTTTGTCATGCATATGTAAATGGAGTTTTCAAGTTTGACAGTGCAATTTTTGTTTTCTGATGTTGAAGTTTATTAGAGCACTGGTGTCGAGCAGAGGAGGTTACTACCAATCCAGGGTTCAGTGCTGTGTGAATGTCTAATTAATTCCTGAACTTCACCACCACAGGACATATACGGTGTAGTTCTTTTGGTGTGATGTATGAATTGCCATAAGAGCACTCGTAAAAGGAACATCTTATTTCTTGTGTTTAGCAGGACTTGCCTCACTGAATTCTTCCAAGGAAGAAAAGACGTTATTTCTCATGTTTTCAGGAACTCTCCAGTTGAATTCACTTGTGAAAGTGAGTGTTATTTTTCATGTTTCTAAAGGACTAGTCATTCATTTCACTTGCTGAGGTGAAGGTGTTATTTTTGTTTCGAAGGACTCTTCTTATAGCGAGATTACTTGAATGTTCTTTGTTTCAAAAGGTTTCCAGAGACATTTTCACTTCCAGTGGAGATGTAGCATTAATGATCGTATCTTTGAAAATGTATTTCTTTACCCTTAATTTCCCCGACCACTTCACAATTATTTTGCTTGTAGCGATTGGTCGGGAGGACTTCGTGTGCGTGTGATTGTCCATATCGTAAAGAGTAAGCTGTTCTTTTCGGTCTAGTACCAAGTTATCCAACAGTCATTTTTCTAAGGGGGGAAAAGATGTAGTGTGCCATCAACTAGCTAGATGGCGCAAGAAGTCATGGTGTGTGGCGCTGCAACTAGACGGCGCCACTTGTCCGAGAATTGACATCCGCCCCTGCGAGCGGAAGTGTTGATCCCCGCGGATCTGAATGTTTGTATGCTGGTCACGACAATAAGACAGTCTTCACAAAAACTTCGAGCTGGTGTGACGTCTCTTCCTTTCGTCGGGGTTCCCGCCTTGGGCTCCGCACATCGGCACCCCGCTGCCCACGCACCGGCAATGTAAGCCTTTTCAGCATCTCTACAGGCCTTTCGGGGCGCTGTCTTAATCGTAGCTCTTCCTGTCTCTTTCCACCCATTAGTAATGGCCCCACGCGACCATTACAACCAGAAGATACGGTGGTACCTGTCAGAAAAGCTGTCCAATCTCAAGAGAAATCCCTACAAAGGTATGTGCATCTATACTCTAACTGGTCTCAAGTTTACAAGCAATTATTTGAAATGATGGCATAGATAAATTATTTAGAGGTTAATATATCACTAAATGTTTATGCAAACAACTTTAAAGTAGTGTGTTGATCAGCTGACCACTTGAAAAAGGCTGTGGGTTGCTTGGTCGCTACTGCCATCCCATCAGGCCATGCTCACTCACTCTCAAAAAAGTTGCATGGTCACACAATTAAAATGAAGCACGTCACTCTTACTGACCCTTAGTCGTCTCTAGGCCCACTCTGCTGTTGACGTACGTCAATGGTCGTCCTGTGTTTGGACCAGGGTGTAAGATAGACAAGTGGGGAAACAAGAGCCAAATGAGCAACCGGATTGTGTCTCCCTCGGTTTTCTCTTTTTCTGTGGTGCCATCTATGTGGAGCACCGCAAACTTTCCCTCCGGGTGGGCGACCGGTGGCGACCGGCTAAACTGACGGAGATGAATTCTCGTGGATTTTCAATGAAGGACTGTCGTGCTCTCGGTTTATTTTCCGCACTCTCCCATAAAGTTCAATGCAAATCCGATTCCAATTTTTTTGCTCTCGCCGCAGCGCCATCTGTCACAAATCGGGGGTACCCCCGCAAGCAGACGAGTACACAATCCGGCCACAGCGCTGCGGCAGGCTTCTATGGGCTGTTTCCCCACCTGTCTATCTTACACCCTGGTTTGGACTCTGCTGATCTCTGAATTGCCCTTGAGATGTCCAGGCTCATCCCTTTGCTGCCTGTCCTCCCCCAATGCGCGGTCCCACCACGGACTGACTGCCCATGCTGTTGCAGGTCTGCCATCGCTTGCACCCCATGTTGTAGCCTTTTTACCCTTTTCTTCATATTACTTTAGCTTAATTTAATATATATTGCCAATACTATTGAAATGGAACAAATGTACTATCGCAGCCAATACGAGCTGAAACGCCACTACACGTGGCACGCGATAATATGAAAGTTGTCTCTCAGATTGTTCTGCAAACCTTGGTATGCGCTGAGGTAGAAACAAATCACTTCTTGTGCTCGTTGCACCACTATGTCGTTCCGTGTCAATTTCTAGCTCATAGTGGCGCAATGAAAGCAAGAAGCAACCTGTCTAAACCTCAGCAAACACAGAGGTTCACTGAAAATCCAACAGGTGGCTCGTTCGACGAGTCCACTCGTCGAACAGCGTTCACCCACACCTTCTTCAATTTCCGGTCCATTGGAAACTTGTGAAAAAGCACCTCCGGGTTGCGCAGCGGGTTGTTTGAGCAGCCCACACCGCTACGAGTTTTATTCGGCATCTTTCGAGGAACAGCTGGGTAGTCTTGGGTGCACCGAGTTGCTCGCTAAAACGAGTCTTGGAGTCCTCACAAGCAAATAAACAAAAGGCTATACCGAAGCTACACGGGCTACAGATACAAGCAACGGCTAAACACGCCAATCACAAGCCAAAGTAGAAGGTGGTTGCGGCTCAAAGAAGCGCACTCCGCGCAACGCCCAGACCGGAGAAAAAACGAGAACGATACTGACGTCACGGCCCAATGTTGCTTTAGCGATCGGCAACCCGCTGGCCGTCCGCTAAGGAGCAGCGGGTCGCATTTTTATTATCGACATTAGTTGAGAATGCGGCGTCCCCAGGACGTAATTTTTTGGCTGGGGCAGTATTTTGTGTCACTACAGCGATACCAGTAATTTATTTCATGTTTAGTTTTGGCCGGAGTTGCCCTTTAAGGTTCCCTTTTGGCTCTGGTATGACAGCCGTATTAAAATAAAGTAAATACGCTAAAAATTTAACTTAATTGCTGGCTATAGAGATGTTTTGCAGATTCTCTTTTTATGGCAGTAAATTATTGTATCTACTCATTACTACACCCCCCCCCCCCCCCCCCCCTTCAATAGAAAAAAATGATTGCGGCCGTAAACGGCCTACTTGCCCGACGGAAAAGGGCCGGCACACGCCCTTTTCCCGAGAGATCTCAGAAAGCGACCTGCTTGCACTTTTGGCAAGGACTTGCACCGAATGACTATCACTTCATAGGTCTTGGTAACTGAACAAAAATAATAAAAGGTACCCTGTGAATACATGCAAACTTCACTATTGAATAGCTACTACTCAGGCACTTCACTGCCACCACATACTTAAAGGGCACAGCCAAAGTCCTTAGCATTCCTCGTTAAAAAGGTGTTTATGAGTATTGTAGCTGTAAGTTTGCTATATACGGTTTAATTGCTGAAGGGGTCAACGACGCAGATGGCCTGACGCAGCGGAGGGGGCAGCCTTGCAGGAGAGGTATTACGACATGGCCGGCTTTCCTTTTGAATTGGTGTGTCGGGGTTGCCTTTTGGTGTGTCGAGGGTGAAAGTGGATGTTCTATTGTTCTATTGTTGTGGAAGTTTGTTTGGTTTTTGTTCAGTTCTTCGAATCGGGGTCGTTGGGCCTTGCCCATTTGACGTGTATTGTGGGGTTGACGGTAGGAAGTTCTAGTGATGGTGGAGGCATTCTATAAAAAGGACGAGCCGGACAAAAATTCGCAGCTGTGTTTTGAGGTTTTGTCATGTTTGCCCTTCTTGTTTTCCCCAGTCTCAGGGTTGTCTTAAATCATAAACGTAAACCAGCTCCCCTGCACCCTATCACTCATTTCAGTTTCCTTCGGTCGTGGGTGCTATTGACAGTATCCATGTTCCAATCCAGGCACCCCATGTGCACGAGGAGGCGTACATCAACTGCCATGGGTACCACTCTAATAACGTACAGGTGGTCGTTGACGCCTCTTCTCGCATTCGCAAAGTGGTTGCAAGGTGGCCTGGGAGCACCCACATATCTCGAAACTTTACTGAGAGCACCTTGGCAGTCAAGCTCGCCAGTGGAGACTACGAAGGCCTGCTGCAAACAAACACAAGGACAAGTAGAAGGAGGGACACAGCGCTGTGTCTGTGTCCCTCCTTCTACTTGTCCTTGTGTTTGTTTGCGCTGTTTTATTTCTATGTTTACAATACTCCTGTCAACCATGGCTGATGACGCCAGTCCTGTCGCCGTCATTGGCAGCAGAGGTTGCATACAATACAGCACACACGACAACAAGAAGCAGTGTTGAACGGTAAATCTAGGCCATATATTGTGAAGGGCACAGAGATCTTAATACAAGGCATTTCGAGACGACTAGCCGTCTTGTTGTAACTGTGCAACACGTACATGCTCCTTACGTCTTCTGCTATTCTTTGCGGCATAAAAATATTCATACAAATTTTGGTATTAATCTAACGAAGCATAAGATACCGTGGTTTCATGTCAGCCAGACGAAAGTATTATCCTGAGATTACGAAATCAATATATGACTTTTAATAGTTGCCTAGGGTTCTGCGGTTTTAGTTTTTATTTTTCTGGAATCGACATACTTTTTTCGGTTGTTATTGTGAGAATGAAATTTTCAGTTTTTATAGATTAATATTTTTACGAGTCGAAAGCTTACTGCCTTTTTCTAGTCAATATGCATAGAGGAGTTACACTTTTCTTCAAGCAGTTTCGTCGAGAATGCAGTAGATTGGGTTCATATCTGAGTTATTCGTCAAGCGGCAACACTTGCGCACATGGCAAACGTAATTTTGGTTAAGCATGTGCCGTGACGACAAATTTTAAATCGCGAAATTTGCAAACGTAATTCTTGGCACGCTTTTTTATTCTTCACATTTGGAGGGCTATCAAAGCTGCTAACCTCTAGCCAGATAGAAGCTTGAGGGAGCTTCTATGAGCTTGAAGCTGTTTAAACAGCTTTGGAATGTTTTATGCCCCCCACAATAGGAACAGATTGGCATTCCATTCCTCCCAGAAGAAAAAGTGAAAGCAAATGGCTTGACAAACAATGAAAACACTCTAAATCCGACCTCTAGACGACCACAGCGAACTTGACGGACAAAGACTGAATCACGAAAGGAACGCAGATTGAATCCACGACAAACCCAAATACTTGCTAAAGTGTGCTGCCAACAGAATAGTTTGAAGTCACGGAGATAAGATAGTTGACTACTCGGTCACATGCTTCTATACTCTGCCTACTCAATCATCACCCGGTCACATGCTCCTATAACTGTCTAAAATACTGGCCATTTAGGTCTAAAATCAAATTTTCTAAACTTACTTCACCATCGCTTGAAACTGATAATCCAGAACCTCAGTTATGTCTTACGTCCAGGACTGGCAATAATGGGGAAAAGTACTAAACTCACCTAAGGTGCCAGGGCTATGCAAGGCAGGGACAGAACTTGATGTTTTGTTATTTGGCCGAAAAGCAGCACTAATGGTAATGAAATTATTTTTCCTAGACAAAGCAGTGGAAGTAACCCTTACAAAGATGATCAATGAGTTTCAATTTAGTTTCTAATGTATTCTATACGAATACATTAGAAACAGAATTGAAACTCTTAATATTTTTTGTAAAAGAACACTGTACCTTTAAAGTTTCATATGTCTACTTTTTGAAATGTCAGTTTCGGGCTGGTTATTGGGAACTAACTAAACATACTAGATATGTATGTACTCATATTGAGTGCACAAATACAGCTAAGCTCGTGCATGCTGGGATGCCTGTGAGCCAAAAATAGCGGCACATCGCTGCAAGTCGCAAACGATTGTGTGTTGCTGACAGTCTCGACTGATTGGCCAAGAGTACATGTCTAGCATGACCTATTTTGCTCTCATCAATGGATTTAGGAGTAGTACCAAGGCATCATTTTGGACAATATTGACGTTGAGCATGCAATAACAAGTTTCCACAAATAGTCACTACACACGCCATCATACACGTCATTTGCAACTGATGATGAGTCGCCACAATCTCTAACGTTCAGGCAAATCTTGCTTGAAACTCCATTGTGAAAGCACCATAAAACCCTGTACTAAAACTTTTGCAGCATGCAACCAGGAGCTACCACCTCAGCCAGAAATGGCGGCGCGTAAACCACTAACTAATAAAAACACGAGCGGCACTATCAACGGGTAGGAGTACTTGGATAAGTCGTTATATCAATCGCTTTATGCCTTACGTCTCCCAGTGTTACAAGAGGGATTCTTATTGATTAAGGAGAAGCGTAGATGGGTAGGGGCTACCATGGACATCTCTTCCTGGAGAGTGCAAGGGGAAAGGCACAACAAGGCAGAATCTGGTTCTTTTTCTTTTCACTCTGTCTCACAATAAAAATGTAGAATGAAATTTCGTTGGTACTGTATTTGTTGCAGTATAAAGCTTGGGGACAAGGTAATTCTTACAGCATCGGCAGCAATCAGGTAGCAGAAAATTCTAACATATTGGCCTGTGCATATGCAGGTGTTTGCTTGGAAACATTCACGAAACCCTTTGAGGATAGCGCTTGAATAAAGCTACGCTTTGCTTGTTGGTTTTTATAAAACCCACTGCACAAGCTAACTTCAGGTGACCCCCGATGTGAACACAGTATAAGAATAGTTCAGAAGGAAAATAAAATGGTATGCATAATGCCCAGCTTTCGATATCCTGGAGCAATAGGCTGGAGCTTGGGCTCGAAAAATTAGGAAGTGTGATATTGGGCCCCACAGCCAATTTGTAATTCGAATTCAGTTGTAAATCTGTCCATGTTGCATGTCATCCTCTCGAGTATTTGCGTTCCACGCTGTTGCCCAATTTTGCTATTGGGTTTCTGGAAAGGAATAACATGCATTCTTGAACCATGCGCTCTGTACAGGACAATAGGCCAACTCAAGCGCAGGTTTCACTGCCTTCACGCTGAGTTACGAATGGCTCCAGAACGGTGCTGCGACATTATTGTCGCGTGCTGTGCCTTCCACAACCTGGTCAAGAGGTACCCCCCCGCAGGTCACCCATGGCCGCCATCCCCGCTGAGGTCCCTGTTGAGCCCGTACCAGCCAATTGTGCTGAGAGCAACGAGGCCCGAGACTTTATTGTCAACCATTTCTTTGTCTAAGTGTCTGGATAGGTATCTTCAGGCGGTCCATTTCTAATGCAAGATGCTTTGTTAAACACCGATGTGACCGTGGCTATCGTTTTCATCTTATTTTGTTTATCAAACTTTGGAGACAATTACAAGAAAATTACGTCAGACAGTTGTCTAACTAGATCAAATAATTGCTTTAACTAATGTTTATTGCTTTGCTACTTAAACATCAATTGCAATTTCGGAAACTGCAACAGTTAAGGGCTCAACCGTGCTATGCAGTCAGCAAGAAGCCAAGAACTTCAAGATATTGATTAATTTTAAGTTTTTTGTAGTATGATCTAACTGGATGCGAGATTACCGTAAGTTCTACCCAAAATAACCCATAAAGGAGTGTGATACATGTGACAATGCTGAAAGCATGTTACCAACTTGACAATAACATTCCAACAACGCATATATCACTTTTGCACACATCAATTTGGGTAGTGCTTGCAGATATTCACCATAAGGTTCCAAAATTTGGGTGATAGAAATGTAAAGAATGATTGATGGACATACCCTTATACCAGTTGCTTCCACAGCACTACATGTAAATTGTGGCATGCGCCACCAAATAAGTAATGACCAAAATTTTTCTTAATTCCAGCACTATTGTTGCAAAGGCTTTGGTAGCACGAAATGTATCATTTGGGGCACTTCTCTTTAGCTTGTTGGAAATATTGTGCTCGAAAAAAAGACCTGCCAAAGCTATTGGTCAAATGGGAGTGCAGTGCAATGTTCAACACTCCTACAATCGCACACCGCAGCTCAACCCATCTGCTTGTTACTGCTTTGGTCTCCTCCCCCATCAACTCCTGCACACTCTCACAGAGCTACAGGCGTGAGCACTCACGGGCTCTCTTAAACCAACAGATATTGAATGTGATTTCCGGAGTTCATGACAATGCACTTTTCAGACTAATGACTTGAGAGATGCTTCTTCAAATTAGTGCACTTCTTCGCACTCTCTGGTGCTCTCCTTTTATACTGTCATTATTTCTTGTAATACACTTCCAACATTGACGGATGCTTTATGGAAAATGCCGAAGTCAGTCCTATAACAGACTATGAGTGCAAAGTTAATAATGAGGAAACTGAAGAAGACAGTTATTTTACCATTCAGTATCTACCAATTGATAGCATTGAATGGGTACAGGAGCATGAATAGGAGAGTGCAGTGAAAGCGACATCCATCAATACAAATCATATATACTACCCCAGAGAATGCTCATGTTGCACTGCATACTCATGGTTACTAGTTCATAGGATTTACATAGTGCGCACTTCTGAGTGTTGAGTCATAACACCTTTCACAGATTCTTCCTACCTGCAAAGCTTTTCTATTATTTTTCGCAAACTTCCTAGGGTTAGTTCATATTTTCTTCATCCTGACTGGCATGATAACATCATTTGCAAAACATTTCTTAATAGCAGGCATTGCACTGTACTGTGTTCCAATACGCAGATGATACGGTTCTGCTTTCAAAAGACCTGTGCTATGAAAAGGCAATTAACAACCTGCAATGTAACGTAATCAAAGCAATGTTGTGGTATTCTCAAAATGGCATTTTCCTAAATGTGCAAAAGACAAAGCTGGTATCTTTCAGAAATCCTTTCAAAACCAGTGATTCACATCACTCTTTTTTTTTTTTGCATGGCCACGATGGTTCTTAATATAACTGCTCTACGGTTGAATCTGTAAATTCAATTAAATATATTGGCGTTTTTTGTTTCTTTTTGACAGTGACCTGTCATGGCAAAGTCATTTATTTTATGCCTGCAGTAAGTTGTGCAGTGCAGCCTGCTTACTTTTTAATCTCAAAAGTATTGTTCCATTTCAGATAAAGAAAACAATAACTCAGGCTCTCCCTTACAGCAAACTCAGATATGCTATAACTGTCTTCACTTCCATTTCACTGCGTTGGCAGAGCCGTGTTGACAGTCTACTGAAGAACATATTAAAGAGTATTGCATACAATTCCTCCCTTTTAAGTGGATCGGACATTTTTCATGAAGTTGGCCTTCCTTCTTTCCGTTCTTTATTTGAGCAGACGGTGGTGAAGCAACATTTTTGGAATCCTGAATTTAAAATTTAACATGTTTCTCAAGATTGTTAAGTCCACACTTCACAGTGCCTTGGTGTACTACGCGATATGGTACGGCCAGACGTGTGTATGTTCCCGATATTTTTAACAAATTACCGGGAGAGATATTTTCCGCGACTTCTAAAAGAAAATTAAAAGAGGTAGTAGGGCTGCCATAACCAATGTCCGTGGTTTCTTCTTTTTGTTGTTGTTTGTTTAATAGGCCTTGATGTGCACTTTTTTTGTGGTATGCTTTCATGTACGAAGTGTTTCTTTTTTTCTTTTGTTTTTGAGTGGGAACTCTGTGTTAATACTGTGCGTGTTACCCTAAAATATGTCTTGTTTTTGTCCACCTAGGGTTCTTTCGATGTTGCTATGATTGTGCATTTCTTCAACATAATTATTGTTGCTCTCGCAGATTTTGCCGGGCCAAGTCATACAAGTCTGTTACAGACTTTGAAGGGCCCGTTTTTGATTGTATTAAGCTTTGTTTAACAATAAAGATTTTATTATTATTATTATTGCGGAGATGCTGCCTAGTATGGACGCATGCACGATCTGCTCCTGTCTCTTCTATGGAAAACAAGAGTTTCTGCGATGCTCTGGATGCAAACTTCGTGCGCACACGAAATGTGTATGCCGGCCAGACAAGGTCGACACATTTCTTCAGTCTTGGGCAAGCTTTTCTTTCTCTGCGAGAGTTGTGCGAATATTAGCGGTGCTGCGAGGCCTAAAAGCGATGGCGTCGACGGCAATTACACCAGCAATGCTGCGGACCTTTCCCGTACCCCTGCAGCCCTGTTTGTCACCAAGCTGAACCCGGACACCAGCTGCGAAGACATTAGTTCTCATCTCTCTTCCGTCGGAGTTGAGAAAGTGGAGTGCCAGAAACTGAAGACGCGCTACGAGTCCTACGCCTCCTTCCATGTGTCCATGGCTGCCAAAGACTTCGACAAGCTTTCTGATCCCAGCGTGTGGCCGAAATCCTGCCTCTTTAAGGCTTTTCGAGGCTCCCTTCACCCATAGCAGAAAAGATATTTGTATGGCTGCCATTGAAGACTGTCCTAATAGTAGCGGGTTGGTTTCTCTCATGGATTTACAATAGCAGGCATAGGCAACTAAAGAAAAACAAGTTAAGCTTCATGAAAACAAGACATTTTCACTAATTAACATCCTAAATTGCACACGTTCAACAAGTTAAAAACAAAACCATTTCAAGCTGCAATAGTGTGGTATAAACTAAAGCCCAATACTGACTAAAGTTCATCATTAGGCAATACACATGTTTCAAGTCCCTGTTTAGCAAACAACAGTATCCCAATACTCTGACCAGTGTACAGATCAAAAGTATTCCAATACACAACAGAGTACAAATCTACTCTACCTGACAAAAGTACAAATGCAAAATATTGAAAACTTCATAATACCCCCTATGAACATTCCTGCTCATACATACACATTTAAATAACCCTTACTAAAAGAGGCATCACCGACTAAATAGAAACAAGAAAGCTTGTTTCGGAGTTTAAAAAAGTGACTGACAAAACTAGCAAGTAAGACCATAAAACAGAAGGTTTTCCTTAAGTCAGTGCGGAGCGCAAGTTTGTCTGCTTCTTGCACAGGGGCTGCGTGACGTCAAAACGCTGAGCTCTTACTGGCTGATTAAAAAAAATTAGTGGGTATATCTCAAGGCACCTAGCATTGAGGTCTACCCACTATCATTTCAATCAAAGCTCGGTGTCGTTCTGAAATCACCGCATCTCCTGTGCAAGAAGCAGCCGACTTGCTTTCCGCATTGCTTGGATGCGTTCTAGCACAACTGTTTAGAATTTGCTTCACTCAGCAGGACATTCCCACTGATCTCCTCGTCCTATGCCGGCTTGCTGTTAGGGTGCCAGCGGATGCATTCGCCACGTACATCACTTACAAGAAAGTCTACAGATGATTTAGGCAACCTATTATCGCTTTTATATGTTACATTTATGACACGAATGAGGAACGCGGAAGCAGTCTCAGCAAAAGCACCCCAAACACGCAAAAATAGATATATATTATGCCAAATGTTTATTTTTTATAGAGTAGTTATTGCTTTCCCAGAAATTAGATGATAGGTGAACAAATGCCAGCAAGCTCTTATGTACATTTATATACCATAAAGTCCTGAAAGAATGGCCGCCCAAAATGAAAAGGTAAATTGTGTGTGTGTGTGCGTGCGTGTATGCATGCAGGCGCGTGTGCGTGTGTGTGTATCGGGGGGGGGGGGGGGGGGGCACTAAAAGCCACGTGAAACAGAAACTCTTCGACTTCAAAGTTTATTAACTTTTCCCTCACCACAGTCTCGGGTTTTAAACATCATTATTAACTATCACCAGCTCGCCTGCACACTCACTGTTTTTTTCGTTACTGATACATATCGCACCTCGCGAGTGCAATAAGTATGTGGGAATTCGCTAGGAACTCCCGTCACGGGTACAACAGCAGAGCGCGAACGCATCGCGCGCTTCACAGTGCAATATAGACGCAGGAACCCGGCCCCCTCAAACACAAGTGTCACGGGAACCGATATTGCAAGCAAAAACACACAAAAGAATGCAGGAACGAATTTGGAATTCGCATGTCATGGGAAGAGATACCCCGCATAGTATGGATGCTGCAGATTCACGTGTCGCGATGCGATAGGCACGAGGGAACCCGCGGCGAGCACGCTTCTTGCGTACCGATACCGCAAATCAAGCAATGGATAAAATTGAAAAATTAAAAACACAAAAAAACAGGACGTGTGATTTTTGGGGTCGGGCGTCTGTAGGAGACTTTACAGCAATTCAATGCGTGTGTGCCGTATTTCAAATACACTCAGTCATGCTCAGTACCACTGTGCAAAAACAAAAAAAAAGCGAAACAATGCATTGAAGCATTGTCTTGTAGTTTGTCAGAGTTATGATGAGCACCCTGCCAAAGCGACCAGTGCATGTGCCATTTTCGGAGATCAGGCTTACACGCCGTTGACAAGACCACATCGGTATGGTGGTTTCATAGCAATAGGGCCATTTAGCAAACCATTACCGCATACCGCAGTAATGGTTTGCTAAATGGTTTGCTAACCTTTGAAGCATGCTTTTAAGCGCGCGCCCCGCGGTCACAGTATCACTCCGGCGCGCGCTTAAAAGCATGCTCCAAAGGACCCGGTAGTGTGCGGTACGCAGCAACGGTTTGCTAAAAGTCTATTTTTTCAGAATCACCTAAACAAACACAACACAGTAAACCACTGTGGCCAATAAAGAAAGAGTACTCCAATAAATATAGCCTTAAAAAAAAAAAACTGGTTTGACTAGTTTTGCCGCAACATGTGCGCTTGGGAGCAGGATGGAGCAGCAAAAGTGGATTGGCGCACAATGGCGCAATTTTCGCTGCGTTTCCACGCCTGTTGATAGGGAACTAGCGCTGCCATCGAGAGCTTGCCGAGGTGTTCATCCATGTGCAAAATGTCAACAGAAGAGCACAGAGCCTCGGCAAATGAGACATCCTTGAGCTCCAGCTGGGGCAGATTTCTAACCCTCTCTGGTTGGACAGTAGCCCAGACGATGCCACTAGTCATTCCAACCAGATCTCGGTGTTGTGTTGCTTGTGAGCATTTTTGTCTCCTCCTCTCTTTCAGTTTCTACCTGTATAGTGCTACCTGTAAGGACAAAATGCACAAGTTTCAAAACTTGCCATAATCTTATTCAAAAATGATGTGAATTTTTTTTTTTTTTTACTTTCAGTGACATAATGGGGTTTGTTCCCAGCAGGTTCGGCCACGATTCTGCCATTTAAAAATTCCTAAACATCCCTTCTAACCTTTCATAAAGGCTGATCTGCACAGCACCATTTTCTTATCTTTCAAAGCTTCCATACGCTTGCGTCGAGAAACAGCCATATGTCACCGGCACATCCGTGCTTTGTACGAAGCTTTGCAACTAGCATTGTGGAGCTGCCACTCCAGAGTTGGAATGATATTGGAATAATTGGGCACGTTAAACTAGAGGTATGCATGAGCCGAGATTTAAGAGCCCGGCTTAGCCTGGTCCCGTCTCTTCGGTCCGGGCCCACCCGTGGACTGTTATCGATTTCCGACGGCTGGCCCCACCGTACGCCAATTTTCACAGGCCTCATGCGGCCCGCTCTATTTATAAATACTCTATCCATGAATCTATATGAAGCTATATGTAGGAATAGTACATAGAGCTAGCATGTATGAATAGGCAGGATGCACAGCCAGCCGCCTTCGTCTCTACACACGACAACCCTGGCCAGAGCTGCCAGCCTTCTTCCGGCAAAGAGACAACGGTCGTCGAGCGCGACGCCATCACGCCGACAAGGGTCGGACGTCTGTAACCTGTACCCTAACAATGTATTCACGTTTCTGATCTCCTATAAAGAACCCGAGTTACAAAGCGTTGTGTTTCCTGACGCGCTAACACAGCTTATGGAAAGAAGTGAACAATTCTCCACAACATCCAGCGAGCTGCGCAAAAAAACACCGGACCAGTTTCGTTCCGTGCACAGAGGAGGTAGTGTATTCTTTTCCCCTCTCCTGTGGGAAACGATATATCAGCCATACTGGGAGATGTTTAAATGATCGACTCCGGGAACACAGCAACAACATAACTAGAGCCATCTCAGGACATTTAGGCCTACATTGCCGTGATTGCGGATGTGCGGCACATCTAGATAGGTGTACAGCGCTGGGCAAAACCGGTAGCCAACTGACTAGAGAGATAGTGGAAGCCGAAAATATTGCCAGGGATGATGCCCAGCTCAACATTAAGTACTGAACCGGAGTACCACACTCCGCCTACTCTTTCACCGCCACTACCGGTACCAGCCCAACCGCCCTGCAAGAAGAGAGTTCCGACAAAGTTCGAGGACTACGTCATGGTGGTGTCAGTTAACAGTGGGCAGGCCGAGTCCAGTGATGTGCTTTAAATATTATTTTGATTATCATGCATAGTTTTGAACATAGTCTCATTGTCATAGGAAAACCTTGGCCAAGGTACAGCAACAAATGTCCATGGCAAACACTGAATACAAACTACACTGCATGCTTATCACACAACTAACCTACTAACCACATTCAAAAAGGTGTCCTGGACATTTGATTTGTTGTAACATGTATCATCATAGTGAAATATCCTAAAATAGACATTTACCTACAAGTACAAATTTATTTTTCATGGAAGGGGGAAGTCGGAGTTACTACATTTATATGGAATATTTTGAGAAAGTTGTGCTCCTAAAGACAATCGTGCGAACAATTGTTCTTTTCTGTGGCGTGCGACTTTTGTGTACTGCAGGTACTAAGACTTTTTGCCAGTGTTAGGACTTTGTGCAGCATCAGGTATCACTATATTTTTTTCCACAGTACTTCTGGACGTTTCCGTGCAATCCGATATGATACTTGTTCGATTTTTTTTAGTGCATTCTCCTTTTTGAATATTTAAGTGTCTTAACGGTAATTCTCCCCTCCCGGGTTTTTTTTTTTTTTTTTAGGGAGGGAGAATGTTGTATTTGTATTAAAAGAGATGGCGCTACCGGTCTCACGCCGACCAATACAGCGTACGATGCAATAAACACGAGCGAACGGCACGCGCCTAGGGGCTAGCCAGAAAAAGAACAGATGCTCGCTGCCCCTTGACTTGGCTGGACTGCTTCTCTACGCCTCCGGACATCTGCTTCGGTCACCAGACGGTAACCACCTTTTCTTATCATGTAGTTTTGGTCCCCTTTTCATCTTAAAATATTACACAGACGAAACATAGTTCGAACAACTTTGACACAGACCTTTGAAAACATGACAAAAACTTGTTTGAAAGCTGTAAACAAATATGAAAGATTGGTACATTTGTCGACGTGCGATTCATTATGGATGCTAGCAGACGACTGCCACTGACAATTGTTTTCGGTTCTTCTCCCCAACACAAGAACAAAGGAACGACACGCAACCAGGCTCCAAATTTCTTTGAACCAAAGAAGGATGCATTATTAGACCTAATGGAAGAATTTAAGAACATTGTCGAGAGCAAAACAACCAACAAGATAACTACGAAAACCAAAAACTGGGTATGGGACCCAATTGCGCTGGGTGCTGGACGAGAGGTGCATCAACTGAAAACAATGTTGCAAAACATAAAGGCCCGGAAAGACTTGGTAGCTAACAGGCTGGCCGTGAGGGCCACTGAAGGAGGACCCTGCCCAACGCCTCTCAGCAGAACAACTGAAGGGTTGACAGCTTTTATCTAACCACTGCTGTAGCCTCTGCCGAACCGCTTTGACTTTGACACTGTGCCCTTGAAAGGTAACTGTTCAACCTTGGTCATTTCTAGCTTGTATGCCCTCCTGCAGGCCCGTAGCTAACTGTTTTCTTTCTGTTATTTTCCGTCCAGTGCTTGAAGACACTCAAAGCATCACCACAGAGCAGTAGTACCTGCCGTGAGACCCTGAGCCCCCGAAGTCTCAAACACCAGTTCACAGGTTAACATAGACTTAAAAACACAACAAAGAAGCTGCATTTTTTTTTTTTTTTTTTGTGCCTAAAGTTATTATTGAAATTACACCTGTACCCCCCTTTTAATTTATTTTGTTCTAATAATTATAATTGCTTAACAAGTTCAATGGCATGGCTGTGGAATTGAGAAAGTAAGCTAGAACTCCATAGGATGATATCCTAGGCTCAAATTTCTTCAGTAAACATTTAATTGTAAACAATGACTTAATGCAGTGGCTATACACAGAAATAATTAAGCTATAAGGCATATGGTTAAATATGTGCAGAAGTAGCAGGGACAAAAGCACACGGTGCTAGTCTTTTGTTTCTTTTATCACTGATGCTCTTTGTCATAACCTCCATAGATGCTGCTTTCTTTTTTTTTATTATTATGCGTTTTGATATATCTTAAAGATGTTGAGGTATGAAGGAGAAGAGATCTTCAGGAGGGCCCTATCACTGAAGGGCCCAAATAAATATTTGTCCCTAGCTTGATTTGTGTGAAGGTAACCATTTGGTTTAAATTAACACTATGTATGTTGTGCATAATTAACAAATTGTGAATTAAATAAAAAACATGCCTGTCATCATATATTTTCTTTTTCTTTTATTTGTCCCCGGTCGGATTTTTTCCTGCTTCACCTTTTTCACTTTCTGTCGTGAAGGTATATGGAACACTTTCCATGTTTCTGTTACATGATGACTGCACTGAATATGTTATATCTGTTTGGTTTTATTGGGTGTTATACTACTGAAAATTATCTTAGAAAGACTTCTCCTTGTGAATGAATGAAAATGTTGGCTTGGTTTACTATCAGCATTATTCAAACACTAAGTCGTGAAAATAGGTGCCCTCCTAATGCTTATCACGCCCGCGCTCCACCTAAATAACAAGCCCGGCTTTCTTCGGTCTGTCCTATCAATTCTTGACAGCAGCAAATTTCCCCAATATTTATTATTTCAAAGTGGCCGAGTATCACGGCTTTCATAATATGAATGATACTTCTGGCGCCCACGTGTTTATACAGTATTCTAAGCACATTGCATCATGGCTGGTGCCCCAAGCGTGCAAGCAAGCACGTGCAGCATATAGGTATAAACATGAAGATAAAGCTGACAGGCTCGCAATTGTGTACCTGCTCACACAAGGAGAAACACGGCGGCAGCACAATGGTTTGCTCGCTATTGCGTATAAATGGAATTAAATTATTTTGCTCGCCTTGCCCCAGCAATAATATTCCTGCTATACTACAATCCCTCGGTCACCATTATCCCTTAACATGGGTCGTTCAATAGGATATTTTGTTGCAGTACCACTGTGCGAAAGCATCTATGATTTCAGGACAGTGACCAGCAGGATCAGACGCCAATCACTTCAGTTCCTTCTGGAAGTAGTCCAGTGCCCTCTGGAGCAGTGCCCTGCAGGCAGACCCAGCCTCAACAGTGACCCAACAGGCCTGTGCAGAGGAGCTCCGCCGCTGCAGATGCCACAGCTATCTACAACCGCGGCGCCAAAGCAAAGATGTGCTGGCTACAGGCTCAGACAAAACCAGTTGAGGAGAGACGCATGCTAGACATGGAAAGACACTAATTAAAAAATAGCATCCTTACTCTCCGGCGAGATCAAGAAATCCTCAAACTAAAGCTACTACAGAAAGAATGGGAAAAATTCAATCTGTAACCCACACTGCCCTTGCTCCTACACAGAGCGGACGAAATTGACAACCGCCAATCCGAGTGAACAAAAACTAGTCTGCACATCTCTCATCGACTTCCTCTGATCCTCCGGGATCGGTAGGTTCATTTAATCGTCCTTTTCACTTCCCTTCAACCCTTCCCCCGCCTACTCTGAGGCCTTCAGGCCAGAAGGCGGCATCATAATAAGCTTTTTTACAATACAATATGCGGGTATGTCAGAACCCCGAGCTCTGGTTGGAATGATTAGTGGGTACATGCAAAATATACTCGCCCGTTTGCACGGATTCAAATGCCAAACACCGGCGTACGGCGTTCACTTTCAAAGAGTGAGTAGCGAGACAAAAGGCTAGCTTTGCATCTATCCACTAATCATTCCAACCAGAGCTCGGTGTTCTGACATCCCTGTTAGCTCCTTGTCTGCTCCTCTCTCTCTTTGTTTCTAACCGTATACTTCTTCATTCAATAAAACTCAAAATCTGTTCATTGTTGTTACTTTTCTGTTTTATAATCGCTGTCGGACCATCACAACGACCAACATGCAATAAATATAGCAGTAGGTAAAGTTAAGTGTCTTGCCACTCGCAAATCATTTGCTTATGGAGTTGCAGTAATAAAATTTGAATAATCAAGGCAGATTGTAGAAGCATTCACTACGTTCATTAGTGACCTAAACTACTATTTTACGAATAAATTCAGCTTAACATTTGTCAATAAAGTGGGCCATGACCCTGAGGCTCTAACATACTTATAGCATACGAGGCGGGGCTGGGAGGCTGATGTGAGTATAGCAGTTTTTCTTCCTGAATAAGGACACTGAGAACCATTGCCTGTTCAGCTATTTTTTTTTTTTTTTCTTGTCAGAGCCCAGTTGGTCAATTCATTGCATAGGTATGGCAAAAATGCTTTCTTAGCAATTGCTCAAAGCTTGTCAATAAGTGAAAATGCGTAGGCATCAGATATTATTATTGAAGTATTTAGCAAGGTCTACAAACAGTGTTACTGCCCCACTGTAGTGCTGTCATAATATAAATCTGGCTCATAGTAAGTTTCGTTATTGAACACAATAGAAGACAAATATTTAGAGACTCCATGCCATTGACTATCATACGAGTGATATAGCTGTTATGCCCGTGTCCCACTAGAGCGACAGACAGAAACAAAACACTGCGACAAGCCTCAAACCCATGCAGCATGCTCGCGATAGTACCTTAGGCAGGCGTGGAGTTGTTCAGTGCCCGTGAAGTAAGCACGAGCGATTACAAGCCTACCAAAGATACCATCGCACGCATGATGCTCATGTTTGAGCATAACCTCCTTTATTCTACAAAGCCTCTCAAATTGCGAAAGACTCTGGGCTTGTCACTGTCGTTTGTTTCTGTCTGTCACTCTAGTGGGACACTGGCATTAATGGTCAGTGTCTATGCCTTTCCTAGCTTCTGCAGTCATTATTTCAAAAAAGCTTCACAGGTTGGTCACTGTGAAAGAATTGATAGTTTTCTGCAGTGAAACAGATTTCATTTATACCAATTGCATCAATATTTGATTGACCACTGCAGCTGTCTTGTTATTGTTTACACTGTTATTGGCAGACAGGTGCCAGCAATGTAGAAAGGGGGTGCACTAGCCTCAGGTCACAAATGTTACTTTTATAAGAGAAAGGTATGATGGACAAAAACTATCAACCTAGCAACCATTTATAAGTTTTGAATGTTTCGATGGTTTGCTCTAATTACATAGCATACTCGGTAAGAAAGACAAACATCAGAATGTATATAGCAGATTGAAACAAACTTTGAGGACACAGCAATGATAACACTCAGTATCTAAATGTAAACATAATGTCAACAACTTTGACTTGTTCATCACTGCATTCCCTATAAAACACTGTCACATTGTTAAAGATATGCGTGACTATAACCACTACATTCAACGTACTTGGCAAAAACAAATATTCAATGAGATGACAAGAAGCAAAGATGCAGAACTCAGTTCTGGTATACCACCAAACATGTTTCCCTTTCACAAAAATGTCTTGTTCAGCAAGACATCATTTGGTCAGAGTTTAACATTTCATCTATCGTAAATTTAATAATTGTTCGTATTCAAGAAAAAACCTGGAAATTATCATAAAGTGGCATTTCAAGCATTAGGGCCAGTTTGAAAACCAGCTTTGAGTGCACCCGACAGCTCTTCTTACTGTTGAAATTAAAAGTACCGAACCCTTGTCCTCATTTTTGTTTATAAGTATACTATTTGACTGTTTGTAATTATATATTTTACAACTAATACATTTCAGACAAATTAAATTTTATCTTGATGCGTTGAGACGATGACTCGAAGTGTGAGCAGCGAGGTGTGAAATCAGATATTCTTCATTATCATATTCTTTTTCTCACAACATTGCACTGGCATATGGTAAGAAAGAGGTGCTGAATAAGAACTTTTGAGATCAGTTGTTCATAAAAAAAAGTAGAGCCACTCTCCACTTAATATGCAAAAAACCAAATCACCAAACTTCAAAAGTAGTCACGCCTCACAAGTTGTGCATTTGTCATTTTGCACTTACTAAGCGTTTCCCGCGTTAACAGCCATGACCTCCCTGGTATGAAATGTAGGCTGCACATGCCCTCACAATAGTACAGAAACAACTTTGATATGCCAACATATGCAAGTGAAAGTCTCATATTCAACTGCCTTATATTTTCTTCATAAAAAAGGTGAGGAACTTAATCTACTCTTTCAATAAATCTACCTTGTCACTGCAAGTGGAAAATAATGATTTCTTAAAGGGTAACTGCAAAGAAAAATAAAGTGTTTTTTTTAAGCAGCCTAATTGGGTCAATCATGTCAAAAAACAATTTTTCCGCGAGAAAAAAAATGTTTACAGCAATATGTATTGCGTGAGACCGATTTTAGTTTGCGGCTATTTCGTCCGTTTTGAATCGCGCGCCACGAAATTGGTATTCCGTGACGTTGAATACCAATCGGCTGCTATACTTCTCATTGGCTAAGAGTTTGATTGACAGCTGAGATCTTGGTTGTTAAACCTTTGTTATATGTTGCAATTTTCTTTTGAAAGGCATATTTTTACATTTAAAGAATAACCCATGTGATGAGTTATTAATCTTTACAAAATGTTTACAAGACAGGCACTTCCGTTTGGATTCATACCATAACAAACAAAAGCTTCGCTATTCTTTCATGGCCGCCGAAATCTCTGCTCCCGGCTGTCTCGCCTACCTCGACTAATCGTTTCGCCGAAATGATAAGTGTTTCATGCTGACCCAGGTGCTTGAGTGAGGCTTCTTGAAGTGAATTAGTGTGTGCTTAGCAGCTGTCGCAGGTGTTAGTGATGGGAAGCGACGCGGGTTTTGACTTTCATAGCGCGGTTCTTTCGTTTTCCTCTTTGCTGGCTTAGCGTGCTTTTTTGTTTGTTTGCTTGCGCGTGCAAATACCGACTTTTCGGAGATGTCAGATGAGTGATCCCGACAGCGAGCCTTCCAGCAGCCATTTCGCCCCGAAAGGAATGCTATTGCAGTGATGTGATTGGCCTAAGCCATTTTGGAGCACCTTTCGTAGCAGCCAAAACAGTGTTTTGGAGCAGCAAATGTGCCTTTTGGAGCAGCCAGGACAATGTTTAGAAGCAGCAAAAATGACTTTTAAGGAAAAATATTCTTAGAAAAAAAAATATTCCTTTTAACGAAGGGCCCTTCATGCTTTGTTAGGTTCTGATGCGTCTTGTTGCAACGGAACTCGCTGCTTGTAGTTTTAGAGCTAAAACATCCCACAAATGTACAGTGCTGTAGGCATTGCCGAGCAATCCCGAAAAACCGCTTGCCACCGTTTCACTGGTTCCCGACGTGCCACATTTTCGGCCAAAGTAAGCAAACGTAAAACAATGGATTTGCAAGCATCCCGGCTGGTGCCTCTGTCGTGCAATCACGTTCGCATTCCCTTGAGGGCGACTTCGGCAGGCTTGCAGCTGCACGTGCTTCGTCGCGCGAGCGGAGACAACGGCTGTTCGATCGAAACCAAGACCATATGCCACTCTGCTCCGTCGCCAACTGATTCCCAAAATTGTGTACAAAATGTAACTGTCGGGCAGACGACACAAAAACGTCCAGCGGCGCGTGCTTGCCAGGCCGCCAAACCAGGTGCAAGCTAAACACGCACAAAAAGAAAGAACCTGAGCACGTCGATGCAAGACATCGCGAGCCAGGGTCAGAAAGTTCTTGGAGCGCTTTGTGCACTGACTGAGCTCGAGACAAACAAGCGCGATGTGCGGATTCAGCGTTCATACACTGCCTTCTTTTTCTAGCTCTCTCCTCTTCATCAACTTTCTTTCGCGGCAGATTTTTCACGTATTGGGGTCCCTCTCGAAAGGAAGCCCACCGAGAGAAACTTACGTAATCAATACTTCGTCACAGCACTCTTTGAGGTAAAGAGGGATTTTTGTAGTAACGTATAATTTAAATAAGAACAGGAATGTTGATGAACATGCAGCCGTACTTAGTTTCGTTTCAGAAAGCGCCATATCTGCAGCGACGTGGGGACGGCAACACCCGACGTCGCACGACCACGGTAACTGGAAGGCAGGGACCATATATAGTTTTCCCACGGCCATTGTTTTCAGGAGCGAGTGCTTCAGCTCACAAAGTCATTTCCACCAGACAAAAACGTGGTTTCATTTCACAGCACGACGGCATGGCAGATACCCGGCACGGTAGCGTCGGAGCGTCTGCACACACTCGCGTCTTTCGTTGAAAATATTTAAACAAAAGACCCGAGATGAGACCCACGAGAGCGCGAGACGTGAGACGGCGGGAAAACCATACAAGACAGGATGCACGGTACTCTGTGTCGGGTGGCCGCTTGCACCACACAACACAGGCATGCTCAATTACGGTACTCAGTGTAGTTTCGGTTTTGAAAGGTGACCGAAATTGGTGTTTTGGCGCAGGCTTGGCGCAGATTGCCCATATTTTGGCAAAATGTAGCAGGATGTAGCAGGGTTAGCTCTTTGGCGCAGTTTGGCGCAATTGGCACAGCAATCACATCACTGCTATTGGCTGGAGGCAATCGGGCGTTCGCGTAGCGACAAACGTGTCCAGTTACGTTCTCATCATATCGCTCTGGAGGCTGTCGAGATTCGCCCCGTGTGCAGCTAACGTCCGCGACTAGACACAAAATAAAAAAGCACTATGTTCACTACGTAAAAAGTGGTCTCAGTTCATGCATCGGTAGGCAGGTACGAAATCATGCCCAAATTTATTCACACCGCACGATGCAACACGTTGCTGTGCAAACACAGTCCAACACAAAGCATAAAAATGGCAGATTTAGGACAACAATTCGGAGTCCATTGTTCAATTAAAACGACGTAATTTTGTTGAAAACGCCCGCAGCTTTTTACTCATGGTATGCGTCGGGAAACTTCCACATTTTGAAACAGAATGAGGCAGATTTACTTTTAAAAACGCTCGCTGCATCCTCCCGGACCAGTTTGACTGAATCAGCTGACGACGACGGGACTGAACTGGTTGAACGTCAATCCCACAACAACCAATTTGTGCTCCGTGTTAACACTGCATTACACACACCACGAACGTTTCAGCTCTTTGTCGCATCGCCGTGTTGCACCAAACAGAACGAGATCGCCGAAACCAACGCAGCGCTGTCGTGAACCTTGGCTTGTGGTTGCGCACTCGTGGATTCTGTGACTCCCTTCGCTTTCAAAGCACGCACGACGATTACGAATGATACTTTCCATCTTCGGGGAACATCACAGGGGCACTTCTCCGGTCACGTCTTCGCTACATGTGTTCGCAAACCGCGTCAAACCAAAACAATACCGCCGCTGTGCGTTGTTGCCAGATCTTACCGGAAGTCGAGACGCTGCGTCGTTCAACTCCGCAACGCAAGGAGAGTGAACGACGCAACGACGAGTGAACGAATGAGGAAACCGGCATAAAAAATCGTCACGAGGGACCATCACGTTGCGTAACGTCATGAGGCCATGTGATCGACACTGTGTCCCACCTTGACATCCGACATCCCAGTCATGGGACCTCCATGAAGTCATGCGACACCTCACAAACACCTAAAATGTGCACAGCTCATTCAGAACAGGGATTCTGTGTTCCCCAGTTGTTATCAGCATGATCAGGCTAGTGCAATTTTTTTCCTTTCTTTCAGCTCAGTTGGTGGCTACAGCGAATTGCACTCATAAAGCGACTGCTCGTTAAGCAACTTTATTGTGCATCCCCGTTCGTAAAACAAGCACCGTGAAGTTTAAATATATGTTGCTGCAGTCCTGATCAGCTGTTAGGTATTTCTACGTCAGGGTCACATGCTGTTCTAATTTTGCCTCCTTCATAGTTTAAAACAATGCCTCACGGTAGCAGGTCGGCACGAGGATCCCAAAACGCAAACTGTCTTATTTCATACCTCTATTGTTTTTTTTCCAGCCTGGGCATACTTATCGGGAAGTTGTGAGCTGCGCTTGGAACCTCGGAGAACTGCATGCGGCTTGCGAGGTGCCGCTTGGCAGCCTTTGGCCTAGTATCATGCTTTGAAAATTTCCCATTCTTATTATCAACCCAATCATTGCTTTTCTTGTTGGAGTTAGAACTGAGGTTATGTATATTCTGCCATCGAGCAGGAACCTGTTAATTGTCCTATGAAAAAGTGAGACCCAAGCTGTATTACAAGCCTTATCATTTTTGCTTTCACAAAAATAAAGAATTTTTTGCTCTTCTAGCTTCTATAGACCCTTTCTTCAAGGGCGCCGCCATCTTGAATTGTCGTCACTTCCAGTATGGGCGAAAACATTGTCTTGCCGTCGTCGCGCCATAGAAGACCCTTAGGATACAAGCGCAACCGTCACACATTATCGTTTTGCCTCCCCCCTATTTTTTTATTAGTTACAGGTTGAAACGTTTTAGTATTTTTTCGTCGCCCATACCGGATATGCCTATTACGTGGCTGGGAACGAGAGTACACAGAAAAGGTCTATTGACAGTTGGAAAAAGCAGGGTTACCCTTTATATCATCTTAAACTATAGTTCCAGTCTAGCGGTAGCCATGACATTAGTTTCCCCACAGAGCACCCCTGTATTGCAATGAAGTATGCTCAACAAATTAAAAAAAAAAATCTAAAAAGCTTTTTTCTTTTTTTTTTTTGTGAAATCAGGGGTAGTTATTTTTATTGTATCTAAAACGAATAAGGGGCACTAGCCAGAAGTTTAGTGCCCCCTATGTTACCAAAAATGACAATCCACAATGTAGAGATAGTCATGACACTAGTTTCCCCGCAAAGCACTTCTGTATTGCAATGAAGTGCACTTAATAAAAATAAAGGAGTTGCATTTTTTTCTTTTAAATTAGGCGGTTCGCACACCTTAAGTTATCTAAAAAAAACAATGGGTACTGACTATGGTTATTTCCCATATGTTATCTAAAATGACAATCTACAATGTAGAGAAAATAATGACATTAGTATGCTCACAAAGCACTTTTGTGTTGCAATGAAGTGCATTAAACAAAATGGTAAACATGAGCAGCTTTGCCTTTTTCCACTCTGCTTATATCCAGGTAGATAGTGCCCAGGCACCTAAAACTACAACTTAGAAAGTTACTTCGTAAAGTATTCAGTCATTTCTATTATCTTGCTAACCCAGGGCACAGCCCCGATGTCAACTGGCCGACAGTCAGACAGGACCCTTCTGCACATGCATGAACAATCACTTTACATCTCGCCCACTCAGTTGGCAGCAAGATACCATTGAACAAGGTGAAGCACTGTGATCCTCAGACTTACTATGACTTCACGATTTAATCAGATTTTATGTCTAGTTTTGCTTTATACTTCAATATTCATCACCGGACACTTTCAGGGACAATTCATCGAGTGCTTCGGAGGTGGTCAGCATGCCATTGAGAGCGATGCATGCTTTGGAAGGCCCTTCATAGCCGGAACACCTGGCAACTTAAAGTGTGTTTGGGTTACTATCAACATTAACTGCCAAATGGCACTAAGAGAATTAGGAGACCAATGACACCACTTTTCAGCAGTTTTGATGGAGGATTTAGGCACAAAACAAGTGGCGATGAAAATTCATCTTGCGGTTTCTGTCACAGGGGTGGTAAACTGCCACCCTATTCTTTAATTTCAAAATTGGTTTGAAATCGATTGTGCCTTTCCAAGCAGTACTGATGGAGGCATATTACTGTATAATGATTTTTCTTCCTCACACTAATTTATGGCACAAGAGCAGAATGATTTTGGTGCTTAAGTTTCACAGGACTTGAATTAAACCACCAATAACGATGCAGTTTCTAAAGAAAGTTATAACTTTAGATGAGTAGAGGGTTATGAAATGTGACCCTAAATAAAAGCTTACTCAAGCCAATGGAAGTCAGTAAGACTCCAAATTCTAAGAGAGCAAAGAAAAGTCGGAGCCACGCGATTGTAGTGTTGATAACCTTTTTGATCATAAACGAGAGGTCCACTGTGAAGATGGTCCTTCAGACCAGACAATACGTAAAAAGTACACTACATGGAAGTTCTCCGCCGTCAGAGAGATGCCGTATAAAAAAAAATAGTAGGAGTTCTGACCAGCTGGTGATTGACAGCTTCATCAACAATGCACCTGCCATTTCGTTGTTTCTCGTACGGGGTTTTACCAGCTATGCGAGTTCCCCTACAGCCCAGACATGGCTCCCTATGACTTCAGGCTTTTCCGAAAGCTGAAATCGCCCTTGAAATGCAAAATATTTTAGACTGTTATTGGGATAAGAGAGAACACGACGAGGCAGCTGATGGTGATCCCGAAAGAGTGTTGCAGGTTGTTTTGAAAAGTGGAAGGAATGCTGGCGTAAATGTGAGAGCTACTAAGAGCAGTACTTTGAAGATTAAGATAGCATTGTCCTAGAGCGCCCTTATTTTATGGAAAATTAAATGGGTGGATAAACAGATTTGATCCAATATAGAAGTAGACATGGCACTAGTTTTGCCACAAAGCACACTTGTACTGCAATTCGCAACTTTCACAATCTATAGGGGGCGCACTGGTGCCTATCAAAATGGCTGTTATCTGGATGATCATCGTAGAACAGCGGTACGAGGCTGGGTCTGCGACGCGTAAGTAATTCTAGTTTTGCTACATGCGCGCAGTGTTACAGCCTTACGTTATTTTTTCACGCCAGGAAGGTGTAGAGGCAAGTCCATTTATTATGAGGCCTATCATCCAGGAGCTAGGGAGCGCGATTCTCACACCGTGGTACCACCATCGCTGAAAGTTGCGAATAGAGTGCACTTCACAAAATAAAAACTATGAATAATATTTCACTTTTGCAATATTTGGTCATATTAAAGGAGCTATGCAACAATTTCAGGGCTTTGTTCACATAATTATGGAAGTTCAGACCTGACCCTTCTGAAGTAAACAACCGAAAACCAATTTTGCTTGTATACCCCCGTTTTTCTTAAAAGGAATGAAAAAGATCCAGGTTTTTGGCACCGCTCAACTTGTGCACCGTCTTGCGGGTCACGTGCTTTGTGACGTTAATGGGGGATGCGCGGGCTTCTGGTAAAGTTCTCTCTTTAGCGCCACCAGTAAGTGGCGAGAACTCGCCCGCTCAAGACCACGTGACCGCGTCACCACATGCTTGCAACACGCACCGCGTCACCACATGGTTGCAACACGGAATCAACATGGCAACCTGCTGCTGGAGATGCGATTTGAACGAGGTGGATCTCCAGATGCTGGAGTACAGCAAGTCACTGGGACTCGTTCCGTACGCGGAGACACTGTCCAAGTGTCCGAGCGAAAAGGACGCGTGGGCGGTGCTCAATGAAAGCCCTAGTCCGACTCCAGACCCCGATTCGTGGCAGCTGACCACGACGGCATGGTAATAATAGCAAATCTCATTTCATGCTGTTTACAGGTAGCTTTCGTCTGACACTAACAGCCGTTTTATTCTGATCTCAGGTGCTCGTGCAAAAAATGCGACATCGTGCGGACGCCTAAAGAGTGCACCTGATGCCGAGAGTGTCCTCCCACGGTCACGACTTACACGGAAGGGTGCATTACGAACCACGCTAACTTTGCACCGATCTGCCTGCAGCCCGGCGTGCTCAAAGTCGCGTTCTGGGCTCTGCAGAAGGCAGGTCGTCACCCGGCGCCAAATACTTTGGTGGTGGCGACAAATGACTTTGGAACGCTGGAGCCTGTACTTTATGATAGACTTTGAGCAAGGTGCAATAAACACAGCAAGAGATGCATTCCCAAATTTTGGGATCTACGGCTGTTGTTTCACTTAGCTGAATCAGTCTTCCGGCATGTTGACGACTCAGGCCTACGAAGCCTTTTATAGACATTTTCATTTCAGTAGTTGCCTGACCGTCGGGAAGAGGGCGCTGGCGCACTCGCCGCCATGGGGTTGCTTCAATTTGGTTGGTTTCGGTTTAGACGCGCACGTGATTGTGTTGCTGTTTCACGCCATTTTTGCTTAATTTTGTGATACAAATTTCTTTATTGTCGCATACAGCGAATGAAACAATAGCACTGAGGCACTTAGGGAACCACAAAGTGGTTTCAGCCTAAATCGGCGAGCACTTTCACGAACACCAGATGCGTCTGATTACGTCCACCGTTATTTTCGGCCAGGTTTCCGGCGGTGAAACATCTGCGTTGGTGCACAGGGAGGAGTACCATCGCCCACGGTTGTACCCACGAACACTTAACGAACACTAGTTTCCAGAAAAATAAATAAATAAAGGGCAGGACAAGCTTCGCCTCAGCACGCGCTTCTTGCCTGCCGCCGGGCTTTGGCTACGCGTGCACCGAGTGGTGTGGAAGGGCTAGCGCTCAAGAGATATTCTACCGCTCATTTAAAGGCTGCTTTACACATTGGCTTTGGTTACGTTCGCATGCAACCGAAACGACCGCTACGACAGAGTCACCAAGACAAGTGTTCGCCGTACACAGCATGGCAAGCAATGTAAGGGGTAGCTTCGCGAAGTAATCCATGAGTCACGGTTGTTCCGGTGTTTTGGTCGCTTTTGTCATTTTGGTTGCATGCGAACGCAACTTTTTCAAACGTGTGAACCAGCCTTTATATTAGAGAGTTTTAGTAGATAGTTTTCAAATTCCCACTACTGTTACGGGTGCGCGCTTCAGAGCACGCATCGAAGTGGCAGCGCGAGCTCACGCTGCAAATAGCGTGGGATTGAAAACGCGATCTTCAAAATCTTTTTATTGTAACAGACTTAGTGCTTAGTGAAGAAGCAGGTCCACAAAATGGTTGATATTGTGCTGAATCACGAATAGCAGATAAAGTGACAAGTTCAGTGCTCGATGTGTGGGATTCGTACACCAACTTTTTGTGAACTTCGCAGACTGGGAAAGTCTCCTATAATGACGTATACACAATATAAAAAAAAATAAGTGTTATTCTCCCAGCCTGTTTTGTTTAAATAAATTAAATTTCCGAGAAATATTCTAATAGATCAACCCAGGCCGACTAGAGAATTTATTTAACTAATTACTCATTAACAGGATTTCACAATATTGGCCTTATGATGGACTATTTGTGATTTGGACATTTGCTTACGACGTTCTCAAGGTATGAGATAGGAGATAAGTGACATGCCACTTAAATAAAGCCCGACATTCATCTTCCGTAAATTTTGACAGATGAAACTAAAGGGCGCAAAAGAAGTGATCCCCGGTAAGTTTGATTGAAGTTGAGAGCTAGGCACCGCATGGACCTGTATAGAAAGCTCTTTACTGGTTTGGACCGATGCGCTTTGTAGATTTCGGCGTCGCCAGCCACTAAAAGTGAATCCCTATTTGCCGTCGACAACGCTGCACTCGGGCGATTTTCATGCAGACGGTTTCTTTTCGGCGTCACGTTTTGTGGACCCCAGGCATTCTCAAGCTGCCTGTGACAGTTTCTTACGCGGGGAGTCCCAACCTTTGTGTTGAAATTAATTATTTGAATTGGACTGGTTATCTGAAGAATGCCATTCAAGCAATTAAGACACTGTAGACATGGGACTAATTAACGGCATGCAGTTTCTTGTATTTCATAAATAAACCGATCAAGGGAATGTATATATCGCAATAACAAAAACGACTAAGAACGCCAAACAGATGTAGGTGTAATATTGTAAACAAATAAATTGGCCTGATGGTGATGTACCATTATTTCTAGCATTAGGAAAAAAATTCAAATTAAACGTTTATTCCCCTGTCCACGAGTTCACTCATATAATCAAAAGCCACTGCTTTCGAACTGTTATGAATACAAAACATGATGCATTCAGGAAACAGACGTTGTTATTTACACTGAGTATTTTGTCACCTTCCTTAAGATCCCAAATGCGCGATCATTATACATTTACATTGCGCTTCCTAATGCAAATGTTTTGCCACTATTAGTAAGAAAACCTGAGTTCTCTAAGTTTTGACCTTTGAACTTGTGCCCATCAGCCTCTTCACACGTAGCCGGCACGCCGACGGTAAAAATAGTAAAAATATCTTACAAAAATTAACTGCAGAAGTTGTGCACACAATGATGTAGTGTAATTACGTGGTAAAAATAAGTATCGGATGACAGTTTACGGAGAAATGTAAGAAATGCTGTGAAACGCGAAGAAAAACACGAATTCAACGCAGCCGCCAAGGCGCGGAGTAGCGCGCAGGGGAGAGCGGAGCGACGAGTTGAAGCAACCTAATGGCGGCCGCATCACGTGATTCCAAGATGGCAGCGCCCATGCGGCGGAGGGTGAAAAGGTCTATAGGAACGATGAGCAGTTCAACGAGGCAGCACTAAAGCTGACAGCACTTGCCTTCCTTCCCCAGGAAAGAGTCCAAAGTGTATGTCTGTGATTTCTTATAAATGTGTACTACTAGTTAATCATGATAGCAACATTGTTAATACACTACCGAATAATCGCGTGTAAGGGCTGCACCCGTGTAAGGGCCACACCCCCGTATTTACGACAAAGTATTGCAAAAAGAAAATTACAGAAATTATTCGCGTATGCACCGCACCCCCTTGTTTTTGAGGCGTGCCGACTGTGATGCCACGTTTCTATGAATATATATCACCAGGTGGCGCTAGCCACCGCCCGAGCACGTAGCGGTATGTGTCCACATCCTTGACATTTGCTCTCCACCCATCCGTATCACCGTATGGTATAATGGCTGTCGACCTCGATTGTGGTCTTTGCCTGGTCTGGAAGGCCAAAGAATGGTTTCAACGTTTCCATCCACGGCTCTCACCCAACATAGTGAGATTGTTTCCAAATTTTACGTGCTCATAACATCACTTAATGAACACTTCGCTGCCAAAAAGAATGTTGCTCTCGAGCAGAGGTTGTTACTCACCCGCGTTCAGTCACAAGGAAAAAAACGTCCTTGAGTACCTTGGTGCTCTCTACGGCACCTCGGCTCTTGCGATTTTCGGGAGTCGCTTGAAACCCGCATTGCGGAAGTTTTTCTGGCCGGTTTTTTGTCACCAGAGGTGCAAGATCGGGTAATCGTGTTTCTGGCACAACAGTTTGAACGGACTGCTTGAGATTGCAATACCACCGATTTTCATCATATCTTCCGCGTTCAAAAAGACACAGGCCGTCGAGGCAATACGGTTCTCGTTCAGTGTGGACAAGATGGCCGACATTCGAATTTGAACGCTCGATGTCAAAATGGAGGACGGCCTCCTGCCATTTCCTTTTCCCCCGCAAATGTTTCCTTCTCACTTTCCAAGGTTTCCTTCTCGCCGCGTCACCAGTCGCATGGACATACCCACGTTTTCATGAGCCGAAATGCCGCGTGATGTTCCCCCAGGCGCGCACGCTCTTGGGCGCGGGACGGAATCGTGCCAATTTTGTGGTCGTCGACCCCATCCGCGCGAGGAGTGTCCAGCGTCCCAAATGTCATGTTTCTCTTGTGGCAAGATATGCAATTTTTCAAATGCTTGCCGCAGTTCGCCTTTACTGTATGAAGTCACCGACCCCCGTCATCTGGCGTTTCCGCCAAGACGTGGTCGTGCCGCCGGTCGCCGGCACAAGCGGCTTGGAGGTGGCCATAACCAGACACCCATCCATGGAATAATGACGTCCTCCGACGACGATGAGGAGAAAAAGCCGCCAAATGTCTTCGCTGTCGGATCACCAGAAGTCCTCCCCGAAGGACGTGCAGACTATCGCCCACGGGAATTTCACCGCTGATGTTCAGCTGACCCTCGCTTGGCCATCCCGGGACATGTAAAGTCAGCTGGAGTCCCGCAGCCCCCATGTACGGTGGCACCCAGTCCTCCACCGTAAGTGTTCCCTGCAAGCACCCTCTATCATTTTCTACTGTTCACGGCAATCAGCCGTCCACGTCATCCGAGTACTACTCAAATAGAGGAGTCTTCGGAGACCAAATTTTCAAGGGATCCATTGACGTCGGGACCATTTTTACAACCTTCATTGCTATAAGTCAGGGCCGCGTGCCACCTGAGGGCCCGGCACCTACACCTCTGCATGCCACAACCCTCAGCGTCGGTCCTGTCCATGCGGCCCCTGCTGTCGTTCCTATCCTAACAACGGAAGACGTCATCCGTCCCACTGCGGCCCCTGATGCCGCCAATGCTACTGCGGCACCCAGCCCTGGCCATGTTCCTGTGGCGCCTGGTGTCCATCGTCCTGCGGCCCCTGCAGCCCATGTACTTGTGGTGCCTGGTACTGCCCATGTCCCGGCGGTACCCGATGCCCTTTCCGTTCCTGTCATACCCCCCACCGTTCCTGTGGTACCCGGTATCGTTGCTGGCCCTGTAGTACCCTGTACCGCGCAAGATGCGGTGGGTACCATTCCTGTTTCTTATCTCCAGGCGGCCTTCTGCGCCGCTGTGGTTCCAGTCCTGCCTGCCGTTCTGGCTGCAGCTTTCCAAGAGGCCCCCAGGGCCACTGTCAAGGAGGATTCTGGACCTCCCATTCCTCCAAGTGAGCACCGCCTCAAGTCCATCTCAGCTGGGGCTCGACTACTGTAGCGAGCTTCCATCATCCAGTTTTGTAACGGTCTCGGCGGAGTCCCTGACCTCCGTGGGCCAGAGGTTGCAGCACTTCCCCAACCTCCAGTGGTTCATATCGAAGCAGAGGGCTCGGAAGAGAGTACTGGTGCAACACAAGAATCAACTCTTACATCAGATGAGTGGTGCAGCCACACCACCGACTTCATATCATACTTCAAAGGTATCCCCATCGGACAATCCTCAATGCCCCATGCAGCTTAGAAGACTTCCTGAAAAATTTAGTTCTTTTTAGAAGCATCGAAGGATGGTTCTTAAAAGAACTCTGGGACAACGTCATAATAGTTTGCAACTTCATAAAGCGTGTGGTGTATTTTATAGTATAGATGTGAACAAATAGTTATTTTAGCATTTATTGTGTGCTCAAATATCAAGTTTCCATGTTATGGACATGGGAGGTTTGGACAAACTGCTTTAAGTGCTTTCATATGTTGTGTAATTACCATCCAGTGAATTGTCATAGTTTAGTTTTTTTAAACTAGGCTTATTCATGTCGTCCACCTGCCGATGTCTTCCAACCATTCTACTCCCAGCTGCTCATGCACTGAGCATTCTTCAGTCGGATAACGAAGAGAATCAGTGGAATGGAATGGACGCAGGTTTGTTTATTCTTCTTCTTATGAGCCGCCAAGCTCGAATTTCGTGTCCATACACATGGACGTGGCACGCTACACGTCACATACAATACCTGCAATAACCCATATGTTTACAAACCTCCTCCTCAAGTGATAAATGCTAAGTGATATAAATGGTAAAGCCAAATGACCATACATAGTAATTCGCTCCATTGCTACGGTACTAAGTTGTCACAGTATCACCGCTCCCCTCTTTTTCTGAATTTTCTGCCTTATGTCTAAGCATTGTCATTGCTGCTAATTTTTTGTCTTAGGTCAAAGCCTCATCGTTGTATCATAGCTCCTGATACTGATACATTTTTTTTTTTTTTTTTGCCATAGGTCCAAGTCATATTTTTTGTATGAAGTTGTCGTTACCGACAAATCTTCATTTCTACAACATTCGGTTTATCGTCCTCGTCAGGTCAGTGACGAGGATGATCGTCGACTCGACAAAACGTGCAAATGAGTCTTGCTCCTTTGCGTCACTTGTTGCTGCTTAAGTCTTTCCTTTTCAATGTCCGTTACAGGAGTGGCAGTCGATCTGACTGAAAAAATGCCACATTTCTATCTTATTGTAGAATTGTCTTGCTACGCGCTAAATTTACTAAACCGGCTTAACTTGCCACTGGAACCGATACTGCACGCACAAATTGCATACAAATATGCAGGAACTAGCTACGAACTCGCATGTCACGGGAACCAATATTTTGTGCGCAGACTGCGGACAAACGTGCGGGAACCCGCTGCAAACTTGCTTGTCACACCTACTGGTACCGCACACCGTGCAGTTGATGTGCCTCCCATCAGATTAAGCAAAATGCTGGAAGAACTAGTTTGAGCAGCACTGCCAAGACAAGTGTACGAAAGGTTTGCATCTGGCTAACTGAATATTCGCGACTCTAGCTAGGCAAACGGTTCCAAGCAATCTAAATTGAAACTTGCTGAGTGAGGTCTCGCACCAGTCAAGCTAAATAACAGTGTGTGTACGATGACACAGTGCTATCAGAAATAGCAAAGACTGAAAACTCGATGTTCAGAGTCGCTAATAACCGGCACCTGGTGCGAGTGGTTCCCCTCGCTGCCAGCATGAAGCGCGCGAGAAGTCCGGGGCCGCACTCCAGTGGTTTCATTGGCTTTGTCCACCACATATAATGAGGAAAACAGAGGCTAAAGACACTTCGTACAATAAAAGTGTACCTTGATCCTACGGCTAAAGTGGGATGACACAAAACGTGCAGTGTGCACTAACTGACTGCGCCTTGCCTCACCGCGACAGGTCGCATGATAGCATAATGAAGTCGTGAGGATGTAATGTGACCATCTGGACAGCCAATCGAGGTTGGCTGGTCATCACGCCTCGAAATGTGATGAGTCCACATGATGGCGTGACGAAGTCATGTAACCATATGTGACTGTTTTTCGTTACAATGTTTCGAAGAGCTCTTATGCGTCTGAAAATCAGCCCTTAAACATATTATGCATTATTGTGTTTCCAAAACTGAAATTTGTTTCCGAAATCTCTTGGGAAGTTTTATCCCTGCCATTTCCAAAATTTACAAATTTCTGAATTTTCTTTTTTAAAGTATAGTACCCTGGACCCCCATTTTTGGCAAATTTATTATCAGTGCCTCAAATAGCCACAATGATTTTTTTATTCAACAGCATTCAAGTAGCAGAAGGCAAAATTCAAGGATCAGGAGGACATCATGACACTATTCACGTGGTTTGAAAAGTACTACGTTCTCGGCAAACTGCACACCAACCACGGGATTCGAATCCGGATTCCACCGCGGTATCCACCAACCCTGTGGATCGTCGAGCCAATCATGGAAAACAACCAGCCTCGAGGAACAAACTGCCTTGAGGCATGGCATCGGCGGCTCGGAGCCCTCATCAGGGAAACAGACCCAGGCCTTTTCCTTTTCCCGCGCCACCTGCGGGTCGAACAGGGTCAAACTGAGGCCGACATAGACAATATCCTGTACGGCCACCCGGCACGCCCTCCCCGCAAGGCTCACGCAGATAAAGAGAAGAGGTTTCATGCTGTTTTTGCCATCAGGCATGAAATGGAGAACAGCAACTGCTTGAGTGCAATAGAGTAGTGCATGAGGCACACTGCACCCATTGAGGATACAACTGAAGTGGTGACCCAAATATTTCTTGAACAGATTGTATCTTTCTTAGTGCGTGAGCCACACTCCTAGACAACCATTTTCTTTTCTAGTTTTTGCAGTCTTGATGCCAAAGCTGCGACTTTTGTCTCAAACAACGGCATTTCATTTCTACAGTAAGTTAATTTATTTCACAGTGTTACTAATCAGTGCTCCATTTTATGGCTTGTGGTGCTTCTCCCATACAATTACCTTTGTAAAAATGTTCGATCTCGTCAAGGTACTTATCAAACTAGAGGCAAATGTTTTCCATTATACAGTACTATATTTGCCTCTGTATGATGTATAATCACAAATGTGTTAGCTATTAAATTTTGTTGTACCAACTTTTAATGCTATTTTAAGATTTCTATTGCCATATCGTTGAGGTGCAGTATTAGCACATATTATTTTGAAGGAAAATAGGAAGGTGCTCTTCACAATTCATTGCTCATAATTAATCTATTTTTTAAGATTTTCACTTGTTTTACTAGGCACTTAAAACTTTTTCGGTATTTTGGCTTCAAAAACACAGATCAGTTTATCAGTGAGGTTTGGCTCTATACAAAATGTTTTTCAGCCTGAGATAACTACATTACAGATATAAGCACATTTACAGTCGTATTTCCAGCTTCGTCAAAAAATCCCAAGCTTTCGATTTAGGTTATCAGCAATGTGCAGGTAGATCTGTGGCCCAGTGGGTTAGTGCAAACCAGCTCAGAGCACGTGGAGCAAAAGGTCATGCTGTAGAGGGAAGGGGTCCCGCGTTCAGCCCCTACCCGTCGTGATCTGGATAAGCATCGCACCGGCAGGGTCGTGTATCACTACTGTGTGGTGCACGTTAAACACCCCAGGCTAGCAGTTCTACTGCACTGTACTGCAGTGGCTAAATTTCTCATCTACAGAAGACACATGTTGTCTCTCTGAATTGCTGACTGAAAATATTGTGCCATCTGAATACTCCCACACACCCATTTCTCCTCACGACTGAAAGAAGAAGTCCTAAAGGGTAATATGCAGTACATATTTCACTAGCAGCAATGACAGGGGTCTAGCTTGTGGAAATGTGCACAACTATGTTGGTTAAATAAATATGGCGAAATCGGGAGCACAACTTTTCTTTTTCCGGCAAACACAGTAAAGGACAAAAGGAAAAGAAAGAGCCAAAAGTGTCAGTGCTGTTACTTTGGAAGCATAACATGTGAAAATTTGAGTTCAAAAGAGACCATTTGCAAGGTTGTCCAGAAACCAATGAGCACGATGGGAAAGGTGAGACATCGAGTAATTGGGGAGGCATCATGGAGTAATGACGAAGGAAGTCTATGAGGAAATCCTTGAAGACGTCATGCTTCCCTGGGCATGGAGCAATCTTGGCCAAGACTATGTGTTTCAACAGGACAATGACCCCAAGCACTCATCCAGGCTTGTGAAAAATTGGTTCAGAAAAAGAAGAGTGCACCTGATAAAGTGGCCGAGTCAGTCCCCTGAGCTTAACCCAATCGAGCATCTTTGGGAAGAGCTGGAGTGTCGTTTGCGGGTCAAGAACGCCAAAAACATTGACGAGAAAATTGACCAACTGCAGCAGGAGTGGGCGAACATGGATCAGAGGGTCATCGACAATTTGCTGAATACCATGCATCATCGGTGCCAAGCAGTGATCAATGAAAAGTGTTTGCCTACAAAGTACTGATCAGCTTAAGTTTATATCTAGACATAGGGTTTTATGCGGTGTCCTATTTTGTCACAACAGCCAGATTATTGACGACATCCTCTTGCACTGCTGCTACCAGCTTTGCAATATTGATTACAAGAAATTGGTTCATATTTAAGTAAGCATCAGTTTCTACCCTATAAATGTGTTAATGTAGTGTACCATTACCATTTTTAAATCTGTATCACAGTTCGAAGAAAAGTTACCAACGTAAGACCGAAATATCTTATCTTTTTGTTCACTACTGTATCTCTTTGGAAGACTAAAACAGCATCATCATAGTTTTCATAGTTTAAAACTAGCACCGTATCGTCAGGATACTGAAACAGCTTAGCTTGTAGTGGTAGAATACCTAAATCATTCATGTAAACGTTAAATAAAACTGGTCCCAGAGTGCTACCTTGTGGTACACCACATTAGACTCTAGCTGTACTACTTATTAATAATATTAACCACATCACAGCCATCAGGTCGTCCACAGAGGCAGCATCGGTCAAAACCAAAAAAACTATTTTTGGTGTTGACAAAAATAACCTGTATTTTTGTCACCCGTTGAAGAGTGCTGGTGTACCCTTCAAGGACTATATCTAAAAAGGGGAGACGTGTAGCGTTCTTTTCAGTTTTGGTTTTAAAGGGACACCGAAACCCCCCAAAATTTTTTTTTACATTTTCTGCCAGGCGATTTATTATGCTGTCAGAATACTATCCAACTAATATTCTGCTACAGTCACATGTTTTTTTAATAAAGGCAAAAAACGGAACTCCTCGAAACCAAAACCTTCGCACCGCACGGAGAAGTGGATAGGAGAGAGTGAGTGGCGGAAGTCTTGTAACTACACCCAACCGTGCAACTTCTTTTTTTTTTTTTTTTTTTTTGTTTCCCTGTTTGCAGCAGGGGAAATGCGTGCTGCAAACACGAGCTTTCGCTCCACGCGCGTCGAGCTGGGTGTGCGCTTCAGCCCACTCGGCCACCGATCCCCCCAAGACCTGATGGATGCAGGGTACTTTGTGTCGGGCGGCCGCTTGCGCCACCTAGCTCACGCGTGCTCATTTACGGTACTCAGTTTAGTTTCACTTTTGAAAGGCGACCAAAATTGGTTTTTTGGCGCAGGCTTGGTGCAGATTACCCATATTTTGGCAAAATGTAGCAAGATGTAGCAGGGTTAGCCCCTTGGCGCAGTTTGGCACAATCGGCGCAGCAATCACATCACTGAATATGGTTTTTGAAACATGTTTGATGTGCTTACTTTAATACTCACAACTCGCCAAACGACGCCAAATGAAACGAGAAAAAAAAAAAAAAGTCGAACATTACTTATATGGGCGAGCGCGCGTCTGGGGACCGCTAGCGCCATCTATCGAGCGCTTTAGGTGGAAAATAATCTTCACGTGAGATAATGGGGCTACGGCACAAATCACGTGTCTGGTACGCTTCACTTGGGAAGGCTACTCCTGCGCACTCCTGACGACACCATGTTGAGAATTGTGCAGTAAACGCACAGAATGCTTCCGGTTGTCTGTGCAACAATTTTGTCTTTTTTTTTTCTTTTTTTTTCAATCAACGAACATATTTGCAGTTTTTTGGAAGCCACAAAAAATGGGGTTCATTTTTTTTTCCTACTTTTAATACTGATTGTGTGCATTCAATGACCCCCGACTTTGATTAAATTTGGTGGTTGTGTCTAAGCCTTAGAAAACGGCCTGCGTCCGGACATTTCATTGAACGCCGTTGCATTGAACGCCGCTTCATAGAAGCCGTTTCATCGAACACCATTTCATTCAATGCCGCCTCCTCGAACGCTGTTTCATAGAAGCCATTTCATCGAACGTTACAGTCTGTAATATTTTGGAATTTAATTTTTATACACAACTTCATCTAATTCTTTTTTTTTTTTTTTTGTTCTTTTGTTTCTGTTTTTATATCACTGGATGCAGTGACGACATAACTTCCATCGTGAACATATCCTGCTTCGAGAAGAAAGCCTCCATGAAACAATGACCCCTCTCTATGTCACATGAAACAATTAAAAATGAGACAAAAACAGAAAGCACAGAGACTTAAAAGTGTTTTAAGAGTCTTTCCTTTATTTGCAGTGTCGTGGTTTCAGTCATGTATTTACAGTGCTAATCACACTTGTCTATAACGCGAGAGCGAGCGGCTTTCTCCAAGGAGCGCTAGACTGGTGGCATTCGCGGAAACTAAGCTAGTCACGTGGCACAACATGGAACGGCCCGCTCGAGGGGTGTCCTGCCCACTCTATCAGGTTGATAAGCGATAAAAGTAAAGTGCTTTAAGACATATTTTTGTTATTTGATGACGACATCGTAGATAGCCTTCAACTTTAGTGTTTATTATTCGAGCAATGATGTTTGTAAAAAAGCGTCCGAGCAGCCTTCCGCGTTCGCTGCCAACTGATACAGTGGGCAGGACGACACCCCTCGAGCGGGCCGTTCCATGTTGCGCCACGTGACTAGCTTATACCCGTTAAACGGGCACCCTTAACCGTGGTTAACTCAGCTTTAACTGCTGTTACGTGGCACCACAGTTACCGCACTATGCTCTCGGGCAGCTATTTCAGAAGAAGTGAAGAGCGTGCGTGCACTGCTTCGATTGGTGCTCCGGATGCTCAAGTGCACGTTCGCCCGTAGCTTTGACTGCATAGCCGCAGAATGTTGTCCGCAAGTATTGTGCGCTAACTGTGGCTTAGCGTAACTGCAGTTAAGTGCGCCCGTGTAACGAGGGTATTAGTTTCTCCGAATGCCACCAGCCTAGCGCTCCCCGGAGAAAGCCGCAAGGTCGCGCGTTATAGACAAGTATGATTAGCACTGTACATGAGTAAAGCTTTTCAGTAAGTCGCATACCCAATTGTTATTTCTTTTTATGCCAATTGTTTTTATTTTTAGTAATTTGAAACCACCTTCAAAACAATTTCACAAGTGACTACCTTAGTCTTAACAAATGAAAGGTGAGACATCTATAAAGCACTGTTATGCCCCGAAACTCGGTACAGAGCCATAACAGAGAAATTCGATGAAACGGCCCTTAGCGATATGATGAAACGGCGTTCAATGAAACGAGTTCATATCACATGAGCGAATGACATTTTAGCAAAGAGCGACATTTGAGCGAATGGACGTTTTAGCGAATAACCGGGGCGCGCGTTAACCCATCCGCCGCGCTGCGCTTTACGCCGCCTCGCGGCGACAGTCTGCGGCGACTCATTACAAAAATGTGAACCCATTTGGCCCACCCGAAAACGCCGCTTCGCGGCGTCCGACTATTCGCTAAAGTGTCATTCGGTGAAACGTGGGCGTTCGCTAAAACGTCATTCGATCAAGTGACTGCCTCCCCGATGAAACGGCGTTCGAAGAAATGTCCGTTCATTTGATGAAACGGCTTTCGATGAAATGGCGTTCGACGAAATGTCCACTACCCAAAATGGCCCGTGATCACGGAAAAGAGGGGAGGCACTCACTTGATCGAATGATGTTTTAGCGAACGCCCACGTTTCATCGAACGACACTTTAGCGAATAGTCGGACGCCGCGAAGCGGCGTTTTCGGGTGGGCCAAGTGAGCTCATATTTTTGTAATGAGTTGCCGCAGACTGTCGCCGCGAAGCGGCGTAAAGCGCAGCGCGACGGATGGGTTAACGCGCGCCCCCGTTATTCGCTAAAACGACCATTCGCTCAAATGTCACCGTTCGCTAAAATGTCATTCGCTCTTGTGATTTGGACCCGGAAAAGAGAGTGAGCGCGACTCAAACCGGCCAGTTCTCGATCGGTGGTTTTCGGGCGGACAGAAACCGAATTTCGAGCCACAAATTCTGTTCTGGGTAGTTGGGCTCTGATATGTCACGTAAAACTAAAAACCTCTGCGAGCATAAATACCCTGTCAGTGTCCCTTTAAAAGCTTCAGCAGAACGATTGTGGCGGATATCATTAGCACGATGATGCATGCCGGTGCAGAATACAGGGCGTGAGAACGGAACCATGTGCCTTGTTTATGGAGATGCAATCCAGTTTAATCCAAATAATAAACGTGCATCGAACCACTACAACTTCGTTAAAATCTAGACGTAAAACTCTAAGGTCACGTGTCTAGTGATCAAAAATATGCAACATGACGGCGTGCCTTTCAGCTGCCAGTTTATCGCTCAAGCCCTTCTACCTCGTTAATTCCAACAGACCTCGGTGTTGTTATTGTCCGTACGTTCTCTTCGTCTCCTCTTCTTTCAATTCTTCAAGTATACTTCGGCGGAGTCTGAGTACTCGGCAATGCGTAGTTTATGTTTGCAAAAAATTAAACAATAAACTTTTTTTTTTTTTTTTTTTTTTTTTTTTTTTTGAGGGGTCGCGTTTTGGGTTTGGGAAGGGTTGGAGCACTGTAGAAGCTACTCTAGGCTTCACAGCTTAGCAGGAAATAGCTGGCGCCGAGAGAATAACTCGAAACATCGTAAACAAAACCGCGCCCGGATCGCATGCGGTGGGTAAGGAAGTAAAACAGTCACCTGGGGACGGCGAAACAGACGCGGGGGAACGCTGCGACGCCGGGAAAGTTCCGGCCAGTCCATGTGGCTCTCCGACACGCCAACTTGCGGAATGTCACGTTCAGCATCACATCACACGGCCGCGACAGCACATACCTCGAGGGAAGTTTGTTGCGGTCGATTTGCGAGCACGCCAAATAATCGCAATGTTGAACCTCGCGCCGGAAAAACAGGGCAAAAGCCGCGAATACATACGAACTTGCGAAACCTCGTATAAATCTCTAAAAGGTAGCAAGCGGTCAACGGCCGAAGAGACAGCGTTGCCTGGCGTTCCCTCACTTCTACACAAATCGTTCTGATTTCGAGGAAAATATATACTTTACCCTAGTCACTTTCACATTTTAGAAACTAACAACATAAAAGCAAACATACAATCTTTTATTCGCGTACAAGAAGGGCGAGCCGATTTGCTCCTGTGAATTGCAACGATCACTTTTGAACGGCGGCGGCGGCAGTGATTGGCGAGAAACCTGCGGCGCGGCGACGGATATAAATCGGCGGTGCTGCGTCGGGTAATAATCGCCTAACGCGGCGTGAACGAAACTGGAGGAGTATGGAGGAGGTGGCGGCGCCTCTATGGGCGGCGTGCTGGAAGCAGTGTTGTACACGTTTTTAAAAAAAAAGGAACGAAAGCTCGTTCCTCGTTCCTTCTGATTTTTGGAACGCGTTCCCGTTACAAGTTCCATATGTGAAAAAGGAACTCGTTCCCGTTACAGTTAAAGAAATGGAACGTATCGTTACATATACGTTACATTTGTATTTTGCTGATTGGCATAATTAATTAGATTCATCAAATTTTGTATCAATCTCATCAAATGGGAACATACAAATTTATGTGTCGTGATGGAACGGCACCAAGAGAAGAAAACAAGCGGAATCAATGCTTGATTTGTTGATATATTCAAGTTTTAAAATCTCAGCTTTTAACCATATTTATGTTTGTGGTGAGCAATTCAGACGAGCCAAATGTACTGTTACTCCACATTTCAGGACCGTTTTACAACAACCTCACACGGTTCAATCTAACACAGTCCCCTGTCCGAATTTCACAACAGTTTAACAGGAATTGCTCCTCGATGTTGCTGTCCGCAAGACGAACAAGTGAAGGAGAGGATAGGGCTTTTGGAAGGTTAGTCTTGAAAACTACAAGTACGTCTTTGTGAAGGTTGGATTCGTTGTTCAGTTTGAAGGTGGGGGACAAAGGGAGAAGAAATAAAGGTTAATTTTTATGCACCTTTTAAGTGGCCAATGTTCGGGATACAAGGGTGCGTTCGATGTCTTGGTAGTCTGTGATTTTGTTATAACTGTAGGTCTCTTTATGGAAGTTCAGAAATGGCTTTAGTCGGCCTTAGATTTCTGGGAGTACGATGAATAGTGGAAAGGGGGGAGGGGGGGGGGGGCATAGAAAGGAGCAGAGTTTGAAACGTCCCTCTTGCTGTCTCTTTTCCTGCGTCTTTAAGTTTTGCTTTTGTACCTCAGTCTCAAGCACTCAAAAAAAATATATATATATCACTGTCCACCAGCTCTCCTGCATCCGACTGTTACCAGGCGAGGACCACACAAAATAAACCCTAAGATGAGTAGCCAAAAAGGTAACAAGTTAAAAACAATATGTCCGTAAAGATATAGTTCTTATACTTTTAAGATTTCCCTCTTAGAAATGAAATAAAAAATTGCATCACTGAACGAAAGAAAGGAACGCCGTTACTCTTTCCGTTACAGTAAAAATGTAACGCGTTCCCGTTCCAGTTCCACCGATGTAAAATGGAATGGTGCCGTTCCTTCGTTCCTCCTAAAAGGAACGCGTTCCAGGAACGCCGTTCCGTACAACACTGGCTGGAAGGCACGGCCGCAGGGCGCTTGTGCATGCAGCACCAGAGTGTCGAACCGAAATTTTTATCGGTTCGGTTCCGGTTCGGGTTCACGGATTTCGGTTCAGCTCCGGTTCAGTTCCGGGGAGCGAAAAATAACGGTTCAAACCGGTTTGAACCGGTTCGAACCGTTTGGACCGCTAAACTGAGAATATATTTTCCGCGTTCCTTTGGCAATAGGCACTTTTTCAAGAGTGAAACGAGTAACTACCTAGCCATTATCATTTGTTGAATTCACTTTTTTTTTTTTCAAGTACCAAAAATAAATTGAGTTGTTTAATTTCGATGAAGCAGTAAATGAAAAGCTAGAATAACATATATGACTCAACACTTATTTCTTTTTACCTCAGTCGCACATATTTTACCTTAATCTAAAGGTTATCAGTCTGCAGGTGGGTCGTCTAAAATGCCCGTGATTAGTAAAGCTTTGCGTCGCAGTATTAAAAGTCAAGTCCTACTGTGCTCTTGTACTTAAAAATTAGCTAGTGCATATAATCATAAAATGGGCACGTTCTCGCCATATATATACTGAAATCTACATTATAAAATATGTTTCACGATATATATGATGACGATGCAACCGAGCTTAAAGCAATAATATTTTCAAAGTGTCAGGAGAGTTTTAGGACAAATCTTTTTAGTCTACTTTTTATAGAAACTCTGAGCAGCAAGCACAACGCTTGCTTTCCTGACCAATATTGTTTACACTAATCGCTGTGATGCAGGCGAATAATAATGCAGAAAAGAGTGACCTTCGTATTCAGTTCGGATATGACCTAAAATGGAACGCATGAAAGTGTACCTTTTCGACATAGCTTGGCGTTTGAGTTTGTTCTTGACAAGAAGCCGGTCAATCCGATTTGTAAATAAGCATCACCCTTGCTAATTGGTGATTTGTTGTTCAATACAACAAAGTGGTTTTTCATAGCCTACTCGACATTAAAGCTAATTAATTGGTCACTTTCTGACGATCTGCGCTCGCAATCATCATACTTCTGCCACGCGGCACTGTGTATTTACTTTGTTTCCATCCAGCCCACCGACACATGAAATTGTTGTTCATCAAATAAACGAAGCAACATACTTCTATATGTTTGAGAAGTTGAATAGGCGTCAGGAACACAAGTTATTTAAATCAGCTTCAAAATGAAAAAAATAAAGCATAAGTTTTTCCTAAATCACTTATACACGTGCCTCTCGAGGATAAAAACGCCGGAAAAGATTTGCAGAGCATATTTTATATAATATGTAGGTGCATTAACATATGTTGTATATCTTTATGGTAATAGGCCCTTTATTTATGCTGTCAAGTCTTCAGGTAGTAAGAAAATATTTGTTATTGTCATGAATAAATTTGACGGTATGAAGTTCACATAACCGCTTCAGACCAACACGCGAGGGCGATACTCGAGAATACGCCACCTGTTGAGCCTGCGGAACGTGCTTATTTGTTCGCTGTCTGGCAGTGTGAAACACCAGATCATGGAGTATGCCAAAATGAACTATATGCTCACGTTATAGATCTGAAGGCTATTGCACGAAATGTGCAGAGAGAGAAAGAGAGATAATAAATTATATTCTTCTAAATAATACAATGCACGACGCCTTAGTGCAAAAGATCTCAGTAGTGATGCATGTTTTAAGCGTAAGCACGTTTGATGGAACTCTGTCTGGTCGGGTCAAAAAGTTGAGAAATACAGACCTTCACAAACCAAGTCTTAACGTTTAGTGGCCCGACGTTTTGATAGGTCGGGCTTAATAGGTCGACAGCTACTTAACTTCGGCGTGTTTCAACGGACTAGGGCACTTGAAGAAGAAAACGTGAGTGAAGCAAAGGACACACCGTTGATAGAAAAGAAGCTGCTGCTCTCCACGTGCAAATTGTCGCCCTTGATAAAAATAAAAAAAACGGTTTTGAAACGTCAGACTTCTTACTGTTCAGGACCTGGTTGATTATGGTGCGTATTTCTCTAGTAGAGATGCGTGTAATGATGTTCCTAATTACACATAAATATCGCAAAGAACAGACACTATATTTCTAATTTGAATCACATCAGGACACCGGATTGCACAAGCTCGAAACTTCACACAATACTGTCTTGGGAGGCTAAAGTGATATTTGGTTTTACGGGCACTTGTTTTATGGCCTGATTTTACAACTCTGTGCTTTATCAGTCATGCGCGCTCTAAGATTTTATGAGGCTGCAGCATATTGTCACGAACGACAAGTGATAAGGCGATAATAACTAAAGAAACTAAACGTTTAATGGCGCAAACTTGTGCCCAAAAGAAAATAAAAGGGAGCCAAAAGATAACAGCAGAGCGTCGCGAGCGTCGAAGTCGGCGTAGGAGCAGAGTCGAACGCTGGAGCGAAACTGACTCCGCTCGCCTTGCGGAGTACCTTATGTACCCTCGTGAGTTTCTGGATCATTCGTCGTAGAACTTTCGGTCCGTAGAATATTCGGAACCAGATCAGACGAGAATGTTCTCGAACCTACGAGAAGGCCAAATTGAAAGAATAAATAAAACGACGGTCCCCTGACGGGAGTCGAACCTACACCTACCATGCGAAAGTCAAGCGCGGTGACCGCTCAGCCATGCACGTGCTTACTCGCCGACGCGCGTGGCAGTATCATGGCGACACTGCTATATAAACTGCACAACTTTACAATTTGGACATCCCGGCCCTTTTGCTATAGTTTGTTTCAGCTTAAAAGGGCATTGCAAAGGGACGAAGATAACCAAATGCTGCTTTGAACGGCGTGCCTATCAGTGTCAAACATGAGCTTTCAGTGACGACATTGGTCTAGAACGTCGGATAGTGATGACATAAAATTCTAGAGGTAGAACTGGGTATATAGGCGAAAAGTACCCCTTTTGATCCTTTCAAGCACGTGACTCTCACTCATATATTTGCTTGGAACACCCGTAAATTGATGGGGCGCTCAGATCTTCATAACTGGATGTTAATTTCCAACACTTACGAGAGTCGCGCACGGTTGTTTCACGCTCTTTTCATTTAGGTTGTCTATTGGCTCAGACTAATAACGTCATCAACAAAAGAAAATGCGCTCAAAATTCTGAACCTCTTTCAGCTGTTACGTTCAAAATACGCCAGATTCTTGTTTATTGTATGTTGAATATGTTGCTAGAGTCCCAACCACTAATTCAAACAAAAACAATGCAAATTAAAAAAAAAAAAAAAGTCCAGAAACGTTTTGCATGCCTCCTTCAAGTCCAGATGCAGCCTATGCTACAAACAAACACTAAGATTTTGGCTAGGTACAGAGATAAAGTGTCGCGAAAATTACATGAGGCATATGAAATTAGGACCAGGGAGGAGAAATATATAAGTGACACGTCCTATCTTTATCTACAAATGAGTTAAAATTTTTGAAACGCGGGCTGAGCAGATAGGGTAAACAGGTTTTTTTTTGGCTATATAACGTGTGAAGTTCCAATAAATTGCAATTGAAAGTGCGCCTCGTCCTGTTTCCCTTCGTCTGTGTCCCTGCATTTTTTTCGGCGCATTTTTCATTGAAATAAACCAACTGGCCCAAATTTCCACTTTACTATGCTACAAGCACGAGCCTTTGGTCCCGACCACTTGCACTGCAGGAGCGCGCGTGCGTGGGCGCTGAAAGCCCGGAGCTCGCTTTTTTAGTTTCTGATACGCTTACACTTAAAGTGAAACGGAGTATTGTGTCGAGAACATCACATTTTAACAAAAAACTGAACTGTTTAACATGTTTGCACGTGACATCATCGCACTATATGCGATTGGTCAGAGATTTCTTTTTGCTGAGAAAATCAAATTTCAAAGCGCAAAATGCACACTGCAGAAGGTTCGCGCTCGGTGCAACCCATGTACTCATAAACAAAAATTATTCTTTCAGTTCAGTTCAGTTCAGTTCAGTTTATTTTACCTCAAAGGCATTTCAAATGAAATGCATTACATGAGGGGGGATCAAATGACATATACAGATGGCAAAAAAATGACGACAAGGTAAATAATACGAAAACGCAAAAAGAAAACAAAAGAACTACAAACTAATTGGACAGATATCAGAACATAACATCTATAAAAAATAATTAGCAGATAAACATGTTAAGGATCAACGCTTTTCAGGTGTGCCTTGCATAGTTCACGTGGTGCAGCATCGTGAGGAACGATGCGAGCGTCTGGCACCCCAAAAACGCGCTTTCTAGAAGCAGTAATTTTGCATACGAAGTAGTTCTGCAGGGTCAAGCTGTCTGCTCTGTGCCGAGGATGCGGAGCAGAGGAAACTTTACAACATAGTAAGTTTATAACCCCCCCCCCCCCCCCCCCCACACACACACACACACACACTTCTTTTTTTTTTTTTTCATTTGACGATGCTCCTCCAGAGAATACTTTTTTGTTTCTGAGGGACTCCCTCCTTTGTTTGGGGATGCCGATTCGACAATTATATTTCTGTTATTTGTTAGCAGTGATTCTCAATTTTTTTTTTTATTTGCATCCATAAACCGCGAAGTCTAAACAAAACTGCGATAATTTGAGTGGCCGCCGACTTTCGCCTGTCCCTCAAAGGCCACTAGAATCTTTCTTTTCAGTTATCCCTGTCATACACACTCGTAATTCTATTTATCGTCATATTAATAAGCCATACTCAGTCTTTTCGATGCTTCTATTCTCGGGGACAACTTTCTCAGACAAGTGAGCAACAACGAGAACATGTTTGAGTGCCTCAATGATGTGTCAACGATTTTTGCACTTTCGGTAAATACCGCCAAGAGGTAATACCTCACGTCGATAGCTTGCAAAAACACCCATTAGTTTTCCTCTCTGCTCAATGGGAGACGCAGAAAAGTTAAAGGAAAGAAACAGCATTCCCCTCCTCAACTCGCTATTAGAACAGGCGGCAATGTTATCTAACGCTAATTGTATACCGCCAGTGTTCATCATTGTCATGCGCTGGGGTTGGCAAAGAATAAAGCATGGGTTGAGATTTAGGCTTTATTAGAGTTCGGCTATTCTCATCTTTGATTGAACACGACCCAACACGAATGTTTGGCGATGCTGATTACCAAGAAACCGAGCACTCGGCACAGGCTCATGACAACCGAGTACGTCACGGTGTCGCATAACTCGCGGTGAAAAGTCGTGACGGCTAATGCCCTTGAATAAAAAAGGTAGTGACATCATAGAGTAATATACACAAGGTAAAGAGCGGACACTGCCATAGGCCCCAGCGGCCCAGATAGACCAGTGACAGGTAGCGCCCCTAGCGGGCGGTATTAAGTATAATCTGATTCCGTTTCCGGTCAAGTTAGTTTCGGTTTCGGTTTGGGCATTTCTGCTCCGGTTTCCTCCCCGCCTCGCTCGGCTCTCGCGAGCTTCTTGACTCTCGAAACCGCTGTTCTTTTTTTTTTTTTTTTTAACACTGACGCACATTTGCTTTATTTTTTACGATATAGTCCGTGCAAAATGTGTCAAACTATATTTCAATTTACTTCACAAAGCAGAAGTATATATATTTCTTGTTCTTTTTCTATTGTAAAACATTGAAGTTACACAATTGCCGCATTGACTGCTGGCTGGTGGAGCATTTTGGAGTCAACAACAATAAGTGGTTCGATCACATTTTATTGGAGCATATTCATGTATACATGATTTACTTCAGGAGCTCTGTATGTTTTATACGAAAGAGATCGATACTCACAAAAATAAATGAATATAAAGGACTTCGGCATTTCGTACACTTCGTAATAGATTCTTAGCGGAACCAAGTTTACAAAACCTTTTTTATGGAGAACATGCTGTATGATACATTCACTTTCACGCCGACTCAGCTGCGGGAAGTAAGTGCAAAAATAAATAAGACATCGCTATCATTACCAGTCATAAGAGTATTATAACAGTGCGAAGCATACGCCGGATAGTACAAACTCCCAATTTCCGGCAAATATAAAAAACACCAATTTGCATAGCCTCAAACTCACTGCGGGCGAGCCATTACCAAACAATGAAAACTCTATTTCGAAATCTGGAAAGATTGAACGTCCCTGAACATTCCCCGAAATCGTTCAGAAAAGAAATATGGCTTCAGAAAAAAGCGGCTAAAAAACTATGGACAGTGGATACAAAAGTGGATAAATTTTCTTTCAAATATTTTTAGCCTCTACACACTATTTTCTATCGAAATTTTGTAGAAAGTGGACACATATTTTTGTTAGGGAGCCGTGATACACATTCGCTGGAAAAGGGGGAAACAAATATTTGGAGAGCAAGCTGCACCTCCCACTTAATAAGCACTTTTTGTTTTTGGCTTGGCAACCGCTTCTGTTAATACACTATTAACAGTTAAACCTGTCTCGTTCATACTAGCCACTGAAGAGTGCAACCGAACTTTGTCCAAACTCCGGTTAAGAAATCAAACATATCAACACAAGCATATTCTGCAAAACAATTTTAAATACCCTTTGTGGTACTCCTCCGGGCAAAGGCTAAAACCACCCAGACCTCAAAGTGTGCTATACAAGGCGGAACACACTCCTCGAACATGTGTCACACTCTCTATTATGGGAATAAAGTGATTTTCTAGTTGCTGAATGAAATAAAAGGCAGCCTGTGATGGTGCTACTAAGTTCCCGAAGAATTTTCCATGCACTTGGTATGCTTTAGGAACAAGACAGAACTGGTGAGCCCTGGTCAAGTCATTAGACTCATCCGATAGTAGCTGAGAACAGCCACAGCTGTAAGTTGTCTGTTCAAGCAAAAGCTTGATTAAATAGCCCCAAGCGTAATAAAAAAAGTGGACGAGTCATCATTTATGTTAGACCTGATGTCTGATGCCAGCTCAGAAATATCCTCTAGTGGCGGGAAGTTATCAATTGGAAGACGTTCTACAATGTCTCAAATTAAACTTTCATGGTGCGAAGATATTTGCAACTCCTTTAGGAGGTCAGCCTTGTCATCCTCTACGTTTTCATTGTCCGACAGTTTGAACAGTTTCTTTATCCAGAGGTGTTTTAGTCATGAAGTGAACTGATGCACATTTTGGGTTTGTGTTGCAGCCCAGCATTTGTTGTATATAGCTCCAAAAACGTTCTCAAGTGTGTCTTGCTGCAGGCGTCGTGTAAGTAAGAACTTAAGGTCATGGCTGCTTGAAAGCTCATCCCAGAGCATGAGGACACTTTTTATAGTAGCTTGCCACCCACTGATGGCTTATGGCTGCCTCCTACTTTGGAACTGCCATGCTGAAATCCGTCCGAGTTACTGGTGGAGAAAATCAAGTACTTCAGATTCTCCCTTCAGAATGGCATGACGCAACTTCTGTCCTGTCTTCTTGAATTTTTTAGCTATTTAGACAATCAAAACGTATGCACATCCTATCATAGAAATAGGCTGTAGCCATGGCTGCCTCAGGAAGTTCCTTGGCATAAACAAGGGATATGATTGCAAGAAAGAGTGAGAAACTCAGTACGTGTGGGGCACAATTTTCTTCCATGTTACAGAAAGGTTCTTGAAAAAAATGTGTCTCTCAGTAAGTTTTGGAGCCAATTGCAAGCTCATCTCATGGATAGAACAATAAAGTTCAACAAAAAGAGACCACTCAATGATCTCATTTCCAATGCAAAGTTTGTGGGCTTGGAGATTGCTCTTGGTTGTTTTGGGAAGGTGCGGAACATCAAAGACAAAGTAAACGTGCTCGTTGTCAACTTCAAAAAATGGCTTATCACCACACACACCAAGCTTACGTTTGAATCCCCCTAACCACAGACCATGCACAGCCTTTACTATGAAGGCAACAGTCTTAAGCTCCCGAATGAGAGAAATGAGGAGACTGCGTTAAACAGAAGACGTTGTTGGAGTGTGCACAACAGTGTATGCAAGGGGCTAAACGCATCTCCTGGAAATTTCAGACAGCATAACAACCAATGCTCTATCTGCAGTGTTAGAGGTTCGTTAAACGCCGTCATCTGTAAACCCATGGACAATGTCGTGTGCAGGGTCGAAAGTTAAATTCTTTTTTTAAAACAATCTCATCGAAAATCAACATGCGCACACGTTCAAGTGCAGCCAGACAGCCCGGCAGAAACAACAGCGCGAGAAGCTCGAACCGATCGGCTCCACGAATTCACGTCGAGCATGCGAGCACGCGGGCGGTCATGCGTCACCTTGATTGACGCAAAGTCGACCGAACATGATGCAGCAGGAAGCACAGATGGACGGCACGCACGGCACAGACGAACGACGCAGGGACGAGCAGAGGCCATGCAGAATGATGCAGAGGCGACGGCGTGCAGGCAGGCAGGCCATGGCAGGCGCAATTCATCACGTGGTTTTTGTGACGTATTTGATTTAAACTATTTTGTCGTTTTAAGTACTTTAAACAATTTTAAAGCATTGCCATTTAAAAAATAAAGACTTTTCGCAGAAAGAGTTTTAATTCATTTTAACCAAATTGTAGAAAAGCGCCACGTAGCGGAGGGTATGAAACGCACTATCTGGGCCGCGAATCGGCTCCTGTGTCCTCTCTTTACGTTTACTATATTACTCTATGGTGACATCTTGTCCCTCCTCCTTTGACGCACACACGTTTTATCTTTGTGTTTTGCTTTTTTACACCCGCGCGTCGACTGTAGCGCCGTTTAGTTTGGGGTAAGATAGCACATGGTTTTCCTATACTTCAGTCAGAGCGCAGTCAAAGACTGCAAGACACGCAAATACATACACACAGGCTAAAAGCGCACTGTCACTGTCTACCGGCCTTGAAGGATGTGCTCAAAGAAAGACGATGAAAGCCGGGACGTTGCACAGTCGGCGTTATTTGATTGGCGACATGAGCTTATAGCATGCACTGCACTCCGACAGCATAGGCATTCCTTCTCTCTCCTCCTGTGATGCGCACACCTTTTATCTTCATGTTTTGCTTTTTTACACCCTCGCGTCGACGGTAGCGCCGCCAGGTTTGGCCCAAGATAGCAGGCGGCATTCTTCAAAGGATGTCGCTACTTTTCTTTACAAATCAGCTTTAGTGGTGGCATGTGACGTCACGGTGTCAACAACGCTAATATATCTATATTCCGTTGCAACTCAAGAGGGTAGGGCGAGTGAAAAGAGGGCTGGGGAGGAAGAAGCAGACGAAATGTTGGAGAAGAGAGGGGAAAATTGACGTTCTGAATTTAACTCGTCTTGGACGCGGTGAGTAATGCGACTATGCCGTGGGGCCACGTGGCGTGACATTATTTAACAGCATGTCTTTTTTTTTCGTTACGTCCGCCATTAGGCCGGAACCGCGTTTTCGCTGCCCTCTTGGAGAGGCGATATATCCTCACTTCTCTCCTTCTTGCCTTTTCCGCAGGGTGGAGCCTCCTCTCTTGAAACCAGGACGTCACGTGACCACGTGACACACGATTAATCGTAGTGCCGATACAAATGCGCCACGAAAACCCACAATTTCTTATACATTGCAATTCGGTTTATGAAATTTGATCACTACATAGAAATGCACCTGCCAATTTTTACTTCTCAAACACTCATTTTGTACTAAAAAAAATTACCGTGAACCGTTTTGAACCGGTTACCGTTATATTTTTTTCCAGTTCAGTTCCGGTTCAGTTCCAAGATGGCGGCGAAGATTTCGGTTCGGTTCAGTTCCGGTTCGGCTAAGAATAACTGTTCTGTTCCGGTTTTCGGTTCGGTTCCGGTTCGACACTCTGTGCAGCACCGCCGCGACGGTTTCGGAGCGTCGTCGCTCGCTCTGTGTGGGCGCTTTTCAACTGCTGGTGACGGTGCTGTCTTGATCGCCTGTGATTGTGGAAGCTCTGACATGTTTTAATCTGATACTGATGTTAATCAAACACTTCAGCGCATGCGGATGGTAGACCAGATAGACGGCGGTTTGAGTCCCTTGTAAACGCGTGACAGACGACAGGGTTTCTTTTTTTTTTTCATTTATTTTTATTCTTAAACGCCCGCCTAGGGTATTACATAAGGCCAAGGTGAGGGGGGGAGTAGGGGGGGCAATGTGTCGAATAATACAATAATAACACAAAAAATATACAAAAATAAACACAGCACAAGTTATATATACTTCTACTCAGTTAAAATAGGCTAGTCGAAGGTAATAAAAATCCGCTGAATCAGTGACGCTAACGATAGAGGACGGCGGCTGGTTCCATTCAGTGATGGCCTGAGGGATGAATGAAAGAATGATTCGATAAACGCATTAGTTTTACCGGAGATTCGTTTAGTTGGGCAAGAGTCAGGCGGGATGATATTTTATCCGGGGCTGAGAGGATGGCGCTTGGTAGCTCTGGGCAGTGATAGTAAATTTTCTGAAGAAGGCAAAGGCGAGAAAGCATCCTCCGAGCTTGAAGGGTTCCAAAACCAAGTTGACTTTTTAGAGAAGAAATACTAGTGGAGTAGTTATAGACCGACATGCGGAGCGACTCTGTTTACCAACACGGCCGGAAGGCCGCGCATGCGCGGTAGCTATGTGGGCAAAAGCGGCCCGGCTCTCCGTGTTTTCGCCACTGCGTTGTGTTTCGCCACTCGCTGTTGACGTTTTAGGGACGCTTTTAGCTTTATTTCTGCGTCGTATTTCCTGACAACGTATGTCGCATGCTATGCCCGACTATTTGAGCTCGCTACCCGAGCCTGAACGGCAGCGGTATCGAAACAAACTGTGCGTGGATGGCGTTGCCTTCGAGGATCCGTACGCAGCAAACAAGGCCCGCTGGAGTTCCGACGTGAAGTTTCTGCCACCGAAGTCGACGGCTGACGTCGTCGTTTATTTAGTTTTTTCGCCGAGCCAGTTCACGGCCGACACGGTGCAGGCGTACAAGTCTCTCGAGGCCTACGATTACTTCGAGTCGGTTTCCGCACTGCCGGCGAGATCAGCAGATTGTGTGTCTGCGGAAGTCTCTCCATTAATTGATTAAATACACACAGCGTCTTCAAATCAAGGCATGATATTTTTCCTACCCTCATGACCACAAGGCATGACAAGCAGTAACGCTTTGTCCGTTCTGCAGTCTGGCGCTAACAGGTTACAAGTAACGGCGTTGCCTGTATCGCGTTACTTTTTTCAGTAACGTAGTAACCTAGTCGATATGTTTTCCACAAAGTAACGGGTAACGTACTTACGTTACTATTTCAAGTAACGTAGTTACGTTAGTCGTTACTACTTCCCAAGTCTTAAAGAAATTACGCTTAATTTTTTTCCGTGTTTTAGGCGTCAAGCCATGTTTTTCTTTGCGTTTTCTCTCGTGAGTATTTAGGTGAAACCGTAAAGAGATAAAGTAATTATGTTCAGTTTCTGCATGAACATAATGTTTCTTGATATATGACCCGTATCGTCAAAACCGTAAAATGTGTTAAATCATAATTTAAAAAAAAGTAACGCAGAAGTAACGTGCGTTACTTTTTATCGGTAGCGGTAACGCGTTCCTTTTATTATTAGGTAACGTAGCTCAGTAACGCGTACCTTTTATTTGCAAGTAACGAGTAACGTATTCCGTTACTTGTTTTCGGTAACGCCTACAACACTGCCGTTCTGTCGCCGATCCCCTTCTGCTGGGTAGCACGGGCGCAGCGAGCCTCTGACGAGTGCTTGGCCGATGCTTTGTGCGCGAACACCGTGGGAACAAAATCTGGGTGGCCTCCGATCAGAGAACGGTTTCCCTGCACACAAGCAAGCCTCGGGACGGAGATTGAAATGGAAGCCGCACTTGCCTTCAAAAAAGTGTTCGCCGCACAAACGGTCGTTCGCGCGAGGCGACCATTTTTTTCCGATACACGGATATTATCCACCTTCTATGTCCTTCAGAGTCTGCCGGGACTTGTGGAAACTTACTCCGCTGCTTTTCTTATACATATCGGTGCAATTAACGGCAACACAGCTTCGCTGCATGCTCTTTTTGCCCACAGCCCCCGGCTCCGGCGCGATCGCAGCGCCGCCGCAGCTCCGTGACGTCAAGCCCGCGTGTCGGTCTATACACGTTTGCAAGTCCGGCTTCAGGGCGCCGCCATCTTGCACAGTGGGGTGCGCTTGGCCGCGGCCATGATCCGATTATGACGCCTTAGCAAGGCTTCGTAATCGGATTAGAACGCGTCCAAGCGCACCCCAGCGAGCAAGATGGCAGCGCCCTGAAGCCGGACTAATAAGGTTAATCGGGCGGTTCCATTCCGCAAGGTAGGAAAATGCCCGTCGCGCCCCTCCTCTTTTCACCTCCTCCTAAAAGTCACGTGACGGCAGGGGCTTCTTTTGTGTCGGCTTTTCCTGTAGGGATAATCCTCAAAAAGCGCAAAATGAGCGACTAGCTGCGAGCGCCACAACGACCTTGAGACTTCCCTTCCCTCGTTGACGCGCGACCGAACGCTTTTTTCCATGAACTGCAGGCCCCAGGCCGCTCGGTCGGCGAGGGGCCTCGGTATGGCTGGGGTCGTTCCAGCAGCCGCCCTCTGGCATCGCGCGGCTGATGGAACCATTCCCGTGTCGGCACAAGGATTGACTTGCGCAATAAAGGGTTCAGGTCATCGATTATACATTCCTTTCCAAAACATATAAATCAAGTGGCTCTCCCTAATCTCTTCATTACTGTTCGAAACAGGGATGGGCAAAATACATGCAAATATGTATCGAAATACAAATACAAAATACTTCGTCAAAAATGTATTTAATTACAAATTTAATTTCATTTCCAAAAAAGCATTTAGGTACAAGATACAAACACAACCGAATGTATTTGGTCTCCTCCAAATACTCTTTCAAATACATTCCTAAAAGTTTGCGTCAGCGACTTCAGGCTATGCTTCAGGGCACCTGCAACGGGTTTCTGGGTATCTCATTTTAATTTTGCATTGCACACTCGGGAGTTCGTGTGCGAGGCTCTAGTCACGTAATAGAAATATAATCACAAAAAAAAAATGTAATCAGCTTGGACCAGTGGTGTACGCAGGATTTCATTTCGCGGGGGGCCGGACCAACGAGAGTAAAGGGTGACAAGATAAAAAGAAACGAAAGTCCAAGAGAAAATAAAAGCATGTTCATTTTTTTTTCTAATAACTATGCATTCTTCTATTATGTAATTAAAATAAAGTTGTCATATTGGTTTTGGGGTGATTATGATACATAAAAATTATGCCCCGGAAATTCCCCATCAGGAACGCATTTGCATTTGACTTTTTTTTTATATACAAGTCACGTCAAAAGAAGGCACCAGAGTAAGCAGAAAACAAGAATCATAAAAACAAATATTTTATGAAGCACGACTCCAATGCACAAAGCCTCCAGTCATCGGGGCTGAGGAAACAATGATGCATAAGCAGAAAAGTGGAACATCTTGATGGATAGACGATAAGCACTAGAAAGCTGCTCCACCATAAAGTACTCCCTATCTTAACCTGATCTAACCAACAAAAATCTCACGTGATTTGTTCGTTGGTGTCGATTTCTAAGGTTGCCGAAGTCCGCTCACAAAAGAAAGTCGAGGAAGTCACACAACGCAACAAAGGGACGATGTAAAGTGGTTTACACATTCACATATTGCACTTGGCTCTTGTCCTGAGGCAGCAGGTCGCACACTCGCGCCCCTATCTCGTGCGATTCTCAAACTGCCGATGACAACTTCCGTACTCGAACCTTGAACCGCAAATCCCGCGCCTTTAGGCGCCTATATTCACTTTGCTAACAGTTTTCCCGCCATCCGAGGAGCCAATCAGATATCGCTCTTTTTAGACCAATGGGAGCCACGCGGTACAAAACAAACACATGCAATACAAAATCCAATTAAGAAAGAACACGTGCATAGAACTCCTAAAAACCTTCGCCCTAACTGTCGACCGTCAGCCGGACACCGCTTCAAGGAAAAACCCTTCGTCGGGGTGCAAAAGCAGTACCGACGCTTTTTCTCAAAATAAAAAAAAAGGCTACAAAACATCGAGGGGCCCCGCTGCGCTCGAGCGAGGCACAGCGCATGGTACGCACCCAGAGCGGGGTCCTCGAGGAACAATGAAGACAGGGGACATGGGGGCCGCTCCGTGGCGACGACAAACCAGCCCTGGCGGCTCCGCGAGAAGGACATGGGGCACTTGCGAAACAATAAAAGTAGAAGTAAAGAAAGATATTCGTTAAGTGATTATTTTCCAGTCATATTATATAAAAGACGTTAAAACTACACATTTTTTTTATTATTTTTACTATGTCATAAATGGCCATATTGCATTCCCTTCCTTTTTTATTTCCTTTTTTTTACAACTTCTCCACGAAGTTGATATTGATAAACCCGAGAGTCAGTAACCCAGCCGACTCCCTCCCCCCACCCCTCGGAAATTTCGGGGGGGGGGGGGGGGGGGGGGGGCCGCGGCCCCTTCGGCCCCCCCCCCCCCCCTGTGTACGCCACTGGCTTACACGTAATAGGTGAAAAAAGTACAGAGCTTCAAGCAGCTTTTTCTGTCGATTACATTTTGGTATAGACCAACAAAGAACCGAAACGACCAAAACGTGCAGCATTAGCTAGAGAATTTTTTATTGCTGGAACTCGCACCAGTTACGAAAATCAGGACGACCCGCGCATTCAGAATGTTCCAGGCAAAAATATGGATGGAAATCAGGCTGGAAAGCATCACAAGTTGTCCCAGGCACTTATTTAGCCAGTCTGCCTGTGAACGTCGATTTCGTCACTATTCTTGCCCTGGACTAGCACCGTAATCACAAAGTCACTAAACGCTTGTGCTTGATTGAGAGACACTGCATTCGGTGCAGAACGCAGTTTTCTTCCTGCTCTGGACAGTGACAATAAATTTGAGGGATGTATTTTCGCCCACAAAATTGTATTTAATTACAATTGTATTTGAAATACCCACGTTTTAGTATTTAAATATACACGTCAAATACATTACTCAATTTGTAATTAAATACAAATGCAAAATACACAAAGTATTTGAAATACGTATTTCAAATACTTGTATTTGAAATACTGCCCATCCCTGGTTCGAAACATATAACCCCTCTCATAGGTTGTTCATACCATTCTTCCTTACCTCTGCTTGATGACTGTTTTATAACTTTATAAAGTCATTTAAATATTGGCGCGGGCTGGCGCGATCAACGCTGTAACGGATGTATCCAATATCGGAAAGATTGGCGTCAGGAGGGTGGAAGACGCAGACCGAAATTCTGGCTTCTAATGAAGACGGCGCAGTCGTAAGATAGGTCATTGCCTCATCCGCCTACGTAGCGCCCCATCGTTTGCACTATAACAACTTCTTAGTAACCTAGCTGAGTACCACATTTTACTCATAGTTACTAGAGATGTGGCACCACAGGCTTTCCCGTTGTGAGCGAGTCGACTTTTTAATGACTGGCGACTTTCCTGAGTGAGAATAAATATTATTACCTTCCAACAACAATCACCTCTTTCTCTCTCTCTCTCTCTCCTCTCCCCCCCCCCCCCCCCCCGCCTTTTTCCGAGTTGGGGAGATATCAGGCCACTCCATGAATCAGCCTGCAGAATGCGTTTTATGGGTACTCATTCTCAACACATTCAAATGTGGAAGTAAACACATTGCATGGACGACGGCCAGTTTATTTGCAACCTAACTAATGTGGCTCTACCGTTGTGACCCAATCAATTTCATCATCAATCAATTTTTATGATTTCATGGTGAAAGTGTGTTCGTCGTGATGCCACAGAAGTGATCGATCCAAAGGGAGGGAGAGATAGGTCCTCGTATTTATTTTGCGAAAATATGCGCTCCTATGACGCTCCAGTGCGTAAGGTCCGTAATATTTTTGAACTGTCGTGGACGATGAAATATTTGTGGGAAGTGCGTAAAATTGTTTACACCGTATAGTAGCACCCTAAAAAACAAGAGCATACCTAAACACAACAAAATGTCGCAATCGAAAAAAAAAGTCAGCATGCGTAAAGTAAATTGCTGATCCCCTCCTCCCTCTCTCTCTCTCTTTTTCGCGCCACTAAAAAAAATTAGCGGCCGAGCAAGGAATATCCACCAAAACCTCGCTTCTTGGAGAAAGGACTCCAGGGTATACAGGAACTCATCCCTGCTACGTCATGGCGCGGTGGTGGCGCGTCGGGCGCACTTCCGGTCCGCGGCTGTGGGCGGAAGTCCCCATGTGAGACGTGTATTCCTGCGTTGTTTTGAAAGGAACCTGACAAAAACCTGCTTTCTCGTCAAAACGCCGCGACTGGTGCTGTACAAAAAGAGTCGAGGAAGGTTTGAAGATCAGATTTCATGTGCTCGGTTCGTCCGAGAACGTGGATATGTGCCGTGAAAAGGGAAAATCAGACGCCGTCGGACCACGATTGCTTGAGCAAGAAGCACTTTAAGTTGAATTCACGGATACTTTATTTGTTTTGTTCCAACGTCTACGCCGGAAAACCGTCAAGTTGTACGGACCACCTGCGGACTACGTTCAGTGCGTCTTTAAGTCCAAGCGGCCGCCTGATCGTTCGAGCTGTCGTCTGCTCTTTCAATCATTTCTGCCTCTTTTAGACGACACCGGCCCGTAAACTAAATGTGGGCCCGGTACTTGCGATAAGAAGTAAGTGCGGGCCTCAAAAGATTTAAGTTTGAAGGCTGGTAAGCAGGCTCGATGTAAGCAGTAGATTCAAGGAGATGTTGATCATTGTTACCAGTGGCCATCACAGACTTGTTATGCATGATTCACTTCGTCCGATTCTGCTTGCGATTTTCAGTATCGACGTCGACATCTCAGCTACGGTTAACTCTTTTGCAGCTCGAGCGACGTCGCGACTGACAATTGCGAGCGAAATCTCATCGTGCGAATCAGACTTTAGTGTACATTCTACAGCGTCCACGTGGAATGAATCGCCGCCTGTCACATTATTCGCGCCATGTTTTGCGGCGTAACGAGCCTCATTAATTTCGCTGAGGCCGCTCAAGTAGTCAGACATTGCCAGGAAGACGTAAAATCAACAATTCGAACGCGAGAAAGGGCAGGGGGACTCACACCGACGCCGGCAACAGCGCATTTCAATGGTTTGTTTATGGGCGACGGGGAGGTCCTTCCCCATACGTGTTGGTGTATAGACCGACACGCTGTTTGCAAACAAGCCCGCGTTTGCCCACACCAGGTGTGGGCACTGCGCATGCGCAGAAACCGAATTCGAGTGAACTGAAGCTTCTGCGCATGCGCAGTGCCGTCGACAGCGCCACCGCAGCTGCGTCACGCCAGGGACTCGTGTTGTTCTATGCACCAACTCATGTTTACAAACAAACCGGAGCGCCCCTAGCGGACGCCACCGACGGACATAACGGAGTCAGGCATAACAAGTCGGTGACGGCAACTGGTAACAATTATAAACAACTCCTTATATCTACTGTTTAGACCGAGCCTACTTACCCGAAGCAACCTTCAAGCTTAAACGTATTTTGAGGACTGGACTTCTTATCGCAATTACCGGGTCGACGTTCGGTCTACTGGCCGCTGTTGTTTGAACGAGCAGACGACAAACAGAAACGTTTGAGAGAGCAGACGACAGCTCGAACGATGGGGCGGCCGTTTGAACGTGATGACGCACTGAACGTAGTCCGCAGGTGGTCAGTCCGTTCATGTTGGAATAAAACAAATAAATCTGACAACCACAAATATCCGTGAATTCAATCCAAATTGCTTTCCGCCCAAGCAATCGTAATCCAACGGCGTCTGTTTTTTTTTTTTAGCGGTTTTTGTTTACGTTCTCGGACGAACCGAGCAGGCAGAAAACGCGTGAAAACATACCATCAAATCTTTCACGACTCTTTCGGTAAAGCCCCAGTCGCGGCGTTTTGACGAGAAGGCAGGTTTTTGTCTGGTTTCTTCCAAAGTAGCACAGGAATGCACGTACCCCATGGCGGCTTCCGCCCACAGCCCCAGACCGGAAGTGCGACCTACGCGCCACCACCGCGCCGTGACGTAACAGAGATGAGTGAATCTGTCAGGGAGTTTCTATATAGAAATAATAGGCGACCATTAAATCTAGCCTTTGGCACAAATCATGCCCGGGATATTTCCATTTTCCTTCTACGCGATTTGAAGGCAAGGCGCTGGGGGAATTTATGTGCACTAGCATGCTGCTTCTAAAAGAGAGTACGAGATTTATAGTGCATGTCAATTTAGATGTAAATAGTTTAATCACTGTGCACAAACGTTTGCGGCCTGGAGGATGACATGGAAGCATGGCGGAAAGCAGCTTGCTGAAAATAGAAGTCTCTATTGCATTGCACTGATGTGAAAAATTATTACGTGTTTTTGTCTTATTTCTGTGCGAAAATAAAAACAGTGTGTGGAAACCGAGCACTGTGCGTTTTGAGGAGGGCCGAAAGTACATAAAAAGCCGGGAAAACCTGAACAATTCGAGGCGCCTTGCGTCACTCAGCTTGTCCTGGTTTCTTTGTTTTTCCGGAGGCCTTCAAAAGGGGATTAAAAATTATGAACCGACTACCCGACATACTGTCACGGGTGGTGACCAAAAATAACAAATAAATAGGAAGAAATAAACGTTTAATGTGGCGAACTTGTGCCAAAAATAAGAGTACAAAAGATAATAATAGAGCGTCGCGGGCGTCGAAGTCGGCGTGGCAGCAGAGTCGAACGCTGGGGCGAGACTGACTCCGCTCGCCTTGCGGAATCCCTTATGTACCCTCGTGGGTTTCTGGATCGTTCGGCGTAGAAGGTTCGGCGCGTGGAACATTCTAACCTCGAATCAGCAAGACGGTTCTCGAATTCACCAGAACCTTACATTAGAGTGTCAACAAAAATGCGCCTTAGCGGCCAGGAATCGAACCCTGGCTTTCAGCGTGGGAAGCAAGCGCGACAACCGTTAGGCCACGCGCGCGCTGCCTGCTTGGCCAGCTGCGCGCGCGGCATTACTCCCCCCTTTAAAAAGTGCATCGTCCCGATGCAATCCAAAAACAAAACAAATAAAAATAACGGTAAACTAAAGAGTCATTTGGAACACATTAGGTCCACATTCCTATCGAGCGTAGTACGGCTTCAGTCGCACGACGTGGACGACTTCCGGTCGTGGAGGGCGGCGTGACGAAGTCCATGTTCCGTCGGGCATCACCTCGTAGTTCAGATCCCCGAGTCGACGAAGCACTTTGTAGGGTCCAAAGTATCGTTTCAGCAATTTCTCACTGAGGCCGCGGCGACGGATGGGCGTCCATACCCACACCCTATCTCCGGGCTGGAAGTGGACGTCCCTGCGACGAAGGTTGTAGCGGCCGGCGTCGACGCGTTGCTGGTCTTGAATCAGGAGTCGGGCGAGCTGGCGGACTTCTTCGGCGCGTTGAGCAACCGCCTGGGCGTCGTCACTCTCGTTGTCAGACGGCTCATGGGGCAGCATGGCGTCCAGCATGGTCGTTACCTTCCGACCATGTACCAGCTGGAAAGGGGTGAATCCAGTGGTCTCTTGAACCGCCGTATTGTAGGCGAACGTGACGTAGGGCAGCACCTCGTCCCACGTCTTGTGCTCTACGTCGACGTACATAGAGATCATATCGGCGATTGTCTTGTTGAGTCGCTCCGTCAGCCCGTTGGTCTGCGGGTGGTACGCAGTTGTACGACGATGGCTGGTGTGACTGAGTCGGAGGATTTCTTGGGTCAGTTGTGCCATGAACGATGATCCGCGATCTGTAATCAGAACTTCTGGAGCGCCGTGCCGGAGGACGATGGACTCAATGAAAAACTTGGCAACTTCCACAGCAGTCCCCGAAAGAAGAGCTTTCGTTTCGGCGTACCGCGTGAGATAATCTGTGGCGACGATGATCCAGCGGTTCCCCGACGTCGAAGGCGGAAAAGGACCAAGTAGATCCATTCCGATCTGCTGGAAGGGTGCAGTTGGAGGAGAAATAGGCTGCAGGAGTCCGGCCGGCCTCGTCGGAGGTTTCTTGCTTCGCTGGCACTCGTGGCATGATCGTGTGTACAGGTGGACGGTCTTGGGGAGCTTGGGCCAGTAATACTTTTCACGAATACGGGCCAGCGTCCGGCTGTATCCAAGGTGTCCGGACGTCGGGTCGTCGTGACATGCTTGAAAGATCTCCCCTCGAAGGTCGGTCGGGATTACCAGCAGCCACAGCGAGTTGTTGTCCCCGAAGTTCTCTTTGTAGAGTACACCTTGTCGAATGGCGAAGGTCGGCACGGCTCGTGAAAAAACACGGGGCACGGTACCGCCGCGCCCTTCCAGGTGCTCGATTAAGGTGCGCAGCTCCGGATCGTCTCGTTGACGTCGTGCCATGTCATCGGTGTTCACTGCCCCTAGGAAGCACTCGTCATCATCGTCGTCGCTGCCGCCGGAAGGTGTTTCGACAGGGGCCCTAGACAGGCAGTCAGCGTCGCTGTGCTTGCGTCCTGACTTGTAAACCACAGTCATGTTGAACTCTTGTAGCCGGAGGCTCCATCGAGCGAGGCGTCCTGACGGGTCCTTGAGGTTCGCAAGCCAGCAGAGCGAGTGGTGGTCCGTGACTACGCGGAACGGGCTTCCGCACAAGTTCGGACGAAACTTCGTGATTGCCCAGACGACCGTAAGGCATTCTTTCTCAGTCGTGGAGTAATTTCTCTCTGCCTTGGACAGTGTCCGACTTGCGTAGGCGATGACTCGTTCGGTGCCTTCTTGTACTTAAACTAGTACCGCGCCAAGTCCTGCTTTACTTGCGTCAGTGTGAATCTCGGTGTCCGCATCCTGATCGAAATGTCCAAGAACCGGAGGCGTCTGGAGTCGTCGCTTCAGCTCGTCGAATGCCTGCTGCTGTTCCTCGGCCCATTCGATCCTCTCGGCGTCCTTCGTGAGGTTTGTGAGCGGTGCGGAAATCCGTGCAAAATCCCGAACGAAGCGACGATAGTAGGTACAAAGTCCAAGGAATCTTCGCACGGCCTTTTTGTCTGTCGGCGCTGGAAATGACGCGACGGCGCGAGTCTTCTCAGGGCCTGGGCGCACGCCTTCGTTGCTAACCACGTGACCTAGAAACTTCAGTTCGTCATAGGCGAACCGACACTTTGACGGCTTGAGGGTGAGTCCAGCGGTCCGTATGGCTTGAAGAACAGCTCGGAGTCGTCGCAAGCGCTCGTCGAAGTCGCTGGAAAACACCACGACGTCATCGAGGTAGACCAGACAGCTCTGCCACTTCAGTCCTGCCAGTACGGTGTCCATAACACGCTGGAAAGTTGCTGGCACCGTACATAGTCCGAAGGGCATTACCTTGAACTCGTACAGCCCATCCGGCGTGACGAAGGCTGTCTTCTCTCGGTCCCGTTCGTCGACTTTGATCTGCCAGTAGCCGCTCTTCAGGTCCATCGATGAGAAGTATCGAGAGTGGCGCAGCCGGTCTAACGTGTCGTCGATTCGGGGGAGTGGGTAGACGTCTTTCTTCGTCACCGCGTTCAGCTGCCGGTAGTCCACGCAGAACCGAAGTGTTCCGTCCTTCTTCTTAACCAGTACGACTGGAGAGGCCCAAGGACTGCTTGAGGGCTGGATTATGTCGTCGTTCAGCATCTCTTGGACTTGCTCCTGGATCACCTCTCTTTCTTTAACGGAGACTCTGTACGGCGATCGATGCACAGGGCGCGCGTCGTCCTCGGTAACGATTCGGTGCTTTGCAATGAAATTTTGGCGCACCCTCGACGACGTCGCAAAGCAGTCGCAGTATTCGGTGAGGAGGTCACTCAGCTGCTGTCGTTTTAGGTCCGGAAGCTTAGGGTCAATGTCGAGCCGCGCTGGCGACGTAAAGTCTTGCTGAGCGGGCGATGATTCTTCAGCAATCGCGGCGACTTCGGCGGAGTTTCGGAGTTCCTCGAAATGGCCCACAGCTATACCTTTTGTGAGGTGTTGCGTTTCTTGTCGGAAATTCGTCACGAGGACCACAGTGCGCCCATCCTGAAGTTCAGCTACTCCTCTTGCGACACCTATTCCTCTTCCCAGGAGCAACTGGAGGTTACCTTCCAGAAGAACTTCGCTACGGGCAGCTGCATCGGTCACGACGGGTACGACAACACTTGATCGCGGCGGCAGATTCACGTGGCCGGCAGCGACTCGGACGGCGGCTGACGCAGTTTGGAGTTTCTCTGAAGGCGGAACAGGTGTCCGCAGCGTCAATCTGTTTTCTCCAAGGTCGATGACGGCGCCGTATTCACACAAAAAGTCCATGCCAAGAATGACGTCTCTGAAACAGTCTTGTAGAATGACGAATTTCACAGGACACGTCTTGCCGTGAATTTCGACGCGAGCGGTGCACCTTCCGACAGGCGTGATGAGGTGTCCTCCGGCGGTTCGTATCTGCGGTCCATCCACGGCGTCGTGACTTTTCAAAGATGGCGAGAGAGCCTCCCACTTAATACTGAGTAGTCTGCCCCGGTGTCAACGAGTGCCGATGCGTTTTGGCCATCGATAACAACGTTTAGGTTGTTGGACACCGTTGCAGGCGCGTCGGTGCAATGCGGGGCGTCGAGAGAGTGGGAGCGCTCCGGCGTTCTTGGAGGCTGTTTGCTTCCGTCGTTTTCGGCAACGTTACCTCCCGGCGTTGCCGCACTCAGTTTTCCCGACGACGCAGGGGAGACAGGCTCTCTCGGCGGGATCGTGGCGCTGGGGAGGCTGAACGTCCTGGCGATTGGGAGCGGGCTTCACGGCGGAGAGACGACACTGGGGAGGGCGAACGTCGGAGGTACTCCTCGATGTCGCGAGGGCGTTCGCCGTACCTCGGGCGTGGGTCGTTCGGGTGGAACCCACGCAGGCCCACTTTCCGGTAGGGACAACGACGGTAGATATGGTCGGCCTCCCCGCAGTGGTAGCAGATGGGTCGTCGATCCGCTGTCCTCCACACGTCGGTTTTCCTTGGCGCCTGCTGTTCTCGGCGGTCGTACTGACGTACTTCGTCGGTGCGTCGGGGGTACGCTTGCGTTGATGGGTCTCGTCGTGGTGCCACCGGGTAGTGTTGAGCAGTTGGCGACGGTCCTCGGGCCACTGCGGCGTAGGTCAGCGTCGGCTCATCGGCTGCGACCACGCTGGCAGGAGTCTCCGGTTGAATTGCACGCTGAACTTCTTCGCGCACCACTTCGGCTACCGACAGCGGGCTGGTTGGTTGGCAGCAGGCAGCAGCTTCCTGAGTTCTTCCCGGACGACGTCCCGGATGATGTCGCGGATGTCCGGGATGCTGCAGCTGGACGGCGAGAGGGCAGCGAAGCCGGGAAGTCTCTGGTAGTGCGAGGCCCGTGCGTGAAGCCCTAGCAAAAATTCTAATAGAAATTTCTAATAGCCTATCGGTTTATTGACACTTTGTATTAGTTCATTAGCCTAATAGTTGTATTAGCCTATTAATTGTATTAGTCTATTAGTTATATTAGCCTATTAGTTGTACTAGCCTATTAGTTGTATTGGTCTAGCCTATTAGTTTTAGTTCTATCGGCATGCTATTTACCTACTGCATTACGTGGCTTGCTAAATGAGAGTACACGGTGTAGCTTGTTTAAGATAATACAATTTATTCCCCCATTCATACAAATCTTACATTCACGCAAACCTCTCCATTTAAATCAGCAATCTTCCTAGCCAGAAGCTTGTTCATCCCTGCCTTGCAAACCTTGCGTGTTGTCTCGTCGGTGCAGGTTGTGTCCACATAGTGCCCAAAGAAGCCTGAAAGAGATAATCCATAATCCAGTGTCCATAAGAGATAATTTGTATCAGCACCAAAACGCTATCACAAGGTGGTCCAAGCCAGAGGGACACAAACTGTTTGGGCCTCCGACCACTAAAAACAATTTAAGCAGCATCCGGTAACCCTCTTTCGAACCATTTCTGGGCTAGATTCGGAAGCTCTCATAGGCCCTGCAACCTCCACTTCATGCACCTGAGTAAGGAGTTCTGACAAAACAACCCGAGAAGCAGCTCGCATTGGGATCACTCGACGAAAGAAACCACCGCTCGATTGGCTGACAAACGCCGTTTGGCAACGGTTCGAGTTCTGTGATATATCACAGAAAAACTGATTATCACATTTTAATACTAAAATCGGTGGCGCAGGATTATAATGTTTAGGTTATTGGGATGCAAGACGCATGACCAAGAGTGGACTATCTCAGAAACCTCTTTGGTGCCCCTTTAAGGGAAACTCGCGTCGCTAAACTGTTTAGACTATTTGCAAATAATTATAACTTAAAAAAAGATACTATTCAATTAAGATTACAAATTGAGAGCAATATTGAATCTATTATCAGAAATTTTAATTTTTGAGCATCCCTACTCGATATCAGCTAATTATATTTTAGGCTGAAATAGGTAGAATTGGGCCTCCGACCACTTTACTCGTAATTCAAAGCAAATGTTTGTATGAATTATTTTCAGTTCCTTTACCATGTTACACTATTTACAGCTTGACAAAGATTTACAGAGGAAACTGCTACGGCAGGTAGTTAAGAAGCCTGATACATAAAATTTTCGGGAACAGCATGCACATTTCGAAAGAAATAACTACGGACCATCATCCCTAAGAGGTGTTTTATACGCATTTGCCGTTCTTTTTGTACCAAATCTACAGCAACCTCACAGAACCGCTGAGAAAAAAGCACGTCGTAACCGCGAACGGAACAGGCACTCTAGATGCTACAAATGCACCGCACACTAAGATAAGAGGTATATATATAGACTAAATTTCATGCTTTGATACTTACCACACATCTTCATGATTTGGGCTCGAAAATAGCCAGTTGATTGGTGTCCTTCCACCACACGTCGTACCAACGGTTGGCGTTGAAGTCCGTCAGTCCAACTGTGCTCAAATTCTTTATATCGCTACACGGAATAACGACGTTCGCGTCGCCGTCCTAAAACCGGACGTAAACATGCATGTGTCCGCACAAGTAGACAGGATAAGATTTTTCCGACACACGTGTTACTTTGCATTTGGGTGGATTCGGGGGATTAAGGACTGCTGTCAATTTGAAGTTTTGAAGGATGTGCAGTACATAGAGTTATTATAATGTACGCTAGAGGTTCAAGTGGCGCTACTGTGCTGACGCAAATTGAAGCAGACAGCAACCAGTCGAAAATTGACTTCCGGTAATGCATTTCTATGGGAAAAAGTGAGTGCATTTTCTCTCTGCGCTCGATCATAAGAGCAAATATCCCGAATAATTCATACGTACTAGGTAGATTGGAACATTTCTCAGTCAGGCCGACGAAATAATTGGTCAGTTACGGTGTTTTTCTTTCAAATTCATCGCATTAAAAACGGTGCTAAAACAGCTTCGTACGTGTATTTATGTGCACTGTCGGACACTGTGAGCGCGAACACGACGTCGGCGCTTTTCAGCGTGGGGGATATACCTGCCAAACGAACGAAGAACATCTGGAAATTAAGAAAGACGGCAAGAACTGCGCAGTAACACCGGATTAGTAACTACACGTGCATATACGATCAAAATTAATTGAAGGCCACGTAATCTATTCCAATTTTAAATAAGTAAGTACCGTTTTATTCTTTCTGCTCTGAGCGAAGCTGCTTGTTCTACGTTCAAAATATCACTCGCACGCTGGAAATCTTTGAGAACAAGTGCCCGATAAAAGCTGCCCGGCAGAGAAAACAATAAGAGACAACTTTTATAGCCCACGGACTTTATTCTCTACGTTTTGAATGTTTTTATCCGCTCATGCACGACGGGGTAATTTTTGTATAGTGACAGGACTGGCATATTAGCAATATATAAGCGTCACCGGATTGCTGGCGAGCCTTGAACACACTCTACATTCCTTTCGATTGTAATTTTGCTCCGAATCGTCGCTTGTTTTTACACACTGCTGCGGAACACACGTTTGGGACTGAAATGTAGCGAAGTTAAACATCGCTCACTGATGAAGAAAAATGCGCTAACTAAAGCAATTACACTTTTACAGTGTTAATCGAGGTACATACTATTCGGTACGACCCAAATAACCAAAGTGTTCCGTGTTATTTTCCGGCGAAGAGACAAAATGCACGCGCGCTTTCCCATAGGAATACACAGGAAGACTGGAAAAGTAGACTGGTTGCTGTCTGCTTCAATTTGCGTCACGGAAGTCGCATAGACACTAGCGCCAGTTGAACCTCTAGCGTACATTGTAATAACTCTATGGTGCAGTATGCTGCAGCTGCGGCGCCACCAGTGCGACAACTACCGTCACGTGAAAATTCATGTGTTGGTACGAAATAATCTTAAAATACAATTTGTATTATAATACTTATGAACAAATTTTGCTAATGTTTCAAATGCCGTCCTGCAGCCTTCAATTAACTCGCAGCCGCAAGAACGAATGCCAGCAGTGCAAAGGTGACAGGGATAATAGTCAATGAAATCCATTCTGGTAGCCACTTCTATCCATAGCCATAGCCATAGATCTTCCAACAAGAAAAATGGCGGACGATTCGGGCGGTTCCGTGGCGGTTGGCTCCTCGGATGTTTCAGGTCTTTCTCGTTCACGCCAAAATGCCCGCGTATGCAAACGAAAAAAGTACCTGGAGCCTGGCGCCGAATACAGAGAACAACAGAGCTACAGCGCAGGAAAAGAGCAAGCGCTGCCGTGCCGCAGGCAAGCGCAGCGGCAGTAAACCGATATCGCAAGAATGCGACGGCGAATCCGGCGTTCACGGAGCGTACAGCCACAGAGCCTACACATCTTTTTCCTTGTAATTTTTTCTCCTCGCTCTGCTGTTATTGGGCACAACTAAGTTCCAATTTCGAACTTGCCGGTTATTTCTGGAACTCGTGGTTCTCGAAATTAATCAAATCTTCCAAACTTGCCCCATGACACATATTCAAAACTTTTATAGAGCCATAAATGCTCCAGGTAGTGACATTTTTTACCCATCTTGTATAGCGTTCAAGTGTTTCCTTAATTATCACTAGAATTTTCGTACCCCATTTTGCTATATGTATATTGAACTCCATTACAAAGGCAAAAGCTGTTCATGAGCATGAACAATAAATGGATGGATGAATGAATGAATGGTCCATCTTCGTCTTTTTGAGTTGTAGATCCAATGAAGACAATTTGTTGTGAACATTTACTCCTATGTTTGATAAAAAAAATTACAAAGCAGAAACCTCTGTTTGCCAGCAAAGTATCGGCGGGGACGAGCTCACAATTAAGGGTTTCCACATTTAATAAATTTCAGTTATTCGTTCATATTTATTTGGTGGTGTCGAGTTTCAATTGTTCTAATAGCCCATTTCATATTGTAATAGAATGGCTGTGCTACAAGTAGTCTAATGAGCATTCGATTTGTTTATTAGAATGTGTAAATTTTTCTAATTATTATTCTATAAGACTAACAGAATGATTGTATTAGTCTATGAAACTGTATTATTCTAATAGGAGACATATATATACATTAACCTAATATATATTTCTATTAGACAAATACAGTTTTGTATTAGTCTAATACACATCTCTACTCATGTGATAAAGATGTCTATTAGTCTCATAGAGATTCCTACTGGTCTCATACAAGTTGCTATTAGCCTTATAGGGATTCCTATTAGTCTCATAGGAGATGTTATTAGTCTCATAGGCATTGCTATTAGTCTTATAGGAGTTCCTATTAGTCTCATAGAAATGTCTATTAGTCTCATAGATATTCCTATTAGAATTTTTGCTAGGGAGGGCACGTTCGATGTTGGTGGCCTCAGTAATGAAACCCTGGACAGTCGTAGGCGGGCTCCGCACGAGGCCCCCGAAGTTGTTTTCTTTGACGCCGCGTTAGGACCCGCAACGTTTTCTCTTCGGGAGCGTTTGGGTCGGCGCGGTTCATGAGGCGGAGAACGTCTTCGACGAAGCTTGTGACGCTCTCGTTTGGCCCTTGGTGTCTTGCTTGGAGGAGTTCTTCGGCACGCTGTCGTCGCTGCTGGTTGGCAAAGGTGCGTCGCAGCTCGGCCTGGAACTCTTCCCACGTCGAGATCGACGCTTCGTGGTTCTCGAACCAGGTGCGCGCCGTGCCTTCCAGAGCAAAGTAGACGTTCTGAAGGCACTGCTTTGGTGTCCACTGGTTATGGCGGGCCACTCGTTCGTGATGCTGTAGCCAATCCTCCACATCCTCATGGGCCTCACCATGGAACGGCGTCGGGTTGCGTGGGGCGACGGGCATGAAGACGACGGATGGAGCGGTCGAGGTCTGCGGCGACTGGTTGTTCATCGTCGTCCTGTTTGACTGCACGGTACTGGGTGGCAAAGGTCCAAATTCCGGGTGTAGGCCTTGAATGCGCCGACTTAATCGAGTCTTGGTGGTGTCTTCGTCGGGTCTTCGGGGGCTTGCTCTCGGACTTGCACTGCGGGCCCTGGGAGGGGTACGCTGCAGGGACATGCGTTGTACCCCGCACCTCCACCAAAATGTCACGGGTGGTGACCAAAAATAACAAATAAACAGGAAGAAATAAACGTTTAATGTGGTGAACTTGTGCCAAAAATAAGAGTACAGAAGATAATAATAGAGCGTCGCGGGCGTCGAAGTCGGCGTGGCAGCAGGGTCGAACGCTGGGGCGAGACTGACTCCGCTCGCCTTGCGGAATCCCTTATGTACCCTCTTTATTCTTTATTCATCATTGTCCTGCAGCGCCATCAGGCATTATCGCAGGGGGCGAATAAATTCTGAAAAAACATTTCTGAATTCGCGGCACACACAATCGCACTGGGCAAGGCATTCCACTCCTTAATTGTTTTAACAAAAAAAAAGAATTTTTGCCCAATTCCGTCCTGGTGCAGTATTCTCTAATCTTATGAATGTGGTCTTTTCTTTTTGAGATATAATTTGGTGGTAATAAGTAAAATGAGCTATTAATGCCAGTTTTATTGTTATAAATGTTGTATAAAAACTTCAAGCGCAAATTTCTTCGTCTTAATGCCAATGTAGACCATCCCAGTTCTTTTATCATGTCGGTTACAGTCTCAAAGCGGCCGTACCGCACCAAAACGAAACGAGCGGCACAACTCTGAATTCTTTCTAAAGCAACAATGTGGTTTTGCTGGGCAATGTGGTTTCGTGGGTTTCTGGATCGTTCGGCGTAGAAGGTTCGGCGCCTGAAACATTCTAACCTCGAATCAGCAAGACGGTTCTCGAATTCACCAGAACCTTACATTAGGGTGTCAACAAAAATGCGCCTCCGCGGCCAGGAATCGAACCCTGGCTCTCAGCGTGGGAAGCAAGCGCGCTAACCGTTAGACTTTAAGTAGACTTGATGAGGGCTCCAGATGGCGGAAGCGTATTCTAATTTAGGTCTTACGTAGGTTGCGTAAGCTAGCTTTCGGACACGAGATCGTGCGTTTCTTAGATGATGCAGAAAAAGCTTCATGTTTAAATAATTACTTTCAATCTGTTTTTTTACCCAAATACGTACAACTGTATTTTTTATCACCCGTGAGCACTGTCCCAATATTACAGCCAGTCGAACTATGCGTGAGTGGTATCGATGTGCTACGAAAGGGTATCTAGGGCAAATGGCGAAGATGGCACATCTCGGTGAACGCTACAATCCCTACAACCACGGCTTAAGGGGTACTCCAGAGACTTTTTGAGCTACCTCAACTAAATATAATTTCTGACTCCCCGGCCTTTAGCCTTTCCGGTATGCTATTTGGTATCGCGAAATTCATAATAATTATTGTGAAATCGGCAAATGAAAATGATGCAAAAACCAACATTCAAATATACCCGCACTTTTCAGTACTGTGACGTCAGTCGCAGGCAGGCTTGCCAGTTGAGCAAGTAGTCTAGAAAAATAATATGCCAATCATTTGTTCCGAGCTGGAGCGTGGGGACTGGAGAGAGCTTCGAAAGCATTCATTTGACACCATGAAACTGCTTCGAATCAGTTGGGAACAAATTCTACAGCCCAAAGAGTGAACCCTTCCACTGACGCCACTTTTTTGTTGTTGCCGGTAAAGACTTTTAGTTTGAAAAACACGGTGAGGACCAAAAGTGTAAATTCAATAACTTCGCGAAAAAACAATGTTTTGACGTAGTATTTTAGTAATGTCTGTTGGTTAGTTTAGCAAAATTTCAAGCAAATCGGAGACAATTAAAAAATCTGTGGAGTACCCTTTTAAAGGAGTACGGAAACCAGTGGGGGGTCTCGGACCCCCCAGTGATTTTAACGAATGGTCTGAGACCCTCCGCAGCCCCAGCATTCGCGATATCAAAATAATATCTTGCAATAAAGTAGCCACCCATTGAAAACCATCAGTAGACACCCGCCTAAAAGTCTCGTGCTAACCGGAAAATCTCCAAATACCTGGCGTACAATACGCGTTAACTCGGCCGGAAAAGTGGGGAGAACTACAGGTACCAGAATGCACCGCGGCAGCGGTGACGTCGCGCAACTCCTGGTGAGATCGGTCTATTGAGTATTCTCAAGTTCCAGCTAGGAAACTTTTCAGGTTGGCGTTGGCGGCCATACCTGAAAAACAAAAAGAGGGGGAGGTGACGGAGGTTCTCAAACACCGCCATGACTAATATTACACGGCGATATTAAGACAAACGGGCTACCTGATGTGCTACTAAACCCCACGGGGCCACAAGACGTCGAAGAAAGCACGGCCTGCGCCCGCTCGTCAATAGATTCGCCGCTCGACGGTAATCGTTTGGTCGGTCCAGCGGCATGGGTTTCCCCCTAGCGTAGATGCTTCTCTCCTACTTGACACTGAGAAGATCTACTTTACGGTCTGGCCCGGTGTGCTCGGCAGTTGGATGATTCTCATGGAGCTGTCTTCGGTCGTGACGGGGGCCGTAAACGCGTAAACGTCGATGTGATCATCGTCGGCGCTCCCCACTTGCCGAGATAAGACAATAGCCCTAAAGTTGTCACGGTCGACGAATGACCAGCAAGTGATCCCGTGTAGAATCAGAAGATTAAGGCTGACAACAAATATAAATTAAACCCGAGACTGTGGTAAAAGCAGGGAAACGGTGTCGGAGAAGAAAGACAAGGGAAAAGAACTTCTCAAACTCAGCTACTGGGTTTATTTCCACAATGTCTTATATACCCACAACCTAACCACCGACCACCGACGTCACAAGGTCAACCTTTGTTATCTATACAGTACTACCCACACTGGTCTTCACCTCAACCGTAACGGTGACCTCAATCCCGAACTGAAAGCTTAGGATCTTGAACATAACAAACACAACAAAACAACCACACGGAAACCGACAAATGCTATGACCTCGCAAAATGACTCATTGCACGTTCACTTACCACTATTAAAAAAAAAAGAAAAAAGGAAAGGAAAACTTTAAATTTTAAGAAACTTCTTGGAACTACTTCCGAGTTGTATCGAAGCATGGCTGATACAATTACCGATGGATTTAATACGAACTGTCTCCTTTATTAGCCTCTTAGTGTTGTTGCGCTCTCTGTGAATAATGTCAGTTTGCGACCAATGTGCCGTACAATCGTTACACTCACTAATATGTTTAGCAATCTCTGAATTGGATGCGTTTATTTTTACATTTCTTTTGTGCTCTACCAATCTATCATTTACACGCCTTGCCGTTTGTCCTACATACTTGAAACCGCATTCCAGTGGAATTTCATAGACCACCCCTTCCTTGCAATCAACCGACCTATCACGGTGCGCTTTCTGACACACTTTCTGACTCGTCTGAAACGGTGTCAAACGGTTCAGCTTAAAGTCGGACTTAAACGCTACATTTATCCCAAATTTCTTTGCGCACGCTTTAACGTTATGAGAAATTGCGTGATAATATGGAATCACCGCATAATGCCTTTTTCCTTCTTTTTCTGTTCGTTTCTTCGCCTTTTGCTGTAATTCCAATTATCTTTTCATGAACACACTGTCATAGCCTGCATCTTCTAACCTTGACCACTGCCTTTCTACCGCACAACGCATAAAATGTGCACACGACTTTTCCAGTGCGTTGCTGATTAGAGATCTGACTACACCTGCTTTGACTGATTTAGCATGACAACTTTTTCTACTCAAAACGGGTTTTGCGGTCGGTTTTCCGTACTCCCAACATAAACACCCCTCCACGTGAATGCGTAAGTCTAGAAATTGTAAAATACCATTGTCCGCCTCTTCTAAGGTGAACTTAAGTTCCGGCGCCGCTCCCCTTACTGTCCGTTCCAACTCGAGTATATCCTCTTCGCGAAATGTGCAAATGAATATGTCATCGACATATCTCCTTACAAAGCCTGTGCTCGATGAAATACAATTCAAATTATCCGTTACGGCAACATCCATGTTGTTAAGGTAAATTTCTGCTAGCATTGGAGCGACCGATGAACTTATACACCAACTCATGTTTGGATGGATTGATGGATGAATACGGCTGAGCCCTTTGGATCGGGCGGTAGCTTACGCCACCTAGCCATTTTGTTTTACCATTTAAGCTTAGAATATTTAAATGTGAAATCTATATTCACTCCGCAGTGCAAAGAAAGTGAGGCTATGAAACCCCCTTGCCATCAGTGGATAAGAAAATACCTAGTTTTCTCTCGATTTCTGCCACCATTCACTTAATCTTTGCTTGGTAATCTCTACAGTCTTGAAATCCACTCTCCCTTCGCTGTCTCTAAAACCCAATGACTTTATTAAATCTATGTTGTCTTCGGTAGGCATAGGGTGAAGCCCTTTACAGTAGAGTATCAAGTGCTCAGCCGTCTCGTCCTCCTCTCCACAAGCAGTGCACACTGTATCAATTTCCTGGTACTTCACTCTGTATGTTCTGGTTCGCAGAACACCCGTTCTTGCCTCAAACAGCAATGAGCTTCCCCTAGAATTGTCATAAATGCTTTCTTTGGCAATAACTCTTTTGTTTAATCTATAGCTTTCCAGAGCCGTCTTTGTCTGCATTCCCTCTAGCCACCAATCTCTTTCTGTGGCCTTAACTTTCTTCTTAACTGAGACTTGCTCTTCGGTATCTTCGCTGTAGCCCAAAAACTTTCCTCTTAATTTCCTAGTGCGTTGTCTCCACTTTGTGTCTACACTCCTCATGTACAAATAGCTGAAAACCTTTCGTGCCCATTGCTCCACGTCCATTTGCCTCAACCTATCCTCAAATTCTACCTTGCTCACCGCTTCCCTGCTCTCAAATGATGCCCATCCCATGTCTCCTTGTACTCCCTGGTTTGGCGTTTTGCAATGTGCCCCCAAAGCCAGTCTACCTACTCCGCGCTGTTTTATTTCTAGTCTCGCATGCACTTCGGATTTCATGCATGGCACTGCGTTTTGTGTTTACAAACAAACCGGAGCGCCCCTAGCGGACGTCACCGGCGCCGCGCATGCGCCGTGGATGGTGGGCAAGAAGCCCGCCGTCGCCCATAAACAGACCATTGAATTGCGTTGTTGTCGGCGTCGGTGGGAGTCCCCGTGCTTTTTTTCGTGCTGGAACTGTTAATTCTACGTCCTCCTAACAATGTCTGACTACTTGAGCGGCTCCAGGAAAGCTAACGAGGCAAAACTTTCCGTGAATAATGTGACGTACGGCGATTCATTTCACGTCGACGCCGCAGAATGGGCGCTAAAGCCTGACTCCCACGATGAGATTCTGCTCGCTATTTTCAGTCGCGACGTCGCTCGGGCTACAAAAGCGCGGACCGTAGCTGAGATGGTGGACGTCGATACTGAAAACCGCAAGTAGAATCGGGCACTACAAGTCGGTGATGCCACTGGTAACAATAACGATAAACATCTTGTATCTGTTTACACTTAGCCTACTTACCCCAACCAACCTTCAAAAGTGTTTTGAGGCCTGCACTTAGTTCTTATCCAAATTACCGGGTCAACGTTTGGTTTCCGGGCCGCTGTCATTGGAACGAGCTGACGACAAAAAGCAGCCAAGTTTCAAAGAGCAGACGACAGTTCGAACGCATACGTAATGGGGTACGGGTAAGAAGCACCGCGTCCCGCGTCAACAAACCACTCGAATGTCACGTTGTCGGCGTCTGTGTAAGTCTGCCTACTCTTTTTCGCGTTGGATTTGTCGATTCTACGTCCTCATCGCAATGTCTTACCACTTCAATCGCCTGAGCGAAATTATCGAGGCTCGTTACGCCGCTAAACTTTCCGTAAATAATTTGACGTGCGGTGATTCATTCGCATGAACGCTGCAGAATGGACGCCAAAACCATCATGAGATTCTTGTAGCTATTTTCGGTCGCGACGTCGCTCGTGCTGCAAAAGTGTAACAAGTAGCGGCGATGATCGACATCAGTACTGAAAATCGGAAGCGGAAACAGACAAAGCGTAACAAGTAGGTGATGGCCACCGGTACCTATAATTAACATCTTGTATCTACTGTTTACACCGAGCCTACTTAAGTCTTTTGAGGCCTGCAAGTACTTCTTATTGCAATCACCGGGTCAAACTTTGGTCTATGGGCCGCTTTTGTTTGAACGAGCAGACGACAAAAAGCAGACAACTTTGAAAGAGGAGACGAAAGTTCGAACGATCAGGCGGCCGTGTGAATTTGAAGACGCACTGAATCCGTGGGTGGTCCGGACAACTTGGGGGTTTTCTCTCGGTCATGTTGGAACAAAGCAAATACATCTGGCGACTACAAATTGTGGCCCGCACACGCAATCGTAGTTCGACAGCGTCAGGTTTGCCCTTCTCACGGCTGCTATCCACGTTCTCGGGCGAACGGAGAGTGCAAAAACACATGAAAACTGATCTTCAAACCTTCCCAGACTCTCTTGGTAAAGCCCCCATCGCAGCATTTTGACGAGAAGGCGCGTTTTTTGTCTCGTTTCTTCCAAAGGAACACAGGAATGCATGCCTGGCACGGCGACTTCTGCCCACCGCCCGAGACCGGAAGTGCGTCCGGCGCGCCACCACCGCGGCGTGACGTACTTCCGGTCTGGGGTGGTGGGCAGAAGTCGCCGTGCCAGACATGCATTCCCGTGTTCCTTTGGAAGAAACGAGACAAAAAACCTGCCTTCTCGTCAAAATGCTGCGATGGGGGCTTTACCAATAGAGTCCGTAAAGGTTTGAAGATCAGTTTTCATGTGTTTTTGCACCCTCCGTTCGTCCGAGAACCTGGATAGTAGCCGTGAAAAGGGCAAACCAGACGCTGTCGAACTACGATTGCGTGTGCGGGCCACAATTCGTGGTCGCCAGATGTATTTGCTTTGTTCCAACATGAACGAGAGAAAACCCCCGAATTGTGCGGACCACCCACGGGTTCAGTGCGTCCTCAAATTCACACGGCCGCCTGATCGTTCGAACTTTCGTCTGCTCTTTCTAAGTTGTCTGCTTTTTGTCGTCTGCTCGTTCAAAGAAAAGCAGCCCGTAGACCAAACTTTGACCCGGTGATTGCAATAAGAAGTAACTGCAGGACTCAAAAGGCTTAAGTAGGCTCGGTGTAAATAGTAGATACAAGATGTTAATTATTGGTACCGGTGGCCATCACCTACTTGTTACGCTTGGTCTGTTCCCGCTTTCGAGTTTCAGTATCGACGTCGATCATCGCCGCTACCTTTTACACTTTTGCAGCACGAGCGACGTCGCGACCGAAAATAGCTACAAGAATCTCATCATGGTTTTGGCGTCCATTCTGCGGCGTTCATGCGAATGAATCGCCGCACGTCAAATTATTTACGGAAAGTTTAGCGGCGTAACGAACCTTGATAATTTCGCTCAGGCGATTAAAGTGGTAAGACACTGCGATGAGGACGTAGAATCGACAACTCCAACGCGAAAAGAGTATGCAGACTCACACAGGACGCCGACAACGTGACATTCGAATGGTTTGTTGACGCGGGACGCGGTGCTTCTTGCCCGTACTCCATTGCGCGTGGGTTCGAACTGTCGTCTGCTCTTTCAAACTTGGCTGCTTTTTGTCGTCAGCTCGTTCAAACGACAGCGGCCCGTAAACCAAACGTTGACCCGGTAATTGCGATAAGAACTAAGTGCAGGCCTCAAAACACTTTTGAAGGTTGGTTGGGGTAAGTCGGCTAAGGTGTAAACAGATACAAGAAGTTGTTGATCATTGTTACCAGTGGCCATCACCGATTTTTAATGCCCGATTCTACTTGCGGTTTTCAGTATCGATGTCCACCATCTCGGCTACGGTCCACGCTTTTGCAGTCCGAGCGACGTCGCGACTGAAAATAGCGAGCAGAATCTCATCATGGGAGTCAAGCTTTAGCGCCCATTCTGCGGCGTCCACGTGAAATGAATCGCCGCACGTCACATTATTCACGCAAAGTTTATCCTCGATAGTTTTGCTGAAGCCGCTCAAGTAGTCAGACATCGTTAGGAGGACGTAGAATCAACAATTCCAACGCGAAAAAGAACACTTGGACTCCCACCGACGCCGACAACAACGCAATTCAATGGTTTGTTTATGGGCGACGGCGGGCTTCTTGCCCACCATCCACCGCGCATGCGCGGCGCCGGTGGCTTCCGCTAGGGGCGCTCCGGTTTGTTTGTAAACATGAGTTGGTGTATACATACGCCATGGCGTATGTTTAGGTTCATCGGTCGCTCCAATGTGGTAAGTGAACGTGCAATGAGTCATTTTGCGGGGTCATAGCATTTGTCGGTTTCCGTGTGGTTGTTTTGTTGTGTTTGTTATGTTCAAGATCCTAAGCTTTAAGTTCAGGATTGAGGTCACCGTTACGGTTGAGGTGAAGACCAGTGTGGGTAGTACTGTGTAGATAACAAAGGTTGACCTTGTGACGTCGGTGGTCGGTGCTTAGGTTGTGGGTATATAAGACATTGTGGAAATAAACCCAGTAGCTGAGTTTGAGACGTTCTTTTCCCCTGCCTTTCTTCTCCGACACCGTTTCCCTGCTTTTATCACAGTCTCGGGTTTTCTATGATTAGGGTGTGTATTTTCCGGTTTTAACCGAAAAACACCGATAAACATCCGTCGGTGACGAAAATATAAAATCGGTTAAAACCGAAAAACACCGGTGGTTGGATATTTTCGCCCTGGTTAAAACCAAAAAAACACTGGTTGTTGCTAGTTTCCGACCTAGCGAAACCCTTTCCCCGTAGAGGTTCGTCAAACGTGTTATCTCGTGGATCCTGCATTCTTCCAGTGTTTATACATGGCTTGCAGGTAGCGTCAGTCCGCCCTCCTTTCTGGGGGTCAAAAGCGTCTAGTGAACGCAGTGGAAGCTAAGCTCTCGTGCGCCTTTCCCCTATTGTGTCTCCCATGCCCCTTTTTTGTGGAAAAATTAACACATTGGAGGGTAGGCTCTCACGTGCATTTTCCTCATTGTGTCTGGCCAAGTGATGTCGGTGAAAGCCATGTATTCAGAGGTTGCTGTGGTTCCTGGAAGACACTGCCAACGTCCATGTCGTACAGGAGAGTGCGTTTTCATAATTGCGGGTTGCGAACCGCAAGGAACGTGCTGCCATGACGGCAGCACGTTCCTTGCGTGTAGATGCAAGCATAAAAGTATGCTTGCATCTACTATAATAACCAAGTGTGAGAAATAGTTGCTTCCTAGAGAAGAAGTGTATGAACTATGTGAATAAAACTGGAACTCCCTGCCTGTGATCAATCGCTTTTGTTCACCGCTATTCACCGATTTTAGCCTCGTCGTGAGACGTTCCACCGAAATACACCGGTGGTTTGAAAATAAATAAACACCAAAAAACATCCGCCGATTTTTCTCACAAATAAACACCGGAAAGTACACACCCTAATTATGATCAACATCCACCAGCTCGTTTGCGCACTCACACTTTTTTCATAAATTAAACGTTGCTTTATCTCGGGCTCCCTGACGACCTGAAATTTCGCTCTTTGACTTCAAAAAAAGTGTTAGGAATTCGGGGATTGAGTCCTCGGTGTTTTTGAACCAGTGTAAAAGAATTGCATATGAGCGCAGTGTTTGGCCGTGCGTAATGTATATAACGTTTGTGGTACCGAGCAAAATATATGCGAAGAATTGGGAATTTCTGTAGAGCTATTCGTTTTTTTGCAAAATGGCAATGTAGCGACACAATTTTGGCCCACGGTATTGTAATATAAGCGTAAACAAAGTAAAGTGATTTGAACGATGTTCACAAAACTGAAATGATCTTAGCCGCTTGTCTGTTTCGTTGTTTCCGAACGTTTTCGGCGCTTACCCAAGGCGGTCATTAATCGAGGTTTCCTTCGTTTCTCTATATCGCGATGTCTCCGACCGCTTCTCGTCTTCTCTGCTCGTTGGCGATCAACGCTTACCGCATAAAACAATTCGTGACATAAAACAAACCCCGTTTAACGCAGCGGCGTACCGTTAAGTATCTATGAAACGTATACTGCTCAATAGCGGCGTATCAAAGTGGCCGCGGCGCTCATTTTTTTCATGCTTGCGTTGTGCGAACTAGAATTGCTGGGTGTTCTTAAATCTAATGGCTGCCCGTGCGTCATAAAACGGAAATCGACTGCCCATCGCATTGCACTTTTCGTCGGAAGCGTCGGAAGACTGGTCTTGCTGAAACGTAGGGCACACGGCGATACGACTCTTCTTTCGACCGTGCCGGTGCCGATTTTTTTCACCCATGCGTTGCGTGGCCTCCAGCTATAAGGTGTTTTCAAATGGCGAATAGCTGCCCGTGCACCTTAAAAAACAATAGCGACAAGAAAAGAACACGAATGAAATACCGAAGTCTATAGCACAGTATTCTCCGTCGCAAAACACGTCGATTTTAATGAATTGTGATGCCTACGGCGAACCGCGATCCCTACCCCATGACCGCCATCTTTGATTTCCGCAGCGCACCCTATATTCGCTGGAACCTGCGAATATAGGTGAAATTGTACCACGACAAAGAAGCTTCCGAAAGATTGGCGTTACGGGCGACCACGACTGTACTTGTATATGCTCGTGCAAAATGCGCAGTATTGTTTTATCAACCCTTTAAGAAGGGCCGACGGTATAGAAAGGGTGTACAAGAGACTTACATTCTTTCAGCACCTTTATTTAATACACTCTTTTTTTCATAGTTAAATAGTTACTGTTGCGTAGAACACTCTTCATTTTTGAAGCGTCTAAACAGGTCGTGGAAGAGGGTGCAATGATGATCACGCGATGCGAACACCCTTCCCTTTTCTAGAGTATTTCCATATTACATCCGCTTCAATCAGTTTGTTTCAGTGGCTATGTCAAATAGTTATTGCATGGTTCAATGCCTTGTGGTTGGAGATGCATTCTTTGAGCTTATATATCATACGGGAACACTGACGACAGCTAAGCAACACCTGTCATTGAGCGTCTTTGGATGTTCGAGTATAAAGCGACGGAGCATTCAACACGGTCGTGATTCCTATATCGCGCGTGATTCATTCAGCCTGTATTTGCCGTTTCTGCGCATCTGAGAACTGCATGTCGTGCTTGCAGCTTGCAAACGTATTTCATATAAATTATTATCCCTGGAAGTATGTTAAGATCGCCAGCATACCATTCAGAGGGTGTTCACCAGCGTTCTAATGGTATACATAATGATTGAAACCTAAGACTGTGGTTTAAAAAACGAAAGCTCGTGAAGTAGGGGAAAAAAAGGCGTTCGGGGCAGGTGTATATAAGGCGTAGAGGCAATAAAGCTTTTTGCTGAGTTTGAGACGTTGCCAGTACCTTTTTCTTCCTACTTCACGAGTTTCTGTTTTTCAAACCACAGTATCAGGTTTCAATCATCAGGTGTATAACTTATACCAGCTCGCCTGCACATTAACCGTTTTTTTTCGTTCTAATGGTGTTGCTGTGACACCGTAAGGACGTTGCAGCAACAGAAAAAATTATTACACCCTTAAGAATGTTATGTTTTTTTAGTGTGCAGGGCATACTGGACGTGCGCGCAACTCTACGGTGAGCGCTACGACAGATATCTAGAGCTCGACGCTGTGACAACATGCCTTACAGACAGCGTTCCTCCTGCCCTCTTTGTTTGGAAAGAGGGCAGCAGGATATTTTCGCTGTGTCTCTCTCCTACTTGACAAGCGGGACTGGATCCCGAAGCAGAAATCAAAGCTCTCAGAAAGAAGATGCACCGAGCCAGGCCCAGCACAGATTGTTCATGATATCAGCGTCGCAATACTCCAAGTCTGCTGTCGAGGAAACAGCGTCTGATTTTTTTTTTTTGGCTCATTTTCAAGGGTGGAGGGATCCCAGTCTTACCGATCGCACTTGCGCTCGCGACTGCTCGGGCATCGTGCTCGTGGAAACGGTGGGGGAGCCACCCTCACTGCCAAGTTCGGGTCGAGTTGGGGAGGGACAGAGAGAGGGGGGAGGGGTAAGGATGAGTCGAAGCTCCACGCTTCTGGTATATCTAACTCGCAGCAGGTCACCGAGGAAGCGCTCTCCGCTTCGAGACTGTCCTTCCTCCCCCACTCCCTAGATGCACAACACCGCCAACACCAGCAAGAAAGCGCTACAAAAGCGGCAATGTTCCCTCCCTTGGGCTGCGGGAACAAAATCAAATCACATTTGTGCCCCGGTCTTTCCGATTCCGAGTCAAGAGGTCCAACGAGTCAAAAGATCCAACGCGTCAAAAGATCCATTATTGGACCTTCTGACTCGTTGGACCTTTTGACTCGTTGGACCTCTTGACTCGCCGTGGATCTTTTGACTCGTTGGATCTCTTGACTCGTTGGACCTCTTGACCCACATTGGATCTCTTGACTCGTGTTTGGCGAGTCAAAAGATCCAACGGGTCAAAAGATCCATTATTGGACCTTTTGACTCGTTGGACCTCTTGACTCCCTGCCCGATCACCGGGAAAGGGGAGGAAGGACTTTGAAGAAGAGCACGAAAGAAAGAAAATCAAAACTTCGATGTATGACGACTTTCGAATGGCAAGGAGAGGTGTGACGGTCACTGCACTGCAGCGGGGTGGGATCCCGCGACTGATAAAGCAGCAGCAGAAAAGGGAGATGAGAGAAGAGGATACAGTGGCCTCGGGGATGAAAGGTTTCGGGATCCTGAATGGTTGGCTGTGTCACGGCGTTGTGCATTTTACATTTCAGTCGGCTGGTGACTAACGCCATTTATTCGTGCGGTATGCTTGACTAACTCAGGAATTTCCCGAGAATTGTGCACGCTGCACGGTCGCAGGGACATAGAATGTTTCTCGAATTTAGGAATCAACGAACTGTTAATCGGTGACTGAATGACGAGCCACGTATAGACCAACACGCGGTGCTGACGTCCCGCCCCTCAGGTGGTGCTGCTATCGGCATTGCGCACACACAAACGGTCCACTTGACGCGCTCCCTGCGCACGTGCAGTATCCACACCTCGTGTGGAAACTGCGCCTTTTGCCATACCTCGTGGGGGCTTGTATGGAAACAGCGCATTGGTCTACACGCAGCATGAGCTCAACTGGGAGGAAAATTATGTGAATCATTTGGACAGCATAATGTTTGGCAGCCATCCAGAGGGTCAACATGTCGCAGCATCTTGCCAGCCAGTGCAGCATGACTGCTGACTGGCTTCACGCTGTACGAAGAACCAGCATCGGCGTGCGTTCGTACAACCACTACTGCGTGGTGCACCTAAAGACTCCAGGCTATACTCCGTTTCACCTAAGGATTCACCACAGCCTATGCTAGAAGCCGAGAGCGTCATGGGAGATCTCGCTCCGCGCGACGCCTTGAACACCTTTGTGTTTGAGGCATTTTAAAATAGAAGAATTCAAGTACCCCTTGTCTTGCTACGCATGAACACGCTTCACTGGCTCGTGTCCAAATTGAGCAGCACTGATCAAAAGAAATGTACACTTTTATTCGTCTTTCGATGTATCGCGATAGTACGTGTATATATATTATTTTATTTTTTTGGTTTGCATAAACACGTAAATCATCTATTACTTCTCCTTTTCATATACGGCACCTAGTCAATTTTGTACGTGCAAACTGAAATATTTTATTCGCACGTAATAAAGCCGAGGAAAAAACAGCATAGTACCTTCCATATTTTCTCGACATATTTGGAACCTTGCATCCCATGATCCATTACTGCAACCGCTTATCAAATGCTAACTTAAATTTCGATATATCTTATATCGAACCTGAAAGTTTAATAGAAGCGAAAAGTTCACCATACTATCAACCCGCCTTAAATAAATAAAAAAAAAATATATATATATTAATTATTATTTAATTTTTTTTTTTTGTCATACCGCCTTCCCATGGGCCAAGTTCGATATCTTACCTGCACGAAAAGAACCGGTGAATTATCGGGAGTTGCTCTCTTCGAAGTGGCCATCTAAGGGCACTTCGAAGAGGTGTTCCTCTTCGAAGTAGAAAAATCTAACAATTTTTCTACTTTCGCTAAATACTACTTAGAATCGCTCCCTAACGTTAATAACTGAATAAACTTGCCTTAGTTGTTCTTTCTAGCAAATGCGGCAGTCCCAAATAAAATTCGAGAAATATGAGCATCATTTATCCCCTCAAATCGGAGCCAGAAAAACAAGCGGCCACGTGGCATGGGGCCTATCCTATACCTTCAACGTTAATCTTACAAGCGTGCTGGGTTTGACAAAGTAGAGAACGAGTGCTGAGCTCTAGGCATTGATAGAGTTCAGCTATTCTCATCACCGCAGTGGTTGGACACGAGCCACAACCCGAGTGTCCGCCGAGGCATTGATTGTTACGAGCTGAAGTCAAGTGCTCATGTACTTCTCTTGTCTAATCCATGCATGAGCCGCGCTCGAGTGTCGTCAGTCAAGTGGTTTCGATTTCACAATCACGTCATCTAGCTTTGCAAAGGCAAGACTGAAAGAAGTAGTTCCCCGCGACAAAGAAGTTTCTGAATCAGTGGCGGTCTGTGCGAGCATACTTGTGCCAGGCTGGGGACCAGTACGAACCGGCAAGGTCATGAACGTTCCAACCCGATAACGCTTCATGACCCCTTTAAAGGGGCCGTGTAAGGATTTTAATGTTCGAAGAATCTGGCGCGTGTCACTTTCGCTTAACTTTCGCTTAGTAAAAAAAAAAAAGGAAAAAGAAAGATAGCGCGCTTTGAGTTTTCTAAATGTCGCGAGTGTGCGGAGAAATCGCGAAGAGGGAAGGGGGCTATTTTCCGTCCTGCAGCCGCTTGTGCCGGTCGAGAAAACTACGCGCGTGACGTGAACTGCTTGAAAGTGTATCGAGTTAGCAGGTAGGGAAGTGTCTGCTCGATTTGAGGCTAATTTCTTCACATGTTGTCGTGAAAACGTGAACAGACGCGTCAAAAGCCTGATAGTCTTAACATTTTTTACGCAAAGTTTTAGTGGCACCATGTACCCGAAGCGAAGAAAAACGCTCCCTCTCCAATGCCCATATAGCCACCGACAGGAAACTGGGTGTCTCCGCGGGTGCCTCCCTTGCGTCGGTTTTTTAGGCCGCAAACCGGAAAACGGTGCGTGGTTGTGCGACGCATCAAACTTAAATCTGTTTCGCTTCTTTTTTTTTTTAACTAAAACTAAGGCGCCAAGTCGAAAATCGTTTACAGATCTTTATTGTGCAACGCCTCCGCGCTACTAGGGGATAAGTGTTGAGGGGCTTTTTGCGACCCTTTGCAACATGAAGCGGCAGTTCTCGAGTAATTGTAGCTCTCGACCCACAATGGATCCTTTGACTCGTGTCTGCCGAGTCGAGAGATCCAACGCGTGAAAAGATTCACTGTTGGACCTTCTGACTCGTTGGACCTTTTGACTCGTTGGACCTCTTGACTCTTCGTGGATCTTTTGACTCGTTGGATCTCTTGGCTCGTTGGATCTCTTGACCCAGATTGGATCTTTTGACTCTGGTCTGGCGAGTCAAAAGATCCAACGAGTCATAAGATCCATTATTGGACCTTTTGACTCGTTGGATCTTTTGACTCGTTGGATCTCTTGACCAGAAGCGGGTCTTTCCTCGCTTATGGTCAAGAGATCCAACGAGTCAAAAGGTCCAACGAGTCAGGAGGTCCAATAGCCACGTGACAGTCGAGTCAAGAGGTCCAACGAGTCAAAAGGTCCAATTCGAGTCAAGAGGTCCAACGCGTCAAATGGTCCACCGAGCCTTATTTTTATCTTTGTTTATAATTATATTGCTCTTAATGGCTGCCTGTGACGGTTACTGACTGTTTGACCTATTTGAATTATTTTGGACAATGCAACTACTACACCGCTATTTTCGACAAGTAGACAGATAGTATTGCCATAATGTATATGTATTTGAGTGTTAAAAAGGGGAAGGGGGGGGGGTGCGTGCAATGATTTCCGGACTTCGGTCTTAAATTTGTGGAAGTTCCCCTCTGACACTTCTGAAGTAAAGAACTGAAAACCGATTTTGCCTGCGTGTCCTAGTTGGTGCAAAAAAAAAGACAAAGATTGGCATTGTGGCGCCCCTCAACTCACTCCCAGCCTTCAGGGTCACACCTGGTTCCCCTCCTAGTGACGTAACTCGGGGTGCCGTGTAGCTTCCCGTGTGCTCCCTCGGAGGACGCGGGCGCTTCTTCTCCCTCTCTCTACTGACACTAGCGGACGTTATACTGCAGCTTAGAGCCGAGCGAGGTCACGTAATCTTTTCACCGTAGTTCCCTCGGCTGCCACTTGCGGCTGCAGGTGGGGGAAAAACTCGACTTTTGCTTTGCGATTACGCAGCGAAATTGCGACATTTTTTTAATGAAGATGTTTTCTCTATCCTCCGGGCCACGATAAAGAACGTAAAAATGACGAGATGCAAATTCTTTTAACCTTAGAATCGTTGCACCCCCCCCCCCCCCCCCCTTTAAGTAATGAATAGTGCCTGGCGACATATTTTACATTTGTAGAACTTAGTATCTATGTTCCTATCTCTCGGTTCTAGGACACATTTATGCCATTTCTACGAAAGTGTCTCTCGAATGCTCGAGATATAAAATACAAATGTACCTCAGCCCCCCCCCCCCCCCCCCTCCATCTCGCGTTTAGCCTTCCCTTTCATGCATCCCAGTATTTGTGATCGCAAATACTTGCTTGGGTAACTTTGTCCAGTCCCGGGTTCTCGTATGTTCTATTAAAAATATGATACGCTACTCTTTTATGCTTTAGCTTTTATTTACTGAGTTCACCGAATCACTAAAGAAGTAAATAACACAACATGGGAAGAAGCTCAAATATCATCGGAGGGCGTCTTTAAACGAGCCCAAATTACGTCACTTGGAGTCAAATAGAGTATTGCGAATGAATGCGAGCATTGTTTCCTTGAAACGTTATGACCGCAGCAAGCTAATGGGTTAATCTGGGCCGTTGGCTTACTCAAAAGCACGGAGCAGCCACAAACACTTATGCTAGCAATATGTAACTCCTTTGCTGCTCTTTATTTTTGGGAATTCTGTGAAATAAACCACAAAGCGAAACATCTCATAATTAAGCATTCTTGACACGAATTACCTAACACTTGTCTGTCGATATAATTTATTTTTAGTTGAAATTACACGATGTGTTAGACGGGTGGAATTGTATGATGATGGGATAGCTGCTCAATCATTTTTAGAAAATTGGGTCATAGAGATTGAAATTGATTGAAGAACTGTTTTCTTGTCGGAACACACTTCGATCTCTGAAACTAATAGATCTAGTGTGTCAAATGCTAGGCCATGGCGAATGGAAAAATGACTAACTTCACATGCCATGCTGCGCTAGGGAAAACTGTCTCTTCAAATTTTTTGAAGAGCAAGGACTTCAAAATACCAAGGAAGCTATTTTGACGGGACGCGAACAAATTTAAACAATTACTAGGTCTTTTAAAAATGATGTCACAGAAACTTAAAAAAAAGAAAAAGAAAATTCAGTTAACTTGACGTCGAACGCCGTAAGTGTGCTTCAGTGTGAGGGTAGACGTCGAAATAGCAAATAACTATGGACATATCTTTTGTATGTGACGAAAGATGTGCTCAAAGTAGTTTTGCAATTATTTTGAACCCGGATGTCGAAGTAGTCGGTACCTAAACAAAAAAGGCATCTCAAATCGTGGAATGTTTAGACCTTTCCGGTGACGTGTTCGATATTTGCAGGGTAGAGCAACACGGGAGATGCAGATTTACGACTTTGTGGTCAGGGGTAGAAAAGCAAAGGCCCACAGCCCTGCAGGGCTGCAGGTCCCCAACAAACCAATGTTGCTCTAAGCTTGAGAGTTTATAAAAACAATGATTATCGGTGTTTACAAACCCAGTGCCCAGCATGCGATCCCCACAGCCCAGCGCGCGCGTATCTGTCGCTTCAGAAACCAAGCAAATAACGGGTCATACGCACGAACACTGGTTACATCACCGGCCTGAAACGATGCATCAAAGCCGTGTTCCTGAGATCCCCCCGGCCGTGTGGAAGTCTTCACAGCTTAACGTTTTGCTCTTTTTCCTGCATTTTTCTTCTCCGCCTTATTTTGTTAGCATCTCTTTTAATGCGTGAGCATTACCTGGCTCAGTGAGCGAAAAAGCCGTCGGCAAAATCCGTCGTCAAAATCCGTGACTTGTCCAACACAAACAAAAAGAAGAAAAAAACTATGTCACGTGATATCTCTGGTCACGAGATCTCACTGTTCTCGCGACCTATCTGGTCATGTCAGCACGAAACCATCCCAGTTTCGAGCCTAAGCATGGTTTTGAACCTAGGCCGTTTTCATCGTGAAACTAGCGCGCTATCCGTTGCGGCAACACAACTCGGTCAAAGCTAGTGCTCACGCATTCTCACATCATAAGAAAAAGCTTAGTGCCCTTGCAGTTTTTTTTTAATTTTTTGTCTGTACTTATCTCACACCTCTTGCCTGTACATATTTCACACCAAGAGATGAAACGAGTCAAGATATCCAATATTGGACCTCTTGACGCGTTGGATCTCTTGACACACCGAGGCACGAGTCAAGAGATCCAATATGGGTCAAGAGGTCCAACGCGTCAAGGGGTCCAACGAGCCAAGAGATCCACGGCGAGTCAAGAGGTCCAACGCGTCAAGAGGTCCAACGGGTCAAGAGGCCCAATATTGGACCTCTTGACGCGTTGGACCTCTTGACTCGGAATCGTCTTTCCTGCTCCCCCCCCCCCCCCCATTTCCCCTCCTCCCTTTTCAGTTGCGTGACTCAGGGCTTTTTTTTTTCGCGCTCGCGCACTTTGGCGAATTACCGTTTCGTTAGAGCACGCAGATTGGGATCGAACGGGGCAAAGGCTCTAGGGGGAAGGGACGCGAACGGGGCCACCCATTGGTCAGTTTTTGGGGAAGGCGGAACTGCAGGGGGCGGGGCCAAATTGGGGAGGAGCTTTTGCAGTCCCTGCCTCATCTCGGCGTCGTAGCAGTTGCCCTTTCCCCATGCGGGCTTCACCCCTGGTGGGGGAGACTGTGGAATCTGAGGCGGGAACTTCAAAAGTTCACTCGGAGCGAAATGAGCATTGCGTTTGTAGTATGTTTTATTTAGTTGCAGATAGTACTACTTTTTTATAGAAAGTGTTGTAAGACTGGGCCACATTTTTGGGGGTAGAACATAAAAAATGCAAAGAAAAACATAACCAAAAAGGGAATAACCAAAGTGAATAAAGGAGGCACATTTCCACTTCGCATATTGATACAAGTTGTAAGAAGAAAGAAACACTACAAAGGAGATTTGATAATACAGAAATCAGCAAGTACCAATAACAGGAATAGCCAGGCGCAATTAATGAGCAAACGCATACACTTTACAAACAAGTGCTTTGATATAGTGAAAAATAGGCAATTTTACATCATACACTGAAACGTTTAAAAAAAATTTTTTTCTTGCATTAAAAGTTTTTTTTTTTCTGTACAAGAGTCAGTGCATCATTTGTATTGGCGCGACATGTTATACCTTAAAGTTGGTGATTCACAAAAGATGGTCGATGGCGACCACGCCCGCTTTCTACTTTTCTCTTCACCTGCGGACTTCGTTCATTATCACAGCAAAGTCATGTGCGGATTCGATTGAAATCCTTAGGCAAGAGTCCATTGGACATGTTCAAAAAGAACGGTTACAAAATTACACAAATTAAAAAAAAGACAGCAAAAAAAAAGAAAAAAAGAAGCTGTCAGATGGAAAAAGCCTCTCACGTAGAGGGCGACTGAGAGATGCGATGATAGACAAGCTTCAGAAACACTATGGCTTGGCTATCAAAAAGAATGTTGGAAGCTTGGAGAATTCGCGCAAGGCTGTCTGGGCAACCTACTTTCACGTCTCGTTCACTGACAGCAAACAAAGTCATGGACTTTGTCCAAAGCAGGCTGAAACCTAGCTGGTGCGCCTTGAACAGAAATGAGGTGAATGGTGAACCCTTTGTCCACATGGAAGCCCTCCCATGCAGCGAATGTTCTTGAGGCCGTGAAACCGGTTTATCAGAAGCCTTCAAAACCAAACCACTCGAAAAAGGCCTCCATGGGTGAACCCAAAAACCGAATGAATCCTTCAATGATGTGTTCTGCGAGCGTGCACCGGAAAATGTGTTCTGGAATTAGAGACGCTCAGCCTGATATGCCGTCCTTAAACTTAATTATGGAGCCAGCTCCAAGTGAACGTTCTCAAGCCGTTTGTCTTCTCTCCAGGGCTTCTCTCCAGGGCAGACAAAGTTTCACGGGAGATAAGAAAGGATGGAAAAGCAAAACGACAGGCGGAAAAAAGAAAAAGAGACTATGAAGATGACTATATTTGCAAGGTGGCTATTGAAACAGTGACTCTATAATGTTTGGAGATAACTTTCTTGTAGAAGTATTTTCCAACTTTGAAGTTCATTATCCCCGAAATACAATTTTTTTAATACGTTTGCCCCGTTATCTCAAAAACTATAATTGTTATAACAATTAGTTTCGTCCAGTGTGAGGTGCAGACATTGGGAAGTCTAATGAACTAGAATTGTAAGTTTTCATGAGTGTGGTTTTATTACATGAAATATCATGCATAAAGAGCTAAAATTTATAATTTTAAAGAAAATGGTAGCACTTTGAATTTAGGGCCCGCAATAGTATTTTAGTTCAGTAAAAACAGATGGGAATTACGAACAAAATTGTATAACTACCAAAGTTCTACACCTAAAACTTGCTAAGAAATATGATCATAAACATGCCGCAAAATACGTTGGAGGTATGGGACCTGCCCGGTCCCCTTAAAGGGGCCCTCCGGAGCGTTCTGCGATGGTCTATTTATGACGGTAAATCAATCTACGGGCCCTAAGATTCCTAAAAATCATAAAATTACGGTCATGCGCGGCGGATTTCCCTATTAAAATTGCTATCAAAGTCCCCGGCACGCCCCCCTTTCTGAGATGACCCCGGAAAACGGGAGGGGCATCTCTTTACGCGTCAGCCAATAGCAAGCGAAGGATTCCGGCGTCACTGCGCGTCACCAACGGGGCCGACCGCCGACCCGCGGAGGAATCTCTCGAACACGCGCGGACCGTCGTCAAAGAGCCCGGACTTTGTGCTCGGCAGTCGTCGTTCGCCGCACCGCACCGTCCCGCTATGGACCTTTAAGACCTGACGTCTCTGGAGCTTGAAATCCTGAAACGGACAGCGGACATGGGAGCCATTTCGTATGATTTGACCCCGATGCGCGTGTCCCGCAAACGCACGCCTGCACACGCCCCGGGAAGCAGACGAGCCGACGCCTCGACGCATCACCCCCTAGCAACAAGCTTGCCAGGAGAAAACATAGTTCGCTAGTTTTGGAACGATAATTGCGAACTACGTTTCCTGCACCACAATCCGTTTACGTTTTTCTCAAACTCTAATTTACAACAGTTTAAAAAGTGTTGCATTAATAACGTTCGCATTATATAGCTTGAGGAGGTTTGCGACATGTTTAAGCGAAAGGGTATCGGACGTCCCTGATTTACACACATTGGCTCCATCATTGAACTAACATAACATTTGTTTATCTTATAGGAGCCAGTACAGTCCCTTTTAACATATGAATTGCAATACACAAGATATGTGCTGCCAACATTCATGCTGAGTAAATGAGTAAATATAGTTGCCCTTTCTGTATTTTAAGCAGGACATCGACACACAGCAGTAAATTAATAGGCATATCCTCTTTATATCGGATTAAAGGTTGATAAATTTAATAACCCTATCATGATTTTCGAGCGCGTTGTTGCTTTACTCAAGTGCTACAGCGAATGAATGCACAGGAGTAAGATGGCGTACGAGCCGTCGCATCTTAGGGTTTTTGCCCAGAGCCTTGTGTGGGCCGACTGTAGATACACGCGTGATGCACGTTTTCTTTCCGCCCTCGAAATGTGCGCCGCGCACTTTGTTATCACTCGTGGGCACAAACTTCGAGAACCTACAAACATATCCAGAGTGCAATCAGAGAACTAACAGCATTGCGGTTAGCCATTCGTGCAGGTCGCGGGTTCACGGACGGGTGCCCAAGCGTGGCATTTAGCCCTAATAATACCGCTTGTTCTCTCACGCAATAGAAATACGATATCACGCTACCCCACGCCCACGAGTATAGCCAGCGAGTTATACCCCAACCTAAGTCAACCGCAAAATTTCGAAGCTCGGGAACGTTCGCGAACGAGCACGAGACGTTGATCTTAGCGTTCACCACGCGTGCACGATTTTTCTCGTCCGCTCGATCTTGCTACGCCGCTCCAGCGAAGGGACGGAGCGATCGAGCGGTCGTGCTTCAACGAACAAGCAAAATTAGATTTATAGCTGGAAGTCTCACTTACCGCCCCTTATAGCCTACACAGCGAATCTTGGAGACCCATTTTCTCTCTCAGCTGCCGCGGCGCGGTTCTTCGGGAAGCTGTGATATCCCACGCCTTTGTGCCGGGTGCTGTTGTCGTTGCACCCATGAACGCAGCACGTGAAACGCCCATAGCGGCGGACGGAGGAAAGATAAATAAGTTCAGACGCAAAACGCCGCGGCGTCTTTCGAGTTGGTATCAATGCATGGCGACATGGCGTAGCGCTGCCGAGCGCGCCGAGCAGAAAGATCGAGAAAGACTAAGGTTGTCATAATGCAGTGCGGCAGCGACGGCGTCGCGAATTTGGCCGATGAGATCACCCTATGCGGGGCGCAAGTTCGTCTGCTTTTTTTGCAGGGGTTGTGGTGTCGTCAGAGCGCCGAGCTCTGACTGGCTCTTATGGAGGGACAGCGGGTAGACCTCAATGCTAGCAACCTTCAGGTCTACCCACTATTATTCCAATCGAAACAATAAAAACTCGGCGTCGTCTTGACGTCACCGCAACTCGTACGCAAGAAGCAGACGACCTGCTCTTCGCATTATGGACGTTCGACTCCTAAAATTTTTTTTTTACATTCGTGGAAAAATAAATTTGAACTCGTTATCCCCCATAAGTTGTTTTTTCGTAACCTATCATGGTGAAGCAAACTCCTGCCTCCAATTGCTGCTTCGATTACCCCGATCGCATTTGTACCGATCAGCGGAAGCGGAAACAAAAAGCGAAGCAAAGCACGTTGGACCGCGCTGGACTTAATACGTTTAGTCTACGACCTGCTTGTGGTTCGGTCGGGCCCTTCTCAGCGTGACGGGGCCAGCTGGGCGCGGCGTATAGTGGAGGACATCGGCACGATCGCGTTCGGAGCCTGAATCTATACTTCCTTCCACCTTCAATCCAGACGCAGCCGGCGCCACCAGCTAATGGTACCAATCGGACAAGTTGAAAGGCACTCACTATCATGGCGTTCGTTATGTTTCTGTAGGCGTTCTATCATCGCTCCACCAACCAGGAACGAAGCAGGCCCAGTTACTTGCGCTTTTCACGCTACATGATTGGTCCAATTAGCTCATAGCGATGTCTGCGTCTGCAGCATGTAAGCTGAAGCGAAGTATAGGACCATGCAAGGGGCTTTGACGACGATGCCAACACGTCCTCGGCGCGGCAGCCATGAACCTAACCCGCAGGCAATGCGGAGAGGAAGTGGTCTGCTTCTAGCACGGGAGTTCCGGTGGCGTCAGTACGACGCCGAGTTCTGACTGGCTTTGATTGAAAAAATAGTGGGTAGACCTCAACGCTGGACGCCTTGAGGTCTACCCATTATTTTCTTTTCTCAGTCAGCCGATAAGAGGTCGGCGTTTTCACATCATCACATACCCCGTGTAAGAAGCAGACGAACTTGCCCTTCGCATTGGCCAGCCGCTGCGCTCCATCCCTCCAGTCGTCGAATTTTCCCGAACATGTCACGGAGCGGGAATATTTTGCTTGTTTTTTGTACAGTCAATTCGCTTATAACTCCAGAAATAATTGAAATATCGGGAAAAAAAGTTTTTCCTCTGTGTTCCTATGTTTTTAACTGTTTCAGCGCAAATTTCAAGCTTGTCTGAAAATCATTGGGGGGAGCCTTAGCATATAGCCAGTTTGGTCAAGAATAAAAAAAACAACAAATGATTACTGATTAACTGAGTGTATCAATTTTTATTTTTATTCATTAATCAGAATGTTAATAAATAATTCATTCATTCATTTATTCGTTAGATTAAACTGCATGTTTTTGTTCAGGATCGCAGTAGGAATGGCACATAAACAACACTATACAAGCAAATGCGTGGCCAATAAAAAAATGAAATTGTAATATAATAGCGTGTCATAAATGTAAAAAAAAAACAGTGAAAAAGAAAAAAAAACACAAGCAAAACAAAGCTACTATTCACTCTATATCAAAGTATTTTCTTCAGAGTTCGGGGATCAATTTAAAGTGGCACTGACACCCCAGCGGTTTTGTTGTCTAAAGCGATAAAATTTTTAATCATAGACACAAAAAAAAACACAATGCAAAAAACAAATCGCACGTTGGCGCCCGTTTACTTATCTTTGACGCCTTTCTCTCTCTCTTCTCACCTCCTGGCTTCCTTTTATTTGGGACTTAATCAAGTATAAAATTTAAAAGCTTTGTAAGCGACACTTTTTTATAATATTTAATAAGGGCATTCGTAAAACATGTTTTTAACGCAAATGCGAACGCACTTCGGTCCTTCTTCTTGAGATACCGAAAATCGGAGTCCGCAGAGATGTCGCCTCCTGGCTTTTTATCCTAGAGCTTCCTCGAAAAACATGGCGCCTTTCGGCACATGTAGTACTCTATTTATCTATTAATTATATATCATGTAGTACTCTATTAACCAGACTACTAAATGGAGTACCCTAGTTATCTTTTATGGGGGTCCGACGACCTCTGAGACTCCGAAAAGGAAATCGTCAAGTGGTCAAAGCTACTGGGTTTGTTGTCTGTGTACCGCAGTTTCGGTAGTGACTCCGTCGTGGCACCCTTTCACGCAAAACCGGCTCAGCGTGGCCCCTCACGTCGCTCACAAAAGTCCACGGCGTGTTCTCTTCGACCTCACACCGTTTGAAAGAATTTGAGGTCGCTGAAAGTGCCTCAAAGACCGACGACCAGTTCGCGCTTTCCACTTCTCCCTTACTTCCTCCTTTCCCCCCTTCTAGACTGTCTACCGCTGCCTGTTTCCTCCTCCCCCATGGTGAGGAGGATCTTCTGCCTTGCAGAATCTCGAGTCGGTACGTCCGTCGGCCTTTAAAAGAACCCCATACTCGAAAGTGAAGCGTCGTCTGCTCACGGCGATAGGTGGCACACACAGAGAAGAGCGGTTGAACGGGGGACGCGGGCGAAAACGACACTTCGGGACAGGATGACTCAGAGGCGTGAGAGAAACCCGAGTTGCAGGACGACTCAATTTTTGACGTCACAGCTCTGGCGGGGATCGCACGGGAGCTTCAAATTCAACTTTGGGAAAAATATTTCTTACTTTACAAATACTGAGTTTTTTTAGCATTCGACCACAGCGTGGCATGGATGAAAACGAACGAAATGCTCGGCATGCTGCGGCTCAGCGTCTACGCAGACAAGCACCACCAGAGCTTCGCCCCAATCAACATCATTCACCACGTGGAGATGCGCTTGTTTTTAAACCCGATTACAAAAGTTAAATATAATGATCAATCCATGTGACACATTTAAAAAAAAAATAATTTAAGCTCCATGGGGCCCTGGGCCCATTATTTCTTTACATACATAATAGCAAAATAAACATGTCTATATAAAATCTGGATACTTCCAATACGTGGACGGCGCTGATTTTCGACCGCCGCACGAGGAATTCAATCCTGCCGCTCCTTTTTGACGAAGCTATATAGCGGAAGTAATGACCTGTTTTGTTAATAAAAATAATTTAAACCTTATCTTTATTTTTACCCCTAAAACTGTCGTACGGAAAACTACAGGATAAATGAAAAGTACTCAACATCCTGAAATTTTTACCTTTTAACAGGGGACGCGGGCGAAAACGACACTTCGGGTCGGGACGGCTGGGAGGCGTGAGACAAACCCGAGTTGCAGGACGACTCAATCTTTGACGTCACAGAACTCGCGCGGATCGCGTGGGAACTTCAAATTCAACTTAGGGAAAATGTTTTCTTACTTCACAATACTGAGTTCCTAAGTTTGAAATTTAGGGTAATGTCCAGGCATCGTTTCGAATTGTTCCTGATAATAAAAAAAATTATTTTGGCCTCTCAGTACCCCTTTGAAGAACGAAAGTTTGTTATTTCAGCGGCTGTTTATTCCAGTCCTTGAAAGTATGAGGAGAAAAATTTAATACGGAAAAGGTGATGCCGTGGCCATGGCGCTACAATATAATACTCCTGTTGATGTGTTGGAGAGCATAAATCGAAGGGTAATTGCTTAACGGAATAAAAGGTCCTTTAATAAGCTTGGCAGCAGTCACAAGTTAGGATGCCGTGACAACAAAGCGCCACTTGTGTACGCTTGTCCCTTCTTAGTAGAACTTGTGCAATCAACTGTCGGGAAGACAGCATCCAACAGCATGACACGGAACCTTCTGTGAATATACCTTATTTCGAGAACGCTGCTTGTGTAGGGAAGGGATAGGACTCTAAACACCCCACTCGAAGACGCGCTCCAGGCACCATAACTTGCTAGTACAGTTACCTCTCCGTAATATAGACACCTTCATTGTCCGCCTCACCCTCAAAAAAAAAAAGTCCACAATATGAGCTGTCTACATTAACGAGACAAAAATATACGTATCTGCACAGTTCGTCCCCTAAAATGGTGTCTGTACAGAGGGGTATTCATATTAACGAAATTCATATTAACGAGACATCACTGGAAGGTTGCTGAGAACTTTTCGCTCGTAAGAAAAAAAAAAACAAACAAACAGGCGATCATGTGTTACTGCTATCTGCGTCGCCCTCTAATTTTCAGTCGCCCTTCAGCAAGGAGTTAATTTTATAATCGCTCGCGCGGATATCTTAGGCTGCCGTCACCCGGCTAATATATTATAAATAAGGCGGTCCGCCTACACTGTCTGTGGTGAATTCCTTGCTTGCATGACATTGGTCACGCAAAACTACTACCTGCAGACATAATGGAAGCATACACGCGTGAAGCAAAAATGGTTCCAACATGCTTGAGCAACGTCTACATGTAATTTTTTCATTATGTCTGCAGCAGACGCCGTGTTTTTTTGTTTTATTTTTGCTTGATGTATGAGAAGTGTGACTTCTCATACATCATGCCGTCGAGAACCAAAACTAGGCGTTTGTCTCGGAACGGGCCTAGCCGCACTTTTCGTCGTGGTGCCCCATTTTCGATCGGCAACGGAATCCACTCCAACACCGGGACTCGGACCTGGCCAGGAAAGAAAAGCGACACAAATCTGCTCCAGGAGAAGGCCATTTATCACTCGACTGTAGTTCACCGATAGGTGCTCTGTGTTTTTGTTAAGTTGAGTTTATAACACTTAGCTTTAATACACGCGAAACAATATTTTGTCCAAAGTTAAAACACTACACGGGGCTAAATGTTGATGGTGGTGGAGGGAAACATACGGCGTGCCGTTCATAAAATTGACCGGCGATCAAGAAGCGCGAGAGATTGGTAAATATAGGCGTCTGCCTTTCAGTCACGCGGGCAAGCGTCCAATTCAGGAAACTTCTGGGGGAAAAAAATCCCAGGTATTTATTATCTCTATACCACGTGTCTCATTTCCCGTAACGCCTCTCCATTTTACCTTCCCTGAACGTTTCCCTTTTTTTTATCTCCATACAATAAATATTAACATATTCTGTCTGAGGACATCACCAGTACGTGTGCTCTCTCCATGGAGGACATTTATCAATAAAGCAAGCCGCGGTGCCAGAAGATGCATTAAGCATCGATCGCGCTTTCTCATTCTCAAAGGGTCGAAATTCCGCCCTCTTCAATCGTGGCATTATATGCTTTCATGGGGAGAGTTGACAACCCTCGGAAATCAAAACCCTAAATAAAAATCTGGAAGAACCCTCAAGGCTCTCACTTGGCTTGGAGATTTGTGAGACGTATTCACCCTGCTCTTTGGTTTAGTTCTCCGCTGCCAAAGACGCGTGTTGAAGATGCTTGCACGTCTTCTCATAGCCTTGTTCGTTGTCTTTATGCCCGCTGCACTGTTGAATTCCACAAAAAACGATGTGCATCTTCTGCTCCAGAGTGACACAGACACTGACGTTCTCTGCGCAACTGGAAACATGAACAGCTTTCTCTTCCGACGCAGTATTGGCACCATCTTCAGAGCAAGGTACTGGTGCGGTTCCTGGTCGTTGTACGTCGAGCACCTCCGATGCAGCACTGCCGACAACAAGAAGACGGTGACCTTTATTTCTGAGTCCTTATGGAACGATAGCCTATCGTGGTTAGTCTCTTCCGACGACATTTCTTCCACTTGGTTTATTCTTACTGAGGCAAATCGTTTATCATGCGTTCGGGCTCCTGGATACCCCAGACAATTTGTTCATAACCCAATGATGAATGCAGAAAGCCTCCTCGACATTAAACAGGGCTTAGTATGGAACTGCACAAACAGCGGCGACAACAGCCTGATGAATTCAGCCGTGCCGGAGCACAGCTTTCCGGCCACCCAAACCTGGCAGCTACTTAGGAACCAGAGCTTCGTGCTTGGTTGTCTGTTCCCTAAGGGCATTGTCGGGGAACCTAAAATTATATTAGATGGTTTGATATTCCTCGGTGTCCATTTCAGAACAGTAATGGTGAAACAGGAGCATTTCATTGCAGATATGGTGAAGCGTAGGATAGACATTCTGCTCAACAATATTGTGCCCGACGCAAACCGCTGGCGACTGCTCCATTTTCCACGCTTCTTCGACCACGGAAGGGTTCTCTTCTACACGGTTCGTAAGCCTTCACTCCGTGCAGGTGCGTTTATCCGAGAAGCACCGATGGCCTTCTTCACAATTCTGTTCCTATCAATGGTTACCTGCGCACTAGGCTTCTGTCTCATCAACTACTGCTCGGGAAGGGGGCTCGTCAAAGGCATCCAAGACGTGGTGTTCGTTCTAGTCTCAACGGCGATGCTCTTCTCGTACCCCGTACCGGAACGATTCCAACGCGTTCTGGCTGGACGCATCATGCTTTTCTGCTGGATGGCTGGCGGATTCTCGCTTGCCGTCTACTTCCAGAGCCTGTTGACGTCCAGCCTGAGTTCCGGATATGTCTGGGAAGCAGACGACACCATAGAGAAGCTCTATTCCAGGCTCGCATCTGGGAAAGTGCTACCGTGTGTGTTAAAGGGCTCCTACTACGATCGCCTTCTGCGGCAGTCAGACGACAAGCAGGGAATCATCGGTGCCATGGCGGCCACTCGCAGACTATCGTCCAACAAAGCTTCCACCTTGAGCGACACAACCGAGGATTGCATGGAGAAGGTTCTTGGAGGCAGTCACGTGTTCATCTCGCATGAGAAGCACCAATGCTTTATAGCAAAACACGACAACAGGCTGACTTCTGGGAAAGACACAATCCACGGGGTGTACGCTAGCACCCCGGTGCGAAAGGACTTGCCGCTGAGAAATTCTTACGGCCAGCTGGTGGCGAGAATGTTCGAGACTGGTTTGCTGCCCAACAGAATGAGCCTCCGCTATTGGAACTGTTCTCGTATTAGGGATATGCAAGTCTCCCTGGCGACCTATGATGCCACACAGTTTCGCAGGGTTTACTACTTCTGTTGCGGAGGGGCTACGATTGTTTTGGTAATAGAGTTAATGATTTTTCGCATGTTTTAAAATAATATAAACACTATTCCTTGTTGACATCTCAGCTAGGCGTGGCGCAGCGAGAGCAGCGCCAACAGGCATGAGTATTGTGTAGCAATGATTAAATATAGGTGCCCTCGATAACATTCTATTTGCTTGAATTGCATAAAAAATTAAAATGTCCTACTTCGGAGTGTCATCTTTTTTATTTTTTTTATTTTTAATGTTGAATAAGGTTGCCGGTTTTTGTAACTATGTATTCTATGTATTATCCAATTGCACATGTTCCGAAGGAAAAAAAATACACCTAGCGCTTTGTGCTGTTTCACTATTTCAATATGGTCGGTACCGATCTTTTGATTATAACTCTTGTAACGTGCTTATTTACAGGTCGAGAAAAAATTGCTTTATATATCGCAGTGTTGATTTTAAGACTATAATTTGATGACCTCGAAATAAACTTTTTAAAACTAAGTTCGCCTTGGTTGTGAATTCGTCCCTGTTCGAAGCAGGCAGAAATACACTCGAATCGTCTGCATACATGGGAAAACGTGATTGGTTGCAAATATTGACTACATCGTTTACATGTACATTGAACAACAGAGGACCGAGTATATGTTGCCCTGGGGCACACCAAACTTCAAGACTTGCAAACGAGAAACATGATCATTCGGTGAGACGAATTGGTTACCATGTTCTAAATATGAGCGAATAAGTATCAAAGGCATGCCACGTGTACCATAACATGGAAGTTTACTAAAGAGCGTTGAATCGTTGAGACAGGCGAACACTTTGCAAAGCCCAGCTGTTCACCAGCTGTTCACTATCTATAATATGTCATATCATTTCTTTTTGCGATTTCAAAGCGCATTCTGTTGACTTTTCCTTGTGAAATCCGAACTGAACGTCAGTTAGCACTGAATGCTAGGTAAATAATTTGCCTAAACGATGGAATATAATTTACCCAGCACTTCTGAAAATATTGGGTAAGCAGAGATGGCTCTATAATTTGTAACTAAATGTTTGTCTCCACACTTGTGCAGAACTGAAAGCTTCGCGAGTTTCATGCTATATACACCAACTCATGTTTACAAACAAACCGGAGCGCCCCTAGCGGATGCCACCGGCGCCGCGCATGCGCGGTGGATGGTGGGCAAAAAGCCCGCCGTCGCCCATAAACAAACCATTGAATTGCGTTGTTGTCGGCGTCGGTGGGAGTCCCCGTGCTCTTTTTCGCGTTGGAATTGTGTATTCTACGTCCTGATAACAATGTCTGACTACTTGAGCAGCTTCAGCAAAACTAACGAGGCAAAACTTTGCGTAAATAATGTGACGCGCGGCGATTCATTCCACGTGGACGCCGCAGAATGGGCGCTAAAGCCTGACTCCCACGATGAGATTCTGCTCGCTGTTTTCAGACGCGACGTTGCTCGGACTGCAAAAGCGTGGACCGTATCTGAGATGGTGGACGTCGATACTGAAAACCGCAAGTAGAATCGGGCATTACAAATCGGTGATGGCCACTCGTAACAATAATGATCAACATCTTCTTGTATCTGTTTACACTTAGCACTTACCCCAACCAAACTTCAAAAGTGTTTTGAGGCCTGCACTTAGTTCGTATCGCAATTACTGGGTCAACGTTTGGTTTACGGGCCGCTGTCGTTTGAATGAGCTGACGACAAAAAGCAGCCAAGTTTGAAACAGCAGACGACAGTTCGAACGCATGCGTAATGGAGTACGGGCAAGAAGCACCGCGTCCCGCGTCAACAAACCATTCGAATGTCACGTTGTCGGCGTCTGTGTGAGTCTGCATACTCTTTTTTGCGTTGGAATTATCGATTCTACGTCCTCATCGCAATGTCTTGCCACTTTAATAGCCTGAGCGAAATTATCAAGGCTCGTTACGCCGCTAAACATTCCGTAAATAATTTGACGTGCAGCGATTCATTCGCATGAACGCCGCAGAATGGACGCCAAAACCATGATGAGATTCTTCTAGCTATTTTAGGTAGCGACGTCGTTCGTGCTGCAAAAGTGTAGAACGTAGGTCGACGATCGACGTCGATACTGAAAATCGGAAGCGGGAACAGACCAAGCGTAACAAGTCGGTGATGGCCACCGGTACCAATGATCAACATCTTGAATCTACTGTTTACACCGAGCCTACTCAAGTCTTTTGAGGCCTGCAATTACTTCTTATTGCAATCACCGGGTCAAAGTTTGTTCTACGGGCCGCTTTTGTTTGAACGAGCAGACGACAAAAAGCAGACAAGTTTGAAAGAGCAGACGAGAGTTCGAACGATCAGGCGGCCGTGTGAATTTGAAGACGCACTGAACCCGCGGGTGGTTCGGACAACTTGGCGGTTTTCTCTCGTTCATGTTGGAACAAAGCAAATACATCTGGCGACCACAAAGTGTTGCCCGCACACGCAATCGTAGTTCGACAGCGTCTGGTTTGCCCTTTTCACGGCTACTATCCACGTTCTTGGACGAACGGAGGGGGCAAAAACACATGAAAACTGATCTTCAAACCTTTCCACACTCTCTTGGTACAGCCCCCGTCGCAGTATTTTTACAAAAAGGCAGGTTTTTTGTCTCGTTTCTTCCAAAGGAACACAGGAATGCATGTCTGGCACGGCGACTTCTGCCCACCGCCCTAGACCGGAAGTGCGTCCGGCGCGCCACCACCGCGGCGTGACGTAGGAGAGTTGAGTTGGTGTATAGAAATTTGGCACTCGAAAGTGCTAAGTGAAATATATATACACGGTGTAATTTTTTTTAGCTGCACCAAATTTTCAAAAAAAAAAGGTAACGTGAGATAGAGTAATTTGAGCCCTGGAATAGTGTTAGTGGCCTTGGCGGCCTCTAGAAAAAAGGTGAAATTAGGTAATTAGTTTGCTAATTAACTAAAATATTTTAACTAACTTTTAAATTTTTCACTTGAGGGCACATAACGTATTTAGACGATTGAAGATCGGCCACAGTATGGTGTATCCGTTTCGTCAAATATGAATAAAACAATTCCTAGTAGGCGCTACGGGGCCGAGAAATGTCACTTTGGTGAATGGTGTCAAACCGAAACTAAACAGGAAAGAGTGCGGGTAAGGTTATCGCTCCGCCCTTTCGGGCAGGCGATTCGTCATTATCGCGGCCGGCTCGCCTAAGCAAGTGGAACCGGCCGTGATAACGACGAATCCCATGCCCGGAAGGGCGGAGCGATAACATTACCCGCACTCTTTCATGTTTAGTTTCGGTTTGACACCATTTACCAAAGTGACATTTCTCGACCCCGAAGCGCCTACTAGGAATTTTCTTAATCCAAAATGGTCGACACGGCTAGACCATACTGTGGCCGATCTTCAATCCTGTAAATGCATTAAGTGCCCTCAAGTGACAAATTAAATGTTAGTTGAAATATTTTACTGAATTAGCAAACTAATTACTTAATTTCACCTTTTTTCTAGAGGCGCCGCCATGGCCACTAACACTTCCCCAGGGCTCAAATTACTCTATCTCACGTTATTTTCTTTTCGAAAATTTGGTGCAGCTAAAAAAAGAAAACACCCTGTATATACAAAAAGTGGGGCCACCACATCGATTACGAATATAGCGGGCTTTACTTGTATTTGGTCGATGTCATGGCGTTTGCTCTTATTCAATCCCATAAATACACGGAGAACTCCCGATTCGTCTATCGAGTGTAGGAAACGTGTGGCTCTTACGTTGTGCGAGATAAACGAGGAAGCATGCTCATTCCGCGCGCTAGAGGGCAGGTTAGTGAAATGACTCTTTGTCTGTTTGTTGCGATAAAACATTTCAATTATCGACTGCTAAGCAGTCATAGGGTGCTTCTTGGGAACTTCACTGCTTATATCCGTAGGACTAATATAAGTGATACTTTTACAGCGAAGCTGTATACCTCTACCGGCCAACGAAATGTTTGTGTCATTAGCGTTGTAAGCAAAAAACTCCCAACGAACAATTGAAGGCAAAACAGCATATCTCCTTTGACGTCAGGGATACAGCACACAACTCAGTATCTGTTTTAATAAAGAAAACCACGAAGTAATTACCACAACACAAGCATCAAATGGTTGTGTTGGCGGAAGTTTGGCGGAAAATTTTCAGCAAAATTTAGCAGGCAAGTTTTTTCTGTGGGGACAATATTCCGCCAGTTTTTTCTCCTAAATTTAGCGGGGAACTTTCCCCACCGAATTTAGCGGTCAATTTTTTCCGCTAAATTTAGTGAGGAAATGTTCCCGCTAAACTTAGCGGGAAACCTTTTCCGCCAAATCGAGCGGGAAAATCCGCACAATTTAGCGGGCTAATTTACCGGGAAATTGTCCCACAATTTTGCAGTAAATTCCCTTCCTTACCCAAACCTTTTCTCCACACCCTTCCCTCCTCCCCCTCAAGAGCTGCGCCGTAGTTCGGCATTACAGAGAATTGTAAAAGCATTTCATTTTTTTTTAATTCCTGCATATAGCTTCACTTCAGCAGGCAATATAAGTTCATGGTATTCTGCCATGAGGCTAGTGAAAGTGCAGAAAATAAAACAATGCGTAACGTTTCAACACCACCAGCTCCAACGTTGCTTTCAGCACTATCAGAGTGGCGAGAACCAGGAAATTAACAAAAAATTGAACGAGGAAACTTAAGACGGCTTACCTAATTATGATTACTGCTGTTATTATTCACGAGATAAATTATTCTTATTTTTTAAAGTATAATCCCTAGTAAAAAAAAATCATTTGTATGAGAAATTTCTTATGTCCAATAAACACATATGAATCATACAAGATATCTAAAAACAAATAAGGACATATAAGAACCATATAAGAATTATATGAGAACTATATAAGACTTATATAAGATATATAAGAACACCATAAGAAACTTATAAGAAACTCCCCACTAGTTTCCTATATGGTGCTTGTATGTTCTCATATAGCTTATATAGTTCTTATAAAGCTCTTATATGGTTCTCATACGGTTCTTATATGTTCTTATATATCTTGTATGATTCATATGTGTTTATTGGACACAGAAATTTCTCATACGAATGAGAATTTTCAATAGGGATATAATCATTTCTGAGCGTTACTCTTTTCACCTCCTTACTCCTTGGTTTCCGGGCTTACAACTATACTTAATCAACAGACTACGAGCTAAACCTGCTGCGATATGGTGCGAAAAACTCGCCTCTGCGTGACGTGCTTGGCGCACTGATAAGTACGACGGAGCAAATATATCACGTGGTTTCTAACAGGCTCTTAATTGGACGTGGCGGCCTGTAGCAGTGGGATTTAGTCCATTGTAGGATAAGACAAAACATAAATGTTTGTGAGAAAAAAATCTATTGTTACCGAGTTGTACGAAAGGAAGTCAGTCTCTTTGTCTGGACAGTATACGTAGGTGTTTGTTCGTTTCGAACTGTGTTGTCTAAAGTCTGAGATCTGTACAAAAGCCTTTCAGTCTAAGGTTTGATGGTTAATGTAGCATCTGCGTTTCTATTAACCACTTAGAAAGTTTACCCCTGTCTCCTCAGAGGAACGTATAACAGGTGCAGAACACCTTTACACTGTGGTGCACGCAAGGCAACCAAAACCAGATAATGTGCAACGTAAGCTGTGCCAAACAATTGAGCTCTTCGGGTCGTCCATGATAAGTGGTTTGCGTTCCACAGTAATTGAGAATATTAATAGTTTGTGATCTGGTTATTCTGATTCACAAATGGACGGTGCAAATGGTTTGTTTTCAAACCGATAGAAAAATTGTAAAGAATCTTTGTGTTCTCAATGTTGCAAGCTTTGCTTGAACCCTGTTCTGCGATGTTCCAAATGAAATGACACTAAGTTGCCGAAGTAACCGATTATTTATTTATTTCTTTATTTATTTATTTATTTATTTATTTATTTATTTATTTATTCAATAATGCAACCTCATTGAGGTTTTAGCAGGGTGGACCACTGTGGTACAACAGAATACACCAATATTCACGAAAAAGTACATGACAATACAGAGGCACGCTGCAAACTATGTCCCGATCACCAGGCCGTTTCGCACAAGTCATTGCGATACACTTAGAGAAAAAATTTCAAAACGCCATTCAGTAGTTGAAAATATAGATTTCTATCACACTAACAAAAGGAAAAACAAACAGGTATAAAAGCCATATTCATCCGTGCCCTTAGTGACATGACCGCCTATCAATGGCCAAAAAGGGAAAGGAAAGAAAGTAAGCATGCGATCGTCATCAACACAAAACACTTCAAAAACCTTATTTGCTTTATTGTAAGCTCGGGGAGATAAATGTGATGCTTATCTTTTATTCTTAGTCTGCTTTATCAAGTTGTGATAGGAAGGTCCCCAGAGAATCACTGCCTACAACTTCTGGGCCGAGGCAGTTCCATTCACGAATTGACCTCGGAAAGTATGATTGCGCGAAAACGTCGTTATGGCAGGAATATTCTTTCAATGAAAGCGAATGCGAGCGTCTTGTAACGCGCGGTTGGAAATTTACCTTTTTAAGCAACGGTAAATTACTGTTCCTTTCATGTGATCATGTGATATGATCGAATAACTTTAACCAAGAGCAATTGCTATGGCAATTGATGACTTTTTTGAGTAACATGTACAAGCCTGTTTCGAACCGAGTGAAGATCCGCTTGGGGGGGGGGGGGGGGGGGGGGGTTCTTTTATCAATACGCGAAAGGCAAAATATTATAACCGAGGAAAATTTATTTCGGGCGCCAAACGTTTCCACTGAAATGCAAACAGAATCTTACGGTAGATTCTCACAAGATATGCCTACAAAACACGCAAAAGGTTGGCAGTACTCTTCCCCCAACTTTGTTTTTTCTGCTGTTCTTCTGTTTCAGAAATTATACTAAAACAATTGCAATTTGTGTTCTTGATATCGTTTGTAAACCATATTAACTTTTTGAATCCAGCTAAAAAACAAACAAAAAGCTTATGGTTCATAAAAACAGCAAAAGAAAAGAAGATGCAGAATACTGGGTTTGTCTGCGAATAAGAATGGCATTACGTTCTGGTCATTTCTTAAATACAGTTGGTATCGGGGTTTGCTCCAAGCAAGTGTACTGTAGTAATAATAGCAACACTTTGTTTTTTAATCGCTATAGTTTATAACCACTCCTCTCTCTCATGACTTAGGCCCTGAGGGTATATTAAGTAATAGATCAGTGATAATGATGTAGTATTCAATTTTGGGCATGATGGTCCATAGGCAGGACACAGGGCTTTTTGAAAAAAAAACCTAATAAATAATATTAATAATAATAATCTTTATTCATATTTTGTATACATCGAAATCACTGCATATCGCATCTGGATTCTTAGCCAGCAAGGCTAGTTCTGGATCCATACAAATGTTCCAATATAAGGCATGCGGTTCGATCCTGGCACTCGTGATGTGCCTCACAAAATAAAAATGCATGTTTTACAACATTTCCAAATAATGCTTTTTCCAGTCAGTGAAAATGTTTTACTTCCTTTTATTTGTGCTTAATGAGTTCCAAAGTTTTGTACCTACATACTGTATTAGACGTTGACCATAAGTATTGCTATAGGGCGGAGTATTGAAGTTATCTATAACAACATTCCTCGTGACTCTACCTGATTGTACAAATATACGTGATGGGAGTGGTATATTATTTAATACAATATTATGCACCAGAATTACAGTTCTATAGTCACTTAAAAGAAGAAATGGCATTATTTGTTGTTCTTGAAATAAGGGAGCTGAATGGGCGTTGTAACTTGCATATTCTAGTATTCTCAAAGCCCGCTTTTGAAGCCTTACTATCGGTTGTATACAGCTTTGGTATGTAAAACCCCACGATACTACACAATATTGTAAGCGACTATGAAAAATACTCAAATAAATCAATCTTAAAGTTTTAGAATTAAAGTATTGTCTGGCTTTAAGTAACGTGTAAACCGAATAGCCCAGTTTTTACATAATGTTTCGATGTGCGGTTTCCAGTTGAAGCAAGAGTCAAGAATGACTCCTAGATATTTAATATGTTCTACCTTTTGAATGGACTTATTACCCATTTGTATATTTTGCGCCTCTGTTGGAGTGACCTTATGTGGGGAAGCAAACACTATATAATTTGTTTTTTTGGTAGTTTAAAGTAAACTTATTATTCAAAAACCAACTCTCCATCTGTTTAAGGTTTTGATTAATCTTCCCATCCAGTTTACCCCAGGAGTTACCAGATGCCAGAAATACTGTATCGTCCGCATACATTGTTACGTTTAATTTTCCAACTGCTTCAGGTAAGTCATTTATATATATAGAGAGAAAAGAATCGGCCCCAGTACAGATCCTTGTGGTACTCCTGTGAGCACCATCTTATTGGTAGAGTATTGATCCCCGATGTTGACTTGTTGCGAGCGCGACGATAAATAACTCTTGAAAAAGTTAAAAAAAAAAGAACGCGGAAACCATATTTTTTTCAATTTAGTAATTAGTTTTTCGTGATTAACCGTGTCAAAGGCCTTTTTTATATCTAAAAAAATGCCAACTACTATTGGATTCTTATTTAAAGCTGTGTTAATAAATTAACTTACATTTAAGACCGCAGTACTAGTAGATCTATCTTTTTGGAATCCGTGCTGTTCTTCTGTTATAATTTTATTTCGAGTCAAGAAATCAACCATTCTAGCTGCTATTAGCTTTTCGAAAATGGTATTGATAGTGTTTAGTACTGAAATTGGTCGATATTTTGATAGTTCATTTACGTCCCCATCCTTGTATATATAGGTATGACTCTTGCTATTTTCAGGAGTCCCACTATAAAACGCATGGTTGAATATTTTTTCGAGATGTTTACTAAGAATATTAATGTTGTCCTTAATCATTTTTATAGATTGTGGTCGGTTTGCCTTGCTGCATACCCGACCCGGAGGAATAACACGGAGCGAAACTCACGCACGCGAAACGGACCTTCCCACCTGCTGGCGAGGGAGGCTGCGAAGCCTCGAGCGGCGTCACTCAGTGGGTGAGTACGCCGGAGCACAATATCTCCCACCTCAAACTGCAAGTCACGTCGCCCCCGGTTGTACTGTTCAGCCTGCTGTACCCGGGCGACGTCTAGATTTTCTCTGGCCTCTCGAAGGTTATCGGAGAAACGCTTTCGCAGGTCCTCTGCGAACTTCACGTAGGGGCGAGGCCTTCCTCCAGACTCTGTAGAAAGGAGGCTGTTAGAAAGCGGGAATGCGAGCTCCTTGCCGAAATTTAATTGGGCAGGAGTGAGACCCGCTGACCGATTAGTGGTTGTACGGGTTGCGAATGCCAGCTCGGGCAGTTTCGCGTCCCAGTCCTTGTGGCGCTCGGTGTAGGCCACTAGCATCATCTTAAGGTTTCGATTTACCCTTTCCGTGATGTTTGCTTGCGGGTGGTACGGGGAAGTTCTTTTGTGCTTGATTCCCAGTACCGCGCATGCGTCCACAAACACCTTACTCGTGAGATAGGAGGCATTATCGCTTACAAGCTGTGCAGGAAAGCCAAACCTAGCGAATGTTTCGAGTAGACACTCCCAGATTTTTTGCGAATCTAGCTTCCGCAAAGGGAATAACTCGACCCACTTCGTGAAGTGGTCGGTTACCACGAATAAGTACTGACTACCCCGGGTACTACGTGGGAAGGGGCCCATGACGTCACAGCAACAAATCTGCCAAGGGCTCTCACTCGCGATTGGTTGCATGAGACCGGGGGGCTGGCCACCACGTGGTTTTTGCCTTCCGGCACACCGAGCAGCTACGAGCGTATCGGAGCACATCCTGCCTCATGCCTGGCCAGGTAGCAATTTGGGATAACTTTTCGTAAGTCTTGCTCCCACTGCTGTGCCCTGCCAAGGCAGAGTCATGCATGTATCGGATGAAAAGCTTACGTAGCTTGCGGGGTATCACGGTCCGGAATGCCGAGCCATCCGGATCGTCGTCGGCCTGGGGGATATAGCGCAGCATGAGGCCGTCGTCGCTCATTAAGTAGGAGTCGAACTCCTCGTCACTTGGGCGGTCGACTGGACCTCTTGCTGCCAGCCAAGCGGACACGCGTTGGCAGAGCCCGTCATCCAGCTGCGCCTTGCGAAGCTCCTCGCGGCTCACCAATGTACCCCACCGTGAATATGGGGATCCTCGTGTCGTGGCCGCGACGGTCACCAAGCCATGGGTATCCTGCGAGTGTTCCTCGGGAAGTGGAGCACGAGAAAGCGCATCAGCAACTTTGTTAGTTGACCCCGGGCGGTACACAATGGAGTAGTCGTACTGTTGTAGCGTAAGCGCCCAACGAGCAAGACGTCCAGCTGGATTCTTAAGCCCCCTTAGCCATAATAGCGCTAAGTGATCAGATTGAATCTGGAACGTTGCGCCATCTAGGTACATATCGAAGCGCTTCAAAGCATGAATAATGGCGAGACATTCACGTTCTGCGACACTGTAGTTGCGCTCGGCTGGAGTTAGCGTGTGGCTCGTGAAAGCAACTGGCCGAAGCACACCGCCATACTCCTGCAGCAAGACAGCACCCAGGCCACAGTCGCTTGCATCTGTCTGCAGAACGAACGGCTTGTTCAAGTCTGGGAGCTGTAAACAAGCGTTGTCAGTCACGGCTCTTGAAAGGGCTGCGAATGCGCATTGTTGTTCGGCCCAACACCACTTGACGCCTTTTTTTAGAAGGTGATTGAGCGGTTGCGATATCTCGGAACAGTGTGGAATGAAATCCCTGTAGAACGCAATCATTCCGAGGTATCTTTCTAGGCTCTTTACGTCATGTGGGCTTGGGTATTCCGTTAGCGCGCGCAACTTATCTTCGTTGGGGCGGAGCGTGCCGTTATCCACAACGAATCCAAGGAGGTTAATCTTGGGCGCGGCTAACTGAACCTTTCCGGGATGAATCGTGAGCCCAGCATTACGCATTCGCTCAAGTACAATGCGAAGGTGCTCGACATGCTCTTCGATAGTTCTCGAGAAAACAACCACGTCATCCATGTATGCCATGGCAAATTCGTACTTCGAGTTCCCAAGTACAACATCCATCAGGCGTTGAAAACTGGCTGGTGAGTTAGACAAGCCAAACGGCAGTCGGGTGAACTCGAACAACCCTCTGTGGCAGATGAAAGCCGTTTTTGGAACGTCTGATGGGTGAATCTCGATCTGAAGGAACCCGCGACTGCAATCCAGCGTTGTAAACACGGTCGCGTTACCGAGCGCGTACATCACGGAGGAAATGCTGGGGAAAGGGTAGCTGTCTCGTACAGACACATCGTTAAGCCGCCTGTAATCCACACAGAGTCTGGCTGTTCCGTCTTTTTTCGGGGCGAGAACAACGGGGAATGCCCAGGGGCTCTTCGACTCACGTACTGAACCGATGTCGATCATTTCCTCGAGCGCCGCATCAAGGAGTGCCCTTTTGTGGACGCTGATCGGTCGAGGGTTGCACCTCCGAGGCGGCGCGTCACCGGTTTCAATAAGGTGCAGCAGAATGCCAGTCTTTCCAGGTGTTTCCGTGAACATCGGTGAGAAAGACTCCAGGACGGCTTGCAGCTCCTGCTTCTGCTGGCTGCTTGCGGGGCACTTTCGCAACGATTCTCGAACGCCGGCAGGCAAGACGTCTGGCACCGTGGTGAAGTGGGCTGCAGTGGTCGAGTTAGGGATGCAGTCCTCCCTTTTGGCAAACGGAGTCAGCTCCGGTTGTTGTCCCAGCCGGTATCCACCACCAGAAAAGTCGAGTGTCATGCTTTCGCCTGTAATGAAATCTCGGCCCAAGATCACAGGTACCACAAGTCCTGGCATATAAAGAAATCGCTGACGTCGCTTCTTTCCATTAAACCGAATCTGCAGCCTCACGGCTCCTCCAGCTGTTATCGCTGTACCAGAAGCTAGCTGCAAACGGGTTCTGCACTCCCGGAGGCTTATCTTTTTTGCTTTGCAGAGTTCGAAAACGAAATCCCCTATGAGCGAGATCGCGGCCCCAGAATCCAAAAGTGCGGCAATGGGAAAATCGAGCAGTGATATTGTCATGCGCGGTTCAATGATGTTAGGCTCGGGCTGGATTCGACATACCGATGGAATCTGTGCCGCGGCCTGACCGCTCCCAGGGACTGCACCGGCCGTCGGCGAGTGGCTGTCTGGTTTCAGCGTCGCCGGCCGTAGTAGTTTCCCTGGTTGTTTTGGTTCCGGCCCTTTGCCGCCGTCTCGTGCCACCTCTTGTTTGTAGTGTCCAGAAGCCTTGGACACTGCTTTCGGTGATGGCCGGGTTGCTCGCACTCGTAGCAGCTGTTTGACGACAGTTGCCTGCTTAGGCCACCTGCACCGAGGTGCCCGAAGCACTGCCTCCAGTGATCGGATAAGGAACCACTATGGGAGGGCCTCCACCAGGCTTGCGACTGGCTGTTGTGGGGAGGGCTTGTTCCGTTGCGGCGGGAGTCAATGCTGCTGGGCTGCGGGTTTGCGACCGCACCGTGCCAGTTTTCGCCAGCACTTGCAGGAGCAGACTGATGAAGATGGTTCGCTTGAGTGGTGATCTCCGTTGGGCCCCAGCTTACGATAGGGCGCGGCCAACGACCTCCCACCTGTCGTGGCGACCCCCGCCCGAAATCCTCACGGGCCTCGCTGTGACATCCGGGGACCTCTCGGGGAGAGTTAGGCGAACATACGCTTATCCCGCACGGGATATCACCATGCATGCCACGCCAACTCTCCTGGTTGACGTGGTGGGGAAGGGAGGTTTCGTTCAGACAGTCCACTTGCGTAGAGGCCTCGGGGCCCCGCCATGCGCATGCCGGTTCGAGCCCGTACTTGGCTGGTGGCGGCGGCACGTAGTTCCGCTCGGCATGAAGAGCTTCCTCGATGAGGCGGGCGCCCCGGGCTAGCTCTTCAAGGGCCTCAAAGGTGCGGTTGATCAGGTCGACGTGGTACCTTGGGTGACACTGTCTTCTGACCCGAGCTACTTTGTCTGACTCCGGTGACTTCGGGTCCGCCCTCTTGAAGAGCTCTTGCATGACCCGAACGTACCGGACCAGACTTTCATCCGGGTGCTGCGTCCTTGCCTCGAGCTCTCGGAGAATCTGCGTCGCGTAGCCTGCAGGCAGGAACTCTTCGCGAAGCCGTGTCTGGAAGTCCGCCAGGCTGGTGAAGGGGGCCTGTGACCCCAACCACCACCTGGCGCTGGCTTGCAACGCCAGCGGGACAATCCGCTCCACGATGAAGGCTTCCGAGGCACCGGAGGCAAGGTGGTACGTCTGCAGCTCGCTCAGGAAGTCTGCCACGGACTTGACGTCGTCATACCCCATGTAGACCGGAACAGTCAAGTGTAGTCGGGGCTCTCGTGGTGGGGTCTCCTGCTGGCCAGGCGTGTGGGCCAGGCGCTTCATCACGGAGTCGCACATCTCCGTGACCTTCGTGAGCAGGTTCATTTGTGCCGCGGCGGCCATCGCGGCTTCCTGCTCCAGTTTGAGCATGCCTGCGAGTACAAAAAAAGAAACGCCCCCAAAAACCCAACACAAGCGCAAAACGATTGCCGCGGTCACAAAAACAGTCAAAAACACGCCAATACGACAAACGCGGACGTGACGGAAGCACGGAACGACGATAGGAAACACGCGGTATGGGAAAAAAGCTTACCGAAAGAAGAAACCAAGCCCCGTGAAATTCCTGCGAGTGGGTAGCATACCACGGTTGGGCGCCATTGTGGTCGGTTTGCCTTGCTGCATACCCGACCCGGAGGAATAACACGGAGCCAACGGTTTCAACAACAAGAAACTACATTTAATTGGACATGGACAAGACGATTAACATTGCTACCGGCGCTGCCGGAGTCCAGGCAGCGACTCTCCGTGCGCCGCGTCTGATCTGCCTTATCAAGGCGGCGCATCCGATGTGCGCGTGGCTGGCGTGACGTCGCCTCCACGCGGGAAAAGTTCGGCTTGAGCCTCGCAGTCGGGCAACTTGGCTTGGGAGCCGCCAGGGTGCCCACAAGATATACCATCATTCCCAAGCGTCTTATCCCCCGGTATTCCTTTTACCATTGATATGATCTCCTCGCTTGTTATATCATAAAAACTGAAAGAGTTCGTAACTGAGGTAGAAGGCTGGCTTACCTACAGTGCAAAAGTATTCAGTAAATTTATTCGCAACGTCATATTGATTTTGAAAGCCAGTAATCACAAGATCCGGTAGCCTTGGACTTTGTACAGTAGGTTTAATGACAGAATTAATAATTGACCACACCTTCTTTATAAAATTTCCACATTCCGTGATCTCACAACAATAGTATTTTTTTTTCCGTCACCGTATGTGCGCAGTTACCATATTTCGGTACACTTTAAATTGGTTATGGTAATATGCATTATTTCTGTGTTTCATTTTCCTATAAAAATGGTCTTTTGTTTTAACTATTTGCAATATACTTCTTGTCATCCATGGGCAGATTGGTTCACTATAGTAGCCCTTGCGTACAAAAATCGAGCACCGTCGAGGCTGGTCGCGCGAAGATATGAGAATCTTTTATGTCGAAAACCAAAACTTGTGAGCCGAAAAGCCCTCTTCTACACGTACACTTTATTTTTTTGGGCTATAGTCCGTGGACTATACGTGTTTAAAACTTGAAATTTTAGGCTGTGCGGTCTATCTAAGCGTGCGGACTATAAAGGAATTTCGTTTTTCAAGACCGTTCATTTTGATGAGAAGTAACTTTTTTTGTAGATGAAAGAGTACGTTATTAATGATTTATGTATATTACAAACTTCTTCGTGAGCTAAGAAAGCAGACATTTGTCAAGGTGTGCCGTGTATGAAAAGATTTTCCTGCCGACAATGCACGGCATGCGGGCTATGCATCGGGTGCAGACTATCTAAGCAAAAACATTTTTTCGGCCTAAATTCGCGTCTGCGGACTATTCGCAACTTTCATGACCTATAGGGGGCGCGCCAGTTCCCATCAAAATGGCTGTTATCTGTATGATTGTCGTAGAATAATAGTGCGAGGCTGGGTCTGCGACGCGTGATGAATTATAGATTTGCTATATAGGAGCTCTATTAGAGCCTTACTTTATTTTTCCACTTCAGGAAGGTGTTAGCAGGCACATTTATTTTGAAGTCAATCATCCAGGAGCTAGGGAGCATGATTTTCACAACGCGGTACCACCATTGCTTAAAGTTCCGAATACACCATATGCGCATTATAGCCCGGAAAACACGGTAGTTGCATTTCTCAAGTAAAAATACATCTCCACTGAAAATTGCCTTTTTTACATTCGCGGTTGGTAACAAGTTATTTATCGGGTTGATACACCTGCTCTTCCCTCCTGCACATTGAATAATTCATTCTACCGTAAGTTTGTGCAAAATTTAACAGTCTACTTCGAACTTGCGCTTTGATTACTTTGATTAATTATCACACGGTCTCGTTATAATTATACCAGTTGTGTTGGTTTTTTTACAGGGCGGATATCTTTAATTTCTTTATCTACCGAACAGCTATATTTTCTAGAAATATCGTACGCTTTCTGCTTTTACAGAAATTCTTATTTTTTAATCTGTGTTAATGCAGAAAAATTTTTTTTAGACCCCGGATTGCTATTTCTTTGACAATGAATGTGTATATGTCTAAATTTAACAAAATTGTTAATTTATTTCACCAGAAATTTTCTGGATATTACCTACTATATTACAAATATTTTTATTGTGTAATTAAGCATTTGGTATTTCCAACATAATTTGAATTTTTGTTTACATTAGCGTATATCACATTGCTCTACGAAGCATATGATATCGTCTAAAGTACTTTTGAAAAGTCTGTATTTCCGTATTAGCATTTCTGCACCCAGAAATCTTGTTTAAAGCTTATATTACCCAAACTTATTCGGTTTTTATATATTGCTCATTCCGAATTCTCTTGACTATCATCCCCCATGTTTAAAAGTAAAAATATTACGTGGTGCGAATTATCTGCGGGGCAGACTCCTCAAGGATTTCTTTTTTCTATATCGTTCATTATGGGCAGGCGTCCCAGAGTTTGTGAATGACATGGTATGTTAATGATAATTTTGTGCAATACGAGCTCTTTTGTGTGCAAATGAGGCAGGCACTTAAAGAGGTGCGCTGAATATGATATCTTGACGTATACGGTCTAGGTACCGAGTGCAGGCAGAGTACACATCGGGAATCGACAGAACTCCAGCTGCAGACTAGGCTTGCAAGTAATCCGTTACAAGTAACGGGATTACTTGTAATTAATTAATTTTCTCGTAATTTAGTTATTTCTGCGTTACATTTTTCATAATGTAGTTTTAACATAATCCCTTTTTTTCAGTATAACGAAATTACAGAGATTACTCGTTACAATTCTTCCGTCCCGTCGAAAGGGGGGATCCAGTGTAAGAAGGACGATGCAATGGCCTTCGCGCTTTTAGCACGGTGACACAAGGTGGGGAAGGGGTTCGCTAGATGGGAGGTTGCTGGCGACGTAAGAAAAGGAATTCACTGAAAGCACGACAGCCAAGCCAGAGCTTGTTTCGGGACTAGTTCATACGGTCAACCAGGCTGGGAAGATTCGACTGTCAATGTGCAGGCAACAGGTACTTATTTCTTCGAAAACGAACGGACTGCGTCGAGCGCACAAAAAAGCAGAACACAAATGGCCCATAAAGCCGTCTCGTGGGGTTCGCGGGGAGTAGGACCGTGGACACCGTGACCGTGGTGCAGTCTCCGGCAATACGAAAGACCCACTGGGAGCGCGTGGCCGAGGCGGTGGCTAGCGGGGCCCTGCGAGCGCTCCGGGCAATTCCATTCTGCTTCGAGGGGAGGACGCTCACTCGGGAACAGCACAACCTGATAAGCGCGTTTCGCTTTAGCTGAGCCCGAGTGAGCGTCCTTTCCTCGAAACAGACTGTAATTGCCCGGAGCGCTCGCAGCGCCCCCGCCATCCACCGCCTCGGCCACGCGCTCTCAGTGGGTCTTTCATATTGCCGGAGAGTACATGTGTCAACTCCCTCCCTCCCCCCTCTTCCTTCTATCCATATGCCACCTGCGCCTTATCCCCCCCAAAAGCAGTCAGCGTTTTCTGGTTTTTTTGTCGTTGTCACACGGAACAGGCCTTTGGTTGTCATTGTTTCTCCCTGCACGCACCCAGCCTAGAAACAGAAAAACCTCTAACGAGACTTCGACCCTGTTCATACTTGACAGTGCTTTGAAAGCTAAAAACTGGCTGGACCAATCATGCTATGTAGCTTCTGCCACTTGACTTCACACTGGCGGATGCGTAAGGCAAAAACATGAGGGGTGCGATGGCAGCAGTTCATTGAAAGAAAAAATTTAGCATCAATCCCGCTGTCAGTTTAAGACTAACTTTCGACAGCAGGCAAGAAACTGGCCAGGGAGCACAACCAAAACGGCTTAGGACTTCGAAGCTGAATCCATATTCTTAGAGACTAGAATGCTAGTTTCTCCGTCAATGGAGTGTGCTTGCGGGAACTTGGACCAAACTTTTAGGCAAGGGGAACACAGCCTGAGTTTTTTGAGAATAAACCGTGACTGAATTGGACAGGAGTTCAGACAGCGCGAGGCGGTTGTAAACGCGTGAGACGTGGAAGCCTGCTCTCCACAGAAAATGTTTTTTTTTTTTAATTATTTTACACGGCAAAATCAGTTCAGCTGAAATATTGTGCATTAATATTTCGCGTCAAGTTTTGTTTGGTCAAGAAAAACCAACGTGAGTGCCGCAGCTTGGACTCACAGCCAGTCAGTTTTAACGGGTGAACCAGCCCCTATTTAAGCAACATGTGGCAACCACAAAACGAGAATTCAGCTGAGACACTTAAGACTGCTTACGTGTGGAAATGCCGAAGCATTATAGTTCCTTTGGTGAAATGTTTTCGATTAATGTATTTCACATGCATTAAAGTTATTTCTGCTGATTCGGTGTGTGTGTTTGCGCATACGTGGCCGCAAACAGGAAATGCTCGGACCATTTTGCTGCCACACCTTTAGACAGCCAGATGGCTGCGATGTGACGTGTGCAATGACCCCCGTACTAGGCACACCTTTAGTCAGCCAGAACCGTGGAGCCGCCGTGGTGCGGAGCATTCTGTTTCCGGCACTTACCGAGTACGGACGCACGAATGGCTGGCTCCGTGGGAGCTGTGATAACGGCCTTATCCGGCCGTGCTTTTGAAACATCTGATGTTCCTCAGGATTATCGTATTGTACTGCCAACCCTGCCAACAGGTATCATCATCCACAACAGCATTTTACTGCACAACGATGTCTCGGGAGGCCCTACAAGATTGGCGACTTCAAACCAGGGCTTCAGAGTGTCGGGGTCTTGCAAGACCTCAAGGCATTTGGTTTCTGCAAAATGAACCATGTTTGGGTGCTACCTTCCGCTCACTGGCGTCCGAGCAGATCTAGGACGCAAATGAACTGCTGTTCAAGGGTAAGAGGTGCCTCGTGCTGAATCCCAACAAGGCTGAGGTACATTTAAAACTGCAATGGATGCCGTGTGACGTCCCTGATGACGGAATCCGGAGGGCTCTTGACCCTTACGGGACCGTTTAAGGTGTTGTTCGAGAAAAGTGGCATGAAGACAGTTTCCAAGGCGTGGAGTCCACTACTAGCGCGGTTCGTCTGAAGCTCAAGGACAGCGCGACTTTAGAAAGGCTGCCACACCAACTGCACATGCCGCATGGCTTAGTTCTAGTCACCGCTCCGGGGCGCGCACCGATGGGCTTGTGTTGCCGAAGGACAGGAGACGTGCGACGTGAGTGAGTGGAAAGTGCCCCGCTGCGAACTGTGTCGGCGCTTTGATGACCAAAAAGCACGGCTGCGTCAGGAGCAACCCTAAAGGAAAGGATGAATTCGGAGACATCATGAATGAGGAGGAAACTGATGTCGCGGCAGGTGGCAGCTTGCGGGCCAGTAGCAACACTGACGTGTCGTGCCCCTTGGAAGCGGCAGCTGCATTGGACATCAGACCCCCTTCGCGTGTCACTCCCTCAGCCCACCCGGTGTTTACCTCTCCTGCAAAGGAAGACACCACGAACAGCAGTAAAGAAAGCGCATCTTCGAAGACTCCTTCGAACCGCCAGGAGGACCGCCCCACCGACCAAGGCCAGAGCACTGATGTCAAGCCGATGTAAGCTGCGCCGACAGACACTGGCCTGGCTTTCCCAGAATCACTGAACTCTGAAGACTGGGCTAGCACGGACGAACACGGACAAGGGCTACCGGACCAGCGCCTTAAATGGAAACCCGTCAGCCAGCGGAATTTCGATACGACCCAAATGCCCGGATCTCGCCTGAATTTCGTCGGCAAAAGGACTTTCCGTAGGGTCTTGCATGCAGTGCGATGCTTTGTGGCGTATTCCTTTTTGTCTCATGAATAACCTTCTTGCTATGAGTATAGCCAGAGAAGTGATCGCCTTAACCTGTAGTGTTCTGTTTAAAAATAGTAACTTTCAATTGCGGTAGCTTAGTTGCTCAAAGGAGACAACATTGATTACTGAACATCCTCTTAGCAGAAAGAGTTCCCGTCGCACTGCTGCAAGAAAGGAAATTAACCACTCAGCAGGTTAATCAGGCACTCCGATTTTCGAAAAGCCACTTTGAATTCCGTTATTTGAACGCAATTTCACACACTGCGGGGACAGCCGTACTAATTAAAAAGAAAACCGGTATCACACTATTTCATGAATGGGACACGGACCGGAGTGGAAGAATTTTGCGATGTAGACGTGCTATACAATAATGAAGCAATTCGGATAGTCACAGCGCATGCGCCCAACCAATCGGCAGAAAGAATTTTTTTTAATACGATCCGACAATATATTAGCATATTAGCATACACACTAAGGGGGGGGGGGGGAGGGGTAATTTCAACTGCGTGACTCGGGCTAAGTATTCGTCCACAGGACCTCGTCTAGACTCTAGCATAGCATATCTTAAGCAGCTACTCTAAGATTTCGATTTACAAGACATAACTCAATGTGTACAAGCACCATCTCCCGTATACACTCATTGGCAAGGGGAATGTCACTGGCGACTCGATCACATTTATGCTTAAGTTGCTTTGCGGCAAATACGGTAACCGATAACGTTGTACCTGTAGCTTTTTCAGATCACGCTGTCGTTGTGGATCAGATAGGGAAGGCAGAAAAAAAAAAGTGAAAGCCGTTTACAACTCCCTGTAACGCCGAATTGGAGCGCAGCTTTTGAGAAGGAGGGAAGGGTACTGATGCGAGGGTAGACCCCTCCTCTTCCTCTTCCTTCTCCTCCTCCTCCCCTCATTCTTGAATATGCTCCGGGGGGTCACCTGACATCGGGGGGAGGGAGTCACGTGACCTCGGGGGGGGGGGGGGGGCACGTGACCTCGGGGGGGGGGGGGGGGTCACGTGACTGCGGGGGAGGGGGTCACATGACCTCCGGGGGGGGGGGTCACGTGACTTGGGTGTCACGTGACCTCGGGGAGTCACGTGACCTCTGCGGTCAAGTGACGTAGGGGTCACCTGACCTTGGGGTGACCGTGGAGAGTCACGTGACCTCGCGGTTACGCCGACGCCGCTCAAGCCGGAAACGGGCGCCTAAGAGGTGCGCTCTAAAAAAAAGTGAAAGCCGTTTACAACTCCCTGTAATGCCGAATTAGAGCGCAGCTCTTCAGGAGGAGGAGGGAGGGGTACTGAAGGTCACGTGTTCTCGGGGGGCGGGGGGGGTCACGTGACCTCGGGGGGCGGGGGGTCACGGGACTCCCCGCCCCCCCCCCCCCGAGGTCACGTGACCTGAAAAGAAGGGATGACCACGGGGGGGGGGGTCACGTGACCCCCCAGAGAAATTTTTCCGCTAGATTTAGCGGGGAAACCTTTCTGCTAAATTTAGCGGGGAAATTGTTCCGCCAGATTAAGCCGGGAAATTTTTCCGCTAGATTTAGTGGGGGAATTGTTCCACTAGAGTTAGCGGGGAAATTTTTCCGCTAGATTTAGCGGGCAATTTACCCATAATGCACCGCGCAGTTACGCGGACGGCGACGCCGATGCCGACGCCGCTCAAGCTGGAAACGGGCGCCTAAGAACTGCGCTCTAAAAGGAAAACCGCGATTTATTCCGGAAAACGTGGAAACTAAACAAAAGCGCACTTGAGGAGGAGGAGCTGCGACAAGAGTTAAGAAGGCTTTGTCACAGATAAAGCGAACCGTCGCGAAGTGAACGCCGAGCACTGTGAGCTGGGCTAAAAGAAGAAGTAAAGATGTGCGCAACCGCCTTCTGCCAGCAAAAAAAAAAAAAAAAGAACATGGACAGGAAAGCCGCTAAATGAAATCTGATAACGACATTGCAAACTTTAATACAATAAGAGAATATAACGCCTGGCTTGTTTACGGCTGACATTCAAGAATGCAAGGCCCAACTGCTGGAACAACTAGAGGAAGGATATCGAGGGCAACGGTGAGGTCAAGCTTACGCACGCTCGAACGGTCAGAAGACCCCTCGAAGATATTTAAAACCAGCGAACGCGAGGGCGCGTGTCGCAACAACATCAATGAGCTTAAGAGCGAAGAAAACATACTCTCGAAACCCGAAGAAATAGAAGTAGAGTTAGGCGCCTTTTTTAGTAAGATGTTTGGTGGACAAAAAACCCTGAACAGACGAGCAATGAAGGAAGTGCTGACAGTTACATGTACAAATTACTCAAAAAAGGTAGTTAAGTTAAGTTACTGAGTATCGACGCCAAAAGTAATTGGAGTAGAGTAGAAATTACGCATTTGTAATTGTAATTTAGTAAACTACTAACTACTGCAAAAAGTAGCGAGTTACTTTGAAGTTACTTTCGAAGTTACTTTTTATATTTTTGTGGTTGCACAATGAACAGCAGTTTTGATCCCTGAAAAACCCTGCCAGCCTAAAATAAATGCAGTCGTTTTATGGTTTCCGTTTTCACCAAAATAGTTTATTCGCTCGCAGAAGCAATTGAACTTCGAAGTTCTTATTGGAGAGTTTTCCCCTTTTTCTCCTAAAGACGTCCCCAGCCAAGCTGAAAAGACGTTCCACCGACGCACTGGATGGAACGGCAGCGTTGAATTTCAGAAACAGGCTGTGCAGGCTCGGGTACTTCAGGACGTCCTTCACATCTCTATCGTCTGACTGCAAGTAAAGCATGACGTCCTGGGCTTCTGAATCCCGCCTGCAGTGGCCCTCCTCGTTGAAGCTGAAGAAATCTTCAGGCTCTCCTGTCGCTGGGGGGTCTGAAGTTACGTGGTGTTCCCGCCGTGGCAGGCGAGAGACCTCAGTCTTCAGCAGCTGGATCACTCTGTCACGGTCAGCTTCCGGTACCCACTGCAGCTTAAAGCGCGGGATGAGGACAGCGCTTATCACCAGAGCGGTGTCGTTCATGGCACCTGCGAACCTGTAAAGAGGACAAAATATTTAACATGCTCGTCGGGCCAAAATGATGAAGATCACATAACTTCTAGCGCCACTATAGAAGTATCACCGGTTTACCTTTTTTCAATGCCGTCGGTAATTGCGCTTTTTAGCGGCCTACAATACTGGAGGCCGGATAGCGCCGCTAGTCTGCGTCTTGTTGCTGTTATTGTGGGCAGCAGGTACCCAAGATACATCTTGTCATCCGCTTGCAGTATGTCCAGCGCGTTGGCAATCGGCTTCATCACCTAGTCAGAACGACATATCACATTTGTTACAGTACATTTCAAAAAAGTACTGACAATAAACATACCTCGCAGAACTCGCTTATGAAATCTGCTTCTATTGGGCGACGAAGGATCGGAAGTTTCAGGCGCAGGCACAACTCCTCCAGTTTTTGCGGCTTCTCCTCCAATATACCTTACAGGCATCGCATCGCGTCGTACCGTGAATTCCAACGCGTGGCGTTAGGCACAACAAGATACCTGCGTCATTTAATTGATTCAGCAGCGTTAAATAAGAAAAACGCTCATTCGAATATACAGGTGTTTTTTTTAGACGATTCACATTTTTCTTATGAAGCCATGAAAGTTACACTAATGTTGTCTGTGTAGGTGAATTATACTGCTTGTGAGACATATTAGGGGGGGGGGGGGGAGATATGGAAAATAAACATATTCAGAAACTTGCTGAGCGTGATGAAAAACTCAATTGGTGAACTGAAGAAAAATATGGTGCTCTTTCCGCGCTCCGAAAATGGATCCAAATTCAACGAGTGCTAGTTTTAGCGCACCGCTCTGCTCCCCACACATTCGGACGTGTTCTTTTCTTTTTTAAGTTACCTATTTGAGTTTTTTTTTTTATCTCTTTTACTAATATAAAGTTAAATTACCATATTTTCGAATATTATTTTACTTATAGTAACAATTCGACCATATTATGTCCCCCTGGCCGCATAATTTACCAGCCCAGAACTCAACAGTGTAGATTTCACATCTGTCTATAAAAACTGTGACTCTCAGAAAAAACAAAAAAACAAACATCCTAGGATTTGCTCCCAGGGCAATTTGGTGAACACTCACCTTCCGCAGAGGTCATGAATTTCATCTGCCGCCAACGTTGATTGATTTTGCTTGGCCCAGAGGCTCTGGCACTTGCCGAAGCCCGACTGGCTTAAGGTTCGATATTCCTTGTCGTGGTCTGGTCTTTGGGCGTCGACACTTGCTACAAGGTTCAGCGTGTGCGCAGCGCACCTTTGATGTGGAGGCAAACGAAACGGCTGACCATTCTCCAGAACTGACGCCAAATCCACTATGTCTAACTCCTCACTCTCTTCGTCATGTTGACCATAATCTCTGTAAAAAGATACAAGCATTCAGTCCGTAATCAGTATAGCACATAGTGCACTATACAATTAAAAAGTACTGTACCGGAATGCCTTGAGGAAATTCGAGCCATTATCCGTGATCACCTTGACCACTTTGCTGTGCACCTTGTAATCTAGAAAAACTTCCTCTAGCTCCTCAGCAATCTTTTCATACGTCATGCTGCCTCTTTCTCTTCTGCAACACAGTGCCGCCGTCTTTCTCTCCAGTGTCAACGAATCGAGCCACAAGGCGGTGACCCCAAGGAACGCACTAAACATCAGTGGAAAGAAAAACCAGAAAAAGTATAAAATACTGACACCTGCGGATGTATACTTCGTGCGTTCTTTTTTCTTTTTTTTGTAAGAACTAACACATATTGTGACGTTTCGATGGACGAAAACACGTTCGGGAGCCTCTTCTACTACGCGACGAGTTTATACTTCGTTCCACCCGGCGTACTTTTTGCCTCTGCAGCCCACATCACTATTTGATGATGATGTAAATAAAATTGATTGATTGATTGATTGATTGATATATAATTACAGCGAACAGCCGGCGGGATGAAATTTAGTGACAATATATTTCCTTCTCTTGCCCTTGCGTTCGTTCAAAGTTGAAAAGAATAAAATCATATTTTGAGTGCCAACCGCACCGTTCAGTGGGATGCTTCATCAGGTCACAATACTTCCTGATAGGCGCCAAAAAAAGTCAAATTTGTTGTATGAAAGTTAAGACAGCGCTACGTCAGTGAAGCACGGCTACTAGCCTGCGGTCTTTCATTTGGACTACCCTGTAGTGATTAAAAGAACACATGCCGGTGCGAAGCTCATCTAGTTCGTCATCGTAACGGGCAGAGGGGAGGTTATAAACTCAGGATCCCCGAGATATGCCGCCCGCCAACGGTGACCTACGGGCCTGCACGGCCCGTAGGTCACCGTTGGGTTGCAAGGCCTGCACGGCCTTGCAACCCATCGTTGTTTTCTATTTCCAGTGAAGCTCTATTAATCACATATGCCGCGCGAAATTTCGATCCACGTGCTTCGAGCTGCAGTTTGTTAACACACTCGGTCACCGATCATCCACGTGTGCACTGAGGTGTATTAAACTGTTTAATACGCTGAGCGCTGCTAAACTTTTATTGTGTTCATTTTAAACGTTGCGTTTTATCCCTTCTCCTTTGGATATAGAAGCTCCACCGAGAAAAAGCAATGTAAACTGTTCGCCCGATTCTAGAAATGTCTTTCTTCTTCTGTTTCTATTTTTTTTAAATTTAATAATACAAGGGCAGCCTTTTTTTAAATCATATCTTTTCGCGCTCAAATAGTATAAAACAGCACCTACCGGTTGAAACTTTTCCAGCAATCGGCCGTGATTGCGATGTGCTCAGCTCTCCCCAACTCGTCCAGTAACCGCTGCTTGGTCTTGTCAGAGCGGGCAGCAATGCGTTCCATGAGCGCACGTCTCGTCAGTGGAGTCTTCGTCGGCGCAAGCCGTGTCACCATGTTGAGGAAGTCTTCGTGTTCGACGACGGAAAAAGGCTGCATCGCCCCGATTACAAAGTTTTCGACGACCTCCTCGTAGGATTTCTGGGTTAAAACTCCGGAACGAAAGGCATCCAGTTTCAGCTGCTTGGCCTCCCTTTCTGCTTCAGGCCTCGATCCAGAGTCATGGCATGCCGTTCGTTTGCGAATGCCGCTGTCCAGCTTCGAGAGTTGGGTAGGGTGCAGCGACTGCAATTTATGACATTGTGTCAAGTGAAGCACTCCCAATAGTCAGACAAAATATAACTTTACGTTTATGTTCATTAGCTAAAGAAGTTAGGCAGCACAAAATTTTCATTATCTGGCGAATTGTAACTACGATCATAGCCCGACCGTAAGAGCTACTTGCAGGTTTCAAGCTCAAAGGTAATATAATTTAAGCAGCGGTCAAAAGGTGTAGGCGTGAAATTAACTTCGTATTCTATTGTAGCTCCAATCACAAGCACTAGTCACAGCGTTCGTCTGTTGCCGTAAAATCAGATTTTCACACATAGCTCAAAACGAAGTAGAAATATAATAGAATGCAATTAAATGCAAAGGTGCAAGCGAGCTGGACAAGAATGATGAAAATAAAGAAATATAGCTCACCTTCATATGTTTCCTGAGGTTGGAATTTGACTTCTTGCATGCAGCCAGGACCTTGGTTTTCGGAAGACATAGTTTGCATTTCGCTTGAACAGAGGTTTCTGTCTCAGAAACAAACACAAAGAAGGGCCTGAAATTCGGCCAGGGTAAACGAGTGTCCGCATCTTCGGTGTTCATGACGAAACATGTGAGGTTTGCCTCGGCTAGAGGGTCTTTTACAACAAACTCTCCTCCTTTTTTTTTCTTTTTTTCTTCGGCAAGTTGAGAGTGTCATGATTGGTCCCTCTTTATTTTCACGACTTTCGAAGCGTACGCTGAGTGAGTGCACCTGACTTTCAAGGGATCAAGCCTCGAGCCACGACGATGAGACAATCCGGAAGACTGCACCTCTCGTTGCAGTGCTACATTACTGAAGAAAAAAAAAGTTTTGGTTTAACAGAAGATGAAACGAAGCATATTTCGCCGCTGACGCTGGGTCCAACAAAAGAATCTCCCAAGGGTGACTCACAATCTTCGCCGGCGCCTACGGTATCCTGACGCGCCTGACACGCCGTTCGTTCAATCGTTCAACAAAGAGGAGGTCTCCCTGGCGCGGAAGGTCGGAAGGACGCGAAGGATTTTGTAAACAAGCAGGTCGCCCGTACTGTGGCAGCTGGAAGTGGGAACGTGCTCCTATGTACGGATTATCCGTGTCTGCGTTTGCGTGCGGGAAGTCCGGCTTTGCAAGGGAGTATGCACTGACGAGGCGACCATGTGAACGGGTGTTAAGCTGCGAGGTCATTTCAGTGGCGCCCCCCGTGGCCCCCAAACCGTTTGAGTCAGAACTCACTAAAGGCAGACATGAAAACAACTCTCGGAGTGTCCTTGTCTTTCACCCCCCTCCATCCCCGTCTTTGCTCGCACGGTGCAGCTGGAGTGGCGGCGCCTGGGCGCATTACCGGATTAGGTCAATACCTTACCAAGGCTTGTTAAGCATCTCTGTCTGCGTTCGGGCGCGCCGGTGTTATGTTTTGGCTGCTCGGCGCCACCTTGGCCCAAGGACACCTGTGATGCAGTTTCTACGGCTGCCGAGTATAAGCGCGTGAAACGGAATGGGAGGGGGCCCCTTGTTCGGGAATGCTACTTTATCTGCCGACGTCTTATTTATTTCTGCGCTCAAACTTTTGCTACAAAAAAAAAAAAAAAAAAAAAAAAAAAAAAAAACGGTTTTGAAAGTAGTTAGTAATTTGAGTAGAAGTTACCAGAAAAACGTAGTTAAATTAAACTACTAATTACCCAAATAAAGTTGTAATTGGAAGTTACCAAGTTACTCGGAAAAGTAGTTAAACTACAGTAGTTTGAGTAGAGTAGTTGAACTACGTCCAAGTCTGAGTTATACCCAAGGTACCGGAGAAACTGAATTAGTGCTTTAATGGGCCCATCAGCGAGGTATAGGTACAAGGTGCAATGGCGGAACTGGCACCAAAGAAGTCGCCCGGGGCTGATGGACTTGGCGCAGCTTTCTACAAAATATTTTCATCGGAACTAGTCCCGGTTTTAACGAAAGTGTATGCGGATATATACAACCGAAAACTTCTCCCACCTTCAATGCGACAGGCGACAACGATACTAATTCCAAAACGGAAAAGCGAGGGGTCAATCCGAAGTAGCCAATACATTCGACCAATAAGCCTTCTGACAACGGATTATAAGACCCTAGCAAAAATTACAATAAACGCCTGGAAGTTGCATTCCATCTGATAGTTCGAAATCATCAAATGTATGGTTTTTAAGATAGGTCGATATTCACTAATCTGCATATAAAGAATATTATAGCGGAAACGGCAGAAGCGATAGGATGTCCCACGGCTGTCCTACAAATATATTTGAAAATATTTAAAAGTAAACATTTGACAGAGATCTGTCTGGTTGGGAGTAATTAATATTAAAAAAAATTCGAACACCAACCAAGCCCTTCTGTAGGGACCCAACGTTTCAAGGCCAATTCGGCCTCTTCTTCAGGGGCGACTACGGCTATGGCCGTTGAGGAGCAGTGTCCTTTTCTTTTTCTTCTACGTAGAAGACCAAACACACGCCGTAGAAGAAAAAGAAAAGGACACTGCTCCTCAACGGCCATAGCCGTAGTCGCCCCTGAAGAAGAGGCCGAATTGGTCTTGAAACGTTGGGTTCCTACAGAAGGGCTTGGTTGATGTTCGAATTTTTTAATATATTTGAAAATAGCGTTTGATAAAGTGTGTTACTCCTTTTTTTTATTAAAGCACTGCGGAACCGGAGAATTTGTGCTCAATTTTATTAAAATATGTTACAGGGACATAAGCACACGGATCCCAATCAAGGAACGCAAGTCATGATCCGTTTCCGTGAAGTCGTCGGTACGCCAAGGATGCCCAATGTCGCCCATACTTTTTGCTATCTATCTAGAACCGATGTGTAAGGCAATGTTGAATTACCGCATCAAAAAGGGTGCAAGCCTGGGTGAAAAAATGTCAGCACGGCTGCTAGCTTACACGGATGACATCACCCTTATTGGCCATGCTCAGAAAGATATAATGCGGGCGGTAGAAACTTTAAGGCAGTTTAGGGACGTTTCTGGAGCTGAAATGAACCCAAAAATGTATGTTGGAGCTTGGCTGAGACCGTGGACGTCCAAGCCAGAACATTTCTTGGGCATCGTGTGGTCCACGGCAATCTCCAACTACCTCGGGCTTGGCTGGGCACGGAGCAGCTCAGGACCGGACTGGATGGCATTCACCTGAACACACTGAGTGCCGAACTCCGTGAATGTCTGGCCAGATACGTGCCTCTACTGAACAGAGCGTTTAGAATTTTTTGCACTGTCTGGTATTCAGCGAAAGCTGTTGCGTGTAGGACATTGCTTGAATTCGCTTTATTCATTTAAATAAATAAAAAAAACGGTCTACTCCCAACCCTGGATTCAACTCGAAAGTTAACGAAGCTTAGACGGGATGAAATGGTCGACAATCACGCATATATAGTAAAACATATTTATGAATAACATCGGAATTTTAGACTGATTTCTATACTAAACCCGCGGACAACTTTTTGTGGATTCTCGGAAGTGAAAAGCGCACGTGCACAGCTTTGACTGGTGTTCAAAATATTCAAGCGGACGTGCGTCTAAAGTTTAAACTAAATTTCCCCATAAAGTTCTTCGCACAAGCAATTGCAGATATAATAAAAAAAAATTACCGAAACCAAATACCTTTTTTTTCAGAGACACGTATTGCCTAATAAATTCATTACTGTGATTGGCGACAAATAAGGTTAACGTTGTAAGTAGAAAATATTTTATACATCATTTGTCCCAGTCTCGGGGTTTTTGTAGAAATGTTTATACATCATTTATTGGTCTCAGGATAAGACTGAAATGTTTCTCGCGCTTTTTATCGATCTCTGCGTAAACCCTGATACCATAGATCACTCATTTTATGTAATCCTAATTATTCAATATAGGGCTTCAAGAGTCCATTTAAAATGTTCCGGAAAATAATTTTAGGGGCGAAGCTCCTTAAGGGGTATCCACACGAAGGAGAAATCCGCTCCTTTCCTCCGCGGAGCGCGCATCACGGGAGACATACGTCATTCTTTTTTGACGCCTCGCGGCGCCGTTCTCCCGTTCTCCTCCGTGGAGGAGGCGCGGAGGCTTCGTGCTGTCAGCTTGAAAGCTCCGCAGGTGCACGTGGCGGAGCCGAAGACGGAGTTTCCCGGGTTGTTGACGTCACGACATCCGTCCGTGGAGTTCTCCTTGGTGTGGATACCCCTTTAGGGGCTAGCCATGTCCGTATGTCCGTCCGCCGTAGGATGCACGTGCTCCTGCTCGTGAGCTCACGTGCTCACGAGCACGCGAGAACGCGCTCCCGTGCTCGTGTAGGGCAAAAAAAAAAAAGACAACCGCATCTTCACGTGCTGAATGATGCTGATTGAGGCGAAGCTCTGGTGGTGCTTGTCTACGTAGACGCTGAGCCGCAGCATGCCGAGCCTTTCGTTTGTTTTCATCTATGTCACGCTGCGGTCAAATGCTCAAATGCGTATATAACCACGTTCCATACCACACACTTTCTTTCTGACATGGATTAAAACGAACGAAAGGCTCGGCATGCTGCGGCTCAGCGTCTACGCAGACGAGCACCACCAGAGCTTTGCCCCGATCAACATCATTCCCCACGTGGAGATGCGCTTGTTTTTAAACCCGATTACAAAAGTTAAATATAATGATCAATCCATGTGACACATTTTAAAATATAATTTAAGCTCCATAGAGCCCTGGGCCCATTATTTTTTTTTAATATATAATAGCAAAATAAGCATGTCTATATTAAATCTGTATACTTCCAATACGTGGACGGCACTGATTTTAGAGCGCCGCACCAGGAATTCAATCCTGCCGCTCCTTTTTGACGAAGCTATATAGCGGAAGTAATGACGTGTTTTGTTAATAAAAATAATTTAAACCTTATCTTTATTTTTACCCCTGAAACTGTCGTGCGGAAAACTACGGGATAAATGAAAAATACTAAACAACTTGAAATTTTTACCTACCTAGGGCTTCGGTACATCTCTAAAAATAAATTCCCAAAATTTTCATGATTCCGTTAACAATTGCACAAAAGAGATGACCGCAAAATGACAGAAATTTAATCCAGACTATGAGGGTTAGCAACTATTTTGAAATTTGCAATAATTATGAAATTATTTGAGAGGGCATGTAAGAGCAGTTTGAAGCCCTAGTATTAATTTTATGCGTTCCCGAAAAAGATAGGTTTCGTTAAAATATGAGCACACTAGGATTCGAATAACAGACTATCCTTGGGTCACTTTTATTTCAAACAAACGTACACAAGCGAGCGTCGGGTTTTCAATTTTTTTCTCCAAAATTCAACACTCTGAGCTACTACTACAATGTTAAAATACAACTATCCTGGGCACAAACTGAATTGTAAATTTTGATGATCCTTAATGTAATTTTACATCACTAGGAAGAATGCTCTTATTTCATGCATGTGCTAAATCTCTCGTACTGTGTTCACTGCAATCATTGTTCATATACTGAGTTTCCGAATACTATAAACAACTAAATTTTGAAAAGTACTACACTATTTATTTATTTTTATCTTACGAATTAAAGTTCACTTGAAACTTCTCCCCCTGGCAACAAAACAGTGGCATCCCGAAAGCAACATTTCGAAAAATTCTAGAAATATAAATCCCGTGGAAATAAATTCGTTAACAGGTTTTAACAGGTAGAAAGATCCTTTACAACAAAAGATTCAAAATTGGTCATTCAGACTCGTAGAATATTCAGGCATGTGGAACATTTGGGCCTGGATGGGTTTCCGTCCGGTTGGATTTTCCGACCTGTTGACCCCTCGCGGACTTGGTTGGACCTTCCGTCTCGTTCGAAATTCAAACTCGTTCAACATTCACGCTCAAGGGCATATTTCCTTCTGATGGACCTTTCAGCTCGCATCTTACATGGTCTATTGGATATTTCTAGTCATTGAATTATCCAATCTTGTTGTTCATTCTGGCTACAAGCGCTCCAGGACTTTTGAGGCTCTATCGTGGCATCCTTGTATCGAGAATGTTAAAAAGTTCCTTTCCATTTTTCGAACAACTCGAGCTCATCAAACCATAACACTCGAACGTTCTCACAGAGTCACCCTTGGTCTGTGACTCGGGCTACTTCATACAGAATACCGAAGGGGCGTTAAGCCAAAACGAATGCGTGTAGACCGCTCGAAAAGTGCCTTCCGTGTGTTATCATTTGCGTCAAACGGATTGTGAAAAGCGTTTTGGGCATGCGCAGTAGCTTTTCCGAAATATCGGACACCGCGCTTGCGTCCACAACCTAGTGGCTGGACATTTTTGGCACGGATGTTAAGTGCTGGGAAGCTGTAGAGCTATGCACGTTCCGGCAAGCTGAGTCCCCCAACTTCCATGCTAGCACGCTTCTGCTGTCAAAACTTAAGACACTTCTAACGATATTCAAGCTTCTACGTGTTTTTTTATGTCATTACCACATTGGTGGTTCGGGGTGCTCAGGGACCGAGTAGTAGCTGCGAAATATTAGCACATCAAATTTTAATTCCATCTTGTAACAACAGCGCAACGTCTGGTAACGCCAAGGTGTGTTCGAAACGCGCAGTTGGGTGCACATTGCTGAGGTTTCAGGAGAACGACTTTGGGATTGCAGCCAGCGTTGGCAGGAGTCGTCAGAATTTCTTTGATACGGGCCAAATAAAGTGTGTCATTGCAAGAAGGCATCGTTATTCTTTTAAAAATATTTTCTATTTAGTGAGAAAGGTTAAAATAGAAAACAAATATGTTTAACATGTGTCGAAATAACACACGAAAACGCAAATTCGAGACGTACTCCTTCCAACAAAAAAAAAAAAAAAAAAAACGGAGTTTTATTTCGTTTTTCTTTTTTTTTTTTTCTTTTTTATAGCCGATTGTTGCGCGAGGGTTTTATTGGTGAATCGGAATGAAGGATCAATGGGCTCACTGAGATTGTTGATTCTGCGATGTGAATCCGCAACTCTTGCAGGGCGTCGTGTGTTGCGATTACCAAGCAACTTAATGTCCTCGTGTTTTTTGTGTTGGTATGCATGTTAGTGCGCTCGATTGGACGAGATCGTGCGTGCTACTGGTGCTACCCCGTGAAGCTTCGTAGGAATAACGAGCCGGTACGTGCTTGCCCGGTATGCCGCCAAAGAGCTTGCACTTGGAGGACGTGCCAAAGGTAGAATGGATTAGAATTCAGGAAGACTTCACGTATAAGCTATGTATGATCGTGTGTTAGTTGCACGTGCCAGCAGGTGTTTCGCTCATAACGACAAAAACAAAGTGTCGCTTCATCGAAATAAAAGCCGGCCGGCGAAGGACCGATCCCACCCACCCTTTCGTTGCATGCGTGGACCGGAGCGAGCAAACTTGGGCGGCGCAATAACATTATCTTTTGTCCTTTTAGGCACAGGCTAGGTGGCGCAAGCTACCGTCCGTTAAAAATGGTTACAGCCACTAACATCCATCCATCCATCCATCGATCCATTTAGATATCCGAGGATTTGCAGCGGTGGGGTGTTCGTAGATCTGCCGAGCCTGCGAACGCTCTCACCTCGCGGCAAAGTCTACCCAGAAAACGCTTCTTAGTATAGTTTGTTAGAGTAGGTGATTCTTTTTTTTTTTTTTTGCTTTGGCGCAGCAACATTGAAGCTACAATGCTCCAGAAACATTGTGTAAAGGACACCCGAAAACGCCTTTGGCACGTCTGTAGCAAGCAGGGGTACTGCACTATTTGTTTACTCTCTGTAAGTACGAGCATGTTGTCAAACTTCTATTTTTGTTTCCCAAGCTCCGGTTTTTAGAACATTGAGCATCTGACATCTTTGGGTTTAAAGCCGTTTGTTGTCTTTAGTGGTTAGTAAGTTAGTAAGCTGAGTAGTAAGGAGGCAATATTCTAAGAATAATGTACGGAGTTTTTTGCCCATGTTTGGGGCCGATATGTTGAAGCTGAGATCTATGCGAAGGGGCCTGCGCGCGTGTGACAGTGGTTTGTTATAAACGCGCTTCAAAAGGTACCCATCACCGTCACGCAATTTTGTGTAACTCATGGATCGTTTACCGAGACTAATGAAGCTTGATAACATGAGCTCTTGAAATATAGAACTCAGGATGGTTAGTTGACAAACTTGCGTCAGCAGCATGAAGTGACATTGTCGCCATTCGGCTCAACTTGTTGCTGTCAAGTTGAGTATTATTTTTTCTTAATAATTTAACTTTCGGGCATATTACTGAGGTAGTTCCCTAGATTACTAAAGCTCACAGAAGGCAATGTGTTTAGACGATGTTTGTTAGCCTTACAAGTGACCCCACCCCCCAAAAAAAGCCTTTTTCGTGTTTTTTGTGTGTACACATGTTTATCTCACTGAGCTGAGCGCGCTCGGCTAGCGATAAAAGGCTGTATAAACAAGTTCGAAATATGCAAGCAAGTCAGTGCACTGAACATAGAGCAGTTAGAAAAATGAAAATGTTTACGATTCTCTGTTATGCTGAATTAGAGCGTAGCTCTTGAGGAGGAGGAGGGGAGAGTACGGAGAGGAGGTTATGCCCTCTCCCCTCCGTACCGTCCCCTCCTCCTCTCCTGCTCCCCTCCCATTTTGCGGAAAATTTCCGCAAAATTTTGCAAAGATATTGAGCGAAAATTTTTCCGGCTAAATTTAACAGGGAAATTTTCCCGCTAAATTTGGCGGAAACATTTTCCCATGAAGCAACGCGCGGTTACGCCCGCTCGCATTATTCTCAAAGCGCAACGCGCGGCCACGCCCGCTTGCATTATTCCCATAATGCAACGCGCGCGGTTACGCCGACGGCGACGCCGCTGAGGCAGGAAACGGGCGCCTAATAACTGTGTTTTCAAAGAAGGAATATTTTACTCAATGAACATATTTCTTCGAAGACATCACTAAAAGTAGTTCTATTTATTTCTTAGGTAAAGCCAAGTGGATTTTATGGAGAGCACGAAGAAGGAGGGAGGAAAGTGTGATTGAACTCCTGATTCATCGAAGAGGCCTATGGATAAACATAGGGTTGGAACACGTCTGCCTGAGGCATCAACTATGCTGAAGTGCATACATATTACTAGAACAAAAAACATGTTTATTTAATATAATGCATTCAGAAAAGTGAACTTGGTCTCTTGTGTAGGCTGAACTGATGAGTAGAATGTCGTTATTTCAAACTGGCAAATAATTCGGACCAACGTGTGCATCCCGTCAAAGTCCTTGGTATTTAGTGAGAGAAATCTTAAACATATGCAACGGTTAATTCGAAGAAGATTACTGCTGTCATATACAGTTGCCGGCAGTTTTCGAATTATTCGGGGACAGGGGAAAAAAGTAAACACAACTACTAATCAATGCACAATTCGAAGCCAGTATGTCATATATGCCTCGATGAGCTCAAGGGTTCACGGACGGGTGCCCAAGCGTGGCATTTAGCACTACTAGTGCCGCTGTCCTTCCTCACACTATATAAAATATCACGCCACCCCCCACCCACCAGTAGCCAGTGAGTTATGCCGCAATCCCAAGTCAACAGCAAAATTTCGAAGCTCGAGAACGTTCTCGAACGAGCATGAAGCATAGATCTTGGCCTTCATCACGAGTGCTCGATTTTTCTCGATCTTGCTACGCCGCTCCAGCATAGGGACGGAGCGATCGAACGGTCGTGCCATCGCGAACAATCAAAATTAGATTTGAAGCTGGAAGTCTCACTTAGCGCCCCTTATTGCCTGCACGGTGAACCTTGGAGGCAGATATTTCTCTCAGCTGTCGGTTCTTCGGAGGGCTGTGACATCCCACGCCTTTGTGCCGGGCTCTGTTGTCGTTGCACCCATGGACGCAGCACGCGAAACGGCGATTGCGGCGGACGTTTAAAGCGCAGCTCTTAGGGGCGTGTTCCCGGCTTGAGCGATGTCGGCGTCGCCGTAACCAAGGTCAACCCAAGGTCACGCAACCCCCAAGGTCATCCCAAGGTAACGTGACCACCAAGGTCACCCCAAGGTCACGTGACCCCCAGAGGTCACGTGACTCCCCCTCGAAGTCACGTGACACCCTCCGAGGTCACGTGACCACCCCTCAGGGTCACGTGACCCCCCGCCGAGGTCACGTGACCTCCCCGATGTCGTCATCGTCACTGATGACGTCATCAGTGACGTCACTGATGACCTCACCGGCATCCGCATCGTCATCATCACTGATGACGTCATCAGTGACGTCACTGATGACGTCACCGGCATCCGCATCGTCATCATAACGGATGACGTCATCAGTGACCTCACTGATGACGTCACCGACATCCGCATCGTCTTCGTCATCATCGCTGATGACGTCATCGGAGTCCGCATCGCATCGTCACTGATGACGTCATCAGTGACGTCACTGATGACATCATCGGCGTCGTCACGTGGCCCCCCAAGGGCACGCGACCCCCCAAGGTCACGTGACCCCCCCCCCCAGGTCACTTCACTCCCCCCAGTACCCTTCCCTCCTCCTCCTCAAGAGCTGCGCTCTAATTCGGTGTTACAGGGAGTTAGCCCTACCAAAAAAACGGTTTAAAAATAAACCGGAATGAATCCGGAATTTCAATCCGTCATATGGGCCCCTAAGCAAACCGGATCTCTAGAAACCGTAAAATGAACCGGAAATACCCAGTCCGGAAACCCAACCGTAATTGGTCGAAGCGGAAGCTGAACCGTATCTGGCCAATCCGTAGAGCTTCACCGGAGTGGGTCTAACCGTACATTAAACCGTATCAGGAAAAACCGGAAAATAATAGAAATAGTTCAATAGAGTAACATACCTACTCTGTTTCACCTTCCGATGTACTGCAGCTGATGCTACAAGCCATCCCAGCAAATCCACTGCTGAAAGCATGTCACCCGACTTTCCAGTAGGGCACAGCTGCGCGGGGTGTGGCCAATTATGTGACACGCTCGCCGTGCTTGTTTGGTAGGAATAGCTCGTAGCATCTGCTGCACTGCATCAGAAGGGGAAACAGAGTATAGTGAAGTATGACAATTTTTTTTTATAATTTTATTGCAAAAATACTTTAAACCTCATACAATTTAGGGTGGTTTAATAAACAGAAAATACTTTTAAAGGCTGCAAATAATCATGCAGAACTGCACTGCACAGATAAAAAAATACCGTGTAAAAATGTCAAGACAATACGGCAAACATCACAACATAATGCAAGCTTATTGCAAAAGATGCAAAACATATTGTAAATTGCGATGAAAAGAAAAAGTTAACCATAGTAATGTAGAAAGAAAAAAACATATTGCTAGGGATGTGCGAACACTGCTTCAAATCGAATAGCGCAGTGTCACACTTAGCTTTAACACCGCAGAGAGAGCCTGCAACCGTGACATTACCTTGTACCATGAAGGTGATGAATGACACAAGTGCTATTCGATTGTCAGCAGTATTCACACACGCCTACATATTGCACAACCCATACAATAATCAAGAAAATGCTGCAAAAATATTTTAGGCTTCCTCATGGGAGTACGAGCATTCAGGAGTGGCTTTCTTTTGATTTTTTTTTGCCCTGTCGTCTTCCCTGTTTTTATCCACCAAAAAGTCGCCCAGCAACACTTTAACAACATCCTTCACAGTCAGCTCTTCTCCATTCTTCTTGTGAGTCCTCCTTTTTTCTTTCTTGTTTTCGCCTTCCTTCTTACCCTCTTTCTCCTTGGCTGCCTGCCTTTCAGCGTAGCAGCCGTACGCCACTGCAAGCCAGAGAATCAGCATTGTTGTTTTTTAAAATCCTGAATTAAAAAAAAAAATCCATGACTCAGTCATGGATTTTTTTTTCTATTTTAACTATTTTAGATCTAAACAATGCTTCTAAGTAATTGGTGCACTCACCGGTGACTGCATCCACCTTCGCTGGGGTGAGGGGTTCTTTCCCCACAGCCCCATCCTTGAGTAGGCGCCTACATGCCTGACCAGTAACGCTACGATCAAAAAGCGCTGCAGGCTCCCAGATTCCACGAGCCACCATTCTTACGAAGCGTCCAGGAGTGGAAGCATGGCTCAGGGCATGGTTCAGGGTGTCCTCTCTTATCGTTATACCTTGTCCAAGATGAACCTGCATAGTGCAGACCATTTTAGACAAATTTAAAACACATTCAGTCAAACATTTTACCTACGAACTATAGTCTAGTTTTTCATATTTTGGGAGCTCATTGTAGACGTTTGTTATGATACAAAAATTTAAAAGAAGGCGACTGTTTTAGTATGAAAGTAATAGAATTCCCTGTGACCTTTTGTCAAGTGTTATGGCCTCAGCTTCTCGTTATATGTATGTTGGTACGTTTACTGTATATCCCAAGAGATGCACCACCCCTGGTCATCACCACGAGTTTCTATTTATGCAAAAGTACATGAGCATAGCACCTTCCTAATAATTGCAGAGCTCACAACCCTAATTACTACGAGACAAAATCAAATAGGGGACTGACAGGAATAGCACATAATACAGTAGAACTTCGGTGATACGTTTTTGAAGGGACAACAGAAAGGTTTATGATCAGGAAAAACAACCGATAAGACTTTTGGGGGTGACAGGATGCAACATTAGCACAGTGATGTAGTTCAGACCAAGTTATGCAGTCTTAGAGAAATAATATGTTAGTTAAGATATAGCTAGGCATTCTTTATTGGTACTGTTGTTTAAAATTGGCAGTAAACCTATCACATTTGCGCAACGACAATTGTAACACGAGGGTCAAATTCATATTGCTCAGTGGGAACAAATGAAACCACAAATGTGGCACGAGGCTAACAGAAGAAAAAAACAATACCTCTATTTTGCTAAAAATTGTTTCCAACACGATTTCTGAAAAATGGACTCATTCATGTCGAGCTTTCGAGCAGCGACCAAGTTTCTCGGCTCGTGCCTCTCGGACCTCTCCATAAGTCTAAACAACAGGCACAACACTGAGCCCGGTTCATTTGGCACGTCCAACAGGAACGAAAGCCATTAGCATTTCAGAACTAAACCACGTGCTAAGGGCCAGCGTGTTAAAAAGACTTAGAAACACAAGCTCAGCTATCCTAAACAGACTCCAAGCAAATCATTGTGGCAACCGTGCCATTGCTGCGATTCGATTTGGATCTAAATTAAATTTGATACTTATGAAAAATTCAATTAAAATCGAGTGAGGCTCATGTTGCCAGCAAAACATCACAAATTCGCCGCGCGTGGCCCAAAAGCTGGTGTCGGCGTTGTCCAACGGCAATTTTTGAATGTAACAGGCGGGAAACAAATAAGTGTATCTATCTCTAGGGGGTTAAACGGGACCGACTATAAGAATTCTGTACACCAGTTAAGCAATCCCCCCGTGAACAATGACACCCCCCCCTCCCCTATTTTGCACTGTTTACTGCTTATGGCCTACATAACACCTGTAACTCAGCACCTACAGCAGGAAGTGAGAGGCCCACAAGACCTAAGTAGTAACTTATTATAACTTCATTAAATATATTTTGTTCCAAAACTGTTATATAAATTAAAGGTTAGACAATATCCCGTTCCTATACATACTTGACCATCCATGACAGCAAAAAGTGGAGGGTAGGAGATGTCCCCAGGCTCTCCACGTTCAGCAGTCCCGGCAGCACCTATAACAGCAAATCACAAATTATGTCAGTATATTAAGGAACCTGGGTAATTTTATGAAATCAGTCATTTATAGACCAAAGCTGCACAATTTATAAGTCACAAGGCCACATCAGGGGTGGCAGGAGGGCCATAAGGAACCGATGAGGTGGACATGGCACTTTTTAATGATGCTTCACGTGTTACTACCAACTCTGACGAGCAAGCCTTCTTCAACCCACTACACGACATGCTTCTCAGGAAAGGCACACATGTCCAGAAGCTATATCAACTTGATGATAAAAAAAGAAAGAATCGTCCCCAAACTTCCTAGGCTACGAGAATAATTTCCATCTGGGGTGACGTATGTGATGCGGAAAGTAAAGATGTTTTGGCTTTTCCCCCAAGCTGCCGTACATGCCTCAAGAATTGTGAGAACAGTGTTCCTTCGGGCCCCAACTCCTGGCTATTTTCTGTCCGAATGGCCTTTATTTAATTACATTTATGGTGCTCCTAAACAGCTGAAAAATAAAAAAAAAACCTAAGCAGGGTTAAGTGTACGCAAAGCTTATAACAAAAAAAAAATGAACAGAGCTTACTGAGGTATTGAGCCTATTGATTGTACCATTTCTTGCTAACAACTCAAAAGGCATAAAAAATCAAAGTCGGTGTTATGTTACTTACCTCGCCATGCACATCTTCTACGTTCAATATTTAGCATTAATTCCCTTTCCTTTTTATTCTGATAGTGGTAGATGGAATCAGCCGTTCAGCATTTAAAGCGAGCCACGGTGCAGAATGCAGCACAGAGGACGACGTAATGTGGACTGCCAGATAAGCAACCGATGACTGTAACATACTTAGAAGAACTATTGATGATGACTAAGCTTCTGGCCCCATGCAATAAATAGCAGAGCATGTGATTAACAAAGTTTGCTTTGTCCAATTTTTTTTCGAGTTCTCCCCTAGAAAATATTGGCCAACTTATATTCGAATGATAATTTTTTTGTTCTTGGCAACTCCAGTATATACATATCGACAAATAATACATACTAAACCTATGTTTGAGTAGGCACGCGACACCTTTTTATGAATGGCTAGTAGTATTTAATGTTAGGCTAATTTATCTTGTTAGGTTACATACCGTGTGGACCAGCAGATAGAGCTTCGTGTTCACCTCCATCCTCCAAGGCAAGCGGGGATTGGTTCCCCACAAATTGAGGAGTAGATGACCCCCCTGATCTTCCTTCCACTGGTGTAGAATCACCTGAAAACAACAAATGCAAAATAAAAGATGCTGAAGCAATGAGCTATGTAAATCCTAAAGGAAACATTAAATTCCAGTGATTTACAATAGCAAACTTTTCTACTGGATAAACGAAACCCTGTTGTTGTAGGTGTAGAATCACCGGAAAACAACAAATTCAGAAAAAAAAGTTGCTGAAGCAATTAAATATGTAAATCCTAAAGGAAACGTTAAATTCCAGTGATTTACAATAGTGAAATTTTCTACTGAATAAACAAAAACCTGTTTTTGTAATCCAACTCCTAGTAAATTAAAGTTTTCATATTACGTGATCATTGTTTAGACTGCAATTGCACTAGTCAGTATTGATTGCATCGGTTTGTTTTAGAATATAAGAAAAAAAAAGAAAGCTCTAAATTCTAAATTAATTTTAACAGATTGCATAGGTAAGCCTTTCAAATGTTTGCAGAATTGAAGCTACAAATTTCTGGTAAGCTCTATCCCAGATTTCAATTCACGTTACGGTGCTACAGCAGCAATATACATATTTACAAACATGCAACAAATTGGGCACTTGAAACATTGTCATACTGTCAAACAAAAAAATATCTGACCATACGGTGCGATAATATATGTTCCATAATTCCTACAGAACAAGGGGCAAAGAAAAAAAAAACTGAGGATGAGAGGCATAGTATTCTTGAGGACTTAAAATGTAGTCTTACTTTGTTCTTAAAAGTATGGAGAATAATCTCTACCGTTTCGGGGAATCTATATAAAAATTTAAAAATTATGTAACTCAATTACTCCGACCCGTAATTTGTGCAAATATTTTCTTGAATATACTTTTGTGGCGTGAGTTACATGTTTTTGTTTTCTGCTGATAATTTTCTAAAAACACAGACTCGCTGTTTTTGTATTCTAAATTTCGACGGCCACTCTGACGTTCTAATGTGGTTGGATCGTAAGAATCTTGTGGTTCAGAAAAGGAATATGCAATATGAGTGCAACAATCTAAATAAACCATTTGCTATAATATTCAAGCACCAAGGAGAACGCAGGGATTGGTGTTCCACGCGCCACACGTGCTCGCCTTCCCGTATAAAAAATTCGAAGTAAATAACCAAAATAAAGCGTTGACGAACGCGCGTGCAAGATGCCATTTGTTTTAGGTATTTGCTTTGGAAAAGTTAGTACTGCTGAGGCCAGCACGTGCGGCGCGTCGAACACCAATCCCTGCATTCCCCTTGATGCTAGGGTAATATAGCAATAGGTCTATTACCAATGCATCGCACCACCTTCTTTTGTAATGCTAGAACCTTGCCAAGGAGTTGCTATTGCCCAGGTCAGTAAACAGTAGCTAAGATGGGAGTGCAACAATGCATAATAACTAAACTTCTGTTATGTGTATTGTTATGCATCAATTTTAATATCATTGTTAACGTTGCTACCGGGTGAAACGAGTCCACTCAAAAGCATCCCGAGCTCCCTATCTCATTTTGTTCACTCCAATTTGCCTTCGCCCACGGGAAATAAAATGATCATGATCATATCTGCCATGGTTGCATTGTACTGCTTCCCAGAACAATTATCACAAAGCTAGTAACACATCAAAAGTAGTCTATCTAGTCAATATTTAGGTGATTCTTGCGGGTTAGCGACCATCAATTTTAGATGACATCACATATTACAGCCTTGACATATAAGGCGCCCATTCTATAGAAAAGCATCTCAGGTTTGTTATGGCAAAGTTTCTTAAACTTTTTTTTAACTTGAGGGACACCTATCTGCTTGAATGACAACCGGGAAACTTCTGCTCTCGGCAATGTGTCTATACAGCAGTGCAGAAGCAAATAGAGCTCTTAAGAAAGCAATGTCCTATAGCATAGGTGTGCAAAGTAAGGATCGCGACCTCCACCGAGGGTTTCGCGGGGCAACGTCTGGGGGTCGCGGAGTCTCGGGGATCCGACAAGGCGTGGGTGGTGCGCTTACACTGCTTCAAATGTTTTACTACCAACTTCGACTTCCTCAACATACCACATGGCACGCCTATCAGGAAAGGCATGAAAGGTTCAGAAGCTGGGACAGTGTTTCTAACACTCCACAATGAAAAAAAGAAAAGTAAGTGTAAATGAGGTTCCTAGCCATCTAATTTAATTATTTTTCCTGAGGTGTGTATGGTATTTGGGAAGTAATTGTGGATCAGGAGATGACACAACGAAAATCGGGGCTGGCTGTAGATTGATTGCAAGCTTTTTCAATAAAGGTGTGGTGCGAGTAGCACTTCTCATACAAAGCTGTCGAAGTTATCCTACTCTCAGTGCCAACGTGACCTGAGCAATGATGAAAGATGAAAATAATCCCTGGAGAAGGGAAACAAGAGGGACAAAGGACAAACATAAATCTCCAAACACAGCTAGGGGACTGGTGAGCGACCGAAAAAATCCGCCTTTTCCGGGTATCGAACCCGGGACCTCTCCATTGCAGGTAGAGCGCTCTACCAACTGAGCTAACCAGGGGTTAGACGTCAGTAGAGCAAACGGGTTTCATCACTTGCCACCAGTCTAACACCAACAAGGGTGAAGCTTGCAAGTTAAGGTTGTAATTATAATGCAATTAAATGCAAAGGTGCAAGCGAGCTGGACAAGAATGATGAAAATAATCTCTGGAGAAGGTGAACAAGAGGGACACTCACCAGTCCCCTAGCTGTGTTTGGAGATTTATGTTTCTCCTTTGTCCCTCTTGTTCCCCTTCTCCAGGGATTATTTTCATCATTCTTGTCCAGCTCGCTTGCACCTTTGCATTTAATTGCATTATAATTACAACCTGAGCAAACCTGCATTTTCAGCGTTGGCAAGAATGAACACTAAAAAACTTTCAAGTTTCGATGTGCGACTAGGCAGAATATTCTAAAATTTCACAGAGGTTTGCTGTAATCGCAAAGACAATGCAGGCGCACCCGTCACAATGACGACGTCATGCTTCTTCTGTGTGGGAAAAGTGTGCTGTTGAGAACATTGTATTTTTAATGGCTTTAAAGAACCACTCCAGCCAAAACAGCTTTTCAAAACCAGCAGTGGTAGATAGCACAGGCCCAAAGATGCATTTTTCACGAAAAAATAATTTAGTTAGAGCAATATTTACGGCCAGGATGCAATAGAAATGAGCGGTCCTTTTCTACAGTACAAAAGAGATGCCCAGGCCTTCCCTATATATTCGGGACTACAAGGTGTGTTGCACTAACGACAAGCATTTCTGGCCTTATTAATCTGCAAATTTGGGAAAATCGTGGCACCATTATTTGACACATCTGGCAAATTTGTAAAAACTCAACATTTAAAAATTAAAACAAAACTGTGTTCACTTTATGATTCTGACATGCGTAGCACATAAGAAACATTCTAGTTCTCTATGCGAATTTGAAACCTTGTACCTTTTTTCTAGTTATTTTTAAAAACCGCAAACTTTTGAGACTATTTCTACAATCTTCATGTAACACCAAGAAACTTGGGGATAATTACTGACAATCAAAATCAACTGTTTTGCCTTACATCTGGACTCTGGAATGCCAGTTTCCATGCTCTGGGGCATCACCAGATGATCAGGCACTGACAGAGGGGCAGGCGCTGACTGAGGGGCAGGCACCGAGACAGGGGCAGGCACCAGGAGAGGGGCAGGTACCAAGACAGGTGCAAGCACGGAGACTGGGGCAGGCACCGACACAGGGGCAGGCGTCACCACATGGTGAGGCACCGACGGGGGGACGGGCACTGAGACAGGGGCAGGCGCCGGCACAAGAACAGGCACTGAGGCAGGGATAGGCATCACAGATACCCTTCCTTGGGGTGGTGAAGTGTCCTGGTGATTGCCCTCACTGTAATTCTCTGGAGAAAGGACATAGACCATGTGTCAATCAAAATTGACCACCGAGCAGAGCAGGGGCAGAGCAGGGGATAGGAATGGGGAAGTCGCGAACCACCCGAAGTTCGAATTCAACGGTTTTTGAACTTTATGAACATCCTAGGGGTTCGATTCGCAACTTCCGAAGCTGCCCGGATTCGAATTCGTAAAGGTCGAAGTCATCAAGGTTTTTAAAAATTCAAAATCGACGGTTGCGACTTTTTTCTTTTTTTTTTTTTTATTGAGGTTCGCAAAATTTGACGGTTTCAATTCCTGTAGGATTCAGGTTCGCAATATTCAATAACTTCTAATTTCTTGGAGCTTCAGGATCGGATACCTCGAAAAGATCAAATTTTTGGGGAGCCTAAGTTCGCGAAGTTCGAAGTGTTCGAACCTCATGAAGATCACGGTTCCTGTAAATATCGCGAGCTGAGCTCCGGATATTTTACTACGAATCTTACACGTGCCGTAAAGTTCATTTAGTGTTCGCTACTTCGGTACTACTCGATACTGGCCACAACTTCTGGCTGGTGGGAAAGACAACACTCATTTTAATGAAAAACAGTTAGGGCGCAGGCGAGCTGGTGTAAGTTTACCATTTTTTAGACCACCTGAGACTGGGTGGAAGAAACATGACGACGTCTCAAATTTTAAGGCAGGCTATATCTCTGGAGGTCCATGAATTGCGGGAAGGAGAAAATACAGCGCCACAAGCAGGAATAGAATCACCACAGAACCTGACGCAGCGAGAGCACAAGCAGCACTCAACGACGAAACTCGAGGCCTCCCAGAATGCGGTTTAACAGGCTCCCCGAAAGCATCCAGACCTTGTTTATCTTTAAGCTACTGCTGCAAACATAAACAAGGCGTTGTATGTACACTGGACAGCGTACGGTGGACCTAAATGCACATACCCAAACACTGGTTACGAAGTTTGGTTCTAACCTCGAGCCAACGTTTTTAGATTCTAAAAAACTCCTAATCTCAAAACGTTGACTCGAGCGGTCTGTACTGCTGTCGGCGCGTTTTCCTCCGATGGAGTGGTGATGGACAGCGGACTAGACTCGAGAGTCGAAACCTTCTCCACTTTCTGGCTCGCACACCGTTCATTCGGGAGAAGGGCGCCCCAAACAAACTCCAGTCACCACTCCGCCTCGATTCTTCTGCCCTTGCAGACACGAGCGTGCACACGCAACCAAAGCACCGCGGAAGGCAGGGAGCTGGCGCTGAAGGCGAAGCTTCTCTCAGCGGTTGCTTCGCACGCTCTGCTCACTTTCCGAAGCTAAAAACGACGAAGCAGGGGCCGGGGCAGTCGACTTCAGTTGAGGCTCGCCAACAACGGGCAAAATAGGCAAGAAGTCGTGTGGTGGCTCCGCCTAAGAACAACAAATAAAAGCTTTGGCGCAAATTTTTGAATCCAGATGAGATTCGCAGTTCGTCGAACCTTCAAGGTGGCAGGTTCGGAACTATGATACTTTTCAAACTATGCAAGAAACAAGTTCGAAAGTTCGAAAATCGTCGAATTTTTTCATTCAGTAAGTTCGAAGGTTTGTTTATAGCGAATTTCTTAATGCATTAAGTTCGAAATAATCGAATTTTCAAACATATGAAGTTTGGAAATTCAAAATAATACAATTTATAGACGCAAAAAGTTTGTCAAAGCGAAACTTCTCGAACCTTTCGAACCCCTGGCTCGAACTTCGAAACCTTAGGTTCGAGAAAATTTCGCGGCATCTCTAGATAGGACCGCTGTCATCGTTAGCAAGCAACGTGCATAATCCCAAAGCATAACTGTGAAACATGCAAGAAGTAAAGATGGCAGGATAACTTGCCAATCTTATTCAGGAGGGCCTCCGTCAGCCGGAAGTTGGTATGTTCGACTTCTCCAAGTCTTCCACGCAGGTGCTCAATCGTTGATCGAGCTTGTTCCAGCTCCGCCTTCGTGATGGCTTCGTCAGCACATGTTGCACATCTCTTTGGTTCCTCCGCCTTACGGAGTCTTTTACGAAGGGAGTGTATAACGTCTTGGGCCTTGTCAAGGTCGGCCTTGGGGACAACTGCAGGGTCATCGTCATCGCCAGACGCCGCAGGCCTTTTCTTACTTATGATTTCTTTGAGCTGCTTCCTCTTTGCAACATCCCTGCAACGCTTGCGATCCTTACTCGACGAAGCAGGAGCCGACGTAGATGCCTTGGACATATAAGGTAGTATTTATTATTTGCATGTGCACTGAAATAAGTTGGTTACAGAAATCAGCACATATGTTCACTTAGCCATAATTTAGAGCGAAGGGAAGAATAGACTCTTGGCATTCTGTACCAAAAATGATAGGTAGAGCACAGCACTGTTCATCTTTATTTCTTCCAATTCATGCAAGCTCAACCAGCAAAAATGGTAGGTGGGCACAGCTCTGTTGAGCCTTAATTCTTCTAATTCATGCCAGCTAAACCAGCAAAAATTGTAGGTGGGCACAACACTGTTGAGCCTTATTTCTTTCAACTCATGCCAGCTCGACCAGAACGAGCACATAAATGGGATAGTTGACCTATGGAAGAAATTGAAGCAAGAGTGAGGGTGCAGGCTAGCTACATCGAGCAATTCGGTGGACCCGAGGACTACTGCTTAAAGGAGCACTAAAGAGGTTTCTGAGATCGTCTGTTCTTGGTGATAACTCCTTCTACAAGCTGTAAGCATCTTAGAAGTTAAAAAATTATGCTCATGCGACGCTTATTTCCCTACTAAAAATGTGATTTACGATCCGAACACACCCTTTCCCGAGCGGAGCCCAGATGCCGGCGGGCTCGTTACCCAACCGTAAGCAGTAGCAGACGACGCACACTTTTAGTAGTAAAAGATACGTCGCATGAGCGTAATTTTTGGATTCTTGGGATGCTTAAGAGCCTGTAAAAGGAGCTATCACCATACTTGGGTAGTAATTCAGTTACTGTAATTGATTTACTGTAATTTAACTACTTTTCTTGGTAATTTGTAATTGTACTTAATTACTTTTGGCTAAAAGGAATTGTAAGTGTAGTGTAATTACTTTCTAGCGTCAGTAATTACAAAATTTCAGGCACAATTACAATTACTTTTGCAAAACTTTGCGGCGCCAACGGAACCTCTCTGAAAGCCTCAGCGCTCGCAAAGCAGCCTAACTCTTGGTGAAACGCTCACTCACACAAACTCACACACACGGAGAGAATACTCACACACACACGGACAACATTGTTTTGTTTACACTGCGGGCAGAGAGATAATCCTCTTTGGAGCCTACCTCAGCGGCACTGTGTAGCGCCGTCTGCAGTGCACGAAGAAAACAAAAGCGTAAACATGCCAAAATATTCAAAGAAAAAAATTGAGCTTGAGCTTTCAGCCGAGGTTGGGAACTTATTTGTCTATGATGTTACTTTTCTTTCTTTTTTGCCACTTCTTTCTTACGCCCCTCTTCCACTATATCTGTGTTATTTTCAAATGTATTGCCTGAAGGTTTTACTACGGATATTATTTGCCTAAGCACTTTGGTGACTGACCTCGCACCTGTGAATATTGTCACCTATGATTCGGGAGCCCCGATTTGGTACTTATATATTTCTGAGCTATTAGAATTTCAACTCAATGTAAATAATTCACAATACCATGATGTTTTATGTGAATGGGGCCGGATTAGCGCGTGTGGATTTTACCTTTATATTAACACTTGTAAAATATTCCTATATGAGTAATTGCCACAATTTAATTTGCATGGCTAACAAGTCTGTCAACCAAAGTTTTTCTTTGGCGATCTGACATCTTACAGCATATAAACTAACGTATTATTATTTATTAAAAATATAAGAACCGAGCACTTCATTGCCCCATCTGTCAAGTTCTATCATAAATTTGACAAAATTCATAAAAGAAAGTACAATACGTGAACATAGGAGTAAGGAATAAGCAAATACATTGCATTCTACACAGCTCGTTTACAGTTATATGGCTCAAGTCGGGTCACTCTCAGAAAGAAGTAGTTGTAAAGTTATTGCATTACTTTTGAAAAGTAACTTGTAATTGTAACTAATTACTTTTCACGTAGAAGTAATTGTAGTTCAACTACTTTTGAAGCAAAGTAATTGTAATTGTAATTAAATTACATTTTGGAAGTAATTTACCCATGTATGGTTATCACCAAGAACAGCCGATCTCAGAAACCTCTTTAGTGCACCTTTAAGGGCAACTCTGCTAAATTTCCCAAATTTCGGATTAATGGATGATTTTACTTTGTAAAGCACACATAGACGACCCTGCATAATCTTTTCCCAAAACGGTAACTTAATTTTCGTGTAATCTTGGGATAACCATATTCACAAAACTAAAACTTCGGCAAAAACAAGCAACATTGTGCCCTCGACATCAGTAGCGTGCACACATCCACGTGACACAACGGTCACGTCATCTGGTACACAGATCGCACGGAACATTGCCACGGCCCGCCGACATGCGTTGGTGCTCTGTTCACGAGAGCTCCATAATAGGAGCAAAAGTATAGGAGGCACACTTGTTTAGGCAATATCAACATTTAGGTTTTTATTACTCGGATGGCATAACTCACGATAGACGGGGAAAGACGGCGGTTGATTCGGCTATAATTTATAACCGACACACTCATGCAGCTTTTTGTCGTCATGCGGAACACTTTTAAAGCACTTTAACGTCATTACTGCGGCGATTTCCGCCGATATCCCCTTAGTGCCCAAAAACTGTTTCTATCAATTTTGGCGTTTTGGGCGAAGTGGCATGCCTATCGCGTACTACTAGGGCTATGTAAATGGAGGTTCGAATCGAATAGTACAGCACCATTCAAAGCCTTCCCAATGCAAAGGAAAACTGAGATAACCGTGCCTCTTTGCTCTGCTGAGACTAAAAATGGCACTGCGCTATAAGATTAGAAGCAGTATTCGCACATCCCTAATACTGGCAGATTTTGTAGCAGATCGCATCTTGCTCGTCCGTAGGTCTTGCGTAGCACTGTTGCCTGTACTTTCAACCGTTTTTCTTGACTAAAATTGTTGAATGACCTCCGGAATAAACCCAAAGTAAAGATCCTGGACACAATCACGCCGACAAAAACAAACGTCATGCTGCCACCATTCACTTTTTATAATGGGAGCAACAAAACCTGACACGAACGGTGGGTTGAGAAAAACCTGGAACATCCCCTAAATATAGCGTTTTTAATTCCGCGCTGTTTATCGCTCTAACAGTAATGGTACAGAAGACATGAACCTTCTAATTTGAGATGTTGCAGTTTTGGTTAGAACGGAAACATAATTATTTCTGTAAACTAGATATTGCGTAGGTGGCACCGCCTGCAAGCTCCGACTAATATATTGTGATATAGACTGTTTTCCAAGCCTCCTGAACCACGAAAAGTGAGTAGCATCATCACTGATTGCTCATCGCTTGAGACATGGCCTGGATAGCCTGAATGTGGCCTATGCCTCGAGCGGTTACAGGGGTAGACAACTCCCAAACCTACTTCACTCTCCGTCTTGCGAGTAAAAGCTAAATATATGTAAGAAGACCTTTAACAGACGAGGGTAGAAAGTTGGGCAAGTTGGTGATTCATAATGATTAAAAAGCGCAACAAGACCACGGACATAGGAGACACAGCGCTGTGTCGGTGTCTCCTTCTGTGTCCGCTGTCTTGTTGCGCTTTTTTCTCATCACCTGTAACAGATTCACTTACTTTGAGTGGTTCGTCAAAAATCTGAGGAATAATCATTCGTTTCCTCTGTGTCATGTCCTCGAGGAATGCCGCCTTTGATTCTGACGAGAAAAAGATCAAAAGGTGTTTCTTCAGTAACACACTAGATGGGTTGCACGGATGCAATCTGGTCAGGCATACTGATGGCATACCAGCCACAAGCGTAGCCCTTGCCATGGTAATTTTATATCATCAAGCTAGTACTGCACAGAATGTCACATGCAGTCCGAGTTTAGTTTCCCTGAAGTCATTTCAATTCGAATTTACCCGAAAATAGGTCGACCACGAAAATAGGACGACCCTTATTTTGAACCCCCCGAGAATAACAAAAATATTGGAATATAGGTGGATTTCTTTTATTATTATTATTAGGAACAGGGGAAAGTTAAGGCAAAAAATAAAAAGAAAGAAATATTTTTTTACAGCACTCTCAGCTAAATAACAGGGCGATGCCAAAAAAACTTAATCATCGTCAAAACTTCCGGAGATGTCATCGACGTCCGAAGCTTCGTCAGCTTGGTAGACATCCTCGCGAATTCGCAACAATACCTCACTGACACCGTTGTAAAAAAACGAAAGAAGGTGGAGACTGGCGAAGCGACGAAAGAACAAATACAAAAAACGGGAGCAACGCCGTGAGCAAACACGCGAACCAAACGACCGCAAGCAACAAAGAGTAACCTCCGTATTTTTTTTTTTCTTTTAATATTTTTTTGTGCGTTTTTGCAAGGGAGAGGGATGGAGAGCAAGGTGCATCGCGCATCGTGTCCCTCCCCCTCCCCTTCCCCCTTGCCCAGCGAGGGGACCGCTACAGGCGCGATTGCGAAACTTGACGCCCGAGGGATGTGCGCGAGGGCGGCTGCGGGCTGCTACGGTTTAGGTTGTTTTCGTGCAACAAAAGCTTTTTGAAACAAGAAGCGGCGCGGTTCTACGGCAACGCCGGCTCGGTGATTCGATAGCTCCAGGCCCTCGGTAGGGTCGCAAAATTTGGTCGCGAATGTAGGTCGAAATTCTTTAATTTTTTACATTTCCGAAAAAGAAAAGGTCCACTTAAAGTCGAATAAATACGATAATCAGTTGCAATGTGCACAGCACCTCTGTCACACACAGTCACACGCAAAGAATGAATATTAATGTGGCTCCAGTTCATAATATAAAGTAACAAAACGCTGCTGCCCGAGTAGGCCAGAAGTACACCATTCCATAGCTTTGAGCGTTCTGCCTGGCACCCACTCACTTACTCCGAAGCCATGCGCTTGACCTCTTTCCGATTGCCTCCTTCACGCTTTACCACGATTTCAAACTCGCTGTGCTATAAACATCAAGGTCAGCGTCTAAAAATCCCGATTTAGAAACGAAGGGTTGTGAATCGGAAGCACTGGAGCACCTACATTTTCTCCACCACTTTTTACTCTGGTTTTCGTGGGATGCACCTCCATTACGCCCAAGTGTGTTACGGGAAGAGCTAAGAGCCTGCCGTACAACACATTCTACGTTAAAACCTAGTGTGCACTGCTGATGCAAGTTTACTCGGACTGTTTTAAGGAAATACTGAATAACAGACCACACACACACCGTTGCCAAGATCGTTTCAAGGATTTGGCGTTTCGAATATTCTGCTGTCAACGAGAAAGGGCGCTTCTTTTCTTCCTCCCCCCTTCCCCAGCCCTTGAACCCGTACGCGGTACTTCGTCTCACGTTATCATGGACTATTTGTTGGCTGCACGTACCGAAAGCGGGAGCTAATCGCTCTGGATGGCGCCTTGGCGGCTGCACGAGCACTCGCACAGCGCAATTCTCCATTTCACCTTATGATGTACCGCAAGAAAGGATACGGGCGCGAGTTCCTTGCTGTAAAGCACATCTCGGCGGCACAAGCTCTCGTGCATCAAAGGCAGCTGCTAACGTTATGAGCTCGCGTTTCTAGCCTTCGCTGCGGTACAACATAAGGTGAAACTAGGGTGCCTTCATGCGCGCTTTACTTGGGGTGATGACATCTGGCCATTTTGTTTCGAACGCTTATTTTTATTTTTATTTTCTTCTGAAACACGTGAAGGAGCGTGTCCCTGCACGCGCTCGTGGCGCTGACTGTTACGACGACATTTTGTTTCTGGCTATTTCTTTTAATTTTCCCAGTGAGCGCGTGCTGTCGACATCGGGTACTACAAACGATGGCATCACCCTAAACAGAAAGCCTTTGAGGCACTCTAGGTGAAATGGAGTATAGCGCCAGTCAAGGCTACAGTCTCGCGCTAAGCACAGCCTCTGCGGTTAGCCCGTGCTAAGGTAAGACACACAACCTGCCGATGAAACAAAAGAATAGCGCAAAGCGAACTCGGGGAAAAAACAGCAAAGGCCATCATCTACTTACTTGCCAGAAGGACCACCTTTGCTTCGTAATAACCTTCTTCTTCACCGGCTGTAGACCGCCAGTATGCCTGTACTGTCCCCCTCGGGATGTCGGTGTCAGATTTTGGGTTGTAGTCTTTTACCAGAGACACTGGCAAGACTGCTGCCTCCTTATCGGCAGTAAAGCGGACGTACGTGTAGTACATCGCGACTTGGAACCTCGGAATTAAACAAAACTGGATACGGAAAGCAAAGCCCGCTTTAGGCGAAGTGAAGATGGTGAAGACTCGGGAGAAGCGGGCGAGACCAAGCGGAAGGCGGGAATGGGAGAAAAAGAGAGGAGGAGTGGAGCGGAGTGGATTCGACCTGTGGATTCGACTGGGTAGAACTTAAACGGCTGAGGTTCTTGTCGCGAAAAAAGAACTGGAACATTGCGGTGCGCTATCTTACGTAAAAAGAGTCCTTCGAAATTCTTGAACTGCTGGACCACGCTGGGACGCTGGGATTTGAAGGGGTCCGATCCCTCCTGTGGTCTTCGTCTCTGATCGCTCTGGTTAGCTAGTTTCTCGCTGTTTCGTGTTTCTTTTTTATTCGGCTCGGCGACCGCTTCGACTCTCGGCGGCAGAAGTTTGTACCCTGGTTGGTGCTTTCGCGTTTTTTTTTTTTTTTTTTTTTTTTTTTTTTAGTTTTTTTATTACCTAACATTTGCTATTTACGTGGGCTTTCCCGGTGTTTTGTGCTTCGCCGTCGGCGGCTCACCTTTGTTCCTGTTGGTTGGTACTTTCGTGTTTTTGCCGTTTACTTTTTTATTAGATAACCCTCGCTATTTACGTGGACCATTTTTGCGCTGTGTGCGTAGATTTCGCCGTCGTTGTTTGTATGTCTCGTCATCGGTCGAGGCTCGGACTGGTTTGTTTTGCGCTCCTTGCTGCCTTCCTTCTTTGCTTTAGTGTACTTCGTCTGAACTTTTAATATTCGTCTCTGACGTCGTCGTTCGCGTCATCGTGCTTCTAGGCGTTCACCTTCGTTTCTCTCTCATTATACTCTTATTTTATTGCTTTGTTGGCTGGAACACGTGATCATTCTCAAGCTCAGCTGCAACTCAATGCTTGATATCTTCGTCGACTCTGTGAGTGACGTCTCATCATGGCTAGTAACCAACCTACTCGGCGTCGACGTCTTATCTACATGGAGAAGGGGACACCCTTCAAGTTGCCAAAGTCTACCAGGACTAGGTGCAAGAAGAAGTCTGCGACAAGTGGGAACCATCCAGCAACAGACGCTTCCCCCGGATATGATGTCCCTAGTGATAGTGACGAGATCGACTGCAACCTTGATCTCCAGAGCAGTGACACACAGTCCACGATTAGTGCAGAGGACGCAGACTCTTCGGGGAGTGACGGAGAGGAGACAGCCCCCCAGTCGACAGCAGAATCTCCACCTGCCAGTGAAGAGACCACCGAGCGACCCCCGCCTGTGAGTGAGGAGGACGCGCTCGCAGCCGGCTTACGAGCTTTCGGGACTGAAACACTGCCGCATTCGACCACTACCAAGGCAGCAGCTGTTGCCATGATAATGGCGTTGGTAGCCAGTGAAGGCCTAAGCTGGAAGGGCCTGGACAACCTGCTTTTAATGGTGAATGCGTTTTTCCATCCAGAGCCAGCTGTGCTCCCACAGAGCAAATATCTTTTTCGAAAGCTCTGGGCAGCCGAAACAGAGTCTGCAGCTGCATACCATTTCTATTGCCGCTCATGCAACGACCTTTTGGAAGTTGCAGAAGATGACGGCATCTGTCCCACCTGTGAGACATCAAACAAGCTGAAGAATGTGAAGAAGGACGGTGATTTTTTTGTTGTTCTGGACATCGGCAAGCAGCTGAATCACATTATCCAGATGAACAAGCCAGCACTTCATGAGAAGCTGAGTGGAGTTGCCAGAGACCGGCAGGGTGACGCCAGTGTCATTAGTGACATCACAGAAGCCGAAGCCTATGTCAAGCTCCAGTCATCAGGGACCCTGCAGGGCAGCGACCTCACGTTGACGGTGAACACTGATGGGAGCCCTGTGTTCACATCATCCGGCGCATCTGTGTGGCCCATCCAGTTCACCGTCAACGAGTTGCCAGTGCCTCAACGGTTCAAGGTTTCTGCCCTCGCTGGACTTTGGTTTGGGAGGGGGTACCCCAACATGACCCTATTCCTCGGAAAGTTCGTTGAAGGGGTGACCACCATGGAGCCTGTTCTCTGGCAGCATGAAGGCACACGGCATTCATCTAGGGCTTATGTCCTCTGCTGCTGCGTCGATGCCCCTGCACGCTCCTCGGTGCAAAACATTGTGTTGTTCAATGGGTACTATGGGTGCCCATGGTGCCTAATCAAGGGAGATTACATAGATGGTATGTACCTACCTGCGATCTTTAAATGCATACATGCGCTACTACAAATTTTTATAGTCTCCTCAACCTTATTTTTCAGGGAGCCTCAGATTCCTCTCCTTCGACGACGCACCTGAGAGAACGTCTGCAGGTGTCCTGCGGGACATGAAGCTGGCCCTGGAGATGTCCATGGTCATCAACGGCTACAAGGGTCCCTCACCAGCCGTGAACCTCCCACACTTTGACCTGGTGTGGGGGTTCACGGTGGAGTATATGCACGCCGTACTCCTGGGCGTGACTCGCCAGATCACGGAGCTGTTACTGTCGTCTGCAAACTCCAGCGAGCGGTACTACATAGGTAGGATTAGGGGCACAATTTAAGCTTTAGTAAGCTTTTTGTATGAAGATTGTGAATAATTTCACTGTCACCGGTATCCATGAACGCATAGCGGTGTCGGAAATGATTGCTTGTATATAAGTTATACGCATTCACCGTTAGAGTTTTTGGAAACCTAGTGCCTACAAGGTGGCTGGATTTGGGTATTTTGAAATGCTAAATTTTAAAATGTTTGTAAAACACTTTTGGTGTGACGGATGCAACAAATTATTGTTATGATATCTTCAAATATCTACCTATAACTTTTTATTGCACTGAGCTGTAAGAAATATTAATATATTACATAGTTATCAAACTTCTAAAGCGCATTGTGGTGCCCATACGGAGAAGAGTGATATTGACTTGACTGTAAGGAGACTATGCAGCCTGCCAAACTGAGCAGAAATATTGGGCTAGAAAATATTTGAGGAGGTAAGGAGGCTCAGGGATACTACTTCTTTGGAATTCGCTAACCCTCTCTTCCAAGAACACAATCCAACAAACGAACACTATCTAGTTAATGTCTGCGTGGCCATCAGTACCGGAAAAAAACAAAGGTAGGGACAATCAGCTGGAGGAGGCCCGTTCAGTCCATTATGGAATCCCAGCTTATGATACGGTTCTCTAATTGCCACGCTAGATTATATCCTAGACTCATGTCGCAGTGGCAATGCACATGACGAAAGCACAAAATAAGTCATCTAACAGATCATGCACCTTGAGTTCAGAAAATGTACAGGCATGATCTGGTGCCTGTCAAAATTCAACAGAGTACCGTCACCATGACCCACCTTCCAACATGTTAAAAGTGAAATAGTAGAACCTTTTTTTGCTTTTAATATTGCAGGCAGCCCCTGCCTAGCTGCTGCAGTGGACAAGCGTCTGCTTGCCATCAAGCCTCCCCATTCTTTCACAAGGCTGCCAAGGTCCCTGGGTACTCGTGGCAACTGGAAAGCATCCGAGTGGAGGCACTGGCTACTTTTTTACTGCCTCCCATGCACACTTGGGATCCTTCATCCGCGGTACTGGAGCCACCTCGCAAAGCTTGTGGAAGGTGTGCACCTTCTCCTGAGAGAGGAGCTGACTTCATCCTCCATTGACCGTGCAGGTTAGGACAGACATGTGATATCATTGCAGTTATCATATATGACTTTAAAGGACAATGACTACAATTTAGAAGTTTTAATTTTTTAATGAAAATATCCGTCCGGCGTACCTCGGACAACACAGGCTCCATGCTGACGTCAAGGGTACAAGTTAATTAGAAATATTCGACGTCTGATACTTTCCCCAGATCTGACCTCCCCGAGTTTCAGCGTCGTTTGCTCAAGCGCAGTATTAGTAGACTTTTTCAGCTTCATATTGCACGTGGACAACTCTCCCGAAAGAGCACGTCGTACTTCGTAATTCCCTGTTGCAGAAAAAGAAAATACCGTCGGCATGGCACGTGCTGAACACGCGCGCAGCGCGCGCGAACCAGCATGGGAGACATACCCCACAACACAGAGGCGTAAAGGCGGGAGTGGAGAGAATGGCAAACCAGCAACGCACGCACAAAACACACAGGAATGAAAACGCAGAAAAAAATACGTGAGGGTTAGGTGGGGTAGTTGAGTTCGTTTTGCCGCGACGAGCTGAACTTGTTCAATGCTGCCCGCTAAGTTTTCGTTGTTTCTGTTAATAAGCTGCTTTTCACCACTATTGCTTAGCAAGAAAATAACTAAAATGACAGAATGAGGGCATTGCAAGGTAGTACTTACAAGTTCTTTACGTTTTCGTAGGTTACTGATGTGCCGCCTTGTCACGTGTTCGGATAAAACACAGTCCAGTCGCAGATATCAGTTTTGTCACATAAAGAGGTTCGTTATCGTGACTTACAAAGGTTGGTGGTTGACAAAAATACAAAACAAAGGCTATGACGGCTGACCACATGTGAGGTCCACGCCTTGTTGAAGAACTGCTTGTGGAGAACAATGGGCGTTTAATAAAATTAATGATTCTAAAATGTGAAATTAGTCAGACCGAGGCCCTGAAAACGTGAAACTGACAAACCTTAGCTCTTCACCTGGCCGGTGTGCGGGCGGCAAAAGAACTCACACTCTTAATCCATGGAGAAAAACAGTTACTAAACAATTCAGATTGAGCTCTCGAAAGACTAAATTAAATTCAATCTAATTACTATGCTAAGGAACAAGCGAGTCCCAGGAGATGACAACCTCCTGTGATGCATTGTCTGAAGGGGATGAAGGGTGGTTCCGGTGGATACCACGGTATTCTAGTGGGCAGCCCGATGAGGTGGACCATACACTCACGAACACACTTCTTCCTAAGGCTTCCCTTGCCTTTACCTGGCTTGCTACCGTCACTCTTTCCTTGCTGGACAATGAATTTTCAGCATCCTCTATCGTCCAAGTTTTCGCTCGCGCTGCCCGCTTCCTCGCAGAACACAAATCACGGCCCGAAGCCCAGAGGCGTCTTCCAGTTTGTGCGGGTCACATATCGCAGCTGCGACAAAAAAAAGTGCATTTCAGTGATGTTGAAAGTCATCCCAAGCGTCCACGAACAGCTGGTGCAGCTACGACTTGCTTATTGGAGGTGGACGCAGATGTCCCCACCTGGCTCGCTTCCCGCACAATTAGAAAAAGGAAACTCTACTATATTCAGGCGCGGCCGGGTTTGTGACGGGGGGCGTGTCCACTATACCCGGGCGCCGCCGGATTTTGTGGAACGCCTGCAATCTGAACGCATAAACGAAACCTGGATGTGTTCGGAATAGCAATGACCTCAACGTTATCGCTATCATGTGACATAGAATCGTGGAACTGGTTCAAGGGCACCAACACATAACTAACGATTTCTATCACTTCCATTCTATTATTTAAACAGAAAATATAGTATACCTTCAACCTTGCACAGATATGTTTGTGACATTTTGTTGCTCAGGCTGGCCAACAGTGTCGTATGGTCGTTCCAGGCACCTGAAGGAACATGATTTCTAAACATGGCTTTTAAAATACAGACTGAATATTTTGCCGCGACGCCTATACTTTGTCGTTAAAAACAAATTAAAAAATTAAGTTTGGGCATATCTGTTGCTTTTCAAGGCTTGTTTAAGGAAAAAGAAGTTGGCACCCAACGGGAATGAAACTTGGGTTGGCACGGTTGCAATCCGCCACCTTACCCAACTGAGCTATGGCACAAGCTGTTTGTAGATGTCAAATGCTTGGGTCAATTGTGCGCCACAGGGGTAGCTCGTGCTCTGCTCGTTAGGAGCAAGCATTAGGGTAGTGCATGTGCTGAGGGGTCCATATCACAAGAGCGAATGATATTTTAGCGAACGGCGACATTTGAGCGAATGGTCGTTTTAGCGAATAACGGGGGCGCGCGTTAACCCATCCGTCGCGCTGCGCTTTACGCCGCTTCGCGGCGACAGTCTGCGGCAACTCATTACAAAAATATGAACTCATTTGGCCCACCCGAAAACGCCGCTTCGCGGCGTCCGACTATTCGCTAAAGTGTCGTTCGATGAAACGTGGGCGTTCGCTAAAACGTCATTCGATCAAGTGAGTGCCTCCCTTCGGAATCAATGGCTCATACGAAGCTCGCCTGTGATTTTGAGTGCCTGAGCCCCTCACAATGCCAGGGGACCCTGCAAAGCATCTCATGCCTACACCTACTCAGAGACGAGACCGACAGTTGTAGTTTTTAACACCTCACTGAATTAATGGTTGAATTGGGCAGACGAACGGTGGCTATGCAAACACTTCTATTTTGTGTCATTGGGGTCCATATCACAAGAGCGAATGACATTTTAGCGAACGGCGACATTTGAGCGAATGGTCGTTTTAGCGAATAACGGGGGCGCGCGTTAACCCATCCGTCGCGCTGCGCTTTACGCCGCTTCGCGGCGACAGTCTACGGCAACTCATTACAAAAATGTGAACTCACTTGGCCCACCCGAAAACGCCGCTTCGCGGCGTCCGACTATTCGCTAAAGCGTCGTTCGATGAAACGTGGGCGTTCGCTAAAACGTCATCCGATCAAGTGAGTGCCTCCCGTGTCATTGTATGGAGCAGACGACAAGAATAACGGGAAGCAAACAAAAAGCTTCGCATTATTGTGGTAAAAAGCACCCTGATTTTGAGGAAGCACGCAGACTTTTTGACTGTCATAAAAAAGATCGGCCATGGAGGTATGGAGCATATGAATCTTTCAAAATAATTTTGTCAGATAATTGTTTCAGATACCCTAAGAAACATGAATTTCAAACCCGGTTTATAAAATGCGGAAGCAATATTTCGCCGTAACACTTATACAGTAAACTTTTGTTAGTTCGACCTCGGTTATTTCGATCGTGTTCAAAAGTTCCGGCGAGCTCCCATACTTTTCGATGGGAGGAAAAGTTCGATAGTCCGCACTCGGGAAGACTCCGCATCAGAGAACTCGTCCCCAGCGAATGCGCGCGGGTTCACATTGCATGGCACCACGGCAGAAAAACCACCAACGTACGGCGAAACACAGGCCCTTTGCTGCAAAGCGGAACGTGCGCAAATATGCGCCTGCTCCTCTACGCCGTTGAGATGGACCGTAGCGAATGACACGAGCCAGCGCAACCAATCTGGCGTGGAGTAGCGCGGAGAACATAGCACGTGGTCGGGCGTGCATGAGCCAGCGCGCGCGTCCTCAAAGCCCGTTTCTGTAGCATCGTGTGCGCTCCATCTTGCGCACCGGAAAATCTGAGTTCTGTTTTCCTTTTCCTTTTTTTTTTTTTGTTGTTGTTCTTTTTTTTTCTTTTCTCTTTGTCGCTGGCGTCTGGCCGTTTGGCGCCAAAGTCGGCTCGAAGCCATCGAAGCTTCCTCAGCGCGCGCTCTCGAAGCGCAAAGCGCTTCTCTGTAGCATCGTGTGTGTCAGAAAACGCGAATTTTCTTTTCCTTTTTTTTTTTTTTTTTTTTTTTTTGACGCCGAGTTGACTTTGGTTGGCGCCAAAGTCGGCCCGTAAAACTTACTTTTTTTCGTTTTTTTATTATTATTATTATTTTTTTTTTTTTTTTTGTGGTGCACGACTTTTCGGGGACGTGACGTTTAGTTACGCTGCTCTCCAAAGCATGCTTTTGGTCGCGCGTTTTAAGCGCAGACGGCAGTAGACCATCCGTTAAGTACTTCGGAAAATAAAAAGAAAGCTTAATTTTAACAGTTTTTCTGTCCTTTTTTTAATTCGATCATTCGAATAATTCGACCCAATTTCAAGATCCCGTCGAGGTCGAATTAAAGAGAGTTTACTAATAACCCAACACTTTTTACTTGCAGATGCTCTGCTGCGGGCCTTCGTGGCCTCCACAGCGACGCTGTACAAGGACCAAGCAATGACATTCAATATCCATCAGCTGCTCCACCTGGCAGAGGCGGCTCGGCAGATGGGACCACTCTGGGGCCACTCCGCTTTTGTGTTCGAGTCTGGTAATGGACGGCTGGTGAAGCTCGTAACTGGAGCTAATGCAGTGCCCAGCCAGATTGTGGAGAGGGTGCTGATGGCTCAGCAGTTAGATTCCATCTTAGCCTCGCCACTCTTGCCTGATGAGTGTAAAAACATGTGCCTCAGAATGCTGGGCTATCCGAAGCTACTCAACTTCGTTTCTGTGGGCGATGTTGGTTTGCTTGGGTGCCCGCGGAAGCTGATCTTGCCGCCGGCAATCAGTTCTGCTCTCGCAGAGCATGTTCAACACTGCCCTGTCACCGCTGCCGAGTACAAAAGGTTTGTCTTGAAAGGGCAAATCTTTCGCAGCAGGACGATCAAAAAAGCCTTAAAATCCGACTCGTCTATAGTACAGACGCGTGCCTTAGATTACTGTGTCATACAGAACATCCTGTGTGTGGGCTCTAGGGTGTTTCTCATTTGTGATAACATTGTAATCACAGAGAGCGAGCACTTTCCGAGCCACATCAAGGAGTGTTTCATCTCCAGGGCAGGGGTGGTACGGGTTGTCGAGCCATCCGACGTCAAGGCACCTTGCCTTTTCCTTCAGTTTCTGAACCAAGGTTCAAGTGTGTCGTATGTTTGCGACTTGCCGAACACCATTGCAAGGGATTGAAATAAGGTCACTTCAACTTTGTACAGTTGCCGATTGTTCTCTTTAAACTTGAAGGGTAACCCGTAAATGGCCAAATAGTCCAGCAGTCCATTTGAGCCTTCCAGCCTAAATATTATATTCCCGTGTGGCCTCCACACTGAGTGACAAACGGTCTGTCGTAGTCACGTGCCATGAGAGTGGGCTGTCTCGTAAGTGCCTGTTTCAGTGCCTCAAACGCCCTTCGTTCTCATCTCGCAGATAAGGCTCGAGCAGCCCATCGTTCTCGTCATTTTTACTCGCAATACCATGCGAGGCTTTCGGCAACCAGTCGCCATATGACCCGTCTCGTTGCAGTGGAAACAACGGACCGGCTTTCTCGCTTCAAATTGTTTTCTTGTTTGTTCGTCTGCCCAACCCTGTTTCTCCGTGTGGCGGTTCTCCTACCCTGCCTCTCCGTCCGCGGTCTTTGAATGCTGGGCGCTCTTCACGAAGTCCTTTGGCTCCCTCTTGCGTTCCTCGGAGCGTTACCAATATTGCCAGCTCTTTTTGCAGCCTATCCCTCCTTTACTGTTACCCTATAACTAAGTTTCCCTTGTAGGCTTTTTACCTGTTTGTAAATAAATGACATTATTGACAAGAGGACCATATTGTGCCATTATTTTCCACTGTCTATGTGTTTCTGTTACTGATCACTGGGTTAAGCCCTCAGAGTACCCAATCTCCCTTTCGATCTAAATGAAAATCCTATTTAGATATGGTAATTTAACCACTACAGTGGAATCTCAGGTTTGTAGCGACTCTGCACTGAGAAACTTGCTGATCTACTCTATGAACAATCTGTCCCCACAGTGGCGTACCAACTTGATTCCCTTCCGTTGTCGACACCTATATCAACAACTACAGTTAACATAACAAGTGGCATATATAAAACCACCTTCGTTTGTTCTAAAAGCAAAATTTTTTTTAAGAGCATAATTGGGTGCAAGGTTTTTAACAAAAAGGCCGTGTAGCATAATTTGTAAAAGAATTGTTATTGTCACAAAAACCACGACTAGTACTGTAAAAAATCTCGTATAATACGCGACATAATTTGAGGACCGCGAAAAAAAGTTTTATCTGCGTATATTGCGAAATATGAGGACAAAAAAAAAATATTCCGCGTAAAGTACGACCCAGCTGAAGTCTTAAGAAAAACATTTATTTGCGCATAATTAAACCTTAATCACTGTCATCACGTCAATCAGACTCCTTGTCCGACGCCTCCTCCTAAAGGCCGTCCAGCGGTGCCGTCGAGCGCATTTTCTTTTGAACAAGATATGGCAAAGTATGGTTTGTGCAAAGCAGATATTTTCAGTCTAGACTTCGTCCAATTTGACTTGTAACCGAATTTGGCAAGGAATGTTTTGATCGAACCGCATATTGTGTGTCTGGATTTCCTTCAATTGTACTTTTAACCGGATTTCAAAAATCACGGTTTGTGCGAACCAGAGTTTGTGTGTCCGGATTTTTTCACTATGTCTTTTAACCAATTAGGAAAATCACGGTTTGCGTGAAGCGGAATTTGTCTGTCTGAGATTCTTCCAATTTGACTTTGAACCGGATTAGGAAAGTAACGGTTTGAGCGAACCGGAATTTGCGTGACCGGAATTCCTCCAATTTGATTTGAACCGGATTAAGAAAACCACGGTTGGAGCGAACCGGAATCGGCCTGTCCGGAATTCCTCCAATTTGACCTTGAACCGGATTAGGAAAGTCACGGTTTGAGCGAACCGGAATTTGCCTGTCCGGAATTCCTCCACTTTGACTTTGAACCGGATTAGGAAAACCACGGTTTGAGCGAACCGGAATCGGCCTGCCCGGAATTCCTCCAATTTGACTTTGAACCGGATTAGGAAAATCACGGTTTGAGCGAACCGGAATTTGCCTGTCCGGAATTCTTCCAATTTGATTTTGAACCGGATTCGAAAATTCATGGTTTGAGTGAACCGGAAGCTGCCTCTCCGGTCTCACTCCGGTTTGATTTTAGTCCGGACTTCACTTTCCGGACTGATTTTAAACCGTTATTTTTGCTAGGGAGGGGCTTTCTGGCGCAACAGCGACGTGGCCATACTCGCCAAACTTAAATATTTACGCAAAACAGAGGTAGAGTGTTATTTAATGTAGAAGTAAAAGGTGAAATACATGGCAGAAGACAAAATTTTGAGAAGTACCTAATTATCTGTGGTGATCACACACAATAGCAAGTGCATGTTGGAAAAGCTAGAACTTATGCAAAAAAACCTGTTTTCTCAAGGAACATAGCAACACGTTCAAAAGGAATAATCGCGGCTGCTCGCCAAGCACTAGTGCAGGGTGAAATGGAATACAATATGTTGAAAATTCCGGAAAACAGGAGCGACTTTCTTGCGCAAGGGCAGAGCAGAGACCAAGAATATGCCAGACGTCAAGATCTCACCACAGTGTTCGCGAAAAGGAGGATCTGCCCCATGCAACAAGTACCCATGGGTGGCATAACAATGACCAAGCCTCAAGCGGCAGAGTAATGGGAACGCGGCAGAACAGCACACGACAAAACAGCACGCGACAAAACGGCACGGTCAAAACAGCACGCGTCAAAATAGCACCGCGTCAAAGCAACACGGAGACAAAACAGCAGGCGTCAAAATAGCACGCGACAAAACAGCACAGCGTCAAAACGGCACAGCGGCAGAAGAGCACGTGCCAAAACAGCGCGGCGTCAAAACAGCACAGCGACAAAACAGCACGCATGTAGCAACTTCGAGCGCGCTCTTCACCTATCTCTGCGCGAATATTTTCAAACCTCCTTAACTTTTTTTTTGTTGTCGCTAGCCGGTTATAAAGGAATTTACTGCCTATTTTATTGCGAAGTCAGTGTCCCGGCTGGTGCTGCTGTGTTATTGCTAAAACATACGAAGTTAGCTGTAGTTACTACTACTTAACTACGCTGATCTTTGAAGAGATTGGGTAGTTAGAGGTGATATATTCCCGTCGATGTTGGGCGCGTTGTCTGGTCTCTTTCTTTTTTTTTTAGAATTAACGAAAGATAAAAAGTTATTGGGAAAAAGAAATCCGTAACTTCAAGTTATGAACCGTCTACTTTGCGGCGGCGGTCCGGTGAGGTTCCGTAGCACTCGTCGTTTCGTAAATACCACCTAAGCGTAGAACGTGCCCCCAAAAAAGCGGTAGATGCGCCAATCACAGATGCATTGATAAAACCGGGAAGATAAGGTAATTTTAATGTCGAGCGAATTCAAAATGTACCATGGGCAACGATTCTGCGGGGTTCATTCGCCGTGAATAAAATGTCCCGGAAACACGCGGCTGCAGCTTGCAGGCGAGAAGTTGTTTTGTGTTAAATTCACAGATTATTGCCGACGAAGGCTTCGATCGAGTAAAAACCGGTGAAGCAGAAACATGCCACAGCCCCAATGCTGTTGCCGTACAGCATGGCTAAGCACACCGTCGCCGCACACACTTTCTGTTTTTTTTTTAACAACTAACAACAACACATTGCCGTGTGATTGATTAATTTATTGTAGACGACATCACCAGCAAACTTGAGCGTCAATATTAACAGAACTGCTCGAGAAATAGCCACGATACGCAACAGCGGGGGCTTCGATACTGCCCAGGGAGCCTTCATGAGAACGGATTCGACAACTTGGCCGTCGACGAGTTCACCTTCGAGGAATTGGCCTAGACCCTCCATTCCTTTACAGTGCCTGCTTTGAGACAAGCATTTTAACTCCATCGCTATATTTAGGGTTCAGCGTTTTCAACTTAAACCGATAAAACCAATAAAAGTACGACGAAATCTTTTTTTAAAAATTCGGTTTTAACTGACTGGAGGTCAGTATTTTCGAGGGCGTTTGGAGGGGTGGGTGGGGGAATGTGCTTCATTACTGACCGTATGACCACTTCCTTCACAGTTTTCCTGTCTCCGAGATCGGTTCAACTTTCAACAAAAGTTGAACCGACGCAATGGTCTTCAGGACAAAATGTGGGTTTTTCACCTGATAAGGATTTGTGTGTCGAATTCTTTGTTCAAAGAAGAGAGTTTAATTGTGAACTGAACAATAAACTTAAAGGGCATCCGTAAATGACGCACATTGTTCAACACTCATAGCTTCCGTCTACTTGAGGAGGGCATAGATACGATTGATTTATTGTCGTTTCTTGGACTGCGTGTATTAACCACCTCTCGCGGTCGTGAAAATGGGGGAAAGACGCACTGATTACAATGCTTGCAAATTTTTTGATTTTGATATTTGCCTCTCGGACCGAAGTGGAAGTAAAGCTCATGTTCGTCCTGTGTGCAAATACGAGCCCACGACGATGATGTCAGATCACGATAGGGCCCTAGTGCGTCTTGCAGGACAGGTCGCGTCGGCTGCCACATACAGCAACAAATAAGAAATCCAGTACCTGGTTTACTCATTATTTATTTAAACAAACGCCTTTAAATATTGAATTTTCATCAGTATACTGGTTTTCGTCAATAAACCGAAAAGAACTGAAAAGTCTATGAGTCAACAAATATACTCAGCAATAAACCGAAAACTTCTGCTGAAATAAAAACCGAAAAATGTACGCCGAATTTCAAAATAATTAAAACCGAAAACGCCAAACCCTAGCTCAATTGCCAGTGTCCTGTTTTGACGCTGTGCTGTTCTGACGCTGTGCTGTTTTGACGCCGTGCTTTTTAGGCACGTGTTCTTCTGTCGCTGTGCCGTTTTGACGCTGTGCTATTTTGTCGCGTGCTATTTTGACGCGCGCTGTTTTGTCGTCGTGCTGTTTTTACGCTGTGCTTTTTTGACGCGTGCTGTTTTGACTGTGCTGTTTTGCCGCGTGCTGTTTTGCCGTGTGCTGTTCTGTCATGGTGCCCAGAGTAATATCTCACGAGACCGGGTTTTATGGCAAGAGCTTTCTCATATCCCCAAAACAGGCTGGATGGAGTGCAGCTTATTGTCATGGTGTTGATTCCATTCTGTTTGCCATTTTAGGAGACTTGCTGCCTTAAAATAGGTTACAGCTCTTGATGTGGTAGCTGCAGACGTGTTTCCAGCAAGTTTTTAGAAGAGGCCGCAAGCCTGTCAGCCTGCTCATTGCCACTGAGCCCAACGTGGCTGGGTACCCAGCAAAATATGATGTCATGCCCCTTTCGTAAGCCACTATTTATTTTTGCACGCACAAGCTGGATTAGGTTGTGCTTTGAATCCTTTACAGTGCTGATTGCAGTTATGACACTTTGAGAATGAACAAACACGAAGGCCTTCATTGTATGACTTTCTATAATATAGTCCACTGTTGTTAATACACCTTGAAGTTCTGCAATGAATATACTAGCAATACTGGTCAACCGCTGAACGCTCGTAAATGATTCAGAGAACACAGCAAATCCAACAAAATACGACGTCTTTGCCCCGTCGGTATAAAACTGTGCATAATCCTTGTATCTTTTTTACTACCTCATGAAACTCCTGCTGGATGATTATTAGAAAAACGTTATGTTTGTCGAACCTGGTGAAACACCAATCGCAGCTGACTGGAAGCAGATCGCAAGGCGCTACAGTGTCGGTCCTTTCAAGTAAGCTTATGTCATTCAGTTCGAGACTAAGAGATTGACGGATGTCCTCAAGGCGAAGGCTGAGCGGCCGCACAATACTAAGCTTATTTTGAAAATTAAGGGAAGAACTAGAGTGATCCACACAGCGGTATGTTGGATGGTTAGGGTCGGACAGGATTTTGTAGGCGTAAAACGAGCTAATATTTTGCCGTCTTTTTTCCAGCGACATCTGATTTGCCTCTATATATAAACTGAGGATTGGTGATGTCCAAAAAGCCCCTGTAGCAAGTCGAAGGCCAAGGTGGTGAACAGGATCAAACATCTTGAGTGCCGATGACCTTGCCGATCCGTAAACTACTGCTCCGTAATCAAGGCGGGACCTGACGAGGGAATTACACAGGCGCAGCAGACACTTTCTGTCAGATACGCATGACCTGTGTGACAAGACTTTGAGGATATTAGCAGATTTTAGGCACTTAAGTTTTAACTTTCAAATGTGAAATAAAATTTAGCTCCCTATCAAAAATGAGTCCTACAAACTTGTGTTCGTATAGGGTACATATGGGAGTTCTATTGATCTCTAATGATGTATCCAGCGTTATTCCACGTTTTAGAGAGAATGGTACGCACACCGTCTTCTCAGGTAAAAACCCGAAACCATTTTCGTCGGCCCACTTACTCATTTTATTTATTGCGAGCTGCAGCTGGCGTTCACAACTGTAGAGATTGCAAGAAGAAACTGATATGTGAACGTCATCAACGTAAAAGGAGGAAGACACGGTACGTGGTATTACCTTCGAACCATCATGACAAATAATGTAACTCTCAAACCCCCCCCCCCCCCTTGTGGCACACCACTCTCCTGAATAGAAAGGTCTGAATATGTGGCACCTACTCCAACTTTGAATGTTCGGTCAGACAGAAAGCTTTTTAGAACACCGAGCATGCGACCACGTAAACAACATGCGAACAGGCCCGTAAGTATTCCATACCGCCATGCCGTGTCGTACGCCTTCTCCAAGTCAAAGAAGACTGACACGCAGTGCTGCCTGTTTACAAAAGTGTTACGTATAGTCGTTTCTAGGCGCACTAGGTGGTCAACAGTTGACCGCCCTCCGCGAAAGCCACACTGGTTCTGATCAAAGAAACCCTACGTTTCAAGAAAATAACCAGTCTCCTATTGATCATCCGCTCAAATATTTTGCCAAGACTGCTCGTAAGTGCAATAGGGCGGTAGCTGGATGGAACTGGCGAGTCTTTACCAGGTTTCAACAATGGGATAACAAGGGCCTGCTTACAGGATTGGGGAAAGTATGCCTGCGTCCACAGATGATTAAAAAACCAAAGCAAAGTTTCCAGAGATTTTGGGGCCAGCTGACGAATCATCTCGTAATGATTCCTGTCAGGGCCAGGGGCGGACTGTTTTTTAAGAATAAGAGCCAACTTAAGTTCGTTCATTGCGAAAGGTTTGTTGTATCCTGCAGTATTTCCTCCAGACATACTAATCCGATGGCATTCTGCACGAGCCTTGAATTGTCTAAATTCTGCCCTGTAATTATCGGAGCTAAAAACGTTTGGGAACTGCTCTCCGAGGAGATTAGCCACATCTCCGAGCGAGATTGTAGGAGAATGGAAAAGAGGAATCACAAACGCATGATAATCACCCTTGATTTTGCGGTATCGATCCCACACTTCCTTGGACGAGACAAAACTGTTGACTGAAGAGACATGCTTCATCCAAGTTTCTCGTTTAGCTCGTTTCCTCGTCCATCGAGCTTTTGTTTTTCTCCTTTTGAACTCTATTTTATTGAGAGGAGTAGGGTACCGTCTGAACGTATCCCAGGCTTTATGCTGTTCTTTTCTTGTAGATGCACAGTCTGTTCCACCACGGTTTACACCTCTTCGGCATGTTTTCAGAAGTCTGCGGAATAGCTTCAAAAGCTGCACTTAGAATATGTTCGGTGACATATAATGTGACATCCTCCGGAGACAAACTTGCTAGGAGTGAGGCATCCAGCGTTGCCTTTAATTTAAAAAGCCCCGTCTGCCTTATCTAAACTTCCACCTAGGAATGCGTTTTAAAATGGTGGGAAGTGCGACGTTGCTTTTTAAAATGAGCGGAAAGTGGTCGCTCCCAAAAGTGTTCTTTAAAACGTTCCAAGAAAAAAGAGGAAACAATGAAGGTGATGAAATAGACAGGTCGATGGATGTGAAAGAGTTATGAGACGCTCTGTAAAATGTTGGTTTTTGGTTATTTAAAAGACACAAACCTGAAGACTGTAAAAGGCGCTCTATGACCTTGCCACGAGAATCGAGTCGGTCATTGCCCCACATAGGATTGTGAGCATTAAAATCGCCTAAAATTAAGAAGGGTTCTGGCAGTTGATCAGTAAGACCTTCGAGTTCATGAATATAAAGTGGAACAGGTGGGGGAAGATATAAAGACACAATGGTAATGAGACGGTCAACTAAAACACGGGTTGCCGCAACTTCAAGTGGTGTACGAAGAGGGACCTACGCACATGCTACTCCTCTCCGAACAACCACAGCGACACCACCAGAAGACTGGGCTGACAAGCGATCTTTCCCAAAAACACGGTGACGACGTAAAATATCAGTGTGAGTGTTCTTCAGATGAGTTTCCTGCGAACAGACAGCAATAGGCTGCAGCTCGTCCAGAAAATAATGAACATCATCCATGTTTTGTAGTAGACCCCGTCAGTTCCACTGCAAGAAGCCAACATGCCCCATTTATCACGTTGAATATACCTGACACTGGAGCAAAAATGGCCATAAAAGTCGAAGGAACAGAAAGGGACAGGACGACGTCTCAACGTCCTGTCCCTTTCTGTACCTTCGACATTTATGTTCATTTCTGCCACAGTCTCAGGTATATTCAACATGATTAACGTTCACTAACTCGCCTGCACCCTTACTATTTTATTTATGACCCATTTGTTTGCTTGCTTAAGTTGTAGTTAAAATGTGGGGTTCGTAGCTGTGACAAAGTGGACAAAGGTTAGCTTGCGTTGGTTGGGGCAGTGACACGTGGAGGTTTTTCTTCTGATCCCCCTTTACAGGGGTAGATTTTGTGCCTCCCTTGGCAGGTAGAGGTGGTTCTGTCGTATCGACAGATACCTCCATGGCCTCCTGCTCCCGCTGGGAAGTGGAAGGAGTGGGCCCCTCCCTGCTGTGAGAGGGAGTGGCGTCTAGTACCACCCGAGGCTTCGGGCCAAGACGATGCGGCATCGTCTTGGTACGTAGAAGTATTGGCGAGGCCGCCGGGGTCTGGGAACCCACAGGAGCCTCGCTGGGAGTTGGGGGGCTAGTGGAGCACTCAAAGTCTCGAGGACTGTACTGAGTGCCGACGGATGCCTTGAGTGGCGGCGCAGCCCCCCTTGCTGCCGCCTCGGCATAAGTGCCTCCCTGGAGGAAGGAAAATCGTTTTCTTGCCTCGGGGCATGTCAGGTTATCTTTTACCTTTAAAGCTAAAATCTTCTTTTCTTCTTGGAACTTTGGACAGGTTCGAGAGTAGGTGGGGTGGGAACCAGAGCATATGATACACTTGAGAAGTGTACCCTCGTATGTGTCGGCTGGATGGTCTGTGCCTCCACACTTAGCACACGTAGTTTTTCCTCGACAGGTTACCGAGCAGTGACCAAATCTTTGGCACTTGAGTTAGGTATGTAAGGACGCACCTTGCAATGGAGATAGCCTTTTTTAATGCTCTCAGCAGTACGGTGGATGCAAAATTGAGGACCAGATGATTTGAGGGTCTTTTCTGTCCATCCCTGCGTATTGTGATTCGTCGCACAGCGACCAACCCCTGCCCGGAAAGGCCGTCCAAGATATCTTCCTCGCTAGATTCTAGACGGTCATTCTCTGAAATCACGCCCTGGCAGCTGTTCAAGGTGCGATGTCAAGTGACAGATACTTTGTAATCCGAGATCTTGTTTAAATCTTAAATAACCACACTCTGAACTCCGTCTTGTACTTCAACGAGCAGGTCACCAGATGCTAATTTCTTTGCTTTAAAGTTTTGACCAATTAAGTTTTTTAGACTCTTTGAAATAAGAAAGGGTGAAAGCTTGGCAAGATTTAAGATAAGGAAAGAGGGACATTTAAGACAAACAGACAAGACAGCTTTCCTTATCGTAAATTTATAACCAACACGCTCAACCTTCTACATTACGCTTGGCAAGAAGTTTTCTATTTTGTTCCGACTGCATTACCAGAAAGGGGCTGAAGCTATTCTGGGCTGTAGCTGATGAGTCTTTGGTAACTACTTTGGTCCGGACCCTTTTCAAGGTCCGATCGGGAGGTTTTTGCTTAGAACTCATATGAAGGGCAGAAACTTCGGCATCCGTAGCGCACCACCCACCGCGGAGTCCAACAAGGGGATAAGTAACATCTCATAAGAGGTCTGGCTTGTCTGAGTATGCTACTCTACCAGTGCTACTAGGAAGCTATAACCAAGTGTGGATCAAGAGAGAGTTCTGTCGCCACCCAAGGTTAGCCCTTGCCGCCAAGGAAGGTGAGAACGAAGAATAGAAGAAAGGAGAAAAGAGGAAGAGAAGAGGGGAGAGTAGAAGAAATGGTGACTGACTGAATCATCCTGGTCGGGCCAAGCCAGGACACCCGTCTACGGGAAGCGGGGGCCGAAGTGGTGTATTGCCTCACCCGGGGGGCCCCGAAGGGTCCAAACCTATTCCGGGTTCGACTGGACCACCAAAATGCCCTTTTCCCCGGACACGGGAAAGCCACTCACAGCCAGACGAGGGCGGGCGAATCCGCATGGCTCGGAGTCCGTGGTGACGCCACTCACCAAACACCTGCTTTCACAGGTGCCTCCTGCGGGGCGATTGCGGCGGACAGAAGGAAGATAAATTAGTTCAGACGCACAACGCCGCGGCGCGTCGTCTCTTGAATTGCGAAGCACGGCAGCACGGCGTAGCGCAGCTGAGCTTGCCGATCAGAAAGATCGAGAAAGAACTAAAGTTCCACTAATGCTTTGCCGCAGCGGCGGCGTAGCGAAACTGGACGACGAGATCGCCCTATGCGGGGCGCAAGTCTTGCCGAGCAGAAAGATCGAGAAAGAACTAAAGTTCCACTAATGCTTTGCGGCAGCGGCAACGTAGCGAAACTGGACGACGAGATCGCCCTATGCGGGGCGCAAGTCTTGCCGATCAGAAAGATCGAGAAAGAACTAAAGTTCCACTAATGCTTTGCGGCAGCGGCGGCGTAGCGAAACTGGACGACGAGATCGCCCTATGCGGGGCGCAAGTCTTGCCAATCAGAAAGATCGAGAAAGAACTAAAGTTCCACTAATGCTTTGCGGCAGCGGCGGCGTAGCGAAACTGGACGACGAGATCGCCCTATGCGGGGCGCAAGTCTTGCCGAGCAGAAAGATCGAGAAAGAACTAAAGTTCCACTAATGCTTTGCGGCAGCGGCGGCGTAGCGAAACTGGACGACGAGATCGCCCTATGCGGGGCGGAAGTCTTGCCGAGCAGAAAGATCGAGAAAGAACTAAAGTTCCCCTAATGCTTTGCGGCAGCGGCGGCGTAGCGAAACTGGACGACGAGATCTCCCTATGCGGGGCGCAAGTCTTGCCGATCAGAAAGATCGAGAAAGAACTAAAGTTCTACTAATGCTTTGCGGCAGCGGCGGCGTAGCGAAACTGGACGACGAGATCGCCCTATGCGGGGCGCAAGTCTTGCCGATCAGAAAGATCGAGAAAGAACTAAAGTTCCACTAATGCTTTGCGGCAGCGGCGGCGTAGCGAAACTGGACGACGAGATCGCCCTATGCGGGGCGCAAGTCTTGCCGAGCAGAAAGATCGAGAAAGAACTAAAGTTCCACTAATGCTTTGCGGCAGCGGCGGCGTAGCGAAACTGGCCAACGAGATCGCCCTATGCGGGGCGCAAGTTCGTCTGCTTCTTTTGCAGGGGCTGAGGTGACGTAAGAACGCCAAGCTCTGATTGACTTTGAGTGACGGATAGAGGGTAGACCTCAATGCTGGGTAAATTGAGCTCTACCCACTATCCTTCCAGTCGAAACCACTCAGAGCTCGGCGCCGTTTTGACGCTACCGGAACTACTGCGCAAGAAGCAGACGAACTTGCTCTGCGCATTCGTGACGGGCGACTTCGACGGGCGCCATATTAGGATCTTCTTCGTCCCACATTTGTGTGACATTAAAAAGAAAATAAATTCTTCTTTGAACGCGTTATTCACCATCAGTTGGTCTTTTTTGTTTAACCACCACGGTGCAGCTATCCTCTGCATCGAATTGCTGCTTCGATTACCCCGATCGCATTTGTACCGATCAGCGGAAGCGGAAACAAAAAGCGAAGCAAAGCACGTTGGACCGCGCTGGACTTAATACGTTTAGTCTACAACCTGCTTGTGGTTCGGTCGGGCCCTTCTCTGCGTGACGGGGCCAGCTGGGCGCGGCGTATAGTGGAGGACATCGGCACGATCGCGTTCGGAGCCTGAATCTATACTTCCTTTCACCTTCAATCCAGACGCAGCCGGCGCCACCAGCTAATGGTACCAATCGGACAAGTTGAAAGGCACTCACTATCATGGCGTTCGTTATGTTTCTGTACGTTTTCTGTCATCGCTTAACCAATCAGGAACAAAGCGGGCCCAGTTACTTGCGCTTTTGACGCTACATTATTGGTCCAATTAGCTCATAGCGATGTCTGCGTCTGCAGCACGTAAGCTGAAGCGAAGTATAGGACCATGCAAGGGGCTTTGACGACGAAGCCAACCCGTCCTCGGCGCGGCAGCCATGAACCTAACCCGCAGGCAATGGGGAGAGAAAGTGGTCTGCTTCTAGCACAGGAGTTCCGGTGGCGTCAGAGTGACGCCGAGCTCTGAGTGGCTTTGATCGAAAAAATAGTGGGTAGACCTCAACGCTGGACGCCTTGAGGTCTACCCATTATTTTCTTTTCTCAGTCAGCCGATAAGAGGTCGGCGTTTTCACATCATCACATACCCCGTGTAAGAAGCAGACCAACTTGCGCTTCGCTTTGGCCAGCCGCTGCGCTCCAGCACTCCAGTCCCCGAACATGTCACGGAGCGGGAATTTTTTGCTTGTTTTTTGTAAAGTCAATTCGCTTATAACTCCCAAAATAATTGAAATATAGGGGAAAAAAGTTTTCCTCTGTGTTCCTATGTAACGGTTAAGAGTTGAGCTTGTTGGTACATACTTGTAATTATATCAGCTTGAACTTTAGAAATATCTAGAACACAAAGACAGAAAGGACATCCTTTCCTTTCTGTCTTTGTGTTCTAGATATTTCTAAAGTTCAAGCTGATATAATTACAAGTGTTCCTACGTTTTTAACTGAGTTTCACCGCAAATTTCAAGCTTGTCTGAAAATCATTGGGGGGAGCCTTAGCATATAGCCAGTTTGGTCAAGAATAAAAAAACAAACTGATTACTGATTAACTGAGTGTATCAATTTTTATTTTTATTCATTAATCAAAATGTTAATAAATAATTCATTCATTCATTTATTCGTTAGTTTAAACTACATTTACTTGTGCAGGATCGCAGTAGGAATGGCACATAAACAACACTACACAAATACATGGCCGATACAAAAATTAAATTGTAATACGATAGCATGTCATAAATGTATAAAACACAAATAGCAAAAAAGAAAAAAAAAAAACACAAGCAAAACAAAGCTACTATTCACTCCATATCAAAGTATTTTCTTCAGAGTTCGGGGATCAGTTTAAAGTGGCACTGACACCCCAGCGGTTTCGTTGTCTAAAACGATAAACATTTTAATCAGACGCAAAAAAAAACAAAAACACAATGCAAAAAACAAGTCGCACGTTGGCGCGCGTTTAGTTATGTTTGAAGCCTTTCTCTCTCTCTTCTCACCTCCTGGCTTCCTTTTATTTGGGACTTAATCAAGTATGAAATTTAGAAGCTTTGCAAGTGACATTTTTTATAATATTTATTAAAAGCATTCGTAAAACATGTTTTTAACGCAAATGCGAACGCACTACGGTCCTTCTTTTTGAGATACCGAAAATCGGAGTCCGCAGAGATCTCGCCTCCTGGCTTTTTATCCTAGAGCTCCCTCGAAAAACATGGCGGCTTTCGGCACATGTAGTACTCTATTTATCTATTAATTATATATAATGTAGTACTCTATTAACTAGACTACTCAATGTAGTACCCTAGTTATCTTTTCTGGGGGTCCGACGACCTCTCAGACTCCGAAAAGGGAATCGTCAAGTGGTCAAAGCAACTGGGTTTGGTGTCTGTGTACCGTAGTTTCGGTAGTGACTCCGTCGTGGCAGCCTTTCACGCAACGCCGGCTCAGCGTGGCCCCTCACGTCGCTCACAAAAGTCCACTGCGTGTTCTCTTCGACCTCACACCGTTTGAAAGAATTTGAGGTCGCTGAAAGGGCCCTAAAGACCGACGACCAGTTCGCGCTTTCCACTTCTCCCTTACTTCCTCCTTTCCCCCCTTCTAGACTGTCTACCGCTGCCTGTTTCCTCCTCCCCCATGGTGAGGAGGATCTTCTGCCTTGCAGAATCTCCAGTCGGTACGTCCGTCGGCCTTTAAAAGAACTCCATACTCGAAAGTGAAGCGTCGTCTGCTCACGGCGATAGGTGGCACACACAGCGAAGAGCGGTTGAGCAGGGGACGCGGGCGAAAACGACACTTCGGGACGGGATGGCTCAGAGGCGTGAGAGAAACCCGAGTTGCAGGACGACTCAATTTTTGACGTCACAGCACTGGCGGGGATCGCACGAGAGCTTCAAATTCAACTTTGGGAAAAATATTTCTTACTTTACAAATAACGAGTTTTTTGAGCATTCGACCACAGCGTGACATGGATGAAAACGAACGAAATGCTCGGCATGCTGCGGCTCAGCGTCTACGCAGACAAGCACCACCAGAGCTTCGCCCCAATCAACATCATTCACCACGTGGAGATGCGCTTGTTTTTAAACCCGATTACAAAAGTTAAATATAATGATCAATCCATGTGACACATTTAAAATAAATAATTTAAGCTCCATGCGGCCCTGGGCCCATTATTTTTTTACATACATAATAGCAAAATAAACATGTCTATATAAAATCTGGATACTTCCAATACGTGGACGGCGCTGATTTTCGACCGCCGCACGAGGAATTCAATCCTGCCGCTCCTTTTTGACGAAGCTATGTAGCGGAAGAAATGACCTGTTTTGTTAATAAAAATAATTTAAACCTTATCTTTATTTTTACCCCTAAAACTGTCGTACGGAAAACTACAGGATAAATGAAAAATACTGAACAGCCTGAAAATTTTACGTTTTAACAGGGGACGCGGGCGCAAACGACACTTCGGGTCGGGACGGCACGGAGGCGTGAGAAAAACCCGAGTTGCAGGACGACTCAATCTTTGACGTCACAGGACTGGCGCGGATCGCGTGGGAACTTCAAATTCAACTTAGGGAAAATGTTTTCTTACTTTACAATACTGAGTTCCTAAGTTTGAAATTTAGGGTAATGTCCAGGCATCGTTTTGAATTGTTCCTGATAATAAAAAAAAATTATTTTGGCCTCTCAGTACCCCTTTAAAGAACGAAAGTTTGTTATTTCAGCGGCTGTTTATTCCAGTCCTTGAAAGTATGAGGAGAAAAATTTAATACGGAAAAGGTGATGCCGTGGCCATGGCGCCACAATATAATACTCCTGCTGATGTGTTGGAGAGCATAAATCGAAGGGTAATTGCTTAACGGAATAAAAGGTCCTTTAATAAGCTTGGCAGCAGTCACAAGTTAGGGTGCTGTAACAACAAAGCGCCACTTGTGTATGCTTGTCCCTTCTTAGTAGAACTTGTGCAATCAACTGTCGGGAAGACAGCATCCAACAGCATGACACGGAACCTTCTGTGAATATACCTTATTTCGAGAACGCTGCTTGTGTAGGGAAATGATAGGACTCTAAACACCCCACTCGAAGACGCGCTCCAGGCACCATAACTTGCTAGTACAGTTACCTCTCCGTAATATAGACACCTTCATTGTCCCCCTCACCCTCAAAAAAAAAAAGTCCACAATATGAGCTGTCTACATTAACGAGACAAAAATATACGTATCTGCACAGTTCGTCCCCTAAAATGGTGTCTGTACAGAGGGGTATTCATATTAACGAAATTCATATTAACGAGACATCACTGGAAGGTTGCTGACAACTTTTCGCTCGTAAGAAAAAAACAACAACAAACAAACAGGCGATCATGTGTTACTGCTATCTGCGTCGCCCTCTAATTTTCAGTCGCCCTTCAGCAAGGAGTCAATTTTATAATCGCTCGCGCGCAGATCTTAGGCTGCCGTCACCCTGCTAATATATTATAAATAAGGCGGTCTGGCTACACTGTCTGTGGTGCATTCCTTGCTTGCATGACATTTGTCACGCAAAACTACTACCTGCAGACATGATGGAAGCATACACGCATGAAGCAAAAATGGTTCCAACATGCTTGAGCAACGTCCACATGTAATTTTTTCATTATGTCTGCAGCAGACGCCGTGTTTTTTTTTTTTATTTTTGCTTGATGTATGAGAAGTGTGACTTCTCATACATCATGCTGTCGAGAACCAAAACTAGGCGTTTGTCTCGGAACGGGCCTAGCCGCACTTTTCGTCGTGGTGCCCCATTTTCGATTGGCAACGGAATCCACTCCAACACCGGGACTCGGACCTGGCCAGGAAAGAAAAGCGACACAAATCTGCTCCAGGAGAAGGCCATTTATCACTCGACTGTAGTTCACCGATAGGTGCTCTGTGTTTTTGTTAAGTTGAGTTTATAACACTTAGCTTTAATACACGCGAAACAATATTTTGTCCAAAGTTAAAACTCTACACGGGGCTAAATGTTCATGGTGGTGGAGGGAAATATAGGACGTGCCGTTTATAAAATTGACCGGCGATCAAGAAGCGCGAGAGATTGGTAAATATAGGTGTCTGCCTTTCAATCACGCGGCCAAGCGTCCAATTCAGGAAACTTCTGGGGGAAAAAAATCCCAGGTATTTATTATCTCTATACCACGTGTCTTATTTCCCGTACCGCCTCTCCATTTTACCTTCCCTGAACGTTTCCCTTTTTTTATCTCCATACAATAAATATTAACATATTCTGTCTGAGGACATCACCAGTACGTGTGCTCTCTGCATGGAGGACATTTATCAATAAAGCAAGCCGCGGTGCCAGAAGATGCATTAAGCATCGATCGCGCTTTCTCATTCTCAAAGGGTCGAAATTCCGCCCTCTTCAATCGTGGCATTATTTGCTTTCATGGGGAGAGTTGACAACCCTCGGAAATCAAAACCCTAAATAAAAATCTGGAAGAACCCTCAAGGCTCTCACTTGGCTTGGAGATTTGTGAGACGTATTCACCCTGCTCTTTGGTTTAGTTCTCCGCTGCCAAAGACGCCTGTCGAAGATGCTTGCACGTCTTCTCATAGCCTTGTTCGTTGTCTTTATGCCCGCTGCACTGTTGAATTCCACAAAAAACGATGTGCATCTTCTGCTCCAGAGTGACACAGACACTGACGTTCTCTGCGCAACTGGAAACATGAACAGCTTTCTCTTCCGACGCAGCATTGGCACCATCTTCAGAGCAAGGTACTGGTGCGGTTCCTGGTCGTTGTACATCGAGCACCTCCGATGCAGCACTGCCGACAACAAGAAGACGGTGACCTTTATTTCTGAGTCCTTATGGAACGATAGCCTATCGTGGTTACACTCTTCCGACGACATTTCTTCCACTTGGTTTATTCTTACTGAGGCAAATCGTTTATCATGCGTTCGGCCTCCTGGATACCCCAGACAATTTGTTCATAACCCAATGATGAATGCAGAAAGCCTCCTCGACATTAAACAGGGCTTAGTATGGAACTGCACAAACAGCGGCGACAACAGCCTGATGAATTCAGCCGTGCCGGAGCAGAGTTTCCCCGCCACCCAAACCTGGCAGCTACTTAGGAACCAGAGCTTCGTGCTTGGTTGTCTGTTCCCTAAGTGCATTGTCGCGGAACCTAAAATTATATTAGATGGTTTGTTATTCCTCGGTGTCAATTTCAGCACAGTAATGGTGAAAGAGGAGCATCTCATTGCTGATATGGTGAAGCGTAGGGTAGACATTCTGTTCTACAATATTGTGCCCGACGCAAACCGCTGGCGACTGCTCCATTTTCCACGCTTCTTTGACCACGGAAGGGTTCTCTTCTACACGGTTCGTAAGCCTTCACTCCGTGCAGGTGCGTTTATCCGAGAAGCACCGATGGCCTTCTTCACAATTCTGTTCCTATCAATGGTTACCTGCGCACTAGGCTTCTGTCTCATCAACTACTGCTCGGGCAGGGGGCTCGTCAATGGCATCCAAGACGTGGTGTTCGTTCTAGTCTCAACGGCGATGCTCTTCTCGTACCCCGTACCGGAACGATTCCAACGTGTTCTGGCTGGACGCATCGTGCTCTTCTGCTGGATGGCTGGCGGATTCTCGCTTGCCGTCTACTTCCAGAGCCTGTTGACGTCCAGCCTGAGTTCCGGATATGTCTGGGAAGCAGACGACACCATAGAGAAGCTCTATTCTAGGCTCGCATCTGGGAAAGTGCTACCGTGTGTGTTGAAGGGCTCCTACTACGATCGCCTTCTGCGGCAGTCAGAGGACAAGCACGGAATCATCGGTGCCATGGCGGCCGCTCGCAGACTATCGTCCAACAAAGCTTCCACCGTGAGCAACACAACCAAGGATTGCATGGAGAAGGTTCTTGGAGGCAGTCACGTGTTCATCTCGCATGAGAAGCACCAATGCTTTTTAGCAAAACACGGCAACAGGCTGACTTCTGGGAAAGACACAATCTACGGGGTGTACGCTAGCACCCCGGTGCGAAAGGACTGGCCGCTGAGAAATTCTTACGGCCAGCTGGTGGCGAGAATGTTCGAGACTGGTTTGCTGTCCAACAGAATGAGCCTCCGCATTTGGAACTGTTCTCGTATTAGGGATATGCAAGTCTCCCTGGCGCCCTATGATGCCTCACAGTTTCTCAGGGTTTACTACTTATGTTGCGGAGCGGCTACAATTGTATTGGTCGTAGAGGTAATGATTTTTCGCATGTTTCAAAATAATATAAACACTGTTCCTTGTTGACATCTCAGCTAGGCGTGGCGCAGCGAGAGCAGCGCCAACAGGCATGAGTATTGTGTAGCTATGATTAAATATAGGTGCACTCGATAACATTGTATTTGCTTGAATTGCATAAAAAATTAAAATGTCCTACTTGGGAGTGTCATCTTTTTTTATTTTCTTTATTTTTAATGTTGAATAAGATTACCGGTTTTTGTAACTATGTATTCTGTGTATTATCCAATCGCACATGTTCTGAAGGAAAAAAAAATACACCTAGCGCTTTGTGCTGTTTCACTATTTCAATGTGGTCGGTACCGATCTTTTGATTATAACTCTTGTAACGTGCTTATTTACAGGTCGAAAAACAATTGCTTTAGATTTTGCAGTGTTGACTTTAAGACTCTAATTTGATGACCTCGAAATAAACTTTTCTAAAACTAAGTTCTCCTTGGTTGTGAATTCGTCCCTGTTCGAAGCAGACAGAAATACACTCCTGTCGTCTGCATACATGGGAAAACGTGATTGGTTGCAAATATTGACTAGATCCTTTACATATACATTGAACAACAGAGGACCGAATATGTTGCCCTGGGGCACACCAAACTTCAAGACTTGCAAACGAGAAACATGATCATTCGGTGAGACGAATTGGTTACCATGTTCTAAATATGAGCGAATAAGTATCAAAGGCATGCCACGTGTACTATAACACTGAAGTTTACTAAGGAGCGTTGAATGGTTGAGACAGTCGAACACTTTGCAAAGCCCAGCTGTTCACCAGCTGTTCACTATCTATAATATATCATATTATTTCTTTTTGCGATTTCAAAGCGCATTCGGTTGACTTTTCCTTGTGAAATCCGAACTGAATGTTAGTTAGCACTGAATGCTAGGTAAATAATTTGCCTAAACGATGGAATATAATTTACCCAGCACTTCTGAAAATATTGGGAATGCAGAGATGGCTCTATAATTTGTAACTAAATGTTTGTCTCCACACTTGTGCAGAACTGAAAGCTTCGCGAGTTTCATGCTATATAGAAATTTGGCACTCGAAAGTGCTAAGTGAAATATATATACAGGGTGTATTTTTTTTTAGCTGCACCAAATTTAAAAAAAAAAAGGGGGAACGTGAGATAGAGTAATTTGAGCCCTGGGGAAGTGTTAGTGGCCATGGCGGCCTCTAGAAAAATGATAAAATTAGGTAATTAGTTAGCTAATTTACTAAAATGTTTTAATTAACCTTTTTAATTTTTCACTTGAGGGCGCATAATGTATTTAGACGATTGAAGATCGGCCACGGTATGGTCTAGCCGTTTCGTCAAATTTGAATAAAAAAATTCCTAGTAGGCGCTACGGGGTCGAGAAATGTAACTTTTTTTAAATGGTGTCAAATCGAAACTAAACAGGAAAGAGTGCGGGTAAAGTTATCACTCCACCCTTCCGGGCAGGCGATTCGTCATTATCGCGGCCGGCTCGCCTAAGCAAGTGGAACCGGCCGTGATAATGACGAATCCCATGCCCGGAAAGGCGGAGCGATAACTCTACCGGCGCTCTTTCCTGTTTAGTTTCGGTTTGACACCATTTACCAAAGTGACATTTCTCGACCCCGAAGCGCCTACAAGGAATTTTCTTAATCCAAAATGGTCGACACGGCTAGACCATACTGTGGCCGATCTTCAATCCTGTAAATGCATTAAAAGTGCCCTCCGGAGCCTTCTCCGATCGTCTGTTTATGTTGTTAAATTGCGTAGTAGGTGCAAGTTAATATGTATACAAAGTTTTAGAGTACAAAACCGTTTATTGAGTAAATGGCAGTAGAAATATATCGTTACTATTTCCTCTTGAAAGACAATCGCCCATTCCCTGGCCATCGCTAAAACTTGACCAATGGAAATGTTGCATCTCGCGGTGAATGCGAACGTTATTATTGCAATACTTTTTAAGCTTGTTGTAAATTAGAGTTTGAGAAAAACGTAAACTGATTGTGGTGCGGGAAACATAGTTCGCAATTATCGTTCCAAAGCCAGCGAACTATGTTTTCTCCCCGTAAGCTTGTTGCTAGGGGGTGATGCGTCGGCGCGTCGGGTCGTCTGCTTCCCGGGGCGTGTGCAAGCGTGCGTTTGCGAGACACGTGTTCCTTCTTCCCGTGGATCCCTATTCCGAAGCCAGCTTTGCGATCCTTCCACGTGAATGAGTCAAACTTTTCCTTGTCATCTGTGGAATGCGACTGCGTATTGCAGTAGTTTCTTTTATCCTTTGAGTGAGCGATTTTCCTGAAATGCCGAACGTTTGTTTCGTCAAGACGTGCCGCCATCAAACTGGGAAGAACGTTCGCAAGGGCTTGCGATTCTTCTCTTTGCCGGAGAAAGAACCACGAAGGACTGCGTGGTTACGCTGCGCCGGGCGAGGGCACGACATCGAGAACCTGCCTCTCATTCCCCGTTTTTATGCCGAACATTTCGAGCCGACTGCTTTCCGAAAGGACGACCTGCGTCGTTCACGTCTTCGATCAGATGCTGTGCCGACGCTTCTGCTTCCCGTCGCCGATGAGACCGACGATCCTCCCCCAAAGCGCCAAAAAGTCGTGGTGAGTTTTTCGATGGCTCAAATATTTTTGGGAGTGTCACGAACATGGCATTCTGCGTTGCGCAGTGCGGCTGCTTCTGGTATCTATATTCTGAACTAAGAACTGAGGAGGCATTTGTGTAACATGGGAATCCACATGGCATTCGTGAAGTCGATCAGTGGTCACTAATGTTCCGGACAAGCGGTTCGAGAGCTTATCGCGCGAATGGTGCGGTGCATGGGGTTCTTCATTTTCGGGTTTTATATTTTTCAAAAATCGGGGGGTAAAAATCGGGCGCTATTTTTCGGGCGATATTCGGGAAGAAATCGGGTTTTTCCAGAAACCATTCCGAAATTCGGATTTTTTTTCGGGATTTCTTTATCAATTACAAGTACGTGCAATATGTTATTTACATGAACAAAAGTAAACAAAATATATTATATAGGCATAGGATATGTTTCTACCTTCTGATCGGCTCTGAAGTGAATCTTTGCGGAGGTCACGCAAATCGAAGAAAATTGTAACCATCAACGGATGACCAAGGAAACACCGTTTAAACAGATCCAGAATGGTTAATATTTTCTATCAAGTCAGGTGATTTCAACACTGCTTTTCGGGGAGAAATCGGGTTTAACCCGATTTTCATCAGAACTATTCGGGGGAGAAAAATTAGGTATTATCGGGTTTTACCCGAAAACGAAGAACCCTATCAGTGCATGCACCACCAGGATCGAACTCATTTGTAAAAAGAAAACACGAACAAATGAGATAAGAGGACACAGTCATAAATCGCCTGTAATGGTACCTCCATCACCACCCCCCTCTGCTATGGACCCACAAGAAGTCAATAAATGTTTTCCCAGCTTGTTTACAGAGAGGAACCCTTTCGTATCAGCTTAGCAAAGTTCCAAGTGTCCGTGACTACTAACAAGCAGGTTTTCTTTTATATCTACTCTTGTGAGCAAACTCATTTTTTTTTTCTTCTCACAATCCTGCACCCACGATTGCGTGCGAACCCGCGTTTGCAAATTTGTATGCACATAGCAAATGCACGCCATAATTTTGTTGCTTGGTGGCACTTCTGGACGTTGAGAACTCATGGCAGTTGCTGTATGTTTCCCACTTGCGGCTATAAGTGCTCGTTGGTTGCATTTCCTTCAGTGGTTGGTAAATACATGTGAAGCTGCAGCTTTACATATGTATGTAATGTGACATCATATCGCGACATGGACATTTATTGTTGCTGAGCTAGAGACTGAAAATATAGATGGTAATGTAAGTTATGAAAACAAATGTAAAGAGTGAGGCATCCCTTAGATTTGTATTACAGTGAGAGCTTTGGTCGAGTGCATGAAATTCTAAGCTATGGAAAGGCTACAAAACAATTCATGGATGTTTGCCATCAGCTAAAAAACAAGGCATCATGGATGTTTGCCGCGGTGACGGCATTGTGTGGAGTGCTCGAGTTACACCCTTCAACCTTAAAAATATGAAATGTGTAATAAACAGTGCCCTTTGCCGACCCAGGCCTCGGAAACTGGACTGCCTGCACACTACGAGGCAGAAAAGACCCTCAGGGACTGTACTGCTGAGACAAACATCCCTGCAGTGGTGCCACCTGTCCCTGTCGCAGACGTGCCTGCACAGTCGCATCCACCTGAGTCTGCCTTCTTCACTTGTAGCAGTGGGGTGCCATATGAATGCACATCTCCTGTTCCCAGCAACATGCCAGACTCTGACGGAACCTACTCTCCGTCTCACAGCGAGGATTACGAGAGGTAAGTTGTGCATATAAACACATAGAATCTGTAAAGAATGCTTCACATGATCCCATTTCAGAATCGAGCATGGTGCATCAGCTCCACCACCACCACCAGAAGAAGAGCGCCAGTTTCTGGTGTTCGAGAGCTGCCTAAGGAAGCTTTTCAAGACGTGCCAAGAGTGCTCAAGACTGTGCCAAACAACGATCGAAACTACCGGCACACGGATCACAGTCTACAGCATCTGCCCTGTGGAGCACGTGCGCACATGGAAAAGCCAGCCCATCGTCAACGGCAGACTAGCAGGGAACATACTGCTGACCAGCCACCTGGTCTTCTCCGGAGTCAAGATTGCCCCTACGCTGCGGATGCTACGCCATATGAACGTGCAGGTAATCTCCAACTCGAGCTTCTACGAGCATCGCAAGGCCTTCGCTCTACCTGCAATCCACAAGGTGAGCAATATTCCGGGACCCTGCTGCTGCATTTTTTTTCCCATATACCCAATTTTCGAATGAGGTACAAAACTGGAGCCCCAGTAACACTTCGGTTAAATGAATAAATATCTTCTTGTAGTACGCCACTTCAATGGTATAGTGCTAAGAGATAAAATTTTATTCATCAAGTTACATATGTGCCATGGGCTACTAAATCCACAATACTTTAATTTATTTCTGCTATGTGTAGTATCCTGGGGCAGTTCCCTGTCTGGCATTGGGTTGAGTGAGTCAGGTTCCTTGTGAGAGTCAAGAGACAGAGGGTGGTTGTTAGAATGGAAAAGGGTAGGGCAGCTTCGAGGTAACGGGCGGCCTTCTGCCTCTTTTATGAAGTACACAAACATAAAAACAGAAATCACAACCTAGCACAATCTAAGTCACATTCAAACTCGCTGCATTGTGCTTTCCTTTTTCTTTCACTCAGTCATTCATTCTACAACACTACACTATGCATACATAAACAGATGGGACTATTGTAGTATGCTCCATGTCTTTCTAAAGCAATATTTATCTGCATGAACAGGTCTGGCTGCAAGAGCAACAGAAACTTCTCAACGAGTTGCAGAATAAAGAGGTGGACATCTCTGCTGACGGGAGATTTGACTCCCCTGGGTTCTGTGCCAAGTACCTGACGTACACAGTCCATGTCGAGCAAATCAACAAGATTCTACACTCTGTCCAGGTCCAGCTAAAAGAGGCAAGTAGTCAGATTTACGTGAACCAGTTGCAACAATCTCATAATCTTTCTCTTGTGTTATGTCATCAGTTACTTCCCTGCTATGCACTATTTTGGTAAAATATTCATTTCACACTTTTTTTTAGTCTGAACAGGCCATGGCCAGTGTCAACATGGAGAAGGAGGACCTCCTCAAGCAGCTGCAATTCTTCAAGGAGAAAGGTATGTTCATGCATAGTTCGTGTATATCACTACTCGGCGGCCTTTCAGGCACTCTGTTCAAATTGGCATAATAACTTATTCTTTTGCTATCTTCCGAAACCTAATGGTGCAAGTATCAAGATCCGAACGTTGGTGACTGACCCTCACCCTGCCACACGAAAGCACATGAAGACGCACGAACCCGGGATTGACCACTTCTTTGACATATGGCACATCTCCAAAAGTAAGCAATCCTAACAGGCCATTCGTGTAGCTTTTATTTTCCAGCGATCACGCTGCAGGTTTCCCTGACACGACTCTGAATTTTAGGTGTGAAAAAGAAGCTGACAGCAGCAAGCAAACGGGCTGGATGCCAAGACCTGCAAATCTGGATCCAGACAACTACAAACCATATGTACTGGTCAGCGAGGGCTGCAGGAGGCGAAAAGAAACTGCTCATCGACATCTGGCTCAGCATGCACAACCATGTCATCAACAAACACTCGGGGCACGAAGGAACATATGGAAGGTGCCTCCATGGTGACATACCAGAGCCAACACGACCATGGGTGGATCCCAGTATGTTTTTGTTCTTCCAAATGAAGGTGGTTTTTCTAAAACATGTATCATCCTCAGACTCGCAGGCCTACAACCAATTCAAGAGCATCACTGGCAACAAACTGCTCCTGAAGGACCTTGCACAGATGTCTCCACATGGCCAGACATATGCTTTGGAGGCGTTCCACAGCGTCCTGATAGACTTCGCCCCGAAGTCCCAGGCTTTCAGCCCAGAAGGCATGCTTGCAAAGTAAGTCAACCAATTTACAATCACATTTCCTTCGTTTGGACACTTTCATCCAGTCCATTGGTTCCAATACGACAAACCTGACAGTCTCTTCCTAATGATCAGATAATGGAATTGGATTGATGCCAGAATAACCACTCTTTGTAAGTGGCACACTTTACCATCACTGAAATGTAACCATCTTGCAGGACTCGACTTGCAATCCTCCATTTCAACGAAAGCTCAAACCGCTGCCAAGCCGTCACACGAGACGGCAAGCCACGTTGGTCGGTCGTAACATCAAAAGCACGAAAGGGCCACCACACAGCACGACCAGAGATTACGGATCCCACTTACAGTGAGTATAACACTAACTGCAGTGTGAATGCCTTGTCCAGAGAGCCTAGGAATGTTATCATGCAAAGGTTTGAATTCTAGAGTATGTTGGAAAGCTCATCAAGGAGGCAATGGAGAACAGCAAACAGTGGCGGTCCCTGGCTGCTGCATCGAAGGCCAACACCGTCGTCTTCCCGGCACCGATGACTGCAGCCTACACAAGGCCTCCAAAAGAGGAACTCGTGGCAGCACGAATGTCCAGGTTCGGCCAGAGCCCCCAGTAACAACATCAAATCCCTGGTCGGGACTTCCATGCTGCCGCAGGTAAGCACACCGGAACTTGGTCCTAATCAGGGTGTAAGATAAGCAGGTGGGGAAACGGCCCATAGAAGCCTACCGCAGCGCCGAGACCGGATTGTGTACTCGTCTGCTTGCGGGTACCCCCGATTTGCAACAGATGGCGCTGCGGCGAGAGGAAAAAAATCGGAATCGGATTTGCATGGAACTTTATGGGAGAGTGCGCAAAATAAATAGAGAGCACGACAGTCTTTATTGAAAATCCACGAGAAACCATCTCCGGCAGTTTAGCCAGTCGCCACCCGTCGCCCACCTGGAGTGAGAGTCTGCGGTGCTCCACATCGATGGCGCCACAGAAAAAGAGAAAACCGAGGGGTACACAATCCGGTCGCTCATTTGGCTCTCGTTTCCCCACCCGTCTATCTTACACCCTGGTCCTAATACAGCCTTGCATGGTAAGCAACCGCTTTGTTTTGCAGGACGTACGGCGAATGCAAGCAGACAGACCCAAGAGAAAACAGCCGAGCTGCAAAATGGATCACCATTTTCCGTTAGGACACCCTGACCGACAGTAAGGAGGACATTACCTCTGTCCGCAATCATTTTTCACAGAAATGCAGATCTCTCCTCATGAGAATGTTCCATTTTAGGACATAATGAAGCTGGTCATGCATGCCTATCTCAAAAGAAGGCAAGTAACTTTAGCCGGTGGCAATGTCGGAGTCCAGAAAAGTCACAAAACAGCGAGATTCAAGGCTACAGCTCAACTTGCGGTGAGGACGACACTAACTTCAGTGTGAACGCCCATCTAGCCCAACTTGGAATGTCTAGGAAGGTAATTATGCAACAGTCTGAATTTTCACTGTAGGTTGGAAAGTCTGTCAACGAGGTGGACAGCAGTAGGCAGCAAAGACCTGGTTGGATCTTTCATGCTGCCAGTGGTAAGCACACAGGAGCCTCGTCCTAATGAAAACTACCATTGTAGGCAACCGCTTTGTTTTGCAGGACGTACGGCGAATGCAAGCAGACAGACCCAAGAAAAAACAGCCGAGCTGCAAAATGGATCACCATTTTCCGTTAGGACACCCTGACCGACAGTAAGGAGGACATTAGCTCTGTCCGCAATCATTTTTCACAGAAATACAGATCTCTCCTCATGAGAATGTTCCATTTTAGGGCCTAATCAAGCTGGTCATGGCATGCCTATCTCAAAAGAAGGCAAGTAACTTTAGCCGGCGGCAATGTCAGAGTCACAGAAAAGTCACACAATAGCGAGATTCAAGGCTACAGCTCAACTTGCGGTGAGGACGACACTAACTTCAGTGTGAACGCCCGTCTAGCCCAACTTGGAATATCTAGGAATGTAATTATGCAACAGTCTGAATTTTCACTGTAGTTTGGAAAGTCTGTCAACGAGGTGAACAGCAGCAGGCAGCAAAGACCTGGTTGGATCTTTCATGCTGCCAGTGGTAAGCACACAGGAGCCTCGTCCTAATGAAAACTACCATGGTAGGCAACCGCTTTGTTTTGCAGGAGGTACGGCGAATGCAAGCAGACAGACCCAAGAGAAAACAGCCGAGCTGCAAAATGGATCACCATTTTCCGTTAGGACACCCTGACCGACAGTAAGGAGGACATTAGCTCTGTCCGCAATCATTTTTCACAGAAATACAGATCTCTCCTCATGAGAATGTTCCATTTTAGGGCCTAATCAAGCTGGTCATGGCATGCCTATCTCAAAAGAAGGCAAGGAACTTTAGCCGGTGGCAATGTCGGAGTCACAGAAAAGTCACAAAACAGCGAGATTCAAGGCTACAGCTCAACTTGCGGTGAGGACGACACTAACTTCAGTGTGAACGCCCATCTAGCCCAACTTGGAATGTCTAGGAATGTAATTATGCAACAGTCTGAATTTTCACTGTAGTTTGGAAAGTCTGTCAACGAGGCGAACAGCAGCAGGCAGCAAAGACCGGGTTGGATCTTTCATGCTGCCAGTGGTAAGCACAAAGAAGCCTCGTCCTAATGAAAACTACCATGGTAGGCAACCGCTTTGTTTTGCAGGACGTACGGCGAATGCAAGCAGACAGACCCAAGAGAAAACAGCCGAGCTGCAAAATGGATCACCATTTTCCGTTAGGACACCCTGACCGACAGTAAGGAGGACATTAGCTCTGTCTGCAATCATTTGTCACAGAAATGCAGATCTCCTCTATTGATAATGCTTGATTTTAGGGCCACGATCAAGAGTAATGGAGAGATGCAAGCATTGGCACCTGCCCTCTCAAGCCGGATTTTTCAAGCCCAGCATGGTGCACCTCTATTGTTGGCACATCAGTGCCAACAGTAGAGGAATTAGGAGATGAGGACAGGCCAGTGCTATAATTCTTCCCAGTCCATTAGCTGTAATTAGGGTTCTGCGTTCTCAGATAAACCTGATAAACTCCGAAAAACAATAACCGTTAAAATTTGCTGATTGAGATTCATTTGAAAAACTCAATTTTTCGGTCTGCCAGCTGTTATAAGCTCCACCAGTCTTTATATTTCCCCGAATCTTCGAACAATTTTTGCATTTTTGCAATTCTCCTCTTATTGCAGTGTGAACTTCCATTGCCGTGTAGCCCCTTATAATAAAAATGAGGTAGGCCCTCTACGACAGTAGATGAATACGGCTCTTATATGAAAATACTGCTTTACTAAATTCACAAACTGCTGTTTTATACCTTTCATTTGCCTCATCGAAAATGCCGAAAGACTCCGAACTTTGCGTACATAAATGGAAGCTCCGAATTGATGGTTCAAAAAAAAAAAAGAAAACACCCTCTAATTTTGCTAAAAAATTAAATTCAAGAACGCAGGATCCTAGCTATAATTTGTGCAAGCTTTCAAGATCGAGGAAATCGGTGACCGTATTGTCACATTCATTGTGGGCACACCACAATGAAGGCGGATCAAGTGCTATTTTGAATAGCATGTAGTTCTGCACCAGAGATCCCATCCCCAGTTCACAAGCTTAGCCCATCGCAGCAGTTTTAGAACATTGAAGCATTTTCGGAACCCAACCGACACTTTTCCGAAGACTGCAACACAATGCCTTATCCATCTTTCTTTTCATGCGCTGATGAGCGGACATGCTGTGGAGACTGCACCGTGGCGGGGCAGCCCGCCCGTTTTTCCAATAAATGGGGTTTTCATCCAGGAGGTAGGCTGGTAATGCAGCAATAACATAAGTGGGGTGGTTGCATATAACACTGGAAATATTAACAGAAGTTTTTTATGGCGATTTAAAAACAGTGCTGCATTTTCCAGTCTACACCACGGTTTTCCCCCCGTCTGCAACAATTGTCTTCTGTCAATATTGACCTGCTTGCAAATAAGTAAGGCACATTCGCTAACCTTACGCTTGAAATAAACTGCATTAATTTTCCAACAACTTGACTTCTCGGTACCAGAACCTGGAAGGTGTAGAAATTTGCATGACCAAAAGGAAATAATTTCATAATTGAAAACAAGTGATGCCGATGGTAGTACCCATTTTGTGATCCCCTGGATGATTTCTGCATTGTGAGGTCAATACATGGGTCGATGTAACTAGAATACTGCACTATGCCTAACTAAAAGCCCGACCGAAATTGTGCAATTTCCTCAAAGTATTTGCATGATGTGAGGGTATACTTGCCAATTATAACGACAATATGAACTAACAATCGTAGTATTCACTGAAATATATAAGCAGATCCTATTTATCACCGGGAGGAAAAATCCAGGGTAACTGGGCTGTGGAGGCATAGAATATTCCATGCAGGGGATCTATTGTGCATGCTCAAAAAGCATTCCACAGCCAAGTAAAAAAAGGATTTCGCAGAAGGCTTGGACTGGAAAAGTCTATACTAGAGCACATGTTGAGAGTACAGTAATCAAATGTAGGTTGGCAATGAATTCTAAATAAAAAAGTAAAACAATTTACAGCATGCCTATAGTCGGTGACAGGTCAAGAACGAAGTGGAAGCTCCTCCCACCTCTTTCCACTTTAGTAGAGCGAATGCTGGAGAGGAGGGGACCTCCTCTCCGTCGTTCGCTGCACTGAAGTGGAAAGGTGTGGGAGGAGCTTTCACTTCGTTCTTGACCTGTCACCGACTATAGTCACCCAAGCAGAACGTCATTTGTTTGTCATGTTAGCCACGTCGTCATCCAAACCCTCGGAACAATCGACCACGTCCCTCTGAAAACTGCAGCAATCGCAATTCGCCTTTCTTCGCCTCATCGCACCGGCACGCTCAGACGGCTGATGTAGGGGAGCATCTTGTAGCTTCATGCAGTCAGATTTTTCAAGGTTATATGCAGTTTCCCCATTTGAAAGAACAGATCCAGAAGAAAGGAGAAGTACACTGCGCAACACTGTTAGCGCGAACATGACGTCGGTGCTTTTTCTATCTTTACTTTAAAATGATATTAGTGGGTGCCAAATTCTACTGCTTAGGTTAGTGTTCCAAATGAGCACTTCTCACGCCCTAGTAGTTTTGATGACAGCCTTTGGATTCTAGAAGGAAAATGAAGCAATCCGGTCGTGCGACTCAAATCAAATTTGGGGGTTTTACGTGCCAAACCAACGACGGGCATCTGGCACGCCCCAGCGGAGGACCGAGGATTAATTTCGACCACCTGGGGATCTTTTGACGTGCAACCGAAAGCTCGATTACCAAGGTGCCTTCTCCGCAATAAACCTCCATCAGATTGCAGGCACCTCGGCCGGGATTCGAACCCGCCACATGGGGATCCGTAGGCCGGCACTCTCGCCTCGGAGCCACCGAAGTGGCTTCCGTCGTGTGACTGTATGCGACGTAGGTGCACTGGCTTTGGTTTGACTACGATCATGTGATCATAGTTATGGTCACATGATATCGTAGATAATAGGTCACGTGATTTAGAGGATTCCGTTCATGGCTACGAGTGACTTCACACACATGCAGGGAGGGTGAAGAGACAAGGGAAGGGGGTTGCGTGGTCTCTGGGTCAACGCAATTTATTCTGCATCCCTGTAGCCCGCATACACGTCAACAGGGTACCTGCCCCTGATTGTCTTGACCACACAGGATGGCAGGGGCCACCTATTCTTCTTTCCCAAGCGGCTCCACAGCCACAGGGCACACTGCCTGTAGGCTGCAAATCTGTAGTGCCTGGAACAATGACAGAGATTGGATGTAAGAAGCAAAGCCTATCACTCTGTTGGCAAATTCTACACTTGTTGCCATTTCTCTAGGCATGTAATCATACTCTGCTTTTCTGTTACGTCCACTCCAGCTATCACATAGCAGAATCCCTATTTGGCAGTCCATGTCGGATGGGCAAGACATGGAAGCCAAATTGAAGTGAACTGCTGCAGATTCATTCTAAATGCTCCAGAGTTAAAAAAAAAACTAAAAAAAAAACGATAGGCCTTGGTTCTCCCAACGCACCTCCAACTCCAATCGACACAACAACCAGTATACACCGGAATTAACAAGGAACGAATATCTGTTGCGTGGTCATGATACATAAAATAAGTTCACAGGGTCCCAGTTCATAATTGTAGATAATATCTGTCATTGGTGTTGGTGACGAATATTGCATCACTGTGTTTTGGGAAGGACACATGAAAATTATGTGCACTGGCCAGAGGGAATGGGAGCCATTCATCCAGAACGGTGGAAAGCTCCCCATATGATGTTGTCTAATTTGGGACAAAACAGTGCAGTTCGTAAGCCTGTGAAGTAGTGGTGTGCAAATATTGGTTCGAATCAAATAGTGCACTGTCGTTTCTAGCATCAACAGCGCAAAAAGAGCCGGTTGCATCGGCTTCCCTTTGCAGCGCGAAGGTTATGGCAAACATTGTACTATTCGATTTGAACCAATATTCGCACACACCTACTGCAAAGGTGTCCTGCACACAAGTGCCAGGGAATGTGAACTCATCAGAGAACGTCCCAATTTTATATTGTCTAAAGTGCTGTGGCACTGCCGAAGCTTGGCATTGATACTGGTGATTAGGGATTTGAGAATAGCAGCCTGGCCATGAGTGTTCTATGAAGCTCACAAAGAACAGTTTTGGTGTAAACATACGAGCTGAAGTGCTCATGCAATACTGGAGTGGCTCCAGCAGTTGTGATTTCATGTCTCTCCGACACAATCCGTGTCAATATCCGAACATGTCATTCTGACAGCTCCCATTTGCCATTACAGCGGCTACCACCCCCATGTGTTTATTGGTCCTGAATACCTTAGGGCTCAGGGCACCGCAATCATTTGCTATTTGGTCATATACGCATCTGCAAGACACACATATCAACATTTTTTCCCGTTTCAGACTGCGATATGTCTTCCATTATGCTGTGTTGATTTAGAGGTGACACTACTATCATCAGAGTAGTGGGGATACATATGAGCCCCCCCAGGCCTCCCCATTCTTGCGCGAGAAACTTTGAATTTCAGTGTTTATTTCAACGAATAGTGTTGTTAGAAAAATATTTTAACGAAAAATGATGCGATACTGTTTGGTGACCTATTCCAATCTCGAATCCTTTCTGTCATACTCACCTATGTGGGCACTGCAACATCATCTGTTAAAAAAAAAGCATGGATCTCGACGACGACAGCCTGCTTCTGAATAAGCTGTCCAGACATGGCACTCCTAAAAAACTATCCCAGCATAGCGTGCAAAGAATGCCACACCAGCGGTGCAAGTGTTGTTGGCACCACAAGGAACATGTCGAGATGATCATCCACCGGCTTCAGGGTGTCTGGCATCTGCATCCAAAAATAGTGTAAATCAAGACCCAGGCGCCCAATAATTATCACCCCACCTTGAGATTTTGGCTTTTCAGCTAGATCTCGGGATTAAGGGATCGAAGCTAGGAAGGATTGGAGGGCAGGACGCCTTGACGTGTCTCTGACTGGGGTGTTTACTGCCCTATACCTCCCATAGATCAAAAGCCGTCCCAAAGTGGCAACAAAATATGTTACGGGAGCCAAAGTGTCATGCTATCAGATGCCGGAAAAGTTACGTCAGAGAAAACGAGCAGATGCAAGTGTGGCTGTTGTCGTGGCGTCCCACCTTGTGACAATCAAGTGAGCACAAACTATTGTGCAGCTCTTGGCACAACAAACTAGGCAGCTGCCATACGCACATGGACTCTTCTGGCATTGCCAAAATTCTTGACGTGGCAGATTTTTATAAAAAAAAGTAAGCAGACGTAAAACAACGCATTGCAAGCGTCCCGGCTGGTGCCTTTGTTGCAATCATGTTCACATGCACGTAAGGGCAACTTCGGCAGGCTTGCAGTTACACGTGCTTCGTCGCGCGGGCGGAGACAACGGCAGTTTGACCGAAACCGAAACCATGCCACTCCGCGCTCCGTCACCAACTGCATGGTTCCCAAAATAGTATGCAAAATGTAACTGTCCAGCATACAACAATAAACAGTCCAGCGACTCGTGCTTGCCAGGCCGGCAGGCGAGGTACAGGCTAAACACACAGAAAAAAAGAACCTGAGCGTATTGATGCAGGACGCTGCGAATCAAGGTCAAAAAAGTTCTTGGAGCGCTTCTTGCAACGACTGAACTGGAGACAAACAAGCACGCTGTGCGGGTTCAGCGTGCAGGCATTGCCTTCTTTGCTTTAGCTCACTTCTCTTCACCAACTTTCTTTCGCTGCAAATTTTTCACGTACCGGGGTCCCTCTCGAAAGAAATCCCACTAGGAAAAACCTAAGTAATCAAAACTTCGCCAAGCAGTCATTGAGTTAAAGAGGGATTTTTATAGCAGCGTATGATTTAAACAAGAGCAGGAATGTCGATGCGTTTCAGTTTAGTAAGCGCCATATCTGCAGCGACGTGGGGACGGCAACACACGACGTCGCGCGAGCGCTTCAGCTCAAAAAGTAACTCCCGCCGCGCAAAAACGTGGTTTTGTCTCACAGCATGACGGCATGTTTGGCACCCGATACACTAACGTCTAAGAGTCCGCACACGCCCGCGTCTACCGCTAAAAAGAAAAAAAAAAAAAAGACGCGAGACGAGATTTCTGAGACGACGAGTGCACGAAACGCGAGACGTCGGGAAAAATCATGCAAGACCAAATAGACGATTAATACAGGGTACCTTGTGTCGGGTGGCGTCTTGTGCGACCTAGCTTACGCATGCGCAATTACGGTTCTCAGTTTCGTTTCGTTTTTGAAAGCTGACCAAAATTGCTTCTTTGGCGCAGGCTTGGCACAGATTAGCCATATTTCGGTGAAATGTAGCAGGATGTAGCAAAGTTAGCCCCTTGGTGCAGTTTGGCGCAATTGGCGCAGCAATCACATCACTGCGCTGTTTATAAGTGTGTCTCACTCACGCCTGGACAGATGCCTCCGAGTCATCAATGTCCGCAAAGACATCCTCGCGTGGCTTTCTGAATACGGAGGGCATTATGCTTATTGACTGCATGTAACCGGCCACCACCATCAACATCGCCCCGTATGCGGCTACCCTCAGGTGATTGCGCCATTCACGAGAAGCTGCCAGGGAAAGGGGCGGCAGGTACGCTCTTGCAGCATGACAATGCTCATCCCTACATTCACCGTACTCCCTCGGCCTAGCCCGCAGTGACCATCAGCCATTCAGCACCATGGAAAAACCACCTATGACAACCCTATTTCATGGACACTGGTGAACTCGAAGCGGCTGTTCAGGCGTGGGTGCAAAGCACTCCCAAAGAATGGTCCCGGAACGGAACGGAAAGGCTGCCACACCACTGGAACAAGTGCGTTCGTCTACAGGGGGACTACGTTGAGGAAGTCGACACGCCTACCGACCCCTAAGTGGACAATATCTGCGTAAAAATAAATCGTAAATCAGTATGGTACGCCCCCCATATGGCTGCACTGCCCTGACAATTATAGTATGGGAAGGAGGACATTTTTTATTTTTTGGAGTGCATGGCCTGCAGTGGCATAGCCAGAAATTTGTTTCAGGGGGGTGTTTTATATTGCTGGTGTGTTTGTGTGTGTGTGTGGGGGGGGGGGGGGGGGGGGAGGGGGGATACTTCGCATCGCTGGGCGAATGGAAGGTTTCTAGTTCGCATTGCCATTGCATTGTAAACGGTGCACGAACCAGAGCAATGAGCCTTCAATGACTGCCGTTTTGTGTAGTTTCTTGACCAAAAAGCGTGCAAACACCGCCTAAAGCCCCTTCTGACAATTTGGATACTGGAGTAAAGAAAATGACTTTTGCCGATAGGGTTGGAATATAAGTCTCCACTTGCCTTCTAGAGGAAAGACGTAGTGGCATCCATGGACTCAACAGCAATCTGTGCCTATGTCATCGTTCTCAAGTTTTTGATTGTTTTGACCAGAGAACATTGCACTCGCTTGGGACACCCAAAAATTGAAAGGATGCATTATGGAAATGCCGAAAATAAGAAATGCTGAAAGAACAAACCGCCGAAATCTCAATTAGCCGAATCACCCGGTACCAAAGACCAAACAATTCCAAAATATTATGTTCGACACGAACCTACAGGGTTCTAGATTGAGAAAGTGGAAGAAACATTTGTTCTGCCAGAGGAATTCTTTGTTTGTTGAATATGATCTGATAGTTTGTGCGTATTTCTCAAAGAAAGCTAAGGATGTTGAGCTTGTCCCAGTTGCCCAAAGCGGCTGTCAGGCTCTCTTGTCACATGCTTTGCTTCTTGTGTGGTAGATGACGACGTTCTAATCTGATTTCTGCCTCGATGTCGTCTTCGAGCGCAGCTTGCACATTTTTCATGCTCCTAATTTGGCGGAAGACACTTCCATGATTCCAACACACTGGTGCAGCTAGCATCTGCCAATACCGTACCAAATATGGCGATTAGATATGTACGCATTCTCACCTTTCGGCGTTTTGCTGTTCGGCACTTTATTTTTCGACGTTTCAATGTTTGGCCTTTACATTTTGATTTTCGTCATTTTGATATCGGCCCCTGTTTTGATGGGCTTGAAGGTCACACGCAGAGACTAGACCAGGTAGAAGGACGAGTATGTCTGAGCTGAAGGTGCCAACTGTACTGTCGACGTTGACAGTGCACTTGAAGCAGTTGGTGTTTGTTTCTTCTCAAAAAGATTGCCCAGCATCAACTTAGCTGGCATAGCTAAGCTCATTTTTAAGAGAGCAACAAGGCATTGATGCACGCAAGATAAAGTAGGTGTATGCAGTTTTCTGAACTCTTAGCTCTGAGAAACAAAGTGACTGGAGCATCCTTCCCCAACATGGTTGCGAATTACTACGTCAATATCATAACTTCGTGCTTATTTATTTGTTGCTTCGAAAGTGTTGTTCTGTAGTATAGTGCTGGTCCAGTCCATAAAGCTAGGAGGAAAGAATCTGGAAACAGTAATTCTTCGTTTTTCCGAACTTGGGAAAATGTAAAAGCTACGGCATCAGCAAGCCAATCGGGGTGTGTAACAACAATGTGTGTGACAACGTAATGTCTTTGTGTACTCCTCCTGTGGAATCTTGGCACGTGCTTAGCTCCGTCGCTCAGACTGGCCCACAAGGGCAGTAGCTTTCACCCTTTGTTGAGTTATGCTAAGACAGAAAAACAAGGAAACTGCATGAGACGAATACAATCTCGGGAGTGAGTTAATCTTCGCCTCTCGTTGACAAAGTAGGACTTTCAAGCCTTTGCGGCCACCTGCTCTCTGCGAGCTTGTAGAGGGGCTTCAGGCGCTAATTCGGCTCTGTTCAGAGACACCATTTGAGCAAGCTGCGAGCCAGACTTGGGTTTCTGACACGGACTGCGTTATCTTTGTCGTTTGCGCCAAAGCCAAACGTGTGGGATATCCACTGCTCTCTCGAGAGACAGAGAAAGAGAAAGGGAGAGAGAGGGAACCTTTATTAGTTACACCATAGTCCGGTGCTTGATTGGGGCCACCAGTGCTCACCCAGTACAGCATGGACATGCTGTACCAGTAGGAGCAGTAGTGTATCAACGAGTTGAAGCTGGAGGGGGGGGGGGGGGGGGGGCGAGCCAGCCTGCCTAGTCAGAGGGTCGAGAAGGGTGAAAAAGAGGGAGGTAAGGGAGCTTTGGGCATGGGGACAACGCCGAAGCATATGTACATCCGAGGTGTCGCCTTCTATTGCTCTCGACGAGGCGAGGCCGTCTCGACAAGAGACGAGGCCATGTGACTGTCATATATTTCATAGTGCTATTGTTGCATAACATTGCATCTAAACAGAGCAAGAAAATGACATATCTAAACTGATAACCGCAAATGCAAGAAAAAATAGCGCTCCATGATCTGGCCTAACAGGAAGAAGTGTAACGCTCGAAGAGGGCGGTCTCATCAGAACAGTTTGTTTAGAACATATAAGAATATGTGTAGTTTATAGTGGGACAGTAGTTGGAAGTGTTCGTGTTTCTGTATTGAACAAATGACTGGGTGGTAACTAGACAGGCTGCTTCTCATTTAGTCTCTTGAAAGCCTCCCTGGAGCGCTATATTGCGCCTGGACAGTGGGTGTTATGATTAATTTCACTATCGGCAATACAAACAATTCATCGACCGCTTCCCAGGATGGTGCTAAACGTTCATCTAGCCTAACAACAAGTTATTACAAGTACGTATGTACGCTGTGAATCGGACAGTGAACGTAGTTGCCGAGGGCACGGTCCTCACCGAGACATGGTGAGTTTGCTCACGCGCTAAGCATGACATCGTACTCACTCGCTGGCACTTGCGCCCATCCCTTGCTGCCCGTAGTGCCGCATGTTGAGGTAGGCCAACCTCAACACCCCAGGGTTGAGGCACAGGGCCTCGAAGTCGGGGTGGCCCGTTACGCAGCCCTGCCGGCCCTGCTGCTTCCGTGCGACGGCCGGGTATTCGCGGCAGCAGACGCACTCGACGAGGGTCTCCATCGGCGCGCAGGAACCACATAGACACCTTTTCAGGAAACACGCATCAATTGCCCATTAAAGCGGGGTATAATGGAGCGCACCACGTACCAGTCCGTGTTCCCAAGCCGCCCGGTTCCATCGTCGGGTTATGGTGTACTAGAAGACTGGGCAGTGTAGCGAGCGCCGGCGGAAGGGGGGCTCTTTCAGCGATGACCGGATCGGTGGCCGCGAGAGGGCGCAACATGTAGTAGGCGTGCTGCCGGATTGCGGAGCTCAGGCAGCGGTAGCGCTTGGCTGGCTTGGCGTTCCGCACGAGTTCGATTGTTTCGTATTGTTTGGCTAACCCTTTACGGTATTCTTTATTTCTGCTGTTTCACATATTATTTATCGCACTAATTCGTTGCCAAATGCTTTGCCCGAGACGTGCATCTTCGGGCAGGACGCCACAGTACACATCCCGACACTGCTAGAGCGATCAAGACATTGGCGCTTTCTCGGATTTACTTCGAAAGAGTATTAGTGAGGACGAACTTTTATCACCTGCATTATAGACCCGAATGAGCTTTTTCCCCAGCAATTAGAACTTTGCTGAGATCCTTTGGTTTCTCATAGAAAAACCGGCGATCGCTTGTTCGCGCTAACAATGTTGCGTTCTGAATAGGCGGGAAATCCATCCCCCAAGGAAACGTTCGGAAAGTCCCTTGAAAGAGACGTCCCAAACGTGTGTAATCCCCTGGATAACGTAGAATAAGCATGCTGATGGCATGATACCTAAACAAATGTGTGCTTTTGTGACCCCATAATTTCGCTGTCACTGTAATTGTGGTCAATGAATTCCGTGGTTGAAGCGCACTACCCTAATGAAATGTTTCAACGTTTGGGAAAACAAAATGGGGCTTACAAAACGGATTATATAGTCTACTTCCGCAGGCTGCATGGAGGTGCCACAGTCGACTCTCCTTGTACTTTTTGAATGAATACTTCCTTATTAGTATCTGAAGCACTATTCATGTGGCGTTTTTTGTTGTTTTTTTCCTGCACAAACGCTTTTTAACCGGGTGAACCAACTGTGAATCAACAATACACACGGACTTCACTGCGTATGTTTCGTATTTTGATTAGCGCCACTACTCCGCTATGGGCACGTTTCGTATTTTGATTTTGCGCCACTACCCCGGCGTGGTGTCAACAGTCGAGGCAAAATTTACTGCTGTTTGCGCGGGGTTTGTTTCTGACTTGCCGGGTACGAACTGAGATATGTCCCGGGACTCTATGAACCCAGCGCAACCATCAACGAGCCAGAAATTTGCTAGTGTTACCAAGGGTAGGGCATTTGAATTGGGTCCACGTCAGTCTTGGGTAGTAACGCGTTACTGTAACTTAATTACTTTTCTGGTAACTTGTAACTGTAACGAGTTACTTTTTAAAAATGTAACTTGTAACTGTAGTTCTATTACTTTTTTCTGAGGTAACGATGAAAGTAACGACGTTACTTTTGTCGTTACTTTCCAGCTTTTTATGAATAATATATCACTGAACAAGTGCAATTTATCTATTCCTCGAACTTTCCAAATCGTCTGTTCCGACATTTCGAGTGTCAAGTTGGCTTTGCACAAACTTGTGAATACGTTCTTTCTCGCGAGTCACGAGCCGAATATAGCGACGTGTAGATTTGATGAAAAAACATCTAGTTATCTTTACGCACGCGCTTGTACTTTGTGACTGAACACTTACATCTTAACGTCTTGAGCACTATTTATGTTGTGTTTTTTTTCATTTTTTTGTGCAAACGCTTTTCAATCTGGTGAATCAACCGTGAAAGAATACAGGCGGAGGGCGCTGCGTATGTTTTGTATTTTGATTAGCGCCACTACTCCGCACTGCGCATGTTTCGTATTTTGATTAGCGCCACTACTCCGCACTGCAGATGTTCCGTATTTTAATTTGCACCACTACTCGGGCGCGGAAACTTTCAAACACTAATTTCGAGAAGCAACTGCTGCTAAGTTACAATTTGAAGTAAAAAGCGTACGTCTTAATTTTATGCAATAAAACTTGGTGAGGGGTGTTTTCTAGCTTTTAATAATTTTTTGTGTTATAGAAAAGTAACTGAAAGTAACGTCATTACTTTTTAAAAGTAACTGTAACTGTAACGAGTTACTCTTTTGTTGCGGTAACTGAACGGTAACTTCGCTACTTTTTTTATAAAAGTAACTGTAACTGTAACGAATTACTTTTTAAAAGTAACTTACCCAAGACTGGTCCACGTTTACCCCATGCAATTCCTTCCAGCGCACCAGTTGGGCACCTCTCAGCAAGGGCAGGAACGTGTTCGCAATTAAACGAGGGAAACTTTAAGACACTAATTTCGAGAAGCAACTGCGGCTAAGTTACAATTTGAAGTAATAAGCGCAGTTTTTAATTTTATGCAAACGAACTTGGTGAAAGGCGTTTTCTAGTTTTTCCTAATTTTTTTTTGTGTATGAAAAAGTAATTGAAAAGTAACGTCGTTACTTCTTAAAAGTAACTGTAACTGTAACGAGTTACTATTTTGTTGAAGTAACTGTAATGGTAACTTCACTACTTTTTTCTGAAAGTAACTGTAACTGTAACGAATTACTTTTTAAAATTAACTTACCCAAGACTGATTTTAATAGGGAAATCCGCCGCGCATGACCGTAATTCGACGATTTTTAGGATCTTTAGGACCCGTAGATAGAGTTACCGCCATAAAGAGACCATCTCAGAACGCTCCGGAGGGCCCCTTTAAGTGCCCTCAAGTGACAAATTAAAAAGTTAGTTAAAACATTTTAGTTGATTAGCAAACTAATTACTTAATTTCACCTTTTTTCTAGAGGCCGCCATGGCCACTAACACTTCCCCAGGGCTCAAATTACTGTATCTCACGTTATTTTCTTTTCGAAAATTTGGTGCAGCTAAAAACAAAAACACCCTGTATATACCAAAAGTGGGGCCACCACATCGATTACGAATTTAGCGGGCTTCACTTGTATTTGGTCGATGTCATGGCGTTTGCTCTTATTCAATCCCATAAATACACGGAGAACTCCCAATTCGTCTGTCGAGTGTAAAAAACATGTGCCGCTTACGTTGTGCGAGATAAACGAGGAAGCATGTCATTCCGCGCCCTAGAGGGCAGGTTAGTGAAATGTCTCTTTGTCTGTTTGTTGCGATAAAACATTTCAATTATCGACTGCTAAGCAGTCATAGGATGCTTCTTGGGAACTTCACTGCTTATATCCGTAGGACTAATATAAGTGATTCTTCTACAGCGAAGCTGTATACCTCTACCGGCCAAGGAAATTTTTGTGTCATTAGCGTTGTAAGCAAAAAACTCCCAACGAACAATTGAAGGCAAAACAGCATATCTCCTTTGACACCAGGGATACAGCACACAACTCAGTATCTGTTTTAATAAAGAAAACCTCAAAGTAATTACCACAACACAAGAATCAAAACCTCATGATGTATGATAAGGCGCGTGTGAGCAATAGGAACGCCCTCCCACGCGTTCCGGTAAATATGAGGTTTGCAGCTGTTCCGAAAGGGGTTGACATCATTCGAAGACCTCGTGTGAAATGGAAACTGCATAATGGATGATAACGACGCCTGCAAACAATGTCAAGCACGTTCCTTCTCCCCGCGTGTGTTTTCGTGTCGGCGTTCTCACGGAACAAAGACTTCAGAAGATTGAAGCGAAAAGTACAAACACCACGCATACAGCATACAGCACAACGTTTGTTTCAATAAAGAATAAGCACAAAACAAGCATCGTTACCTTACGCTCGTTTCCTCCTTGAGCGGCGTCGCCGTCGCCGTCAGCGCCGCCGCGCGTTGCATTATAGGGCGTTTCCCATAATAATGCCACATGTGACGTCACGTGTCACGTCACCGTCGTGAAGCCACACGGAGCCTAAAATTGGCGGAAAATTTTCAGCAAAATTTAGCTGACAATTTTTCTTTCGCGGAAAATATTCCGCTAGTTTTTTTCCCTCAAATTTAGCGGGGACATTTTCCAGCCAAATTTAGCGGGCAATTTTTTCCGCTAAACTTAGCGAGAAAACTTTTCCGACAAATTGAGCGGGGAAATCCGCACAGTTTAGCGGGGAAATTTACCGGCAAATTGTCTCACAATTTCGCTCTAAATTCCCTACCGTACCCAAACCTCCTCACCGCACCCTTCCCTCACCCCGCTCAAGAGCTGCGCTCTAATGGAATCACAGAGAATTGTAAACGTCTGTAATTTTTTTTTATTCCTGTGTATCGCTTTACTTCAGAGGGCAATATAAGTTCATGGTAATCTGCCATGAGGCTAGTGAAAGTGCAGAAAATAAAACAATGCACGTTTCAACAGCACCAGCTCCGACGTTACTTTCAGCACGCTCGAAGTGGCGAGAACCACAAAATTAACAAAAAATTAAACGAAGACACTTAAGACTGCTTACGTGTAAGAATGCGAAAGCATTCCTACACACAGCGCATTCGTACAAGCAGCGCGCCACGTCTTCATTTTTCACACCGCGCTCCGGCGGTGACATCACCCTCCCCCAGTGCCCAGGCGCGGCGTCCGCGTCGGCTCCACGGCTTCCTTGACGATGCATCTGCGTTGCTCTGCTTTTCTTCGTGTTTTATTTCTGCGGCGTGTCTGCTTTGACCTTGAGCGCCCCACCGGCTTCAGTGGCGAAGCATCTGCATTGCTGTGCTTTTGGCCAATGTGACTTCACGTGCCGTTTCGCTCAGCCAATTTAGTTGCCGTTTTTCGCTGCTACAGAAAACGCCGGTTTCGCTCCATGGGACAGTTAATGCTTTCGCTTTAAAAAGTGCCTGAATATGCAGCCTTCTGGCCAGGCAGATTTTCTGTTCATCGTTTGGAATTCTTTTTGTCAACGAGAAACTTGAGTGTGGGGGCTAGATAGCCCCTCCAGAAAGGCGAGGGCCAGCGTAAACAGGAGGAAGGGGGGGGGGGAGGTTGGTTCGAAAGAATTTAGGGAAAACAGCCCCTGTGACAAAAAACAAAGAGCGGGTTGGTGAAAGGGCAAGAGTCAAAGAATAAAAACACTTAGGGAAAAGGACAGACAACGCAGTTGTTTCAACTAGCAAAACACGCACATTCAACTAGCAACACACGCACATACGTACTACCTGCCTCCAGGCTTTTGAAAATAAAGAGGACGATACGAAAAAATTAATATATTTATATACGCCCGGAAAATTGACAACACCCCGAAATACACAGGAATACAAAAACAAAAAGAAATAAAGAAAAAAAAAAGAAAAAAAAACACCCTTGACAAATTGAGATAGAGGGCCCTTCTTCTTATTCAGCTCTGGCTTCAGGTAGTTCATCTCAACTCTGGACAACCAACGGAAGGAGCAGCGATGTTGCGTTCGCCGCCGACTATCCTGTACACTTCAATAATCTCTCGGCCCAGCTTGTTCTTGTGTCTTCCAATTATGCTGGTGTCCTGGAACCGGGCTTCACAGTTCTTGCAGAGTCCCTGAGGCACAAGAGGTGTTGCTGCAGAAGACTGAAGGGAATTGCAGCGCGCTTGAACACTTCAAGCAGAAGTATAACTTCCCCCACTGTGTTGGCGAAGTGGATAGGAAGCATCTCCAGATTCAGGCACCATCACATTCTGGCAGCACGTACTACAGCTACAAGGTACTGTTTGGATTCGGTCGTTGTTTATGTGCTCGGACTAATGCTCTGCCTTTCTTTGTACGCGGTGAATTGTTGTTACAGGGTACATACTTTATTGCACTTATGCCTTTCGTTGACAGCGACCTAAGGTTTGTGTCCGCTGACGTCAGAGCCTATGGACGACAAAGTGATGTCGGTACCCTCCGTGTCTCGCGGTTCGGGAAGTGCCTCGAAGAAGGTCGTCTCGGCCTGCCCTCTCGATAGCATCTCCCAAACACGTCGACTGTGGCGCCACGTGTATTCAGGGGGGCGAGGTGTTTACACTCCGCCCGGACTTCTGCGGCAATACCGGGGAAAAACCAAGACGAAGAGAGAATAATCTTCAATTACCGTCTAAGCCGAGCAAGGTAAGCCGATTCACACAAGGGGTATCTTCCATTGTACATTACATTAAATGTTTCATTTCTGCACGGTCTGTGTGGATAACGCTTTTGGAGTCATGGCCTCCAGGTTTTGAATTTTCCTCCGCACTATCAACTTGCAGCCAGAAAATGCAGACTATGTTGTAATGACGACCTGCATCCTCCACAACGTCCTCAGGGAGGACTCAATCTACATGTCACAAAGCTGCGTAGATAGCGAAGATGCCTACGGCAATGTCAAGGAGGGCCAGTGGCGCGAGATCCTTCAGAATGAGGGTTCGGCCATGTTTGTCCTGAAGCCCCTTGTTGGCCACAACTTTGGGGGATCGGCAGGATCCGCAACGGACTTATTTCGCTCCTATTTCGTAAGTACAGTGGGTTCAGTGTCGTAGCAGCTAGCAACTGCTGGACTTAAGTCAGTTGTGAACAGCGGCGAGCAGCCACGAGCAGCCATGGGTGGCCGCAGGCACCAGCAGGCAGCTACCATGCAGCCACAGGTCACCACAAGGAGAAGCAAGGAGCAGGCCGCAGAGCCAGACAAGGCAGCCGTAGGCAGCCATACATACTCTAACTTCCTATAAATTACTCGATCCGAGGTGTTTTATGTATTTTATTCTGTGAAATAAAAGATAGGCAAACACTTTTTGCTTTATATTCTATTCTGGCAACCGAAACCTTCTCCCACCTTCAATGCGACACGCGACAACGATACTAATTACAAAACGTAAAAGCGAAGGGTCAGTCAGAAGCAGCGAAGACATTCGATCAATAAGCCTTCTGACAACGGATTATAAGATCCTAGCAAAAATTATATTAAAACGCCTGGAATTTGCACTCCATTACATAGTTGCAAGTAATCAGGCGTACGGTTTTAAAAATAGGTTGATATTCACTAAACTGCATACAATGAGGATTATAGCGGAAACGGCAGAAGCGATGGGACGTCCTAGGGCTGTCCTACAACTAGATGTGAAACAAAAAAGCGTTTTATAATGTGTATCCCTCCTTTCTTTTTTCAATATTAGAACACTGCGGAACCAGAGAATTTCTGCTCAATGCTATTAAAATATGTTACAGGGACATAAGCACACGGATACTAATCAATGGACGCAAGTCACGCTTTATTTCCGTGGAGTCGTCGGTACGCCAAGGATGCCTAATGTCGCCCACATTCTTTGCTATATATCTAGAACCGATGTGTAAGGCAATCTTGAATTACCGCATCAAAAAGGGTGCAAGTCTGGGTGAAACGTCAGCACGGCACGTAGCTTACGCGGATGACATCACCCTCATTGGCCATGCTCAGAAAGATATAATGCGGGTGGTAGAACTTTTAAGGCAATTTAGGGACGTTTCTGGAGTTGAAACCAACCCAAAAACGTATGTTGGAGCCTGGCTGGTGTTGGGGGCATCCAAGCCAGAACATTTCTTGGGCATCGTGTGGTCCACCCCGATCTCCAACTATCTTGGGGTTGGGCCGGGTACAGAGCAGCTAAGGACCGTACTGGAAGACATTCACCTGAGCAGACTGAGGGCCGAAATCCCAGAACGGCTGGCCGGATTCGTGCCTCTACCCAACAGAGCGTTTATTAGCAATGCAGTATTTTTTTGCAGTGTCTGGTATTCGCGAAAGCTGCTCCGTGTAGGCAAATCGATGTGCAGAAAGTTCATCGGTTTTGTGCATCGTTTGTGTGGGGCCTGGGTTTGTTTGAGCTTTCAAGATTTTGTTTTAGTGATACATTCGTGAATACTGTGTGAGAGCTTGAGAAATATAACAAACAAAATCAACGAGGTTATATACGGTCCTAAAGCGCATATGGTCTCAGCATATTTACCAAGTATAACAAAAATATTCATCAAATAAAGTATTTCCTATGTATCAGTAGGAAGACCTGCCGGACATGAGTTGATATCGTTTTATTCATTTAGACAAATAAAAAACGGTCTACTTGCAATGGCAATCTTGAATTCAATTTGAAAGTGGACGAATTTTAGACGTGATTAAATCTTCGACAATCAGGCATATGTGCCGGAACAAATTTATAAATGACATAGGAATTATAACCGGATTTCTACACTATACCCGTGGACAACCTTTTGTGGATTTTCGGAAGTGAAAAGCGCACGTGCACAGCTTCGACTGGCGTTAAAAATATGCGAGCGGACGTGCGTCTAAAGTTGAAACTAAATGGTCACATGAAGTTCTTCGCAAGTAACAAGCAATTGTACATATAATAATAAAATAAATACCGAAAGCGAATACCTTTTTTATATACAGGTATTGCCTAATACATTCATTACAACATAAAGATTGGCAACAAGTAAAATTAACGTTGTTAGTAGAAAAGTTTCTATACATCATTTATTGGTCTCTGGATAAGGCTGAAATGTTTCTCGCGCTTTTCATCGACTTCTGCGTATGCCGTGATACCATAGATCATTCATTTTATGATATCCAAATTATTCAAAATAGGGTTTTGAGAGCCCATTTAAAATGTTCTGGAAAATTATTTTTAAACCCGATTACAAAAGTTAAATACAATGATCAATTGATGTGACCCAGTTTATAAGATATTTGAAGCTTCATGGGCCCTGGGCCCATTATTGTTTCACATATAAAATAGCCAAATAAACATCTTTTATAAAATCTGTATTCTTCCAATACGTGGACGGCACTGATTTTCGACCGCAGCAGGAGGAATTCAATCCTATCGCTCCTTTTTGTCAAAACTGTATAGCGGAAGTGAATACGTGTTTTGTTAATAAATATAGATTAAAAATTATCTTCATTTTTATCCCTAAAACTCTCGTGCGGAAAGCCACGGGATAAATGACAAAATACTGAACATCCTGAAATTTTTACCTTCCTAGGGCTTCGCTACATTTCTAACGATAAATTCCCAGAATTCTTATGATTCCGCTAAAAATTGCACAAAAATAATGACCGCAACATTGAAAAAATCAAATCCAGACTATCAAGGTTAGCAACTATCTTGAAATTTGCAAGCGTTACGAAAATATTTGAGACTCCACTTATGAGCGGTTCGAAGCCCTAGTATTAATTTTATGGTTTCCCGAAAACGATAGGTTTCGTTAATATTTGAGCAGTTATAGCATTCATGTAAGAGGCTGTCATTGGCTCACATTTAATACCTTGTAGAATATTTATATTTTAAACAGACGTACACAAGCGAGCGTCGGGTTTTCATTTTTGTCTCCAAAATTAAACTCTATCCTGGGCACAAAATGGAATCGTAAATTTTGGTGATCGTCAGCGTAATTTTACATCACCAGGGAAAACGCGCGTATGTCGTGTATGCGCTAAATTTCTCGTACTGTCTTCAGTGTAATCAGTGTACACATACTGAGTTTCCGTATGCTATAAAGAACTAAATTTTCAAAAGTACTATATTTACCTTTTAGTACCTTTTTTCTTACTTCGCGATTTAAAGGACAATTATAACTTCTCTCCCTGGCAAACAACATCATGACATCCCGAAAGCAGCACTTCGAAAAATTCAAGAAATATAAAGCCCGCAGAAATAAATTCGTTAACAACTTTTAACAGGTCGAAAAATCCTTTACGGCAAAATATTCAAAATCGGGCATTCAGACTCGTTGAATATTCAGACACGTGGAATATTCGGGCCTGGTTGGGTTTTCTGTCCGGTTGGATTTTCCAACCTGTTGGACCCTCGGGCTTGGTTGGACCTTCCGCCTCGTTGGAAATTCAAACTCGTTCAACATTCAGGCTCAATCGCATCTTTCGTTCTGATGGACGTTTCGGCTTGCATCTGACATGATCTATTGGATATTTCGGGTCACTGAGTTATCCAATCTCGTTGTTCATTCTGACTACAAGCGCTCACAGTATTTCAAGGTTCTATCGTGGCATCCTTCTATCGAGAATAAAAAGTACCTTTCCGTTTTTCAAAAAACACGAGCTCATCAAACCATAACACTCCAACGTTCTCACAGAGTTATCCTTCTTCTGTAACTCGGGGTACCTCACATAAAATGCCGAAGGGGCGTTGAGGCGAAAACGAATGCGTGTAGACCAGTAAAAGAAGGCGCCTTCCGTGTGGCACCATTTCGTCTTATGGGTTGTGAAATGCGTTTTGGGCATGCGCAGTAGCTCTTCCGAAGTATCAGACACCGTACTTGCGTCCACAACCTAGTGACTGGACATTTTTGGCCCGGATGTTAAGCGCTAGAAAGGTGTAGAGCTGTGCATGTTCCGGTAAGCTGAGTCCCTCAACTTAAATTCTAGCACGTTTTTGCTGCCAAAACTTAAGAATGGCCCCCTATCAATATTCGAGGTTCTACGTTTTTTTTATGTTATTACCCCATTGGTGGTTCGGGCTACTAGGGGAACGAGTTGTAGCCGCGAAATATTAGCGCATCAAATTTTAATTCCATCAGGTAACAAGAACGCAACGTCTGGTGACGCCAAGCTGTGTTCGAAACGCGCAGCTGCAGTGCACATTGTTGACGTTTCAGTGGGAACGACTTTGTGATTGCAGCCAGCGCTGGCAGGAGTAGTCAGAATTTCTTTTATGAGGGCTAAATAAAGTGTATCACTCCGTGAATGCGTCGCTATTCTTTAAAAAAAGTTGTTTTTATTTAACGGGAAAGGTTAAAAAAAGTATATGAAAATCATGTTTCAAATGTGCAGATGTAACAGACGAAAACACATATTCGAGACGGCCGCCTCCCAGCAACAAAACCAACAAACCGTTTTTTTTTTGTTATTTATTTTTGGAGCCGTTTTTGGCTCCAACGGGCTCACTGAGATTCCTGAATCTGCGATTTTAATTCGCTACCCTTGCCGTGTCGTGTTTCGTGCTTACCAGTCAGCTGGGTGTCCTCGTGTTTTTCTGCGTGTTTTTTTTCGTGTTGGTACGCATGTCAGTGCGCTCGATTTAACGAGTCCGTGCGTGCTACTGGTGCTACTCCGTGAAGCTCCGTAGGACTAACGAGCCGGTACGTGCTTGTCCGGAATGCCGGCAAAGAGCCTGCAGCTGGAGGACGTGCCAAAGGTAGAGTTAATTAGAATTCAGGAAGACTCCATGTATAAGCTCTGTATGATCATGTGCTAGTTGTACGGGCCGGCAGGCGTTCTCACTCAGAACGACAAATGCAAAGTATCGCTTTATCAAAACGAAAGCCGACCGGCGAATAGACCGATCCCACCAATCCTTTTGTTGCATGTGCGAGCCTGAGCGAACAACCTTGGGAGGCGCCATAACTTGTTTCGTTTTGTCTCTTTAGACTTAGGCTAGGTGGCGCAAGTTACCGCCCATTACAAAGGGTAGAGTCAGTAACATCCATCCATCCATCTATTTATCCATAGGAGGATTTGCAGCAGTGGGGTGCTCGTAGGTCCGGGAGCTTGCGCACGCTCTCACCTCGCTGCAAAGTCTACTCCGAAAGCGCTTCTTAGTTAGTTTGTTAGTTTGAAAGTTCTTTTTTTTTTTTTTGGTGCAGCAGCATTGGGGTTATAATGCGTCAGAAACATTGTGTAAAAGACACCCGAAAACGCTTGTGACACTAGTCTGTAAGAAACAGGGGTGCTCCAATATTTGTTTACTCTCTGTAAACACGAGCATGCATTGTCAAACGTTTTATTTTTTCCAAGCTTCGGTTTTTAGAACGTTGAGCCCGTGACTTGCTTGGGGTTGCAGCCGTTTGTTGTCTTCAGCTGTTAGCAAGTTGATACGTTGAGTAGTAAAAGAGGCAATATTGTAAGAATGATGTTTGGAGTTTTTTTTACCATTTTTGGGGCCGTTATGTTGAAGCGGAGGTCTGTGCGAAGGGGCCTGCATGCGTGTGGAAGTGTCATTAAAACTTTGGTTTGGGCTATGGTCCATGGTAGGTATAAGGTTTAAAAGCGCAAACAGACTGGGACAAGGCCTTGTCCCTGTCGTTTGTGGTATTTTCTATTGTCCCGGTCTGCTTGCGCTTTTAAACCTATACCTACCAGTGTGAAAGTGGTTTGTCTTAAAGGCGCCTCAGAAGGGACCCACTACCGTCACGCAAATTTGTGTAACGCATGGATCGTTTACCGAGACCAATAAAGCTTGGTAGCATGAGCTCTTGAAATGTAGAACTCAAAATGGTTTGTTGACAAACTTGCGTCAGCAGCATGAAGGGAGATTGTCACCATTCGGCTCAACTTGTTGCTGTCAAGTTGAGTCTTATTTTTCGTTAATATTTTAACTTGCGGGCATATTACCGAGGTAGTTCTCTACATAACTAAAGCTTATAAGACGCCATGTGTTTAGAGGATGTTTGTTAGCCTTACAAGCGACCCCTCCCCCCACCCCAATAAAATGATAGCTTGCCATTGTTTTGTGTGTTTTTTTGTTTGTGTACACGTGTTTATCTCGCTGAGCTGCGTGCGCTCCGGCTAGCGAAAAAAAGGCTGTATAAACAAGTTCGAAATATACAAGCAAGTCATTCCACTGGACATAGAGCAGTTAACAGAATGAAAAAGTTTACAATTCTCTGTAAAGGCCCGTTCACACGCATGCGTCCATAGCGACTGCAACGACTGGAACAACCGAAACGACTGTTGCAAGTGTCTGCAACCGTCAGTTGCCATAGCGACGGAGGGACGCACGCACGTGTCGTTCACGACGCAAGGAGTTGGAGCGAGCCCAACTTTCCCCGCTGCGTTGGAAACAACCGCAACGACAAACCAATTACAGGTCAAGGAGAACTGGTAGCGCGCGTTGCATGCCGGTCGTGCCGGTCGTGGGCCGGCTCCTTCTATCTGCAAACATAACGTCGGTGGTGGTCGTCGACGTGGACAGCGTGGTGAAAGCTCATCGTTCCGCGTAGAAGCGCTATCCCTGAGTGTGAATTTTCGTTGTGTGTCGCTATGATCACCCAGCACGTACTAGAAGGGAAGATGCACCTACTGGTGCGGCAATGTCGCGGCGGCACTCTCAAGACAGCAGAAACGCCCGTGCCGTCCTGTTTGTTTACTTCGATTACAGTGGTGCTTTCTAAGCATTTGTGTCCTCAAACATCGCCCGAATTTCTTATTTGGCGCATTTCACGAGTGTGCTCAAGTTCAAAATATCACTGGCGCGTACCGTATAGAGGATGCGAATTTTCAGGCGTTTTTATCACCGGAGAAAAGTGATTATTTTAGCAATCCTCACTCTCAGAAAAAAATGTGTAATATTGAACCCCTTGTCCCATATAGTACACCCCAAAACTTCAATTCGACGTACAGCGCCCCATAATCGAACAGGCGGCCCCAAAGTTTACGAGGAGCTTGATAGCCGTGTGGTACAACTTATTAAGGTAGCTGATGTGCGTATTATTTACTACAAAAAAGATTATCTGAGTTTTCTTCGCCGTACTGCAAAAGCTCCGTGTTTTCTTTATTTGGTCTTTGATACGTACTTTAACAATTTATAAGTTATATCGCACCGTTATCAAGCCCCTGGTAAAATTTGGTGCCGTCTGTTCGACTATAGGGCGCTGTACGTCGAAATGAAGTTTTGGGGTGTATTATATGGGACAAAAGGGTATAAGGTGATACCCTTTTTTTTTTAGAGTGCTGAACGCTCGCAACGTCTATTTAATCATGAAATCATGTTTCTACGTAGCTATATCGCTGCTAAGATTACATCGTCTTTTATAATCGTAGAAAAGGGGTGTGGCGAGATTTGTACTATTGGCAAAGTCGTGTATTAGAGTCGTGATCGTCCAAGACGGCGCACTGCATCTTTGTCTTTTCTTTTTTTCATCCACTGTACCTGCAAGCCTGTCATGAAAAAAAAAAGAATAAGAATAATAAAGCTTTAGGCTATAAAAAAAGTGTCTCTATATTCTGTTACGGCATTGAGTGGCAGCGCGTCCCCATTTTAGATGCACCGCTGAAACAGCTGACGGCGGCGTAGAAGCGGTCGCCGTGCTAAGACTCGCTGCGCTTGTTGCAGTGGTTGTAGGTCTGTGTACGCGCGGCGCAGAGCGGTCTTTCCGGTCGCTCCGGTTGCAACGGACAAAGTCGTAGATAACGCGCTCGTTGCAGATGTCTGAACCAGCCTTAAGGGACACTGACACCTCCCCAAAAAATGTTTTCATTTTTTGCCAGGCGCTTTATTATGGTGTCGGAGGACTACCCAATTAATATTTTGCAACAAAGTAGCGTATTTTTTTAATAAAGCCAAAAGACGCAACTGCTCGAAACCGAAACCGAAACCCGACGGAGGTCGGAGAAGTGCAGAGAAGAGAGTGAGTGGCGGAAGTCACGTGGCTACACCCGACCGTGCGTTCTTTTTGTTTTTTTTTTCTCCTCCCCGTAGCAGACGGCACGACATGCGGCGTGTGATGCGGCGTGCGGGAACTGCTCGCCGTGTGATTCTTTTGCAGTTATGTTTGTTCCGCTCGTTGTTCTGTACTCCAAGATGAGTTGTTTTGTACATTAAGGAGTTGGAGATGAGTAGTGAGTGCCCGTGGTGAATTTCCATGATCGGCTCCGAAAAGGATACACCCAAGATGTTGCGTGAAGAGTTGGCTCACATGTCCTGCGTCCGAAACAAAAGGGGCAATGTGCGACAGAGTTTCCGAAAGATCAACGGGATCGGGACCAATGGCTGGCTGCAATTCCTGTAGAACATATACGGGCACCTCGGAAAGCGGACGCTACCTGATTTATGTGCTCCTTGCATTTTGTGGCAAGTGATTACATTGAGTTCGCAGGTGTCAAAACGGAAATCCCATACCATTTAATTCAGCGAAGTATCGTCCACAACATTTGTTTGTTATTTTTTTTCTGGTTTGTTTCTTCAGTGATGATTGTAAAAAAACTAGGAAAATATATGTAATCATCGGAAAATGTTTGAAAAAAAAATGCACGGGGGATCCAACTTGGTCATACCTCGTGTGACCCGGACGTCTTTCCCACTGAGCTACTGGGACATCTGTTTTCTGGTGGATCATTTTTCTTAGTAATAATTCAGCCGGTAAACTGTACGCTGGAAAGTTTGCTGTCGATTTTTCTCTAGCAAAAGCACTCCCGGGTCGAAGTCGGGATGCACCACGCTTTGGGGACATTCGCACCTAGTAAAGAAATCGTACGCGTGCATATTCAACTCGAAGTAGACACGTCGTGCTTGACGTTTGCGCGAGCGATGTCTTCAGCCACGAGAAGGGAGCGACGGCTCGGCGGCGTCTTCCTGCAAATCGGCTTGGTGGCCGGGCGTGTCGTACGGGATGAATACCAATTCTTTTGATCAGTCCCAAATTTCTCTTTTAACGGTAGACAGGATTCGCCGGTACCGCGAACGACAGTTTTGAAATAGAGGTCCCACGCCCGTCGTCCGCTGCCATCGCCGTCCCCGCGAGTCCCACGATGCGCGAAACGACGAACGCACAGAATGCTTCCGGTTGTCTGTGGAACTTTTTTTTTTTCAATCAACGTATTTACAGCTTTTTAGAGGCCACAAAAAATGGGTTTCATATTTTTTTATATTTTTAATATTGAGTGTGTGCCTTCAGTGACCCACGACTTTGATTAAATTTGGTGGTCAGTTCGATACCTTAGAAAACGGCCCGTGACCGCGAATAAGAGAGTGAGCGAGACTCGAACCGGCCAGTTCTTGATCGGCAGTTTTCGGGCGGAAAGAAACCGAATTTCGAGCCGCAAATTCTGTTCTGGGTAGTTGAGCTCTCATATGTCACGTACAACTAAAAACCTCGGCGAGCATAAATACCCTGTCAGTGTCCCTTTAATGCCGAATTTGAGCGCAGCTCTTGAGGAGGAGGAAGAGAGGGTACAGAGGAAAGGATGTGCCTCCCCTCCCCCCCCCCTTCCGTACCGTACCCTCCTCCTCTCCTGCTCCCCTCCCATTTAGAGAAAATTTTCCGCTAAATTTAGCGGAGAAATTGAGCGAAAGCTTTTTTTGCTAAATTTCGTGGTGAAATTTTTCCGCTACAGTTAGCGGAAACATTTTCCCATAATGCAACGCTCGGCTATGCCAGCTTGTATTATTTCTTTAATGCAACGCGCGGAGTTACGCCGACGGCGACGGCGACGCCGCTCAAGCCGGAAACGGGCGCCTAGAAGCTGCGTTTTAAAGAAGGAATATTTTACTCAATGAACGTATTTATTCGAAGACATTACTCAAAGTAATTCTATATTTTTTTAGTGTAAACCCAAGTGGATTTTATGGAAAGCACCGAGAAGGAGGGAGGAAGGTGTGATTGAACTTCTGATTCATCGAAGGGGCCTCTGGATAAACATAGGGTTTGAACACGACTGCATGGAGCAGCGACTAGGCTGAAATGCGTACATATTACTACAAACAAAAAAACATCTTTATTGAATATTTTTTCGCGCTATGCATTCAGAAAAGTGAACTTTGTCTCTTCTGTAGGCTAAACTGATGAGTGGAATCTCGTTATATTAAACTTGTAGGTAATTCGAACTAACATTTGCATCCCGTCAAAGTCCTGCGTATTTAGTGAGAGAAATGTTAAAAATATGCAACGGTTAATTCGAACAAGATTGTTGCTGGCATATACAGTTGCCGACAGTCTTAGAATTTTGTGGGGACAGGGAAAAAAAGTAAACAGAACTACTAATCAATGCACAATTCGAAGCCACTATATTATATATGCCGCGATGAGCTCGTGGGTGCACGGACGGGTGCCCAGGCGTGGTATTTAGCCCTAATAATGCTGCTTGTTCTCTTACACAATATAAATACGATATCACGCCACCCCATGCCCACGAGTATAGACAGCGAGTTAGACCCCAACCCAAGTCAACCGCGAAATTTCGAAACTCGAGAACTTTCATGAACGAGCAGGAGGCACTGATCTTAGCCTTCATGACGAGTGCTCGATTTTTCTCGGCCGCTCGGTCTTGCTACGCCGCTCCAGCAAGGGACGGAGCGATCGAGCGTTCGTGCTTTAGCGAACAAGCAAAATTAGATTTATAGCTGGAAGTCTCACTTACCGTCCCTTAATGCCTGCGCAGCGAATCTTGGAGAACCATTTTTTGCTCTCAGCTGTTAGTTCTTCGGAAAGCTGTGATATCCCACGCCTTTGTGCCGGGGGCTGTTCTCGTTGCACCCATGGACGCAGCACGTGAAACGCCCATATAGCGACGGACGGAGGGAAGATAAACAACTTCAAACGCACAGCGCTGCGGCGTCTCTTGAATTGCGAAGCATGGCAGCTCGGCGTAGCGCAGCTGAGCTTGCCGAGCAGAAAGATAGAGAGAAGTAAAGTTCTACTAATGCTTTGCGGCAGCGGCGGCGTACCGAAACTGGCAGACGAGATCGCCCTATGCGGGGCGCAAGTTCGTCTGCTTCTTTTGCAGCGGTCGAGGTGACGTCAGAACGCCGAGCTCCCACTGGCTCTCATGGAGGGATGGTCTGTAGACCACAATGCTACCTACCTTGAGGTCTACCCACTACCCTTCCGGCGGTGGCGTACCAACTTGTTTTTGAGTAGGGGGGCAAACCAAACCTCCCCCCCCCCCCCCCCCCCCCCCCCCCCGGGGTCGCATTTCTACTAGTGATTGGCCGAACTTTTGCCGAATCGCGAATTCGGCGAATATTTTGCCGAACCTTTCTAAAGATTTGGCAATGATTCGGCAAAAGTACACTGTTACCAGACTTAACATTGACATTTATTTTTTTCTCACAAAACGTTTTTTTTTTCGTAACATAAATACAACATGTAGTGCCTATTGACACAGTTATGACTAAATAGGGTGATGTTCTACAAGATAATTGTATCGATGTCGCTTCTGTATCCTTACTTGCAATTTTAGTGTTTGCTTGCAGAAAGTGGCTTGACAACGAGGTTGGGCAGCCGGCGCAGTCACGAATCAGGCTACGAGAGTTTCGATTTTGAGGCTTCATCAGCGTACGCCTGCAAGTGTGTTTACATTGTTAAAATTAAGGCAATCACTGTGTTCTTACTTTCTCTGGGAGTCGCCGTTTCGTGCGCGAAAACGAATGCAACGGTTGCTGGAGCCTTCACCAGAAGAGATAACAATATGGTAAATTGCGTGTTTTTCGATTTGAGTCACTTGACGTCAGCTTTGCATGAAAGTGTGCGTTCCATATTCGCAACGTGCCGTTTTTAACCTTTAAAATTCCGGTTCCTGGTGTTAGGACACACACGGACGTTTAGGAAGATGGGGAGAGTTAGGAATGTCGGATGTACAACGTCGAGGGCATGATAGTTCTGTGTTTAGTTTTATGAAGATACATGAAAATCACTAAATAACGCGAACTAAAAAGCAATATTATTCTATTTTAGCACAAACTACTTGTGATCCGAAAACAGGATTGTTATAATATTAATAATAATAATAATAATAATAATAATAATAATAATAATAATCATAATAATTTTATTTGCATATACTGGAACGTGCCCATGTGGTGGTGTGCGGGGCTAGGCAGATAGGTGAAACCCTTACGTACAGCGCCTGCCAGACAGACTTGTGCGTAGTTCAACTACTTTACTCAAGTTACTGTAGTTTAACTACTTTTCTGACTAGTTTAAGAACTTTCAATTACATTTCTATTTTGGTAATTAGTAGTTTAACTACTTTTCTGATTGACTGTTTTGCCTATCAACAGAGATAAGATGTTAGAAGATCAGCTGATATTTGCAGAAGGGGAAGCATGTGGCGTAGAAAAGGGGGGGGGGGGGAGGGGGAGGAAGAAAGCAATTTGGATAGTCCGAAACCCCCGAAAATTTTAACCAGCCGCCCACTGCAAAAACACTGTTCTAAAGCGCGAGGAACGAACAGACACGTCACAAGGGAGGCCGAGTAACTGTGGGATTAGCGCCGAAGACTGGCGTTTCTCTGTGTCCCGAAGCTCAAGGAGACTTGACGGATTTGAAGAAATTGGTTGTTCTCACTTCTCCCCAATGTAGGAATCCTTGCCGACTACAGGAGGTATACACACTACATCCTCACTCAAAGGAGGTAACAAAGTGCAGCACCGGCTCTTAAGTTGATCTGGTGCACCTGTATAGTTTGTGCTGTCTTTCGAGACGTACTGGTCATTTCTCTGAGTGAAGAAATGGCGGCTATAAGACCGAGACAAATAAGTGCCTTATAAGTTGATTGTGTTAAGTTGTTCTTCAGCGAGAATAAATCAATTACTCTATGGCGTATTAATTGCCGCAATTTCCAAAAAAAAAATCTGATGCACCTTTATTTTGCCGCCTTTTCAAAAAAAAAAAAAAAAAACTGATGTACCTCCGATTTCCCCAAAAGCTATGGACACCGGCATGTTAAAAAAAAAAAAAAAAACGCGGTATGGGAATGAAAGGACATTCTGAAAGAGTGTGTTAAAAAGTGGTTCTACTTTACTTTGGAAGTACATCGTATTTATAGTACTTCACTTCAAGTGCATTGCACCCGTCTTACTTTCTACTTTACTTGAATAACTTTGTACTTCCAAGTAGTTTTTAGACATACTTTACCCAACATCGTAAGCAATCAAACACTCTCTGCAAAATTAAGCTCAGGCAGTGCTAAACCTCACAGATGAAATGATACATCCGCAGTACATGCTTGACCAAAAAGTACACAACAATTAAGCATGCAGAAGCAGGACCAGATATTAAAGCGTTTCTGTGAAAACAGAAGCCGCTTTATATTCGGCTCGCAGAATTTCGCTAACGCATCGAAACCTATGTAGTACTTCCTTGTTAGCATATAAAAAGATAAAACCAACTTCAGAAGAAATTTGCTCCTTTTTTACGAAATTTAGTAATTTACTGAATTACTTTCCATTTCAGTAATTTCTACTCCACTCAAATTACTTTTGAGGCTAATACTTGGTAACTTATCTTAATTCCTTTTTTTGAGTAGCTTGTACGTGTCTGCTGCCATCCCGCCAGCACATATAAAAAACAAAACAGACAAATGAATGTACGGAATACACACAGTACAGAAAGTACGTAAAAAAGGCAGGCAAAGATGGGAAAAAACATGTATCACATTATAACGAGGATGCCAGCTGCATCCTATACATCCTGGCAAGCTCTCGTGAGTCTGCCCCGTTTGGCGGCAGTGGGCTGGGCACACTGAGCGTAATTGTGCAGTTGTCAGTCAATGTTTCAACCACCTCGTTGCATCAATGGAAAGGTCAAATGAAAATCACGTTATCTAGAAAGCACCGCATCCTTTGTCACTTGCGCAGTGGACTGCGTAAATTACTGGTCAATCTTCTGTTCTTGAGGCAAAAAGTAATGAAGAGAACCACACTCGCAAAAGCTCACAAACGCACAGTTACCGTGTCGCCTGCTACACACCTCGCCGTAACCGCTGGTTGTACTAAACTGTGCAATGGTAACCGCGCGACTGCGCGGCATCTATTTGCGATCTATGACCCCATCGCTTTCGTGCGCGTGCGCAGACATTTGCCAAATTTTTGCCGAATCTTTGCCGAACTTTCTTCCAAAATTTCGGCACGTGCGAAACTTTCCCGAATCTAAAGTTCGGCAGATTCGGTCCATCACTAACTTTTACGGCGCGTGTGTGTGTAGGTGTTGTAAAAGAGGGAGAGGGGAGGGGAGGAGAGGGCCAGTTGTGTATGCGCACCGGGCTCTTTGGTCACTGGCTCCTTTTACGGCGCAGGCGATAGACCCCCTAGCAACGACGCTCACGCCGGACTGGCTGCTCGCCAACGCGCGGGAACTTAAATTTCGGATTCGGACGGCGCGTGTATCACTCGAAGCGCGCTAACCCATGCCCGCGCGTGCGTTCACGGCGCTTCGCGGCGACAGTGTGCGGCTGCTAATTACAAAACTATTGACCCACTAGTACAGGACGATGCAAGGGGCTTTGTAGACGATGCGAACACGTCCTCGGTGCGGCAGTCACTCCATCCCTCCGATCGTTGAATATTCCCCTAACATGTCACGAAGCGGGGATGTTTTGCCTGTTTTTGTCTCAAGTAAATTCGCTTATAACTCCCAAAATAATGCAAAATATATATAAAAAAAATCAATTCTCCTCTGTGTTTCTACGTTTTTAACTAAGTTTCAGCGTAAGTTTCAAACCTGTCTAAAAATCATTGGAGGGCCGCTTTAACATCTATAGCCCCGTTAGGTCAAGAATATAAAAAAAAAAATAAGTTAGGAATCTTAAATAAATATTGAAATCTACTGATTAACTAAGCGTATTAATTTTTTTATTGATTAATTCAAACTCAAACTCTTTATTTCTCTCCATTTGGAGAGGGGAGACAGAGAAAAAAGCAACTCAGTTGCTGCTTGACGAACCTCTGCCTCTCCACAGCAGCGAAAGAGGACAGCATGGACATACACATGTTTTTTTCACCATCACACTTATAGCACAAAAATAAACAACATTAGATGGGGGAGGGGGAAGGGGGAAAAGTAATCGATTTAGCCAAGTTTACAAATTCCAGGGGCACTCTCTCACGAACATGAAACGTACATTTTTTTATGGTTTCATTCAAAACTTTTACATTCAACTCACTCAGGCGATTTAAAAAACGAGGTACTATATATTTCAATGTCTGATTTCCGTAGTTTGTTCTGGAGTGCGGCACTAACCATGCGTCTGCAGACCTAGTTTCATAAGTAACCTCCCTCATCCTAAATTGGAAATAGATATTAATATATTTTCTTTTTGGCAAAAAGACCTTTTCAATGCAAGAATAAGTTTATAATAATACTGATTATTATAAATTATAAACCAGAGTGTACAATAGTCATTTTAATAAATAATGCACTAGTATGACTATTATACTCAGTATTACATATAATACGAACCGCTTTTTTTGTAGAGTATGTAGCAGTTTTATGCTCGTAGTGGTCGTATTCCCCCATACCAAGAAGCAATAATTATATTTTGAGTAGAAGAGGGAATTATATATAAGGAGCATAACCGAAATCGGGAGGATGTGGCGATATTTGTACATAAAACCTACAACTCTTGATAATTTTTGACATGTCTGTCGTACAGTTTCGTCCCATGACATGTATTGATTAAATATAATTCCGAGAACTTTTAATCTTTCAACTACATCTATACAGTGTGTTCCAAGAGAAAGAATGGACGTATAGAAACAGTTTGTATTTCGTGATCTAAATAATACGGCTTTTGTCTTACTGCCATTTATTTTTAAGGAATTTGAATTTGTCCAGGCATTTAACTTTTCCAAAAAACTATTTGCGGCGCTTATAATCTGATCAGTATCATCACCTGAAAAGAATATACTAGTATCATCAGCGTAAATAATGAGACTCACATTTTGATCAATATTTACGATGTCATTTATGTATAGATTAAAAAGAAGTGGTCCCAAAATGCTCCCTTGCCGTACGCCGGCAGTCTGTTTCCTAAGATCCGATTGTTTTTTATTTATTTCAACACACTGGTACCGATAACTAAGATAACTTCTAATCATATCTAAAGCAACGCCACGAATGCCATAGATATGCAGCTTTTGAAGTAACGTGTCATGATTAATGCAGTCGAACGCCTTTGAAAAATCTATGAAAACTCTGAGTGTTAATAACTTTTTTCAATATTGTTTAAAATTAATTCCTTTTGTTTTAACAAGGCAAGTTCGGTAGAGAAACCCCTCCTAAATCCGTATTGACAGGGCGTTAAAATAGAAACCTTTTCGCAGAAACTATACAGCCTGTGATGTATTATTTTTCCTAGAGCTTTTGAAAATATCGGCAAGACAGAAATCGGTCTATAATTTTCGAGGTTGTTTTTATCTCCAGCTTTATATAGCACAGATACCTTTGCTACCTGCATCTTTTGCGGAAAAGTTCCGTTCTTGATTGCTAGATTAAAAATATATGTTAAACAAGGAACAATCCACCGCAAAACATGCTTTATAGGTTTAATTTGAAAATCATATATATCGGAGCTCTTACTATTTTTTAAGCTTTCGAAAACAGAAAATACTCCATGTTCGTCAGTTGAAAACAGAAACATACTATGTGAAACCTTCTGGACATACCTAACGGCATCCGCACAGTGTACACTCTGGAAAAGTGTAGCAAAATGATCACTAAACGTTTTGGCCAAAGCTGCCCCTTTTACAACGATGCCTTCGATTTTTATTTCCGTTACTTTATCCGCATGCCACCCTTGTTTTATTAGCTCATTTACTTTTTTCCATACAACCTCGGATATCTCGCCATCTTTAAATAAATTATTAAAATACACGCGTTTAGCCTCCCTTAAAGTTTTTGTTAATTGATTTCTAAGTTTCTTAAATGCAACCAAGATGTTAACATCGTTAGTGTGCACGAATCTGTGGTACAGATTATATTTCTTATTTATCTTTTTTTTTATTTCGGGTGTAACCCAGGGTTTACGAGACTTTCGAGGAACCCTATGCAATTCATAAGGAAAGCAGCGGTCATATATCATTTTAAACATTTCAAGAAAACAATTGAATGCTTCGTCAGCAGACACGCTAGACAGCACCGCACTCCAGACTTCGGAACTTATCTGTTGTTCAAAAGGATCAAGGTTTTTAGCGCTTATATTCCTAAAATAAATCTGATCACATATTTTTTTGGAGCTGTAGTCTACATTTGCAAGCATATATATTGGAAGGTGGTCAATAATACTTTCCCCAACCACTCCAGCAATTACGTCCGATTCTGAAATATTTGTTGAAAATAAATCCAACAACGCCGTATTTCGGGGTGTAATGCAAGTAGGCTGGGATATAACGTTGAAGAGTTTGTACGACTGGTATAAAGTCAGCAGTTTAGTTTCATGTGAGGACGACGCAAGCATGTCTATGTTAAAATCACCTCCAAAACAGACAGTCAATTTGCTTTCACCAAGAAACTTAAAATATACGTCGAGAAACTCAAGAAAGGAGGAGATATTACCACTTGGCGGGTGATAGACAACAGAAAAATTATTTTAATAAAATGGTAACAAAAAAATTCATTCATTCATTTAGACTGCATATTCTTGTTCAGGTACACAAATGGTGCATAAACAACAATACGCTAGTAAAAACATGGCTAAAATGAAAAACAATCGAAATTGTAATAAGACAGCATGTCATAGATATATAGAAGAAACAAAAAGTAAAAAGAAAGAAAGAAAAACACACGATAAACAAAGCTACTATTCACTCAACTTCGAGGTGTTTTCTTAACAGTTCGAGGATGAGTTTAAAGTGGCACTGACACCCCAAAGGTCTTATTTTTCTTGTCTAAAACGATGCAAATTGTAATCATAGAAAAAAAATATGAGGCGAAAAAAAACTATTTGCACGCCCCCGCGCGTTTATTTATTTTCGACGAGCTTCTCTCCCTCTTCTCACCTCCTCGCTTCTTTCATTTGGAACGTAATCAAGTATAAAATTTAGAAGCTTGGTAAGCGACATTTTTGTAATATTTAATAACCACATTCGTAAAACATGTTTTTTAACGCAATTGCGTACAGCCATTCTTTTTGAGCCACCGATAATCGGAGTCCGCAGAGATGTCGCCTCCTGTTTTTTTATCCTCCCTTGGAAAACATGGCGGCTCTTGGCAGATGTAGTACTGAGGATGATCGGTGAGTCGGGAAATCGGACGAAGTTCTCATTTTTAGGTGTCCGACGACCTCTCAGACCTCAAAAAGGAAATCGTCAAGCGGTCAGAGCAACCGGGTTTGGTGTCTGTGTACCGTAGTTTCGGTAGTGACTCCGCCGTGGCAGCCTTTCACGCAACACCGGCGCGACGCGGCCCATCACGTCGCTCGCAAAAGTCCACTGCGCGCTCTTTTCAACCTCACACCGTTTGAAAGAATTTGAGATCGCTGAAAGGACCCTAAAAGAACTTCATACTCGAAACTGAAGCGTCATCTGCTCACAGCAATAGGCGGCACACTCAAAGAGCGGTCGATCGGGGGACGCGGGCGAAAAAGACACTTAGGATCGGGACGGTTCGGAGGCGTGAGAGAAACCCGAGCTGCAGGACGACTCAATCTTTGACGTCACAGGACTGGCGCGGAGCGCGCGGGAACTTCAAATTTGGCTTTGGGAAATTTTTTTCTTACTTCACAAATACTGAGTTCCAAGTTTGGAATTCAGAGTAACGTCCAAACATCGTTTTCAATCGTTGGGGATAATAAAAAATAATGATTTTGACTTTTCAGTGCTCCTCTAGAGAACAAATGTTTCTTTCAGCGGCTGTTTATTCCAGTTTTCAAAAGTATGAAGAAAAATTTAATACCGGAACACGTCATGGCGTGGCCATGGCGCTACAATATAATACTGCTGTTGATGTGTTGGAGAGTAAATAGAAGGGTAATTGCTTAACGGAATGAAAGGTCCGTTAATGTGCATGGCAGTAGCCACAAGTTAGGATGCCATGACAACAGAGCGCCACTTGTGTACGCTCGTCCCTGTTTAGTATAACTTCTACAATCAGCTGCCGGGAAAACAGCATCCGACAGCATGACACGGAACCTTCCGTGAAGATACCTTATTTAAAAAGCGCTTTTTGTGTAGGGGCGGGATAGGACTCTCAACACGCCAATCGAAGACGCGCTCCAGGCACCATAGTTTGCTAGTACAGTAATTTCTCATTAATACAGACACCTCCGACCTCCCCCCCCCCCCCCCCCCTCCGCCCTTCAAAAAAGAAAAAACAAATGTCCATTGAATGAGCTCTCTATAATAGCGATACAAAAATATACGTGTCTGCACTGTTCGTCCCTGAAAAGGGTATCTTTAAAGCGGGGTACTCATATTAACGAGGCCATATTAATGAGACATACATCACTGGAAGGTTAATGACAGCTTTTCGCTCATGAGAAAAGAATAAAACGGAACAAACAGGCGATCACGTGTTTCTGCTATCTGCTACGGGCTCTAACCTTCAATCGCGGAGTTAATTTCATAATCGCTCGCGTGGAAATCTTAGGCTACCGTCACTCTGCTAATACATTAAGATAAGGCGGTCTGCCAACACTGTATGTGTTGCATTGCTTGCTCGTATGACGTTGCTCATGCAAACAAAAAAAAAAAGAACTGTCTGCAGACATGATGGAAGCATACATGCGTGAAGCAAAAATTGTTCAAACATGCTTGAAGAACGTCCGCATATAATCTTGTCATTATGTCTGCAGCAGACGCCGTGTTTCTTCATGTTTTATTTTTGCATGATGCATGAGAAGTGCATCTGGAGCTTTCTGACCTTCCAGAACCAACAGTCGACTCTTGACTCGGAACGGGCCTAGCCGCGCTTAACGTCGTGGCGCCCCGTTTTCGATCGGCCACGGAATCAACTTCAACACCGGGACTCGAACCTGGCCACGACAAAAAAGCGACGCAAATCTGCTCCAGGCCAAAACCACTTCTCACTGGACTGTAGTTCACCGATACATGCTTTCTGTTTTTGTTAAGTTGAGTTTTATAACATTTAGCTTTGGTACGCAAGAAACAATGTTTGGACCAAAGTTAAAACTCTATATACACGGGGCTAAATGTTGATGGTGGTGGAGGGAAATATAGTGCGTGCTGTGCAAAGAATTGATCGGTGATCAAGAAACGCGAGCGATTGGAAAATATAGGTGTGTGCCTCAGTGACGCGGTCAAGCATCTAAATCAAGAAAGCTTCGGGCAGAAAAATGACCCAGGTATTTACTGTCTCAATTCCACGTGTCTCATTTCCCGTGACGCCTCTCCGTTGTACTTTCCCTGAACGTTTCCTTTTTTTCTTTTATTTCATATAATAATATTAAGATATTCTGTCCGAAGACATCACCAATATCTGTGCTATCTGCATGGAGGACATTTATCAATAAAAGAAGCCGCTGCCAGAAGAAGCAATAAGCATCGATCGCGCTTTCTCATTTTCAAAGGATCGAAATTCCGCCCCCTTGAATCGTGGCATTATTTGCTTTCATGGGGAGAGATGACAGCCTGCGGAAATCCGAACCCTAAATAAAAATCTGAAAGACCCCTCAAGGCTCTCGATTTGATTGGAGATTTCTCAGACTTCTTCGCTCTGCTCTGTGGTTTAGTTCTCGGCTGCCAAAGACGCCCGACGAAGATGCTTGCATCTCTTCTCATAGCCTTGTCTGTTGTCTCAATGCCCGTTGCACCGCTGAGCTCAACACAAAACGATGTGAATTTTCTGCTCCAGAATGACACAGATATCGACGTTTTCTGCGCAAGTGGAAACATGAACAGCTTTCTCTTCCGGCGCAGGATCGGCACCATCTTCAGAGCAAGGTACTGGTGCGGCTCCTGGTCAGTGTACCTCGAGCACCTGCGACACAGCGCTGCCGACAACAAAAAGACGGTGGCCGTTATTTCTGAGTCCTTATGGAACGATAGCCTATCGTGGTTACTCTCTTCCGACGACATTTTTTCCACTTGGTTTATTCTTTCTGAGACAAATCTTTTATCATGTGTTCGGGCTCGTGGAAACTCCAGCCAATTTGTTTACAACCCATTGGTGTATGCAGAAAGCCGCGACCTTAAAAAAGGCTTAGTATTGAACTGCACAAACAGCGGCGAAAACAGCCTGATGAATTCAGCCGTGCCAGAGCGGAGCTTCCACACCACCCAAACCAGGCAGCTACTAAGGAACCAGAGCTTTGTGCTTGACTGTCTGTTCCCTAAGTGCATTGTCGGGGAACCTAAAATTATATTAGATGGTTTGTTATACCTCGGTGTCCATTTCAGAACAGTAAACGTGAAGACGCAGCATTGGATTGCAGACATAGCGAAGCGAAGGATAGACATTTTGGTCCACCCTACTGTGCTCGACGAAAAATACTGGCAACTGCTCCACTTTCCACGCGTCTTCTACTACAGAAGGATTGACTTCTACATGGTTCGTAAGCTTTCACGCCGTGCAGGTGCCTTTATTCGAGAAGCACCGATGGCCTTCTTCACAATTCTGTTCCTATCAATGGTTACCTGCGCACTAGGCTTCTGTCTCATCAACTACTGCTCGGGAAGGGGGCTCGTCAATGGCATCCAAGACGTGGTGTTGGTTCTAGTCTCAACGACAATGCTCTTTTCGTACCCAGTACCCGAACGATTCCAACGCGTTCTGGCTGGACGCATCGTGCTCTTCTGCTGGATGGCTGGCGGATTCTCGCTTGCCGTCTACATCCAGAGCCTGTTGACGTCCAGCCTGAGTTCCGGATATGTCTGGGAAGCAGACGACACCATAGAGAAGCTCTATTCCAGGCTCGCATCTGGGAAAGTGCTACCATGTGTGTTAAAGGGCTCCTACTTCGATCGTCTTCTGCTGCGGACAGACGACAAGCAGGGCATCATCGGTGCCATGGCGGCCGCTCGCAGACGATCGTCCAACAAAAATTTCACAGTGTGCGACACTATGAAGGAATGCATGAAGAAGGTTCTCAAAGGTAGTCACGTTTTCCTCTCGCACGAGAAGCACGGATGCTTCGTAGTAAAGCACGACAACAGGTTGACTTCTGGGAAAGACGCAATCCACCAGTTGTACGCTAGCACCCCGGTGCGAAAAGACTTGCCGCTGAGACATTCTTACGACCAGCTGGTGGCGAGAATGTTCGAGACTGGTTTGTTACCCAACAGAATGAGCCTCCACTATTGGAACTGTTCTCGTATTAGGGATATGCAAGTCTCCCTGGTGCCCTTTGATGCCACACAGTTTCGCAGGGTTTACTACTTATGTTGCGGAGCGGCTACAATTGTTTTCGTGGTAGAGGTAATGATTTTTCGCATGTTTCAAAATAATATAAATACTGTTCCTTGTTGACATCTCAGCTAGGCGTGGCGCAGCGAGAGCAGCGCCAACAGGCATGAGCATTGTGTAGCAATGATTAAATATAGGTGCCCTCGATAACATTCTATTTGCTTGAATTGCATAAAAAATTAAAATGTCCTACTTGGGAGTGTCATCTTTTTTATTTTTTATTTTTATTGTTGAATAAGGTTGCCGGTTCCTGTAACTAGGTATTCTATGTATTATCCTATTGCACATGTTCTGAAAGAAAAAAATTACACCTAGCGCTTTGTGCTGTTTCACTATTTCAATGTGGTTGGTGCCGATTTTTTGACTATGACTCTTGTAACGTGCTTATTTACAGGTCGAAAAACAATTGCTTTAGTTTTTTGCAGTGTTGATTTTAAGACTATAATTTGATGACCTTGAAATAAACTTTTTTAAAACTAAGTTTGCCTTGGTTATGAGTTCGTCCCTGTTCGAAGCAGACAGAAGTACACTCGTGTCGTCTGCATACCTGGGAAAACGTGATTGGTAGCAAATATTGATTAGATCGTTTACATACGCATTGAACAATAGAGGACCGAATATGTTGCCCTGGGGCACACCATACTTCAAGAGTTGCGAACAAGAACCATGATCATTCGGTGAGACGAATTGGTTACCATGTTCTAAATATGAGCGAATAAGTATCGAAGGCTTGCCACGTATGCAATACACGGAAGTTTACTATGGAGCGTTGAATGGTTGAGAGAGTCGAACACTTTCCAAAGAACAATGAATATTCCTAATGCCAGCTGTTTACGTTCTATAATATGTCATAATATTTCTTTTTGCGACGTCAAAGTGCATTCTGTTGACTTTTCCTTGTGAAATTGGAACTGAACGTCAGTTAGCACTGAATATTAGGTAAATAATTCGCCTAAACGATGAAATATAATTTACCCAGCACTTCTGAAAATATTGGGAAAGCAAAGATGGCTCTATAATTTGTAACTAAATGTTTGTCTCCACACTTGTGCAGAACTGAAAGCTTCGCGGGTTTCATGAGGTATAGAAATTTGGTACTCGAAAATGCTAAGTTAAATATATATACAAGGTTTTCTTTTTTTTTTTAGCTGCACCAAATTTTCAAAAAAAAGAAAAAAAAAAAGAAAAGAGGAACGTGAGATAGAGTAGTTTGAACCCTAAGGATGTGTTATTGGCCATGGCGGCCTCAAGAAAAAAGTGAAATTAGGTAAATAATTAGCTAATTAACTAAATTGTTTTAATTAACTTTTCAATTTTCACTTGAGGGCACATAATGTATTTAGACGATTGAAGATCGGCCACAGTATGGTCTAGCCGTGTCGTCAGATATGGATAAAAAAAATTCCTAGTAGGCGCTACGGGGTCGAGAAATGACGAATCGCATGCCCGGAAGGGCGGAGCGATAACTCTACAGGCGCTCTTTCCTGGTTAGTTTCCGTTTGACGCCATTCACCAAAGTGACAATTCTCGACCCCGTAGCGCCTACTAGGAATTTTTTTTATGCAAATCGGACGACACGGCTAGACCATACTGTGGCCGATCTTCAATCCAGTACATGCATTAGGTGCCCTCAAGTGAAGAATTTAAAAGTTAGTTAAAATATTTTAGTTAATTAGCAAACTAATTACCTAGCTTCACCTTTTTTCTAGAGGCCGCCAAGGCCACTAACACTTCTCCAGGGCTCAAATTACTCTATCTCACGTTCCCTTTTTTTTTTTGAAAATTTGATGCAGCTAAAAAAAACACCCTGTATATACAAAAAGTTGGGCCACCACATCGATTACGAATATAACGGGCTTTATTTGCATTTCGTCTATGTCATGGCGTTTGCTCTTATTCAATCCCATAAATACACGGAGAACTTCAAATTTCGTCTATCGATTGTAGGAAACATGTGGCTCTTACGTTGTGCGAGATAAACGAGGAAGCATGCTCATTCCGCGCGCTAGATGGCAGGTTAGGGAAATGTCTCTTTGTCTGCTTTTCGCGTTAAAACATTTCAATTATCGAATGTTGAACAGTCGTAGGATGCTTCTTGGGAACTTCACCGCTAATATCCGTAGGACTGATATAAGCGATTCTTTTACAGCGAAGCTGTATACCTCTAGCAGCCAAGGAAATTTTTGTGTCATTAGCGTTGTAAGCAAAAAACTCCCAACCAACAATTGAAGGCAAAACAGCACATCTCCTTTTAAATTAGGCACACAGCATACAACTCAGTATTTCTTTCAATAAAAAAAACAGTAAACCACAAAGCAAGTATCAAAACCACATAATGAATGATAAGGCGTGTGTGAGCAATCGGAATACTTCCCACGCGTTCCGGTAAACATTACGTTTGCAGCTGTTCCGAAAGGGGTTGACATCATTCGAAGACCTCGTGTGAAATGGAAACCGCATAATGGATTATAACGGCGCCTGCAAACAATGCCAAGCACGTTCCTTCTCCCCGCGTGTGTTTTCGTGTCGGCGTTCTCACGGAACAAAGACTTCAGAAGATTGAAGCGAAAAGTACAAACACCACGCATACAACATACAGCACAACATTCGTTTCAATAAAGAATAAGCACAAAACGAGCATCGTTACCATATATTTATTTATAAGGAGCTCCTGAAAACAATGCGAAGCACGTAGCGCTCACCGCATACGTTCCCTGTGAAGGTTATTGTTGCCCAAGCTGCCGCGGCGACGGCAGCTTGCGACGTGGGGAGTGACGTCACTAGCCTTTCATATAGAAAAGAAGACCCCGCCTACACCCCGTTTCACCTTACGTCCGGAAGCAGCGGATGCTACGAGCTATCTTAGCCAATCCCGTTCTGTGGACGTGGCCTTTGATAGGCTTTTCGCGCGTCGCTGTGCTGCCTCTCTAAGGTCACGTGACACTCACAGGGCCTCTGATTGGCTCCGATGGCTCGTAACATCCGCTGCGCTTAAACGTAATATGAAACGCAGTATAGCAACTGATTTCATTGTTGCTGCAGCACCGTGATGAATAGGCCACGCATAGTTAGGACTCCCGAGGAGCAGCCTGAATACTAGGAGCGGCAAAGGGAATAGAAGCGGCAATACAACCAGCGGCGGCGTGCTGTGACCGGCGACGGCATTTCGTGTAGTGCAGTAGGCGGTCGTTGCAGGTAATACCACAGCTTCGCTGACCAACGACCTTCACAGCGTGGATTGGACTCCAAACTTTTTTTTTTTCTTATCACGGTTAAAATATTTGGGTGACCCATGTTGTTTTATTCGTTTTTAGCACTAACTGTCTTATACGAAAACGATGCGACGTAAATCGTTTTAAAGATATTTATAAACTCATCGTATGCTTTGTTTACACATTGCTTTGAAAATACAGATTTATGTTTGGAGATTTATGTTTGTCCTTTGTCCCTCTTGTTCCCCTTCCCCAGGGATTATTTTCGACAAAACTCCAGTTTGTTGGTATGACTGTGCTTCGAAAGTACCGCAGTGTGCAGTCAGTTATGGTTTGAAAAGTGGATAGTTTATCAACGCTCCCTGATAAATCATGAGTGTTAAAAAATAATGATATTAGTAAATGATCTTTGATGTCACTGCTAATATTACCTGCACTGCGAACTATAGTGCTTAAATTTGTAAGAAAAGCGTCGATACAACTTGACGTAGAACGGAGAATTCTAGTGAGAGACTTGATCACATAAAAAAAAAAAACACTACTACTGAATGTATTACTTAGTCGTGACGAAAAAGAGTTCTCCAGACTATTTGCATTTAAGTCATCGCCCAGAACAAGTGAGTAGTTATATAAATACATAGATTCAAAATACCTCTCAAAGAAAGACAAAAAAAAAATATAAAAGTTCCCATCTGCGATTTTGTAGTCACCAGTAATTTACTTAAAGGCATCGAGTGTTTCGTACCTAATATCCTGTCTAACATAAACACAAACACCTCTCTCTCGTTTTACGCTTCTCTTCAAAAAGAAATGATTATAACTCGGTACTACACGATCATTGTCTTCTGTTGTGAACCGTGTTCCAGAAAGCATTATTACGAAACGCAGAGTTCATCTAGAAGGGTAATAATATTATCAGTTTTACTTTTCATAAAACGCATATTTAAATCTAAGATCGTAGTCACGTTTTGGAGTGCAGCTTTTAGGCACTTGTTTCCTGTTAGAGCGGCGTCGCCGACGTCGTCGGAGCCGCCGCGCGTTGCATTATGGGACGTGTCCTATAATATTGTCACACGTGACGTCACGTGTCACGTCACCCTCGTGAAGTCAAACGGCGCCTAAATTTGGCGGAAAATGTTGAGCAAAAATTAGCGGGCAATTTTTTCTGCGGAAGAATATTCCGCCAGTTTTTCCGCCTAAATTTAGCATTGTCCCACCGAATTTAGCGGTCAATTTTCTCCGCTAAATTTAGCGAGGAATTTTTCCCGCTAACCTTATTGGGAAAATTTTTCACAAAATCAAGCGGGGAAATCCGCACAATTTAGCGGGTTAATTTACCGGGAAATTGTCCCACAATTTTGCGGAAAATTCCCTTCCGTACCCAAACCTTTTCTCCGCACCCTTCCCTCCTCCCCCTCAAGATCTGCGCCCTAATTCGGCATTACAGAGAATTGTACACGTGTTTAATTCTATCCTTAATTCCTGCAGATCGCGTTACTTCAGCAGGCAATAGAAGTTCATGGTATTCTGCCATGAGGTTTGTGAAATTGCAGAAAATAAAACAATGCGTAACGTTTCAACAGCACCAGCTCCAACGTTGCTTTTAGCACTATCAAAGTGGCGAGAACCAGGAAATTAACAAAAAATTAAACGAGGAAACTTAAGACAGCTTACGTAATTATGATTACTGCTGTTATTATTCACGAGAGAAATTTTCTTATTTTGAAAGTATAATATAAACATTTCTGACCGTTACTGTTTTCAACCCCTTACTCCTTGGTTTCCGGGCTTACAACTATACTTAATCAGCAGATTACGAGCTAAATCTGCTGCGATATGCTGCGAAAAGCTCGCCTCCGCATGACGCGGTTGGCTCACTGATACATAGTACGGAGCAAATATATCACTTGGTTTCTGACAGGCTTTTAATTGGACCCGGCAGCCTGTGGCAGTGGGATTTAGTCATCGTGGGATAAAACAAACCATAGATGTTTGTAAAAAAAAAAAAAAGAAAAAACTATTGTTGCCGAGTTGTACGAAAGGAAGTCAGTCTCTTTGTCTGAACAGTATACGTAGGTGTTTGTTGGGTTTCGAACTGGGTTTTCTGAAGTCACAGATCTCTACAAGAGCTTTTCAGTCTGAGGTTTGATGGTTAATGTAGCATCTGCGTTTCTATTAACCACTTAGACAGTTTATTCCTGTCTCCTCAGAGGAACACATAACAGGTGCAGAACACCTTTACACTCTGGTGCACGCAAGGCAACCAAAACCAGATAATGTGCAACTTAAGCTGTGCCAAACAATTGAGCTCTTCGGGTCGTCCATGATAAGTGGTTTGCGTTCCACAGTAATTGAGAATATTAATAGTTTGTGATCTGGTTATTCTGATTCACAAATGGACGGTGCAAATGGTTTGTTTTCAAACCGATAGAAAAATTGTAAAGAATCTTTGTGTTCTCAATGTTGCAAGCTTTGCTTGAACCCTGTTCTGCGATGTTCCAAATGAAATGACACTAAGTTGCCGAAGTAACCGATTATTTATTTATTTATTTATTTATTCAATAATGCAACCTCATTGAGGTTTTAGCATGGTGGACCATGTGGTACAACAAAATACACCAATATTCACGAAAAAGTACATGACAATACAAAGGCACGCTGCAAACTATGTCCCGATCACCAGGCCGTTTCGCACAAGTCATTGCGATACACTTAGAGAAAAAATTTCAAAACGCCATTCAGTAGTTGAAAATATAGATTTCTATCACACTAACAAAATGAAAAACAAACAGGTATAAAAGCCATATTCATCCGTGCCCTTAGTGACATGACCGCCTATCAATGGCCAAAAAGGGAAAGGAAAGAAAGTAAGCATGCGATCGTCATCAACACAAAACACTTCAAAAACCTTATTTGCTTTATTGTAAGCTCGGGGAGATAAATGTGATGCTTATCTTTTATTCTTAGTCTGCTTTATCAAGTTGTGATAGGAAGGTCGCCAGAGAATCACCAAGGCATATGTACATATGGTAGCGAAGCTTCCATAGAACCCCACGTGTCGAAAAAATGGCGGCTCATTGGGGCTTCGCTAGCGCCATCTATGTGTCGTGATAGCATTTCCGGCGGAACAAAAAATAAACAGGAAGTAACGTCACTTCCACAAAAAAAAAAAAAAAAAAAAAAATCGTGGCGTCACTTAGATGTATTGTTTGGCGCGAAAATTAAATATAACACGAAACCGAGACTGCAGGCAAAAAAGGACAATCCTCCTTTTTGCCTGCCCCCGCAGAGGGCACCTGTGAAAGCAGGTGTTTGGAGAGCGGCGTCTCCACGGACCCCGAGCCATGCGGGTTCGCCCGCTCACGTCTGGCTGTGCGTGGCTTTCCCGTGTCTGGGGAAAAGGGCATCCTGGTGGTTGAGCCGAGCCCGGGGTAGGTTTGGACCCTTCGGGGCCCCCCGGGCGTGGCAATACACCACTTCGGCCCCTGCTTCTCATAGGCGGGAGTCCTGGCAAGGCCCGGCCAGGATGATTCAGTCTAGTCGCCACTCCTTCTACTATCCCCTCCCTTCTTTCACCTTTGTCTTCTCCTTCTTTTCACTCTTCTCATTTCTCTTCTTTCCTTTTCAACTCCTTTGGCGGCAAGGGCTAACCTTGGGTGGCAATAGATTCTCTTGTCTTGAACCACACTTGGTTATAGAGACTGGGCAGCACTAATAGAGTAACGTCTTCAGCCAAGCCCTTCTTGTTATGGAGCGTTACCTATTCCCTTGTTGGGCTCGGTGGTGGGCGGTGCACCACAGTTTCCGAAAACCCTCCCCCTTCATATAGGTTCCAAGCTTAAACCTTCTGATCAGGCCCCCAAAAGGGTCCGCACCGATGCATATCTACCACCTTTGGACAAGAACAACACTGACTACGTCACTAAGTTTTTCATTATACATTCCGAAGTTGAGACGAAACCGATGTCGAAACTCTCCCCTTTCCTTGTGGCTAAGGTCTTAAAAGACTTGGTAGGGGAAAAGTTTAATGCAAAAAAGACTTTTTCTGGAGACGTTTTGGTAGAAGTATTTGAGAAAAATCAGGCAGCAGCATTGCTCTGCCTCAACCATATCCTTGACACGAAAGTAAGCGTCTCTGCACACCGTACGCTCAACACCATTCGTGGTGTTATATCTGAGGATGATATATCTGTTATATCTGAGGAGTCAGGAGGAAGAGATTCTTGAAGGCATGCGCAGCCAGGGTGTTGTTGCTGTAAAGCGCATCACCATCCGTAGGGATGACAAAGAACTTCCTACGCGACACTTGGTCCTTACCTTTGAGCTCAACAGCCTGCCTTCTTCCGTGAAAGCGGGGTACTTGAATTGTAGGGTCCGGCCTTACATACCTAACCCTGTCCGTTGTTTCCGTTGTCAGCGCTTTGGGCACGGCTCGCGGTCATGCCGTGGCCGTGAGACATGTGCCAGGTGTGGTAGCTCCGAGCACAACGCTGACGACTGTCATGAAGACATGAAATGTGTAAATTGTAAAGGCAAGCACCCTGCGTATTCTAGGTCTTGTGAACATTTCAAAAGAGAAAAGGAAATTCTGACGCTGAAGGTGAAGGAAAACATCTCTTATCCCGAAGCAAAACGTCGCCTCTTGGGTTTTCAGAGAGGCTCTTTTGCCGAGGTGGTGCGCCGGGGACCTGCACCACCTATGGCGTCTGTGGGAACGCAAGTGTCTTATGGGGACCTTGCTCAACCACTTAAGTCCTCTGGTCTCAAACTAAAGGTGCAACTCCCAGGGCGCGCTATCTCAGCTGCCCGGGCAGGTGCCCTCCCCAGCCGTGCGAAAGGTTCGGATTTATCATCCGAGCAGACGGAGACCACCCCGTCGCAGAAGAAAGGCACCTCTGGAGCAGTGCACACTGCTCTACCTCGAGATGACAGGGTGGATGCCGGTCCGTCGGGATCCACCCGAGCACAGGGGTCTGCGTTCCCTGCACAGGGTTCTGCACCCCCTGCTTCTCCGTTCCAGCCACCACGAGGTCGGGGACTTGGTCCCTCTGCCCCTGGTGGATCTCGGAAACCGGGGGAGCCGTCGAGGTTACAGGCCTCCAAGGAAGAGCCCCTTTTGGCTCCAGCTGAGCCAATGGACGAGAGTGGGTCAAGGTCCGACGAGGACAGACCCCACTCGAGCTCCGAATCTCTGCTTCCGGCCTCCGGTGGCACCACGGGCAGGCCGAATGACACCTCCAAAAAGAAAAATGCTCCGCGTGTAAAGATAGATTTTAAGTCGTAAAAAAATTTGCTTACTCTTGAGTTAATTTTAATTTTATTTTTTATTATAAACGTTACAATGGTCCACAATTTTAGCATTATGCAGTGGAATTGTCGCGGCCTTTTTCGTAACATTGATGACATACATTTTTTTCTTGATGAGCTCCGTCCTGTGGCCTTATGCCTACGGGAGACTTATCTGAGTGACACCCACACAAAAGTGTTACGTCGTCATCAGGTTTTCCGAAAGGACCGCATTTCATCAAACCCTTCGGGTGGTGTAGCAGTGGTAGTGCAGAGTGGAGTTGCCTGTGCTCCAGTCCCTCTACAGACTCCCCTTGAGGCAGTTGCAGTTCGAATTCTTCTGGACCGCCTCATTACCCTTGTATCACTCTACTTGCCTCCCAACACTCCGCTGCATTTGCAAGAACTTCAGGGACTCGTCGGCCAGCTACCCGAGCCCTTTTTAATTCTTGGCGATTTTAATTCCCACCACCCCTTGTGGGGTAGTCCTCGGCAGGACTCTCGTGGTGGAGTCATTGAGCGACTTTTATTATCATCCGGGTTATGTCTTTTAAACCAAAAAGAAGCAACGTTTTTTAGTGCCGCCCATAACACTTTTACAGCTATTGATTTGTCCCTGTCATCACCATCGTTACTCCCATGTTTTTCATGGAAGGTTTTAAACAACCCTTTTGGCAGCGATCGTTTTCCCATTATTTTAGAAAGCGTTAAACCAATTCCATTGATTCCTACTCGCCTTCCCAGGTGGAAGTTAGAGAATGCCGATTGGTCTATTTTTGAATTAGAGGCTGTGATTGATCCATCTTTGCTTCGTACTATGAGCCCCGACAATGCGACAGTTTATGTCACTGAATGTATAATTAGTGCAGCTTCGAATTCTATTCCTCAAACATCTGGATATCTTCCTAAGAGATGCAAACCGTGGTGGACTAAGGAGTGCACAACCACTCGCAAGGACCAGAATAAAGCCTGGGGAGTTTTTCGTCGGTACCCTACCAATCAAAACCTAATTGCATTCAAGAAAAGTAGGGCTAAGGCGAATTGGACACGAAAACAGGCAAAGAGGGTCTCATGGACCAAATATGCCTCTTCTATAAATAGCCTTGTTCCAGCGAAGGAAGTGTGGGACCGCCTGCGAAAAGTCCGAGGCGACTATCAACCTTTCCGAATCCCTCTTTTTCCCTTGCCTGCCGTATCTCTCAAAGATCAGGCAAATGTTCTTGGTATGCACTTCCAACATATATCCAGTTCTTCCCACTTTAGTGTAAAGTTTCAGAAGTTTCAGTCTACTGCTGAAAAGCAATCAATCTCGATGTCAGGATATGACCAGGCAGCTTACAATAGACCTTTCAGTATGTGCGAACTGGAAGTGGCGTTGGATGTAAAAAAGCAGTCTGCACCAGGCCCAGACAGGATTCATTACGAAATGCTGAGGCACTTGTCCCCAACATCATTAAGTCATTTGCTTATGTTTTTTAATCATCTATGGAAAGTAGCTGCTTTCCGTCGATGCTGGAAAAGCGCCCACATCATTCCTCTTCTGAAGCCTGGTAAAGACCCCTCTCTTCCAGCGAGTTACCGTCCCATTGCGCTCACTAGTTGTCTTGGGAAGACTTATGAAAGACTCATCAACCGGCGTCTGGTGTATTTTCTGGAGGAAGAAAACATTTTGGACATTAATCAGTGTGGATTTCGGGAGGGACGATCAGCCACAGACCATTTGGTTCGTTTGGAGACTTTTATCCGTAAGGCATTTGTACATCGGCAGCATTGTGTCTCGGTATTCTTCGACCTGCAAAAGGCCTATGATACCACATGGAGGTATGGAATTCTTCGGGATCTACACAACTATGGGGTACGAGGCCGCATGCTCCAGTGTATACAGAATTTTTTAAGCGACCGGACTTTTCAGGTCCGCTTGGGTTCTACACTGTCCGATGTGTTCCCCCAGGAAAATGGAGTTCCTCAGGGAGGAGTTTTAAGTGTTACTCTGTTTGCTGTAAAAATTAACAGTCTTGCAAGTGTAATTCCACCGTCTGTGTTTTACTCATTGTATGTGGATGATGTGCAGATCTCCGTTTCTTCTTGCAACCTCTCTAGCTGTGAACGACAACTACAACTTACAGTCAATAGGATGAGCAAATGGGCAGATGAAAACGGTTTCACTTTTTCTCCCGAAAAAACTGTCTGCGTTCCCTTTTCGCTTCGCCGGGGATTGTCCCTTGATCCTTCTTTGCATTTAAACCACATTGACATACCTGTTCGCCAGGAACACAAATTTCTGGGCATAATCCTTGACAAGAAGCTCACTTTTGTACCTCATTTGAAAGACTTGAAGCGCAAATGCTTAAAATCATCAAACATTCTCAAGGTGTTGTCCCACAACTCGTGGGGGTCCGACAGGCGCTGCCTCCTGCGACTCTATAATTCCTTAGTTCGGTCTCGCCTTGATTATGGTGCAATTGTGTATGGATCTGCACGTCCATCTACACTAAAGATGCTGGATCAGGTTCATCACCTGGGGCTCCGACTGGCTACAGGTGCTTTTCGCACATCACCTGTGTTGAGTTTATATGCAGAAACCTTTCAGATGTCTCTCGAGAAGCGTAGACAGTACCTTAGCCTTTCTTATGCTTGCAGGGTCTATTCTGACCCGCAACATCCATGCTACACTAGCATCCGTACCTGTCGATTCTCTCAACTTTTTGAAAACAAGCCACGTATCGTGCGTCCTATTAACTTCCGCATTCAAAGCCTTTGTGCCTCCCTCCAGTTTCCACTGAATGATGCTGTCATACTAAAGCACAAAGAAAAAGTTTCTCCGTGGGACGAATTGCCGATTTTCTGCGACTGGTCGCTCACAAAGTATGATAAACGGGCTATTTCCCCTCAAGTCCTGCAGCAGGAGTTTCAGTCGATGCAGGAGACATATAGAGATTATACTGAATTCTATACTGATGGGTCGAAATCTTCATCTTTTGTTGGTTGTGCTGTATATTCTAGTTTCTTTGAGAAAGCTTTACGAATGGATGGTAAGGCAAGCATTTTCTCTGCAGAGCTTTATGGTGTCTCTCTAGCCATTGAACATATCATGAGTAACAAAATATTAAAGGCTATCCTTTTTGTCGATTCACAAAGCGTGATACAGGCTGTCTCTTCTAGACTTCCCCCAAAGAATCTTCTTGTACTACATATACGGTCCAAAATAAACCGAGCTCTCAAACTCGGACACACCATAATATTCTGCTGGGTGCCCAGTCATGTTGGAATTCCAGGGAATGAGCAAGCAGATAAACTGGCTGCAGGTGCAAAGGACTCGGCAACATCTCTTGGGTTACCCTATCAGGACCTTAGGCCCCTTTGGAAGAAATCACTTTTGAAGGCATGGCAGTCGGAGTGGGACGCGGAGAGTAACAATAAACTTCATGTCATTAAGCCCATCTTGGCTCTGTGGGAGAGCTCATTCCTTAAGGAACGTCGACTGGAGGTTCTATTATGCCGCCTGAGGATTGGCCATTCACGTCTGACTCATCTACATCTTCTTTGTGGCGAAGACGAAAAGCTCTGTGCTCATTGTGGAGAAGTACTGACAGTTTTGCACATTTTATGGCATTGTAGATTTCATCACCAACATCGCCGACAAAGTTTTCCTGAACTTTTTAGAGGTCACCTTCCATTTCATCCTATGTTTTTGCTTGGTGATCATCCTTTAGTGCCACTTAACCGTGTTATTGACTATCTTAAAAAGACCGGACATATACATCAGCTGTAACTTTTACCATGAAAACTCTAATATCTCTTTCCTAGTATAGCCGTTTTAAGTAATTTTGTCTGGCGCAATATAGCCAAAGTCGCTCTTGCGCCATTAAACCCCAATCATAATAATAATAATAAACTTTTTGCCTGCAATCCCGATTTCGAAAAAAGTCTCAAACAAAGCTTTTTGGTACTAAAAAATCTGAAACAAAGCTGTGCCAAGCTATGTTTGACTTCTTTTAGTGTGTTGTCCTTCTTGCCTGCAGTCTCGGTTTTTTTATGTTGAATTTACACCACCCGTTTGGACTCCTAAATCTGCGCGAAAATAATTTAATTTTTGTATGCGGCCGCCTTTTTTAGGCAGCTCACTACGAGAATAATGTTTTTTCATCCCACAGAACTACTTTTTCTTTTTTCTTCAGCTTTTCAGAAATGTGGGAGCGGCTTTAAGGTGATTGACCTCACAAACAAAGTGACTAACAATAACGTTTCTCGAGTGTGTTAGCGTTGAAGATACACAACAGTAACTCTAATGCAAGTCCAGTGTTGCACTAACATTTTATTCACTTCATTCATTGCATTGTGGCCTAGGTATCCAGGCCGCAGGAAAGCTGACTCCTTGAAATGTAAACAGCAAACAACCATGTTTCGTAGCTGCCATGGAGTCTTCCCCTGTAGGCCCCGGTTGTTGGAGAACCGAACCCATGCTTCACGCCTGCGGGTGAAGCGCAGTGCTATCTAAGGGTCTTGCGTACTTGCAAAGAGCAAATGTAGCCAATATGTACACACACCAAAGCAAATCGGAGCGAGGACATTCACAGATTAATGAGCAAAACTCTCTGTATGGACCACAAAAAGATAAACATGAACCTTTAGTACAGAGGCTTTTAAATGTATCTATGTCGTGTTGCATCCTTGATTAGAGCGTCGATGAGTATGACCCCATACTCCTGAGGGGCAGACCGGTTCAGGTAAATTCAAATATCCTGGGCACTTTCGTAATTTGCGCAAACAACGCTGCAAAGTCAGCGAAAACTAACAACAGTTAAGAGAACATTTTACAAAGGGGGCATGGCATCACTTAACACAACACAGCAGGCACCTCACTGACAGGAACAAAATGTCACCTTCGAGTGTCGACAGGAAACCGGTGCAGCGAGACGCCAGCCGTGCGGTTGTCACTTCGGCATTCTTCCACGGAGCAACGCCTCGTTGCATAACGTGTTGAGCTTATTGTCACGAAGGACGTTGAGCCCTTCGGACGCAGCAGCGTCCAACCGCACGAAGGTGACTGTTCCTATATCACGCTGATATTACGCTCCTGCGCACGTAACTTGCGTAATCACGCTGAGCGAACGAAACTTTTCAAACTATTTGAAGTGACGGTAGAACGATTCAAAAAGCACGTGGAGACCTAAAAGAAGCAAGCAGACGGACAACAAAAACCTGCCTCTTCGCGCAGCACGATGCCTCTGCAATTTATCGCTATTAAAAGCCAGCCTTGTTGCTTGTGCAGTACAGAGGGCGCTAAAAGCAAGTTAGAATATTAGTAGTAATAAAAGCTATTTTAGCTTTCTCGAGCGCGATAAACCTTATTTAAGACCACTAATAACAACATACAAAATTTAAAATACAATTTAGTATAATTTAAATTAAAGTTATTTTATTTGTATATAGTTTGCCATAACGTCTCCTACTCGCGTTTCAGACGCACCGTAACCACGTGACCCTGCTGGTTGATGTCGCTGGCAATTTGTTTTGGACCGTGTTTTGGACCAAAATTCGCTACCATCTGTACATATACCTTGGAATCACTGCTTAAAACTTCTGGGCCGAGGCAGTTCCATTCACGAATTGTCCTCGGAAAGTATGATTGCGCGAAAACACCGTTACGGCTGGAATCTTCTTTCAATTAAAACGAATGAGAGCGTCTTGTTAACCCCCGGTTGGAAACTTACCTTTTTAAGCAACGGTAAATTACTTTTCCTTTCATGTGATCATGTAATATGATCGAATAACTTTAACCAAGAGCAATTGCTATGGCGATTGATGACTTTTATGAGTAACATGTGCAAGCCTGTTTCGAACCGAGTGAAGATCCGCTTGTTTCTTTTATCAATACGCGAAAGGCAAAATGTTATAGCAGAGGAAAATTTATTTCGGGCGCCAAATGTTTCCACTGAAATGCAAGCATCATCTTACGGTAGATTCTCACAAAATATGCCTACAAAACACGCAAAAGGTGGCCAGTACTCTTCCCCCAACTTTGTTTTTTATGCTGTTCTTCTGTTTTAGAAATGACATTAAAACAATTGCAATTTGTGTTCTTCATATATTTTGTAAACCATATTAACTTTCTGAATCCGGCTAAAAACAAACAAAAAACTTATAGTTCGTAAAAACAACAAAAGAAAAGAACATGCAGAATACTGGGTTTGTCCGCGAATAAAAATGGCATTACCTTCTGGTCATTTTTTTAAATACAGTTGGTATCGGGGTTTGTTCCAAGTGAGTGTACTGTAGTAATAATTGCAACACTTTGTTACTTCATCGCTATAGTTTATAACCGCTCCTCTCTCGCATAACTTAGGTTCTGAGGGTATAGTAAGTAATAGATCAATGATAATGAAGAAGTATTCAATTTTGGGCTTCATAGTTCATAGGCAGGACAGAGGGCTTTTCGAAAAAAAAACACTAATAATTAATAATATAATAATAATACTCGTTATTCATATTTTGTAAACATCAAAATCACTGCATATCGCATCTGGATCTTTAGCCAGCATGGCTAGTTCTGGATCCATACAAATGTTCCAATATAAGGCACGCGGTTCGGTCCTGACACTCGTGCGTGTGCCTCACAAAAAAAAAAAAACAAAAAACTGCATGTTTTACAACATTTCCAAATAATGCTTTTTTCCAGTCAGTGCAAATGTTTCACTTTCTTTTATATTTGTGCTTAATGAGTTCCAAATTTTTGTACCTACATACTGTAGGTACAACTAAAGAAAATGTAATCCCATTTTCTTTAGTGTAATGAATTACAGAGATTACTCGTTACAATTTTTCCCTCCTGTCGAAAGGGGGGATCCAGTGTAAGAAGGGAGACGCAATGGCCTTCGCGCTTTTAGCACGGTGACACAAGGCGGGGAGGGGGTTCGCTAGATGGGAAGGTGCTGGCGACGTAAGAAAAGGAATTCACGGAAAGCACGGCAGCCCAGCCAGTTTTGGGACTAGTTCACACGGGAAACCAGGCTGGGAAACTTCGACTGTCTATATGAAGGCAACAAATTCCTATTTCTTCGAAAACAAACGGACTGCGTCCAGCGCACAAAAGAGTAGAAAAAGAATGGCTCATAAAACCGTCTCGTGGGGTTCGTGGGGAGTAGGACCGTGGACACCGTGACCGTGGAGCATGTGTCCGCTCCCTCCCTCCCCCCTCCTCCTTCCCTCCGGATGCCACCTGCGCCTTGTGCCCCCAAAAAATCAATCAGCGTGTTCTTATTTTTTTTGTCGTTGTCACACGAAACAGTTTTTTGCTTGTCGTTGTTTCAGCCTACACACGTCCACCCCAGAATAAGAAAAGCTCTCATTAGACCTCGACCCTGTTCATACTTGACTGTACTTGAAAGCTCAACACTGGCTGCACCAACCGTGCTATGTAGCCTCTGCCACTTGACTTCACACCGGAGAATGCGTAACGCAGAAACATGAGGGGTGCGATGGCAGCAGTCCATTAAAACAAAAAATTTAGCGTCAGCCCTGCTGTCAGTTTAAGAGTAACTTTCGACAGCAGGCAACAAGCTGGCCAGAGGGGACAACCAAAACGGCTTGGGACTTCGAAGCTGAACCCATATTCTTAGAGACTAGAATGCTGGTTTCCCCGTCAACGGAGTGTGCCTGCGGGAAGTTGGACCGACATTTTAGGGAAAGCGAACACCAGCCTGAGTTTTCTGAGAATAAACAGTGGCTGAATCGGGCAGGCGTTTTGTTTTTGCATACGGTGTTTTATTTTTTGCCAGTATCTAAGGTCCGCAATATTTGACGCAAAAAAAAAAAGAAAAAATGCCGTCCGCATAACAAGTAGCTGGCGACACCGAAATTTACAAAGGAAATTTGTTCAACCAAATAAATCTTTGCTCACACAGGTCCGTGAAGTGGTGCCTAGCGCTAGAATTCAGCCAAACGTTCCGAGGTATTTCTCCTCCTGCGCCCTTCAACTTTCTTTGGCCAATTTTACGGAACACAAATGCATGCCAGATTTAATTTGGCGGGTCTGTCACTTAAATTATATATTGATTAAGGAAATATTAATATAAAAATCATTTATTTCCTAGAGCCAATATTGTGAAATGCTGTTTATGAGTACTTTAACAGGGTTGATAATTTAAGAAATTTCCTACTCGGCCTGTCAAAACATGGTCGAGCACTCAATTAAAAGAAAAAGAGGCCGAGACGATAATGCTTGTTTCTATCAATTATGTGCGTCATTACACGATACTTTGTTAGTATGCAAATTTTACTAAAGGTTGGGTATTCACGGAAACCAAATAGTGAGGAGTAAACTCGCGAGTTCATCTGTTCCGGCCGACGCAGAACATTGCTAATCAAGCTGTCGATATGCTTCTTTACATTCACGTGTTAGTCTCTTCATTAGTTTGTTTTTTCTGGAAACTGGTGTCATCGGGTACGGCCGTAGACGGTGGTAGTCTTCCCTGTATATCAGTCAGGCGTTTCGCAACCGACCGTAGTCGGATACATCAAAGGAGTTGGAAAAAAAGCCCGCAATTTAGGCTAAAATACACCTCGTTGTCCTCAAAGTGGCTCAGTACAACTGTTTCATTGGTTGTGTGCTACAAGGAAAATATTCGTATCACAAAATTAAGCAAAAACAACGTAAAACAGCAACATAGCCGCGTTCACGTTGAAACCGAAACCAACTAAATTGAAGCAACCTAATGGCGCCGCGGCGCCGGGTGCGTCAGCGCCTTCTATCCGCCGGTGAGGCAACTATTAAAATGAAAAGGTCTATACGTTGGCCACAAACCGGAAACGTTCGGACCATTTTGCAGCCATACCTTTCCTTTAGACAGCCAGATGGCTGCGATGTGAAATGTGCAATGACCAACGTACTACGCACACCTTTAGTCAGCCAAAGCCCTGGAGCCGCCGTGGCATTCTGTTTCCGTTACTCATCGAGTACGGACGCACGAATGGCTGGCTCCGCGGAAGCTGTGATAACGGCCTATCAGGGCACGGTTTTGAAACATCTGATATTCCTAAGGATTTTCGTATTGTACTTGCACCCCTTCCAACAGGTATCATCATGCACAACAGCATTTTTCTGCACTGCGATGTCTCAGGAAGGCCTTACAAGATTGGCGACTTCAAACCACGGCTTCAGACTGTCGGGGTCTTGCAAGACCTCAAGGCACTTGGTTCCTACAAAATGAACCATGTTTGGATTGCTGCATTCCGCTCACAAGAAGATCTAAGACGCAAATGAACTGCTAGTCAAGGGTAAGAGGTGCCTCTTGCTGAACCCCAACAAGGCTGAGGTACGCTTAAAACTGCACTGGGTGCCGTGTGACGTCCCTGATGACGAAATCCGTAAGGCTCTTGAGCCTTACGGGACCGTTTAAAGTGATGTTTGTGAAAGGTGGCATGAAGACGGTTTCCAAGGCGTGGAGTCCACTACTGGAGTGGTTCGTCTGAAGCTCAAGAACAGCGTGACCTTAGAAAGGCTGCCGCACCAACTGCACATGCCGCATGGCTCAGTTCCAGTCATCGCTCCGGTGCGCGCACCAATGTGCTTGCGTTGCCGAAGGACAGGACACGAGCGATGTCAGTGTAAAGTGCCCGCTGCAAACTGTGCCAGCGCTTTGGTCACGAAAAGGACCAATGCGTCAGAAGCTATGCTACAGTACCCGAAGGTGCGGCCGCGGAAAGGCCGAATTTGAAGATATCATCGATGAGGAAGAAGGTGAAGTTGAGGCAGTTGGCAGCTTGCCGGCTATTAGCAACACTGACGTGTCGTTCCCCTTGGAAGCGGCAGCTGCATAGGACACCAGCCCCTCTCCGCCTGCCACTCTCTCAGCCCAACCGGTGTTTACCACTCCTGCAAAGGTAGACACCACGAAGAACAGTACAGAAGTCAGCGCATCTTCGAAGACTGCTTTAAACCGCCAGGAGGACCACCCAACCGGCCAGGGCAAGAGCACTGATGTTAAGCCGAAGTAAGCTGCGCCGACAGACACTGGCATGGCTTTCCCGGAATCACTGAACTCTGAAGACTGGGCTAGCACGGACGAAAACGGACAAGGGCTACCGGACCAGCGCCTCAAATAGAAACCAGTCAACCAACGGAATTTTGATACGACCCAAAGACCCGGATCCCGCCTGAAATTTGTCGGCAAAAGGACTTTCCGTAAGTTCTTGCATGCACTGCGATGCTTTCTGGCGCATTCCTTTCTTGTCTCATGAATAACCTTCTTGCTATCAGTATGGCGAGAAAAGTGATCGCCTTAACCTGCAGTGTTTTATTTTAAAATAGTAACTTTCAATTGCGTTAGCTTAGTTGCTCAAAAGAGACAACAGTGATTACTGAGCATCCTCTTAGCAGAAAGAGTTGTCGTCGCACTGCTGCAAGAAACAAAATTAACCACTCAGCAGGTTAATCAGGCCCTCCGATTTTTGAAATGCCACTTTGAACTCCGTTATGTCAACGCCATTCCGCACAGTGCGGGGACAGCCGTACTATTTAAAAAGAAAACCGGTATCACACTATTCCCTGAATGGGACAGGGACCGGAGTGGAAGAATTTTGCTATGTAGACGTGCTATACAATAATGAAGCAATTCGGCTAGTCGCAGCGCATGCGCCCAACCAATCGACAGAAAGAATTTTTTTTTAATCAGATCCGACAAAATATTAGCATATTAGCACACACACTAAGGGGGGGGGGGGGAGGGGTAATTTCAACTGCGTGACTCGGGCTAAGGATTCGTCCACAGGACTTCGACAGGACTCTATCATAGCAGACCTTAAGCAGCTACTCTGAGATTTCGATTTACAAGACATAACTGAATGTGTACAAGCACCATCTCCCGTATACACTCATTGGCAAGGGGAATGTCACTGGCGAGTCGATCACATTTATGCTTAAGTTGCTTTGCGGCAAATACGGTAACCGATAACGTTCTACCGGTAGCTTTTTCAGATCACGCTGTCGTTATGGCGCAGATAGGGAAGGCAGAGAAAAAAAAAAGTGAAAGCCGTTTACAACTCTCTGTAACGCAGAATTGGAGCGCAACTCTTGAGGAGGAGGAGGGAAGGGTACTGAGGGAGGGTAGACCAGGGTGTAAGATAGACAGGTGGGGAAACGGCCCATAGAAACCTACCGCAGCGCCGTGACCGGATTGTGTACTCGTCTGCTTGCGGGTGGCTTGCGGGTATCCCCGATTTGCGACAGATGGCGCTGCGGCGAGAAGAAAAAAATCGGAATCGAATTTGCATGGAACTTTATGGGAGAGTGCGCAAAATAAACTGAGAGCACGGCAGTCCTCCATTGAAAATCCACGAGAAACCTTCTCCGTCAGTTTAACCGGTCGCCAGCGTTCGCCCACCTGGAGTGAGAGTTTGCGGTGCTCCACATAGATGGCGCCACAAAAGAAGAGAAAACCGAGGGGGACACAATCCGGTCGCTCATTAGGCTCTCGTTTCACCACCTGTCTATCTTTCACCCTGGGGTAGACCCTTTCCTCCTCTTCCTTCTTCTCCTCCTCCCCTCATTCTTGAATATGCTCGGGGGGGTCACATGACCTCGGGGGGGGGGGGGGGGGGGGTCACGTGACTCGGGGGAGGGGGGTCACGTGACCTCCGGGGAGGGGGGGTCACGTGACTTGGGTGTCACGTGACGGTGACCATGGTGGGTCACGTGACATCGCGGTTACGCCGACGGCGACGCCGACGCCGCTCAAGCCGGAAACGAGCGCCTAAGAGCTGCGCTCTAAAAAAAATTGAAAGCGCTGTAATGCCCAATTACAGCGCAGCTCTTGAGGAGGAGGAGGGAAGGGTACTGAGGGTCACGTGTTCTCGGGGGGGGTCACGTGACCCCCTCCCCCCCGAGGTCACGTGACCTCGGAAGAAGGGATGACCACTTGGGGGGTCACGTGACCCCCCCAGAGAAATATTTCCGCTAGATTTAGCCGGAAAATTTTTCAGCTCTATTTAGCGGGTAAATTTTTCCGCTAGATTTAGCGGGGAAATCTTTCTGCTAAATTTAGCGGGGAAATTGTTCCGCTAGATTAGGCCGGGAAATTTTTTCGCGAGATGTAGCGGGGAAATCTATCTGCTAGATTTAGCGGGGAAATTTTTCCGCTACAGTTAGCGGGGAAATTTTTCCTCTAGATTTAGCGGGCAATTTACGCATAATGCACCGCGCGGTTACGCGGACGGCGACGCCGACGCCGCTCAAGCTGGAAACGGGTGCCTAAGTACTGCACTATAAAAGCAAAACCGCGATTCATTCTGGAAAACGTGGAAACTAAACAAAAGCACGCTTGAGGAGGAGGAGCTGCGACAAGAGTTAAGAAGGCTTTGTCACAGATAAAGCGAACCGTCGCGAAGTGAACGCCGAGCACTGGGAGCTGGGCTAAAAGAAGAAGTAAAGATGTGCGCAATCGCCTTCTGCCAGCAAAAAAAAAACAAAAAAAAAACAACATGGACAGGAAAGCCGCTGAAAGAAATCTGATAAAGACATTGCAAACTTTAATACAATAAGAAAATATAACGCCTGGCTTGTTTCCGGCTGACATTCAAGAACGCAAGGCCCAACTGCTGGATCAACCAGAAGAAGGATATCCAGGGCAATGGTGAGGTCAAGCTTACGCACGCTCGAACGGTCAGAGGACCCCTCAAGGATATCTAAAGCAAGCGAAGGCGAGGGCGCGTGTCGCAACAACATCAATGAACTTAAGAGGGAAGAAAACATACACTCGAAACCCGTGCTTTAATGCTTTAATGCTTAGTACTTTAATGGGCCCATCAGCGAGATATAGGTACAAGATGCAATGGCGGAGCTGGCACCAAAGAAGTCGCCCGGGGCTGATGGACTTGGCGCAGCTTTCTACAAAATGTTTCCATCGGAACTAGTGCCGGTTTTAACGAAAGTGTAAGCGGATATATGCAACCGAAAATTTCTCCCACCTTCAATGCGACAGGCGACCAACGATACTGATTTCAAAACGGAGAAGCGAGGGGTCAATCCGAAGCAGCCAAGACATTCGACCAATAAGCCTTCTGACGACGGATTATAAGACCCTAGCAAAAATTACAATAAAACGCCTGGAAGTTGCATTCCATCTGATAGTTGGAAATCATCAAATGTATGGTTTTAAAAATAGGTCGATCTTCACTAATCTGCATACAAAGAATATTATAGCGGAAACGGCAGAAGCGATAGCACGTCCCACGGCTGTCCTAAAAATATATTTGAAAATAGCGTTTGATAAAGAGTGTTACTCCTTTTTATTTATTTTTTTATTAAAGCACTGCGGAACCGGAGAGTTTGTGCTCAATTTTATTAAAATATGTTACAGGGACATAAGCGCACGGATCCCAATCAATGAACGCAAGTCATGCTCCGTTTCCGTGAAGTCGTCGGTACGCAGAGGATGCCCAATGTCGCCCACACTTTTCGCTATCCATCTTGAACCGATGTGTGAGGCAATCTTGAATGACAACCTCTAAAAGGGTGCAAGCCTGGGTGAAAAAATGTCAGCACGGCTGCTAGCTTACACGGATGACATCACCCTCATTGGCCATGCTCAGAAAGATACAATGCGGCCGGTAGAACTTTTAAGGCAGTTTAGGGACGTTCCTGGAGCTGAAATGAACCCAAAAATGTATGTTGGAGCCTGACTGAGGCCGTGGACGTCCAAGCCAGAACATTTCTTGGGCATCGTGTGGTCCACCGCAATCTCCAACTATATTGGGGTTGTGCTGGGCACAGAGCAGCTCAGGACCGGACTGGATGGCATTCACCTGAACACACTGAGTGCCGAACTCTGTGGATGGCTGGCCAGATACGTGCCTCTACTGAACAGAGCGTTTAGTGTAGGACATTACTTGAATTCGTTTTATTCATTTAAATAAATAAAAAAAAAACGGTCTACTTGACACCCTTAATTCAATTCGAAAGTGGACAAAGTCTAGGCGGGATGAAATGGTAAAACGTATTTATGAATAACATCGGAATTTCAGACCGATTTCTATACTATACCCGCGGACAACTTTTTGTGGATTCTCGGAAGTGAAAAGCGCACGTGCACAGCTTTGACTGGTGTTCAAAATATTCAAGCGGACGTGCGTCTAAAGTTTAAACTAAATTTCCCCATAAAGTTCTTCGCAGAACCAATTGCAGATATAATAAAAAAATTACCGAAAGCAAGTACATTTTTTTTCAGAGACGCCTATTGCCTAATACATTCATTACAACACAGTGATTGGCGACAAATAAGGTTAACGTTATTAGTAGAAAAAAATTTATACATCATTTATTTGTCTCAGGATAAGACTGAAATGTTTCTCGCGCTTTTCATCGATCTCTGCGTAAACCCTGATACCAAAGATCATTCATTTTATGTAATCCCAATTACTCAAAAAAAGGCCTCAAGACTCCATTTAAAATGTTCCGGAAAATCATTTTAGGGGCGAAGCTCCTGAGGGGCTAGCCATGTCCGTATGTCCGTCCGCCGTCGGGTGCACGTGCTCCTGCTCGTGAGCTCACGTGCTGACGAGCACGTGAGCACGCGCTCCCGTACTCGTGTAGGGCAAAAAAAACAAAAAAAGAAAAAGAAACAACAACAACCGCATCTCCACGTGGGGAATGATGTTGATTGAGGCGAAGCTCTGGTGGTGCTTGTCTGCGTAGACGGTGAGCCGCAGCATGCCGAGCCCTTCGTTCGTTTTCATCCATGTCAGAAAGAGAATGTGTGGTATGGAACGTGGTTTATACGCATTTGAGCATTCGACCACAGCGTGACATGGATGAAAACGAACGAAAGGCTCGGCACGCTGCGGCTCAGCGTCTACGCAGACAAGCACCACCAGGGCTTCGCCCCAATCAACATCATTCACCACGAGGAGATGCGCTTGTTTTTAAACCCGATTACAAAAGTTAAATATAATGATCAATCCATGTGACACATTTTAAAAGATAATTTAAGCTCCATGGGGCCCAGGGCCCATTATTTTTTTTACATATATAATAGCAAAATAAACATATCTATATTAAATCTGGATACTTCCAATACGTGGACGGCACTGATTTTAGACCTCTACACGAGGAATTCAAGCCTGCCGCTCCTTTTTGACAAAGCTATACAGCGGAAGTAATCACGAGTTTTGCTAATAAAAATTAAAGTTAAAACTCTACACGGGGCTAAATGTTGATGGTGGTGGAGGGAAACATATGGCGTGCCGTGCGTAGAATTGATCGGCGATCAAGAAGCGCGAGCGATTGGTAAATATAGGTGTGTGCCTTTCAATCACGCGGGCGAGAGTCCAATTCAGGAAACCTTCGGGGGCAAAAAAGACCCAGGTATTTATTATCTCTATTCCACGTGTCTCATTCCCCGTAACGCCTCTCTATTTTACCTTCCCTGAACGTTTCCCTTTTTTTTTTTTCTGCATACAATAAATATTAGGATATTCTGTCTGAGGACATCACCAGTACCTGTGCTATCTGCATGGAGGACATTTATCAATAAAGGAATCCGCTGTGCCAGAAGATCCATTAAACATCGATCGCGCTTTCTCATTTTCAAAGGGTCGAAATTCCGCCCTCTTCAATCGTGGCATTATATGCTTTCATGGGGAGAGTTGACAATCCCCGGAAATCCAAACCCTAAATAAAAATCTGGAAGAATCCTCAAGGCTCTCACAGGGCTTGAAGATTTGTGAGACGTCTCCGCCCTGCTCTGTGGTTTAGTTCACCGCTGCCAAAGACGCCCGTTGAAGATGCTTGCACGTCTTCTCATAGCCTTGTTCGTTGTCTTTATGCCCGCTGCACTGTTGAATTCCACAAAAAACGATGTGCATCTTCTGCTCCAGAGTGACACAGACACTGACGTTCTCTGCGCAACTGGAAACATGAACAGCTTTCTCTTCCGGCGCAGTATTGGCACCATCTTCACAGCAAGGTACTGGTGCGGCTCCTGGTCGTTGTACCTCGAGCACCTGCGATGCAGCACTGCCGACAACAAGAAGACGGTGACCTTTATTTCTGAGTCCTTATGGAACGATAGCCTATCGTGGTTACTCTCTTCCGACGACATTTCTTCCACTTGGTTTATTCTTTCTGAGACAAATCGTTTATCATGCGTTCGGGCTCCTGGATACCCCAGACAATTTGTTCATAACCCATTGATGAATGCAGAAAACCTTTTCCGCATTAAACAGGGCTTAGTAGGGAACTGCACAAACAGCGGCGAAAACAGCCTGATGAATTCAGCCGTGCCGGAGCACAGCTTTCCGGCCACCCAAACCTGGCAGCTAGTTAGGAACCAGAGCTTCGTGCTTGGTTGTCTGTCTCCTACGTGCGAGATCCCGGAAGCTAAAATTATATTAAATGTTTTGTTGTTCCTCGGTGCCCATTTCCGAACAGTAATGGTGAAACCGGAGCATTTCATTGCAGATATGGTGAAGCGTAGGATAGACATTCTGCTCCAGAATATTGTGCCCGACGCAAACCGCTGGCGACTGCTTCATTTTCCACGCTTCTTCGACCACGGAAGGGTTCTCTTCTACACGGTTCGTAAGCCTTCACTCCGTGCAGGTGCGTTTATCCGAGAAGCACCGATGGCTTTCTTCACAATTCTGTTCCTATCAATGGTTACCTGCGCACTAGGCTTCTGTCTCATCAACTACTGCTCGGGAAGGGGGCTCCTCAATGGCATCCAAGACGTGTTGTTCGTTCTAGTCTCAACGGCGATGCTCTTCTCGTACCCCGTACCGGAACGACTCCAACGCGTTCTGGCTGGACGCATCATGCTCTTCTGCTGGATGGCTGGCGGATTCTCGCTTGCCGTCTACTTCCAGAGCCTGTTGACGTCCAGCCTGAGTTCCGGATATGTCTGGGAAGCAGACGACACCATAGAGAAGCTCTATTCCAGGCTCGCATATGGGAAAGTGCTACCGTGTGTGTTAAAGGGCTCCTACTACGATCGCCTTCTGCGGCAGTCAGACGACAAGCAGGGAATCCTCGGTGCCATGGCGGCCGCTCGCAGACGATCGTCCAACAAAGCTTCGACCGTGAGCGACACAACCGAGGATTGCATGGAGAAGGTTCTCGGAGGTAGTCACGTGTTCATCTCGCATGAGAGGCACCAATGCTTTATAGCAAAACACGGCAACAGGCTGACTTCTGGCAAGGACACAATCCACGGGTGGTACGTTAGCACTCCGGTGCGAAAGGACTTGCCGCTGAGAAATTCTTACGGCCAGCTGGTGGCGAGAATGTTCGAGACTGGTTTGCTACCCAACAGAATGAGCCTCGGCCATTGGAACTGTTCTCGTATTAGGGATATGCAAGTCCCCCTGCCGCCCTTTGATGCCACACACTTTCGCAGGGTTTACTACTTATGTTGGGGAGCGGCTACGATTGTTTTTGTAATAGAGTTAATGATTTTTCGCATGTTTCAAGATAATATAAACACCATTCCTCGTTGACATCTCAGCTAGGCGTGGCGCAGCGAGAGCAGCGCCAACAGGGATGAGTATTGTGTAGCAATGATTAAATATAGGTGCCCTTGATAACATTCTATTTGCTTGAATTGCATAAAAAATTAAAATGTCCTACTTGGGAGTGTCATCTTTTTTATTTTTTTTTTTATTTTTAATGTTGAATAAGGTTGCCGGTTTTTGTAACTATGTATTCTATGCATTATCCAATTGCACATGTTCTGAAGGAAAAACATTACACCTAGCGCTTTGTGCTGTTTCACTATTTCAATGTGGTCGGTACCGATCTTTTGATGATAACTCTTGTAACGTGCTTATTTACAGGTCGAAAAACAATTGCTTTAGATTTTGCACTGTTCATTTTAAGACTATAATTTGATAACCTCGAAATAAACTTTTCTAAAACTAAGTTCGCCTTGGTTGTGAATTCGTCCCTTTTCGAAGCAGACAGAAATACACTCGAATCGTCTGCATACATGGGAAAACGTGACTGGTTGCAAATATTGACTAGATCGTTTACATATACATTGAACAACAAAGGACTGAATATATGTTGCCTGGGGCACACCAAACTTCAAGACTTGCAAACGAGAAACATGATCATTCGGTGAGACGAATTGGTTACCATGTTCTAAATATAAGCGAATAAGTATCAAAGGCATGCCACGTGTACCATAATATGGAAGTTTACTAAAGAGCGTTGAATGGTTGAGACAGGCGAACACTTTGCAAAGCCCAGCTGTTCACCAGCTGTTCACTATCTATAATATGTCATATTATTTCTTTTTGCGATTTCAAAGCGCATTCTGTTGACTTTTCCTAGTGAAATCCGAACTGAACGTCAGTTAGCACTGAATGCTAGGTAAATAATTTGCCTAAACGATGGAATATAATCTACCCAGCACTTCTGAAAATATTGGGAAAGCAGAGATGGCTCTATAATTTGTAACTAAATGTTTGTCTCCACACTTGTGCAGAACTGAAAGCTTCGCGAGTTTCATGCTATATAGAAATTTGGCACGCGAAAGTGCTAAGTGAAATATATATACAGGGTGTATTTTTTTGAGCTGCACCAAATTTAAAAAAAAGGCGAACGTGAGATAGAGTAATTTGAGCCCTGGGGAAGTGTTAGTGGCCATGGCGGCCTCTAGAAAAAATGATGAAATTAGGCAATTAGTTAGCTAATTAACTAAAGTGTTTTAATTAACTTTTTTAATTTTTCACTTGAGGGCACATAATGTATTTAGACGATTGAAGATCGGCCACAGTATGGTCAATACGTTTCGTCAAATATGAATATAACAATTCCTAGTAGGCGCTACGGGGTCGAGAAATGTCACTTTGGTAAATGGTGTCAAACCGAAACTAAACAGGAAAGAGTGCGGGTAAAGTTATCGCTCCCCCCTTCCGGGCAGGCGATTCGTCATTATCGCGGCCGGTTCGCCTAAGCAAGTGGAGCCGGCCGTGATAATGACGAATCCCATGCCCGGAAGGGCGGAGTGATAACTCTACCGGCGCTCTTTCCTGTTTAGTTTCGGTTTGACACCATTTACCAAAGTGACATTTCTCGACCCCGAAGCGCCTACTAGGAATTTTCTTAATCCAAAATGGTCGACACGGCTAGACCATACTGTGGCCGATCTTCAATCCTGTAAATGCATTAAGTGCCCTCAAGTGACAAATTAAAAAGGTAGTTAAAACATTTTAGTTAATTAGCAAACTAATTACTTAATTTCACCTTTTTTCTAGAGGCCGCCATGGCCACTAACACTTCCCCAGGGCTCAAATTACTCTATCTCACGTTATTTTCTTTTCGAAAATTTGGTGCAGCTAAAAAAAAAAAACACCCTGTATATACCAAAAGTGGGGCCACCACATCGATTACGAATATAGCGGGCTTTACTTGTATTTGGTCGATGTCATGGCGTTTGCTCTTATTCAATCCCATAAATACACGGAGAACTCCCAATTCTTTTATCGAGTGTAGGAAACATGTGGCTCTTACGTTGTGCGAGATAAACGAGGAAGCATGCTCATTCCGCGCGCTAGAAGGCAGGTTAGTGAAATGTCTTTTTGTCTGTTTGTTGCGATAAAACATTTCAATTATCGACTGCTAAGCAGTCATAGGATGCTTCTTGGGAACTTCACTGCTTATATCCGTAGGACTAATATAAGTGATTCTTCTACAGCGAAGCTGTATACCTCTACCGGTCAAGGAAATTTTTGTGTCATTAGCGTTGTAAGAAAAAAACTCCCAACGAACAATTGAAGGCAAAACAGCATATCTTCTTTGACATCAGGGATACAGCACACAACTCAGTATGTGCTTTAACAAAGAAAACCACAAAGTAATTACCACAACACAAGCATCAAAACCACATGATGTGTGATAAGGCGCGTGTGAGCAATAGGAATACCTCCCACGCGTTCCGGTAAATATTAGGTTTGCAGCTGTTCCGAAAGGGGTTGACATCATTCGAAGACCTCGTGTGAAATGGAAACTGCATAATGGATTATAACGGCGCCTGCAGACAATACCAATCACTTTCCTTCTCCCCGCGTGTGTTTTCGTGTCGGCGTTCTAACGGAACAAAGACTTCAGAAGATTGAAGCGAAAAGTACAAACACCACGCATACAACATACAGCACAACATTCGTTTCAATAAAGAATAAGCACAAAACAAGCATCGTTACGATATATTTATTTATAAAGAGCTCCTGAAAACAATGCGAAGCACGTAGTGCTCACCGCATACCTTCCCCGTGAAGATTATTGTTGCCCAAGCTGCCGCGGCGACGGCAGCTTGCGACGTGGGGAGTGACGTCACTAGCCTTTCATATATAAAAGAAGAACCCGCCTATACCCCGTTTCACCTTACGTCCGGAAGCAGCGGATGCTACGAGCTGCCTTAGCCAATCCCGTTCTGAGGACGTGGCCCGTGATAGGCTTTCCTTGCGTCGCTGTGCCCCCTCTCCAAGGTCACGTGACACTCACATGGCCTCCGATTGGCTCCGATGGCTCGTAACATCCGCTGCGCTTAAACGTAATATGAAACGGAGTATAGCCACTGATTTCATTGTTGCTGCAGCACCGTGATGAATAGGCCACGCATAGTTAGGACTCCCGAGGAGCAGCCTGAATACTAGGAGCGGCAAAGGGAATAGAAGCGGCAATACAACCAGCGGCGGCGTGCTGTGACCGGCGACGGCATTTCGTGTAGTGCAGTAGGCAGTCGTTGCAGGTGATACCACAGCTTCGCTGACCGACCACCTTCACAGCGTGGATTGGAGTCCAAACTTTTTTTTCTTATCACGGTTAAAATATTTGGGTGACCCATGTTGTTTTATTCGTTTTGAGCACTAACTGTCTTATACGAAAACGATGCGACGTAAATCGTTTTAAAGATATTTATAAACTCATTGAGTGCTTTGTTTACACATTGCTTTGAAACTACGAAACTCAAGTTTCTTGGCATGAATGTGCTTCGAAAGGACCGCAGTTGGCAGTCAGTTATCGTTCGAAAGGGGGATAGTTTATCAACGCTCCCTGATAATTCATTAGTGTGAAAAGATAAAAAGATTGGCAAATGATCTTTGATGTCACTGCTAATATTACCTGCAGTGCGAACTATGCTGCTTAAATTTGTAAGAAAAACTTCGATACAACTTGACGTAGGATGGAAAATTTTAGTGAGAGATTTGATCACTAAAAAAAAACGCGACTACTGATTGGACTACTCAGTCGTGACGGAAGAAAATAGTTTTCCGGACTATTTGCATTTAAGTTACTGCCCAGAATATGTGAATAGTTATTTAAATAAATAAAATCAAAATACCTCTGAAAAAAATAGTTCCCAGCTGGCGCCCGATACATAACAGCGAGCAGCTGGCATCCGTGCTTCACAGTTACAATTTTATAGCTATCAAAAATTTACTCAAAGGCATCAAGTATTTCGTACCTAATATCCTGTCTAACATAAAAACAAACACCTCCCTTTTGTTTTACGCCGCGCGTTGCATTATGGGACGTTTCCCATAATAGCGTCACATGTGACGTCAGGTGTCACGTGAAGCCACACGGAGCCTAAAATTGGTGGAAAATTTTCCGCAAAATTTAGCGGGCAATTTTTTGTTCGCGGAAAATATTCCGCCAGTTTTTTCCCTTAAATTTTCTGGGGACATTTTCCAGCCAAATTTAGGGGGCAATTTTTTCCGCTAAACTTTGCGAGAAAATTTTTCGGCCAACTTGAGCGGGGAAATCCGCACAATTTAGCGGGGAAATTTACCGGGAAATTGTCCCACAATTTCGCTCTAAATTCCCTTCCGTACCCAGACCTCCTCTCCGCACCCTTCCCTCCTCCCGCTCAAGAGCTGCGCTCTAAAGGAATTACAGAAAATTGTAAACGTCTTTAATTTTTTTTATTCCTGTATATCGCTTTACTTCAGAAGGTAATATAAGTTCACGGTATTCTGCTATGAGGCTAGTGAAAGTGCAGAAAATAAAACAATGCACGTTTCAACAGCAGCAGCTCCGACGTTGCTTTCAGCACGCTCGAAGTGGCGAGAACAGGGAATTAACAAAAAATTAAACGCAGGCACTTAAGACTGCTTACGTGTACGAATACAAAAGTATTCCTACACACAGCCCATTCGTACAAGCAGCGCGCCACGTCTTCTTTTTTCACACGGCGCTCCGGCGGTGACATCACCCTCCCCCAGTGCCCAGGCGCGGCGTCCGCGTCGGCTCCACGGCTTCCTTGACGATGCATCTGCGTTGCTCTGCTTTTCTTTGTGTTTTATTTCTGCGGCGTGTCTGCTTTGACCTTGAGCGCCCCACCGGCTTCAGTGACGAAGCATCTGCATTGCTGTGCTTTTGGCCAATGTGACTTCACGTGCCGTTTCGCTCAGCCAATTTATACCCCTGTTAAGCCTAGTTCACATGCAGCGGTTTTGGCCCTAGAGCGGCGCGATTTCTGCCGTCGCGGCGCTCTGGCTAGCACCAGCAATTCTGCGGCACGAGCGCCGCGACGGCAGAAATCGCGCCGCTTTAGGGCCAAAATCGCTGCATGTGAAACCCGCTTTACACGGGCACACTTAACCGCGGTTAACTCTGTTTTAACTGCGGTTACGTGGCAGCACAGATGCCGCACTATACCCTCAGACAGCTATTTCAAAAGAAGTGAAGAGAGCGCGTGCACTGCTTTGATGGGTGCTCAAGATGCTCAAGCGCACGTTCGCTCATAGCTCTGACTGCATCGCCGCAGAATGTTGTCGGCAAGTATTGTGCGCTAATTGTGGTTTAGCGTAACTGCAGTTAATTGTGCCCGTGTAACAAGGGTATTATACCCCTGTTACACGGGCACACTTAACCGCGGTTAACTCAGCTTTAACTGCGGTTACGTGGCAGCACAGATGCCGCACTATACCCTCGGACAGCTATTTCAAAAGAAGTGAAGAGAGCGCGTGCACTGCTTTGATGGGTGCTCAAGATGCTCAAGCGCACGTTCGCCCATAGCTCTGACTGCATCGCCGCAGAATGTTGTCGGCAAGTATTGTGCGCTAATTGTGGTTTAGCGTAACTGCAGTTAATTGTGCCCGTGTAACAAGGGTATTATATTCCTGTTACACGGGCACACTTAACCGCGGTTAACTCAGCTTTAACTGCGGTTACGTGGCAGCACAGATGCCGCACTATACCCTCGGACAGCTATTTCAAAAGAAGTGAAGAGAGCGCGTGCACTGCTTTGATGGGTGCTCAAGATGCTCAAGCGCACGTTCGTCCATAGCTTCACTGCATCGCCGCAGAATGTTGTCGGCAAGTATTGTGCGCTAATTATGGTTAAACGTAACTGCAGTTAAGTGTGCCCGTGTAACAGGGGTATTAGTTGCCGTTTTTCGCTGCTATAGAAAACGCCGGTTTCGCTTCATGGGACAGTTAATGCTTTCGCTTTAAAAAGTGCCTGAATGACGAAGTGACAAACAAGGAACAACCGAGGAATTTGAAACGTTTAATGGGGCGAATTTTTGCCCAAAACAAAAAGGAAACAGAATATTACAACAGAGTGTCGCGGGCGTCTAAACGCTGTTTCACGTGCTGCGACTATTGCGGAAAAAATCGGTGCGACAGCCGACGCAGCGAGCGCGCTCGCAATGTTTTGTTTCATATGCTCCAACAACAGCGCGATTTCTGTCGGCGCGGCCGGCTCTTCTACCCAAGGTTACTTGCAGCGGACATGGACGCCACGCGTTTGACTTTGCCTGAAATACGACAAAAACGTCTTAATATAAGCAAACGTTTTACGAATAGAATATGTAACTAGAAATTTTTAATAATTAAGCATTGAACTAAAAGCTTTCAGGTGTAATTTCTTTTTTGAATACGCAACTGTCACGGATGAAATGTGGTTAATGAACGGCTAGAAGCTTTTCGAACTGCGTAGTATGTTGTGGTCTGACATGGAAACCGCAGATCCCGAGTACGAAAGGCCCCTACTCCTTTATAAATATTGTCTTTTGAAGAAGAAGGAAGCCCTTACGACCCTGCCCAGTCCGAGAGGGTGTTGGGTGCGACCCGTTTGAGAAAAACGGAAGCAGGCGTCGGAGTTTTACACCGCGGTAACTTCAAGACTCGGAAGTCCACGTGCGTGGTGTTTTTCGTTTGACTTTTGTTTGCTGACATTATAATTTTGCTGTGCAGATGCCCCTGTTGATGTCTGGCGATGAAGAGTACTTCAAAACGTTCTATAAAATGACAGCCGAAAAGTTTGAAGAGTTCCACTTGCTCGTCGAGGAGCCACTCACGAGGCTTTATGTGGTGCACGAGCCGCTGCCGTCACGATCTAGGCTTGCCATGACGCTCAGGTTGGTGATACCTAAACTAAGGTTCCCATTTGTTAAAAAGCACATATTTATAGTGACTGAAATTGTCATCTTCATATTGACTGCTCCTGTGGCTTTTAGATTTGATTTCAGTTTATGGAGTAGCTTTGATTTTCAAGATATATGAGATACAATGAGTGTGCCGTGTCGTAAGTGGGAGACATTCAGCAAAAGGGTACATGTCCCTACCTGGAAGATGGGGATAGAATACCAGCTGTTTGAGCAAACCTAGGGATTGGTGGGAGTTTACATTTTAATGCAGCAGCAGAGTAGAGAGACAGAACCTATGAAATTAAATTTTGTTTCCAGATGCTGCGGCCTCCAAGCGGCCTATAGTTGGTGCCCATTGACACTAAAGGGGTCATGCAACATATTGGGTTAGAATGTTTCTCACTTTTCACAAGAACAGTGTCACTAGCGAGACCCAAGCATACTAGAACGCAATTTTACGGATCCGGGAACTTTATTGTTGCATTGTAATTAAAAGGATAAAAGCAGACTATTTCTTTCAGTTTCCCCTTCGCCGAGCTCGATGACGTAGTTGTGGGGGCCCTGATTCTGACGTAACCTGACATTCCAACATAGCAATGTATGCTACTTGGTGCTGTACCCTTCAGCATTGGCCAGGTTATGATGAAACGGAGTTTAGATAGTGCACGCTTTGAATAGGGTCAATTCCTGGTTGGTAAATGGTAAATATGTATTGCTGATGCTAACAACTCAGATGTGGCAAGAAGTGGCCAAAGGTTTCGAGCAGAAGTGGAACTTCCCCCACTGTGTTGGCTAAGTGGATGGGAAGCATATCCAGATTTAGGCATTACCACATTCTGGCAGCATGTACTACAGCTACAAGGTACTGTTTGGATTCGGTCGTTGTTTATGTGCTCGGACTAATGCTCTGCCTTTCTTTGTACGCGGTGAATTGTTGTTACAGGGTACATACTTTATTGCACTTATGCCTTTCGTTGACAGCGACCTAAGGTTTGTGTCCGTTGACGTTGGAGTCTATGGACGACAAAGTGATGTCGGTACCCTCCGTGTCTCGCGGTTCGGGAAGTGCCTCGAAGAAGGTCGTCTCGGCCTGCCCTCTCGATAGCATCTCCCAAGCACGTCGACTGTGGCGCCACATGTATTCAGCGGGGACGAGGCGTTTATACTCCGCCCGGACTTTCTGCGGCAATACCGGGGAAAAACCAAGACGAAGAGAAAATAATCTTCAATTGCCGTCTAAGCCGAGCAAGGTAAGCCGATTCACACAAGGGGTATCTTCCATTGTACATTACATTAAATGTTTCATTTCTAAACGGGCTGTGTGGATAACACTTTTGGAGTCATGGCCTCCAGGTTCCGAATTTTCCTCCGCACTATCAACTTGCTGCCAGACAATTCAGACTATGTTGTAATGAGGACCTGCGTACTCCACAACTTGCCCAGGGAGGACTCAATCTACATGTGACGGAGCTGCGTAGATAGCGAAGATGCCTACGGCAATGTCAAGGAGGGCCAGTGGCGTGAGATCCTTAAGGATGAGGGTTCGGCCATGTTTGTCCGGAAGCCCCCTGTTGGCCACAACATTGGGGGATCGGCAGGATGCGCAAGGGACTTATTTCGCTCCTATTTCGTAAGTATAGTGGGTTCAGTGTCGTAGCAGCTAGCCTATGCTGGACTTAAGTCAGTTGTGAATAGCGGCGAGCAGCCACGAGCAGCCATGGGTGGCCGCAGGCATCAGCAGGCAGCTACTAAGCAGCCACAGGTCACCACAAGCAGAAGCAAGGAGCAGGCCGCAGAGCCAGACAAGGCAGCCGTAGGCAGCCATACATACTCTAACTTCCGATAAATTACTCGATCCGAGGTGTTTCATGTATTTTATTCTGTGAAATAAAAGATGCGCAAACACTTTTTGCTTTAAATTCTATTCTGGCAACCGAAACCTTCTCCCACCTTCAATGCGACAGGCGACAACGATACTAATTCCCAAACGGAAAAGCGGAGCGTCAGTCAGAAGCAGCGAAGACATTCGATCAATAAGCCTTCTGACAACGGATTATAAGATTCTAGCAAAAATTATATCAAAACGCCTGGAAGTCGCATTCCATTACATGGAAATAATAAGGCGTATGGTTTTAAAAACAGGTTGATATTCACTAAACTGCATACATTGAGGATTATAGCGGAAACGGCAGAAGCGATGGGACGTCCTATGGCTGTCCTACAACTAGATGTAAAAAAAAAAAGCGTTTTATAAAGTGTATCGCTCCTTTTTATTTTCAATATCAGAGCACTGAGGAACCAGAGAATTTCTGCTCAATGCTATTAAAATATGTTACAGGGACATAAGCACATGGGTACTAATCAATGGACGCAAGTCACGCTTTATTCCCGTGAAGTCGCCGGTACGGCAAGGGTGCCTAATGTCGCCCACACTCTTTGCTATATATCTAGAACCGATGTGTAAGGCAATCTTCAATTACCGCATCAAAAAGGGTGCAAGCCTGGGTGAAATGTCAGCACGGCTGCTAGCTTACGCGGATGACATCACCCTCATTGGCCATGCTCAGAAAGATATAATGCGGGCGGTAGAACTTTTAAGGCAATTAGGGACGTTTCCGGAGTTGAAACGAACTCAAGAAAGTCTGTTGGAGCCTGACTGGTGTTGTGAGCATCCAAGCCAGAACATTTCTTGGTCATCGTGTGGTCCACCCCAATCTCCAGCTATCTTGGGGTTGGGCTGGGTACAGAGCAGCTAAGGACCGTACTGGAAGACATTCACCTGAGCAGACTGAGGGCCGGAATCCCAGAATGGCTGGCCGGATACGTGCCTCTACCGAACAGAGCGTTTATTACGGGTTCGAATCCCGACCGAGGTGCCCGCAATATGACGGAGGCTTATTGCGGAGAAGGCGCCGTGTAACCGAGCTTTCGCTTGCACGTCAAAAGATCTTCAGGTGGTCGAAATTAATCCTCAGTCCTCTGGGGCGTGCCAGATGCCCGTCGTAGGTTTGGCACGTAAAACCCCCAAATTTGGCTTTTAGCAATGCAGTATTTTTTTGCACTGTCTGGTATTCGGCGAAAGCTGTTCCGTGTGGGCAAATCGATGTGCGAAAAGTTCATCGGTTTTGTGCATCGTTTGTGTGGGGCCTGGGTTTGTTTCAGCTTTCACGATTTTGTTTTAGTAATACATTCGTGAATACCGTTTGAGAGCTTCAGAAATATAAAAAAAACAAATCAACAAGGTTATATACACTGCAAAAGCGCATATGGTCTCAGCATATTTACCAAATATAACAAACATATACATCAAATAAAGTATTTCCTATGTATCAGTAGTAAGACCTGCCGGACATGACTTGATATCGTTTTATTCATTTAGACAAATAAAAAACGGTTAACTTGCAATGGCAATCTTGTACTCAATTTCAAAGTGGACGAATTCTAGACGTGATGAAATGTTCGACACTCACGCATATGTATCGAAACAACTTTATAAATGACATAGGAGTTATAACCGGATTTTTACACTATACCCGCGCACAACCTTTTGTGGATTTTCGGAAGCGAAAAGCGCACGTGCACAGCTTAGACTGGCGTTAAAAATATGCAAGCGGACGTGCCTCTAAAGTTGAAACTAAATGGTCACATAAAGTTTTTCGCAAGTAACAAGCAATTGTACATATAATAATAAAATAAATACCGAAAGCAAATACCTTTTTATATACAGGTATTGCCTAATACATTCATTACAACACAAAGTTGGCAACAAGTAAAATTAACGTTGTTAGTAGAACATTTTTTATACGTCATTTATTGGTCCCTGGGTAAGGCTGAAATGTTTCTCGCGCTTTTCATCGACTTCTGCGTAAGCCGTGATACCATAGATCATTCATTTTATGATATCCAAATTATTCAAAATAGGGTTTCGAGAGCCTATTTAAAATGTTATGGAAAATTATTTTTAAACCCGATTACAAAAGTTAAATACAATGATCAATTGATGTGACCCAGTTTATAAGCTATTTGAAGCTTCATGGGCCTGGGCCCATTATTTTTTCACATATAAAATAGCCAAATAAACATCTCTATACAAAATCTGTAGACTTCCAATATGTGGACGGCACTGATTTTAGACCGCAGCAGGAGGAATTCAATCCTACCGCTCCTTTTTCTCAAAGCTATATAGTGGAAGTAATGACGTGTTTTGTAATAAATATAGTTTAAACCTTATCTTTATTTTTATTCCTAAAACTGTCGTGCGGAAGGCCACGGGATAAATGACAAAATACTGAACATCCTGAAATTGTTACCTTCTTAGGGCTTCGATACATATCTAGCGATAAATTCCCAGAATATTTGTGATTCCGCTAAGAATTGCACAAAAATAATGACCGCAACATTGTAAAAATCAAATCCAGACTATCAAGGTTAGCTACTATCTTAAATATTGCAAGCATTACAGAAATAATTGAGACTGCACGTATGAGCGTCGAAGCATTAGTATTAATTTTATGCTTTCCCGAAAACGATAGGATTCGTTAATATTTGAGCAGTTATTGCATTCAAGTAACGGGCTGTCATTGGCTCAGATTTAATACCCTGTAGAATTATTAATATTTTAAACAGACGTACACAAGCGAGCGTCGGGTTTTCATTTTTTTCTCCAAAATTAAACTCTAATACAATGTTGAAATACAACTATCCTCGGCACAAAATGGAATCGTAAATTTTGGTGATCGTCAGCGGAATTTTGCATCACTAGTTAAAACGCGTGTATGTCGTGTATTCGCTAAATCTCTCGTACTGTGTTCAGTGTAATCAGTGTACACATACTGAATTTCCGTATGCTATAAAGAGCTAAATTTTCAAAAGTACTATATTATTATTATTATCTTTTTTTTTTACTTCGCGATTTAAAGGAGAGTTATAACTTCTCTCCCTGGCAACAACATCATGGCATCCCGAAAACGGGACTTCGAAAAATTCAAGAAATATAAAGCCCGCAGAAATAAATTCGTTAACAGCTTTTTACAGGTCGAAAAATCATTTACGACAAAATATTCAAAATCGGGCATTCAGACTCGTTGAATATTCAGACACGTGGAATATTCGGGCCTGGTTGGGGTTTCTGTCCGGTTGGATTTTCCCACCTGTTGGGCACTCGGGCTTGGTTGGACCTCCCGTCTCGTTGGAAATTCAAACTCGTTCAACATTCAGGCTCAATCGCATCTTTCGTTCTGATGGACATTTCGGCTTGCCTCTTACATGATCTATTGGATATTTCGGGTCACTGAGTTATCCAATCTCGTTGTTCATTCTGACTACAAGCGCTCCAAGCCTTTCAAGGCTCTATCGTGGCATCCTTCTATCGACAATAAAAAGTACCTTTCCGTTCTTCGAAAAACACGAGCTCATCAAACCATAACACTCAAGCGTTCTCACAGAGTTACCCTTCGTCTGTAACTCGGAGTACTTCACACAAAATGCCGAAGGGGCGTTGAAGCAAAAACGAATGCGTGTAGACCATTAAAAGATGGCGCCTTTTGCGTGACGCCATTTCGCCTAATGGGTTGTGAAAGGCGTTTTGCGCATGCGCAGCAGCTCTTGCGAAATATCAGACACCGTACTTGCGTCCACAACCTAGTGACTGGACATTTTCGGCCCGGATGTTAAGCGCTGGAAAGGTGTAGAGCTGTGCATGTTCCGGTAAGCTGAGTTCCTCAACTTCCATGCTAACACCTTTTTTGCTGCCAAAACTTAAGAATGGCCCTCTATCAATATTCGATCTTCTATGCTTTTTTATGTTATTACCCCATCGGTGGTTCGGGCTACTACGGGAACGAGTTGTAGCCGCGAAATATTAGCGCATCAAGTATTAATTGCATCAGGTAACAAGAACGCAACGTCTGGTGATGCCAAGCTGTGTTCAAAACGCGCAGCTGCAGCGCACATTGTTGACGTTTTAGGGGGAACGACTTTGTGATTGCAGCCAGCGTTGGCAGGAGTCGTCAGAATTTTTTTTATGAGGGCTAAATAAAGTGTATCACTCCGTGAATGCGTCGCTATTCTTTAAAAAAAAGTTGTTTTTATTTAGCGAGAAAGGTTAAAAAAGTATGGAAAATCATGTTTCAAATGTGCAGATACAACAGATGAAAACAGATATTCGAGACGCCCGCCTCCCAGCAAGAAAACCAACCAACCGTTTTTTTTTTTTGTTATTCATTTTTGGAGCCGTTTTTGCGCGAGCGCTTTATTGGGGAATCAGATTTGTTGGATCAACGGGCTCACTGAGATTCCTGATTCTGCGATTTTAATTCGCTACTTTTGCCGTGTCGTGTTTTGTGCTTACCGGTCAGCTGGGTGCCCTCGTGTTTTTCTGCGTGTTTTTTTTTTTCGTGTTGGTACGCATGTCAGTGCGCTCGATTGAACGAGTCCGTGCGTGCTACAAGTGCTACCCCGTGAAGCTTCGTAGGACTAACGAGCCGGTACGTGCTTGTCCGAAATACCGGCAAAGAGCCTGCAGCTGGGGGACTTGCCAAAGGTAGAGTTAATTAGAATTCAGGAAGACTTCATGTATAAGCTCTGTATGATCATGGCCTAGTTGTACGGGCCGGCAGGCGTTCTCGCTCAGAACGACAAATGCAAAGCATCGCTTTATCGAAGCGAAAACCGGCCGGCGAATAGACCGATCCCACCAATCCTTTTGTTGCATGCGCGAGCCTGAGCGAACAACCTTGGGCGGCGACATAACTTGTTTCTTTTTGTCTTTTTAGACTTAGGCTAGGTGGCGCAAGTAACAGCCCATTACAAAAGGTAGAGTCAGTAACATCCATCCATCCATCTATTTAGACATACGAGGATTTGCAGCAGTGGGGTGCCCGTAGGTCCGCGAGCCTGCGCACGCTCTCACCTCGCTGCAAAGTCTACTCCGAAAACGCTTCTTAGTTAGTGTGTTTGTTTGAAATATTTTTTTTTTTTGGTGCAGCAGCATTGGGGTTATGATGCGTCAGAAACATTGTGTAAAGGACACCCGAAAACGCTTGTGACACTAGTCTGTAAGAAACAGGGGTGCTCCAATTAATGTGTTTACTTTCTGTAAACACGAGCATGTTGTCAAACGTTTTTTTGTATTTTTTGTTTTCCAAGCTTCGGTTTTTAGAACGTTGAGCATGTGACTTGCTTGGGTTTACAGCCGTTTTTTGTCTTCAGCTGTTAGTAAGTTGATAAGTTGAGTAGTAAGCAGGCAATATTGTAAGAATGATGTTCGGAGATTTTTTTTACCATTTTTGGGGCCGTTATGTTGAAGCGGAGGTCTGTGCGAAGGAGCCTGAGCCCGTGTGGAAGTGTCATTAAAACTTTCGTTTGGGCTATGGTCCATGGTAGGTATAACGTTTAAAAGCGCAAACAGACAGGGACAAGGCCTTGTCCCTGTCGTTTGTGTTATTTTCTATTGTCCCTGTTCGTTTGTGTTATTTTCTATTGTCCCTATCTGTTTGCGCTTTTAAACCTATACCTACCAGTGTGAAAGTGGTTTGTTTGAAACGCGCCTCAAAAGGGACCCATTACCGTCACGCAATTTTGTGTAACGCATGGATCGTTTGCCGAGACCAATGAAGCTTGGTAGCATGAGCTCTTGAAATGTAGAACTCAAAATGGTTTGTTGACAAACTTGCGTCAGCAGCATGAAGGGAGATTGTCACCATTCGGCTCAACTTGTTGCTGTCAAGTTGAGTCTTATTTTTCGTTAACATTTTAACTTTCGGGCATATTACCGCGGTAGTTCTGTACATAACTAAAGCTTATAAAACGCCATGTGTTTAGAGGATGTTTGTTAGCCTTACAAGCGACCCCCGCCTCCCCCACCCCAAAAAATAATAGTTTGTCATTTTTTTTGTGTGTTTTTCTTTTTGTTTGTGTACACGTGTTTACCTCGCTGAGCTGCGTGCGCCCCGGCTAGCGAAAAAAAGGCTGTATAAACAAGTTCGAAATATACAAGCAAGTCATTCCACTGGACATAGAGCAGTTAACAGAACGAAAAAGTTTACGATTCTCTGTAAAGGCCCGTTCACACACATGTGTCCGTAGCGACTGCAACGACCGGAACAACCGAAACGACAGTTGCAAGGGTCTGCAACCGTCAGCTGCCATAGCGACGGAGGGACGCACGCACATGTCGTTCACGACGCAAGGAGTTGGAGCGAGCCCAACTTTCCCCGCTGCGTTCGAAACAACCGAAACGACCGCAACGACAGACCAATCACACGTCGAAGGGAATGGGTCGCGCGCGTTGCATGCCGGTCGTGCCCGTCGTGGGCCGGCTTCTTCTATCCGCAAACATAACGTCGGTGGTGGTCCTCGACGTGGACAGCGTGGTGAAAGCTCATCGTTCCGTGTAGAAGCGCTATCCCTGAGTGCGAATTTTCGTTGTGTGTCGCTATGATCACCCAGCACGTACTAGAAAGGGAGATCCACCTACTCGTGCGGCGATGTCGCGGCGGCACTCTCAAGACAGCAGAAACGCCCGTGCCGTCGTGTTTGTTTACTTCGACTACAGTGGTGCTTTCTAAGCATTTGTGGGCTCTAACATCGCCCGGATTTCTTATTTGGCGCATTTCACGCGTGTGCTCAAGTTCAAAATATCACTGGCGCGTACCGTATAGAGGATGTGAATTTTCAAACGTTTTCATCACCGGAGAAAAGTGATTATTGTAGCAATCCTGAACGCTCGCAACGTCTATCTAATTATGAAATCATATTTCTACGCAGCTATATCGCTGCTAAGATTACATCGTCTTTTATAATCGTACAAAAGGCGTGTGGCGAGATTTGTACTATTGGCAAAGTCGTGTATTAGAGTCGTGACCCTCCAAGACGGCGTATGGTGCATCTTTTTCCTTTCTTTTTTTTTTCATCCACTATACCCTGCAAGCCTATCATGAAAAAAAGGAATAATATTAATAAAGCTTTAGGCTATAGAAAAGTGTCTCTGTATTGTGTTACGGCATTGAGTGGCAGTGCGTCCCCTTTTTAGAGGCACCGCTGAAACAGCTGACGGCGGCGTAGAAGCGGTCGCCGTGCTGAAGACCTGCTGCGCCTGTTGCAGTGGTTGCAGGTGTGTGTACGCGCGGCGCAGAGCGGTCGTTCCGGTCGCTCCGGTCGCAACGGACGCAGTCGTAGATAACGCGCTCGTTGCAGACGTCTGAACCAGCCTTAATACCGAATGAGAGCGCAGCTCTTGATTAGGAAAAGGGGAAAGTACAGAGGGAAGGTAATGCCCTCCCCCCCTCCGTACCGTCCCCTCCTCCTCTCCTGCTCCCTTCCCATCTAGCGAAAATTTTCCGCTAAATTTAGCGGAGAAATTGAGCGAAAATTTTTCTGTTAAAGTTCGCGGGGAAATTTTCCCGCTAAATTTAGCGGGAACAAGTTCCCATAATGCAAAGCTCGGTTACGCCCGCTTGCATTATTTCTTTAATGCAACGCGCGGGGTTACGCCGATGGCGACGGCGACGCCGCTCAACCCGGAAACGGGCGCCTACGAGCTGCGTTTTTCAGGAAGGAATACCGTTTCGCACGGGAGACAAGAGATGGCGCAAGCGGTCGCGACGCGAACTGCAGCCATCGAACGAGCAGACGACGCCGAGAGCCGGCATCTTTAGCAGACAAGCAAACTGCAGTTCCTTGTTGTTACCGCGCCCGTTTTTGTTTCTGCGACTGTCGCCGCCTGCCAACGTTACTAAAACACTCAGTTGAGAAACTCCCATAGAGACAACTTTGAAAAAGTGGCCCCAATCTGTCTCCGAGCTCCGAGCTAATGACGAACACAACGCCACCATTTCTCCCGCAGCGGCCTCTTGAAGAACGGCACGTGACTTCTATTTTGGCTTTAAGATACAGCGGTAGAGGTTACAGGGGTGCCACCCCCGTCTCCCCGGCTCATATTTAGAACATGGTAACCAATTCGTCTCACCGAATGATCATGTTTCTTGTTCGCAAGTCTTAAAGTATGGTGTGCCTTGGGCAACATATTCTGTCTGCTTCGAACAGGGACGAACTCATAACCGAGGCAAACTTAGTTTTAAAAAAGTTTATTTTAAGGTCATCAAATTATAGTCTTAAAATCAACGCTGCAAAAATCTAAAGCAATTGTTTTTCCACCAGTAAATAAGCGCGTTACAAAAGTCATAATCAAAAAATCGGTACCGACCACATTGAAATAGTGAAAGAGCACAAAGCGCTAGGTGTAATTTTTTTCTTTCAGAACATCTGCAATAGGATAATACATAGAATACCTAGTTACAGGAACCGGCAACCTTATTCAACATTAAAAATAAGAAAAAAATAAAAAAATATGACACTCCCAAGTAGGACATATTAATTTTTTATGCAATTCAAGCAAATAGAATGTTATCGAGTGCACCTATATTTAATCATAGCTACACAATACTCTTGCCTGTTGGCGCTGCTCTCGCTGCGCCACGCCTAGCTGAGATGTCAACAAGGAACAGTGTTTATATTATTTTGAAACATGCGAAAAATCATTACCTCTACCACGAAAACAATTGTAGCAGCTCCGCAACATAAGTAGTAAACCCTGTGAAACTGTGTGGCATCATAGGGCACCAGGGAGACTTGCATATCCCTAATACGAGAACAGTTCCAATAGCGGAGGCTCATTCTGTTGGGCAGCAAACCAGTCTCGAACATTCTCGCCACCAGCTGGCCGTAAGAATTTCTCAGGGGCAAGTCCTTTCGCACCGGGGTGCTAGCGTACACCCCGTAGATTGTGTCTTTCCCAGAAGTCAGCCTGTTGCCGTGTTTTGCTATAAAGCATTGGTGCTTCTCATGCGATATGAACACGTGACTACCTCCGAGAACCTTCTTCATGCATTCCTTAAAAGTGTGGCACACTGTGGAATTTTTGTTGGATGATCGTCTGCGAGCGGCCGCCATGGCACCGATGATGCCCTGCTTGTCGTCTGTCTGCAGCAGAAGACGATCGAAGTAGGAGCCCTTTAACACACATGGTAGCGCTTTCCCAGATGTGAGCCTGGAATAGAGCTTCTCTATGGTGTCGTCTGCTTCCCAGACATATCCGGAACTCAGGCTGGACGTCAACAGGCTCTGGAAGTAGACGGCAAGCTGGAATCCGCCAGCCATCCAGCAGAAGAGCACGATGCGTCCAGCCAGAACGCGTTGGAATCGTTCCGGTACTGGGTACGAAAAGAGCATTGTCGTTGAGACTAGAACCAACACCACGTCTTGGATGCCATTGACGAGTCCCCTTCCCGAGCAGTAGTTGATGAGACAGAAGCCTAGTGCGCAGGTAACCATTTATAGGAACGCCATTGTGAAGAAGGCCATCGGTGCTTTTCGAATAAGGGCACCTGCACGGCGTGAAAGCTTACGAACCGTGTAGAAGTCAATCCTTCTGTAGTAGAAGACGCATGGAAAGTGGAGCAGTTGCCAGTATTTTTCGTTGAGCGCAGTAGGGTGGACCAAAATGTCTATCCTTCGCTTCGCTATATCTGCAATCCAATGCTCCTTCTTCGCGTTTACTGTTCTGAAATGGACACCGAGGTTTAACAAACCATCTAATATAATTTTAGGTTCCCCGACAATGCACTGAGGGAACAGACAGCCAAGCACAAAGCTCTGGTTCCTTAGTAGCTGCCAGGTTTGGGTGGTGTGGAAGCTCCGCTCTGGCACGGCTGAATTCATCAGGCTGTTTTCGCCGCTGTTTGTGCAGTTCAATACTAAGCCTTTTTTAAGGTCGCGGCTTTCTGCATACACCAATGGGTTGTAAACAAGTTGGCTGGAGTTTCCACGAGCCCGAACACATGATAAACGATTTGTCTCAGAAAGAATAAACCAAGGGGAAAAAATGTCGTCGGAAGAGAGTAACCACGATAGGCTATCGTTCCATAAGGACTCAGAAATAAAGGCCACCGTCTTCTTGTTGTCGGCAGTGCTGTGTCGCAGGTGCTCGAGGTACACTGACCAGGAGCCGCACCAGTACCTATCTCTGAAGATGGTGCCGATCCTGCGCCGGAAAAGAAAGCTGTTCATGTTTCCACTTGCGCAGAAAACGTCGATATCTCTGTCATTCTGGAGCAGAAGATGCACGTTGTTTTTTGTTGAGCTCAGCGGTGCAACGGGCATTGAGACAATGAGAAGACATGCAAGCATCTTCGTCGGGCGTCTTTGGCAGCCGAGAACTTAACCACAGAGCAGAGCGAAGAAGTCTGAGAAATCTCCAATCAAATTTAGAGCCTTGAGGGTTCTTTCAGATTTTTATTTAGGGTTCGGATTTCCGCAGGCTGTCATTTGTCTAGACATCAGTATACTCTGTTTTCAAGTATGATGAATTTTAGCAGAAATTACGAGCTATGTCAGCTTTATAAAGCAGCGATAAACCACCCGGGAAACAGTCTTCTTTTTCTTTCCTCCCTTCACTCACAAAAAATACTTTGTATGCCACCCGCCATGCCGACGCCTGGACGGTCCCGCGCTCGAGAACAAACTACGGAAACCAGATGGTGAGATACCAGCTGCCCAAAATGTTAAACTATTTTTTGTCGCGGAATATTACAATTGAAAACTGTTCTAACAAACGCATACTATATTTACTAGCTTCGTGAGAAATCTGATTGTTAAGTCTTGAGAGCGTTTTTTTTTTGTTTTGAGTGCCTCTTCTGCTGTTGCTGTTGGGGGAGGAGAGGGCACTGTCAAGCAGTTTTGTACTGCTTTTTTCCCTCCTCCCTCTCTTCTTGTATGAAGAGGAATACAGAAACTTGAAACTTGAAATGTAGCGTCTCAAGTGGCAACGCGACACTGCGCCCCTCTCAAAGATCACATGATACCCACACGACATCTTGTATGGCTCGCAGCGTCATGCATGGTTCCTCGTAAAATAAAAAAAAAAATAGCATATGAACAGGAGACGCTGCAGGAATCGTATGCCCCAAGTGATGGCGGGCGTGGCGAGGGTGGAGCAGTTGCAGGTTCCGTCTAAGAAAAAGAAGAAAAAAACAAAACGAAAAAATGGAAAAGCTGCTTACATTATTAATCTCTATATTATTCGATTTCGTATTACATTTAGAAAAAAAAAAACAACAGCGAAACACTTATCTGCCTTCATTTAAAATGTTTTTTTTTTTTTTTTTTTTTAAGTCTCTTTTTTATTGAAAAAGTGCCGAATTAACCGATTTCGACTATATCAGTAGATGTTACGAAAAGGTTGTTTTCCCTGACCGCGATGGACCACCTTGAAAGTTGCCGTCGAGGACCGGGGGATCGTGGATGAAGGTAGTTGCTGGAGGGATGGATGCGTTGGTGGTGATGCAGAGGCAATCGACAACTCGGAGGGTTAACGGGATGAACGAAACTTTACTTCAATAAAAAAAAAGAATCAAACGATTACATAAAATACAAGTGAGAACTGTAATAAACTGCCACGCACGGCTTACAGACTGCACAGACGCCTCGGCGTCGGGTGGTCCTACCGCGCACGGTAAAGACGGCGACTACCTTGTAGCCGCGAAGATGAGGACGCTGTCGCGCACGACAGGTAACGCGGCGCACCGCGGGAGCTGAACGTAAGTGGGGTCGCTCACGAGCCCGTTCCAAAACTCAAAGATTTCCTTGTCCGGCCAGGGTCTAAAACAGCGTGCTCGAACCAGTTTAGGCCAATCAGGGTTCGACCCTGTTCCCGTTTTTGGAGGGACCAAACTACGACGCCTACACACGACGCACTTCCGACCAATGGGGTGAGAGGTCATTGCTCCGAGAGTGAACCAAAAGCCAAGCCGAGGATAAAATACGACTTATGGCTTTCCTATCTGCCACAGAAGGTACACATTCGCGAACGGCGAAAACCACCGAGACATGTCGGCTGGGGCACGCCAAGGCCACTACGAAATGCCGTTAAAACAAAGTAAAAAGAAAGGCACGCCAGGCATGTACAGAACATATGGGGAGCGCCTTGTCTACGGGCGTCACGGAAGAGTTCCGAGACACGACTCCGAAAGCTCTGAAGCCCTTTGTCTCCCAGCAAACGACCTGGCGACCGGTGACGTGTTAATGTCTCGGCCGTGGGGTCCCCGGCAAACTTTTGCGTCTGGCCCCGCGTCTCAGGGTCAAGGGGTAGATGCACGCGGCGCTGAGACAGCAGCCTCTCGTCGGCAAGTTAAGTGTTTTCACGTGGGTTAGAAAACCGAGGTTCCGCATGAAATGCCACGAAGAGGGCGACATGCCCGCGGCCATTTCCCCGGTACCGGGAAAAGCTCATAAACAAGCAGAATTCCAACTTGTAACGGCACGGGACCCCTTGAAACGCGACACTCGACTCCCAAAGCGCCTCCCCAGTCCCGACCGAAGCGCCATCAGGCGGCTAAACAAAACAGAGCAGGGTATGCCGTCCTGTCGTTCGAAAAAAAGTTATAAATAAAGGCGACCACCTCTACAATATCCATGTTATTTGTTTTAAATATATATAAACTTATAAGGAAATATTCGTTTTGTTGAGTTACTCGATAATGCGTAAATGTCTTCAAAGCAAAACTTGGCAAAATTAAATTCGTGCAGAGGTTATTACGTCGCCATTTTTCGCAAATTATGAAAAACCTTATGCATATTCTATGGGGCTCCAAGGCGCACCCCCTCTTAAAAGAAGCTGCTCCGCACCGTCCTGCCGTTACGCCGCCAACGACGCCTGTGATCGTCCGCTAAATCTTCGTTTGGGCACACGCTCGCCGTAATAAACGTTCAGTTTTCTCCGGGGTTTCGCGGCCTCATCATGTGTCATTCGTAACAACATCTTTAACTTTGATAACCTCCGAAGACTGAGGTATTATGTTTTGTAAGGCCTTACTAGAGTTCCTGTCTATAGCTACCTAGGGTAGCAGAGTTGCGCATTCAGCCTCGGCGCGTGGTCGTAGCGCCGGCTTTCCTGCACGCCCTTGTTGCTTTGCTCGTCACGTGACTAAATCTGTCGAATAGCTTCGCCGGGCGCGCCGCCGCGCGTGGAAAACAGAAAAGGGGGAGCTTATCGAGGAACTCTAGGCCTTACGACACCGCGCCTTTGTTTTATTGCTCTGCAGAGGCTTGCGTATTGTCCTGGAATAACGAAAATCACACGTGGCTAAAGGGATTACATTTTCCTCCAGAATTTATTTTGGAATTTTGTTTATGGACTGGAGTTTTGTCAGGTATAAAAGGTGCTGTTGCTTCGACTATCTGTACATTAATTTTTCAGAGCACAGCCCGAATCTTGAGAACTTGAAGCTGGTTTGCCCAAGAAGGCTTGCGGTGAGAAAATTTTGCCCTAAAGCATCTACACCATTTTTAATAATTGTGTTGCGTGTGTGTTTCTACAGCCGGAAGTTAGTCTGCCACAATGGGCGACTGGTACGTGTCTCAGCTGTAGGTGAGCAATCTAGCCAGTGCAGTGCACCCGCTAGCCTTGGGTCTTTAACGTGCACCACGCAGTAGTGATACTAGGGAGTTTTCGTAGACCGCGTTTTCCCCTACGCTAAGCCCTCCGCAACGAAGAAATTGCTACTGCGCCTGCGCGCCGATAGCCTTGATTTCAGAGTTCCGGGTAGCGCAGCGGGTTGCGGAGGGCGTTGCGGGACGGCGAAAACGGTCTACGAAAACTCCCTACTGAGTGGTGCACGGCCGCACGCCGGCACGATGCTCATCCAGATCGAAACGGACAGGGGGTGGGATTGAACACAGGATCCCTGACTTCTGCAACGCGAACTTTCGCTCCATGTGATGCGAGCTGGTGTAAGCTAGCCCACTCAGCCTCCGAATCTTCTTAATTTTTAACAAGTATATACAAACGTCCCTGATAGCTCTTTTTGCCAAAATTTGTTTCTTGCCTCGGAATTTAGGGACTTGGGCTCTAAGTCGACCTTCTTTGGCCTGTGTCTGGGTATCTTGGCCCTAATTGTTTTTTTCTTTATTTGTTTGGCGGGTTTTTCCGCCCAGGAAGTTTGGGCTTCACTGCTGATTGTTTGATTCATAGTGGCATATTTGGCTCAATAAGTACGGTGTTTTGTAGTTATGTGGCGAGCAAAAGAAAAACCTTGGAAACGGCAAAGGAAATACTCTGGCGGTAGCTATAGCATTGAAGCAAAACCGTATTAGGCTCAAGTTAGGCCCCTAGGATTGCCAAGCTTGTGCTACTCTAGGTGTTTCTCTGGCATTCCACATGGGTTGTTGAATGTGGAACTACCTGCATCAATATTCACACAGTATATTCCAAGCTCATTTAGAAAATTTGCACGGATTAGGAATTTGTGAATTAATTTGAAACATTACCATAACGACCACTACGTATTAAATCGAGCCCGAATGTTCGATTAGAATCGCAGTTTTACAAAATCAGACAAACATAAAAACACGAAAGGGTTTTTATTTAAATCGGTTATTTTTACTTGGCATCATAATTAAACATTTTACTTGGATGCAAAAGAAATTATATAAAATTGCGAGCATGAAATATTTGCTGACGACAAACAGGCGCATTAAAAATATGTATATTAAAGCAGCTTTAAAGTTAGACTCAAAATATGTAAAGTAATAACTGTTAAATCCCATAATTTACTTCACAGAAATAAGAAAATGACTACATCGTCCAAGATATCGTTTAAATTCTGAAATTCGACGACACAGGTTTTTTACGTTGAATGTTCTAAAATTTACCCGTGTGTAATGAAAAATAAACAATTCCTTATGCACGAAATTGGTGGGCCTTCTTGTATAATGGCAAATGCTCCTTCATATTTGCGAAATCAGGAGTGTAGAAGAGGATACCATACTAATGTAAAGTCAAAAGCAGCGCTGTGTTCTGTCGCCTATTTTTTACTTTGTCGTCGTGTTCGCGCTACTTTTGTTTTTATTATGTCAAATACTTGCGAACTTTCTAAGGCAGAGTCTCTAAAAGGCAACTCGGTATTTGCAATTGCTTTTACAGTTTGAAGATTGAAGTAAACGTACACCAAGTCGTTCGTGTGCAAGGAAAATGGGGGCTCACTCTGTTCATCGCTGCCTCTGTCTTGCAGACTTTTCATTCTGGTAACAATAGCTGCTCTACAATTTGTTTTTGTTCGTGTCATGTACCTCGGGGGTTATTTAGCAGGTCGCAAATGCATCGCGGAAGAACGTACTTCCCTACAAAATACGCGTAGTAAATTGGGGAAGAACACCCAACACGCTAGCAGAAATCTGCATGTTTAGACAGCAAAAACTATGGTGTTTGCTTGGTTGACAGGTAACTCAGTACCGCAGGGGCGTGTTATTCTCAAGACCTAGGAGTAATATTGCAATCACTTTCGCAGCCATATTTGACACACCAATAAAAATTATCATTATTCCAATAATCCTGATAAAGGAACACAATGTGCAATCCCTGCATCGTACGTGCGTTATAAATTATAATTTATGTTCGGTGACAGGGAGTTTTGGGTGATTTGTGATGCGTTGCAAACGCGACGCACTCGTGTGCATTCCAGGTGTATAAGAATAAGCAAGGAAACTTTAAACGTATTGAGGAGTGGAGTGCTTGAGGAGTGTGCTTTAATTAGAAGTTTCCATGGTTTTTGCTTCGTCTGAAGGTGGTTGCAACTCTATGTGTTTTTAGCCATCTTATATTGCTAGGAGCCCTTCGTGGTGAATGAGGTAATTACGAGGAGAGGAGACTTATTGCGCCCCCTGAACTATCTTTTTGTTTTTGTGCGAAGTCGTGACATCATACGCTCGCTACGCTATCCGTTGCATAATCTCCTCTATACTCACAAAGTCTGGCAGTTCGACGACGGAGCCATAGAGTGCCCGGTCGCAGACTTGGAGCGCGAGGATCTGGTAGCACGGAGCATCAAAGAGCTATTTCTCGGAGAACCTGGACGTCAGCGCACAGCTTTTGCACCAGCGAGGACCCGAAACACACTTCGCCAACACAAAAAAAAAAATAGTGTGTTTCGGCGTCTCGCCGCAGCGGGGCGCCAGTCACGTGGCTCTACTCTCATCCACTGTCTGCCGCTCCACCTTTCCCATTTTGGCAGCCGCTTCTCGTGGTGATCTGCCAGGCTTTGTCAGTATATAGAGATGATGCGTCATGATCCGTCCCGTGACTTCGTGAGAACACGTAGAGAGCTATAGGCTTCGTCACTAAGGAGCCAGCTGCAGATGCCAACGGTCGCCTGCCGCGCAGGCTCCGGCGAGTGATACTTAAAGGGCAACTCCGGCCATTATTTTTAAATTTGGGAGTAGAAGTGTTTTAGTTGTAAGTGTCCCTGAATTACAAGGTATATTTTTTTTCTCGATATTGTGTGTAGCTTTATAAATGCCATGGCTAAACGTTTGTTTTTGGGCGTCCAGGGCAAAACCGAAACTATCTGATAGAAAGGGATGGCAACACTCAATTAATAAACGCAAAAAAAGACATGAAGACGTTCTCTGCCCAGCTATGAGGATGCCTGCCAATGCCAATTGAAATGAATGTCTGTTCCTGTCTAACCCTATTCGAGGTTAAAACTAATGTAGGGGTGGAACTAACAAGTGGCGATTTAAAGCAGCCCTTGTAGCAGGAAACAACAAGTTTTGGGGCAGAAATTCCCCATCTCTGAGCATATGATTTTGATCTTTCATGTCAGAAACTTTTATGCAATATCTTTGAAAGTTAGCATGAGAAAAAAAGGAAGTTGTTGGAGTGTTGGGTGACTATATAAAGTGTCGTACCTACAGGGGGCCTGGACACTACAGATATTTATTTATTTATTGAACATTCATACGTAAGTAATTTTGCAGATGACTTAAAGGGCTACTCCACCGATTTTTTCATTGTCTCCGATTTGCTTGAAATTTTGCTAAACTAACCAACAAACATCGCGAAAATAGTATCCCAAATATTAGGTCAAAATATTGTTTTTTCGCGAAGTTATTGAATTTAAAGTTTTGGTCCTCACCGTGTTTTTCAAGCTCGAAGTCTCTACTGGCAACAATGAAAAAGTGACGTCAGTGGAAGGCAGGGGTTCACTCTTTGGGCTGTAGATTTTGTTTTAAACTGATTCGAAGCAGTTTCATGGTGCCAAATGAATGCTTGGGAAGCTCGCTGCAGTACCCGCGCTCCAGCACGGAACAAATCATTGGCATATTCTATTTTTTGGCTGCTTGCTCGACTGGCAAGCCTGCCTGCCACTGAAAAGCGCGCGTATGTTTGAACGTTGGTTTTTGCATCATTTTCATTTGCCGATTTCGCAATAACTATTGTGAATTTCGCGATTCTAAATAGCATACCGGAGAGAGTAAAGGCCGGGGAGTCAGAAAATAAAGTTATTTGAGGTAGCTCAACAAATCGGTGGAGTACCCCTTTAATTAACTGATTAGGAGTATCAGGCACGTAGCCAGGATTTTGTTTCGGGGGGGGGGGGGGGGGGCCCGCCCATGACAAAATGCTGTATGAGGGGGAGGGGGGGGGAGGTAGCCCGGTCCCCATGCCCCCCCCCCCCCCCCCCCCCCGATGGCGTCTCCTGTTTGTGTTTGACGTAAATATGTTTTTGGCTACTTTGTAGGGTTTGTGTCACGGTGACATAATTTTCATGAGCTCGACATCAAACGGACGCTTTTATGTTGAATGTGCTGCACGCTGCTGTCTGCTTCGTGGTAGTTAAGCATGTGCTAATAATTAATTTCGGGTTGGGAGCACATTCAAAGTGTATAAGGTTTTGGCCGACTATTTTTTAGTCGACTAATGAATATCTTGCTGCGCCTTTCTCCACACCTTTCACTACTGTTACCCTACGCTTAAACGAAAATTCAGCTGAACACGCAAAGGTTGTTTCCAAACTTCTAATTGCCCACTTATGAGTTCAGTTGAATTTAATTTAGCTATATTTTTGACTGTGGCATCAGAAAGTTCAATACCAACATTGAGATGGCAAGTAAACGACAGATTCAACATATAGTTAAATCAAAAAAGGAGCGAAGTCATACTTAATTGAGGGGATTTATAAATATTCTTGCTGTATGCAAATATTTTCTTCGATTCTGAATTTAAAAGAAATAAAGAAGCTCAAATAATGAACCGAGGTGGTTACAAGCTCGCTGCCTAACGTATACCCCTTCGTAAAAGCCACTGCTACATTTTGAAGGTTTTTCCATTGCAAATATGAACAATCACAATGTTTCATTTTTTTTAATACACCAGGCGCGCCCGTGCATTATATACGGCTTTGAATGTGTGTTTTTCGTCTAAGCGCGCGGCTGCGCTGCGGCGAAGCGAGTCGCGAGATCGCGGTGTTAGCTCCGCGGGTATTGTTTCTCCGTCGCGCACCGGAACTTGACGAGAAGCTCAGTCAAGGAGGCTTACTCGCCGCCATCAACACTTCGAAAAGTACGAACATCCCACAGATAATCTCGAAACGAATATCAAACAGCATATTATTTGAAACTACTTTTCGAAAATTCGAATATTCGCGAAACCCTACTCTTCGCTCGTAGTGGTTAGATATAAAAAACAATCTGCACCTTTTTTTTAATAGCATCGCCAACAATGTCACGTTCCAGACATTGTTTTTTTTTTTCAAGGACAGCTCTTTTTTGACGCAGTCATGGCGCAAATTGTGCACGAATACAGCCTTCGTAGCAGCATGTATCAGGTTATTCGTTCTGGCGCAGTTTGGCGCAAATGGCGTAGCAGTTGCACCACTGCTAACTCTTGGCCCTCGAGTATGTTTGAGAAAGCAGCAAGAGGGGGGGGGGGGGGAGGGTGCTTTTTCTGATGTCGTGCGGGTGCCGCGGCTTGCCGACTACTGATCTTACAGGAGATTTGTAGTGTATTCGAACCTAACATGAAGGTTATCGCCAATGGTGGGAAGAATTTAGGAACCATCTGGAAGCATCGGATCGTAGCAGCCGCCCATTCTCTACAGCCGCGTTTACATGAATGCGACTTAGTCGCATCGACCGTTTACGGGGTCGCATACAATGCGACCCCGTAAACGGTATTTTCCGCTAGGAAAGCGCATCGTATTAAAGTCTCTAATCAGAGGTGGATTGAGACGGCCAATGCGCATTAATTCAGCCCATGTAAATGCGTGGGAAGGTGCTCTGCGGGACCGAGTGAACAGCTGAGAAATGCCGGCGGCAAACGTCGTCGGCGACGGCGAAAAGCGGTCCCGCGTGGCCGGCCGCAGTTTTTCCGCGAGAAGAACTCCGAACTTTTATTGCCAAACTGTGAGCGGAATATATCCGAGGTAGTCGGTGAGGGCGGCCCCGTCCAAGCTTTGCGAATTACGACTTGCGCGTTCGAGGAAGTCCCTAGAGGTTTCGGCGCAAGCACGAACGATGCCGAGAGTACCCAGCACTGCATGGTACCGCAGAACGAGCAGCTCCTACTTCCGTGCCGTTCCTGCCTGCGCCGGAGCCTTTCGGCCTCAGGGCCCGGTCGTGGTTGGCGAGGTTGGGCGAGGCGAAGCGCAGTGACTTTCTTAGAGCGGTTGGAAACGATCGGCGCTCGCCAGGACGTGCGCACGCACGTCGCCACTGTCCCTGAGTGGCCTTGTGGCTCTGCTCGGACCCAAAAAGTTTGGGGTTCATTTGTGTTGCGTGTCCTAACTTCTTGCACACCATCGAAGACGGTGGGCACGATCTTTTGTTCGTCGAAAGCATCCAAATTCCTCACAAGATGCGGCTGGTGCCGGAAACTTAGCTTTAACTTTGAGACTTTACACGGCGTGGCGCCATCTTCGCTCAAGCCTTGGTGCGCAACCATGTAAAAGTTGACGCATCGACTTCATTCGAAGGACGATTGGAGTCGATGCGCTGAAGTCGCATTCATGTAAACGTGGCTTAAGGTTCCGGCACTTCCGAACCCCGAATGAACTACGTATTTAATTTAAGCGAAACGACCGCCAAAATAGTAAGGCGCACCAAAGCAGGTATATGTTAAACACTGAAGTTTCTCATGGCGAAACTTGACATGCCTTCTCTGTTCGTTGGAAAATTGCACAAGACTTGTTTTACGGAAGTGCACGGGTTGAATGAAAAAAAGAAAAAAAGAAAAAAAGCTACGTCTTTGGAGTTCACAGTCAGCGGTTTGTTTTTTTCAGTCGTGTTATCTCAAGGTGATTCAACTGATGGCCAGACAACCCCTAAGGAAAAGCCCTGCTTTGATTTGGTGAAGGAAGCTGGGGAAAGTGCGTGCCAATCTCGTGGAGCAGGAGTGAGTTCCTATCTGCAGTGAACTGACTGGAAATTATGTTCGAATTATAGATCTCATGATTCAAAGAATCGGTGTCACAATGAACGGAATAACCCAGATTTTCCTGAAATATTTAAAGTTGCCTGGATAATTCTGATAATCGCGGAGAAGAACGTGTGCCGTCTGTGCATTACAAGTGCTTTATGATTTATTATGCCAGGTTATAGGGAGCTGTGGGTGAGCTCTGATGCGTGCACACTGGGCACTCTCGTGTGCTTCACGATTTTATCATAATGATGAAGGCAACTTTAAATTGACTGGAGAAGGGAACGGGTAGGGGTATGTTTTAATGGGAAGCTTTTGTGGTTTTTCTTTTTTTCCGAGGGCGCATGCACTGCTTTTGGTTATTTTTGTTCTTAGATTGCAAGGATGAAGTAATCGCAAGGGGAGGAGATTTATCAAACCCGCTACGCTATCACTGGGTAACTGTCCGAAGTCGGTACCCCCTACGTCCGCTACTCTGTCCATTGCGTGGGTACTGTATCCGTTGGGAAAAAAGCTCATCGAAAAAAAGCACACCAGAGAAAATCTTACCGGAGAAACGCTCACCGAAAAAGTGTTCAATGCGGAGAAGCTCACCGTAACGAATACGGAGAAAAGTTCATATACACATTTAAGAATCGAGCGTTCACTCAAGTTAAATACGTTCGCTCAAATGAGGTAAGCTGGGATGCCTCGTGCGCATGCGGTCATTGTGCACTCCACTAGCAGAATTTATTTGTAAAATATAAAAACGTCCTGTAACACTCCAAGCGTTGCCCTACGATAAATAATTTAAATCGAGCGCTCATTAAAGCTCGAGTAGCTACTGGGCATTTATTTATGGAATGACCTTTTACGCAGTATACTGACACCACATTGTCAAATCTTCACATTTCATCATTTGTTTAAAAAGCATGCAGCGGTTTCAATTCTTACCTCCTTTAAACGAAAAAGAAAAACGGTCGTATTTCCAATATCCAGGTTACGTCAAACTACTAATACGGTGGAAATAGCTCATCGAAGGCACAAGCTTATGCGTTAAAAGTTTGGCGCTGGTCAACCCCTTTCTAAGTAAAATGCGAAAACTCGCTTAGCGTTAACCGCGTTGCACAGTTTCTCAGCGTTTTTTGAACCCTCTTTATAATAACATTATAAGACGAGATTGTTTTCATTACAATAAAAGTTCGGCGGATGACAAGACAAAGTCGACAAGAGCTGCTCGACTGGACAAAAACCTTTTATCGAAAAACCTTCTAAGTTGCCAATGAAACGTCGGGTTAAAGTGTTTATATTGAGTTTTAAAGTCGAGGTACTCTATCATATCGTTATTATCCACAGGCTGACAAAATATTTAGTAGTAAAGCAAAGGTGCACGCGTTTTTATCTGATAAATCAGGTATTTCCAACACACCTTTTAAAATGCAAAATGTGACTAACAAATACTTATCAGTGTTGATAACGTTGGTTGCGCCAATAAAGCCTTACCATATATTTTTAGGGTTTTGGTCAGTGGGCCCCTAACCACTGCTCTGTTCAATGCCAGCAATCTGATGTGATGATTCCACTACCGAGAAATATACCCTGCCAAAGGGGAAGTTTTGTAAGTAGATACAACATATTTAATTCCTACCCTTCCTCTCTCGTTGTTCAACTCAGTGACTCGCTGTTATTGATATAATTCAAAAAGTTTTCAATTTCGTTTTTTATCACCCGGATATAATAAACCTCCAAGGTTATAAAATATTGCAGTACACTAGATTCCTGGTTGAAAAAGACAACCGTAGTCCGGTAATTCCTAAAAAATAAGATGTTCCTCTTAGTATTTTTGTGAAAGATCGTTCTGAAGAAAAAAGATATGAAGCTGTTCAAGTTTTTGCTACGACAACAATAAAAATACAGACTGAATTTTCGGTTAAATGGACTTTGGAAGAGTAAGCTCGACATTTCGCGTTGCGTTGCTTGGACAATTTAAAGTTCTTAAACCCCTCTTAGGTATGACTACCAACAAGATAAAGAGAAGTATGCACTTACGATTTGAACTGTTTAAGCAGCGTCATGAGTAATTTCATACCAAATATTTCTACCAAATTTTCGCTGCTGTTAAACGAGCACTTTAAGTTGTCATTAACGAGTATATATCAGAGATAAATCCTGGTTTACATGCCTACTGATATTTGTTATGAAGACCAATAGTCCACAAAACACCCCTCAGACCACTACCCTAAGTCTCTTTCATAAGCTGAGAGAAGTGGTAGTTGCATCGTATTTTTTGAAACATCAGGACAGTTTTGTTTTAGGAATTTTTCTTTTTACCTAAACTGGCGAGGCTACATCGTTTTAGAGTGCAGCCTTGAGGCGCCCGTTTCCGGCTTGAGCTCCGTCGGTGTAACCGCGCGTTGCATTATGAGACGCTTCCCATATTGACGTCACCCGTGACGTCACCGCGCGTTGAATTATAAGTAAAGTTTCCCTCTAAGTTTAGCGGAAAACATTCCCCGCTAAATTTAGCGAAAAAATGCCCCGTTAAATTTAACGGCTTCCACGGCACAAAGCTACTTGATGGAGCGCGTCACATCATTTGGTGTCCCTTTTTCACCAGAGCACGTTCGAAAGAAACGCAAGGTTAAGCCACACGCTTACGCACCATTGCTGAGCTGCAACACTATCTTCGATGAATTTACCGGCACCTCCAGCACTCATGCAGAAACGTGTAGGCCAGTGCACTTCCTGGTATGTGTATTGAGACACCGCAGGAAGTACACCTCTCCACGCTTTACAACACCGGCGCAGGTAAACCGAACGAAGCTACTGCGAACGCTATGCCTTGACAACGCAGAAGAAAATAGTTCAAGCAAACGACCTTCATAGGTACCTTGTTCATCCTTAGTCCCTCCAAAGGCAGTAATGTGATCAAAAAATCCTATTGCCGCAATTCTAGCCACCAGGAAAGATATCAGCCTTGACCAACAAACCGACCCTGTCAAGCAGCTCCCGATAAGAGAGCTCACGCTTTCAACATAAGGGACGATCGTTAGGCTGCGGAAAACTGTAGGGAATATGAAGACTCGGTTACCATATTCACCAAATCGCCGTCTTTAAGATAGCATAGATATCATTGGTGCAACCGACGTCACGACTTATCATATATCAACACTCTACAGCATGTGCGTTAACGCTTCGAACCAACTGGGTCCGTAAAATTTGGTTGGTCGCCGGATCGCCCTGTTATTTAGCACATATGTGCGGTTAAACGGTAAACCTTTTGAGTGAAAATATCGAGGGTCGAACTCACCTAGTTCAAAAATGAGAAAAGAAGAACCTGTATTGTCCAATATACGGCAGCAGTTGCAGACAATGTTATAACGATGCTCGCCTACTTATAAGTGCTGCCGACAGATGACACAACATGAAGTGCGAAAAGATAGCGAAAGGATGCGGGGCCTCGTTGGATCACCTTCATACAAGAAACGTGTGTGGGTTCGTTTGTGTGGGCGGGACGGGAGGAGAGGGGGAGCATTAAAGTATTTAAATACCACTTTTCTTATTTGCTTTATTAAAAAAAAAACTGTCGCACTCAAAATTTGCACTTTAGAGATACGCGCCGCACTGAGGAAGTGTCAAGTGTCAACAATTTCGAAAGATCGTCTGCTAAGTTCGGTGGCTGGGCATCCTGGGGTCCCAATCTACACGGCGAGACCAAGCGAAACCAGAACAGTGCCGCCTGCTCCAATTGGTCAGCGTCGCGGAGCGGGCCAATCGCAGCAGGCGGCGATGCATCGGTCTCCTTTGAGCAGATGACACGCGCCGTCTGCGAATGCCGCCGTAGACTGCCCGAAATAGGGCCATCGGTTTTTCTTTTGAGCAAGGAAAGTTCATCCTTAGATATGTTCACACCAAGCTTCCATCACACGTAGCAGCACGCTCGTAGTAAATCGCAGCATCATACGTAAAAACTCCGATATTTGCGGACCAGCTAAGGTGGGGTTAAAGCATTAGCATACATGCTGGAGCGCGAATTATTTCATCTCAGATAATTGCTTGTATGACATTAAAAAAACTGGCCCCATTGGGTTTTATTATTATTGTGCAACACACCAGTTAAATCTACAGTCGGTGACAGGAATGTCTACAGTCTGTCAGAACTTATACCCTATTTAACCTTGTTTTGTAGCTATTTATTTCATGCTCCTGCCGTAAGTTTTCATACTGAATAACTTGCTAACGTATGTGAACTTGCATAAACCTGATATTTTGTAATGAATAGAACAAAAAGGTCAGAGGAAAGGGGAAGACACGAACAAAGCGCTGTCGGATAGTAGTATTATAGTATAGGTTACAACAAAGATTGCAGCTTTACAAGGCGAAGTTATACTTACAGCCACATATTTCGTGAATTCGTAAATGTTTTGTATATTTTCAATTTTATGACATTCTGATACATTTTTTGACGCAAACTTGGAAATATGTGCTTTTAATTGCAGCAGCTTCGAGTCAAGCACCTACCCTGCAGCTCATCCTACTGTCTCATTACAGGCTTGCAAAAATAATAGGCAACCATTGGAGAAATGGAGGGAAGACAACGAAAAGGCTATCGAGAGAATTAAGAAGACACTGTGTCCACAAGCAGAAGAAAGTGACTGATAACATTCGTTTCTTTGGGCCCCCCGAAAATAAAACGCCTCGTGCCGTGCACTTCAGTTCTCGTTTGTCTGCGTGTGTACTAAAATATGACGCGGTTTTAATTATGAAACCAAAAATGGCGAAGGATATGACAGCCTATGCGGCCGAAAGCAAGCAACCAGGTCGTCAACTTTTACTAAGTGCACCGTTTTCTCTCTACGCCTATCGAGATGAGGCTCCAGAAGAACCATTTTCGCGAATTCAGTCATCTGGGTTGACGTTCGCCGTTGACCTGGGTAGGTTTCTCGCTCTCACGCTTTAGAGGAAGGGAGAGAAGGAAAGAGGATAAAAGTCTTCATTGATGAGTTGTCCTTAGTCCGGGCACTCTTGACTCGCATTGCTAGCCCTTCAGCTTCAGGAGCCTCGGGTTTTCTCGATGTTTCGGAGCTGGGTTCATGTGTAGACGGCCTGCAATTCTGGTGGGGGAGCAAGCCATTCCTTCCAAGGGGGAAGGGGGGGGGGGGGAGGGGGGGAGGGGGGGCTGCTAGGCAGGCACGTACACAATACAAAAAAAAAGTGAGTAATTGTTAGTGTAAAAAATTACAACTTGTAAAGTAAAATGAAAATTGTTAGTCATTAAGGTTACAATTACTATACTATCAAAGTAAGTGACCGTTTCTGAGACAAATCGTTTACCTTGCGTTCGGGCTCGTGAAAACCCAAGCCAATCTATTTATTATCTACCCACGAATGTAGAAAGCCTCAGCATTTTACAGGGATTACTCTGGAACTGGACCGGTAGCGGCTACATCAACCTGAATGAAGGTTCAGCCGTACAGGAGCCGAGCTTTTCCGCTGCCCAAACCTGGCAGCTGCTCGGGAACCAAAAGCTTCGTGCTTGGTTGTATGCTACTTGATTCCTCCATCTCGAAAAAGAACATTGTAGTAAAATATTTGGAGTGGCTTGGTGTCAATTACAGAACGATCATGGTGAACCGCGAAAACTGGATTACAGACCTTGGAGAACGCAGAATAGACATTATGGTCGATGAGACTGCGTGCGACGTGCACCGCTGGCGGTTGATCCACTTGCCCGGCATCTTGCGCTGCGGAAGTGCCGTATTCTACACGGTCCGTAGGCCTTCACGTCGGGCAGATGAGTTGCTGCGAAAAGCACCGACCACCTTCTTCGCCCTTTTGTTCCTCTCGATGGTGGCCTGCGCACTCATCTTCTGTCTGATTCATTACTGCTCGGGAAGGCAGCCCCTCGATAGAATTTAAGAAGTGGTGTTGGTTATTGTCTCAACGGCAATGCTCTTCTCATATCCCATTCCGCAAGGGTTCGAACGCGTTCTGGCTGGACGGATCGTGTTCTTCTGCTGGATGGTCGGCGGATTCTCGCTCGCCACTTACTTGCAGAGCCTGTTGACCTCTAGCCTGAGTTCCGGATATGGCTGGGACGCCGACGACACCGTAGACAAGCTCTACCCCAAGCTCGCCTCTGGGAAAGTGCTGCCGTGTGTGATAAGAGGCACCTTCATGTACCATCAACTGCAATCAGACAATAAGCAGGGCATCATCGGCGCCATGGCGGCCGCCCAGCAACGATCGCCCAACAAGGATTCTACTCTAAGCGACGCCGACGAGGGCTGCACAGATCAGGTTGTCAGTGGAAACCACGTGTTTCTCTCGACAGATTTTGAAGAATGCAACCTGGCAAAGTTTGGCAACATCGTGACTGTTGGAAAAGAAACGATCTACACGCTCTACTCGAGCACCCACGTGCGAAAGAACTTCTCTCTGCGAGCCATTACGGCCGTCTGGTGGCGAGGATATCCGAAACTCATTTGCAATCCTATGATGTTAGGGTATTGCAATCGAACTGTTCACGCTTTGGAGACGCAGAGGCCTCCCCGGTTCCTTATGACTTCACACAGTTCTTTCGGTTTTACTACAGATGTTGCGGAGCGGCAGCAGTCATTTTAGCGCTGAGGTGTTAATTTTTTGTGTACGCCAACAAATTTCTTGTAAAAAGGGCGTAGTTTTTACCTTTCCAGGCGTGGGCACTGCACGTGCGGAGGACCTAGAGTCGCGAGAGGTGAAACGCCCGCGGATGTACATCGGGTTGATGTCAGAGCCGTGCGTTGGTCGATATTCCGAAGAACTTAAACGCTGTTGTTCGTTGGCAGCTGAACTCTGGGGTGCGCCGTGAGGCCAGCCCAAACATCGCCCACATTGTGTTGGCCTTGGCCGAGTACTTGGGATCACTAACATTCTATTGTAGTTTTCTAATGCTCGAGTTTCGTTTCGTAGTGGTAACACTTCTGAAGGATGAAGGAACGACATTTCTGCAAACAATTCCTAGATATCAATTACCTTTTTTTCTATTAGGGCTGGGATGTTTATCCGATCGTAATTTGTTCCCCACGAGAAGCACCGCTGTCCAGTTTGCCTGCGAGTGCCTCAGCTATGTCTGTAGAGCCCAGCACTGTTTACGCACGTCGCTATGGAATGCGAGCTGAGCAAGTGTCATGCGTACGAACACTCAAAGTAGCACCGGCCAGAAGCCTTGTATTCGAATGGTTTGTGCAAGAGTATACGGCAAAGCACTTAAAAGATAATAGAGCTTGAGAACAGCGGGCCCCAAAGAGATTGGGGCTCACCACTGCGCATGAACAGAACCCAAACTCCGTTTGGAGTTTTGGGTTGGCACTCGCCCCTAACGCGAAATTCAAGAAAAAGCCCGGGCCCCTAATTGGTTGGGGCCGGGTTGAGTCGGCAAACATAGCGGCGCCCTTTCCGCTCGCTTCGGAGCAAATTCGTCATGCTCGCTGCAATATTAGCCAATGTCATTAGCACTAACGAAAGAACGGGGGAGATGACGGAGGCTTTAGTAAGGTCACACTGCGAGGAGACTATGTGTGTCAGTTAGCCGTCCATTACATTGTTTCGCAGCAAGATTGCTTACATTTTTTCTTACCAACCGTCGCGCCGCAGCCGTAGCCATAGCAGTTGAAGTCGTTTTCGAAAGTTTTTAAGGTTCGTAATAAAGTTTAAAAGTTTATGCAACAAAGTTATTTATTAATGTTATATATCTGACAAATGTTCAGGATAAGTGGCACTGTGGCGCCTACTAACGGTCAGTAGAGTCCCTCGCTCCTGGGCCGCGAAACGGCTAGAGTGGCCACTCTTTACGTAGCACTATATTTCTCTATGGTATCTGTGTGAGTTCGCCGTACATTGCCTTGTTTGGCAGCGAGATTGCTTACATGTGTCGTTACGAAGCAAGACTGTAATCGCATTGATAATATTATCGGTGTTCTGTGTTTTGGTGGTTCGAGGGTTACATGTTTGTTCTTATGAAAATTCAGTTCTAAGTCAGCGCTTGTCGTGTACCATTCCTTTCACTCGTCCTTCATCTAATTTTTGGTTGTAATTGTACGAAAATAGGGAGCGTTTATAAGGGGAAGAAAAAATCGGAACCGTCGCGATTAATTTTATTACTTCCACACGTAATCAGATCCTTTTTGCGATTACTTCTTAAGGTATTCAAAAGATTACAAATTGAATCTAAAAAAATATCAGTTACACTTAATTTAGATAATTCCAACGAGTGTACCGAACAAGTCTGGGTAATTGCCACTGTAATTAATTACAATTTAGTAGAACATGATTGTAAACCTGAGACTGCGGCAGAAAGAGAACACAACAGAAGGTAGTAAAAGAGGAGGCAACGTCTGAACCTTCTGTTGTGTTCTGTTTCTGCCGCAGTCTCAGGTTTACAATCATGTTCAACTTACACCAGCTCGCCTGCTCTCTGACTATTTTTTTGTACAATTTAGTCTTGGTTAATTGTAAATGCAATTCCTTACTTTTTTCAGTAATGTGTGCAAGTGTGGAACTTCGTGTACAGGCGTTGCAGCAGGATGGAGTTTATAGAGATGGTGATAGCATAATTTATGTCAGAGAGTTAGGGAACGTGTTACCGAAGTCACTGACATCTTGAAAGACGAAGTACGTTGCTTCTATGTTCACACTCCTTGCTTCGCGATCCGTTATCCGGCGTTCTAAGTTGTAATATACCTTGCAAGAAAAAAAGAGTGCTGGCCCCCTTTTTGTGTAGCGTTAGATTTTCATTTGGTGACAGCTTTCCTGTGTCTGTTTACGAAAGTCTTTCGGACCACCCATCTTGTTTCATGATCTTGCAATATCGCTTCATCATGCCTGTGCTCATTTTACCGCTCCGACGATGCCAATGTACTGGACCACTTAGAATTGTTTTACACTGATTTTAATGGCGCGGGTAACGTAAACAAAGGCATTTCCTTTAAAGAGAAATCCGTGTGCATAAACAAGATCACTTAACAACATGCAAAATTATTAATCTGAGGTGTAGAATAAAGCCGGAAGGTAAAACAAAAAGTCAAGCAAAATACACGTGCCCCACTTTCAACCGAAGTAAAGGAAGAATGGAGGATCTCGGCAGAAATATTTCGACGAGACCCTATCCCAGTTTATAAACACAGCACCGATAGATACCTCGCGCCATCAAAACCGAACACCGAGTACATTGCTGAGAATAGAGTTGTCATTTTGCATTTTACTCCCATGTTTTGGAAGTACAATGAGTATCTTTAGCAGAGTCTTTATTGATTTCAACAATTGTTCTGTGGATCAAGTACAACTTGACGACATACCTTTGACGACGCCAGAATTTTATCATTTCAAATATCGGCTTATTAGTTTTGTTATAAATGATTGCAAAAAATGTGCTGGAACCCTTCTTCGATGAATTTGTTAAGCGATGCGCTTACGCGGAACGCAAGTTTGTCTGCTTTGCGCAGGGGTTGCGGTGACGTCACTGCGCCGTGCTCTGATTGGCTCCGACTGGAAGGATAGTGGCTATACACCCAAAGGCAGCTAGCAGTGAGGTCTACCCACTATCCTTCCGACAAGAACCAATCAGAGCTCGGCGCTCTGACGGCAGTGCAACCCTTGCGCAATAAGCAGACGAACTTGCTTTCGGCATAGTCACTGACGGCTTAAGAAACGCAGGGTGTGGTGAGTCCCGAGCATCCTATTATCGCTGCGCAGCCAATGAGATTGCAGCATTATCTGATACAGACGCCAAAGGACCAATCAGGAAGCAAGAAGCGGCAACATATATTAAGCCACGCCCAATGCGTATCTCGAGCGGTCCCCGACTTATAGTTGGTTGCCGAGCATTTAACTATTAATCTAACGTCATTTAGGCAACTCGGCGTTCCCACAAAATGACTGTGTGCGAATGTTGTTCCCCTCCGCGAATATGGTGACGAACCCTATGTAACCGATTCTCGACCAATTTTGAATACATGATTTACAAAAGGCCTGGATTCTTTTTTGGTGAAAAGCGTTTCTTAGAATTCAGCCTTGATTACGTCATGTTGGGAATGAAGTATTGTCTTTTTAAATGAGCCAAAAACAAGTCAAACAATGCTGAGATAAACAGGAACCTGTGCTTATCGGACTAGCTTTGAGAACTGTACCGCCGCCACCTTTGCGTTGGTTTTTCCCACAAAGTATGACCGATTTCACAATTGTACATTTTGGAAACGATGGACCCCCAGATATACTCCGAATTTCAGCCGAAATTGGCTTAGTTTTTATTTCTAAATTTAAATCATTAAAAAAAACTTTTTTTTCTTTGGTGAAAAAACAAGGAGTGTGCGGATGAGCTGGTAATAACGAAACAACTCAGACTGTTATGTTGCATTATCTTTCGTTTTTTTCAAGCAGAAAAATGCAGATTGTTGCGGGTTCAGACCTTTTCGCATGGCCCTTGAATAGACAATACAAAATATAATTGAATGGTTCCGAACATACTTGATAATTGCGGGCACGATTTTGTCCATAATAGGAGCTGTATGGACAATTTGTGGGGTTGTATTTTGCATACAAGTTTATTTTTTATGCTGCACTAGGCCATAGAGTTTGCGGTTTTAACTAAAACACAAATAAACATCCGCCTTTGTCAAAAATAGAAAATCGATTAACAAAGAAACAACAACACCGATTTGTTGAAATTTTTGCACCAGCTAACACTTTGTCGAAACCTTCTCCTCTTAGATTTTACCTTAGTTCATGAGAGTTTTTCACCGATAATCACAGTTTCTGGCGTCCGTCCGAAAAGATCACCGAAATACATCGATATTTTAAAAATAACATCCGAAAAACATTTGCCGATTGTTCTTATAGATAAATACCGGAAAATTATATAGCCCATACTTATAACCGATAACATATATGTAGATAGTTCTGAAATCACAGTAAGGATATTTGCAGATCTTTTGCAAACAAAAAAGCCGGAGTTTGTCAGGCAGCAGAGTAAATAGATAGTGTGAAAGATTAAAAATGAAAATTGATCACGATAAGACTGCACCCGTCTGATTGCCGAGGAGAGAAAACAAACGCCTCTCTGTGCATATAGACGGTTTGGGAACAATCTCGTGATATCAGTTGATTGCACGCCCTCCAAGTTTGAAACATCGGCATATTGAACATAGGAATGTCACATAAACAATTTGGGCACTAAGGCTAAAACAAAACAGCACAACCAGATTAATGAAATAATAATAAAACAGGAAGATTCAAAGGCCGCTTGCTTTTTTCTGCTCCAGATATAGCTAGAAAAACGTTACATTTCTTGATGACTGTAGAGAAGGGAAATCGCTGTTCATGCATAGAGGCTGAAGATATTAACCCACTGCTGACACAACTTGTTTCGTATATAAGTGCGCACAACCGGAGGCTTCAAGGGGGGTGCGCAATAAGACCCTTAAATGTTTGCGATGTAATCTATAGACCCTTCTGACCCGCCATACTTCGGCCGCTCACTGTGAGCACGCAATGAACGACAGGAGTGCCACGTAAGCGTGGGGCGCGTGCTTGGGTTCAAAACTGCTCGACACGCGCGCTGCGTCAGTGGTCGTCGTGAACCCGTACCGAATCGCACGCTTCACGCAAGAAACGATGCCTAAGATATGGTGGCCAGCAGTGTCGCCTGATGATCAATTTTGGAAAGTGTCTATTGTGTCACCTATCAGTGCTTCTCTGTCTGAACGATTGAAGTTTGAAACCAGCTTTCTGGACATTCTGTACTCCGAACGCGTTTTCTCCATCTGAAAGATGTCTCATGAAATTAAATACAATTTGTGGTCTCGGCGACTTCTTTTTTTTTTTTTTTTTTTTTTTTTTACAGCGAAATGTTTTGCATTTATTTCCCACTTGTTATTTTTTGTTTCGGATAAAATAAACCAGTGCGGCTTTGTGACTTTTTTGCATGTACATAAACACGTAGTTATGTAATGTTCCATTCGTGTAATGCGGCCGAATAGGGTGCGAAGTTTTTTATAAATAATACAGAAAAATCACGAGCCATTCCACTCTGTGGAGGTGGATGACAAGCGAAGCCGTTTAGCGCACGACACAGACGTGACACATAATTTGGGACAACTGTACGAACATATTGCCATCATCGGTGGTCATCTTGACGAAAAGTACGCACACACATGTCGAGGACTGTCGCCGCGCCGAGGAGGTGGAGGAAACTAGACACGCGTCCAACAAAGAGTTAGAGTTAATGAAACTCACTCTGAAGGCCCAGCGCGTGCCATAGCGACCACATATCATGGCACAGGTTACAAGTGCGAATTATGGTGACCAAAATCTTTTTCTTTCTCTTTTTGTTCTATTAAAATATCTAGTTGCGAGTCAGCGCTCTGTTCTATCCGGTGTGTCGCTTCCCTTCTTGTCCTTTTGCGCGGTGTATCTGTCACTATGTATAACATGGGGACTTCAAAGCGTCGAGCTCTGATGGGAAGGATCAGCGGGTAGATGCAAAGGCTAGCTGCCTTTGTCTCCTCTTCAAACGCGTTATTCGACACTTCGTTCCGCAGAGTGCCCGTCACGTGATGCTGACGTCACGCCTTTCTGAGGTGGAAAGGTGACATCGAGGTTCGCTGGCTCTGCGTCGGAGGCACGGAGGAAATGCTCAGACGATGCAAACACTCCTCGCGGAGCTGCGGTGGGAGACGCCTCACCTCCTGACGTCACGCAGCTCCTTCCGGGGATTTCGCCTTCATGTGAACACCACACAAAGAATGACCATTGACCCTGTAAGTGGTGTCCATAATGTCGAACTGCTTCGGTTCTTATGACCTCTGTAATTTGAATGACGTTCGCACACATTCTTTTGGGGCAGTCGCTGTAGCAGCTACCTAGACGTTGCATTCATGTCACGTGAACTCGTATCTCAGATTTACTGGTGTGTGGTCATGAAATCCATTCCATGACAGTGACCACTTTCCAACATACATTACGGTTCGCAACTTCAAAGCCAGCAGTGCCACACATGATATGGCCTTGTATATCGACTGGACATGTTTTCGGGAAAATGTAGAACTGCGCATACAGACTGCAAATACTTACCAAGAGTTTGTTTCAGTTGTACATAATACAGCTGCATATGCTACCATGAGTGTCCGACTATTGTTCTCACGAACTTTAGTAGACGTAGAGTACGAAAAATTTCGAGCTATTCATCTACGAGCAGAACGACGAGCTAGGAGAACCAAATTGCCAGCTGACATTCGGGAAGACAAGCGAACTCAAAAACATATTCGCCGTCACTTAGATAAACTCGCTAAAAAAATGCAGACGAAATTGTGCCTCATTCGACCCACGTGATCCGCTTACAAATTTATGGCATATTGCCCGCGGACTAAAATCTCCATCACAACAAAAAATATCCTTTGATGCGTTGTCACTTTTCTCAAGAGAGTCGCCGTTGAGTATTACTGAAGAGTTTTGTGCATCACTTTTTCTGTCAGCCATAAACGATGGTGGTCTACCTTTAAGCACTGAAACTTCAACTGACACAATCTTTTCATCCTTCATGGATGCTGTATTCAGTGCCCCAGAATTGGATCAAGTTCTGGCTTCTCTCGATCATTCTTCATCGCCAGGTCCTGATAAGGTAACCTATGGCACACTTGCTCATCTTCTGGGCAGACTTGTACGGAACGCGTTACAAGTAATGGATTACTTGTGATCCATTACTTGTAACGCGTAATGGATTACTTGTAATCGATTACATTTAACTGTAATGTTGTAACGCTTCAATTACTTTCTTTAAGGAGTCTCGATCCTTGTAATTGAATTACTTTTTTGCTGTAATCGATTAAAAAATTACCCATTAAAATTTTTCTAAACTTTCCTTTTTTGGGGGGGGGGGGAGGGGGGGGGGGCTGGGGGGGTTAGATGGGCTGGAGTCACTCAGCTCTCGACAACGGTAATTTTTTTTTCTTTTTCGAAACAACTAAGCATGGGACCTCGTGTGTTAGTTGGCCACTTCACTATGCTTCGTTCCCTGGCTGCATTTTTTTTTGTACACCGGAGACTACGTCCGGGCATGAAAAGTGACCTTATCCAGCCTCTTGTGAGTAATGTATTTAAACATCATTCTTTTTATTTTTTTTAACGAGAGGGATTGGGTGCGCTGGTGTCACTCACTCAGCTCTAAGCAAAAACGGTCAAGGCTTTCTTCTTTTGTCTTTTTTTGGAACAACTGAGCGCGAGACCCCAAGCGGGGATTTGCGGCCTTCTTGGCTGAAAAGCTTATCGCTCGTCTGTTTCGTCTCGCAGCTTTTCGTCCGCCCGATTTTATCAGCAAAGCAGAGCACGACGGCTATCACTCCTGCATGGTTAATTCATCGTTTCACCGCCGCTCAAGTTTCGGACTTCGTCATCTTGCGGCGTGAAGTCTGCTACACGGCGGCGACACCATCGAGCTTCGCTTTGGTCGGCGCTATAAAACGGACGGTTAAGCTGCACTCCGTTGGGATTTGCGGCCTTCTTGGCTGAAAAGCTTATCGCTCGTCTGTTTCGTCACGCAGCTTTTCGTCCGCCCGATTTTATCAGCAAAGCAGAGCACGACGGTTATCACTCCTGCATGGTTAATTCATCGTTTCACCGCCGCTCAAGTTTCGGACTTCGTCATCTTGCGGCGTGAAGTCTGCTACACGGCGGCGACACCATCGAGCTCCGTTTTGGTCGGCGCTATAAAACGGACGGTTAAGCTGCACTCCGTTGGGATTTGCGGCCTTCTTGGCTGAAAAGCTTATCGCTCGTCTGTTTCGTCTCGCAGCTTTTCGTCCGCCCGATTTTATCAGCAAAGCAGAGCACGACGGCTATCACTCCTGCATGGTTAATTCATCGTTTCACCGCCGCTCAAGTTTCGGACTTCGTCATCTTGCGGCGTGAAGTCTGCTACACGGCGGCGACACCATCGAGCTTCGCTTTGGTCGGCGCTATAAAACGGACGGTTAAGCTGCACTCCGTTGGGATTTGCGGCCTTCTTGGCTGAAAAGCTTATCGCTCGTCTGTTTCGTCTCGCAGCTTTTCGTCCGCCCGATTTTATCAGCAAAGCAGAGCACGACGGCTATCACTCCTGCATGGTTAATTCATCGTTTCACCGCCGCTCAAGTTTCGGACTTCGTCATCTTGCGGCGTGAAGTCTGCTACACGGCGGCGACACCATCGAGCTTCGCTTTGGTCGGCGCTATAAAACGGACGGTTAAGCTGCACTCCGTTGGGATTTGCGGCCTTCTTGGCTGAAAAGCTTATCGCTCGTCTGTTTCGTCACGCAGCTTTTCGTCCGCCCGATTTTATCAGCAAAGCAGAGCACGACGGCTATCACTCCTGCATGGTTAATTCATCGTTTCACCGCCGCTCAAGTTTCGGACTTCGTCATCTTGCGGCGTGAAGTCTGCTACACGGCGGCGACACCATCGAGCTTCGCTTTGGTCGGCGCTATAAAACGAACGGTTAAGCTGCACTCCGTTGGGATTTGCGGCCTTCTTGGCTGAAAAGCTTATCGCTCGTCTGTTTCGTCTCGCAGCTTTTCGTCCGCCCGATTTTATCAGCAAAGCAGAGCACGACGGCTATCACTCCTGCATGGTTAATTCATCGTTTCACCGCCGCTCAAGTTTCGGACTTCGTCATCTTGCGGCGTGAAGTCTGCTACACGGCGGCGACACCATCGAGCTTCGCTTTGGTCGGCGCTATAAAACGGACGGTTAAGCTGCGCTCCGTTGGGATTTGCGGCCTTCTTGGCTGAAAAGCTTATCGCTCGTCTGTTTCGTCTCGCAGCTTTTCGTCCGCCCGATTTTATCAGCAAAGCAGAGCACGACGGCTATCACTCCTGCATGGTTAATTCATCGTTTCACCGCCGCTCAAGTTTCGGACTTCGTCATCTTGCGGCGTGAAGTCTGCTACACGGCGGTGACACCATCGAGCTTCGCTTTGGTCGGCGCTATAAAACGGACGGTTAAGCTGCACTCCGTTGGGATTTGCGGCCTTCTTGGCTGAAAAGCTTATCGCTCGTCTGTTTCGTCTCGCAGCTTTTCGTCCGCCCGATTTTATCAGCAAAGCAGAGCACGACGGCTATCACTCCTGCATGGTTAATTCATCGTTTCACCGCCGCTCAAGTTTCGGACTTCGTCATCTTGCGGCGTGAAGTCTGCTACACGGCGGCGACACCATCGAGCTTCGCTTTGGTCGGCGCTATAAAACGGACGGTTAAGCTGCACTCCGTTGGGATTTGCGGATTCTTGGCTGAAAAGCTTATCGCTCGTCTGTTTCGTCACGCAGCTTTTCGTCCGCCCGATTTTATCAGCAAAGCAGAGCACGACGGCTATCACTCCTGCATGGTTAATTCATCGTTTCACCGCCGCTCAAGTTTCGGACTTCGTCATCTTGCGGCGTGAAGTCTGCTACACGGCGGCGACACCATCGAGCTTCGCTTTGGTCGGCGCTATAAAACGGACGGTTAAGCTGCACTCCGTTGGGATTTGCGGCCTTCTTGGCTGAAAAGCTTATCGCTCGTCTGTTTCGTCTCGCAGCTTTTCGTCCGCCCGATTTTATCAGCAAAGCAGAGCACGACGGCTATCACTCCTGCATGGTTAATTCATCGTTTCACCGCCGCTCAAGTTTCGGACTTCGTCATCTTGCGGCGTGAAGTCTGCTACACGGCGGCGACACCATCGAGCTTCGCTTTGGTCGGCGCTATAAAACGGACGGTTAAGCTGCACTCCGTTGGGATTTGCGGCCTTCTTGGCTGAAAAGCTTATCGCTCGTCTGTTTCGTCTCGCAGCTTTTCGTCCGCCCGATTTTATCAGCAAAGCAGAGCACGACGGCTATCACTCCTGCATGGTTAATTCATCGTTTCACCGCCGCTCAAGTTTCGGACTTCGTCATCTTGCGGCGTGAAGTCTGCTACACGGCGGCGACACCATCGAGCTTCGCTTTGGTCGGCGCTATAAAACGGACGGTTAAGCTGCACTCCATGGGGATTTGCGGCCTTCTTGGCTGAAAAGCTTATCGCTCGTCTGTTTCGTCTCGCAGCTTTTCGTCCGCCCGATTTTATCAGCAAAGCAGAGCACGACGGCTATCACTCCTGCATGGTTAATTCATCGTTTCACCGCCGCTCAAGTTTCGGACTTCGTCATCTTGCGGCGTGAAGTCTGCTACACGGCGGCGACACCATCGAGCTTCGCTTTGGTCGGCGCTATAAAACGGACGGTTAAGCTGCACTCCGTTGGGATTTGCGGCCTTCTTGGCTGAAAAGCTTATCGCTCGTCTGTTTCGTCACGCAGCTTTTCGTCCGCCCGATTTTATCAGCAAAGCAGAGCACGACGGCTATCACTCCTGCATGGTTAATTCATCGTTTCACCGCCGCTCAAGTTTCGGACTTCGTCATCTTGCGGCGTGAAGTCTGCTACACGGCGGCGACACCATCGAGCTTCGCTTTGGTCGGCGCTATAAAACGGACGGTTAAGCTGCACTCCGTTGGGATTTGCGGCCTTCTTGGCTGAAAAGCTTATCGCTCGTCTGTTTCGTCTCGCAGCTTTTCGTCCGCCCGATTTTATCAGCAAAGCAGAGCACGACGGCTATCACTCCTGCATGGTTAATTCATCGTTTCACCGCCGCTCAAGTTTCGGACTTCGTCATCTTGCGGCGTGAAGTCTGCTACACGGCGGCGACACCATCGAGCTTCGCTTTGGTCGGCGCTATAAAACGAACGGTTAAGCTGCACTCCGTTGGGATTTGCGGCCTTCTTGGCTGAAAAGCTTATCGCTCGTCTGTTTCGTCTCGCAGCTTTTCGTCCGCCCGATTTTATCAGCAAAGCAGAGCACGACGGCTATCACTCCTGCATGGTTAATTCATCGTTTCACCGCCGCTCAAGTTTCGGACTTCGTCATCTTGCGGCGTGAAGTCTGCTACACGGCGGCGACACCATCGAGCTTCGCTTTGGTCGGCGCTATAAAACGGACGGTTAAGCTGCGCTCCGTTGGGATTTGCGGCCTTCTTGGCTGAAAAGCTTATCGCTCGTCTGTTTCGTCTCGCAGCTTTTCGTCCGCCCGATTTTATCAGCAAAGCAGAGCACGACGGCTATCACTCCTGCATGGTTAATTCATCGTTTCACCGCCGCTCAAGTTTCGGACTTCGTCATCTTGCGGCGTGAAGTCTGCTACACGGCGGTGACACCATCGAGCTTCGCTTTGGTCGGCGCTATAAAACGGACGGTTAAGCTGCACTCCGTTGGGATTTGCGGCCTTCTTGGCTGAAAAGCTTATCGCTCGTCTGTTTCGTCTCGCAGCTTTTCGTCCGCCCGATTTTATCAGCAAAGCAGAGCACGACGGCTATCACTCCTGCATGGTTAATTCATCGTTTCACCGCCGCTCAAGTTTCGGACTTCGTCATCTTGCGGCGTGAAGTCTGCTACACGGCGGCGACACCATCGAGCTTCGCTTTGGTCGGCGCTATAAAACGGACGGTTAAGCTGCACTCCGTTGGGATTTGCGGATTCTTGGCTGAAAAGCTTATCGCTCGTCTGTTTCGTCACGCAGCTTTTCGTCCGCCCGATTTTATCAGCAAAGCAGAGCACGACGGCTATCACTCCTGCATGGTTAATTCATCGTTTCACCGCCGCTCAAGTTTCGGACTTCGTCATCTTGCGGCGTGAAGTCTGCTACACGGCGGCGACACCATCGAGCTTCGCTTTGGTCGGCGCTATAAAACGGACGGTTAAGCTGCACTCCGTTGGGATTTGCGGCCTTCTTGGCTGAAAAGCTTATCGCTCGTCTGTTTCGTCTCGCAGCTTTTCGTCCGCCCGATTTTATCAGCAAAGCAGAGCACGACGGCTATCACTCCTGCATGGTTAATTCATCGTTTCACCGCCGCTCAAGTTTCGGACTTCGTCATCTTGCGGCGTGAAGTCTGCTACACGGCGGCGACACCATCGAGCTTCGCTTTGGTCGGCGCTATAAAACGGACGGTTAAGCTGCACTCCGTTGGGATTTGCGGCCTTCTTGGCTGAAAAGCTTATCGCTCGTCTGTTTCGTCTCGCAGCTTTTCGTCCGCCCGATTTTATCAGCAAAGCAGAGCACGACGGCTATCACTCCTGCATGGTTAATTCATCGTTTCACCGCCGCTCAAGTTTCGGACTTCGTCATCTTGCGGCGTGAAGTCTGCTACACGGCGGCGACACCATCGAGCTTCGCTTTGGTCGGCGCTATAAAACGGACGGTTAAGCTGCACTCCATGGGGATTTGCGGCCTTCTTGGCTGAAAAGCTTATCGCTCGTCTGTTTCGTCTCGCAGCTTTTCGTCCGCCCGATTTTATCAGCAAAGCAGAGCACGACGGCTATCACTCCTGCATGGTTAATTCATCGTTTCACCGCCGCTCAAGTTTCGGACTTCGTCATCTTGCGGCGTGAAGTCTGCTACACGGCGGCGACACCATCGAGCTTCGCTTTGGTCGGCGCTATAAAACGGACGGTTAAGCTGCACTCCGTTGGGATTTGCGGCCTTCTTGGCTGAAAAGCTTATCGCTCGTCTGTTTCGTCACGCAGCTTTTCGTCCGCCCGATTTTATCAGCAAAGCAGAGCACGACGGCTATCACTCCTGCATGGTTAATTCATCGTTTCACCGCCGCTCAAGTTTCGGACTTCGTCATCTTGCGGCGTGAAGTCTGCTACACGGCGGCGACACCATCGAGCTTCGCTTTGGTCGGCGCTATAAAACGGACGGTTAAGCTGCACTCCGTTGGGATTTGCGGCCTTCTTGGCTGAAAAGCTTATCGCTCGTCTGTTTCGTCTCGCAGCTTTTCGTCCGCCCGATTTTATCAGCAAAGCAGAGCACGACGGCTATCACTCCTGCATGGTTAATTCATCGTTTCACCGCCGCTCAAGTTTCGGACTTCGTCATCTTGCGGCGTGAAGTCTGCTACACGGCGGCGACACCATCGAGCTTCGCTTTGGTCGGCGCTATAAAACGAACGGTTAAGCTGCACTCCGTTGGGATTTGCGGCCTTCTTGGCTGAAAAGCTTATCGCTCGTCTGTTTCGTCTCGCAGCTTTTCGTCCGCCCGATTTTATCAGCAAAGCAGAGCACGACGGCTATCACTCCTGCATGGTTAATTCATCGTTTCACCGCCGCTCAAGTTTCGGACTTCGTCATCTTGCGGCGTGAAGTCTGCTACACGGCGGCGACACCATCGAGCTTCGCTTTGGTCGGCGCTATAAAACGGACGGTTAAGCTGCGCTCCGTTGGGATTTGCGGCCTTCTTGGCTGAAAAGCTTATCGCTCGTCTGTTTCGTCTCGCAGCTTTTCGTCCGCCCGATTTTATCAGCAAAGCAGAGCACGACGGCTATCACTCCTGCATGGTTAATTCATCGTTTCACCGCCGCTCAAGTTTCGGACTTCGTCATCTTGCGGCGTGAAGTCTGCTACACGGCGGTGACACCATCGAGCTTCGCTTTGGTCGGCGCTATAAAACGGACGGTTAAGCTGCACTCCGTTGGGATTTGCGGCCTTCTTGGCTGAAAAGCTTATCGCTCGTCTGTTTCGTCTCGCAGCTTTTCGTCCGCCCGATTTTATCAGCAAAGCAGAGCACGACGGCTATCACTCCTGCATGGTTAATTCATCGTTTCACCGCCGCTCAAGTTTCGGACTTCGTCATCTTGCGGCGTGAAGTCTGCTACACGGCGGCGACACCATCGAGCTTCGCTTTGGTCGGCGCTATAAAACGGACGGTTAAGCTGCACTCCGTTGGGATTTGCGGATTCTTGGCTGAAAAGCTTATCGCTCGTCTGTTTCGTCACGCAGCTTTTCGTCCGCCCGATTTTATCAGCAAAGCAGAGCACGACGGCTATCACTCCTGCATGGTTAATTCATCGTTTCACCGCCGCTCAAGTTTCGGACTTCGTCATCTTGCGGCGTGAAGTCTGCTACACGGCGGCGACACCATCGAGCTTCGCTTTGGTCGGCGCTATAAAACGGACGGTTAAGCTGCACTCCGTTGGGATTTGCGGCCTTCTTGGCTGAAAAGCTTATCGCTCGTCTGTTTCGTCTCGCAGCTTTTCGTCCGCCCGATTTTATCAGCAAAGCAGAGCACGACGGCTATCACTCCTGCATGGTTAATTCATCGTTTCACCGCCGCTCAAGTTTCGGACTTCGTCATCTTGCGGCGTGAAGTCTGCTACACGGCGGCGACACCATCGAGCTTCGCTTTGGTCGGCGCTATAAAACGGACGGTTAAGCTGCACTCCGTTGGGATTTGCGGCCTTCTTGGCTGAAAAGCTTATCGCTCGTCTGTTTCGTCTCGCAGCTTTTCGTCCGCCCGATTTTATCAGCAAAGCAGAGCACGACGGCTATCACTCCTGCATGGTTAATTCATCGTTTCACCGCCGCTCAAGTTTCGGACTTCGTCATCTTGCGGCGTGAAGTCTGCTACACGGCGGCGACACCATCGAGCTTCGCTTTGGTCGGCGCTATAAAACGGACGGTTAAGCTGCACTCCATGGGGATTTGCGGCCTTCTTGGCTGAAAAGCTTATCGCTCGTCTGTTTCGTCTCGCAGCTTTTCGTCCGCCCGATTTTATCAGCAAAGCAGAGCACGACGGCTATCACTCCTGCATGGTTAATTCATCGTTTCACCGCCGCTCAAGTTTCGGACTTCGTCATCTTGCGGCGTGAAGTCTGCTACACGGCGGCGACACCATCGAGCTTCGCTTTGGTCGGCGCTATAAAACGGACGGTTAAGCTGCACTCCGTTGGGATTTGCGGCCTTCTTGGCTGAAAAGCTTATCGCTCGTCTGTTTCGTCACGCAGCTTTTCGTCCGCCCGATTTTATCAGCAAAGCAGAGCACGACGGCTATCACTCCTGCATGGTTAATTCATCGTTTCACCGCCGCTCAAGTTTCGGACTTCGTCATCTTGCGGCGTGAAGTCTGCTACACGGCGGCGACACCATCGAGCTTCGCTTTGGTCGGCGCTATAAAACGGACGGTTAAGCTGCACTCCGTTGGGATTTGCGGCCTTCTTGGCTGAAAAGCTTATCGCTCGTCTGTTTCGTCTCGCAGCTTTTCGTCCGCCCGATTTTATCAGCAAAGCAGAGCACGACGGCTATCACTCCTGCATGGTTAATTCATCGTTTCACCGCCGCTCAAGTTTCGGACTTCGTCATCTTGCGGCGTGAAGTCTGCTACACGGCGGCGACACCATCGAGCTTCGCTTTGGTCGGCGCTATAAAACGGACGGTTAAGCTGCACTCCGTTGGGATTTGCGGCCTTCTTGGCTGAAAAGCTTATCGCTCGTCTGTTTCGTCTCGCAGCTTTTCGTCCGCCCGATTTTATCAGCAAAGCAGAGCACGACGGCTATCACTCCTGCATGGTTAATTCATCGTTTCACCGCCGCTCAAGTTTCGGACTTCGTCATCTTGCGGCGTGAAGTCTGCTACACGGCGGCGACACCATCGAGCTTCGCTTTGGTCGGCGCTATAAAACGGACGGTTAAGCTGCACTCCGTTGGGATTTGCGGCCTTCTTGGCTGAAAAGCTTATCGCTCGTCTGTTTCGTCACGCAGCTTTTCGTCCGCCCGATTTTATCAGCAAAGCAGAGCACGACGGCTATCACTCCTGCATGGTTAATTCATCGTTTCACCGCCGCTCAAGTTTCGGACTTCGTCATCTTGCGGCGTGAAGTCTGCTACACGGCGGCGACACCATCGAGCTTCGCTTTGGTCGGCGCTATAAAACGAACGTTTAAGCTGCACTCCGTTGGGATTTGCGGCCTTCTTGGCTGAAAAGCTTATCGCTCGTCTGTTTCGTCTCGCAGCTTTTCGTCCGCCCGATTTTATCAGCAAAGCAGAGCACGACGGCTATCACTCCTGCATGGTTAATTCATCGTTTCACCGCCGCTCAAGTTTCGGACTTCGTCATCTTGCGGCGTGAAGTCTGCTACACGGCGGCGACACCATCGAGCTTCGCTTTGGTCGGCGCTATAAAACGGACGGTTAAGCTGCGCTCCGTTGGGATTTGCGGCCTTCTTGGCTGAAAAGCTTATCGCTCGTCTGTTTCGTCTCGCAGCTTTTCGTCCGCCCGATTTTATCAGCAAAGCAGAGCACGACGGCTATCACTCCTGCATGGTTAATTCATCGTTTCACCGCCGCTCAAGTTTCGGACTTCGTCATCTTGCGGCGTGAAGTCTGCTACACGGCGGCGACACCATCGAGCTTCGCTTTGGTCGGCGCTATAAAACGGACGGTTAAGCTGCACTCCGTTGGGATTTGCGGCCTTCTTGGCTGAAAAGCTTATCGCTCGTCTGTTTCGTCTCGCAGCTTTTCGTCCGCCCGATTTTATCAGCAAAGCAGAGCACGACGGCTATCACTCCTGCATGGTTAATTCATCGTTTCACCGCCGCTCAAGTTTCGGACTTCGTCATCTTGCGGCGTGAAGTCTGCTACACGGCGGCGACACCATCGAGCTTCGCTTTGGTCGGCGCTATAAAACGGACGGTTAAGCTGCACTCCGTTGGGATTTGCGGATTCTTGGCTGAAAAGCTTATCGCTCGTCTGTTTCGTCACGCAGCTTTTCGTCCGCCCGATTTTATCAGCATTGCAGAGCACGACGGCTATCACTCCTGCATGGTTAATTCATCGTTTCACCGCCGCTCAAGTTTCGGACTTCGTCATCTTGCGGCGTGAAGTCTGCTACACGGCGGCGACACCATCGAGCTTCGCTTTGGTCGGCGCTATAAAACGGACGGTTAAGCTGCACTCCGTTGGGATTTGCGGCCTTCTTGGCTGAAAAGCTTATCGCTCGTCTGTTTCGTCTCGCAGCTTTTCGTCCGCCCGATTTTATCAGCAAAGCAGAGCACGACGGCTATCACTCCTGCATGGTTAATTCATCGTTTCACCGCCGCTCAAGTTTCGGACTTCGTCATCTTGCGGCGTGAAGTCTGCTACACGGCGGCGACACCATCGAGCTTCGCTTTGGTCGGCGCTATAAAACGGACGGTTAAGCTGCACTCCGTTGGGATTTGCGGCCTTCTTGGCTGAAAAGCTTATCGCTCGTCTGTTTCGTCTCGCAGCTTTTCGTCCGCCCGATTTTATCAGCAAAGCAGAGCACGACGGCTATCACTCCTGCATGGTTAATTCATCGTTTCACCGCCGCTCAAGTTTCGGACTTCGTCATCTTGCGGCGTGAAGTCTGCTACACGGCGGCGACACCATCGAGCTTCGCTTTGGTCGGCGCTATAAAACGGACGGTTAAGCTGCACTCCATGGGGATTTGCGGCCTTCTTGGCTGAAAAGCTTATCGCTCGTCTGTTTCGTCTCGCAGCTTTTCGTCCGCCCGATTTTATCAGCAAAGCAGAGCACGACGGCTATCACTCCTGCATGGTTAATTCATCGTTTCACCGCCGCTCAAGTTTCGGACTTCGTCATCTTGCGGCGTGAAGTCTGCTACACGGCGGCGACACCATCGAGCTTCGCTTTGGTCGGCGCTATAAAACGGACGGTTAAGCTGCACTCCGTTGGGATTTGCGGCCTTCTTGGCTGAAAAGCTTATCGCTCGTCTGTTTCGTCACGCAGCTTTTCGTCCGCCCGATTTTATCAGCAAAGCAGAGCACGACGGCTATCACTCCTGCATGGTTAATTCATCGTTTCACCGCCGCTCAAGTTTCGGACTTCGTCATCTTGCGGCGTGAAGTCTGCTACACGGCGGCGACACCATCGAGCTTCGCTTTGGTCGGCGCTATAAAACGGACGGTTAAGCTGCACTCCATTGGGATTTGCGGCCTTCTTGGCTGAAAAGCTTATCGCTCGTCTGTTTCGTCTCGCAGCTTTTCGTCCGCCCGATTTTATCAGCAAAGCAGAGCACGACGGCTATCACTCCTGCATGGTTAATTCATCGTTTCACCGCCGCTCAAGTTTCGGACTTCGTCATCTTGCGGCGTGAAGTCTGCTACACGGCGGCGACACCATCGAGCTTCGCTTTGGTCGGCGCTATAAAACGGACGGTTAAGCTGATCTCCGTTGGGATTTGCGGCCTTCTTGGCTGAAAAGCTTATCGCTCGTCTGTTTCGTCACGCAGCTTTTCGTCTGCCCGATTTTATCAGCAAAGCAGAGCACGACGGCTATCACTCCTGCATAGTTAATTCATCGTTTCACCGCCGCTCAAGTTTCGGACTTCGTCATCTTGCGGCGTGAAGTCTGCTACACGGCGGCGACACCATCGAGCTTCGCTTTGGTCGGCGCTATAAAACGGACGGTTAAGCTGCACTCCGTTGGGATTTGCGGCCTTCTTGGCTGAAAAGCTTATCGCTCGTCTGTTTCGTCACGCAGCTTTTCGTCCGCCCGATTTTATCAGCAAAGCAGAGCACGACGGCTATCACTCCTGCTTGGTTAATTCATCGTTTCACCGCCGCTCAAGTTTCGGACTTCGTCATCTTGCGGCGTGAAGTCTGCTACACGGCGGCGACACCATCGAGCTTCGCTTTGGTCGGCGCTATAAAACGGACGGTTAAGCTGCACTCCGTTGGGATTTGCGGCCTTCTTGGCTGAAAAGCTTATCGCTCGTCTGTTTCGTCACGCAGCTTTTCGTCCGCCCGATTTTATCAGCAAAGCAGAGCACGACGGCTATCACTCCTGCATGGTTAATTCATCGTTTCACCGCCGCTCAAGTTTCGGACTTCGTCATCTTGCGGCGTGAAGTCTGCTACACGGCGGCGACACCATCGAGCTTCGCTTTGGTCGGCGCTATAAAACGGACGGTTAAGCTGCACTCCGTTGGGATTTGCGGCCTTCTTGGCTGAAAAGCTTATCGCTCGTCTGTTTCGTCACGCAGCTTTTCGTCCGCCCGATTTTATCAGCAAAGCAGAGCACGACGGCTATCACTCCTGCATGGTTAATTCATCGTTTCACCGCCGCTCAAGTTTCGGACTTCGTCATCTTGCGGCGTGAAGTCTGCTACACGGCGGCGACACCATCGAGCTTCGCTTTGGTCGGCGCTATAAAACGGACGGTTAAGCTGCACTCCATTGGGATTTGCGGCCTTCTTGGCTGAAAAGCTTATCGCTCGTCTGTTTCGTCTCGCAGCTTTTCGTCCGCCCGATTTTATCAGCAAAGCAGAGCACGACGGCTATCACTCCTGCATGGTTAATTCATCGTTTCACCGCCGCTCAAGTTTCGGACTTCGTCATCTTGCGGCGTGAAGTCTGCTACACGGCGGCGACACCATCGAGCTTCGCTTTGGTCGGCGCTATAAAACGGACGGTTAAGCTGCACTCCGTTGGGATTTGCGGCCTTCTTGGCTGAAAAGCTTATCGCTCGTCTGTTTCGTCACGCAGCTTTTCGTCCGCCCGATTTTATCAGCAAAGCAGAGCACGACGGCTATCACTCCTGCATAGTTAATTCATCGTTTCACCGCCGCTCAAGTTTCGGACTTCGTCATCTTGCGGCGTGAAGTCTGCTACACGGCGGCGACACCATTGAGCTTCGCTTTGGTCGGCGCTATAAAACGGACGGTTAAGCTGCACTCCGTTGGGATTTGCGGCCTTCTTGGCTGAAAAGCTTATCGCTCGTCTGTTTCGTCACGCAGCTTTTCGTCCGCCCAATTTTATCAGCAAAGCAGAGCACGACGGCTATCACTCCTGCATGGTTAATTCATCGTTTCACCGCCGCTCAAGTTTCGGACTTCGTCATCTTGCGGCGTGAAGTCTGCTACACGGCGGCGACACCATCGAGCTTCGCTTTGGTCGGCGCTATAAAACGGACGGTTAAGCTGCACTCCGTTGGGATTTGCGGCCTTCTTGGCTGAAAAGCTTATCGCTCGTCTGTTTCGTCTCGCAGCTTTTCGTCCGCCCGATTTTATCAGCAAAGCAGAGCACGACGGCTATCACTCCTGCATGGTTAATTCATCGTTTCACCGCCGCTCAAGTTTCGGACTTCGTCATCTTGCGGCGTGAAGTCTGCTACACGGCGGCGACACCATCGAGCTTCGCTTTGGTCGGCGCTATAAAACGGACGGTTAAGCTGCACTCCGTTGGGATTTGCGGCCTTCTTGGCTGAAAAGCTTATCGCTCGTCTGTTTCGTCTCGCAGCTTTTCGTCCGCCCGATTTTATCAGCAAAGCAGAGCACGACGGCTATCACTCCTGCATGGTTAATTCATCGTTTCACCGCCGCTCAAGTTTCGGACTTCGTCATCTTGCGGCGTGAAGTCTGCTACATGGCGGCGACACCATCGAGCTTCGCTTTGGTCGGCGCTATAAAACGGACGGTTAAGCTGCACTCCATGGGGATTTGCGGCCTTCTTGGCTGAAAAGCTTATCGCTCGTCTGTTTCGTCTCGCAGCTTTTCGTCCGCCCGATTTTATCAGCAAAGCAGAGCACGACGGCTATCACTCCTGCATGGTTAATTCATCGTTTCACCGCCGCTCAAGTTTCGGACTTCGTCATCTTGCGGCGTGAAGTCTGCTACACGGCGGCGACATCATCGAGCTTCGCTTTGGTCGGCGCTATAAAACGGACGGTTAAGCTGCACTCCGTTGGGATTTGCGGCCTTCTTGGCTGAAAAGCTTATCGCTCGTCTGTTTCGTCACGCAGCTTTTCGTCCGCCCGATTTTATCAGCAAAGCAGAGCACGACGGCTATCACTCCTGCATGGTTAATTCATCGTTTCACCGCCGCTCAAGTTTCGGACTTCGTCATCTTGCGGCGTGAAGTCTGCTACACGGCGGCGACACCATCGAGCTTCGCTTTGGTCGGCGCTATAAAACGGACGGTTAAGCTGCACTCCATTGGGATTTGCGGCCTTCTTGGCTGAAAAGCTTATCGCTCGTCTGTTTCGTCTCGCAGCTTTTCGTCCGCCCGATTTTATCAGCAAAGCAGAGCACGACGGCTATCACTCCTGTATGGTTAATTCATCGTTTCACCGCCGCTCAAGTTTCGGACTTCGTCATCTTGCGGCGTGAAGTCTGCTACACGGCGGCGACACCATCGAGCTTCGCTTTGGTCGGCGCTATAAAACGGACGGTTAAACTGATCTCCGTTGGGATTTGCGGCCTTCTTGGCTGAAAAGCTTATCGCTCGTCTGTTTCGTCACGCAGCTTTTCGTCTGCCCGATTTTATCAGCAAAGCAGAGCACGACGGCTATCACTCCTGCATAGTTAATTCATCGTTTCACCGCCGCTCAAGTTTCGGACTTCGTCATCTTGCGGCGTGAAGTCTGCTACACGGCGGCGACACCATCGAGCTTCGCTTTGGTCGGCGCTATAAAACGGACGGTTAAGCTGCACTCCGTTGGGATTTGCGGCCTTCTTGGCTGAAAAGCTTATCGCTCGTCTGTTTCGTCACGCAGCTTTTCGTCCGCCCGATTTTATCAGCAAAGCAGAGCACGACGGCTATCACTCCTGCTTGGTTAATTCATCGTTTCACCGCCGCTCAAGTTTCGGACTTCGTCATCTTGCGGCGTGAAGTCTGCTACACGGCGGCGACACCATCGAGCTTCGCTTTGGTCGGCGCTATAAAACGGACGGTTAAGCTGCACTCCGTTGGGATTTGCGGCCTTCTTGGCTGAAAAGCTTATCGCTCGTCTGTTTCGTCACGCAGCTTTTCGTCCGCCCGATTTTATCAGCAAAGCAGAGCACGACGGCTATCACTCCTGCATGGTTAATTCATCGTTTCACCGCCGCTCAAGTTTCGGACTTCGTCATCTTGCGGCGTGAAGTCTGCTACACGGCGGCGACACCATCGAGCTTCGCTTTGGTCGGCGCTATAAAACGGACGGTTAAGCTGCACTCCGTTGGGATTTGCGGCCTTCTTGGCTGAAAAGCTTATCGCTCGTCTGTTTCGTCACGCAGCTTTTCGTCCGCCCGATTTTATCAGCAAAGCAGAGCACGACGGCTATCACTCCTGCATGGTTAATTCATCGTTTCACCGCCGCTCAAGTTTCGGACTTCGTCATCTTGCGGCGTGAAGTCTGCTACACGGCGGCGACACCATCGAGCTTCGCTTTGGTCGGCGCTATAAAACGGACGGTTAAGCTGCACTCCATTGGGATTTGCGGCCTTCTTGGCTGAAAAGCTTATCGCTCGTCTGTTTCGTCTCGCAGCTTTTCGTCCGCCCGATTTTATCAGCAAAGCAGAGCACGACGGCTATCACTCCTGCATGGTTAATTCATCGTTTCACCGCCGCTCAAGTTTCGGACTTCGTCATCTTGCGGCGTGAAGTCTGCTACACGGCGGCGACACCATCGAGCTTCGCTTTGGTCGGCGCTATAAAACGGACGGTTAAGCTGCACTCCGTTGGGATTTGCGGCCTTCTTGGCTGAAAAGCTTATCGCTCGTCTGTTTCGTCACGCAGCTTTTCGTCCGCCCGATTTTATCAGCAAAGCAGAGCACGACGGCTATCACTCCTGCATAGTTAATTCATCGTTTCACCGCCGCTCAAGTTTCGGACTTCGTCATCTTGCGGCGTGAAGTCTGCTACACGGCGGCGACACCATTGAGCTTCGCTTTGGTCGGCGCTATAAAACGGACGGTTAAGCTGCACTCCGTTGGGATTTGCGGCCTTCTTGGCTGAAAAGCTTATCGCTCGTCTGTTTCGTCACGCAGCTTTTCGTCCGCCCAATTTTATCAGCAAAGCAGAGCACGACGGCTATCACTCCTGCATGGTTAATTCATCGTTTCACCGCCGCTCAAGTTTCGGACTTCGTCATCTTGCGGCGTGAAGTCTGCTACACGGCGGCGACACCATCGAGCTTCGCTTTGGTCGGCGCTATAAAACGGACGGTTAAGCTGCACTCCGTTGGGATTTGCGGCCTTCTTGGCTGAAAAGCTTATCGCTCGTCTGTTTCGTCACGCAGCTTTTCGTCCGCCCGATTTTATCAGCAAAGCAGAGCACGACGGCTATCACTCCTGCATGGTTAATTCATCGTTTCACCGCCGCTCAAGTTTCGGGCTTCGTCATCTTGCGGCGTGAAGTCTGCTACACGGCGGCGACACCATCGAGCTTCGCTTTGGTCTGCGCTATAAAACGGACGGTTAAGCTGCACTCCGTTGGGATTTGCGGCCTTCTTGGCTGAAAAGCTTATCGCTCGTCTGTTTCGTCTCGCAGCTTTTCGTCCGCCCGATTTTATCAGCAAAGCAGAGCACGACGGCTATCACTCCTGCATGGTTAAATCATCGTTTCACCGCCGCTCAAGTTTCGGACTTCGTCATCTTGCGGCGTGAAGTCTGCTACACGGCGGCGACACCATCGAGCTTCGCTTTGGTCGGCGCTATAAAACGGACGGTGAAGCTGCACTCCGTTGGGATTTGCGGCCTTCTTGGCTGAAAAGCTTATCGCTCGTCTGTTTCGTCTCGCAGCTTTTCGTCCGCCCGATTTTATCAGCAAAGCAGAGCACGACGGCTATCACTCCTGCATGGTTAATTCATCGTTTCACCGCCGCTCAAGTTTCGGACTTCGTCATCTTGCGGCGTGAAGTCTGCTACACGGCGGCGACACCATCGAGCTTCGCTTTGGTCGGCGCTATAAAACGGACGGTTAAGCTGCACTCCGTTGGGATTTGCGGCCTTCTTGGCTGAAAAGCTTATCGCTCGTCTGTTTCGTCACGCAGCTTTTCGTCCGCCCGATTTTATCAGCAAAGCAGAGCACGACGGCTATCACTCCTGCATGGTTAATTCATCGTTTCACCGCCGCTCAAGTTTCGCACTTCGTCATCTTGCGCCGTGAAGTCTGCTACACGGCGGCGACACCATCGAGCTTCGCTTTGGTCGGCGCTATAAAACGGACGGTTAAGCTGCACTCCATTGGGATTTGCGGCCTTCTTGGCTGAAAAGCTTATCGCTCGTCTGTTTCGTCTCGCAGCTTTTCGTCCGCCCGATTTTATCAGCAAAGCAGAGCACGACGGCTATCACTCCTGCATGGTTAATTCATCGTTTCACCGCCGCTCAAGTTTCGGACTTCGTCATCTTGCGGCGTGAAGTCTGCTACACGGCGGCGACACCATCGAGCTTCGCTTTGGTCGGCGCTATAAAACGGACGGTTAAGCTGCACTCCGTTGGGATTTGCGGCCTTCTTGGCTGAAAAGCTTATCGCTCGTCTGTTTCGTCACGCAGCTTTTCGTCCGCCCGATTTTATCAGCAAAGCAGAGCACGAAAGCTATCACTCCTGCATAGTTAATTCATCGTTTCACCGCCGCTCAAGTTTCGGACTTCGTCATCTTGCGGCGTGAAGTCTGCTACACGGCGGCGACACCATTGAGCTTCGCTTTGGTCGGCGCTATAAAACGGACGGTTAAGCTGCACTCCGTTGGGATTTGCGGCCTTCTTGGCTGAAAAGCTTATCGCTCGTCTGTTTCGTCACGCAGCTTTTTGTCCGCCCAATTTTATCAGCAAAGCAGAGCACGACGGCTATCACTCCTGCATGGTTAATTCATCGTTTCACCGCCGCTCAAGTTTCGGACTTCGTCATCTTGCGGCGTGAAGTCTGCTACACGGCGGCGACACCATCGAGCTTCGCTTTGGTCGGCGCTATAAAACGGACGGTTAAGCTGCACTCCGTTGGGATTTGCGGCCTTCTTGGCTGAAAAGCTTATCGCTCGTCTGTTTCGTCACGCAGCTTTTCGTCCGCCCGATTTTATCAGCAAAGCAGAGCACGACGGCTATCACTCCTGCATGGTTAATTCATCGTTTCACCGCCGCTCAAGTTTCGGACTTCGTCATCTTGCGGCGTGAAGTCTGCTACACGGCGGCGACACCATCGAGCTTCGCTTTGGTCGGCGCTATAAAACGGACGGTTAAGCTGCACTCCGTTGGGATTTGCGGCCTTCTTGGCTGAAAAGCTTATCGCTCGTCTGTTTCGTCTCGCAGCTTTTCGTCCGCCCGATTTTATCAGCAAAGCAGAGCACGACGGCTATCACTCCTGCATGGTTAAATCATCGTTTCACCGCCGCTCAAGTTTCGGACTTCGTCATCTTGCGGCGTGAAGTCTGCTACACGGCGGCGACACCATCGAGCTTCGCTTTGGTCGGCGCTATAAAACGGACGGTGAAGCTGCACTCCGTTGGGATTTGCGGCCTTCTTGGCTAAAAAGCTTATCGCTCGTCTGTTTCGTCTCGCAGCTTTTCGTCCGCCCGATTTTATCAGCAAAGCAGAGCACGACGGCTATCACTCCTGCATGGTTAATTCATCGTTTCACCGCCGCTCAAGTTTCGGACTTCGTCATCTTGCGGCGTGAAGTCTGCTACACGGCGGCGACACCATCGAGCTTCGCTTTGGTCGGCGCTATAAAACGGACGGTTAAGCTGCACTCCGTTGGGATTTGCGGCCTTCTTGGCTGAAAAGCTTATCGCTCGTCTGTTTCGTCACGCAGCTTTTCGTCCGCCCGATTTTATCAGCAAAGCAGAGCACGACGGCTATCACTCCTGCATGGTTAATTCATCGTTTCACCGCCGCTCAAGTTTCGGACTTCGTCATCTTGCGCCGTGAAGTCTGCTACACGGCGGCGACACCATCGAGCTTCGCTTTGGTCGGCGCTATAAAACGGACGGTTAAGCTGCACTCCATTGGGATTTGCGGCCTTCTTGGCTGAAAAGCTTATCGCTCGTCTGTTTCGTCTCGCAGCTTTTCGTCCGCCCGATTTTATCAGCAAAGCAGAGCACGACGGCTATCACTCCTGCATGGTTAATTCATCGTTTCACCGCCGCTCAAGTTTCGGACTTCGTCATCTTGCGGCGTGAAGTCTGCTACACGGCGGCGACACCATCGAGCTTCGCTTTGGTCGGCGCTATAAAACGGACGGTTAAGCTGCACTCCGTTGGGATTTGCGGCCTTCTTGGCTGAAAAGCTTATCGCTCGTCTGTTTCGTCACGCAGCTTTTCGTCCGCCCGATTTTATCAGCAAAGCAGAGCACGACGGCTATCACTCCTGCATAGTTAATTCATCGTTTCACCGCCGCTCAAGTTTCGGACTTCGTCATCTTGCGGCGTGAAGTCTGCTACACGGCGGCGACACCATCGAGCTTCGCTTTGGTCGGCGCTATAAAACGGACGGTTAAGCTGCACTCCGTTGGGATTTGCGGCCTTCTTGGCTGAAAAGCTTATCGCTCGTCTGTTTCGTCACGCAGCTTTTCGTCCGCCCAATTTTATCAGCAAAGCAGAGCACGACGGCTATCACTCCTGCATGGTTAATTCATCGTTTCACCGCCGCTCAAGTTTCGGACTTCGTCATCTTGCGGCGTGAAGTCTGCTACACGGCGGCGACACCATCGAGCTTCGCTTTGGTCGGCGCTATAAAACGGACGGTTAAGCTGCACTCCGTTGGGATTTGCGGCCTTCTTGGCTGAAAAGCTTATCGCTCGTCTGTTTCGTCACGCAGCTTTTCGTCCGCCCGATTTTATCAGCAAAGCAGAGCACGACGGCTATCACTCCTGCTTGGTTAATTCATCGTTTCACCGCCGCTCAAGTTTCGGACTTCGTCATCTTGCGGCGTGAAGTCTGCTACACGGCGGCGACACCATCGAGCTTCGCTTTGGTCGGCGCTATAAAACGGACGGTTAAGCTGCACTCCGTTGGGATTTGCGGCCTTCTTGGCTGAAAAGCTTATCGCTCGTCTGTTTCGTCACGCAGCTTTTCGTCCGCCCGATTTTATCAGCAAAGCAGAGCACGACGGCTATCACTCCTGCATGGTTAATTCATCGTTTCACCGCCGCTCAAGTTTCGGACTTCGTCATCTCGCGGCGTGAAGTCTGCTACACGGCGGCGACACCATCGAGCTTCGGTTTGGTCGGCGCTATAAAACGGATGGTTAAGCTGCACTCCGTTGGGATTTGCGGCCTTCTTGGCTGAAAAGCTTATCGCTCGTCTGTTTCGTCTCGCAGCTTTTCGTCCGCCCGATTTTATCAGCAAAGCAGAGCACGACGGCTATCACTCCTGCATGGTTAATTCATCGTTTCACCGCCGCTCAAGTTTCGGACTTCGTCATCTTGCGGCGTGAAGTCTGCTACACGGCGGCGACACCATCGAGCTTCGCTTTGGTCGGCGCTATAAAACGGACGGTTAAGCTGCACTCCGTTGGGATTTGCGGCCTTCTTGGCTGAAAAGCTTATCGCTCGTCTGTTTCGTCACGCAGCTTTTCGTCCGCCCGATTTTATCAGCAAAGCAGAGCACGACGGCTATCACTCCTGCATGGTTAATTCATCGTTTCACCGCCGCTCAAGTTTCGGACTTCGTCATCTTGCGGCGTGAAGTCTGCTACACGGCGGCGACACCATCGAGCTTCGCTTTGGTCGGCGCTATAAAACGGACGGTTAAGCTGCACTCCGTTGGGATTTGCGGCCTTCTTGGCTGAAAAGCTTATCGCTCGTCTGTTTCGTCTCGCAGCTTTTCGTCCGCCCGATTTTATCAGCAAAGCAGAGCACGACGGCTATCACTCCTGCATGGTTAAATCATCGTTTCACCGCCGCTCAAGTTTCGGACTTCGTCATCTTGCGGCGTGAAGTCTGCTACACGGCGGCGACACCATCGAGCTTCGCTTTGGTCGGCGCTATAAAACGGACGGTTAAGCTGCACTCCGTTGGGATTTGCGGCCTTCTTGGCTGAAAAGCTTATCGCTCGTCTGTTTCGTCTCGCAGCTTTTCGTCCGCCCGATTTTATCAGCAAAGCAGAGCACGACGGCTATCACTCCTGCATGGTTAATTCATCGTTTCACCGCCGCTCAAGTTTCGGACTTCGTCATCTTGCGGCGTGAAGTCTGCTACACGGCGGCGACACCATCGAGCTTCGCTTTGGTCGGCGCTATAAAACGGACGGTTAAGCTGCACTCCGTTGGGATTTGCGGCCTTCTTGGCTGAAAAGCTTATCGCTCGTCTGTTTCGTCTCGCAGCTTTTCGTCCGCCCGATTTTATCAGCAAAGCAGAGCACGACGGCTATCACTCCTGCATGGTTAAATCATCGTTTCACCGCCGCTCAAGTTTCGGACTTCGTCATCTTGCGGCGTGAAGTCTGCTACACGGCGGCGACACCATCGAGCTTCGCTTTGGTCGGCGCTATAAAACGGACGGTTAAGCTGCACTCCGTTGGGATTTGCGGCCTTCTTGGCTGAAAAGCTTATCGCTCGTCTGTTTCGTCACGCAGCTTTTCGTCCGCCCGATTTCATCAGCAAAGCAGAGCACGACGGCTATCACTCCTGCATGGTTAATTCATCGTTTCACCGCCGCTCAAGTTTCGGACTTCGTCATCTTGCGGCGTGAAGTCTGTTACACGGCGGCGACACCATCGAGCTTCGCTTTGGTCGGCGCTATAAAACGGACGGTTAAGCTGCACTCCGTTGGGATTTGCGGCCTTCTTGGCTGAAAAGCTTATCGCTCGTCTGTTTCGTCACGCAGCTTTTCGTCCGCCCGATTTTATCAGCAAAGCAGAGCACGACGGCTATCACTCCTGCATGGTTAATTCATCGTTTCACCGCCGCTCAAGTTTCGGACTTCGTCATCTTGCGGCGTGAAGTCTGCTACACGGCGGCGACACCATCGAGCTTCGCTTTGGTCGGCGCTATAAAACGGACGGTTAAGCTGCACTCCGTTGGGATTTGCGGCCTTCTTGGCTGAAAAGCTTATCGCTCGTCTGTTTCGTCACGCAGCTTTTCGTCCGCCCGATTTTATCAGCAAAGCAGAGCACGACGGCTATCACTCCTGCATGGTTAATTCATCGTTTCACCGCCGCTCAAGTTTCGGACTTCGTCATCTTGCGGCGTGAAGTCTGCTACACGGCGGCGACACCATCGAGCTTCGCTTTGGTCGGCGCTATAAAACGGACGGTTAAGCTGCACTCCGTTGGGATTTGCGGCCTTCTTGGCTGAAAAGCTTATCGCTCGTCTGTTTCGTCTCGCAGCTTTTCGTCCGCCCGATTTTATCAGCAAAGCAGAGCACGACGGCTATCACTCCTGCATGGTTAATTCATCGTTTCACCGCCGCTCAAGTTTTGGACTTCGTCATCTTGCGGCGTGAAGTCTGCTACACGGCGGCGACAGCATCGAGCTTCGCTTTGGTCGGCGCTATAAAACGGACGGTTAAGCTGCACTCCGTTGGGATTTGCGGCCTTCTTGGCTGAAAAGCTTATCGCTCGTCTGTTTCGTCACGCAGCTTTTCGTCCGCCCGATTTTATCAGCAAAGCAGAGCACGACGGCTATCACTCCTGCATGGTTAATTCATCGTTTCACCGCCGCTCAAGTTTCGGACTTCGTCATCTTGCGGCGTGAAGTCTGCTACATGGCGGCGACACCATCGAGCTTCGCTTTGGTCGGCGCTATAAAACGGACGGTTAAGCTGCACTCCGTTGGGATTTGCGGCCTTCTTGGCTGAAAAGCTTATCGCTCGTCTGTTTCGTCACGCAGCTTTTCGTCCGCCCGATTTTATCAGCAAAGCAGAGCACGACGGCTATCACTCCTGCATGGTTAATTCATCGTTTCACCGCCGCTCAAGTTTCGGACTTCGTCATCTTGCGGCGTGAAGTCTGCTACACGGCGGCGACACCATCGAGCTTCGCTTTGGTCGGCGCTATAAAACGGACGGTTAAGCTGCACTCCGTTGGGATTTGCGGCCTTCTTGGCTGAAAAGCTTATCGCTCGTCTGTTTCGTCACGCAGCTTTTCGTCCGCCCGATTTTATCAGCAAAGCAGAGCACGACGGCTATCACTCCTGCATGGTTAATTCATCGTTTCACCGCCGCTCAAGTTTCGGACTTCGTCATCTTGCGGCGTGAAGTCTGCTACACGGCGGCGACACCATCGAGCTTCGCTTTGGTCGGCGCTATAAAACGGACGGTTAAGCTGCACTCCGTTGGGATTTGCGGCCTTCTTGGCTGAAAAGCTTATCGCTCGTCTGTTTCGTCTCGCAGCTTTTCGTCCGCCCGATTTTATCAGCAAAGCAGAGCACGACGGCTATCACTCCTGCATGGTTAATTCATCGTTTCACCGCCGCTCAAGATTCGGACTTCGTCATCTTGCGGCGTGAAGTCTGCTACACGGCGGCGACACCATCGAGCTTCGCTTTGGTCGGCGCTATAAAACGGACGGTTAAGCTGCACTCCGTTGGGATTTGCGGCCTTCTTGGCTGAAAAGCTTATCGCTCGTCTGTTTCGTCACGCAGCTTTTCGTCCGCCCGATTTTATCAGCAAAGCAGAGCACGACGGCTATCACTCCTGCATGGTTAATTCATCGTTTCACCGCCGCTCAAGTTTCGGACTTCGTCATCTTGCGGCGTGAAGACTGCTACACGGCGGCGACACCATCGAGCTTCGCTTTGGTCGGCGCTATAAAACGGACGGTTAAGCTGCACTCCGTTGGGATTTGCGGCCTTCTTGGCTGAAAAGCTTATCGCTCGTCTGTTTCGTCACGCAGCTTTTCGTCCGCCCGATTTTATCAGCAAAGCAGAGCACGACGGCTATCACTCCTGCATGGTAAATTCATCGTTTCACCGCCGCTCAAGTTTCGGACTTCGTCATCTTGCGGCGTGAAGTCTGCTACACGGCGGCGACACCATCGAGCTTCGCTTTGGTCGGCGCTATAAAACGGACGGTTAAGCTGCACTCCGTTGGGATTTGCGGCCTTCTTGGCTGAAAAGCTTATCGCTCGTCTGTTTCGTCACGCAGCTTTTCGTCCGCCCGATTTTATCAGCAAAGCAGAGCACGACGGCTATCACTCCTGCATGGTTAATTCATCGTTTCACCGCCGCTCAAGTTTCGGACTTCGTCATCTTGCGGCGTGAAGTCTGCTACACGGCGGCGACACCATCGAGCTTCGCTTTGGTCGGCGCTATAAAACGGACGGTTAAGCTGCACTCCGTTGGGATTAGCGGCCTTCTTGGCTGAAAAGCTTATCGCTCGTCTGTTTCGTCACGCAGCTTTTCGTCCGCCCGATTTTATCAGCGAAGCAGAGCACGACGGCTATCACTCCTGCATGGTTAATTCATCGTTTCACCGCCGCTCAAGTTTCGGACTTCGTCATCTTGCGGCGTGAAGTCTGCTACACGGCGGCGACACCATCGAGCTTCGCTTTGGTCGGCGCTATAAAACGGACGGTTAAGCTGCACTCCGTTGGGATTTGCGGCCTTCTTGGCTGAAAAGCTTATCGCTCGTCTGTTTTGTCTCGCAGCTTTTCGTCCGCCCGATTTTATCAGCAAAGCAGAGCACGACGGCTATCACTCCTGCATGGTTAAATCATCGTTTCACCGCCGCTCAAGTTTCGGACTTCGTCATCTTGCGGCGTGAAGTCTGCTACACGGCGGCGACACCATCGAGCTTCGCTTTGGTCGGCGCTATAAAACGGACGGTTAAGCTGCACTCCGTTGGGATTTGCGGCCTTCTTGGCTGAAAAGCTTATCGCTCGTCTGTTTCGTCACGCAGCTTTTCGTCCGCCCGATTTTATCAGCAAAGCAGAGCACGACGGCTATCACTCCTGCATGGTTAATTCATCGTTTCACCGCCGCTCAATTTTCGGACTTCGTCATCTTGCGGCGTGAAGTCTGCTACACGGCGGCGACACCATCGAGCTTCGCTTTGGTCGGCGCTATAAAACGGACGGTTAAGCTGCACTCCATTGGGATTTGCGGCCTTCTTGGCTGAAAAGCTTATCGCTCGTCTGTTTCGTCTCGCAGCTTTTCGTCCACCCGATTTTATCAGCAAAGCAGAGAACGACGGCTATCACTCCTGCATGGTTAATTCATCGTTTCACCGCCGCTCAAGTTTCGGACTTCGTCATCTTGCGGCGTGAAGTCTGCTACACGGCGGCGACACCATCGAGCTTCGCTTTGGTCGGCGCTATAAAACGGACGGTTAAGCTGCACTCCGTTGGGATTTGCGGCCTTCTTGGCTGAAAAGCTTATCGCTCGTCTGTTTCGTCACGCAGCTTTTCGTCCGCCCGATTTTATCAGCAAAGCAGAGCACGACGGCTATCACTCCTGCATAGTTAATTCATCGTTTCACCGCCGCTCAAGTTTCGGACTTCGTCATCTTGCGGCGTGAAGTCTGCTACACGGCGGCGACACCATCGAGCTTCGCTTTGGTCGGCGCTATAAAACGGACGGTTAAGCTGCACTCCGTTGGGATTTGCGGCCTTCTTGGCTGAAAAGCTTATCGCTCGTCTGTTTCGTCACGCAGCTTTTCGTCCGCCCAATTTTATCAGCAAAGCAGAGCACGACGGCTATCACTCCTGCATGGTTAATTCATCGTTTCACCGCCGCTCAAGTTTCGGACTTCGTCATCTTGCGGCGTGAAGTCTGCTACACGGCGGCGACACCATCGAGCTTCGCTTTGGTCGGCGCTATAAAACGGACGGTTAAGCTGCACTCCGTTGGGATTTGCGGCCTTCTTGGCTGAAAAGCTTATCGCTCGTCTGTTTCGTCACGCAGCTTTTCGTCCGCCCGATTTTATCAGCAAAGCAGAGCACGACGGCTATCACTCCTGCATGGTTAATTCATCGTTTCACCGCCGCTCAAGTTTCGGACTTCGTCATCTTGCGGCGTGAAGTCTGCTACACGGCGGCGACACCATCGAGCTTCGCTTTGGCCGGCGCTATAAAACGGACGGTTAAGCTGCACTCCGTTGGGATTTGCGGCCTTCTTGGCTGAAAAGCTTATCGTTCGTCTGTTTCGTCTCGCAGCTTTTCGTCCGCCCGATTTTATCAGCAAAGCAGAGCACGACGGCTATCACTCCTGCATGGTTAAATCATCGTTTCACCGCCGCTCAAGTTTCGGACTTCGTCATCTTGCGGCGTGAAGTCTGCTACACGGCGGCGACACCATCGAGCTTCGCTTTGGTCGGCGCTATAAAACGGACGGTGAAGCTGCACTCCGTTGGGATTTGCGGCCTTCTTGGCTGAAAAGCTTATCGCTCGTCTGTTTCGTCTCGCAGCTTTTCGTCCGCCCGATTTTATCAGCAAAGCAGAGCACGACGGCTATCACTCCTGCATGGTTAATTCATCGTTTCACCGCCGCTCAAGTTTCGGACTTCGTCATCTTGCGGCGTGAAGTCTGCTACACGACGGCGACACCATCGAGCTTCGCTTTGGTCGGCGCTATAAAACGGACGGTTAAGCTGCACTCCGTTGGGATTTGCGGCCTTCTTGGCTGAAAAGCTTATCGCTCGTCTGTTTCGTCACGCAGCTTTTCGTCCGCCCGATTTTATCAGCAAAGCAGAGCACGACGGCTATCACTCCTGCATGGCTAATTCATCGTTTCACCGCCGCTCAAGTTTCGGACTTCGTCATCTTGCGGCGTGAAGTCTGCTACACGGCGGCGACACCATCGAGCTTCGCTTTGGTCGGCGCTATAAAACGGACGGTTAAGCTGCACTCCATTGGGATTTGCGGCCTTCTTGGCTGAAAAGCTTATCGCTCGTCTGTTTCGTCTCGCAGCTTTTCGTCCGCCCGATTTTATCAGCAAAGCAGAGCACGACGGCTATCACTCCTGCATGGTTAATTCATCGTTTCACCGCCGCTCAAGTTTCGGACTTCGTCATCTTGCGGCGTGAAGTCTGCTACACGGCGGCGACACCATCGAGCTTCGCTTTGGTCGGCGCTATAAAACGGACGGTTAAGCTGCACTCCGTTGGGATTTGCGGCCTTCTTGGCTGAAAAGCTTATCGCTCGTCTGTTTCGTCACGCAGCTTTTCGTCCGCCCGATTTTATCAGCAAAGCAGAGCACGACGGCTATCACTCCTGCATAGTTAATTCATCGTTTCACCGCCGCTCAAGTTTCGGACTTCGTCATCTTGCGGCGTGAAGTCTGCTACACGGCGGCGACACCATCGAGCTTCGCTTTGGTCGGCGCTATAAAACGGACGGTTAAGCTGCACTCCGTTGGGATTTGCGGCCTTCTTGGCTGAAAAGCTTATCGCTCGTCTGTTTCGTCTCGCAGCTTTTCGTCCGCCCGATTTTATCAGCAAAGCAGAGCACGACGGCTATCACTCCTGCATGGTTAATTCATCGTTTCACCGCCGCTCAAGTTTCGGACTTCGTCATCTTGCGGCGTGAAGTCTGCTACACGGCGGCGACACCATCGAGCTTCGCTTTGGTCGGCGCTATAAAACGGACGGTTAAGCTGCACTCCGTTGGGATTTGCGGCCTTCTTGGCTGAAAAGCTTATCGCTCGTCTGTTTCGTCACGCAGCTTTTCGTCCGCCCGATTTTATCAGCAAAGCAGAGCACGACGGCTATCACTCCTGCATGGTTAATTCATCGTTTCACCGCCGCTCAATTTTCGGACTTCGTCATCTTGCGGCGTGAAGTCTGCTACACGGCGGCGACACCATCGAGCTTCGCTTTGGTCGGCGCTATAAAACGGACGGTTAAGCTGCACTCCATTGGGATTTGCGGCCTTCTTGGCTGAAAAGCTTATCGCTCGTCTGTTTGGTCTCGCAGCTTTTCGTCCGCCCGATTTTATCAGCAAAGCAGAGAACGACGGCTATCACTCCTGCATGGTTAATTCATCGTTTCACCGCCGCTCAAGTTTCGGACTTCGTCATCTTGCGGCGTGAAGTCTGCTACACGGCGGCGACACCATCGAGCTTCGCTTTGGTCGGCGCTATAAAACGGACGGTTAAGCTGCACTCCGTTGGGATTTGCGGCCTTCTTGGCTGAAAAGCTTATCGCTCGTCTGTTTCGTCACGCAGCTTTTCGTCCGCCCGATTTTATCAGCAAAGCAGAGCACGACGGCTATCACTCCTGCATAGTTAATTCATCGTTTCACCGCCGCTCAAGTTTCGGACTTTGTCATCTTGCGGCGTGAAGTCTGCTACACGGCGGCGACACCATCGAGCTTCGCTTTGGTCGGCGCTATAAAACGGACGGTTAAGCTGCACTCCGTTGGGATTTGCGGCCTTCTTGGCTGAAAAGCTTATCGCTCGTCTGTTTCGTCACGCAGCTTTTCGTCCGCCCAATTTTATCAGCAAAGCAGAGCACGACGGCTATCACTCCTGCATGGTTAATTCATCGTTTCACCGCCGCTCAAGTTTCGGACTTCGTCATCTTGCGGCGTGAAGTCTGCTACACGGCGGCGACACCATCGAGCTTCGCTTTGGTCGGCGCTATAAAACGGACGGTTAAGCTGCACTCCGTTGGGATTTGCGGCCTTCTTGGCTGAAAAGCTTATCGCTCGTCTGTTTCGTCACGCAGCTTTTCGTCCGCCCGATTTTATCAGCAAAGCAGAGCACGACGGCTATCACTCCTGCATGGTTAATTCATCGTTTCACCGCCGCTCAAGTTTCGGACTTCGTCATCTTGCGGCGTGAAGTCTGCTACACGGCGGCGACACCATCGAGCTTCGCTTTGGTCGGCGCTATAAAACGGACGGTTAAGCTGCACTCCGTTGGGATTTGCGGCCTTCTTGGCTGAAAAGCTTATCGTTCGTCTGTTTCGTCTCACAGCTTTTCGTCCGCCCGATTTTATCAGCAAAGCAGAGCACGACGGCTATCACTCCTGCATGGTTAAATCATCGTTTCACCGCCGCTCAAGTTTCGGACTTCGTCATCTTGCGGCGTGAAGTCTGCTACACGGCGGCGACACCATCGAGCTTCGCTTTGGTCGGCGCTATAAAACGGACGGTGAAGCTGCACTCCGTTGGGATTTGCGGCCTTCTTGGCTGAAAAGCTTATCGCTCGTCTGTTTCGTCTCGCAGCTTTTCGTCCGCCCGATTTAATCAGCAAAGCAGAGCACCACGGCTATCACTCCTGCATGGTTAATTCATCGTTTCACCGCCGCTCAAGTTTCGGACTTCGTCATCTTGCGGCGTGAAGTCTGCTACACGACGGCGACACCATCGAGCTTCGCTTTGGTCGGCGCTATAAAACGGACGGTTAAGCTGCACTCCGTTGGGATTTGCGGCCTTCTTGGCTGAAAAGCTTATCGCTCGTCTGTTTCGTCACGCAGCTTTTCGTCCGCCCGATTTTATCAGCAAAGCAGAGCACGACGGCTATCACTCCTGCATGGTTAATTCATCGTTTCACCGCCGCTCAAGTTTCGGACTTCGTCATCTTGCGGCGTGAAGTCTGCTACACGGCGGCGACACCATCGAGCTTCGCTTTGGTCGGCGCTATAAAACGGACGGTTAAGCTGCACTCCATTGGGATTTGCGGCCTTCTTGGCTGAAAAGCTTATCGCTCGTCTGTTTCGTCTCGCAGCTTTTCGTCCGCCCGATTTTATCAGCAAAGCAGAGCACGACGGCTATCACTCCTGCATGGTTAATTCATCGTTTCACCGCCGCCCAAGTTTCGGACTTCGTCATCTTGCGGCGTGAAGTCTGCTACACGGCGGCGACACCATCGAGCTTCGCTTTGGTCGGCGCTATAAAACGGACGGTTAAGCTGCACTCCGTTGGGATTTGCGGCCTTCTTGGCTGAAAAGCTTATCGCTCGTCTGTTTCGTCACGCAGCTTTTCGTCCGCCCAATTTTATCAGCAAAGCAGAGCACGACGGCTATCACTCCTGCATGGTTAATTCATCGTTTCACCGCCGCTCAAGTTTCGGACTTCGTCATCTTGCGGCGTGAAGTCTGCTACACGGCGGCGACACCATCGAGCTTCGCTTTGGTCGGCGCTATAAAACGGACGGTTAAGCTGCACTCCGTTGGGATTTGCGGCCTTCTTGGCTGAAAAGCTTATCGCTCGTCTGTTTCGTCACGCAGCTTTTCGTCCGCCCGATTTTATCAGCAAAGCAGAGCACGACGGCTATCACTCCTGCTTGGTTAATTCATCGTTTCACCGCCGCTCAAGTTTCGAACTTCGTCATCTTGCGGCGTGAAGTCTGCTACACGGCGGCGACACCATCGAGCTTCGCTTTGGTCGGCGCTATAAAACGGACGGTTAAGCTGCACTCCGTTGGGATTTGCGGCCTTCTTGGCTGAAAAGCTTATCGCTCGTCTGTTTCGTCACGCAGCTTTTCGTCCGCCCGATTTTATCAGCAAAGCAGAGCACGACGGCTATCACTCCTGCATGGTTAATTCATCGTTTCACCGCCGCTCAAGTTTCGGACTTCGTCATCTTGCGGCGTGAAGTCTGCTACACGGCGGCGACACCATCGAGCTTCGCTTTGGTCGGCGCTATAAAACGGATGGTTAAGCTGCACTCCGTTGGGATTTGCGGCCTTCTTGGCTGAAAAGCTTATCGCTCGTCTGTTTCGTCTCGCAGCTTTTCGTCCGCCCGATTTTATCAGCAAAGCAGAGCACGACGGCTATCACTCCTGCATGGTTAATTCATCGTTTCACCGCCGCTCAAGTTTCGGACTTCGTCATCTTGCGGCGTGAAGTCTGCTACACGGCGGCGACACCATCGAGCTTCGCTTTGGTCGGCGCTATAAAACGGACGGTTAAGCTGCACTCCGTTGGGATTTGCGGCCTTCTTGGCTGAAAAGCTTATCGCTCGTCTGTTTCGTCACGCAGCTTTTCGTCCGCCCGATTTTATCAGCAAAGCAGAGCACGACGGCTATCACTCCTGCATGGTTAATTCATCGTTTCACCGCCGCTCAAGTTTCGGACTTCGTCATCTTGCGGCGTGAAGTCTGCTACACGGCGGCGACACCATCGAGCTTCGCTTTGGTCAGCGCTATAAAACGGACGGTTAAGCTGCACTCCGTTGGGATTTGCGGCCTTCTTGTCTGAAAAGCTTATCGCTCGTCTGTTTCGTCTCGCAGCTTTTCGTCCGCCCGATTTTATCAGCAAAGCAGAGCACGACGGCTATCACTCCTGCATGGTTAAATCATCGTTTCACCGCCGCTCAAGTTTCGGACTTCGTCATCTTGCGGCGTGAAGTCTGCTACACGGCGGCGACACCATCGAGCTTCGCTTTGGTCGGCGCTATAAAACGGACGGTTAAGCTGCACTCCGTTGGGATTTGCGGCCTTCTTGGCTGAAAAGCTTATCGCTCGTCTGTTTCGTCTCGCAGCTTTTCGTCCGCCCGATTTTATCAGCAAAGCAGAGCACGACGGCTATCACTCCTGCATGGTTAATTCATCGTTTCACCGCCGCTCAAGTTTCGGACTTCGTCATCTTGCGGCGTGAAGTCTGCTACACGGCGGCGACACCATCGAGCTTCGCTTTGGTCGGCGCTATAAAACGGACGGTTAAGCTGCACTCCGTTGGGATTTGCGGCCTTCTTGGCTGAAAAGCTTATCGCTCGTCTGTTTCGTCTCGCAGCTTTTCGTCCGCCCGATTTTATCAGCAAAGCAGAGCACGACGGCTATCACTCCTGCATGGTTAAATCATCGTTTCACCGCCGCTCAAGTTTCGGACTTCGTCATCTTGAGGCGTGAAGTCTGCTACACGGCGGCGACACCAACGAGCTTCGCCTTGGTCGGCGCTATAAAACGGACGGTTAAGCTGCACTCCGTTGGGATTTGCGGCCTTCTTGGCTGAAAAGCTTATCGCTCGTCTGTTTCGTCACGCAGCTTTTCGTCCGCCCGATTTCATCAGCAAAGCAGAGCACGACGGCTATCACTCCTGCATGGTTAATTCATCGTTTCACCGCCGCTCAAGTTTCGGACTTCGTCATCTTGCGGCGTGAAGTCTGCTACACGGCGGCGACACCATCGAGCTTCGCTTTGGTCGGCGCTATAAAACGGACGGTTAAGCTGCACTCCGTTGGGATTTGCGGCCTTCTTGGCTGAAAAGCTTATCGCTCGTCTGTTTCGTCACGCAGCTTTTCGTCCGCCCGATTTTATCAGCAAAGCAGAGCACGACGGCTATCACTCCTGCATGGTTAATTCATCGTTTCACCGCCGCTCAAGTTTCGGACTTCGTCATCTTGCGGCGTGAAGTCTGCTACACGGCGGCGACACCATCGAGCTTCGCTTTGGTCGGCGCTATAAAACGGACGGTTAAGCTGCACTCCGTTGGGATTTGCGGCCTTCTTGGCTGAAAAGCTTATCGCTCGTCTGTTTCGTCACGCAGCTTTTCGTCCGCCCGATTTTATCAGCAAAGCAGAGCACGACGGCTATCACTCCTGCATGGTTAATTCATCGTTTCACCGCCGCTCAAGTTTCGGACTTCGTCATCTTGCGGCGTGAAGTCTGCTACACGGCGGCGACACCATCGAGCTTCGCTTTGGTCGGCGCTATAAAACGGACGGTTAAGCTGCGCTCCGTTGGGATTTGCGGCCTTCTTGGCTGAAAAGCTTATCGCTCGTCTGTTTCGTCACGCAGCTTTTCGTCCGCCCGATTTTATCAGCAAAGCAGAGCACGACGGCTATCACTCCTGCATGGTTAATTCATCGTTTCACCGCCGCTCAAGTTTCGGACTTCGTCATCTTGCGGCGTGAAGTCTGCTACACGGCGGCGACACCATCGAGCTTCGCTTTGGTCGGCGCTATAAAACGGACGGTTAAGCTGCACTCCGTTGGGATTTGCGGCCTTCTTGGCTGAAAAGCTTATCGCTCGTCTGTTTCGTCACGCAGCTTTTCGTCCGCCCGATTTCATCAGCAAAGCAGAGCACGACGGCTATCACTCCTGCATGGTTAATTCATCGTTTCACCGCCGCTCAAGTTTCGGACTTCGTCATCTTGCGGCGTGAAGTCTGCTACACGGCGGCGACACCATCGAGCTTCGCTTTGGTCGGCGCTATAAAACGGACGGTTAAGCTGCACTCCGTTGGGATTTGCGGCCTTCTTGGCTGAAAAGCTTATCGCTCGTCTGTTTCGTCACGCAGCTTTTCGTCCGCCCGATTTTATCAGCAAAGCAGAGCACGACGGCTATCACTCCTGCATGGTTAATTCATCGTTTCACCGCCGCTCAAGTTTCGGACTTCGTCATCTTGCGGCGTGAAGTCTGCTACACGGCGGCGACACCATCGAGCTTCGCTTTGGTCGGCGCTATAAAACGGACGGTTAAGCTGCACTCCGTTGGGATTTGCGGCCTTCTTGGCTGAAAAGCTTATCGCTCGTCTGTTTCGTCTCGCAGCTTTTCGTCCGCCCGATTTTATCAGCAAAGCAGAGCACGACGGCTATCACTCATGCATGGTTAATTCATCGTTTCACCGCCGCTCAAGTTTCGGACTTCGTCATCTTGCGGCGTGAAGTCTGCTACACGGCGGCGACACCATCGAGCTTCGCTTTGGTCGGCGCTATAAAACGGACGGTTAAGCTGCGCTCCGTTGGGATTTGCGGCCTTCTTGGCTGAAAAGCTTATCGCTCGTCTGTTTCGTCACGCAGCTTTTCGTCCGCCCGATTTTATCAGCAAAGCAGAGCACGACGGCTATCACTCCTGCATGGTTAATTCATCGTTTCACCGCCGCTCAAGTTTCGGACTTCGTCATCTTGCGGCGTGAAGTCTGCTACATGGCGGCGACACCATCGAGCTTCGCTTTGGTCGGCGCTATAAAACGGACGGTTAAGCTGCACTCCGTTGGGATTGGCGGCCTTCTTGGCTGAAAAGCTTATCGCTCGTCTGTTTCGTCACGCAGCTTTTCGTCCGCCCGATTTTATCAGCAAAGCAGAGCACGACGGCTATCACTCCTGCATGGTTAATTCATCGTTTCACCGCCGCTCAAGTTTCGGACTTCGTCATCTTGCGGCGTGAAGTCTGCTACACGGCGGCGACACCATCGAGCTTCGCTTTGGTCGGCGCTATAAAACGGACGGTTAAGCTGCACTCCATTGGGATTTGCGGCCTTCTTGGCTGAAAAGCTTATCGCTCGTCTGTTTCGTCTCGCAGCTTTTCGTCCGCCCGATTTTATCAGCAAAGCAGAGCACGACGGCTATCACTCCTGCATGGTTAATTCATCGTTTCACCGCCGCTCAAGTTTCGGACTTCGTCATCTTGCGGCGTGAAGTCTGCTACACGGCGGCGACACCATCGAGCTTCGCTTTGGTCGGCGCTATAAAACGGACGGTTAAGCTGCACTCCGTTGGGATTTGCGGCCTTCTTGGCTGAAAAGCTTATCGCTCGTCTGTTTCGTCACGCAGCTTTTCGTCCGCCCGATTTTATCAGCAAAGCAGAGCACGACGGCTATCACTCCTGCATAGTTAATTCATCGTTTCACCGCCGCTCAAGTTTCGGACTTCGTCATCTTGCGGCGTGAAGTCTGCTACACGGCGGCGACACCATCGAGCTTCGCTTTGGTCGGCGCTATAAAACGGACGGTTAAGCTGCACTCCGTTGGGATTTGCGGCCTTCTTGGCTGAAAAGCTTATCGCTCGTCTGTTTCGTCACGCAGCTTTTCGTCCGCCCAATTTTATCAGCAAAGCAGAGCACGACGGCTATCACTCCTGCATGGTTAATTCATCGTTTCACCGCCGCTCAAATTTCGGACTTCGTCATCTTGCGGCGTGAAGTCTGCTACACGGCGGCGACACCATCGAGCTTCGCTTTGGTCGGCGCTATAAAACGGACTGTTAAGCTGCACTCCGTTGGGATTTGCGGCCTTCTTGGCTGAAAAGCTTATCGCTCGTCTGTTTCGTCACGCAGCTTTTCGTCCGCCCGATTTTATCAGCAAAGCAGAGCACGACGGCTATCACTCCTGCATGGTTAATTCATCGTTTCACCGCCGCTCAAGTTTCGGACTTCGTCATCTTGCGGCGTGAAGTCTGCTACACGGCGGCGACACCATCGAGCTTCGCTTTGGTCGGCGCTATAAAACGGACGGTTAATCTGCACTCCGTTGGGATTTGCGGCCTTCTTGGCTGAAAAGCTTATCGCTCGTCTGTTTCGTCACGCAGCTTTTCGTCCGCCCGATTTTATCAGCAAAGCAGAGCACGATGGCTATCACTCCTGCATGGTTAATTCATCGTTTCACCGCCGCTCAAGTTTCGGACTTCGTCATCTTGCGGCGTGAAGTCTGCTACACGGCGGCGACACCATCGAGCTTCGCTTTGGTCGGCGCTATAAAACGGATGGTTAAGCTGCACTCCGTTGGGATTTGCGGCCTTCTTGGCTGAAAAGCTTATCGCTCGTCTGTTTCGTCTCGCAGCTTTTCGTCCGCCCGATTTTATCAGCAAAGCAGAGCACGACGGCTATCACTCCTGCATGGTTAATTCATCGTTTCACCGCCGCTCAAGTTTCGGACTTCGTCATCTTGCGGCGTGAAGTCTGCTACACGGCGGCGACACCATCGAGCTTCGCTTTGGTCGGCGTTATAAAACGGACGGTTAAGCTGCACTCCGTTGGGATTTGCGGCCTTCTTGGCTGAAAAGCTTATCGCTCGTCTGTTTCGTCACGCAGCTTTTCGTCCGCCCGATTTTATCAGCAAAGCAGAGCACGACGGCTATCACTCCTGCATGGTTAATTCATCGTTTCACCGCCGCTCAAGTTTCGGACTTCGTCATCTTGCGGCGTGAAGTCTGCTACACGGCGGCGACACCATCGAGCTTCGCTTTGGTCGGCGCTATAAAACGGACGGTTAAGCTGCACTCCATTGGGATTTGCGGCCTTCTTGGCTGAAAAGCTTATCGCTCGTCTGTTTCGTCTCGCAGCTTTTCGTCCGCCCGATTTTATCAGCAAAGCAGAGCACGACGGCTATCACTCCTGCATGGTTAATTCATCGTTTCACCGCCGCTCAAGTTTCGGACTTCGTCATCTTGCGGCGTGAAGTCTGCTACACGGCGGCGACACCATCGAGCTTCGCTTTGATCGGCGCTATAAAACGGACGGTTAAGCTGCACTCCATTGGGATTTTCGGCCTTCTTGGCTGAAAAGCTTATCGCTCGTCTGTTTCGTCTCGCAGCTTTTCGTCCGCCCGATTTTATCAGCAAAGCAGAGCACGACGGCTATCACTCCTGCATGGTTAATTCATCGTTTCACCGCCGCTCAAGTTTCGGATTTCGTCATCTTGCGGCGTGAAGTCTGCTACACGGCGGCGACACCATCGAGCTTCGCTTTGGTCGGCGCTATAAAACGGACGGTTAAGCTGCACTCCGTTGGGATTTGCGGCCTTCTTGGCTGAAAAGCTTATCGCTCGTCTGTTTCGTCACGCAGCTTTTCGTCCGCCCGATTTTATCAGCAAAGCAGAGCACGACGGCTATCACTCCTGCATAGTTAATTCATCGTTTCACCGCCGCTCAAGTTTCGGACTTCGTCATCTTGCGGCGTGAAGTCTGCTACACGGCGGCGACACCATCGAGCTTCGCTTTGGTCGGCGCTATAAAACGGACGGTTAAGCTGCACTCCGTTGGGATTTGCGGCCTTCTTGGCTGAAAAGCTTATCGCTCGTCTGTTTCGTCACGCGGCTTTTCGTCCGCCCGATTTTATCAGCAAAGCAGAGCACGACGGCTATCACTCCTGCATGGTTAATTCATCGTTTCACCGCCGCTCAAGTTTCGGACTTCGTCATCTTGCGGCGTGAAGTCTGCTACACGGCGGCGACACCATCGAGCTTCGCTTTGGTCGGCGCTATAAAACGGACGGTTAAGCTGCACTCCATTGGGATTTGCGGCCTTCTTGGCTGAAAAGCTTATCGCTCGTCTGTTTCTTCTCGCAGCTTTTCGTCCGCCCGATTTTATCAGCAAAGCAGAGCACGACGGCTATCACTCCTGCATGGTTAATTCATCGTTTCACCGCCGCTCAAGTTTCGGACTTCGTCATCTTGCGGCGTGAAGTCTGCTACAAGGCGGCGACACCATCGAGCTTCGCTTTGGTCGGCGCTATAAAACGGACGGTTAAGCTGCACTCCGTTGGGATTTGCGGCCTTCTTGGCTGAAAAGCTTATCGCTCGTCTGTTTCGTCACGCAGCTTTTCGTCCGCCCGATTTTATCAGCAAAGCAGAGCACGACGGCTATCACTCCTGCATAGTTAATTCATCGTTTCACCGCCGCTCAAGTTTCGGACTTCGTCATCTTGCGGCGTGAAGTCTGCTACACGGCGGCGACACCATCGAGCTTCGCTTTGGTCGGCGCTATAAAACGGACGGTTAAGCTGCACTCCGTTGGGATTTGCGGCCTTCTTGGCTGAAAAGCTTATCGCTCGTCTGTTTCGTCACGCAGCTTTTCGTCCGCCCAATTTTATCAGCAAAGCAGAGCACGACGGCTATCACTCCTGCATGGTTAATTCATCGTTTCACCGCCGCTCAAGTTTCGGACTTCGTCATCTTGCGGCGTGAAGTCTGCTACACGGCGGCGACACCATCGAGCTTCGCTTTGGTCGGCGCTATAAAACGGACGGTTAAGCTGCACTCCGTTGGGATTTGCGGCCTTCTTGGCTGAAAAGCTTATCGCTCGTCTGTTTCGTCACGCAGCTTTTCGTCCGCCCGATTTTATCAGCAAAGCAGAGCACGACGGCTATCACTCCTGCTTGGTTAATTCATCGTTTCACCGCCGCTCAAGTTTCGAACTTCGTCATCTTGCGGCGTGAAGTCTGCTACACGGCGGCGACACCATCGAGCTTCGCTTTGGTCGGCGCTATAAAATGGACGGTTAAGCTGCACTCCGTTGGGATTTGCGGCCTTCTTGGCTGAAAAGCTTATCGCTCGTCTGTTTCGTCACGCAGCTTTTCGTCCGCCCGATTTTATCAGCAAAGCAGAGCACGACGGCTATCACTCCTGCATGGTTAATTCATCGTTTCACCGCCGCTCAAGTTTCGGACTTCGTCATCTTGCGGCGTGAAGTCTGCTACACGGCGGCGACACCATCGAGCTTCGCTTTGGTCGGCGCTATAAAACGGATGGTTAAGCTGCACTCCGTTGGGATTTGCGGCCTTCTTGGCTGAAAAGCTTATCGCTCGTCTGTTTCGTCTCGCAGCTTTTCGTCCGCCCGATTTTATCAGCAAAGCAGAGCACGACGGCTATCACTCCTGCATGGTTAATTCATCGTTTCACCGCCGCTCAAGTTTCGGACTTCGTCATCTTGCGGCGTGAAGTCTGCTACACGGCGGCGACACCATCGAGCTTCGCTTTGGTCGGCGCTATAAAACGGACGGTTAAGCTGCACTCCGTTGGGATTTGCGGCCTTCTTGGCTGAAAAGCTTATCGCTCGTCTGTTTCGTCACGCAGCTTTTCGTCCGCCCGATTTTATCAGCAAAGCAGAGCACGACGGCTATCACTCCTGCATGGTTAATTCATCGTTTCACCGCCGCTCAAGTTTCGGACTTCGTCATCTTGCGGCGTGAAGTCTGCTACACGGCGGCGACACCATCGAGCTTCGCTTTGGTCAGCGCTATAAAACGGACGGTTAAGCTGCACTCCGTTGGGATTTGCGGCCTTCTTGGCTGAAAAGCTTATCGCTCGTCTGTTTCGTCTCGCAGCTTTTCGTCCGCCCGATTTTATCAGCAAAGCAGAGCTCGACGGCTATCACTCCTGCATGGTAAAATCATCGTTTCACCGCCGCTCAAGTTTCGGACTTCGTCATCTTGCGGCGTGAAGTCTGCTACACGGCGGCGACACCATCGAGCTTCGCTTTGGTCGGCGCTATAAAACGGACGGTTAAGCTGCACTCCGTTGGGATTTGCGGCCTTCTTGGCTGAAAAGCTTATCGCTCGTCTGTTTCGTCTCGCAGCTTTTCGTCCGCCCGATTTTATCAGCAAAGCAGAGCACGACGGCTATCACTCCTGCATGGTTAATTCATCGTTTCACCGCCGCTCAAGTTTCGGACTTCGTCATCTTGCGGCGTGAAGTCTGCTACACGGCGGCGACACCATCGAGCTTCGCTTTGGTCGGCGCTATAAAACGGACGGTTAAGCTGCACTCCGTTGGGATTTGCGGCCTTCTTGGCTGAAAAGCTTATCGCTCGTCTGTTTCGTCTCGCAGCTTTTCGTCCGCCCGATTTTATCAGCAAAGCAGAGCACGACGGCTATCACCCCTGCATGGTTAAATCATCGTTTCACCGCCGCTCAAGTTTCGGACTTCGTCATCTTGAGGCGTGAAGTCTGCTACACGGCGGCGACACCATCGAGCTTCGCTTTGGTCGGCGCTATAAAACGGACGGTTAAGCTGCACTCCGTTGGGATTTGCGGCCTTCTTGGCTGAAAAGCTTATCGCTCGTCTGTTTCGTCACGCAGCTTTTCGTCCGCCCGATTTCATCAGCAAAGCAGAGCACGACGGCTATCACTCCTGCATGGTTAATTCATCGTTTCACCGCCGCTCAAGTTTCGGACTTCGTCATCTTGCGGCGTGAAGTCTGCTACACGGCGGCGACACCATCGAGCTTCGCTTTGGTCGGCGCTATAAAACGGACGGTTAAGCTGCACTCCGTTGGGATTTGCGGCCTTCTTGGCTGAAAAGCTTATCGCTCGTCTGTTTCGTCACGCAGCTTTTCGTCCGCCCGATTTTATCAGCAAAGCAGAGCACGACGGCTATCACTCCTGCATGGTTAATTCATCGTTTCACCGCCGCTCAAGTTTCGGACTTCGTCATCTTGCGGCGTGAAGTCTGCTACACGGCGGCGACACCATCGAGCTTCGCTTTGGTCGGCGCTATAAAACGGACGGTTAAGCTGCACTCCGTTGGGATTTGCGGCCTTCTTGGCTGAAAAGCTTATCGCTCGTCTGTTTCGTCACGCAGCTTTTCGTCCGCCCGATTTTATCAGCAAAGCAGAGCACGACGGCTATCACTCCTGCATGGTTAATTCATCGTTTCACCGCCGCTCAAGTTTCGGACTTCGTCATCTTGCGGCGTGAAGTCTGCTACACGGCGGCGACACCATCGAGCTTCGCTTTGGTCGGCGCTATAAAACGGACGGTTAAGCTGCACTCCGTTGGGATTTGCGGCCTTCTTGGCTGAAAAGCTTATCGCTCGTCTGTTTCGTCTCGCAGCTTTTCGTCCGCCCGATTTTATCAGCAAAGCAGAGCACGACGGCTATCACTCCTGCATGGTTAATTCATCGTTTCACCGCCGCTCAAGTTTCGGACTTAGTCATCTTGCGGCGTGAAGTCTGCTACACGGCGGCGACACCATCGAGCTTCGCTTTGGTCGGCGCTATAAAACGGACGGTTAAGCTGCGCTCCGTTGGGATTTGCGGCCTTCTTGGCTGAAAAGCTTATCGCTCGTCTGTTTCGTCACGCAGCTTTTCGTCCGCCCGATTTTATCAGCAAAGCAGAGCACGACGGCTATCACTCCTGCATGGTTAATTTATCGTTTCACCGCCGCTCAAGTTTCGGACTTCGTCATCTTGCGGCGTGAAGTCTGCTACATGGCGGCGACACCATCGAGCTTCGCTTTGGTCGGCGCTATAAAACGGACGGTTAAGCTGCACTCCGTTGGGATTGGCGGCCTTCTTGGCTGAAAAGCTTATCGCTCGTCTGTTTCGTCACGCAGCTTTTCGTCCGCCCGATTTTATCAGCAAAGCAGAGCACGACGGCTATCACTCCTGCATGGTTAATTCATCGTTTCACCGCCGCTCAAGTTTCGGACTTCGTCATCTTGCGGCGTGAAGTCTGCTACACGGCGGCGACACCATCGAGCTTCGCTTTGGTCGGCGCTATAAAACGGACGGTTAAGCTGCACTCCATTGGGATTTGCGGCCTTCTTGGCTGAAAAGCTTATCGCTCGTCTGTTTCGTCTCGCAGCTTTTCGTCCGCCCGATTTTATCAGCAAAGCAGAGCACGACGGCTATCACTCCTGCATGGTTAATTCATCGTTTCACCGCCGCTCAAGTTTCGGACTTCGTCATCTTGCGGCGTGAAGTCTGCTACACGGCGGCGACACCATCGAGCTTCGCTTTGGTCGGCGCTATAAAACGGACGGTTAAGCTGCACTCCGTTGGGATTTGCGGCCTTCTTGGCTGAAAAGCTTATCGCTCGTCTGTTTCGTCACGCAGCTTTTCGTCCGCCCGATTTTATCAGCAAAGCAGAGCACGACGGCTATCACTCCTGCATAGTTAATTTATCGTTTCACCGCCGCTCAAGTTTCGGACTTCGTCATCTTGCGGCGTGAAGTCTGCTACACGGCGGCGACACCATCGAGCTTCGCTTTGGTCGGCGCTATAAAACGGACGGTTAAGCTGCACTCCGTTGGGATTTGCGGCCTTCTTGGCTGAAAAGCTTATCGCTCGTCTGTTTCGTCACGCAGCTTTTCGTCCGCCCAATTTTATCAGCAAAGCAGAGCACGACGGCTATCACTCCTGCATGGTTAATTCATCGTTTCACCGCCGCTCAAGTTTCGGACTTCGTCATCTTGCGGCGTGAAGTCTGCTACACGGCGGCGACACCATCGAGCTTCGCTTTGGTCGGCGCTATAAAACGGACGGTTAAGCTGCACTCCGTTGGGATTTGCGGCCTTCTTGGCTGAAAAGCTTATCGCTCGTCTGTTTCGTCACGCAGCTTTTCGTCCGCCCGATTTTATCAGCAAAGCAGAGCACGACGGCTATCACTCCTGCATGGTTAATTCATCTTTTCACCGCCGCTCAAGTTTCGGACTTCGTCATCTTGCGGCGTGAAGTCTGCTACACGGCGGCGACACCATCGAGCTTCGCTTTGGTCGGCGCTATAAAACGGACGGTTAATCTGCACTCCGTTGGGATTTGCGGCCTTCTTGGCTGAAAAGCTTATCGCTCGTCTGTTTCGTCACGCAGCTTTTCGTCCGCCCGATTTTATCAGCAAAGCAGAGCACGACGGCTATCACTCCTGCATGGTTAATTCATCGTTTCACCGCCGCTCAAGTTTCGGACTTCGTCATCTTGCGGCGTGAAGTCTGCTACACGGCGGCGACACCATCGAGCTTCGCTTTGGTCGGCGCTATAAAACGGATGGTTAAGCTGCACTCCGTTGGGATTTGCGGCCTTCTTGGCTGAAAAGCTTATCGCTCGTCTGTTTCGTCTCGCAGCTTTTCGTCCGCCCGATTTTATCAGCAAAGCAGAGCACGACGGCTATCACTCCTGCATGGTTAATTCATCGTTTCACCGCCGCTCAAGTTTCGGACTTCGTCATCTTGCGGCGTGAAGTCTGCTACACGGCGGCGACACCATCGAGCTTCGCTTTGGTCGGCGTTATAAAACGGACGGTTAAGCTGCACTCCGTTGGGATTTGCGGCCTTCTTGGCTGAAAAGCTTATCGCTCGTCTGTTTCGTCACGCAGCTTTTCGTCCGCCCGATTTTATCAGCAAAGCAGAGCACGACGGCTATCACTCCTGCATGGTTAATTCATCGTTTCACCGCCGCTCAAGTTTCGGACTTCGTCATCTTGCGGCGTGAAGTCTGCTACGCGGCGGCGACACCATCGAGCTTCGCTTTGGTCGGCGCTATAAAACGGACGGTTAAGCTGCACTCCATTGGGATTTGCGGCCTTCTTGGCTGAAAAGCTTATCGCTCGTCTGTTTCGTCTCGCAGCTTTTCGTCCGCCCGATTTTATCAGCAAAGCAGAGCACGACGGCTATCACTCCTGCATGGTTAATTCATCGTTTCACCGCCGCTCAAGTTTCGGACTTCGTCATCTTGCGGCGTGAAGTCTGCTACACGGCGGCGACACCATCGAGCTTCGCTTTGGTCGGCGCTATAAAACGGACGGTTAAGCTGCAATCCATTGGGATTTTCGGCCTTCTTGGCTGAAAAGCTTATCGCTCGTCTGTTTCGTCTCGCAGCTTTTCGTCCGCCCGATTTTATCAGCAAAGCAGAGCACGACGGCTATCACTCCTGCATGGTTAATTCATCGTTTCACCGCCGCTCAAGTTTCGGATTTCGTCATCTTGCGGCGTGAAGTCTGCTACACGGCGGCGACACCATCGAGCTTCGCTTTGGTCGGCGCTATAAAACGGACGGTTAAGCTGCACTCCGTTGGGATTTGCGGCCTTCTTGGCTGAAAAGCTTATCGCTCGTCTGTTTCGTCACGCAGCTTTTCGTCCGCCCGATTTTATCAGCAAAGCAGAGCACGACGGCTATCACTCCTGCATAGTTAATTCATCGTTTCACCGCCGCTCAAGTTTCGGACTTCGTCATCTTGCGGCGTGAAGTCTGCTACACGGCGGCGACACCATCGAGCTTCGCTTTGGTCGGCGCTATAAAACGGACGGTTAAGCTGCACTCCGTTGGGATTTGCGGCCTTCTTGGCTGAAAAGCTTATCGCTCGTCTGTTTCGTCACGCAGCTTTTCGTCCGCCCAATTTTATCAGCAAAGCAGAGCACGACGGCTATCACTCCTGCATGGTTAATTCATCGTTTCACCGCCGCTCAAGTTTCGGACTTCGTCATCTTGCGGCGTGAAGTCTGCTACACGGCGGCGACACCATCGAGCTTCGCTTTGGTCGGCGTTATAAAACGGACGGTTAAGCTGCACTCCGTTGGGATTTGCGGCCTTCTTGGCTGAAAAGCTTATCGCTCGTCTGTTTCGTCACGCAGCTTTTCGTCCGCCCGATTTTATCAGCAAAGCAGAGCACGACGGCTATGACTCCTGCATGGTTAATTCATCGTTTCACCGCCGCTCAAGTTTCGGACTTCGTCATCTTGCGGCGAGAAGTCTGCTACACGGCGGCGACACCATCGAGCTTCGCTTTGGTCGGCGCTATAAAACGGACGGTTAAGCTGCACTCCGTTGGGATTTGCGGCCTTCTTGGCTGAAAAGCTTATCGCTCGTCTGTTTCGTCTCGCAGCTTTTCGTCCGCCCGATTTTATCAGCGAAGCAGAGCACGACGGCTATCACTCCTGCATGGTTAAATCATCGTTTCACCGCCGCTCAAGTTTCGGACTTCGTCATCTTGCGGCGTGAAGTCTGCTACACGGCGGCGACACCATCGAGCTTCGCTTTGGTCGACGCTATAAAACGGACGGTTAAGCTGCACTCCGTTGGGATTTGCGGCCTTCTTGGCTGAAAAGCTTATCGCTCGTCTGTTTCGTTTCGCAGCTTTTCGTCCGCCCGATTTTATCAGCAAAGCAGAGCACGACGGCTATCACTCCTGCATGGTTAATTCATCGTTTCACCGCCGCTCAAGTTTCGGACTTCGTCATCTTGCGGCGTGAAGTCTGCTACACGGCGGCGACACCATCGAACTTCGCTTTGGTCGGCGCTATAAAACGGACGGTTAAGCTGCACTCCGTTGGGATTTGCGGCCTTCTTGGCTGAAAAGCTTATCGCTCGTCTGTTTCGTCTCGCAGCTTTTCGTCCGCCCGATTTTATCAGCAAAGCAGAGCACGACGGCTATCACTCCTGCATGGTTAAATCATCGTTTCACCGCCGCTCAAGTTTCGGACTTCGTCATCTTGCGGCGTGAAGTCTGCTACACGGCGGCGACACCATCGAGCTTCGCTTTGGTCGGCGCTATAAAACGGACGGTTAAGCTGCAATCCGTTGGGATTTGCGGCCTTCTTGGCTGAAAAGCTTATCGCTCGTCTGTTTCGTCTCGCAGCTTTTCGTCCGCCCGATTTTATCAGCAAAGCAGAGCACGACGGCTATCACTCCTGCATGGTTAATTCATCGTTTCACCGCCGGTCAAGTTTCGGACTTCGTCATCTTGCGGCGTGAAGTCTGCTACACGGCGGCGACACCATCGAGCTTCGCTTTGGTCGGCGCTATAAAACGGACGGTTAAGCTGCACTCCGTTGGGATTTGCGGCCTTCTTGGCTGAAAAGCTTATCGCTCGTCTGTTTCGTCACGCAGCTTTTCGTCCGCCCGATTTTATCAGCAAAGCAGAGCACGACGGCTATCACTCCTGCATGGTTAATTCATCGTTTCACCGCCGCTCAAGTTTCGGACTTCGTCATCTTGCGGCGTGAAGTCTGCTACACGGCGGCGACACCATCGAGCTTCGCTTTGGTGGGCGCTATAAAACGGACGGTTAAGCTGCACTCCGTTGGGATTTGCGGCCTTCTTGGCTGAAAAGCTTATCGCTCGTCTGTTTCGTCACGCAGCTTTTCGTCCGCCCGATTTTATCAGCAAAGCAGAGCACGACGGCTATCACTCCTGCATGGTTAATTCATCGTTTCACCGCCGCTCAAGTTTCGGACTTCGTCATCTTGCGGCGTGAAGTCTGCTACACGGCGGCGACACCATCGAGCTTCGCTTTGGTCGGCGCTATAAAACGGACGGTTAAGCTGCACTCCGTTGGGATTTGCGGCCTTCTTGGCTGAAAAGCTTATCGCTCGTCTGTTTCGTCTCGCAGATTTTCGTCCGCCCGATTTTATCAGCAAAGCAGAGCACGACGGCTATCACTCCTGCATGGTTAATTCATCGTTTCACCGCCGCTCAAGTTTCGGACTTCGTCATCTGGCGGCGTGAAGTCTGCTACACGGCGGCGACACCATCGAGCTTCGCTTTGGTCGGCGCTATAAAACGGAC